>NC_087097.1:2595000-3845000 GCF_963855985.1 Ostrinia nubilalis | reverse complement strand
GGATTACCTTTATTAGTCTTACCCTTACTTACTAAAAATAAGTTTATAAGATAAAGTTAAATGTTTAATAAAAAGTTTTTAGTATGGAAATGTCACTTTAAACCGTGTAAGGTGTAACTTTTTATTAATAAGGGGATTTTTGTATACGTTTCAGCGTTCCGTTATTTATTGTTGAAAGTCATAATGATTTAAACAAACCATTCCTCAAATGACTATTTGAGGAAGGGTTTATGTATTTAAATCGTTACATCGTAAACAGACTTGTTTACGTACAATTTTATGAGCGCTTTTCTTTAGCCTTTTTTTGCACTTCATAACGTCCTCATTGGCCGGAGTTTACGGCGATATGATCTAGGTCGGAATAAGATATAACGGAGAGGTTAGTGCTCATCTTTTACGATCATCCACCGTTTGAACGCGTAATTTATTTTCACTTTAGGAAAAAATTCCGAGCTCAGGTGATCAAATCATTTTCGTTTATTTTGTAGAGAAATATCCTGCAGATTGTTTGGTGTAGCGGATTTGATGTATAAAATTAAATGCACTTATTTACCTTTAGCAAATGTAATATTATGTTTCAGGTGTTCAGGAAGATGTAAAAATTGGCGTGAAAAACAACACAAAAACTAAAAATACTCATATTTATTGTGTTTGCATCAAACAATACTTAGCTAATATTATTAACTTGCAAAAAAATAATACTTAAGTATCATATATCCACCTGAATCCTTATTAGGTGATACGTCATCTGAATGTGACCTTACGTAGGTAGAACGTCTCATTTTCCCGCGTCACGGTGACAAATAATAAACGCGTCCGTCTGGCATCCCTGTTGGCTCCTTTATTGTCTAGAAGCGTATCTACAACTGTCAGGGTCGCGTCACGCGTGCTGAAAGATATAAAGTTGATATTGATATAATTACGTAATTGTAAAAACTGATAGTAGGTACCATCCATGCGAATCCTTATCATTTTATATCTAAATGCAACCTAACGTCTCATTTTCTCACGTCATCGCGTCACAGTGACAAATAATAAACACTGCGTCTGGCATCCCTGTTGGCTCCTTTAATGTCTGGAAGCGTATTTACAACAGTCGCGGTCACGTGCTGAACGATTTATTAAGTTTTATTTTAGTTGATATTGATATAATTATAATAAAAATAAAATAATAAGTTTAAAAACTAATGGTACCATCCATGCGCATTGCGCATCCTTATTATTTTACATCTAAATGCGACCTAAAGTCTCATTTTCCCACGTCATCGCGTCACGGTGACAAATAATAAACACTGCGCCTGGCATCCCTGTTGGCTCCTTTATTGTCTGGAAGCGTATTTACAACAGTCGCGGTCGTGTGTTGAAAGATTTATTATAGTGGATATTGATATTTACGTAATTATTATAAAAACTAATGCGAATCCTTATTATTTTACAACATCTAAATGCGACCTAACGTTTCATTTTCCCACGTCATCGCGTCACGGTGACAAATAATAAACACTGCGTCTGGCATCCCTGTTGGCTCCTTTATTGTCTGGAAGCGTATTTACAACAGTCGCGGTCGGGTGCTGAACGATTTATTAAGTTTTATTTTAGTTGATATTGACATAATTATATTAAAAATAAAATAATAAGTTTAAAAACTAGTGGTACCATCCATGCGCATCCTTATTATTTTACATCTAAATGCGACCTTAAGTCTCATTTTCCCACGTCATCGCGTCACAGTGACAAATAATAAACACTGCGTCTGCCATCCCTGTTGGCTCCTTTATTGTCTGGAAGCGTATTGACAACAGTGGCGGTCGCGTGCTGAACGATTTATAGTCGCTGAATTTCAATGCATTCGGTCAACGACCTCACGAGTATACAATTTCGCTGGATCAATGTTGTATATTGACTTTTGGTCGATGTTGACGGATATTGAATGTTGATGGTACCAATATATATGCTATGAGATGTGTGCGATTTCGAAGAAATGAGTTCTAGAGGAAATATACAATAGTCACTTGCAGTTTCATATCTGTATGTTTTTAAAATAAACTCCTATGTTGTTATTATTGCTAGTACAAAATAGTCCGTTCGTGATATATTTAATTTCGCGAATAGTAAATATGAACCAAAATGCCGTAGCGAAGCGATCACGAAAGAACCTGTCACAAATGTACTTTGTTTAGAGATCCTTTATTGGTTCAACCAATCACATTAATACTTGAGTTTTTTTGCAATTATTATAGTGCGGATACAGAATACGAGCCCATAGTCTAGTAAACCCTTTCTAATTTAAAGCTTAATAGAAAATAAGAAGATGCGGATGAAGAAATAAAAGCAGAGACTTTTCTCGGTCGTTAAACTTAACGATAAGTACGACATCTTAACAGCTTCAGTATTTATAAGGTTTATTATGTATTACTATGGATACATTTCCACTGGGAAAGTAAATAGTTTTCAGCTCCCAGCGGTGCTTTGTGAATTTTTAATGTAAGCAGCTGTTTGTGTACATATCTGTGGGTGAGAGACTGAGATTTGATGAATTATGCAGAGAGATCAAATATTCAAGTGAGGAGTCTAACTCGATCTTACGTAATGTTTGGAGTCGAGACGTTGATTAAGTGGTGTCTAGACCTTTCATAATTATTGTTAAAGTCGAATAAAAACGTACCTAACTTGCGACGGAAGGCGATATCTCGTAATGGAGTGACCCTTTTATTGGCTGCCATGCTTTTTAAACTACTGTTAAATTTTTGCAAGTTTAGATTTTGTTGAAGTTATACTTCAACTACTTCAACTAATTTTAAAATATGAAGATAACTAAGTATGTGGTCATGTTTTTGCCTCTAAAAACTGAATAAAAAAAAAAATAAAAAAAATACACAAGAAATGGCAAGTATAGTCTACCCAGATCATTTAGAATTTTGAGCTCCTTGATTTTTATACATTCTGAACATCAAATTGTGTCAAAATGTCAAAAGCTCACTGAGAACTTGTGTTTTGTTATGTAAAAATTACTCAGATAAAGTTTCGGGGGCCACAAATCAAGGTGATTATACGTGGCGGACAGGAAAAATGATTTTGTATCGATTTATAAATTTACTACTGAACCCATCGCGTGAACTTACAGACGCTTGCCAACTTCAGATTGTGCATGTAAAATGCACAAGACAATAGCTGCCCGAGCTCCTAAGGTCAGGGACAGATTGGACAGACTGGATTGGACCATTCACTGGCGACGATGATGACACGTTAAATAAACTTGAATTTTAATACAAATGGACAAAACACAAGTTCCTGTGTTGCCTTTATGTCAATAAGGATGTAATAAAAGCTAACAGTGTTTCAAATCGAGGTGTTCCTCGAAGCACACCTATGTTATGTTGCCCTGGTAGGTACTTTTTATGCATCTTAGTAGACATAAACGGGCGCGCTTCAAGGAATACCATCTTCAAATCGCCTAGTTTTTTACGATTTAAGGTAGCCCCGAGCTACTCGCTACGGCGTCTTATGAAAGGCAGTATTAAACTTAGCAGTGGATTTCTACTAGATTCTGATAATGATGATGACAATAATAAAGGTTTTACTAAGAGTAAAATCTTAGTTGGTTAGAAGATCTGCGATATTGTTATATTCGTTGAGAACATACCTAAACATTAAAGCAATAGAAACAAAATCAAAGGTTATTCCAGATTGTATACCTACATTTTTGACTCAGTAACCGATCTCATTATCCAATTTAGAGTTAATACTTTTTCTGGCCTTGCAGAAACAATCTAAGCCCGACGTTCTATTGCTTCGTTTACTTTTAACGTGGCACGCGATTCACGAAAACGGGTGTATTACGTATATGTATAAATGTTGTGAATTAAAATGGGTCTGTAGGTAACCAAGTAAATGGAGTTCTAAAGAGACTGCGTTTGGTCAAGAATTTAAAAACTAAACTCCGAGTCTCCGATCACTCTATATTAACTGAGCTTTATCATTCTTGAGATCAGTCTCTAATTTTTAGAGATCAAGCAAAAAAATACTCGAATACTGTAGCAATTTCTTGCTTAAGTATGCAACAGGCCATTGCTCACTCTCTCCATATTTTGTATCATTTCATTCATTATCATAAAAACAATTGAAATAACACTTGTTTAATTGTAAACAAACGAATTAATTCCAGACTGCACTAGGTAGTTTGAAAAGTGAAACTCCGTAGCGCATCCGGACTACGAGCGCTCAGCTCAATTTGATTGTTCAGTTGTTTTTCTTCGCCATCGCTTTACATAAAAGCGAGTTCCATAAACTAAGAAGACACGGAAGGTGTTGTTTACTGAGCACAATCTATTTAATTAGTCCTAAAGTTAATATCCCCTGGGATGTAACTTGCTTCGTAAATAAGCGATCGCGTGCGGGCCTTTGTAATGGATGTACGACAGCATTTCAAGCTTTGCACTGCGGTGTCTTATTCAATTGTGATACGGGCGACTTTGCAACAAACGTGTATAGTCAGAGCACTCAGAGCTGTTGCCTGTACAGTCATTTGGACTAAAGCGGAATATGCTTACATAATATCGTAGATGTGTTGTTGATGGCTCCGGTTATTGACCTACCGGTTTTTCAGGGACACATTCCCTTGTCCACAATCAAAGGTGTGCTAAAGAGGAAGAGTTAAATATCGTGAGGTAAAAAATCGCACCATTATTTACAAAACTTTCTTCGAAATTAATTGTTCTCTCTGTAGTGTTATATTTATTATCCGAATCGCTGTCTGATTCGATCCGTCCAATAAGTAAAATTAATAAGTGGTTAGCTAGTATGATTTTACTTTGATGACATGTTATTTTAATTAAACTTTCTGTTTTCAGGTACTGCATTTGTGGAGCAAGCCATTCAAACTAAAGCCAAGGACTGTCGTATGGTATATACTATTGCTTTTATATCCTTCCTCGAAAATAGTACTATAATAATCCGCTTCATTGATTGACAGATAGTAATACGAAGCAGTAAGTTTAATATGAATCATGAATCATTTATAACTCAAGTAAAAATAAGTTTCAACACCAATTCTCTATCGGGTAAAATGTGTCATTAAGTTCCATTAATTTCCAGACGACTTATCTTTATCGGCCATAAAAAGTAGAAACTAGGAAGGTACTTAAATTTCTTTAACGTCTAGACTGGCCAACCCCACCCCCCGGAATAAGTCTGGTACAACTGCATCATCGAAGTATTGCCACCCCTTCATAGTTTATTACCACTAAAACGTTAGTTCCGCCCCCGTCTGCGAGTCTACCATCGTATAGCACAGCTCCTTTGTTGTCTGTGGTGGCCAGACTGAATTTGTCTATGACAGTTTTAACGAGCTCTCGTCAAGTAAATGCATTTAATTCCTTTTTAGTTATTATAAGAGCGCTTGCATTACTCGTTGTTGTCTCTGTAACGGGGAATGTTATTTTTGTTTTTTCTACACTCGACAGCAAATAAATCGCACCACTCGCGACGCGAACCGTAAAGATTTTCTTTTGACACAATAATGGTGCCCCAACAATATTGGTGTTATTTGAAATCCCAATAAATATTCTTAAAGAAAAACACATTTAATTTCTTAATAAATGATTAACATATACCATAAATGTGACTTGAAAAAAGACCTCACTTTGGGCTCACCTCTGGGATCAATTAGACCAAATTGTATGGTTATAACACCAAATAATGATCACACGTGTCCTCTTTAACAGATGGATAGCGATTAATCCCAACTTAACAGTTTTATAGCCATAAAAGTTGGCTCAAGCGTAACTATCTATTTTTTGAAGAAGTGAATCTGGATCCTTCTAAAGAAACATTTTTGGGGTAAAAACCTTTCCTATAATGAAATGAAGTTCAGAACTAGGCTTTTGAATGGTATCAATATTGGTGTGAAGTGGGGATGCATACGTTTGAAAGTGCTTGTCGCGGGTGGTGCGATTTATTTGCTGTCGAGTGTAGATGTTTGAGGCATTAGGTAGTGTGAATCTTTTGACCAACGGCCTCAATTTCCTTTTTGTAGAGCAGACGCTCTCCATTAGGATTCACTTAGACACCATGGCAGTATAATCAGTCGATGACAGGAACAATATTTATGCAACTTGGAATAAAGGCCATAATATTTATGTTGAGCTGTTTACGTGTTGGTACCGGCAACTGATTGCCACCCTGTTACATGCCCCAGTGAAATAGATCCCTCACAAAGAGTTTCTTTGAAGACTTATTGTATAAGATGCTTTTTGATTTCTCTTTTATTTAATTTAGATGTGTACACGACACAGGTTTCTGGGTCTCTTTATAAGATCATGCATTTACCGACCTTTAACAGGTCTGTAACACCAAAAGAGTTGGCCAATACGTCCCAAGATCACACGCTCTCGCCAACTTTCGCCAACAGCCTGTATATAAAATCGCTTCCCATCTTTTTATCAATGCAGCTGCAGAGTTGAACGACCGCAGTACCCTCGGGCTGGCGGTGCATCTAATAAACAGATAATTAGCGTGGGCGTGGGTGCCAACGCGTAGGTAGTGGAACTTCCAACACCTCTCGATATGTATTAATTTTGGGTTACATTACATCCACAGTAACCAAATCAGATTTTTATTGGCGGTCGAGCTGTATATTCTGGCTAAGCAAGAGTTGCAGTGGTGAGAACGAGAGGTGGGAATAGTCCCGAAAATTTTAAATCAGACATTTTAATTTCAAAACCACGTTTCAAAACTTCAGTGGAAGTAACAATTAAGTGAGTTCCAGTAGAAATGGGACATTTTTGATCTGGCTCATTAACTCAAAAATTATTGAAATCAATTACTTCTTAGCACCAGTCGATATGTTGGCCCGAAGTGGTAGTCCATAAAAATAATATATGAAAAACTTACAGTTACCTACATAAACAGCGTTTTGACAGTTCACAAAAACTGACTTTGTCGTTTTTGATGTTCTTCATAACAATGGTAACCTAGGATTGAAATTTAAATTCTACTCAGTTAAATGAAAATCAAATTGGAATTTTTACTTGCCTTTGTGGGTTTCTAATAATATTCATAATTCTAAAACACCCTTTGACGTCGTTCATGTTGTTTTACATCGTTTTCGTGTGACCCATTTCAGTTTTGTTTTAAATAATGGATCACCATTGCGTTTTATTATTCATGAATTGACGAAAGTCCATTATGTTGAAAGGTATAATGTGTTCCAATTCCATTCAATAAAGGCTAATACACACTTGCTAGGTACCTACCTATCTTTAGAGTCGTCGACGAGCAACTTAGCTACTTTTCGGCGCTAGTAGCTGAAGCGGTCAAAAACTCTACGATTGATTTTATGCAATAATTTCTCATTCATTTTTCTTGGAATAATGAAGTGAACTACTTACCGCATTGGTACCTTGAGATTATATCTTAACAAATGTAGTCGCAAGATAGCGAGATAGCAAGGACGTATAAAAATTGAAAATATCGTTGTACCCTGTTTTGTTACGGCCCTAAAAGTGATTTTTTTTGTATCTATCTATATCGTGTTTCATTTATATCGTGAGCCTTTCAACGGGTGCTACTTACACCAAAAATGATCACCATTGGTCTGAGTGATTGATGCGTGTGTTTTTTGACAGCCGACTGAGTAATGCGATAAGCCCTGATGCATCAATCTATCAAGAAAATTTACAGTGAAATCCTGAGGTGGAATTGTGTAAAGCAATCGTAATTATTTGACAGTTCATAACGTATGATTAAGTCAGTTAAACAAAGCGTTTGACAGAATAATCATACGTTATGAACTGTCAAATGATAACTATTGCTTTACACAATTCCACCTCTGCTGGTATAGATATACCAGCACCATCAGTAGTAGGTACGCCATTCATTATATCACATTACGTCAAACAATGTCACACGAAATGACAATGCTATCTGTAAAAAACTAGCCAAGTCTCGATGGAGCTGCTTGTTTATCTCTAAAAAGTAATGAAATCTAGACAAAGTCGTGCCAAGTCTATGGTTCCTTACTGCGATTTCTTTATTATTATAGTTAATGTTGTGTGACTTGGCCGTTGAAGGGTACAAAACCAGGTGCTCCATGATACCATTGCACCAATCTGTCGCCAGAACCGCTACCCATTGACGATGGAAAATTGCCACTTGGAAAACGTTGATTCAACAATAACCATTCAATTGTAGGTTTAATAAAGCTGCGTATTTCAATAATACTTAATGTATGATTATCTTAATAAAGATTGTTCAACGGCCAAGTCACACAACATTAACTATAATAATAAAGAAATCGCAGTAAGGAACCATAGACTTGGCACGACTTTGTCTAGATTTCATTACTTTTTAGAGATAAACAAGCAGCTCCATCGAGACTTGGCTAGTTTTTTACAGAATGTTTTTAGTGGGATTTCACTTCTTTTTGTAGAAAGTGGCAAAATTATTTAACGTCGTCGTTTAATCGATATTTTTTTACGATATTAAACACAAATAAACTCAACGACCTTTAAAATGGACAACGAATCAGAATTGTTTTAATAACATAACCTTAGCGAACCTTACAATATAATAAACGAAATCAACGAAATGCAAATTTACACAACATCAACTTAATCGACGGGGGGCTCTAGAAAGGAAAAAATCTGGACACCGCTTGGACGCCGCTAGCGCCATCTAACGGTGAGCGATACAGGCGAACACCACGGTGCCGGAGTAGTATTGATTATGAATGTGGTGTTACTCCAGATCTTCGATTTTCCTAGTTTTTATAGTTTTCCCTTTATGTGGCCATTAAACCCTAACTCTGTACCAAATTTCAGCTCTCTGAGTTGATGGGAAGTACTAGTTCTATTTTGATGATCATCAGTGAGTGAGTGAGTGAGTGTCGTAAATGCGAAACTTTGCTTTTGCATAACTTCGGAACTAAATGACCTACAGACTTGAAATTTTGGATTTTAAGTATGTGATTATAGCTTACTAGATGACGAAAATTTCTGCGTTCTGGTCTTATCCAGAGGTTCTCAAATAGGGGCCTGAAAATGCGGCGAAATGGTTCCAGTAAAGGATGGTACGGCAGTGTTTGCTTCGCGCTCGACTTGGCGGGGGCACTGCCGTGCCCCCAGAAACTTCATTGTTCTCAAACAATTTTTGTGTAAAGGTACCGAGATCTGCTTTCGGGCTTTGTCATTGTAACCACACTTGTTTCGCTGCCAATTTTACAACAATATTGTCATTATTTTTGTTCCTTATAAACCGCTATGTAGCCTTGGCTTCCTTTGCGAGGCTAACCTCTATCCAAACAAAGTGAAAAAATAACCCGAAAAAAATCACCGTTATCTTAATCACAATTAAAAAGGCATGAAAATGACGTAAGACATTAGCGTTGTAATTAATACTGCGCTCGTCCTTTAGTCTGCAAATTATGGTTTTATTTTCAGCTTAAAAAAAGTTTGTCGGAAATTAAGAAGTAATTATCACCTTTATTAAGACAAATGCCGTTTGGTGGTTTGTTCTGTGCCCTCTAACTGCCATCGCTCTAAATTTACAGTCTCGGCTTGTTTCTTAATGTAATAACCTTAAATCGCCATAAATCATTTCAAATGTTGGCCATTATCCGAGCACAAGCGTATAATTGTATAGTATAGTAACCTACATTTTATTTTTTCGCGCGTAAACAGAGAATTACGAATGGCGGTCGAGGCGCCATTACTATAAATCCGTGTCTATGAAGTCCTGTCTGTACTATAATTATTATCGTTTAGTCGGCCGTTTGGTTTAGTGGTTCGAAACGGACTACTATTCCGGAGGTAGCGGGTTCGATTCCCGCACAGTACAAACATTTGTGTGCATGAACATATTTGTTTGTATTGGACTGGGTGTTTTCTATGTATAATAAATAAGTATGTACTTACAAAAAAAAAGTATTTAAGTATGTTTATAGTTTATATCCGTTGTCTAGTACCCATAGTACAAGCCTTGCTTATTAGTTTGGGACTAGAAGCGCAGTGTAAAATGTCCAAGGATATTTATTTATTTATTTTTTATTATTGTGTCCTTCTGCATTCTATTACGCTGTTAGATTTGTCCAGAGCTGTAGGTAGGTACGTAGCTGCAAGAATTTCTTTATTTTCTAAGAAATATGCAATGTATTTTGTTGTTACTTTACACATGACACGTCCATTAACATTACTGAAGGACTTTAATGTGTATCTGTATATTTTCGTTTGCTTACTCATGGATATTGATAATACTTGACTTATTTCAGCAGACGAAGGACAGATAATACAATCAGTTATGAATGGAATTGAATAAAGGCGCAACTCAAAGTGACCTAGACGCCAGACATTTTCTCCCCGTGGCACCCCCTCCGACTGTCTATAAACGTTTGAATTAACATTACTGCCCCCCTAAGTAACATTCATGAGAGATTCGCCGTGCTACGTCCAAAATAAGAAGGAGCGAAGCGATTTCGAAATTAAAACTGTTACCAATGTCACTTTGTGGATCTTTTTCTTCATCGATGCCTTACTGATGAAGATCGCGACTACAGAATATAGTGTTCCTCCATAGACTGCGGTCATAAGCTTTGTGGATGGAGTAGTTAGATTAATACAGACAGATGCAATTTTATGGTCATCAATGATGATGATTCTCAGCCATGGGACGTCCGACTGCTGAACATAGGCCTCCCCCAATGCTTTCCATGTTACCCGGTTGGTAGCAGCCTGCGTCTATCTCTCAGTCCAACTCCTACCTTTACGATGTCGTCGGTTTCATGGAACTTTTTGAAAAAAAAATTGCATTGAAATTCATCTTTTCTGGGCGCTTGAAAGCCTGAAAAAGCTGCCCTAAGATAAAAATAAAAAAATCTTAGGTAGAGTCGACAGCAATTAGATTATATTTTTTTGTTAAAAAGTATCACTTATTCCTAGAACGTTATGGTGGCACAGTGTAGCTTAACTTGCCGGTCGTCTTATACATGCATTACCCATTGTTTATTTCACTTTATATGTATAATATAAACAGATACTCGTGTCTGGGGCACAAGCCTCAAGGGCGCAAGGTCCTCGCCTCCAGTACTTATTTATTTCTCGTGAATCATTTGATTAGATACAACATGATACAAATATGCAAACACACTGGAGACGTTCAAGGTCTCCTTTGTTTTGTTTCACGTTGTTATTTATCCGTCACTTTGCAAATACTGATTGATGGTGAACGACGCGTGTACATTTGTTATTATCATCGATTGTTGGTTTAACTCGATAATCCTGGGTTGTGTTATCGATGTTTTTTCTGACGTCATAAGTCGTTAAAATACGCATTTGATATTGCTTTATTTTTAATTATTTTGTTCAAACGCTTAGACTTTTACAGAATACAAACAATAAGTATTTTTTTAGTGTTTTCTATAATAAGTTTCTAGAGTCATGGGCCTATTTCTTGGTCAAAAATTTTCATCACTTCTTATCAAGAAAAGAGAAAGAATCCAGCTTCCAAATACTCTCTTAAATAATTATATTCTTTGCGTATACTTAACTGGTCTTTGCGTGATTAAATTGTACTTAAAAGCAAGCTCAAGTCATTTGTTTATTTTATTTCAGCTGAATTCCAATGGGTTGTTTGTCTCTCTCAGATGAAGAGTAATTGCGTCCATGATGTTTCGTAGACCTCATCTAATTTTAGTGTAAGCTGCATAATACATCTTCGTTAAGCCAATTTACTTCTTTTATGGGGCTGTAAATACCGTACTACTTTGCATTTTATTGCCTCGCCTTAATGCTCAAAATTTGTTTAATTTGGGTACCCATTTTGCGATACGAGCTAGATTTACAACTGGAAGGTGTGAAAATTTTAATAAAAGAAACTTAGTAAATAAAAAAATTGGAAGACGTGATACTATTTACATGTTTAACTATTGGTTAGAAAAGATATAAAATAGTTTCAAGTTTAATTCCCAGAAATAGGTTTAAAATGAGTACCAGAAGCCAGAAGAGTTGAAGATCAGTACTGAAGATTCTGATATGTAGATTAGCTCTACTGGACATTGTCCTAAATGCGAGGTCTTGATAGACTGGAAGGACACTGATTAGAAAACAAAATTAGTACCTACCTATTGTTTATAATGAATTAAATAGGTCGTAATTGAACGAAAGTAAAATATGTCATGATAAGATTTAACAGATTAAAATAAAACCCAAAACGTCATTGATAAATTCACCTCATTCACGATTCTTTGAACAAATGTATACTTCTTATGTATTCATCAGTAATCGCAGTATCTAATCAGAATTTTTTTAATTTTGATTAACTACATTTGATTTAATTTTTCAAAAGGCGTACAAACTGCACTTAGTAAGATTTAATGAATGCTAATGACAACGCCACTCTTGTAGCGGAGTTTTAGGCTGACTGTATAGGTTTGATGTCAACACGACAAGAAGAAGTAGTACTGCTTCATCCTTTGAAATCTTTGGTACGGATGACAGCACATCAAGCAGCGTAGGACGTCCACCCACAAGGTGGACATCATAAAGGTAGCAGAAAAGCGCTGGACGCAGGCCGCTACCAACCGGGTAACATGGAAAGCATTGGGGGAGGCCTATGTTCAGCAGTGGACGTCCTATGGCTGAGATGATGATGATGATGATGATGATGATGATGACAGCACATCAAGGCAAACACTGTGGCATCTTTTTTTGTTGTAATAAATGCTATTTTGCAACAGTAATGTGTAGTTTTATGTGCTATCATTTGTAAAAACCAAAGCTTATACAGTCTGGGCACAGGTCTGGGTTTGTTGAACTGATTATGGTGCAGGTACACCATAGAAACGTAAAGTGTAAACATGCACTTCGGTTAGTTGCGCCGTGCGTTACTCATAATTCGGTACATCGTCTCGGTCAAATTCTCGCATATAGTAGGGTAACGGCACCAGTGGTCAGCCTCATAACAGCTTTTTGAAGTTTTGACAATTGCCATTTCTACAACAATCGTCAAATAAAAAAACGTTCAACATGTATGGATTTATTGTTTATTGTAGTTTCGAATCAACGTTTATCAAAAACAATAATTCTTTTAGTAAAATATATAATTAATTTTAAACAAAAAATGGCCCAGTGTCCCAGTGAACAGCCTCTAAAAACCAATAAACAGCCTTGTTGAACCCAGTGTTCAGCCTATAGTAAGTATAACTAATAATGAGATCAAAATAAACAATGTTATATCAAAATCAACGATATTAATCACATTTTTATAGCAACGATTCACTTAGCACACAAAAATGTATATCGCACATTATACAGGGTGGCCCAGAAGAAAATTCACTTTTGAAAATTCAAGGAAACGAAAACTGTAAATTTTCGTAGAACTTTAACTATTGCAATTTAAAGGAAATTTTGTGCAATTTTTTTTTAAATATACTTTCTTTTATAAATTTTATTGTACATGTGATTCCCTTGACGTTTACAACATTCGGTCAACATACATAAAAATTTTGGAAAACTTTCGTTAGAGATGCCTCGAAATGGATTCAGGATGAATGAATACTGCAGAGTTTTTGGATTATGAGAGTACACTCTGCTCATAAGGTAACCCCACAAAGAGAAGTCTACTGGAATGAGATTAGCGCTTCTTAGAGGCAGTGAGATTTCACCCCTGCATAATTGGTTTGTTACATTGAAAGGATGATTAATTTTTGAGAGCGCTATACTGGTAGGCTGAAAAGCTTTTTGAGATCAAAGCTGCAAGATTCGCAAGGCTATGACCGAAGCACTTAGTTTCATCAAGATGGGACTACGTGTCACACTTCAAATGAGAGCATTTAGATGGTAAGAGACATGTTCCCACAAAAAAAAAAATTCAGGCAGGGTTGACATCTCCTGGCCACCAGGAAGCCCTGATCTCACTCCAGAAAATTCTTTTTTGGGTGTTACATAAAGAATAGAGTATACTTTTATAATCCAACAACCATGCAACAACTAAAGCTGAGCATTCGGCAAAAAATTGAAAATAGGTTTCGAGGTAATTCTAACGAACGCATTTCAAGATTTTGATGTATGTTGATCAAATGTTGTAAGCGTCAAGGAAATCTCCTGGGCGATGTAATTTAATAAAGGTAAATTTAAAAATAAATTGCATTAAATTTCCTTTGAATTGCAATAGTTAAAGTTCTATAAAAACGTACAGTTTTCGTTTCCTTGAATTTTCAAAAGTTAACTTTCTTCTGGGCCACCCTGTACAAATATTATTTTAAACATACTATTACAATCTCTTTGTATCTTCTTATTTTCTAGGAACTTCTTATTACTTATCATAAAAACAGCAATATTTCTTTTAAAAAAAATCAACGATATTAGTATAATAATATAATTATGTTCGCATTTATACTTAAAATATTATTTCAATAACATCGTGGCTGAATACTGGATCATTGAGACCCAGTGGTCAGCCGCTTGAAAAAATATTTTGAAATGCGGCTGACCACTGGGTTTTCTAACAATTAGGAAATACTTGTCTCACTAAATATGTAAATATAAATTTAACGGTTTTAATGGGTCGTTTTGCTTTGACTGTTAAAAAAAAATAGAATAGCCCAGTAATCAGCCCCGGGGGCTGTCCATTGGATCTTTCATAAAAAAGCAGTATCCAATGGTCAGCCCCTCAAATTTTTAAGTAAAAAAACAATATTTTTTATCAAATTTCATAAAATTAAATGCACTAAGTAATGTATAAAGTTATTATCTATAAAACACAATCACATTTCATACTAAAATATGTTATTTCTCACATTTCAAAAGAGCACCACGTGAAACAAAAAATATGGCGGACATGACACTTCTGCTCTTGTCGGCGGACAGCACCTGTATGAACGTGTTTACTTCTCTCCCCTGACCCCCTACCGCTCCTATCGCGTGATGCATGAATCAATAAGGAAACAGAGCTTCTATTTAAGTGCACGTGATTTGGTTATTTTGAATACAGCGATATTTATGGCCAATAAACAACGCAATAGGCTGATCACTGGTTCCTGGCTGACCACTGGTGCCGTTACCCTATACCTGCGCCGTTAAATTTTATCCAAGCCATCGCCAACGGTTCATTTGCAGTTTTGTAGTTTGCGACCAGCTCTAACATGTCCAACATTCGATCAAGTGTCACATTACACCTATACAAACAGACTATTCAATGTATTGGTTATTTCGATACCCAATATTTGTGTCAGGGCGAGGATTTACACATATCATACTTGCAAGCACTTTATAGAAGTAAACGGACCAAGGTTAGTTCGTAAATACTGCTTTTAGGTAGAATGTGTAGTTGTAGTGATGTGGGATAATGAATTGTCGACTCGACAGTGTTCTGAGATGTATTATGTTTGGTTTGTTTATCTTGCTACAGCTTTGCGTAACATAGAAATTGACAGAAAACTTCCAGGTTGACTATCTTATAAGCTCAAACTTTAACCAAAAACTTAAGAAGAACTATTTCAAAGTAGCTGATATTTAAACTACCTGTTGATCTTCGGTCTGATTTTTCAATCATCAGTTAACTTTTAACTGAAGAATAAACTTGTCATTTTGACATATTTCCCATATTGAAACTGTCAAAAATATTAAAACTACACTAGACTCTACATAGTGACACTATCGATATCGAAGTTTCGCATGATCAGAAGTTATTCTGCAACACTAACTCGTAACGTTGGGTACCTTAAGCATTTAATACCTGCCTACGTGGCACACAACGGAATGGGACTGGCAAGATACGTGGGTAGAGCAAGATAGATGGTAATGAGAAAACACAACTTCACCGGTACAGTTAATGGTGCTGATGTAAACAAAAAAGTAACGTCTGTGTGTAGAATAGGACACCTAACAGAATATAACGGTGCGGTCATCTATTCATAGACTAAGATCTACATCTTAGGCTGGGTTGCACCAACTTTAACAAACTAAAAATCTGTCAAACTCCATACAAAAAGCACCGGTTGTAGTCATAGTTACCGTTAAAGTTAGGTGGTGCAACTCAGCCTTAGAATGCTATAGATGTTTGATAGAATCTGAGATGGCTATCGAGTAAAATATTCTGCTTCGAACAATTTAATGCAATTACGATCGATGCTGTCAGCAAGTCGTAGAAATCGAAACCCATAAAAAGCCTAATGATTTAATCTAGAACCAGAGCGGTATGGGATCAGTACAAGCTCGCCGTGGGAAAAATCTAACATCATTTATAATGGATACGCCATTTTCCCACGCGCGACGTCTAAACCGTTTTTAATAATTTCTCACAGTTTTAATTGTAATTTTTGTCATTTTCAAATCATTACGTGCAAAAAGCCTCAATTGACATAGGTTCAACATTGCGGTTCGTTCATTATTTGTTGAAAAATGCGCAAAAAGTGTGTAAAACTTTAGTGGGCCACAAAAACTGTGTCACATGAAAGTAATGACCTGCGTTGGCGGAAACTGTGATGACTTGATGAAGGTAATGATTACTTACCGACGCGATCACCGTTAGCACCCGTATTAGTGAATCATCGAAAATGATCGTGCTCTGGTGACACGATTAGTTAATTGCGTATAGTTTCCATTGTGGATGCCATGGGGGTTAGGGTAATGGAATGAAAATGATACACACTTAAACTGCACGATTTTGAATGACGACAATGTCTTGGAAAATAATCTTGACAATTAATTTAGTGAACATGATGCATAGGCGAGGCATAAACCTGACGCAAGTATTTACATAATAAACATTATGGTAAGATCAAAATTTTGAAACAGAAAGGAAGGAAGATAAAGTGAGCTTTAAATAAGTGACCCAGATGCTATTTAAGCCTTTATTGTCGACGAAGAAGATTCTGTGGTTGCTATCAAACGAACTATGAAGGCTTGGTGGTTAACGGTCAAACCACGTCCTTGTTTGTTGAGTCATCAATCCTTTTTATTGCCTAATGTCTTCTTTGAACAGTCACGCTTTGTTGGCTTTGTCTAAATTATATATTTATTTTAACCTCGAACAAACGTAATAAGCACTTTGTTATTTGATAACCAGCTTCCTGCGTCCACCTGTTAAGTAATGTACTTAAGTGGACATATGTAAATTGTTATGGTCATTTAGAAAAATACAATAGCAAAGACTCATATAATTATCGTTATGAGTATGACGATGGCCAGTGTGGAGAGGTAGATAGGCCAAATAATTGCTTAGTTTGGGACTAGAGGAGCAGTGTAAAATGTCCAAGTATATTTATTATTATAAATACTCAAAATCTTTTAGAGATATTTCATTCTAGCTAGCGCTATAACTTTTCTGCCTTAAAATATCTGAATCGTAAAATTGCAATTACCAACATGATACTTTTTATCAGCTAGCGAGTCGTGCAGCATCATAATCGGCTAGTACAATAAGAAGTAAACAAGATGCATTTGGCCGACACAAAGCGGAGTCAAACACTGATGATGATGAGACAAACAAGTCCGTAAACATTGCGCCAAACGTCTGTGTCTTAAGCGCTATAGAAAAAAAGGTTGTATCTAAGATTAAGATGTATTTAAAGCAGAAGAATTATTACTTCTCTGAACCATCGAATGGCAATCTTCAACATGATTCTTAGATGATCTCCAACATCCCTTTTTATCACATATCGAATCGTGTGGCATCATAATCAGTGCATTAACGAGTAGTCCCGCGTATGACACGCTGCTGCATCGGAGACAAAGCGGAGTCAACGTTGATGATGATGATGAAACAAGTCCGACAACATTGCTCAATGTCTGTGTATTTAGCGCTTAGAAAAAAGGATAGTCGTATCTCAGATTAAGATGTTCAAGCTTAAAAGTTATAACGAATCATTGTTTTGCAATCTACAGCCCCTTTTTATCACATATCGAGTCGTGTAGCATCATAATCGGTGCATTAACGAGTAGTGCCGCGTATGACACGCTGCGTCGGAACAAAGCGGAGTCAACGCCCGTGGCCGATGACCGCGGCAGGTAGCTGGACCTCGTGACTTATTTTATGATAGACACAGTTTTCTGCCCTGGGTAAAGTCATTTTACTTTGGATAATAAGGATAAAATGTAGAAAAAAAAATTGCAAGGTAATGGTATGCACTTCATGCTTTATAAATAGAGTCTGTCACTTCTGAACATTGTAAGCTTGTCCTTTTTTCCTGGTGCCCATTTATCGAGAATTTTGAGTCACGTCTCATAGCGCGCTGAAGATTGTTTCACTTCTGAGATAGTCATTCATAGGTTTCTTAGTACTTTAGTACATAGGAATGCATAAAGAATAAAATTTCATTATATGCCACATTGTCGATGATAAGAAGTTATTGGCTTGATTGTATCAATAACTTTAATATCTCAAAGTGGGAATCAGAATTAATTATTGGTGGGAGCTCAGACAGGAAATGATTCAACAATTTTAGGAATTCCTCCAGGGGTCATGAGGATAAAATCTTACAAATTCCCAGACTAAACGATCAATGATCTTTTAATGATCACTTTGCAACGAAAAAAGATAAAAATGTTGACATAACACGACCAAAAAGGACGATGTCCAATGTCCACGTCCCTGTCTGGCCGATGACCGCCTCTACCGGAAACGAAGTAACCCTCTTCGCATCCTTCATTAGGAAAGAACCTACGGCGGGTTCAATATTCGCTATCGAATTCAAGTTTTTCGCATATTCGCCGTCTGCGTTTCGTATCGCCCAGACAGGTAATTTGATTATTTCCCGTTCTTGCTTGCAACTTTTATGCAGACACATAGTTCTGCCAAGTCTGCACCGCCACACAGTCGCATCACTGAATTTCAGACGCTGCTGCATTTACGTCTGGGTGCGTCTATGTGTGGGTGGTCCAGACGCAATAATGACGGTGCAGTTATGCATTTTTGACGCACACATGCACCGGAGTCTGAACAAGTCTGAAGCTTTCGTGTTGCCGTAGTCTCGCGTCGACTTGTCGCGACTCCTCAGCCACCAGTCGTGGTCGTGCTACTGCTGCAGAAGGGACCGCGCCCGCGCCACGCGTGCTTTCGCTTTCGTATTTTGAAATCCTTCGAGTTTTGTTTTCGTTTCGTCGTCAATTCGTCATTATTTTGCACAGTGTTTTGTTTTGGATAGCGAAGGATTTGGAAGCGAGCGGCTTGATTTTCCAGTGCCATAAATAGGTATGTTTTGTTAAAAGTTTTGTAAAATATAGAGTAAGATAAAATCCGAGTTGTTGTCACTTGCATAATTGTTAGTGACCTTAAACTCTTATCATAAGTACCTAATCTTATGATAAAAGAGTTAAAATTCATTAATTTTACCAAATAAATAGGATGTAAAAGTACCTAGTCAAAGTCTTGAAAAGATTCTACTACCTACCTACCTACTTTATCTGTTTCCGCGATTTATTGTGCTAAGGTGCAGTGTACACAATAGCACGGACTCAAATAATACCTCAACGTTTACACTCATTGTTATTTATGCACAAAGTAATTCCGTAGAGGCAGCTGTTGAGCAAAGTCAGTTATTGACTTCGCAACAAGTCCCTCAAGTTTGCTTTGTAGATGCCGGCGGAATGTTGTATATGTATATGTTACGGTCAAAGTGATAAATGTGAAAATTATGAATAATCGCCGGTTATTATGAATAATTACCTCATGATTTGGTAAATGTGATTAATATGAGATCATTTGTGTGTGTAAAAAACTAATGTAGGCGGCTTAGGCCGCTTTCACTTCAAATCAAAACTATGTGTTATAGGCATTATGGCAAAGTAATGTTACGCAAGAAACATTCCAAACTCATTTTGCCAAATTATATTAATTTATGATATCAAAACGTTCAAAATGTGAGGCTGTACATGAGCGCTGTACACGAGCCGGTGTTCTCTTTTATGATATTTGTTAGTATAAAGCATATGAAATAATCACTGATAAATGTAATTAATTTATCACTTTTACCTCGCCTGTCGGTAATTATTCATAATAACCGGCGATTATTCATAATTTTCAATTTATCACTTTAACCGTAACATATAGATGTGAAATGATGTAAAATATGCTTTACGCCATAAAATTTAACGCCCTTTTGTATTCGTGACCACGACTATTTGGTGTTTTAAATGCAAAGGAAAATTTACACTTAGAATTGGCAATCAGTAAGAATAATATTGACCAATAACAATAACTGATTAAACGCATTAGGTAGGCACAGTAGAAGCGCTGTTAGCACTAGACATGTTTCAGATTTAATTAATTCAACTTAATATTTTCCTTAAAATATTTAATTGTTCTGCCAATAACAAAAAAGCAGAGAACTTAAATCAGTCCAATTTTTTCATTTCATTTCTCCAAATGGCAAGAACATTAGGTGCTTTTTTTTTCCAAATAAAAGCACTTGAACGTCACTTTGTTTCAAGGACATACATCAATTGAGATTTCACTTAAATATCATTAGCACAAATTGTCAAATTCATGCAAATCTATTCAGGTAGAAACGATAGTTTGCGAACTTGAGCAGTCGACGGTAACCTTAATTTAAAATCACTTTGAATCATTTCACTTTCAAGGTATCTCGGCAACTTGAGCGCAAATTGACTGGAAATAATGCCCTAAATTCTATTTCTGAATTTTATCTGATATAATTAAATTGCTAGCAATTTATCTTCCTAAATGTTTCTACGAATGCTGGATCTGTTTTGATGAGGAACATAATAAATGGGAATAAAGAGCTTTATGATTTGTTTTCTATCAATCACAACATGAAATTGTCTTGATTTAATTGTTTCATGGGTCTATGTGTGTGTGAAATATAATCATAATACAAATTATATCCATAGTTTTCGGGCAACCTAATTTGCGATTTAAAAATAGTTACTGTTGTTGTTTTCGATGAGAAAATATTTTTCACTCGATAAGCAGGTTGTCAAAGGGTCTCTAATTTGCCCCAAGCCTTTACTATTATTTTCACTAATGACCAACCTACGCAAAAGCTAGGGGGCAATGTGTACAGACGACAAATCAAACTAAACACTGTGGTATCTACATCATTGCAATAGGGTTTATAATGGAATAAAAATCCATAGTCTGATATGCCGTAGACTACGTGTCACAATCATTCGAAAAGCACCAGCTGTCAGTGACAGCGGCACGTGCCATCTGAACTGAAGGCGACGTGCTATCTAAGGGCCGTCAGTCGCCATCAACAGACACTAATGATCCCATATCTCCGGTCCTACAAGGGACTCGCGTGACAGTACGTAGGTGGTTATTGATTTTTCTAATCTGTACACGTGTAACGTGCTACAGACACGGGGTTGACACCAATCGAAAACTTTTTTTTTGTAGAGTTTGGGATGCAACGCATTAATTCTTGTAAACACTTCAAGCTAAACTAAATAGTAGTTATAGGTGTGTTTATGAGCATTAATTTTTTCATTGATTTTAGTTTAGGTTTTTTTCCCGGACTGTCCCGTTGGAAACATTAGACCTTAGATAGAATGTGGAATTAAGGGTTTATGGAAAACATTTTGAGCTAAAATAGTATTTCAAAATAGTTGAGATATTTTTATAGCGGGAGGCGCAATAAGATAAACTTACTTGCAACGAACACAAAGCTGTGGGTAGAGTCTAATCGTATAGCAATCTTGAGAATGTGTCTATTTACACTAGTATTTCTCAGCTCCGAATCTAAACAATCATCTCCATAGTAAATATTTAGTTTTATTATCTGAAACAATTGAGTTACGCAATAGACACTACCATTGTTTAACAATAACCTCTATAATGTCATCTATAATTAAGTAATCATTCTTGACTGTGTGTACCATCTTTCTTCTTAATATTTTATAAACTACCTACTTTTTATGATTAAAGCTACTTTTAAATATTCATAAACTTAAAGTAATAAAGTAGGCCCCTACTAGGTGGACAGACGATCAGATGAGGGTCGCGGGAGGTGCCTGGACGCGGGCAGCGCAAGGACCGGTCGTTGTGGAAGTCCTTGTGGTAGGCCTTTGTCCAGTAGCGGACGTCATTTGGCTGAAACTTTCAGGCTGAAACGAACGAACGAATGGAAGTAATATACTATTCCCACCTCTCGTTCCCACCGCTGCAACTCCTATGTAGCGAGGATCTACAGCTTGACCGCTAATAAACACCCAACCAGTAAAGGTCAAGTTTGTCCCGGACTCCCAGGGGATGGAAGTAATATAGTATAATTAATTATGTATTTCTTTTTACAAATACAAGAGATCAAATCGAATCCAGAGAATACTATAACCTCCACAACATTGACTGGCAAAGGTGAGTCAAGTGGAAATACATAATATAGCAAAGAGCCCTTTAATAACCTTTATTTATAATTCAAGCACCATCAAAACGATGACATCATGACGGGCTATTAGCTATCAGGTACTTTATGACATTTAACTGTAGGTCTAATGTAAAGTGGTGAACTTATTTCTTAGAATATGTTAGCAAGGAATTTATTTGTAGAACTCCTTTGATACAAATATTTTACTACATATAGAAAAGGGGCCAGGGAATTCCTGGCTAAAGACTTAACCATACAGATCCAGAAATCTAAATAAAATATTAAATGCGAAATGACTACATTTATTAATTTTTCGTCATAATACTTAAACCATTAGATAATCCTACCTACATAATTTTGGACTTGAAATTCATATAATAATATGAAAATACAAGTCATAATTTTTCATGTTTGTGGTTGACCAAATCCAGATAAAGCGAAAAATTACTCTCAGGAGTTTCAGGGTATAGTTTGAAAAAACTTAAGATGTGTTTGAATATCTTTTTTATTCTAGTCTGACAAAGATATGAGACTGTAAACAATACGTTCCTTGGATCAAATTCTGCGAAGTTATAATCTAATATCGTAGAAATTGAGTCTATATTTTTGTATATAGGTTTCTGTCTAAGCCTTACACGTGTCTGTGAGACATGCTCGAGGTGAAATGTATTGTGTAAACTTACGTCTGGCGTGAGTGTCCCTTATCTTTGGAGGGACTCATTTAGGATGTAATCAGGCTTGTGATAAACTTTGATTACAACGAGAAGGCGGGACGGCAATTAACACATTTAGCGTTACTTATTGCTTATGTTAGCTTCAGCAACTCCAGAAAATTATGGGTAAATAGGTACTCTACGATTAGAAAACAATGTATAGAAATTGATATGAGTATTAATTCGTGTCGTATACGTATTTTTGCATGAAATGAAAATTGGATTTGTAATGCCTTAAAATTTAGATGTCATATTATTTTATTATTATTATTACTTAAAGTAGGAGGCTAGGATCGGTGAATTTTTTTTATAACTGACATTACTTATCCTTTCGAAACGGCTGCCTTATTTCCTATTAATGTTATCATAATAACATTACAGCAGAGCTAAATCCTTTGCTGTATGAAGCATTCAATTTATATCAAATACTGAAGACCTTGATCTGTCACAATCGTTTGCATGAACTTCTCCAAGATTGTTTGGCAATTGACCAGTGATTGCAGGATATCTTCGGCTGAAAGCATTAAGGCGCCATTATCTGAAGTCGGTATGTTAATAGTTATTGAACTAGCAATGTTTATGATGCTATATCTTCCTCATCATGATTGATTGACGTCAAATTTCTAATGATCACCAGTTCGTTGGTAACTTAAGTCATTTATTTACAATTAAACCTTTTAGTGTTGATATAAGTCAGTAATAAATGAATACAGTTTTCTAACTTTCACATCAATTACTTACCTAGTTTTTCCATATAAAATAATATACGTAGGTACATAAGTCAATGTGAACACCTAAACTTCATGATATCATCTATCACGCTCATGACCCATAACTTCAGTATTAATTTTGTTACTTAGAGGTTAAGTTTATACCTTTAAGTTTTGTCTTATCAATACTTATCACATTGGCATTTGCACCCAGCGGAATTCGAATTTGACAATCGCAGGTTACAAATCAAACGCAATCCACTAAGTAATTCAAGTCTGGGGCTGAGTTATCTATGACCTGTGTGATTGTCATATTTTGTTGTAATTTCACGTTAATTGACATTAATGATAAAGGTGCATTATTATAATAATATTAATTAATTTAATTGCCGACTGTTATTTACCGGCTTCAGTGAACTTTTACAATAAACAAATATCTACTGGAATAACCCCAGCTGATAACAGAGCAGATGTTTTAAAACTATGATATTTCATTCCTTAAAAGAGCATTGCAACCTGCTCTATGCTAATTAATAACTTATAATAAACAAGTGGTTTCACGAGTCGAACACAAACGTATTACATAACACTCGATAATAATAAAGGTCAACATTCTAGTTCTCATCACGCAATATTTATATTTAGTTCTCAAAGGAATAAAGCACTAATTGGAGTTATGTCATTAGTGTTCGTGAATAATAGGCACGTAATAATAACTATATTACAATTAAAGGTTTTTGTTAAATATTTTAAATGTAATATTATGTAATTACTATTTTCTTTGTCATTTGTTTCACATAAATCAACATTCTCGTTATTTTGAATTTACACTTTCCTAACCCCAAGCTGTCTCTTTACTTTGATGTAAAGTGTCATTTTTATACACCGACAAAACAATTTGATTAAAATGTAGTGGGAACTATATTCCCCTTGCCATCATTAATGGTTTTATAATAAATAAACTGACAAACTTGAATTTTTTTATGATGGAATAATAATTCCTTAACCAGACAAACCAGCTCGTATGAAATTTATAAACAGTGTTCCATTCCATCGTTCCCGTTTGGCGTGGAACAATAAAAACAGAATGCAAATACAAACAGAACCGGGTCAAGTGTTGGCAATAAACGCTCCAGTGGATGACCGATATGCATGTGCCAGGCCAAGAAGCTTATACTGTCTGTATTATTTGGACTCAGACACAAATCTCATCAGAAATGAGGAGATCCGTAAACGAACTAAAGTCGCTGACATAGCCCGACGGATTAGCAAGCTGAAGTGGCAATGGGCAGGGCACATAGTACGCAGAACTGACGGCCGATGGGGCAGCAAGGTTCTGGAGTGGAGGCCACGTACCGGAAAACTCAGCGTGGGACGTCCACCCACAAAATGGACCGACGACCTGTTAAAGGTAGCAGGAATAATATTTTTGTGTTGGATAGTCCATTTATCGAAGAAGGCTATAAGCAACATGACATCACGCTACGACCGATAGGAGCGAAACGTCAATAAAAATTGTTCGATAGACTGACTTATACACATAATAAAAATATAGAAACAGAATCGAGACAGAATGTCCTAAAATTAGGAGATATCGGGCTTAAGATAGGACGAAAGTATTATCTAATCTGTGGATTGTCCAAATCCAATATTTATTTAGGTAGGTATGTATTTGTTTGTATTATATGATGTTGTATATGCCAGACGGTTTATTATAGTCGCAAGGTCATAGTGACCCCAGTTGTCTCTCACGATAGAAAATTCGTGAAATCTTTTCTCAAAAAATGTTGGGGGATATTTTCTTATTATTGAAAACTAACCAAAACTCTACATTCCAAAATGTCTGTGGTCGTAACACCTCAGCTATAATCGACTATAGAAGAAGTGCCATACAAAAATCCTTCTTCTGCTTCTTCTAGGGTTCAACAAGGAATTTAAAACTAACGAAAAAGGCTATTAACATAATCGCTGGAGGTTCTAAACAGGAAGGGACCATATTGCTCGCCGTCACGAGAATAAAGCCACAATATAAAACTAAATCCTTTACTTCTATGAAAAAAGAATACTGCAAAAGTAAAAATAAAGAGTACTTCCTTACCTAAGTAGATTTATTATCGTGGTTAAACTTATTCGACCCTTTCAAACTGCCAGGGCTTTTCTAAGAACACAATTATCCTGCACACAGATGTTCAATAGATTCCTCTTTGTTAACACTTTGTCTGCATTGAAAGGTTTTATTGAACAAATTCTTTTTGAAATGCACATTTTGTGTAATTTAAATGGCACCGCTTTTTGCATCGCAAGCTTCCGTAGAAAAGAAGATTTACTTTTTTCAGTAGCTTCTATCTATAATAAATAAAAAATTGTAATTGATTTTCTGCCAATTTCTAGATGATGTTGAACAAATTGACAGTAGGTCGAAATATTATTTAGCTCATCATGTGGTTTATACTTTATTGCCACATTTTCTTGTCATTAAAATAATAAATATAAATCAAATCATAATGTGTCATTCTTATAACTTTGCTTACCAATTGTGTCTCTGTGTTAAAAATTGTTGTCTGTCCACATTTTTTTTTTCATTTTCTTCTTTTTTTCGTTTTCGCTTTAGATTAAGCTTACTATTCCTATGTGTTTAAAGGTTTCGTACTTGTGCCAAAAGATAAACAGTGTCTTACTTTCATCTTTTCTTCAATGAAAAATCTTATTTTTGCTTGCTGCTTAGTACTAAGTACACCGATAACGTAGTTTACGTGGCACTTTCGCGTAAGCCCTAAAGGTCGACACTTTCATGGCTACATTCACCCTGTTTGATAACATTGTTTGAACAACCGACAGCACATCTTTTGCAATCTTTTGTAGTCGTAATAGGGGCTATTTTGCAAAAAAAAAACTTCTGATGCCTGTACAAGTACACTCAACGTTTAACTTCAATTTTGAACCTAATTGCGTTGTTTTAAGTTTTATGGTTGGCTGTATATTGTACAACATACGGCCGCGGTTCGATCGCGTGCCAAGGACCCGATGCGGTGGCGGATAAAGCCGCGGGTCAAGGCACTGCTGATTACAGATGGCGCTCTTCCGACTTTAAAGGAATTCTATCTTTCCAAGTGAAGTTTTAATTTTCCTTCCTAAGTCCATTCTTAACAGTGAATTTGAATTTTCCTTAGTAATTAAAATTTTTAACAATCAATAACTATTGTAGGAATCTATTATTATGCTCCACAGCCAAACAAACCACACTTATAGAAAAAATAGAATAAAAATAGAAAAACTTGATTGACACAAATTCAAATAATTTATCCAGTAGGTACATAGGCCCTTTCTAGGGCACTTATACAATAATACATACATATAAACAACAACAATTACTGAGCCACTGCACCAATAGGCTCCCGCTCAGCATTTATCTTGACATGCACGTAAAGAAGCTGGTCTTCCACGGACGCCCTTGCTGTTGGCATCACTTAGGTAATCCCATAGCATAGAACATTGTCCACCACTCTGCTATTTTGTGTAAAGTTGTGTACCCTACCTTGTCCACCACTCTCCAACCTTGTGTAACTTGTGTACCTACCTGTTTAAAAAAGGACAATGACACTTCAAGCTACTGTGGCATCTTATGCAGCTATAACAAGTAGAAACGATGTTTGCAACAAAAAAAATCCGTATAGTCCGTGCAGCATATAGCACTGTACTATTTCACCGACATTTATCGTTCACAGTACGGGCACTGAACTCCATCGATTCCGTATAAAATTCTATTATGCAATATCTTTGTAATATTTTTGCATTCTACCTCCTCTAGTGCCGTGAAATTCCTTTTATTATGAACTGGGGGAAATGGAAAAGTGTCATTTTGTTCAGATAAGACTTTAAAAACTGTTGCTATACAAACTTAGTATAAATTGGATACATTAGGCGTAATATGAAACCACAATTGCCTTTGCAATCAAGACAATGACACATTAATGACCATTTTGATAAAAAGCAATAAAATCAGATAAAAATGGCTTTGTTAAGTGATCGTGGTTTAATGGATACAGGACCCAGATTTTCAAAGGCAATATCTATTTATTCTATATATTTGGAGTCCCCTAATGGATAAGAACCGGGCCGAGAAATAAAATATTCCCATATTTTTTGAGAAATGTAAAAACATATTTTTCGGTCTTCCGTCAGTCTGTATTAGGCGTCTCTTTACAGTTAATTTCCTCTATCAGCAGCTTCACAGAGTTTGGACCTTTTTCGCGAACTTTCTTGTCGTTGTGGTTTACCATAGTTTAAAGAAGACAGCCAGGATCAAAAGTTTTCAGCGCTATTGTGCCACTAACACTAAACGTTTTACACTGACGTTACGTTACAGATGTTTTACAATGAAATGAAGTATAGATCTGGGCTTTCAAATGATACCAATATGGGTGGAAAGTGGGGATGCACGCTTGAAAGTGTTTGTCGCGGGAGGTGCGATTTTTTTGACACCGATTGTATATTACAGTTATTACTATACACAGTTTTCTAACTAGAAGAATCCCACAATAGTAACATAAGATTCGAAATCCCAGCTACTTTAATCCCAAAACAGCTTTAGCTTTTTCTCCAGACTACCCGAGGCCACTTTTATCAGTAGAAATACATCACACCATTGTATAAGTAACAATATTTAACAAAAAATTCGTGTTTGTTCGATCTTTTTCGACTGTGTCCCGTTGATTTCATTCAGACATTTCTGGGATGGCAGTCAGTCCTATGTCAAATTACATTTGGCTTCCCGTGAACACTTTTATGTCTTCCATCTTGTTTGGCTGCCCTATTTCTATTTACCATGGCGATTGGTGATACGGATTCATGGTTATATAAAAAATATTTGTTACTCTTTCCTGGTATTGCTGTTACATAAAAGAAAGAAAGTTAAAATGTAGAGCTAAGAGTTTAGGTATTCTCTTCAAGACGAGAGTGAATAGGCACTTACAGGGCAGGTATTTACTCCATCCTAAACTGCAATTATCCTTAACATTAGGTGTGATTGTAGTCAAATACTTAGGTACTTTGATCTGCATAAAAAAATCACTTATGTATACCTTTTCACTTGCGGGTAATATGATAAAAGAATAGTTAAATGTTAACAATGATAGAACAAAATGCAAACGATTTGCCGACAGTTCTGTTTATGCTAATTCGTCTAAACTCATTTGGGACTTACTTATTTTATAGACAAAACCATCGTCGTTCTTTGTCTTTTTAATTTACTGTAAGTGCGGTCTTCACTTCTGAGAAATCCTTTTGCTAAATTGTTTTAGTCAACTCAAATGAAAATGAGGCTAATAGGATTTGTGACGTAGCTCAACTTTGTATTATTTGATTTGATTTGAAAACTTTTCAAGTGGCGGTGTTATTTTGAGTGTAAGTTTAAATTCTGAGTAACTGACATTACATAAAACTTTGTTTTAACTCATTTGTGACTAAAGTTCGTATCATTAAATAGGTACCACATACTAACCTTGGGGGAGGCCTTTGTCCAGCAGTGGACGTCATTTGGCTGAAACGAACGAACGAACGAACTACAAGTACGACTCTACATTCAGGAATTGGTTCAATTCTGTAATTGTTTTAATTTCAATATGTAGACTGTACAGTTTGAATTTTATTTTAGACGTGATTATTGTCGAATCATAGCGTATCGTTTCAAAATACAGACCTTTAGTCTATGTAGTATACGTCTAATGGTCTAAAATCAATCTCACTTGATAGTGTGATTCATCATCATCATTTCAGCCACAGGACGTCCACTGCTGAACATAGGCCTCCCCCAATGACTTCCACATCGCACGGTTGGTAGCGGCCTGCATCTAGCTCCTTCCTGCTACCTTTATCAGGTCGTCGGTCCACCTTGTGGGTGGACGTCCCACGCTGCGTTTTCCGGTACGCGGTCTCCATTCCAGAACCTTGCTGCCCCATCGGTCGTCAGTTCTGTGTACTATGTGCCTTGCCCATTGCCACTTCAGCTTGCTAATCCGTCGGGCTATGTCAGCTTTAGTTCGTTTACGAATAGTGTGATTTTGGGTCTATAAAGAAGCACGATTCAAAACACGTCTCCAGGTCTGGCAAAGGCAGACTGAATTGCATTTACTAGCTGTTCACAACAGAAAAGGTTCAGCAAATTACGATGATACACATCACATAGTTTTTAAAATACTGTAGAATTATGTATAATTACAGTGGCACTGTTATCGTAAAGCTAATAAAACAAGGCCGTAACAACAGCTCCATGGTTCATTGCTAAGGTCACTTTATTGACCACCACGGCAATTACCTAAAAATCAATATTTTAGCGTTTATATGTTCATTACATAAATGCATAACTTCCATGTTGGAAAACTCTGTTACTTATGTAATATTCAGCTGAAAAACTATGCATTTTTCCTCGGGTTAAATAAAACCGATCGTCTTCAAAACTTTCACAAGGCAAGTAAATACCTTACCAAGCAATTTCACCGGTATTATGTATTGGCTCAGAATATACAAGTACCTGTGGCAGACATGTTATACATATTTATATTCCACTGCTTCGTATATTTTTCCAAGTTTATGAAGTTGTACCTTCGCTCTACTTACGCCATATTGCACGCTCCCGGTGACAGTCATTGCATTCCCAGACCTTACAGCTTATACAGCTATTGTCTTCAAATGTAGTGTTGTGAGAGGGTTTGTTAAAGATAAATAAAAAACAAAGCAGTATTTCATCGTTATTTTGAATGGGATCAACATAATAGTTGACCCTTCACCGTTCAGCTATCGTGTTTGCGACTTCAAAATTAGTTCCATAAAGTAATTTAACAAAATTATACATATAAGTCGGGAATCGAAAACTTTCAAAAATCTAATTGACAGACATTTTCTACTAGAATTTAACGCGAGACAAGAGTTACTTTCACACAATTATTAGTTAACTATCGCACTTAGGACAATGGTATCGCTATTACCTACAAGCTATTTACGATTGGAACTATCGATTCGAAACTCGTACACTTCTCGGATGTCGAACGGAATCGATTCGCGCCAGGTACAGGGCGACGGCCTTTCAAAGGCCGCTCGTTCGAACAAATAGTGTAGCCTGTGCTTAAGTCTAATTTACACAGTCCATGGTATGTCTAATGATGGATGTTTAAAATCAATTAGCTTATACGAGTCTTATAATATTGCGAAATATCGTCCTTTGTAGCGTTTTTTGGGAGAGGCTTACGTCCAGCAGTTGAGGGACATTGGCTGAAATGATAATGATGATGATCTACCATAGTCATTTAATTAAAAAGGTTTTGTCTTATTACGTACGTTTTAAAGCTCGCTGAAAAAGGAGGGCAGTTATTCATTATTTTAATTGGTCTGTCTACATCGAGTGGTTGAATTAACGCCATCTTAAAAAAATGTTGTTAAGAATCTAAAAATATTTCTAAACTTTCGTTAGTTTAATAATTGTGTATCCTTTTAGCGATAATCAATTACACGTTTAAAATCGTTACTAGGTACTTACCTACCATTTAACCGGCGTAAATTTTCAGCAGCGACGTGACTGCCAATTTTTCATGATGTGTATGATTGTCATACACATGACGCTACAGATATCGTATGACATTCAAATAACAACATTATTCATTTATTATAAAAATACCGCGTAGTAATTTTTTACCGTCAATCAAGGTGACTTACCTTGTCCTGAAAAAGTTATTATTGAATTTCTACTTTCGTAATGCTCATTAGAGAAAACATCAACTTTGAAACCGACATAAATAATAGAACAATATTTTTATCAACGCAATGTAAATAAACAGTGCGATAACTAAATTAAGTCTGTACTTTAGATATAGTAGGTACAGGAAAAGTGTAGATAATATTAACAACTTCATAGCTAGTTATAGCAGTCAACAAGTACTTTAGACTAAAATGTTTGTTCCAAAGTCGCACTTATTGCAACTGTATAAAAGCCACGTGGTTTAGCTTGATATGCTGTCATAATACAACGAACAAAGAACGTATTTTCCTACATCCTTTCTTTGTCTGACAAGTTCGTTTATTTTTACTGTCATTACCCGACTGCGCCAGAAGGAGGGTTATGTTTTATTAGTTGTCATCAAAAGTAGGTTATACAGGTGCTTATTCAAATAATTTTTAATGTAGAATTTTCTCGTACCTAAATATGATTTTATGAAGAACAAAAAATGTTCTACATATACATACTATAGGTGCTATAATTTCAATTAAAATATTTTTATGACATCTAAATGCTATATTTCGTTATAACGAAGTATGTGGAAGTTGGAAGTAATTTTTTATACAGCCTTTTTAATTACTATTCATAATTTTGCCGTTTTTAATTTGTTCCGAATGGAAAATATTTTATTTCCGTAGTTTTGCAAATAAAAAGTGTATTCATAGAGAATTTAATTCTAAAATTAAAGACTGCATAAATTTTACGACAGTATTTTCAAATGGTAGGTACTACTTTTGCAGCAATGGGTAAATGCAGTTGCATAACCCACAATCTTATTAATAGACAATGCTATGACGATCTTGCTTAATACTAAACAATCTATACTTAGCACTATTTTACGTATGCGTTAAGACACAACGAATGAAAGTTGTGCAGTGCAATTCTGCGTCAATTGTTAATTTTAGTCTACTAGAATTTTTGTAGCAATGTGTTGTTTCTCTGTTTTAAAAAATGTATTGACTATAAATTCATTTCGTCATCATCATCTTCCAGCTACGTTTAATATACGTCCACTGTTGAATACCTATAGGTCTCCCTCTCCCCAATGATTTCCAGATTGGCCAGTTAAAAGCGGTCTGCGTCCAATTCCTTCCAATCTTTAAGAAGGTCCTCTGTTCACCTCTGTGGATGTACGTGAAATTCATTTAGCATTGCTTTAGGTTTTCAAAACAAATCTTTGTATTGAAACAATTTGTTTATATCACAAAATCTATTTCAATTAATCCCACTTGTTGAAGTGATGTTTGTTTAAAGAAATGCGTATGTCTATTGCCCGTGGCATCGTAACCTTAGCTCATGTGACCTTAGGTAGACCAATCCAGGTCATTAGCCTCCTCTCTCCATGCAATGTTGTGCAATTTAATGTGGACTTATCTCAACGGGTTCTCGCGATAAAACGTCGTCAGCTGTCTGCGTCCCGCCTCTGTTCAAATATTTTGGTCGTGCGAACTGCGCGTGTCAATGACACGTGGACTTTCTTCGCCGCCCTTCGATAAACACATTAGTTTTCCCGTCTGTTTGTTTGCACACCACTCATAAATAGGTAGGCCATTGATCCGACTGACTTATTTTAAGAATATGCTCAAAATTACGCGATTAGTGTTGTAATTTTAAAGTTCTACGACCCAATTTCGTATTTTTCGTAAGACTATTTTTCACTCACGAATTAATGTTTTTTTCTCATTGAAGGTGAAAGCTTCATTCATTTATCATTAGTGACTAACGAAAATAACATGTTTTCGTCAAATTTCCACCTCTCTAAGTGGGTTTTCATGACCGATACGTTAGGTATCATTGTTGATGAATTGCAGACGCTGAACTGCGTAGCATTTGTCTATTGTTATTTTACTGCGATTATAGCGAAATCTACAAATATACCTACTCAATGTTTACGTGTTCATTCACTCGCGCGGGTGTGTGTGCGTGGCCGCTGCGCGAACGGCCCGCGCTCTTTGTTTGTTGACAAGCGGCTCGGCACAGCATTCAACAAGCGATTCTGCTCGCGAGCGGACGTCGCGCCGCGTCCTAACGCGTCAACTCGACCAAACTCGACTCGTGTTATCGCGTACTTCGGCTAAATTTAGTGCAGTTACTTTAAAACATTTTTCCCTCATCTGCGCAACATTTTGGAGTACAGTGCTGCACGTGGCGAGGCCCAACGTTCGTGCGAACATCGAGTTTTTTCGACTGCTAAAATTACTCGATCGCCTCCGTGCCAGAAGGTATGTTTTTTACAGTTTTCTTCAAAAACAAACACAGTGACATTGAATACGTCAACCTTTATGGGTGTGTCGCAGTTACTTTTCAGTGCTTTTATGATTTTACACAAGTACACAATAACACAGTCTGTTATGATGAATTGATGCGATAAATGCATTCGATAATTTTTTACAGTCGTGAGCACGACTGACTCCGTAAGATTGTGCGCTATACTCGGACGATTTATATTGTAAATATTGAAGTTTGTGGCAAAAGTTAAAGTGGGGCAAGTGGAGAGTTCAGCGCGGCATGGTCATTAGGCAGTGTCGCGATTTCACCGCTAATGAGATGCTCGCTGCATAAGTGCGGACAATGTCGCATTTCCAGCCTTGTTGCGGATAGATACAGTTATAATTTGGCTGGTTGCCGTAGGAGGCGCGTAGCGGTACCTCTGGTCGTAGCCTGTGCCGACTTGTGTTTCAAGTAACGGGACGGGTAATGCATGGTGTCGGCCCCACGGTAAAGCACATCCATCTAAGCGAGTCCTCATAACAATGTTCATTACTGTGTCTAGCTTCTAAATTAAATTTTAATTGGAGTCAGACATGTAAAATTTAAGGCACCGAATGTTTGGTACGTTCATCGTTTCTATTTAAATGAGAAATAACCGACTCTAACAAAAAATCCGTGCGTAGACCCATGATTACAGTTATGTCAACACAACACAACAAAGCCACAGTAGATATATGAGCTAAAGCAGTACGGAAACTTAGCCCTTTCGGCGAGTTAAATACCTACACTTCAACTGAGTGTTAGGGTTGGCACTCTTAATCTTTACAAAATTAATAAGGTTCTGACTTACTTATTTATTAAAACGTTTATTTAGGTTTTTTAATTATCAAATACCTAATGGAATAAATTAATTGACTGAGTAGTTAACAAAAAAATAAAACGTTAATTAGGTTCTATAATGATCGAATACATAATCGAATAAATTGATTAAGTGCTATTAGAGGCCGGTAGAAGATATTCTATTCTCATAAATAAAATACCGGATACTTACTTTCACATAGCTATTGCCTCATTTTAAATACAGTTCATCACTTAGTACAAAAGCGCGCGGAGCAAATTACTTTATCAAATAGAACACATAAATTGTTAAAAAGCGTAATTACGTAATTTAAAAAGAACTATTACAAAATCAGATGTAAGCACTTTATTTAAAAAGTAATATTTAATCATTTTTACAATTCAGAATTATTATTACGAAGTTTAAAAAATGAAAGTTCTGGTTTTGAAGATGCCGAGTTCAAGCAGCCATATACTACTACGCAATACACTCGTGGCAGTCGTGGCATGTTTTTTAAAAATACAGCGGACAGTGCATGCAATAAAATTATTATTAAAAACACAACGCGCGCGACACTCGCGACGGATGGACTGCGAGGTTCGCTTAGAGCCCGTGTAAAGCGTGCGTCTGTGTGCGTGAGTCTGATTTCGAGCGTTTGTATGAAGCTTCCGTACTGTTTGATTTATCTACTGTGACAAAGCTGTTTAAACTCGCGCATAAATCTCTTGAATAAACTCATTTGAAGCGCTTAAACGACCTCAACGTCACTCAATTATGAATGTTTCTTTATTTTCCAGTTATATTTAAATTACTATTTACAACTGTTTGAATTGTAGACAGGTTTCTACTGCGCATTTCTCTTTGACCTATTTTATTTACACTTATGATTTATCGCCGTAATATCCGTCTATCAAAAGAGGTTATTGATAATGAAAGTTGAGTTCGATAACATCTGTTTTGAACTCTTCAAAGTGGTCGCCAATTTAGATACTCCATTTGTGTTATTTGCGTGGGTTCTTCTTACCTGAACCCAATGTTTTTTGTCAGTAACTTTATAAAAGATATTACCTGCGTGAATGGAGTCAGCATTACTCGGGGCCCTTACTTTTTCTATTACCAAGTCACAATTTAACAGTTTGCAAGGCGGTGAACATTTGCCCTTTTCAGCGTGGCCGATTGCAGTTCGTAGTTCCTAAAACGTCTATTGTTCGCCGTCCGTTGGCCCTTTCTTCGCTTCAAATGGATAAAAACAACCCACATTGGAAGCTATACATATCTACACACCTATGTAGCTATGTACGTGATCTAGTTATTCAGTTGTTGACCTTTTTCCACAACTTTTTCTAACTGCGTCATTGTTTTTGAGAAGTCGGTAACCGAGTATTTCTATCACGTAGGCAGTCCATACAAAATACGAGACATGAGGTGACATTCATGATTTTTTTCTTTTATCCTACACTAATCTTGTGATATTAGCTTTGTCTGACGGATAATGAAGAGTGACTTGACTTGAGGTAGAAATATTAAAGACTTGCGTATTAAGAATACATCGAAGCTAATAGAAAAATAAACAAGAATAAAAAAGAAATAGGAAAAGACAATGGAAAAGTAAAACGTATCAGTGCTTCAAGATACGACAACAAAACGAGGAGTAATGCAAAAACCGGTTCCGAGCGTGTCCTTTTCGAGAAGGCTCGGCGTATCTTTGTTCGCGCAAGGCACCAAAACATTGGGGACAGCGAAAGTTCCGATTTGTTTGGTAGTAATCCAACTTACTGAACCACTGACCAGACTGAGAAACAAGCCATTATTATTGTGTAAGTCAAATAAAAGTCAAAACAAAGAAGCAAAAGACTGACTGTCTAATTAGCAATTGCCCGATTTGATTTTACCAGTATTTTATAGGATACTATAAGAATTTTATGCATATTTTTCTTATTGAAGCATATATTTGAGCAGTCTGTTTACTAAGCCAGCGCACAATTGCTATGTGCTGAACATCCTGTAATGTAATGTCTCATGATGATAGCAGTTTCTAAGAAATAAATGGTTTCGTTTTAATCTGGTTTTAAAAATAAAGATAATTTACCACAACCTACATCGTGTGTGGTCGTACCATAACAAATGTGACATACATTTTACAAGCGTGAAATCTTCATATTTTATGTAAAAGTTCAAACCCCTTTAACGTAAACAAACACCTAAAGACTAACGATGCTCCCTTGAAGATACATTTCAAGATTTATATTTTGGTTGGCCCACTTTTTTATTAACTGCTTATTAAAATTAAACTGTATATTGACCTCGTTGTCTTTGTCACTATAATTTCGTTTGTGAATACTATAACAATCCAAAAAATTGGCTCGTTCCCATTCCGCAAGAAATATTTGCGTTAATACCAAAAAACATTCCATCACATTTCAAAGCTCACATTGTCTGTAACGGTTAGCTAAGTTGGTTCTTTTTATAATTGGTACCGTTTCATTGTTCTCGCCAGAACAAACCACTTATAAAAACCCAATTATAATCTCTTGCCGAGTTCAACGAACAAGTGCGCTGTATTAAATTTTATCTCCGATCATTAATGGCTTATCGTTTTTAACGAGTACACAAAACTCTGTATCTAAATTAACTCAAATAAGCGCTACTATGTTGCACCATGTTGTAATTTGTACACTTTTAACAGCATCTCCTTTATTTGAGCATTCAAATTGTTATTAGTTTAAGCACGAATTCTGTTACAGCCAAACACTATACCGTAAGCAATTGCTATTTACATTGTAAATACAGCACCGTCTATAGTAATTCGGAGGTATTCGCTCGTCTCTGGTAATGTTGGAACAGTTCCAAAGAAATTTACGGAAAATATTTGCGTTGACGGAGTCTCAGATCGGAACCCTTTGTCAGTACTACGTGATCACATTCTATTACTGCGCAATATCCAAAATAAATCTACGCCCCGCTAATTATAGAATAATTGATTATATTTTAGACAATATAAGACGGGGGGACATAAGTAACCATTTATAGATGTGAATCAGAACACTGAAATATACATGGGTGTAACAAAATTGATATAAGTAACCTAACTAAAGTTGGGTATGAATGAATAGTTGTTCACAAAGTCAAAAAGGTCAGCACAATAACAGGATTCATATAAATTACCTATTTGTGCGATATTAATACAGCTCTTCCAGAAGGAATAACGAATTTTTATATTTGTGGATAAAACGATGAAGCCTCACTAGAATTTTGTCGTGATTCAGATTTTCACGAATCATGATTCACCTCACGTAACAAAGAGAATACTGCTAGTAGTGTTTTACTAAATTAAACGCCAACATCAAATGTTTCATTAGTGAACAAAATGGTACAGGGATAAGTCATACTACTTACTTACAAAGCATCCAAAGACGATATAATAAGCATATAATTTCGGTATAAACATGGCAAAAGTCTAATTTTAGTTTAAAAATTCTATAAACGGTTTCACTTAATAAAAGTTGCTTACTTTAATAAGTGGACCGACGATCTCGTAAAGGTCGCGGGAAGAGCCTGGATGCATTTGGCTGAAACGAACGAACGAACGAACTTTAATAAGTAAATTCACTCGACTAACATTGTGTTCATGTCCATATTCCAGTATTAAGAGTCTAGACGGGGTCCATCCGACGAGTAGCATAAAGCGTTAACACCACTGCAGCGAGCGTCTAGACGTGCGTAGCTGCTGCTTTATTCCTCTCTTTTCTCGTCTGAGACTACACTGAGGGAGGGTTTGTTCCAAAGGACTTGTATTTGTCATTTCGGATCGTCTGCAGTCGAGCAGTTTCGATTTTGCGCTGCCGGCGCCGGTATGTCAGCTCCAAGTTCGAGCAATAAAACGAAACGATTTCACTCGATGGCGCTTTTCAATGCTGAGACATTGTGTAACCCGCTTGGATTGTGAGTAGCTGTTTCAATGTTTACTTTCCATTTGGTGTAGTAGGTAACTACTTTATTTGTAAGAACTTTGCTCAAAGGGCGTTTTCGTATGAATGTAAAGGATATGACGCGTTTAGAGCTAGATATTGTCATTCACACCCGAAAAAGTTTTGGTGTCAATTTAAACTTTGTGTCGGTGTCTATGTTGGCTTTGTTGCCTTCGTTCAACATGCAGCACACTTGAGTTTTTGTAAGTGGCCTAACTGGCGTGTAAGAAATTGGTAGTTTTTTATCAATGCCTTTGTAAATAAATAATATATTATTACGGCCCGGAGAACCATTATTAAAAAGGGCTTTGTGACCAATCAACAAAAATAGAGTCTGTCTGTCTATTTCAGTATTCCATTTGTCTTTCTGTCTGTATTTCAAGGCTTTATAAAAAGAACACTTTTTACTCAAAGCACATGATGGCTACAACGTAATTCATTACAGAGATAAAGTTTCATGAACTTTGGGAATCGGCTTTGGTAGTGTGTTCGTACCGGGTTTTACGAGAAGTTGCTTTACGAGCGAATCTCGGTCTGAGAAAATGCAATCCTGCTGCAGCATTCAATTGGATCTTTTATACAGGGTATACAAAATCCAGGGGATATTTGAGATGTGTCTGGGGCGAGGTAGCTTTATTGAAGCTAGAAGAAGTAGTTACAAGAAAACGTTCTTAAAATTCATCCTTTATTTCTGTACATAGATGTCATGGGTTTTAATCTTCTGCTTTAAAATTGGCCATACTCAACTACTTATAGTTTACTCAAGTGAATTATTCAATGTGTCTGTCTATTAATATTGATTCATCTCTCTTAAAGAATTGGATAATAATCCAACGCTTCTAACATCACTTACATTACATTACAGTACACTCGACCTTGGCATTACCGCCCAATTCAAAAATAACATCATCCATTTACAAACATCTAACAAGAACGTCTTCCATATAGACATTATCGAGCTTTTAACGCGAAATCTAATTTACTAAAAGGCCTTTTTCTAAAAATAAATTGACAAAATAATTTAATCTACTTTTAAATAATCCGGTTCGGGCAGACACGCCGAGGGCACGACCGTGACAGTGAATTACGGAACAAAAACGTTTGTAAAAAAACTACTGCGTATTTGTTTCGTTTTATTTGTAGCGCGTGCCATATCATTTAGAACTCTTTACATTTCAATTGACAAACGTTTTATTTAAAGATTTGTACTCATCACATAATTGTGTCGGACTTTCACGAGCATCTTTGCTTATTCACTGAAGAAATATTCGTACATTTTTGGAAACTTGATGGAAGCTGGAAGGATGGCCGGCGCTACAGTAACCCAATTGGCCTTAACGCAAATTCTGTTTATTTTAAGAGTCATGTACAAAGCATAAATTAATCCTGTGACTCATCCGTATTAGTGCTCAGGGCGATCATTGGCTTTGGATTTTGGGGCCAGTGCCCGTGTTATGCGGAGGTAGCTATAACCCAAGGGACGAAGTTATTGCAACGGCTTACTCCGACTTTTGTGATGATGAAACACATTTCCCGGAATTTTGTGGCCTACAACGGTTTAGTGCCGAGTTAAGTCATTTACATGGTGTATACTGCCGTAATCTAGCCGATCCGACGCCTGCATAAAAAGATAAGAAAGGAATAGCTAGCTAGGGGTCATACAGTTTTGATCGAGGTCATTATAGTGCCGTTGATAAAAAAAAACTGCGCAGTTTGTGCCTGCTTAAACTCTTGTGTTTCCTTCTTAGATATCGGATATTTTTAGACAAATTCACACTCGTACCGAGCACGATATCAGCGTGCACGTCACGTAAACATTTCTAGAACACATCGCTTCAAAACAAACTTATCTAAATCTGTCCTGATTAAGATTCGCGAGTCATTGATAGGCTAAATTCATTGACCCGTCAATCGATCTGTGACCGACCATGGCTAATTTCGATACATTCACCCCCAAAGCAACTGATTATATCAGGGCATCGACCTGCTGTTTTCCTGACTTATTCACCGTATTGTTAATTATCCTATTTTCTTCGGTAGCAGTTTCATCAACCTTATAGGTGTACCAGAATCTCATGGCAAACAAAAATATTGGAAAAGTGTGTTTTTCATATCGTCCCTTAGCTAACAACACCGCCTAAGTCGATTTTTGGCGGTTTTGACATTTTAATACCATTGGATAGATCTGCTCATCGCGCGTCTAACCATTGGTCACATGTTATAGATTTCAGCCAATAAGAAACCGTAATTTGAATTTTAGTGACACCGCGCAAGTCGGTTTGCCTCGCAACACCGCTCAAGTCGTTAGTCTGCCATACATTTCTCGTAAAGTTCCTTCGCGCTCCGTAATTTTTATATTTTTAAGTGAGTTTTATCGCGAAAAGGTCTATGAAAGAAGTTTTAATAGAAGATTAAGAGGTAAGCTATATAATAATGTATTTTTTAATGATTTACGCGTATTAATATATAAGGAAATGATACTAGAAAATATCTTCATTTACTTAGGCGGTGTTTACAATATTTTTTTCAAACTTAGGCGGTGTTTACAGTTTGTATTTTAATTCTTTTAGAAAGCTATACAAGTGAAATACACTATTGATGGAGAAGGAATTGATTCTTGAAGTATTCCGAGTTCATGTGATGAATTTTTATGGGCACAATTACAAGAAGCAGGACATAAACGGCGTAAACAACTGCCCAGGTTTCAATCGAATCGAAGGCTGTTTCATAATCCACAAACGCCAGGCAAAGTGGCTGATTATACTCCTCGGTCTACTAAAGCCTGCTAGCCAGCCTGGTAACCAGCTTGATCAGGAGGCTGGAAGGCGTCGAGTCGGCGAGTTAGACGATTCATAGATACTCGAAAACAGCTTGTAGACATGGTTCAGAAGTTAAATGGGTCTATAATTCTTCAACAACGTTTTATCGCCGTTTTTTGAAGAAGAGTATCTTCACACTTCTGTGCCGTGCCGTAGGAGTTTTTTCCCCGAGGATGACGGAATAGAACAGCTTCTAAAGAGCCTTTAGCATCGACATTTCACCTGCTTTCAAAAGCTGAGCCGTAATTCTATTATCACCCGGGCCTTGTTGTTTAAAGCTATTCCAGAGCTATTCCAAGCTCGTGTAGACTGGCGTTCGGGACATCTTAGGTATTGTGTCGGGTCAATCTAGCTCTTGGGTCTTCGGTTAGATTTGTAACAGGTGTGAACACAGTCGTGTATAATTGTCCGTAGAACTCTCAACCTCTTTCAATATCTCAGGCCCCGACGCTCTTCTCGGTCTTCAGCTTGGTCAGTTGGCTTTGGCCAACAGACAGACGAATCTCTTACGAACACCTTAAAGCCCTTGTTATACTCAATCGTCTGTATTATATGCGTAGGTCGCGAGTCAAAAGACTTAGAGATCTATCTGTTAAGACGCCGATACTGAGTAGCATCTTCAGATGACTACAGATCCATGTTTCGTCTCTCTTCTATAAGGTTATTGGTGAGATCAGAGATCTTTTTTGTTTCTCTTAAACGACGGGTTTTAAAAACCTTAGACCCAGTCATTTGGACAATTCCCAAGAACCTGCTATTGTACTCTTCCACATTTTTGCAATGTCCTGGCATTGGAAACGATTTTGCAACTCGAGTTGAGCTTTCGGGGTTGGATGGACGCTGGGCGGAGTGTAGACTTTATCAGTCGACATCTATCGAGATTCGGACTTATATTTAATGTGCCTCTTACCATTTGGTGATTGCTTTCTGTTTTGACCAAATTGACCTCACAGACAACATGCTTCTACGTCGACAAGATGAAGTTGATTTCATATTTCATAGCGTCATTGGGATGCAGCGAAATCTACTTTCGCTGTTTTGGCTTTCTGAAGAAGGAGTTCATCATCCCTCTCCATAAAGCCAGCCAGCAGTTAGCCACGTGCGTTCCTCTCTCCATACCCAAATTGCCCCACTTCCAGCTCATTGTCGTTTCGTTTGCCCAGCTTCGCGTTGAAGGCCCCCCCCCTCACAATATTTGATCTACACACTGTGATTCTTAAGATTTAGGTTAGATAAGATAGGTCATAGGTTATAATGATTGTTTAATTATTTTTTTAAATAATTCTTAGTAGTGTATTATTGGGCATTCTGTCCCCCAGTCGTCCGCTTCGCTTCCGACCGTTCGCTGCGCTCACTCTGGTTTGACAGAATGCCCAATAATACACTACGAACGGAGTGTTGAAAGTAGTTTTATCTTCCAAAATTCCTATAAAAATTATAAACTCAACAAAGTTTTTATCATTCCATTAAAACCTATCAATCAGAACGGTTGAGTTTAAACCAAAAACTGTAATGAGATTTCTGAAACAAAAAGAATCTCTTAAATTACAATGTATTTGTCCAGTATCCTCGAAAGAGTTTAAACGTCATGGTAATTTATTACCAAATACTATTCGCAGCATTGTTTGTGGCCCATCAAATTGTGGAAAGACCAATTTTGTAATTAGTCTGTTGCTACACCGTGATGGACCACGTTTTCGCAACTTATATGTTTATTCAAAGTCCTTGTATCAACCTAAGTACCAGTTTTTGGAAAAAGTATTGGAAAAAGTTGCAGACATATCTTACTTCAAATATAGTGATAATAAAGACATTTTAAGTCCACATGATGCTTTGTCTGAATCCATTTTCGTATTTGATGATGTTGCATGTGAAAATCAAAACAATATACGTGATTATTTTGCTATGGGACGACATAAAAACATTGACTGTTTTTATATTAATCAAACCTACTCAAGAATACCTAAGCAATTAGTAAGAGATAATGCTAACCTTATCATATTATTTAAACAAGACAACATTAATCTAAGGCATATTTACGATGAGCATGTAGGGTCTGACATGACCTGGACTCAGTTCCGTGAAATGTGTTCAACTGTGTGGGGTAAGCCATACAGTTATGTGGTCATAAATAAGGATTGTGAACGAAACAAAGGTTGTTATAGAATGAAGTTTGATACATTCATTAAAGTAGATTAAACTATTTATTTCTTATATAAGTAACTGTTACTTACGTTCCAACAAACTAGTTTGAATTGAGAAGTCAAACAGAGTGGAACTCGTAACAATGGAGCGGAACCTTAAGGAACAAATTTTAAAGTCAGCGTCAGCTGTGAAAAGAAAAGTAGAAATGTTAAAAGATTCAAAAATGAAAAATGATATGACACTGGAAACAATATTTAAACCTATTGTGAACCCTCTTAAACTATTAAGTAGTAGACCTGATGGCAAACGCTACAACGAAGAAGAAACAGAACCAATTTAGTCAGTTAAAAGAACTAAACATATCGAAAGCCAGTCATCCAATAATTCAGATGAAGACTTTGATTACTACAAAACGGATGTTGACAACGAGGAAAATTTAAATGATTATGAAGATATTTTAGAAAATGATGATTGTAAAACACCTAACAAAACCCTCACCACATCACCCACTCATGAACACGATGTCCATGACAACTCATTTAAATCTATTCAGTCATCACCAAGTATTGCTAATGATTCTTTATCATGGTCTGTGTCATCTGAAGTAATGCAAAATATTCCTTTTGGTGTTAGAAATGTTAATGGAAAATTGATGCTCGGTAATACACGTGTTTATGACGATGGACGCATTTTGAAAATTGGAAGCCGTAGCCTAAAAAAAACTCCAGGCTTGAAAGAATTATTATACCAAAAGGCACCAAATTTAAAAATAATTACAAACGAGGATTTACAAAATTATAAATTAGTACTTATAGATACCAATGCACACAAACGTAACTTCGATCCATTTAAACCAATAAACAGTAATAAAGGATTTAAATATATGAACGTGATTAAACCTTTATTTAAGTTCTCTAGAAGTCACGCAAGTAGTGTAGAAAGTCTCCCGCGAGGTGAAGGCATCGATATATTGAAAGAAGTTAAGAAGGATACTGATTTAGTTTATTGGGATGATCCGAATGAATTAGTAGAAAGGCTAAAATTACTACTCGGGTCATGGGCAGCTGGTAACACTGGAGTTAATAATGAAATTTATGCAATAATAGAAGAACTGCATGAAGCTGGTATTATAAAAGACATAAAATATATAAAGCTACCATCTGGAGGATTCAACAGTACCATTAAACTACAGAAGCCGAGCAGACGGCAATGAATATAGATAAATTTGGTCATCACGTTCATAAGCGTTTACGACTATCTGAATTTTCTAATAACATTCCTACCAACACATTAGTAAAGTCAGATGCAGGCGACTTTGATTTAAAATCATCGAGATTAAAAGGACTACCAACTCCTGAAAAGGATGACGAGGCTGTAAATAAAGAGTATGTCGATAAATATGTTCAAGATCTAAAAAATGAAATGAAATCAATTCAAACCAACATTAAAAAATATTTAAATAATTTAGAAAAATTAACTAGTGTCAATTTCAGTAAATTGTATTACACAAAAAAAGAAATCGATCTTATGTTACCTTCAAAACTTGATAAGAATGAGTAAACAAGACATAGTTAACGAGCTCCACAAGCCAGCAAGAAGAAATTTCTGTCGCCGTCATACTAACATTAAAGGAATAGATGATTTATGGCAAGCGGATCTTATGGATTTTCAAAAATATTCATCGTATAATAAAGGATATAAATATGTACTAGTAGTAATTGATACTTTATCAAAATTTGTATGGGTAAGACCGTTGAAAGCAAAATCTAAACAATATGTTACAAATGCAATGCAAAGTATATTATCTGAATCAACACGGAAGCCAAACAATTTACAAACAGATCTGGGTACAGAGTTTTATAATAATTCTTTTGAAAAGTTAATGAAAAATTACAACATAAACCATTATTCCACATATTCTGTTAAAAAAGCCTCTATAGTAGAACGAGTTATAAGAACTATAAAATCACATCTTTACAAAACATTCAGTCTGTGCGGACGATATCAATGGTTTCAATGTAATTTAGATTCCGTGGTGCATCGCTATAACAACACTTTGCACCGCATTACAAAGTTCAAACCGATTGATGTTAATCATGCGAATCAGGCTTTAGTTAAATCTAATATCATTAAAACCCGAAAGCCAAAGACAGTACGTCAAGGATCCACTTTTAAAGTTAACGATTTTGTTCGTATAATTAAATACAAAGGAGATTTCTATAAAGGTTATACCCCTAATTGGTCTACGGAAATATTTCAAATCGTAAAAATTAATGATACCTATCCTCAAACGTATCAAATAAAAGACAAATACAACCAAAATATTCTAGGCTCTTTTTATGGATACGAGTTACAAAAAACTAAATTTCCAGACATCTACCTTATTGAAAAAGTTATAAAGAAAAAAGAAAACAAACTTTTTGTAAAATGGTTAGGACTAAGTGATAAAGAGAACAGTTGGGTAGACAAACGTGAATTAGTGATTTAGATAAGTATATAAATAACACAGGATCTCTCTTTGGGACACTAGATGATTATCGATGAAGGAAGGCAGTGGTGTAATCAATAGCTTGGTAGATCATTTGCCGTTCGAGTTACATATACCTGGGTATCAATTTTGTGGTCCCGGTACGAAACTTCAAAAACGGATTCTAAAAGGCGATCGAGGGGTTAACAAATTAGATAACGCTTGCATGCACCACGATATTTCTTACAATAATAAAGATCCTGGAGCTCGACGCAAAGCCGACTTGGAACTTTTGAATATGGCTCAAAGGAGATTGAAATCGAAAGATGCTGGAAAAGGAGAAAAAATTGCATCATGGATAGTAAAAAATGCTATGAAGGCAAAAATCAGAACAGGCAGTGGCATGAAATCATTTAAGAAAGGTGTGAAAAAAATACAGTCCCTATTGAAAAAAATGAAATCCAAGGATCAAAACTCTGTTATAAAATATGCTTATGCAGTTGCAAAGAAACTGTTTAGTAAAAAGAAAGGAATACGTTTGCCACGTATCATTCCTCTTCCAAAGTGTGGAGGACTTTTACCACTTATTCCCATATTTGCGGGATTGTCAGCTTTAGGTTCACTAGCTGGAGGAGCAGCAGGTATAGCAAAAGCTGTGAATGATTCTAAAGCTGCACAGAAGAGTCTTCAGGAATCTGAAAGACATAACAGAATGATGGAAGCGGTGGCTCTTGGAAAAGGATTATATATTAAACCTCATAAAAAAGGAGCAGGGTTATATCTTAACCCATCAAAAAACTGATTAAGCGGCTACCTAGACGTGCGCTCACTAACCTCGATATTTTGGAACATGCTAATGACATTCCTTACTTTCGCGGTGTTTACATGAGAGATACGTTACCTTTGAAACCTAGAAAAATAGAATGTGGAATATTAAATTTGGATAGCAACATAAATCCAGGTACGCATTGGGTAGCCTTTGTAAAGCAAAACAATTACGTAGAATATTATGATAGTTTTGGTAATTTAAAACCACCGTTAGAATTAATGAAATATATGTATGCCTTGCCTATAAACTACAATTATGTAAGACATCAAGCTTACGGCACTACTAATTGTGGTCATTTGTGTCTAAAATTTTTAAGAAATTATTGGAAAAAGCATTTAAATAGCAAACGAAATAAATAAATGTGTTAGTATAAAAATGTCTTTCACTGTATCTTTAACTGGAAGTGGAGCCTCTTTAACAACAAATTATTCACCAAGTTTGGAACTTCGAGGAGAATATGAATGCGGTCTTTTGTATTTCTCAACTTTTAACTCTATTCCTAATATCGATAAACGAAACAATAAGTTTCATTATGGTGAAAATGAAATCATCGAAATTCCTGAAGGATCTTATGAGCTTCAGGATATTTGTGATTATTTAAAAGACAATATGAAGAACACTGTATTAAAACTAACTTGCAATAACAATACATTGAAGACAAACCTTTTTTGCTCCAAAGATGTTCATTTTAATAAAAGTGAATCAATTGGTAAAATACTAGGTTTTGGAATGGAGACAATACAAGCTAATATAAGTACTGATTCACAGTACCCTGTTAGCATTCTATCAACAACCATTGTGAGAATCGAATGCGACGTAGTTAGTGGTTCCTTTGTAAACGGGAAAGCCAGTCACATTATTTATGAATTTGTGCCTAATGTTCCACCTGGTTATCGAATAATTGAGATACCTAAAAACTTAATTTATTTTCCTGTTAATCAAAATTCTATAAGTGCTATCAATATACGGTTGTTGGACGCTGACAATAAAGAGATAAATTTACGAGGTGAAGAAGTCCAGCTGTATTTACATTTCAGAAAAAAATGATAAATTTCAATAAAAACCCCCCTCAGTCGTATACCCAAGCCATTCCTCGAAGATCATCTCGCAAAAGCACACCGTTTCAACTAAAAAAGAAGCTTACCAAGACCAATAAAGAATTTCTAAGGCTAATCGGGTTGATAAAATGAATATTCTAAATATATCTCAACAAACATCATACGACAACAGCATTGAAAGTTTCGAATATCATTCATACAAACCGTACGTGACAAGTTTCAACAAGAATGATGAAATAAGAATTCCTATTAATCAACAAGATCTATACGTATTGCCTTCACTTAGTAGTTTGTATATCGAGGGGAAAGTGAATGTTTATAACACCACAACTAAAGCAAAAATATCTGAGGTACATTTCATTAATAATCCGGCATTGTTCCTATTTCAAGATATTCGGTATGAATTGAATGGAGTAGAAATAGATAAAATAAAAAATGCAGGTATAACTACAACAATAAAATCTTATCTATCGCTAAATGAAAATGAATCAAAATATGCACGAGTTTGGGGTTGGTCAACTATGGGAACCAATAATACTGGAGGTGGGGCGTTTTCCTTATCCATTCCGCTAAACAAGATATTAGGATTCGCAGAAGACTATGAAAAAATAATCATGAACTGTAAACACGAGTTAGTGTTACTTAGAAGCAATACGAATCTTAATTCTATCAAATTAAATACAGGAGAAGTTGTAGATGACATTATAATTAGTAAAATTATTTGGAGAGTGCCACATATCAAAGTGTCAGATCGAGAAAGAATAAATTTATTAAAGCATTTAGAGAAAGATCGTGCTATTCCTCTAGCATTTCGTAATTGGGATCTGTATGAATACCCATTACTTCCTCAAACACGTAAGCATACTTGGTCTATCAAAACTGCATCCCAAACAGAGAAACCGCGATTTGTTGTAATAGCCTTACAAACCAACCGCAAACACAACAGTCAATTGTCAATGGCAGAGTTTGATCATTGTCATGTACGTGATGTAAGAGTCTTTTTAAATTCGTCGTATTATCCCTATGAAGGGTTGAACATCAGTTTCTCAGATGACAAGTTCACTTTATTATACGAACAATATACAAGATTTCAGCAGTCGTATCACGGACGTCGTTCAGAGCCGTTGCTGAGTTTAAAAGAATTTAGAGACGTTGCCCCTTTATTCGTTATTGACTGTTCACGACAACACGAAACACTGAAAGGATCTATTGATGTGAGAGTCGAAATTGAGACAGACCAAGAAATTCCAGATAAGACAGCTGCATACTGCCTGATTTTAAACGATTGTTTATACGAATATAAGCCTTTGAGTAACATTGTAAAGAAACTATCATGAATAATTATAATACAGTAATCGTTGATTTGCAAGGGTTTAAGGACAGCAATAATAAATTCTTGGTTAAAGAAATGGCAGTAGCTAATGTAGAGTATACCTATGTGTTTTTAATAAAGCCCCCGTATCCTTTTTCTGCACTGAGTGATGAAGAAAAGAAATGTGTTCGTTGGATCGAAAGAAATAGAGGCTATTTATGGAGTGAGGGCTACATAGACTACAGAGAATTTCATAGAATGATGACTGGTTTTTTGAAAAATAAAAAAATTATAGTCAAAGGGGAAGAAAAAGTAAAATGGATGCAAGAGTTGTGTAATAATAATAATAGTGTTATTGATATAACTCGTAAGGGTACTCCTAATTTGAATAGTCTTAATGAACTATATTGTAAAGATAAAATTTTATTTAATTGTTTTTATCATGACAAGTATTGTGCGTTACGAAATGTTTTAAGTTTAAAGAAATGGTGTGTAGATAACAATGTGTTTAATTAATAAATATTCACTTTACTGTAATAAATAATTGAAATATTGAAATTAAACTTTGTGTTTATTTTTATACCTAAATATGTATTCCTAGGGAACTGAGTAAAAACATCGTTTTTGCATAATAATTTATTTCATTACATTTACAACTATATTAAAAAACATAATCAATTAAAAGTTAGAACCAGTTAACTTTTTTGATATCTTCTTAATTACACATTCTGTCATATCCATTATTTCGTCCACTGCGTCATGGACTACGTATTGGGCACTAAGTAACACGCACTCGCTGTCAGCATCTGACGTAGATGATGATGAGTTCGAATTTGCTCGGTCACGCTCGCAGACCAGGTCCACCACCTTTATCTGGATCATTTTGAAGCCTTTCTGTTCGTTACACACCACAAAAGATTTTGGAGTTATCCGCTTATTATTTTTTGGAGAAACTCGTTTTTTACGTTTTTGATCAATTTGCGTCGATTCCACCCCAAATAAATCTTTGTATTGCTGAGTGAACTGTTGTAACGGGTCTTGAGCGTATTGAGGAAAATCATCATATACGTCAGTCATTTTCTGTAAAGAATAAAGAGAATAAATTGTAATAAAGTTGCTTTAACTAATAATTAGGTAAATAGTTAACCACACAATAAAACACTTAAAAATACTAAAATACTACATACCTGATTGATAATTAATTATTTCCCACTCACAAGGTAGGTCTTTCGTTGCGGTCTCGCAGTTTGGAACTGATGTGTGACATCAGTTGCAGCGCGCTAAAATATACATCATCACAATTTTCGTACACAATGTATTGAGTTTTTGCACGACTTTGAATGTCCACTTCATCGTTTGCCACTTCCACTGCTTCCATAATTTCAATTTTAATTACGTGCTTGGGGACTCTACTATCGATTGAAAGAACGTAGCTGGCTTGTGGTGAGGTAAGATGACTGTGACTACGTTGAGCCATTTTAACTTTTAACCCAAACAAGTTTGAACGCAACAAAGTCGAATTGATAACTAAATAAAATCTATTGGTTGCTTATATCAAATAGGTAACATGAGACGCACCGGCTATGCCACGTGCTATTAATTAACTTCATGTCCAAACCTGTAAAAGTTTCCTCAGCGTTGCAAAATAAATGTAGTAAATTGATTCCTAACGTGTGATCGATGTCATATTACGATCTCACCGTTTCTATGCGATGATTAATATCACACTTTAAAACATGTCTAAACATGATCTTATTGAGTTAATGTGAACCAATGTCTTTACGTATAAGAAATAAAACCCAAGTAAATAATTTGTCATCATTTATTTATAGGTAGGTACCTTATTAATTAATTACATTTATTTGAAACTTAATATTATCTTAATTAGCTTAGGTTATCTATTATAATAAAGAAAATCGTACAACTAAGGAAAGTATTATAATTTAATTTTAATTACCTAATTCTTGGTTCAATGTTATGCTTAGTTAAATGTTTAGAATGGATGTATGCCCCCAAGCTCTTGTTGACACCTTGTCAGCCGAAACAAAACGTTTATCATCATTACTGGATAGCGCTACTTTGTTGAGACTGCGAGTAAAAATGTTGTGTTTGATTGACTTAAATAAAATATTTGTTTTCCGCACTATATTGCCGTGATACAAAGTTTTTTTATAGTCTGATATTTGTATATCGCGAACAACACTCTTCTTTACTCCCTTTGCTTTTTTAATTGTAGTATTAATGGTCTTTACACAATACAACTTTGAACGTAATCCAACAAACTCTGTTATAATGTTTCCTCCCATTTCGTCTTTGAAAAGTCCAGGAATCTTTTTATTTAGAAGCGGTAAGCCATATACATTTTCTTTGAAAAAATTGCTTGTGTCGAAATAATGTAAGAAGGTTTCTTTTAAATCTTTGTAAAAGTTTTCGGTTTCAATTTGGTAAACGAAACTATCCGTATCCGTGTAACACATTTGTAATTTGTTTTTATACGATGGTTCAAAAACTGAATAATGAAAGTCATACATGTGGCTTTTAGATAACTCTAACACCGTAAACCCTATGTATATTGGCTTATCCAAAATCACCCGTTCAGGTTTTGTTTGTATTGCGACTAAATTTTCAGTGAAAATTGAAACACTGTGAAAACTAGAGCTTGCAATTAATTTATTGGCAGTTATTTTCTTTTTTGTTACATTATTGTGGTCACTCCATTCGTTAACTAAATGTACATTAACTCTTTTTTCGCTGTTTTCTAAGGTTTTACCAAAAATGCTGTTATTGAGCAACTTAAAAAAGTCTTGTTCAAATGTAGATTGAGCCTGTTGTCTTAAACTCGTATTTAGATCGATATATTGTTTTAAGTAAGGACTTTGTTGAAACGTTATGACTCGATGTATTTTTTTTAATATCAGCCCATGTTTCAAACATGTTTTCAAGTGAACATAGTGGATGACGTAGAAGTACTTGTCGTAAAGATTAGGCACGAGCTTAAAAGTCTTACCCCCCGGTGGAATGCATTTCTCAGGACAAAATGGTAAATCATTGTGCCTGTCATGTAACTCTTTCGGATAGCTTAAGTCAACCTCAAGAATGAAACCATACTCTGCATCAGCAGGAACATTAACAATATCGAGACATTCAATTTCTGTCTGGTTTAAAAATCTAAAATTCGACAGCGGTAGAGATTGACACATACTGAATCCGTATAAGTTATTGCAATCTATGTAAACTACAAAGGTATCTGGTTTTAAGGGATCGTATTCGTTCATGTATTTGTTATTGGCGTTGGCATGCCTGTGCGAACACATGCATACTCCTCCTCTGATGCCTGATTGAATCATACGCACTATGGCAAGGTCATCTATGAGCTCCAACTCGACTCCAGTTTTGTAAAGCATTGCATCGAATGATAAACTAGGAGCGGTTACATAGAAAGCAGGATCTAATTGATAGTGAAATTTGCAAGTTTTTCTAAACTTTTCAAAAATATCAGTTAACAAGAGAACGTCTGTTTTCAAATACAATTTAGTGTATTGACCCAGATTTTTGATGTTAAATTGTGACCAAACTGATTGAGCATGTTCATAATCTTCATCAGTAATATGCTCATTTGTAAGGGAGCTGTAAAACTCTTTTTTTTCTGGTAAACATCGCTCTTTAAACCGATCCCAGTTATCCATGTATTCGTAGGGATATATACCTTTGCGAGTAAGTAAATTAAATTGGGTAGGTATTGGAAAATGCGTGCGTAAATGATCAAACTCTTCTTTTTTAATAGTTTTTGCTAATTTATCTAAGCTAGTGCCAAGAAATTTAAATGAATCTACGAAGCGCAATTGCATAAATTCTTGATCAGAAATCGGAACAAATTTCGTAAATGACACATAATTTTCTTTAGTTTTAGGTATAATCTTAATATTTCCAGGCATTTCACCTAATTGTTTTATGAACAAATGACAGTCATAACCTGCCAAGTTGTGGAAAAATACAGGAATAAACTTAGGTATTTTGTATTGTAAATTACAATATCTGTGGGCTGCACCACGATATAATCCTGTTATGTGACAGTGATCGCGCACTTTGTCTGAAAATAAAAAGTTATCACATATATGACAGCGAGTGGCTTGCAAAAATTCGGATGCATCTTTTTCGGTAAAAATCATAGGCAAATTTTTAGATAAGATTGCATGAATTTCACGAACATCACGGTAAAGAGATTCTATAAATTTTGAAACACAGTCAGAACCGAGATATGATACATACCGATTATAGCTAGTGTTTACAGTACAGACTATATTGTACGCAAACGCTGAGGGTATATGGTGCTGCAGCGTTTTTGTATTTTGCGTATCAGATTTGTCTTTGTGCACTTCTAAAATTGTCTCAAAATCTGCATAAATGACGAATGGAACATTTTGTTTACGGTCATAATTATTAAATTTTATGACGGTCCCCTTTTCAGGTAATACAGTGACGATCCCGCTACATAAATGATTTTCTAGTTCATCAAAAGTAGTAAAAAACACTAAGCATGTATCACAGAAATAAATTTTACCATGATGAGCTGTTATTTGATTTCTGACAAGCCGCGACAAGTCCTTGATAAGACAATAATGTGACGTCGCGTCATTTTCTAACATTAGCAAATGAATAGTTTTTTTGTTTTTGGTATTTTCAGATTTATATACGGGGCCAATAATGGTTTTAGAATTTTTTAGACCATAAATGATAAAACTTAACTTAGGATTGTTTTTCTCAAAAATCCTAATATCTGAGAATGTGACGGGATAAGATATCCCATTGATATTTAGAACATCTTTAAAATTGGGTTAAGACGAGACTCGTTCAGGATGATTTCGAGCAGGGTAAAGAGCTGCTGTTACGCTCCATAAAAAGCAACACTGGTCTTTATTTTGAATATTTATACATGCTTTCTTATTTTGAATAAATTTAGGTAATTTTAAATAAGATGACCCACCTAATGGTTGGTACTTATTGACATTTATTTCTAAATGTGAATTACTTAAAAAAGCCCAACCACTATCGCTTTCCTCAAACTCTTCCATTTTCTTTTTCAATATACTCACTAGTTTAGAAAATAAACTATCAAAATCATAGTTGTGGTAAAGTATAAAATTCTTTGTAACAAAAGATTTCATTTCCTGCATATTATTTTTGAATAACAGGAAAATGCTAAATAATTCAAAATTCACTTTGATGCAAGTATGTACTCTTAAAGCATCATCTAAAAGTGATTTTATTTTGTTATGAATAGAATTAAAGAAAATATCTATAGAAGTTTGGTCAAGTTCACTTGCAACTAATCGGTAAGAAATGATTCGAGAGCGAAATGCAGAACCTACGATTTCCACACCATCACTGTGTGGTTGGGTGGAGTTCTTTTGTTTGTGCAAGCGACTCCGCAAGTGTCCTACCCAAGAGGTTGAACCTATGGACACGTTACAAATAGTACAGAAAGGCATTTTAGAACCAAGAATTAGTTAATAAACAATAAAGTCTCTATACCTACCTACTAGAAATAATGTTGAATAATTCGAATGTAAAAAATAATATTAAAACTGTGTAATAAGTATGTTTATTTACAAGTAAAAATTATTTAATGTTTATTTTATTACTGTAATAAGTCGGTTCGCACTCTTCAAAAATTACGTAAGCGCTACTTATAAACCTTTGTAGAGCCTCCCACTCCTGGGATTGTTCACCGCATTGGAGTTTTACCGCTGCAAGCGCTTTCTTGTAACGCTCCTCGGGTGGAACGTTCTTAACATCGTCGGTGTTGTAGACTTTCAAATCTATGTAGAACTCGCCGCTGGTGACTGCAGTCCGACGACACTGGCCCGAAGACACCCGCGATGTAAAGCTCGATGCGATGCTACGAGTTGTCTCCTTCGCACTTGCCCGCTCGTCCTTATTAATGATTGAAAACAAACTCTTCGTTTTCTTTGGTCTGTGAACAATAGACATTTATTTAAGTAATGATTATTTTATTCAATAGAATATATTTTTTGTTAGTTTTATTTATTTAAAGGTTTTATTGCACACACACAAACACATAAGAATGCTCTGTACAAAAAAGTTGTCAAAAGATCAGCTGTTGTACTTTAAACAATTAGGTACTATTTTACTTTAATTCGCTTAGATTTTTATGTAAGTACTCGTAAAAACTCATTGTAAATTAAAAATTTACCTTTTAGGGAATATTAAAATTAAGTGCTTGTAGAATAATTATGAGGGAGTTTGGTAATATTATTACTAAAATCTTACTATTACTAATATTATTAATGCAAAGTTTGTGTGGATGTCTGGCTGTGAGGATGTTTGTTACTCTTTCATGCAAAACCACTGAACAGATTTTGATGAAACTTTACAGTATTATTGTTTATAACCCAGAATAACATATAGGCTATAATTTATGGCGATCTGTGATATACTAAATTTTACGCGGGTGAAGCCGCAGCCAAAAGCTAGTTAGATTATAAAGGTGGAAATTTACCTAGTTAGGGCTTCAACGTTCGCAACGGAATGGGCGGCAGGCTTTCGCTTCCTCGGCTTAGGCGCAGGCGTAGAAGCGGTTGAGGTCGACGCGCTGGTTTTGGACTTGCTCTTGCTCGAGCGCGGTGGTGGCACCACCTCTAATGGGGCCACGTCTTCAATGCTGGATGCGTACTCAGAATCCGACCTATAAAATATTAATCATCATTAGTCTATCTTCCTAATAATCATGACCACTGTCTAATTACGGTAATGACACATTTAAGTACACTACCAAATACAAAGATACATACTATGCTAGCTAGATATATTGATGGTTGCGGGATTCGAACCCGCGACCAATTAGCTTAACAAAACACATCGCGGTTCTCTACACAAATACTAAAGTAAAGAAAACATGTAAAGAAATACTCAGTAAAGAAAACATTACTTGAAAATTATTTGTCAGAACAAACTAAGTATAAAATAAATGTATAACAGTACTTACTCACATTTTGCACAATCGGGAGCTTGTTTCTTGCTATTCACAAAGAATCTCACAAAGTAATTAATTTTTTGCGGTGAAATTCTGTATTTATGTGATCAATAATAAATTGTCAGCAAAAATTAAGCTAATTAGTTAAAACTAAAGTAACAATAAAATGATATACAAATTTGGACCGTATTTTTATGTTCGATAAGCACAGAAAAAAAAATCACTAGCAAGTAGGTATTACCTTTTGAATTAAAATATTACCCATACTTTGATGTTACGTTTAAAGGAAATATGATTGTGTTACACTATGTTGCAGTAAAAGTGAAATCAGAATCTAAAGTATGTAGGTTAATTTCTTAAATGGCTAGTCAAATACTAATTATGTAGTATTCCAAGTACCGAATTTCCATCATTCTATTTGTAAAGAGTTAAATTGTAATAAGCTACATTGATTTGAGTCTGCTTCCAACAGAAAACTAATAAACCAACTAATTTTACTCACGATTTTATTCGATTTTATTTTTCCTCACAATGTTTACATCTTTTTTACAATGCATTGTCATTTAGAAAAAAATTGACTTACTTTATAAAGGTAGATTTAACGGTAGAAGCATTATGTATCAGTCACCATTGAGTCACATAGAAAGATAAAAATAATTATTAGTTTCAACTTGCAATGCAACACGAAGTAAACAATAAAAATCTAAAGTTACATGTCGTGCACACACATTCAAAGCATTTAATGCTGAATCTGCAAGTAAGCTGTGTGAGACCAGGAGCTGAGATGTTTAAATCGATGTTTTATTGAACATTTGAATAAAATGTATTTTATTTTCAGATTGGTTAAATATTGATATACATTTTCATTAAATATGAAATAAATGATTTAAAAGATTATTTTATTTTTGCAATATTAGAAAGAGTAAGTACTTATAGTAGTATAGTAGTAAATGTACAATAAATAAATGTCTAATAGTCATAAATGTACAATAATGCAAAATGTCAAAAATTCGAAACAAAACTTTAAAACCATTTTAAAATGAACAGGTTTACAGATAAATATATAAAACTCTTACTCTTGGACTATAAATTGCAGCTCGTACATTCCCACGATCCACGCGATGCAACGTACAGTGTGACATTAGATTTCATCGAGTGCAAGTTCGTCATGTACGTAATAATTAAAAAGTATAAGTGCACATTTTAAAAACTCTGTGAAACCAGTGCAGTATTTCCTAAAATGTAAGTGTAATTATATATTTCATATACTTTTAAGTTTATAGGATAACTTTCGGATCATGATTTTCGTTTAACTTGCGAGAGAGATTACCATTTTTTTGATACCTCTTTAAGATCATCACTCGCTTGCTGTTCCCAAGCTATCTGGGGTCAGTGCAGTATTTTTTCTTTTCTATACGTGGTTAAATTATGAATAAATAAACCATTTTTTCATTGATTTATAAAGAAAACTTTCTTCGCTTTGATTATAGTGTTACTCAAAATATTTAATATATATCACAAATAAAAATCTTTAAATACTAAAATCAATAGATAATTGTTTGCTAATATTTATTACAGATTTTATTGACGATTAAAAAAAGTTCTCTTTATTTCAGGTGTACCTACTGCTCAGCAAGACAATTAAATATCTACAATAATAAGCAGAAAACGTCGTTATAGATCTTGGTTAAAACAGGTAACCTTTTTATTTATTAATAACGTTGCAATATTGTTAGAAGTTTCGGTTCTGTATTTAAACTGTTCACAATTTATTTAAAGCATTATTTATTTTTTCAGATCCCCGGTGACATGATTTAATTAATAAACTAATTAAATCGTGGATAAGAAACTTCGACGAGAAGAAGAATTGATTTATATCATCAATAATCGTAGTAAAAAAGGTCTTAATTTATTTCAATTTATAATAAATTATGGTTGTGGTTGTTTTATTTGAATAAAAAATCTCAAGGTATGGTGTTACATAAAGGTGATGGTATGGTTGTGCTAAAAACGGTAAAGGTAAAAGGGTAAGTAATGGTAAACGGTAATAAAAGGTAATAGTAATCAGGTACCTAAGAAAGAACATTCAGAGATAGAATCTTGACATAGCTCTTCAGCTGTGTATGTTAGGTAGGAGGACATTCAGTGAGAGAATCTTACCATGGGTCTTGAGCTGAATGTGTTAGGCAGAACAAACGGTAAGAGAATCTTACCATGGGTCTCTGAAGATACTTACCTCGGGTCTTCAACCGTTTGTGTTAGGAAGGACATTCAGTAAGATAATCTTACCATGGGTATTAAGCTGAATGTGTTAGGCGATACATTCAACAAAGGAATCTTACCATGGGTCCTGAGTTGTCTGTGTCATATTAGGCAGAACGTTCGGTGAGAGAATCTTACCACGGGTCTCTCTGAAGATACTTACCTCGGGTCTTCAACCGTTTGTGTTAGGAAGGACATTCAGTAAGATAATCTTACCATGGGTATTAAGCTGAATGTGTTAGGCGATACATTCAACAAAGGAATCTTACCATGGGTCCTGAGTTGTCTGTGTCATATTAGGCAGAACGTTCGGTGAGAGAATCTTACCACGGGTCTCTCTGAAGATACTTACCTCGGGTCTTCAACCGTTTGTGTTAGGAAGGACATTCAGTAAGATAATCTTACCATGGGTATTAAGCTGAATGTGTTAGGCGATACATTCAGCAAAGGAATCTTACCATGGGTCCTGAGTTGTCTGTATCATATTAGGCAGAACGTTCGGTGAGAGAATCTTACCACGGGTCTCTCTGAAGTTACTTACCACGGGGCTTCAACCGAATGTTTTGATCAAGATACTTATTTAAATGTATTCAACACTCCGTTCGTAGTGTATTATTGGGCATTCTGTCAAACCAGAGTGAGCGCAGCGAACGGTCGGAAGCGAAGCGGACGACTGGGGGACAGAATGCCCAATAATACACTACTATTCTTAATAAAATATTTCTTTGTAAATCATCTATTAATACCTTATTCCTTTACATTTCGGTAAACAACACCGCCTAACTCTACAAAAATATCAGTCAATACCGCTCAAGTCATAAAATATAGGTTAAAAAAAAGTAAATCGTCAAATTAAGTATAAATAATTATTTCTCAACCGCTAAATAAAGTATTTAATAAGTGACAATAGGAAAAATCCACCGATTTTTTAAAATAAACAGTTTTTTTCGTCTCCTGAAAAGTTGGTAAAAATGACTTAAGCGGTGTTGTTAGCTAAGGGACGATATGGCAATTGTCTATGGTTTAATTGTCACCTGTCAAAGAAAATTATGAAATCTGTCAGCCGCTGCAAAATTTTTGTAATCTCTTCTTGACTATTTGTTATTTTTGTGAAAAAGTCGAAAAAGTTCAAGCAAGGCATATTGTTTTCAATGTGAATTGTAAAATAAGGCATAATTCAAAGTCGATCTTTGATTCTAAAGCGCGTCGTCGAGTTGACAGTAAGTTGGACTGAAATGTTTTGATACATTTAGTTTATTACCCAACTGTGTCAGAAGGAGGGTTGTGTTTTTTATATTATTCTTACTTAATAGCTGCTTTATCGGGGTTTTCAGGTATATCTCACAAATTGGTGCAGATGTTATGACCATGTAAAGAAAATTGAAAAAGATTTCATAAAGCAAGATTGAATAATGGAGAAGTTTCCAATTTTTTTCTTTGAAATAAACTTGAAATAAATATAAGTAGAACTAATAATAATTGTGAAATAATCATGAAAATATCTCTACAAATAAATAAGTTACAGGGCCCTAAAGTTGCGCATAACTATTCACGCCATTTTGATCGGTGTATTCACACAGTCATTCGGAGTACAAACAGTAAATCACCCCTGATCCAGCCAGTTCATTTTTTTTAAATCTAGCAGATTTTAATTTTTCAGCTAGGGTCACTCAAGATTATTTCTTAATAAAATGTAACCTTTTTTTTAAATAACCCAGACGTGGCCATATACAAAAAGAACGGCACCGCCTATGTTTCAGTTCCACGCGAAAATATGTAGGTAATTTAAATAATTAATTTCTCAGACATTTCTTTTCTCACAGACGATTTATTTAATTTCCAAGACATTTTCCTATGTTAAAAACCTGATGTATAACAACATTCTTCCACCACACATACCTACCTAAAATGTATATTCGTACTTCATGTTCATTAATATTAGTCATAAAAGTAAAAAATTAAACAGTATCAAGATCGTTTATTCCAATTTCCCCAGTATTGCTCTCAACAAAGTTTATTTTCCCTATTTGCCATGAGATTCTGGTACACCTATAACAGTAATGTGGGTAATCTAAATATCAATACACTTGAAATACTTGTAGAGTTCATTAATATCACGTGTACCATAACACATGTTCAAATTCATAACGTTTATGTAATAGAAATATTTCCCCTAAAACGTAAGAAATTTTGGTTTATCGAGAAGAATGTGTTATGAGTCGCTTATTTCTGAAACTTCCTCTGATTTCCAGGTAAGTTACGAATTCTTCCGATTTCTCGAAAGAATGTTTCGGAGAGTTGCGAAACTGTTATGTTACCAGAGCACTTACTTGTGTTACTTCGTAACACGCTTTAGATGAAAAGTTTTCATAATTTAAGGAAATTCAAATACCTCCTTTTTTACCTTAGACTGCTTACAGTTTTTCATATATTTTTTTTATCCACAACTTGGAAAGTGATAAAAAAGCGAGATTCACTCGAAATCTTCAACCACAGAGTGACTATAATAATCTTAACTATGTAATTTTAAATTCAAACAAAATCTTTAGTCTTAGAATTGGGGAAAACTTTAAAGTTACATATCGTTACTTTTTAAAGGCGTAAAATCTTTTCTACTACGGTAAAAAGTTGTGAGATCCATGTAATACCAAGTCCAGGCCAGGAAATCTTTAACGTTTTACATAAATTATTGACTTGGCCATCGCACTAAATAATTTAATTTACACGTGTTTTCATGCGATGGCCAAGTCAATATATTTATGTAAAACGTTAAAGATTTCCTGGCCTGGACTTGGTATTACATGGATCTCACAACTTTTTACCGTAGAACAACTGAGTTGCGAGACTTGGTTTTTTTGACAAGTATTGTTTTTGATGGGATCTCATTTCTTTTTGTATTTTGTAGACAGCAGTTATGTATCTAGAAAACTGGACCGAAATTGAAAAATTTTACTCGACTTGGCGGTTGCACTACCGTGCCCCCAAATATCATTTCTTTTTGTATTTTGTAGACAGCAGTTATGTATCTGTTATAGTCAAACCTCGAAGTTCCGGCACTCCTAGGTTTGACTAGTCAATCCTCAGGTCTGACTAGAAGTCTTAGTCAAAGCCCAAACATTTCGGCCTTTGACTAAATAATGTTAGTCAAACCTAGGAGTAACTAATTTGGTCAGGCAAAGGTCGAAACTCAATTTAATGAAATCGGGGTTTGACTAGTCAAACCTCAATTAAGACTTTAAACTAAACTATACTTAATTCTGATCTCGAACTTATTGCATAGGCGTTACGACGGTCGGTTTTCACGCGCACGCGCAGCTATCTCTTTAGGTGAAGGTACAAGTAACTAAACTTATACAGTACTGAGGTTGGTTGTCAGTGTTTCTAGATCGATCTTGATTAATTACTAATTTTTAGGGTTCTGTTACCTTAAAGGATAAAGAGTTTAGACTCTATTATTATGACTTCGCTAAATGTTGTCTGTCACCAGGCTCGTATCTCATGAATCATTCACTTAAAAAATAAATAATTCAATAAAATACTTAAATATTTAAGGGGGGCTCTCATACAGCAAACGTGACTTGTTGCAGTTTTTTACTTGATATTAATTAAAACGTAAACAGGTGAACCCTTGAAATATTCACATAATTTTAGTTGCATTTTAAAAATAAATCATAAAATTAAAATAAAATAAATATTTAAGGGGGCTCCCATACAACAAAAGAGTCGCACGGAACCCTTCGTGAGCGAGTCCGACTCACACATGGCTGGTTTTCTATTTGCCGTCTACTTTTGACCGAATCTGTCAGTCGTTTCTAGGATTGACTAGGCAAAGCCCGAAACAGATTATTTTAGTTTCGACGTTTGACTGAACCGTTTAGGCACTTCTAGGTTTGACTTAGTCAAAGGCCGAAATAAGAATTTACTTCGGGGTTTGCCTGAAGGCCTTGGTCAAACCTAGGATAGACCAGTCATTCCGCGAAGAGACTGCATATCGACCTTTGACTATGACATATCTAGAAAACTGGACCGAAATTGAAAAATTTTACTCGACTTGGCGGTTGCACTACCGTGCCCCCAAATATTTTAGTTTTTCCTTGATTCATACACCAAACACTACTTATATTCCAAATTTGAAGCTTCTAGGTCTGCTAGAAGTGCCTTAGAGTTTTGATGATCGGTGAGTCAGTGAGTCAGTCAGTGAGTGACAAAATTAAGTAACTTTGACCCGTTATAATTCTTAAACTACTGGTTCAAATTGAATGAAATTTTAAATATACCGGGTCTTTACAATGCCTGCATAGCTAATGAAAATTCAGCCTTCTAGTTTTATCCACAACGAAGTTACAGGCGGTCGAAAATGGCCTGAATTGCTTCGAGAAAAGGATGGTACGGCCGTGCCGCTTTTTTGCTCGACTTGGTGGGGGCACTGCCGTGCCCCCAGATGTCATAATCGTATGATAATATCGCGATGCGTTTGAATCTAACGCATCCAGCGTACGCGCAGCCTTGGCCGCCGCATTCAAGTGTTTCGCTCTGTTTATTACAAAGATTAATATTATTTAAAGATTTGTTATTGTAATGTTTTGTTGACCCTGAACTCTATTAACTTGTGATACAGATGTGCGTGCTATTTGCGTATTAAAAATAAATGCTAGTATGATTTTATTTACGATTATTAATAATGTGAGATGATTGAAGAAAATATAGTAGAGCATAGGGTCACACAAAGTATGCTTACTTAGAAATGGACTTATTAATATGAGAATATGAAATGCGTTCGCTGAGTGACTAAAAAAAATCTTAGTAAAAAAGATTCAACACAGAATACACAGATACTGGTTGTACAAGTAGTTAGATAAGTCGTCTCTTACTCTTAATTAGAGTTAAATAAACCGTAGACCATTGAAAGGACATATCGAACTATTAGTTTTCTTGTTATTTTTATACGAACCTCAGAAAACCTTTGTTTTAAATTTCATTTCGCGCACGTTATAAAATCATCAAGTCTATCTATTCATATTATTATGTAGTTAATAAAATTGAATCGCAAAAAACCACACAAAATCTATCAAAGACTTATCTAGATTTTAATGAGCTCCAAATTGAAATCCAACCATACTGTAGAATCTAAAGGTGTACTTAAAAATTAATTAATTATCTACTGTATAAAATGTACACTGGTGTTCCGAGTTTTTTTATGTTGTTGTACTTTTTGTGGAATCATAATGAGAGGGGTTCAACAACTTGTAGATCGTATCTGCACCTTGAGGCTGATTGTGTTTCTTGCGTAATGATTTAGGCCCAGAACAGACGGTGAAACGCAACTGCAACGAAACTGCAACTGCTAGTTACTTTTGAGTTGCATCTAAGTTTCTGCCATAACGTCCGTTGAGAGACCACACATGATGCGACCAGTTTGAAACTTTCAGTTTCAGTTTCATTCATCAAAATCATCAGAAAGTTGCAGTTTCGTTGCAGTTGCGTTTCACCGTCTGTTCTGGGCCTTAATGAATTCCAATTTACATCACAATCGCCATTTCTAAAGCGGCTAATTACGCTTCACACTTCATTATAACTAGTGTGCTTTGTCTACATCATAATCTGTTCACGTCATGTTTTTGATAGAGCACTCCTATTTTAGTTGAAGAGTTGTTGTTATGTTGATTTGAAAGAAAGAAATTAAATTTGGGTATGGAATTTTAAATAAACCTACCTAATCCTACGGTCTGTTTTCATAGATTTCCACGATACAAATAAAACTAAGTCTTTCAATGTTTTTGATTTAAATTTTATCTACGTAAGTAAGAATATTTCGTAATAAACTAATACCTACTAGTCTCCAGTAGGAGAGAAATTATATGTTTATTTTTTAAATATTAGTTTAAAATTTATTTAGTTATTGATGACAATTAACAATTATACAATTTAGATTACAAGATGTTATTTGAACTTCAGTGGCTTCTTTTTATCAGAAGACATTACAGAAGGTATACAATCACAGTAATTAACTCCATAGGAAGCCATCGAACGGAACAATCGCAACAGCTAATAGCGTCTGCTTACAACAGAATCACTTAAACCACTCGATACAAAAAGTTATTCCACCCATTCGAATTGCAAATTCGCAGCAGCTGATCAATTAAACCATGCGATTGCGATGCGAGTGATTGAAGTGTTCGATCGAGTCGAGTGCAGACGAATAAGAGCCAAAGCACACGATGAAATATCTGCGGCGGGTAGGTAAGGTAAGGTACAGGGTGGCCCAGAAGAAAATTCACTTTTGAAAATTCAAGGAAATGAAAACTGTACATTATTGTCGAACTTTAACTATTGCAATTGAAAGGAAATTTTGTACATTTTTTTTTAAATTTAATTTCTTTTATAAATTTTATTGTACATGTGATTCCCTTGACGTTTACAACATTCAGTCAACATACATAAAAAATTTGGAAAACTTTCGTTAGAGTTACCTCGAAATGGATTCAGGATGAATGAATGCTGCAGAGTTTTTGGATTATGAGAGTACACTCTGCTCATAAGGTAACCCCACAAAGAGAAGTCTGCTGGAATGAGATTAGCGCTTCTTAGAGGCAGTGAGATTTCACCCCTGCTTAATTGGTTTGTTGCATTGAAAGGATGATTAATTTTTGAGAGCGCTATACTGGTAGGCTGAAAAGCTTTTTGATATCAAAGCTGCAAGATTCGCAAGGCTATGACCGGAGCACTTGGTTTCATCAAGATGGGGCTACGTGTCACACTTCAAATGAGAGCATTTAGATGATAAGAGACATGTTCCCACAAAAAATTTTTTTCAGGCAGGGGTGACATCTCCTGGCCAGGAAGCCCAGATCTCACTCCAGAAAATTCTTGTTTGTGGTGTTACATTAAGAATAGAGTATACTTTTATAATCCAACAACCATGCAGCAACTAAAGCTGAGCATTCGACAAAAAATTAAAAATAGGTTTCGAGGTAATTCTAACGAACGCATTTCAACATTTTGATGTATGTTGATCGAATGTTGTAAGCGCCAAGGAAATCTCCTGGGCCATGTAATTTAATAAAGGTAAATTTAAAAACCACCACCCTGTACATTAACGGTGCGAGACCTCGCCGCGTAATAATAACGGGACTATTCCCACCGCTGCAACTCCTGTGTAGCCAGAATACTACAGCTTGACCGCCAATAAAAACACAACCAGTGAAGGTCAAGTTTGTCCCGGGGGAAAGTTAAAATGTCTTTAGATCCGCAATGAAATTAATCAGAAAAACATAGGAGGAGTTCGAAGTTAGGTTCGACTTCCCTCCATTGCAAAGCGGATGGCAGGTGACAAACAAAGGTTTAGTAACCTTTAAGAAAAGATATGAACCACGGACAATTAACAACATTTATGGGGACCTTCTTATGAGCTATTAGCTACCGCGTGATAATTTATGGCGAAATGTTTGCGGTGCGGCGCCGCAACGCATCGTGTGCTATGGCTCTTAGTAAGCTATATCCGTCGCGAGTTCGTTAACACGCCCGTTTGCAATGGTACAGCACATCAGACTATAAGTTTGTTGCAAAATAGCACGTACTTATTATTAACCGCGTAAGAAGTCACAGGGTTTATTTATTTATTTTATTTTTTATTTTTCTTTATTCAGAAACCCACAGCTTTAGGTTGATCAGTTGATGTGCCGTAGACCCGTGGTCCGCACAGGACCCTACGGTGGTATGGCTATGATTACATAGTATTTAAAATAACTAAAAATAAATGCGTAATTCTTCAAATTCAAATTATTTTTTTTACAAGTAGGTTTTTAAAAAGCTCTAACGCGTCCCATATTTCTTTAACCCTACCACTGCTTTTTGCTTTGCTTTAATCTCCCATTATTTTTAACTTTTTTCTGCAGGCTTTTCTATATCATAAAGACAGAACAATATCAAAATACGTCTTAAAATCAACATAAAAGCTTTTAATTAGCAAACTCATACAACCTCCTGAACCATTTCAAGCGAAAAAGAGATTTTCAGCGCTCACTTTTTCATGTCGCGTGCAAAAAACCCATCACCAACTAACTTGCTTGATTCAACAACAGCCTAGTTTTTGTCGCTCTAATTATTTCAATTAATTTATAATTTAAATTAAGTGCATTATTGTGTTCATTGGAACGTTCAAAAAATTGCCGAGTGCATTGAACTTGTCGAGCACAGACAAGTCACGATAGTTATGATAATGGAATTTATTGGTTTTCTAAAATGAGAACTGTTTGATAAAAAGCTAAGTCCGTAATCGTCTTAGCGTAAGCCGATGATTTATAGGAAAAATAAATAATTATCTTTATTGTTAGTAATGATATTTAATTTTTATTTGTGTGACAAGTGCCTATGTTTATATTTGAAAGTGTAACGTTTAAGTTTATTCTCTACTAGCTTTCCGCCCGCGGCTTCGCCCGCGTGGAATTTTGTCTGTCACAGAAAAACTTTATCGCGCGCGTCCCTGTTTCAAAAACCGGGATAAAAACTATCCTATGTTCTTTCCCGGGACTCAAACTATCTCTATGCCAAATTTCATCAAAATCGGTTGCGAGGTTTAAGCGGGAAAGCGTAACAGACAGACAGACAGACAGACAGACAGAGTTACTTTCGCATTTATAATATTAGTTGGGATTATAAAGTCTAATAATGTTTTATTACTTTTTCAGGTAAATGTCCAAAGCGAGCGTCTATAATTTTGTAAGTAAATTAAAATATAAACCCGTTTTCAATTGTTTTAAAATACTGGAATAGGTACCATGCTATTCTAAGGTTTACGTAGTCATTTCAAGCTGAAGATAAATCAATAACTTTCGAAACTGTATTGTTAAAACTGTATAACCGGCAGAAAATAAATAAAATAGTATAATAACAGTACACACAAATTGATCAGAAATTAATGTGAATGAAGAACTGACAATTTGTGCGAATATATTTTTTTTACATTTTCTATTTTATTTTATTTATTACTTGTTCAAAGTTTTCTACTTAATTTCGATTATAAATCCTTTTCAAGAAGGGTTATACCAATCTTTGTACAATCGTACGATAGCGAGGGAAAATGAAAGCTATTTTACAGGCAATAGCGTCATTTATTGAGATTTAAGCTAGTTAATAGTTGAACCTGGTGGACATGCATTTCCAGGAGGTATATAAATGCAGGAAAAAAACAAATGTTAACGCGCGCTAAAGGAGCACAACGCCATCTATTATCCCAAATAGAAAATAGGTTTCACTTACGACTTTGTTCTTGGTGAGCTTGCTTTTATACTCACTTCACCCAGTTAGCTGATGGCTCCATGGCGTTTGCCCCACGTGCTTTGCACCCGGAAGAGTCACAGACCTAGAAACATTAGACTGGTCCAACCAGTTTCCGCGCCGTCTGCGGCTAATATACAGTCGACCGCACATCAAACTGTACATTTTTATTGTAAACTAGCCTCTATTACCACTACATAAGAGCTACAGATTGTAGCCTACAGTGTTTAACTTGATGTATAGTCTGTAGTTTGCTAGAACACACCTGTAGAGAAGAGACGATATGATTAATTACGAACGTTAGAAAACTAATAAGTTTGACTTTCGTAAATGTCAAACATTTAGTTTTGTTTTGTTATTTAAATATTTATAAAAGATCATCGATCAAAATAATTAATAAAAGCAATATAGATTTATTTCTGTCTGCATTATTAATACATTAAATATGTTTTACCAGTCTGCCAAAAAAGTGTGTGTCAGCCAAAAATGTGTTAACGTCAAATGACAATTAAACTAATTGACTTTTTGTTACTGAACGTTAATTAATTAAATTAACATTTAACAGTAGATTGTATAAACGCTTCATTTTACTAACTGATAAATAATATAATAATTAACTTCACAGAGAGATAAAGGAAATCGAAAGGAGGATAGTTAACAATACTAAATAACAGAAACAAGTCACACACAAGTAATTATCACAGTACTACATATCAATTAATAGTTAATAACATACCATACCTACTACATAAGGCCGTGATTCCACATGCCAAAGATATGCTAAGCTACGTAGCGAAGGATACAAATCTATACCAGAGGAGATATCTTTTCCATAAAAGGTATCTAATAATCGTGCCATAGCTTGGTTTATATTTATTGTCATGGAAACAGCATTAACGTAGATATTACTATATGTCGTTTCTGAATATTTTGCGCTGTTTTTGTTAGCACTGGCTTACATTTATTGTTTCAAAGCAGTATTTAAGTATGTTTATATCCGTTGTCTAGTAGCCATAGTACCAAGCTTTGCTTATTTATTTATTATTACATTATTTAGCCATTACATCTTTCATTTAAATAATGTCTTAAATCCTCTTGAGGTTTGTCTAGACACTATTGTTCTCTATACAAATAAAAATAAACGTTTAGTTTGGGACTAGAATGCTAGAAGCGTAGTGTAAAAATGTCCAAGGATATTTATTAATTTTATGAATGTATTTTCCTCGCCGGTTAGTTACCACGCACTTCTTTGGTGGAACTACATCCTTATTGTGTTGCTGTGATTATGCTAATGCTCGCATGCTAATGTGCCTACATGCTTGCAATTAATGCGTACTTGCTGCCACACTGTGAATATGATTTTCTTTATTACAGTCACTTGTTTTTAAAACACTGACAGTCATTTGTTCTTTTGTTATGTTTTTCCTGTCTATTTTGTAAAACTGCTATTAATCCCAACCTATAATCACATTCGTAAAATACTGATTTGTTAATTAATATGCAGTTAGCTTTAAACGCTGAGTATAATAAGTAATTAAATGCGTAATTACCTGAAGCATAAATTATAGGTACGTAAATTATATTTCTAATTTCCATTCATTAAATATTCGAATCACTCTCTCTGTGTAAGCTATTTAAATAAAATAATTTATATTATTTGGTTTCAAAAACAATTGAAAGTGTAAATCTTCTATTAACTCTTCAAGTCATTGAAATAAAATAATTATGTATTCAAAAACAATTGAAAAACAGTTTGGTGTTTAGTCTCGCGTTTGTGATGTAAACAATCGTGTTCGAATCGGGCGCATGTCAGCTGTCACTTCACGCGACGTTTCAGGTTCACGGCCGTTTCATTATTACACCCACACAGCTGTTTGGGCCATCTGTCCGGGCACGCAGATGAAACACACCTCTATGACAGTGACAATGGCTGTCAATATTCCGTGCGGGGTTGTCATCGATAGTCATCGATGACTGCTGTTAGGGTGCGCCTGCACTTTGGCGCGTGCGAGCTACTTGTGCGCAGTTACAATATTGTTGTCTTTTGTCAAAAACTACGTTTTCCTTCTCTTTTATTTATTAAATTTTAATGTTAGTACTAGTAGGCTAGTTTGCACCATCTTACTTTAACTTGACCAAACGTCAAAAATCTGTCAAACTCCATACAAAAAAGTCCGGTTATAGTCACGGTTAAAATTAGGTAGTGCAACTCAACCTAACTCCTTTTGAGATATTATATGAACAATGCTATCGAAAAGTGTGCTATTACTTTTATGCTCTGTCGAACCTCATAGATAAAAAACTACACATTTTAAATAGGGGCTTACCTACTCGTTGCTGGCCGAATTAAAATACCATATTATAAAAAAAACCACCATACCTACATAGGTGTGTCGTCATTCTCGAGGATTCCATCTAATGTTGTCTTCTAAATATGAATTAAGTAATAAAATAAAATACGTGCGTGCTACAAGAATAGGCCGGTATCATTCGCGTCCTTTAGACTATCGTAACATCCGATCATTGTTCGGGGCGCGCGTCCAATGTCGACGCACCTTTAAGACGCCCATGTCCGGTGTAAGATTGATCTCAATTCGTGCTTCCTCCGATCTATTTCTAATTGTTTTGTTTGTCAGCACTGTCAGTCTCATTTCGCTGATATACAGCCACTGCGTAAATTCACCGGCTATCGGCGACCTTCCAAACCAAGGCTATGTGATTGGAGTTATATAAGGAAACTGATAATTTATAATTAAAATGTTAAGTCTTGTTTATTTTTAAATTAATTTATATTATGAACTTGTTCTGGTACCAAGCTTATTAAAAGATAAGTCTACGGTAAAATATTATTGGTTTTATTCTTTACGCTATTTTTGCAAAACTAACTAGTAAGAACTTTAGATTTAATAGAAGACCTAATTGTTTAGTTTCAATATACTTATTAACGTTTCGTATGTGTCAATGAGGATCAGTACTGTTGTAGAAAATGCAATAAAACTAGTATCTACGTTAATCTTTAAGACATAAGAAAGATATATCTTTTTGAATTATCCAAATCGGACCACTACTTACGAAGATATTAAGTAATAAACATAGGCCGTTTTTGCCGCTAAAAGTCAACGTACGCAGGGCCGCGTGACGTCATTATATCCGAATCGAGCGCAGCCGGCGTACTATTGGGATGGAAAATATTTTTTTCCAGCTAAACTATCAGTTTTAGAAAAAAACTTTTAATAACATTTATTCTTCAAAATAAAGTAACCCATCGACCAGTAATTTTTAAAAATAAAAATTGTGAAAAATAAGTATCGCTATGTCCAAAGACCACATTTTCATAGGATTCGATGGAATGCGGAGACGCGGTTGGGGTGAGTGTAACTTTATGATTGTTTGTATTGAACATAATAATACATAATATGAGTGCTAATAACCAGTTTCTGGCCTAGGGGGGGGGCTAGGGGGGGGCTAAGTAATACCCCCCTGGGGGAGGGGCAAGCCTTACCCAGCTTCTGGCCTTGGTGTGAGGGGGGAGAGGCAAGTCATACCCGGTTTCTGGCCTTGGGGGGGGGGGGGGTTAAGTCATACCCAGCTTCTGGCCGAGGGGGTCATACCTAGAGCTTATGGACTGGGGGGAGGGGCTAGCCTTACCCAGCTTTTGGCCTGAGGGGAGGGGGGGATCAAGTCATAACCAGTTTCTGGTTCTGGCCTGGGTGGGGGGGTAAGTCATACCCAGCTTATGCTTATGGGCTGGGGGGAGGGGCTAGCCTTACCCAGCTTCTGGCCTGGGGGAGGGGGGGGGGGGAGTCAAGTCAAAGTCATACCCAGTTTCTGGCCTGGAAGGGGGGGTAAATCATACCCAACTTCTGGCCGAGTAAATCGCCAAATATACCACCCTGAGACCCCAATCGCGTCTCCGCGTTCCATTGAATCGTATGAGCATATGGATTTTTTGCGATATTTTTCACAATTTCTATTTTTAAAAATTACCTATCGATAGCTTACTTTATTCTGATGAATAAATGTCATTACAAATTTTTCTCTAAAACTGATAGTTTGGCTAGAAAAAAATATTTTCTATCCACGCAGTACGCCAGCAGCGTTCGGATCGGATATAGTGACGTCATCGTTCCCGCGCCGGGCGGTCAGTGAACTTTTTTAGTAATTTGGCCATAACTTCGTCAATTTTTGTCGTAGAACAAAAATTTTTGGACTGTATATTAAGGATTTCTTAGCCCTATAAATCTGCATTCACAGCTAAAAATCGAAATGATCCTCATTATGTAACGTCGTTCGTTAATCACTCTAAAGTCCAATACCGCCAACAATCGAGCACTGAACCAGTTAATTATTTTTAACAATATCCAATTATCACATTTCTGTTACGTAATTAGATTTCGGACTAATTCGGACTAAAACATTTGCTAAGACAGTAATCCTCAAGTAGACTTAAGGAATCCGATTAAAATTGAATGAGGTAAAAATATATTTTTAAACGTTAAAGCAATATTAATTGAATTGAGATTAAAGTCGCAAGACAAAGAACATTGCTTTGATAATTGCCTCACAAAATGTGTAAATATGTGTTTTCAAGCTGAAAAACTAATAAATCATCATCGCACTATTAAAACTAATTGAATCTTAATACCTAATGACATGGAATACATTATAGCTCGGGGTTTATTTAGTACCTTATCCCGTTACGGGGATGGTATTATAGAATAAGCAGCTCAAGGAATTCAATAATTATCTTCAGTAGCTTTTTACAAGAGATACAAACACACATTGATATTAATGTGACATATCGAATGTTAAAAGCACACAGCCGTATTCACAAACGATGAAGTGAAGCAGAAAGTCGAACGCACAGCCATTGTACCTACTATTACTTATTCTGTGGCACAGCGTTGAATAGCTGTCTGTGATTGGTTCATGTCTCACGCTCACTGCGAGACCTCTTAGTAATGTTTGTGAATACGGGCGACAGTCACCTAGCTATAAAGAACAATGTTGTAAGTAGGTATTTATTTACCTAAAGTCGGATTCTTTAGAAATTTCCCTATATGTAAACAAATATGGCCAACTGACATTAAAACATTTGTAATCTGTGCCCTAGTGAGGCGACAAAACCTCTCGTTAATCGCGGATTGAAATTATTGTAGTACTTACGTACCTATAGAAAGAATTTATAATGCTTTATAAAGCAGTGCATTAAACAATTAGTAGTACATTCAATGAAGAAAAAATACATTGTTGATTAAGACCCTATTTAAATCTATTTAAATGCAATCAGTAATAAAAATGATTGAATAATTGAAATAAAATCGATTAAATTTACCGATTATTGTCTATGACTTACAGGTTACAACACTGATGTGTCAGAGACAACATGGAGATAACACATAATTTTAAACTTCAAGTCAATTTGACAAGTCTCACAAATTTTCAACGTCCACATATTTTGCTAAAATAATTTGTTTGAAGATTGATTCCAAACTTGTCTAATCGTAAGAATAAAGTTGGTTTCATGGGCTTGTGAAATAATGTGTATGATATTATGAACACGTAAGTGATTATGGTGTTATTGTGTGCACAAGTGTTTGTACATTTGAGGAAATTTCTAAAGAATTTAGGTATAGCCCTAATCTTAAGTAACGTCCCAAACAAATCAAGTAGACAGTTATTACGAAAAGTGAAAGGGACACATTTTGTTATACACCTACTAATGAACGAACACATTACGACGAAAACTGGTTCCGAAGCCGCTCTTAGCAACAGACGTAATATTTGACATTTGACGCTCTTTATAGCTAAATAAACTTAACTATACGGAATGCCATTATGGGCTTTACTTTGTAGTTATAAGCTTGGTTATAGCTTGTAAAAAGGTTACATTACACATAAATGACGTTTACGGTCAACACGTAAAAGGTCCGATTATCTTTTTGGTCAGTTAGAAATCCGGTAAATAAATTCAAACTAGAAAATGTCTTACTGTTATTATAAACGAATTTATAAGTTGCAAGAAAGGATTTTTTCCTGGCGGCTTGGTGACTGGAATTGAACCGCCACCGGTGCAGACTGAGAAGATGGTGAATTGTCTGCACGTGAAAAGAGGTTGTCCGGCTTGCAGAAATTTATATAAGTTACCGTTCCTTGTGTGAAATTAGAAAATGTAAATAAAACAGCTCCCTCTCAATTGACACAATTTATTTTTATCACGTATGCTCGTATATAGTTAACAATTACGATATTATAATAACTACTGTAATAGTGCCAATCTCAGGGGATTCAGGGTCGTTAATTAGGTTCGGTTTGGTGAATATTATCGCCACTACAAATTTCTTAAAACTCAGCCTAAATATTAAAAGACTCTAATAGTTAAGATAACTGCACGATGTCAGGTCGGAAAGACTCCTACTTGAAGGATGGAAAAGTGGGTACCTACCTTGGAAGCCATGCGGTTATAAGCCGTTACCCTGAACGTTCCTCTCTTCTTCCGGGGTCCAACGGGTCTCGCACACTTTTAGGCTCCAAGCAGCGTCCTCCACGGCCTCAAGCGCGCAGTGCCAGATGAAGCTCTTGCATCTCTTCGACAGGTAAGCGTTCAAACTCTTGCAGAGACAGAGGTTTGATGACAAGGAGGAAATGCGAAGAGATCAGCAGTTTAGAAAGGACAAATATTTCATACGAAATGAAGAGAAATTAAAATATATGAAATATCAAAATGTAAAATATGAAATATATGAAATTTGAAAATCGTTTAAACTACAAAATATTGTAAAATATGAAATCCCGCATCTGAAACGAAAAATACTAGTGTCAGCATCACATGCGGAACGTGGCATTAGGTTATGAAAAAAAACCAGCAATGGGAAATAAATACTTACGAAGACCGTTCGCTAATCTGAGCTTCACTCACAGTCTTCAGCATCCCAGCCCTCGTCCAACATAACGTTTAGGAAACCTCTGAAAGAAACGATCACATGAAATCCCACGTACTGGAATACGAAAAATATCAATCACGAAAAATAAATAAATTCTCCGACGGGAACTTACCTCATGTGTGATTATTTTTTATTTATATTAATAAATTATCATGGATGCATTCTGCATCACACGATTTGAAACATAAGGAATATACATTCCTGAAAATAATCAAATTGCGGTTGCGCACGATCGACAAATTCCTAAGTGATTTGACAGCTCCACTGACAGCCGCTAGTCATAGACAACGCGATACGTTTCGTTTCGCCGCTTGAAAAAGTAAATACTGTACTAATAAGACCATGATGAAAACAATTTCCAGAACACTGAAAATATTCTATTTGAAAAATAGAATAATCAATATAAAAACACTGGGAAATGTTTCATCAAAATATATTTCAATTAACTGAGCAAAAAGCGCCATCTATTGCAAATTAATTCTAAATCACGCCAATAGATGTCGCTAGTGGTATCCAAAATCAGAATATTGAGAAGAAATATTAATTTGTGAAAAAACAGCAAACGGCAACGTTACAATACCCTCCCCCCTAGACATTCGCACGGAGAAAGAATCTGAGCTGCCCTCAGCGAACTACAAACTGAAAAAGAAAAAAAAATGTGTCTAAACGCAGAAAGACCTCAAAAAGTCCAATTAAGAAAAAAAACTAACTTACTAACTATAACTAAACTTTCACAAAAGCAATACCAAACCAAAATGATCCATCTACCAGGACTGATGTTCTACCAACCAAAAAAAATCTCTCCTGTCCGAGCATCCAAAATTCCCCATAAAGTCCCAACTGTGAACCAGTGGTACTCGATTTCCCCAGTAAAGTAGAACTTGACATGCAATTCTACTCGTTCTTTTTCCAAAACGTTGTTAGGCTATTTCGGCCATAACTAACATTATTTGCTAAAATAAAATAAAAATGCCTGGGTTATAAAACCGCAGAATAAAACGTCGCTGATCACAATATAATTGGACGTCATCGCAACAAAACACAACCACAGGGAATAGTGCTCAAAACACATGATGTCATCCCTGGAAACAAAAATCTGGACTATAAAGTCACAGAGAAAAAAAAACACGAGGCAAGTATACAGCAGATACTTGTCCACTCGAAAAAAGAAAAATAAATCGCATACCCTAAATGGGGCGATCACAAAAAAAACTAACCTAAAGGTTTCCCTAAAAGGGAAAAGTAGCCTTGGCGTCATTGTTGGTAGAATACCAAACAACACTTGTGAAACAAGTCCTACGGCTGAGAACCCTGGCAAGAAAACTATTCGGCGAACTGAGGGTGAAAACAAAAGACAAGGATTAAACCTTGATGTCCTTGATATGCCAAGTACCGAGAGGCTTGCCATTGTGAGCAATTAATTCGTAAACAAGCGGAGATAGTACCTTCTTGACAATGCACTTCTCGTACTTTGGGGCAAGCTTGGTAGCCTTGAACTTCTCAGCGTCACTCTGAATGTACGTTTTGCGCCACACCTCCTGACCCTCTGAAAGTTTGACGTTACGTCTTCTGAGGTTGTAGTACTTGGTGTTCGTAGCGTGGGCCTTCAGCAAATGCGAACGTACCTTCTCGAACACTTCCTTCAAGACGCCAAACTCCCCTGCATAGTCTTCTCTTGGCATAGCAACTTCATACTCGCAGTCGTCCGTTTGCTTATAAAAGGAGCCATTTATTATAGGTTCTCTGCCATGAACCAAAAAGAACGGTGTAAATCCGGTAGATTCGTTCACAGCACTGTTAAGTGCGAAGTGAATCTTAAACAAATTGAGATCCCAGGTTCTATGATCTTCTTTCACGTACGAAGATACGGCAGTCATTACTGTTTTGTTATACCTTTCGACCAAGTTTATCTGTGGCGTGTATCTAGGACCGTAATGTACACGAGGGACGTTATATTTCTCCAACAGGCTACGAAATTCCGATCCCGTAAATTGAACCCCATTGTCGGTAATTACGGTTTCAGGAATTCCATGAGCCAGGAGAACATAGTTCTCGAACGCCTTTGCCACAGCTGCGCTAGTCGCGCGTCTCAAGGGAAATAGCATTGTATATTTTGAAAAACAGCAAGTGACCACTAACAGATGAATGTAACCTGATCGGGATCTAGGCAAAGGTCCGACTAAGTCTATCGACAAAGCTTGAAACGGTCTGAAACATTGCTTAGGCTGACCCATGAGTCCAGGTGTCAAGGTAGTCTTGTGTTTGTACGCGGAACAAGTTGTGCATTTTTTTACGAAGTCCATGACGTCGCGGTACATCCCCGGCCAATAATACCTCAGGCTCAATCTTCGGTGTGTTTTGAATACACCAAAGTGTGCTGAAGTCGGAGGTTCGTGGTTTTCGGCGATGACTGCTTTCCTCTTGGACTTGGACACAACTTCTTTCCAGTCAAACTCCTGTGTCAGGGTATATTTACCTTTACTAAGCCTGTACAGTTTCCCATTTTCAATGCGATAGTTGGGGTAGTTCTTTGGATAAGCCGTGCAACCATGTATCACTTTATTATACCACTCGTCATCAACGTCTACTGAAACTGAGGTATCTATAGCATCTACATTCAATAAACGCGAGAGAGCGTCTGGGACAACATTATCCTTCCCCCTACGATGCTCGATAGTAAAATTGTATTGGGACAGACGACATCCCCAACGAGCTAAACGACCTGTCGGGTTCTCTAAGTTCATGAACCATTTAAGGGAAGCATGATCCGTAATAACCTTAAATGGTCTGGTGCCTAGGTACGGTTCAAATTTCTCTACCGCAAAAACTACCGCTAGTGCTTCCCTTTCGGTTGCACTGTAGTTACGTTCATTCTTATTAAGTGATCTACTAATATATGCAATAGGATGGTCATTCCCGTCTACTGTCTGGGTTAGCATACCACCTATGCCGTAACTTGACGCATCGCAATGAACAGAAAAGGGCTTCTCAAAATCTGGGCATGCTAAAACTGGAGCAGAGACCAAACAATTTTTTAAAGATTCAAAAGCCTCTTGTGCAGCTGGGTTCCACAAAAATTTAGTCTTAGTACTGGTGAGGGCATTCAAAGGCGCAGCAACGGATGAACCGACGGTACCAAGAACAAGTGCCAATAAACATTTTAACCTCTTTCGAAGTTTTTGGTACCGGGAAATCAAGAATTGCACGCACTTTGTCTGGGTCTGTCCTCAAACCATACTCATCAACGATGTACCCTAAATATTTCAGCGACTGTCTAAAAAATTTACTTTTTTCGAAGTTGATCGTCAAATTTGCACTTTGGATACGTTGGTGCAGTCGCTGTAGTAATAATAAGTGCGTATTGAAGTCCTCTGCAACTATTATGACGTCATCAACGTAACAAAAGATCATTCCTTTAGTTATGTCACTACAAAAAGGCGTTCCGAACAACATGTCCATCAATCTTTGCTGACGAGCAGGTGCTCCGCAAAGACCAAATGGCATTACCTTAAATTTGAACAAGCCTCTCCCTGGAACAGTGAAACTAGTTTTCTCTTGTGACTGTTCGTCTAATTTAATTTGCCAGAAACTAGATTTAAAATCCACAGAACTGATGTACTTAGCATTTCTAAGGCTGTCTAAAATTTGAGGTATGTACGGGATAGCGTAAGCATCACCTTTAGTGACTGCATTAAGTTTACGGCAGTCTAAACAAAATCGCCATGAACCGTCAGATTTAGGAACCATAAGTACGGGATTATTCCACGGACTTTCACTAGGTGTAATAACATCTAGCTCCAGCATCTTATCTACCTCCTTATGTAACTCCTTAGATTTCTCAGGTGACATGGGATATGGCCTACACTTAATCGGTGAAGCTTCGCCTGTGTTTATTGTGTGCTCAATAAGATCCGTCCTACCTAAGCCCTTGCTTTCAAAAGAAACACTATGGAACTGTTTGATCATCCTGTCTGCCAATTCACGTTGTTCCAAGTTTAAGTTTTCAAAAGACTGAATAAAATTGATAGGCTTGTCAATGTTCGATGAAGTTTTAAGAAAATTTTTAGGTGCCTCTACGTAACAAATATTTTGAAAAATCTCTGGCATTAATTTAAAATTTTTCCAAAAGTCTACTCCTAAAATGACATCAGAGACAATTGAAGGAATGACATAAAATGTAATTACCTTTGTGACGTCCTTAAATGTAATAGGTAATGTGATGGTTCCTATAGTGCTACAGAAAGACCCATCAGCAACAGTAACCGTTGATGCACACGACTCATCCAAAGAGTAACCCAGATCAATGAAACGTTGGTGTGCTCCGTTACCAATAATTGAAATTGCAGCTCCAGAATCCAATAGTCCGCAAACAGTCATGTCTAAAATGTTCACGTTCAAATATGGCCGAACATCATTTATATTAGGTTTAAACAAAACCGAAGTAACGTTGTTGTTTTTGAAATAAGAATCAACAATGTCTAACCATTGTTTATTTTCTGAAGGTTCGACCTCTTCTGAAATAACATTACTTCGGTTACCTGCTAGTTTTTTGAATTGGTAGCACTTTTACACTTAGCACAATTTTTAGTAGTGTACCCTACTTCACCACACTTAAAACATAACAACCGTTTATCCGTACAGTATTTTGTACTATGTGTATTTGCCTTACACTTCAAACACAAGAGTTTTTTGTTGGAAGTAGGTTTACTGTCAGAAAAGGGTGGTTGTGTGACAGCAGTAACAGGCTTTGGTGATTTACCCTTATAAGTGTACTCCGGATTCATACACGGCTGTTTAGGTGGTTCATTGAAGGTACTAGTTTGCTGACGTCTTACTTCAATTTTACGACATTTATCCTTGAGGCCAGCAACAGTGTCGAAGTCGTGTAAAGCTAACAATTCAGCATAGATAGGCCTAATATTATGTAACTAGGGAATGCAGAATCGGTTCTGGTTTGAGGAACCGGGTTTTTCGGGTCTGGTGGTCATAAGAACCGGGAGCCCCGGTTTTTTCGGTTCTTTCGGTTCCAAAAAAACAATATTTTGATTATGTTTTTTTTATTGAAATAACACTTCTTTGAATAGACTAGGAATAATCAACAAACATGTTTTACAATATTTTTCTATTTTTACTAAATTCTACTCCCAAAAATAAAAAAAAAGTAAAATAATTAGTTTTCAATTGAGGTACCACAATCAGTCTTTTTCATCCAACTTATCGATATATTTGACTATTTATTGACTGTCAGATGCAAAGCAAATAAAGGAGAAGGAGTGTTGCCAACTCTCACACAAAAATATCATCATCTTCATCATTTAATTTTAAACCATAGGATAGGACGTCCACTGCTGAACATAAACCTCCCCCAATGCTTTCCATGTTGATCGATTGGTAGCGGCCTGCGTCCAGCGCTTCCCTGCTACCTTTATGATATCGTCGGTCCACCTTGTGGGTGGACGTTCCACGCTGCGTTTTCCGGCACGCGGCCTCCATTCCAGGACCTTCCTGCCCCATCGGCCGTCAGTTCTGCGTCCGCGTCGGGCTATGTCCGCTGAATCCGCTGACATAGAAATGAGGAGATCCGTAAACGAACTAAAGTAGCGACTTTAGTTTGTTCTGATTCGATCTCGTAAAGAAACACCGAGCATAGCCATCTCCATAGCACGCTGTGCAACTTTGAGCTTCTGTATAAGGCCTATAGTGAGAGGCCACGTTTCCGATCACTGGTAACACACATTGGTTGTAGACTTTCGTCCTCAGGCACTGAGGTGTTTTGGATGAAAAGATGTTGCGTAGTTTCCCGAAGGCTGCCTAGCCGAGTTGGATTCGACGATTGACTCCCTTTTCGAAATTGGACCTACCTAGCTGGATCGTCAACAATCTCGAGGATTGAGCTCCCAACCGAAACTGGGTAGGGCGCAACATGGACATTGGACATAAGCTTTGTTTTGTCCATATTCATCCTCAGGCCTACCTGTTAGGAAACTCGATTAAGGTCTTTGAGCATTGTGCCAAGATCTTACAACGATTCTGCCATGACCACAATCAGTATCGTGGGCAAACCGAAGGTGAGTGATGTACTCGCCATTAATGTTTATGCCGAATCCTTTCCATTCAAGGAGTTTGAAAGCGTCTTCCAATGCAGTGGTGAACAGTTTAGGAGATATAACATCTCCCTGCCTAACGCCTCACTGCAGAGGAATCGTCCTCGTGCTCTGCTCCTGTACTCGGACCGACATGGTGGCGTTTTTGTACAAGCACTTCAGCACCTCGATATACCGATAGTCATTACGGCACCGCTGAAGAGACTGTAAGCACTGCCCAAGACCCGAACGAATCGAAGACCTTCTCATAGTCTACGAACGCCAAGCATAGTGGCAAGTTATACTCGTCAATCTTCTGTATAACCTGTCGCAGCGTAAGCGCAAACAAAAATATGCCAGTGATTAAAAAAAAATTGTAAGAAAAATGCTTAAAATATTTACATACGAGTATCTCATAAAAAAACAAAATACAAAACCAATAAGTAGGTAATCTTTATTAGTAGCTAATCTGATATCTTTAGGTTCTCTATACGTTCGCAATGTTCTTGTTACGACTCATGCCTAATACTTATAACAGATTTTTAGATAACTATGCAAAACCCGAAAGTACCGAAAGAACCGGGTTTTGAATTTTTAAAACCCGGTTCATAAGCTGTCGAAAAAACCCGGGTTTTCCCGGTTCTTTCGGTTCCGGGAAAACCCGGGTACAAACCCTATATGTAACAAGATCTCAATCTTATCCTGTTCAGAAAATGGCCGTTTCAAACGCGAAAACATTCCATTCATGATAGCAAAATAAATGTGGGTAGGTTCATCCTGACCTTGTGTACGAGAACGAATTTCTCCTATTAACCTATAGTCATAATCTGCAGGTGCAAACTCCTCAACCAATAATTCACTTAGTTCCTTCCACGACGAGACCTGATCTTTGACACCTCTATACCATAAAAGTGTTTGATCATGGAAAAAACAAAACGCCGACTTAAATAAAACACTATCAGAAACACCAAAAGCTGTCGCGCGTTCATTAACTAATTCCAAAAAGGAATGCACACTGGAATCAACTGAAAACTTTATGTTCCAATTTAAAATATTTACCTTCGATGACTGGTCCACAACAACAGTTTCCCTACAATCGTCTGACTGTAAATTGGAACTAGATTCCCCATCTGACTTGTTTGTGACGAAGCCTTCTAAAACTGAAAGGCACATGTTCAACTTCTGTTTTAAACTAGCATGAATAGCTGCGTCAACAGATTCCTTACACGCTGCTAGCCTATCCAGTCGGTGAAGCAAGTGGCAATACAAAGCCTTCGAACGAGTCAGCTGATACCGCTCCTTAGTCTTCTTGAAATTATCTAAATGTGATTGTAATTCCTTTAACTTGCCAGAAATATTGGGCAATTCCACACTAGGTTTAAGTTCCTCATCAATAATTTCCTCAGGACTAAACTCAGAACACAATGACTTAAGTTGTTTTTTCATTTTGGGAACTGTATCTTCCGGAGACTCAGATCGAACAGTTATCTCATAAATAAGTTCGTCGCGTAATAATGAATGGTAGTAAACCGTTTTGGTATCCATTGTAAAAAGCTATGTGTAAAATAAACTAAGTGGCAAAAATAATATTTAAAAATTTTTGAATGAAAATGAATTTAAATTGTCAAATTTGTTGAGAATGGCACCTTACAAGATTGGATAAAACCTCTCACTTATGTTCTAAAACACACAATAACAACAATAATGTTATTGTTTAAAAAAAATACAAGTAATAAACAAGTATGTAAATAATTACCAAAAAAAACAATGTACTAGGTAACTTCAAATTAATGTTATATGTCCGCAGTGACACAAAGGAAATTGTTACCTTAGTACAAAATAACAGGTAAATAGGTACTTTGTTATCCTATTACATAAACTAATTTTAAATTTCAACAAAAGTGTTTGTCCTTGAAAAATTAATTAAAATTAAAGTAAGTAACGGGTTATATGTTTACATAAAGAAACACAAAAGCAGTGTAGGTATACTAAATTGATAACCTAACAATAAAAATGTTACTTACTTGTCCCAACTATAAAACAAGTTTCAACTCAACAAAATAACCAAACATTATGTAGTTCCTCATAAATAAGAGTAAGTACGCTCTGTTATAAATAGGTTATAAGTTTATGTTGTTAACAAAATGTGGGCCACAAAAATAAAATACAGGACAAACACAACACACAACATGAGAAATTCCCTAATTACAATAATAAAATAACTAAATAAAAGTGTATGGGAGGATAGTCAGCAAACAATGTCGCTTCTTTTATTAACCATCCACCCATAAACCTTTTACAAAAAGGGTGGCAATAATAAACACCAAAGAGGGGCGCCACTGCAAGAAAGGATTTTTTCCTGGCGGCTTGGTGACTGGAATTGAACCGCCACCGGTGCAGACTGAGAAGATGGTGAATTGTCTGCACGTGAAAAGAGGTTGTCCGGCTTGCAGAAATTTATATAAGTTACCGTTCCTTGTGTGAAATTAGAAAATGTAAATAAAACAGCTCCCTCTCAATTGACACAATTTATTTTTATCACGTATGCTCGTATATAGTTAACAATTACGATATTATAATAACTACTGTAATAGTGCCAATCTCAGGGGATTCAGGGTCGTTAATTAGGTTCGGTTTGGTGAATATTATCGCCACTACAAATTTCTTAAAACTTAGCCTAAATATTAAAAGACTCTAATAGTTAAGATAACTGCACGATGTCAGGTCGGAAAGACTCCTACTTGAAGGATGGAAAAGTGGGTACCTTGGAAGCCATGCGGTTATAAGCCGTTACCCTGAACGTTCCTCTCTTCTTCCGGGGTCCAACGGGTCTCGCACACTTTTAGGCTCCAAGCAGCGTCCTCCACGGCCTCAAGCGCGCAGTGCCAGATGAAGCTCTTGCATCTCTTCGACAGGTAAGCGTTCAAACTCTTGCAGAGACAGAGGTTTGATGACAAGGAGGAAATGCGAAGAGATCAGCAGTTTAGAAAGGACAAATATTTCATACGAAATGAAGAGAAATTAAAATATATGAAATATCAAAATGTAAAATATGAAATATATGAAATTTGAAAATCGTTTAAACTACAAAATATTGTAAAATATGAAATCCCGCATCTGAAACGAAAAATACTAGTGTCAGCATCACATGCGGAACGTGGCATTAGGTTATGAAAAAAAACCAGCAATGGGAAATAAATACTTACGAAGACCGTTCGCTAATCTGAGCTTCACTCACAGTCTTCAGCATCCCAGCCCTCGTCCAACATAACGTTTAGGAAACCTCTGAAAGAAACGATCACATGAAATCCCACGTACTGGAATACGAAAAATATCAATCACGAAAAATAAATAAATTCTCCGACGGGAACTTACCTCATGTGTGATTATTTTTTATTTATATTAATAAATTATCATGGATGCATTCTGCATCACACGATTTGAAACATAAGGAATATACATTCCTGAAAATAATCAAATTGCGGTTGCGCACGATCGACAAATTCCTAAGTGATTTGACAGCTCCACTGACAGCCGCTAGTCATAGACAACGCGATACGTTTCGTTTCGCCGCTTGAAAAAGTAAATACTGTACTAATAAAACCATGATGAAAACAATTTCCAGAACACTGAAAATATTCTATTTGAAAAATAGAATAATCAATATAAAAACACTGGGAAATGTTTCATCAAAATATATTTCAATTAACTGAGCAAAAAGCGCCATCTATTGCAAATTAATTCTAAATCACGCCAATAGATGTCGCTAGTGGTATCCAAAATCAGAATATTGAGAAGAAATATTAATTTGTGAAAAAACAGCAAACGGCAACGTTACAAAGTTAAATCGGAATAAACACGGAAATCGGAAAAGTGATATCTAGCTGACCGTAACGATTTTAGAATTTGTTAGTGTAAAGCTCGGTCTACACTCTTCAATAAAAGTAAAAGAAAAGACTTTAAATTTTCATTGCGTGTAGTCCGAGCGTTATAGTAGAAATTGCTACGAAAGTTGTAACAGTCGCAGTCGTAGCAGTCTTTCCGGCACAACTACGGATGTCGTAGTATTGTGTTGTACCGTCGTAGTCGCGTCGTAGTTCGTAGTCACTACGCACTACACACGACTAATTCGTAGTCGATTTTAAAAACGACTACACCAATATTATTACCGTAGCAAACTACAGAACACAACTACGAAACAACATTTCACTGAATTTCACTGTCTTTCTGGAAATTCGTGATTCAACTTTATTTTTACCGTGACCTTTGAAAACTGACTGGCTTTTCTACATACCTACATATAATATGAGCTCGTGTACTGGCCGAAACCGTACGCCGTATATTTGACGAGCTATCAGTATTGACCGCTTCTAAAACACAGATAATGACTTTTATCGTGTACAAGGGGAAAGCAATATTGATTTTAGGTATATCTACGAGTATAACATTAAAAATAAAAAGTACATTAAAAATATGTACTTCAAATACACATTTTACTAAAGAGTCGATACTTAAATCTAACGTGATCGCCAATAGACTAGACTAGCAACCTCGCAAACAAATATGGGCGACTATCATTGACTGAATTGCCAATGACCCTAGTGATGTCAACAAACCCAACTTTGATTGTACATTGAAATGATTTGAGATCACTGAGACCGTTCAGTGTCTGCCTCAATCGATTTTAAAAAAGCTTATATGCAAAATTGCTGAAATTGTTGGACAGACGATACCTATTTTGCTCGTTTTTTGCGCTAGACTAGACTAAATAAACGTTGTTAGCAATCGTGAGAGCACATGTTATTAAGTTTGAAGAGTAAAGAGGGTTTCAAAAGGGTTTTTATGATTTTCAATTACTTTTAACAGAGCATGAAAAGTTTCCCTTTAAAGATTATATTTTAAAAGCTTGGATTATGATGATAAGTTACTCTACAAACACGATCAAAGCGAATTAATTATGCTTTTTAATCTGCACGCGCGTTTAGAACAAATGTATAAGCCACCTTAATATGCGTTTTCATGAGTTTCAGGTCTAAGAGAGATAAAGTTCCATTATAAAACGTTACTTAGGTTTGTAGGCGTCAAATACAAGTCAAGTTAAGTCAGTCAAGTTCGTGACACCCAAAGTAGCCAAAAAGTTCGCAATACGCCTTTGTTACAATTGGAATCGTTTTTGATTTTTCCTTAGGCAAGCTTCATAGGACTTTCAGAATGAAAGAAAGAGCATTAATTGGTACCTAACTTTGGTTTGAAATAATCTTTTCAAAATGGCTTAATCTTAATTAGTAATTTAGTACAGTCAGCATCAAATAGTTAATCTACTAGTCTTTGTTGGATTGTGATGACAACTTTTTGGCCATTGGGTGCCACGAACTATTGACGCTGACTGTAGGTACCTACTAAACTTTCTTACTTCGCAAATGTATTCTAACGAAAGCGTTTTAACATGTAACTAATATTCTGCTCAGCCGATCCTTGTTCACGCTCGATTGGCGCTAAACAGACCGAAAATCGACTTTAATCAGCCGCCGGTTGGCGCAGTCAGTCTGCGAGCCCCGTCAGTTCACTAATCAGAATGTTCACTGAGGATAATGTGCTAGAAAATGAGAAATCGACTACTTATTATAGTGGTATCTTTTTAGTTTTTATAATAAGTGGTTTTTTAGGCCAGCCTCAAACTGTTGTCTACTACAATACCTCTAAACAGCATTTATTTTTTTGGTTTTCAGGAGATAGAAAAAAATACGTAAATATTACTTGCGCATATAGCAGCTATTTCCACAAAGTTTTATTGCTATCTAAAAAGAAATATTAGGAGAAAAATTTCGAATGGAAAAATTCCACGCGAAATTAAGTTTTAAGCCTATTATTGTATTAAGAAAATCTTTTTTTTTATGTTAGTTAGGAGGTATTGTCACTTCACCGTCGATAAATGTCTCGAGAAGTAATGCTCCTGCTCATCACATTACAATCTATGCTTAGAGGGAGTCGAACCCGCGACCGAAACTGGCTACTTTGTCTACTCTGACTAGTGTCTTATCACCTGACGGCCATCATTGGGTAATTTCCTGTGTCATAATAATTGTCGCTCAGAATTAGCGTGATTTATTTAAAGTTAATAACTTCTAATATTATTTCTATTAGTAAGTACCTACTTACTCGCATTTTCAGTAGGTACCTTTTCCAGTTCACGATTAAATCCAATTTAAAATAACATTCTTCAGGTGGATTGCGATGTAAGCTTACTTTCACTACCACGTTGTTAACTTCTTTCTAATATTCGATATTTATAATCCAAGCATATCACCCAGTTAGTACAAAATACCAACACCCATAGTTTCTACGTGGTCTTGCGTGACCATACCAGCTGTTAATTAGAATTAGAAACTTAAACGCACCTTTGAACCAAGTGGCAAGCTTAATGGGACACATTACACTTGCCACCTGCGTCATTATTTCAATGACTACCGTCATTAGAGAAGACAGGCTTTTACATCTTTCTCGGCCTACGCTGTATTGTATTAGCAACCTTATGTTACACAAAAATAATAAAGCAAGGAACGTTTAAGGACACTCATAATAGGACTTAAATGAAAAAACAATATTATTTTTAAGTATTTTTCATTGTTAATTTGCCCTTAAATATCTAGAGGGTATTCCAAAACAATAGCTTGCTTTATCAGAATTTGATTCCAAGTAAAAATATTTGTGGAAATAATCTCACAAGTCTTCGGACTTGACCTGCCTTTATGTTTTCGTATGACTTTCAAAGAAGTCAAACTAAAAGAATGTTTTTGGCAGGAAAGTCACGGCCTTTCTGGCCTAGGCATGGATTACCCCATGATAAATGATCCTACCATAACCTAAGTTTTTAGAAACTTGCTCAATGCTTAATGCAAAAGATGATCCGTACTAGCGGTCATTGACTCCTTTTCATGACTCCCAACTTTTGACTACTTATGATTTAAAAGGCACCAACACACGCTATAACAATTGCAAAATGGCCTTGAACTTCATCTGACCTACACCGAAGCTTGAGTCATGCTTAGGGCATGGAATACCGGAATAAGTTTTATACCGGTATTGATACCGGTATTGAAATTTCAATTACCGGTATACCGAAATTTCGGTATTTTTTCGGTATTTCTTGAGATACTGCTATTTACTGTTTAAATGTTTCCAAGAACGATTAGTAAGTCTCGTTTGCGAAAAGTTATTAATAGGCCAGTAGAATAAGACGTGAAAATTAATCATATCGGAAATAATTCCTAAAGGTTTTGTTTTAATAGCTTCATTTGTTGCTCATTAAGACTATCCTAAGTTTTCGACTTCGACGGAGGTGTGGTGGGGCCCCCCGAAAGGGGCATTTTTCCGGTTTTATGGTTATACCGTATAAATAAAGGACTTGCAGTATACAAAATTGATCTTCATGGCAGGTGAAGGGCATTTAATCCTGCATTGAATAAGACGAAATTCATATATTTTAGACAAACCGTTTTCGTGCTTATCTTCGACAAAGTAAAAAATATGCGTATAATTAATGACCCTCTCTAAGTTCAATGGCTCGTCACCCGCTGGCTCCCAAGCCTTGAAAAGGGCCACCTTAACCAGCGTATTCCTGTCAAGCCTCGCGAGTTGGATTCGCCTATCCTTATTCATCCCAGCCGTTCCTTTACTACGGTTGCTGCGCCTCTTCCTTGCTCTCTCTTGAACGACTTTCGTGTTATCTACTGTGGCTGCCCCTCTTCCTTGCACCCTCCTGTACGACTGCGTTGCCTATTCTTATGCCTGGTCCAAGGTTCGACTCCAATAATCAACAACAACAGTTTCATATTAAAACGCTGAAGAGTTTGTTTGTTTGAATGCACTAATCTCAGGCACTACTAGTTTGATTTAAATAATTATTTTTGTGTAGGATAGCTCGTAAATTGAGGAAGGCTATAGGATATTATACGATCACGCTACGTCTAATAGGGGCGAAGCAGTAAAGATAAATGTTGCAAGCACGGGAAATAGTATTCAAACTATTTTCACGCGTACAAAGTTGATTTCGTGGCGTCGAACCTTGGACCAGGTATACGGCTAGGCAACGCAGTCGTGCAGTAGGGTGCAAGGAAGAGGAGCAGCCATAGTAGATAACACAGAGTCGTTCAAGAGAGTGCTGGGAAGAGTTTCAGCAACCGTAGTTAAGGATCGGCTGGGAACAAGGATAGGCAAATCCAACTCGTGTGGCTTGACAGGGATACGCTGGTTAAGACGGCCCTTTTCAAGATTTGGGAGCCGTGTGGTGACGAGCCATTGGACGTAGAGAGGGTCATTAATTAATACGTATATTTTCGTGCTTATTAAGATGCTCGTGCTCGCTTCAATGATATCAGCAGAACTGACTTGACTCAATCGATTATTGGAATCGATATGATGATTCGAATCATTATCATCTGAATCAATATTAAAAATAAGTATAAAAATAAAAAGAGATGGTGTAAAACCTATCAATGACTTTCCATTAGTTGAAAAACTGCCGATATTGCAAAACTAGATCACTTTTTTCGAAAAACCGAAATACCGGTATTTTCCCCTTAAATACCGGTATCAAAATACCGAAAATTTTGACCGGTATACCGGCATTTCGGTATACCGGTATACCGGTATCCATGCCCTACATGCTTATTAGCTTCAAATTTTTTGCCAAGATTGATTTGGCCGAGAAAAAATCTTTTGTGTCCGATTCAGACAGCGTAAAATAGAGTAAAAACTACCGTGACTCGTGTAATACATAAAACTTCATAATTGCGTAGTGGATTTTCCACGGTTCACAAGTGTAGCAAATCTTTAAACACCGTAATCTTTGTCTACACAGTGCAGTATACTACTTTAAGTCTGTCTGTCACCGCGGAAGTCACCTCTATACGTCTTCCATGCTCGTGTGTGCACCGTTGCGCTCGTTGCATTAGAAATTAACTTCTAAACCAACTGCATTAGATTGATTATTCATTGAAAGCGCGTCATCACAGCCGGTTTTGCTTTGGTCAGATTATGTAAATGGCGTACACAGCTGTGAGGCAGCGTGCTCTACTATGAAAGTATACCGTTTGGCAAACCATTATGGCACGTAATACGTTTTAATTTAGCCTATAATCCCGTAAAAACGGTTAATGCGCAGCCGCTGTTATCTGGTTGCATAAGAGCAAGGGCTTTTGTGTCTTTATCAGTTGTTGTCGTGACTTGTTTATATGACGCAATTGCTGTACGCTCGATCGTTCATCGATTTGTTTATTTCGCTTTCGCTTAGATGCTTAGTAGGTAGAAAGAATTCAACGTCACTTATTTGTTAAGGTAATCTCTGAAAAATGCACAGGTAGGTAGATAGAAAAGTTTTCCACTTTTACCTTTTTGAATTCCGTTGATAATGAGTTCGTAGTCAGTCGACCGCGAGCGCAGGAGAAGCCTGTGTGAAATTATTAATGACTGGTCTTGACTCGACTCTACATGATGGTTCAGTACTGTTGTCTACGTCTGTGTCATGCTATCAATCATCAAAGGTAGGAATGTCAAGTTATTATCTTCTGTCAAATCTTCTCACTCAAGTTCTAGATAATCCACTATTATCATAATGACTCTACTTTCACCACTATATCTTTATAAAAACATTTTTAAGTGTATCTTATCTATTAATCATTAATGTAGTGATAATACCAGCTATTAATTAAACCAAATTGAAATAACATGAGACTCAAACGAAATACTGACTTGACCCACCGCGGCAACGTAGGTACCGAAGCACGCCTTACGGAAAATATATTTTCTTGAGTTAAATTTCCCAATTTTCCGTGAACCCAAAATACCTGACATCAACTCGCACGCATGATATGGCTGGAAAAAGAATTAATGTGCCAGTTCAGTGGATAGCATTTTGAGTAATGCTTTGTGTTTGGACTTAGATACAATGTGAAACTTCTTTTAAACTTTTTCTTTTTACAATTAATTATCACTATAACTTTGGAATTGCCAACAAAACACTTTTATATGGGTAAAAAGGTTGCACGAGTCATTTTTTTACTGTTTTTGGCCAAATCTCGTTAGTGATAATTTATAATGTGAAACTTCGTCGTAAATACCACATCTATCTGACGCTATTTAGAAGTGAATCTAGATTATGTATTCTGTGATTATACATGCTTTATAAGCAGATTCACCAGGAACTGCATACGAGTTAATATTGGACGCCTATAATTAGCACACATGGACTGAATCAACCTTGCTCTTAATTTAGACTCGTCTATAAGTCCAGATCGAAAATCTGAATGACCGGAAAATTTCCAATTTATATAATCTTCCAGTTAAAGACTCAATCATTGATTTATTTGTTTTTAGGTTATTCGTCAACTCTTGATTGATTGATATATTTCTCAACACTCTCTTGTTTCCCATTTAAACTAAAACTTTAATGATAATTTTCCGTAACATTATCGACATTTTTCCACATTTATTTATTTATATTCTGCATTAAACATTAGTATCATACAAAAACATTTTTGTTATTGCATGCTCTTATTATAATCGGTGTACGCTATAGCACAGAATTATACTACATAATCATGACAACTAAATTCAGCTTTTATTATAGTTGTTCTTATTTTCATTCGAACAATATGCCCGTGAACTTGTAAGTCGCAAAGTTTCGTGATGTTTGTTAATACTTTATAAACTTTTGTAATGTAATAGTTACAGTAACCCCACTACATAACAATGTCGACAGCCTATTCATTAAATACTCAAAAGCATTACAATGTATTACATACCTATCTATTTTGGACCATTATTCAAAGTGCATCCAAGGCTTTTCGATGCATTTTCGCGCAGCAAAATTGTCAACATTTTTCAGCGCTATGCATAAATTCATCCTTTTCGTTTCTTTTCAACGAGTCCGAAGGATCTGACAGCCGATATTACACAGATCAAATTATTCCGTGCATTCTCAATCGTTGTGCAACAGGTTCCTGGTTTCAGTCGCGATTCGCGACCAGAAACCAGCGTCTATCGGTACCAGTATTTTTAAAGAATATCTAATAGGAAACCCCTTTAATCTCTCGTAGTAAGCTTGTTACGAATGGTTGGATTCACCACAATAGTCCAGCGTCACTTCGGGTTCGAACCCGCGTTCCTCGGATGTTGAATCAGCCAGTCCGAACCCTTCACAGTTCGGCTATCGTGGATTCACATTGGATCAATGATGCTTGACATAAACACCAATCAACTCCGTGATACCGGAACCATAACAGGTGTAAATAAAAGCCTGTAATCATACAGTTCGTGCGTAGAATAGTTTCCAAATACCCAGTGGAAAGCGAGCCTACTGTGTCACGGTGTCAGTGCCGGATCGATGCCCGACTCGCGCAATAGGCCAGATAAGCCATGACTTTGTCACGCAATTGGTTATTACTGTTGTGTGGTTGACAAATCGAAACTAAATTACAGGCGAAAGCCATCAAAGTCAAGTCATTGTGAAACATATTCCATGAAAGAACCTAGTTCATTGGAAATCCCCTACTGTAAGCCCGAGTAAGCCGTTGCCGACTATGCCGTTAAATGCATAACATAAAAGTATTGAAATTGAGCAAACTATCTTGAAACCAACTAAAACAAAATAGGCGTCAGTATTCGCCCTGTCGAATTATGTCGTTTATCAACATTGCTATGAAGAGGTGCGAAATTAAATCCTCTTTTGTTTTGGGCCAAAATTGCCCCTTAGAACACGCAAATACGGTACTTCTAAGAGAATCTATGCCATTTCCCTAACAATATAAATGCAAAGTGCACTACCATGTAGGTAATTCTCTCCAAACAAAAAATAAACAACGGATAAGATATGAGAGATACCTTTAATCAGCTTACAGTTCTTTCTCTGCATTATTACTAGGAAATATAATACGGCAGTCTGTCGTTATCAAATTGATAACACAGTATGTTAATAATGAAAGCAATTTTGCTGACCATCTGTCAAAGAGCCTAATGCCTATCATCAAAGTTCATATGATGACCAATGAAAAGCATACACCATTGAAATAGTAATATTCTAGTGTAGGTTGTTGATGAAGTATTGTTTGATGACTCCTAGGAACTCATTCAGGGACGATGACCTTACGAAAATCGCTGGCAATAATTGTAACAGTTGTATAGAAACAAGATAACCCTCTTTAGCCCTCTTTTGGAAGGAATACGTCCAGCAGCAGTCTACAAAAGACACACTTTTTAACGAAAACCTTGAACAACTAATAGATTAATTCGCAAGACAATACCTAGGTACGAGTATGAATTTGGAATAGTGAGAAATACAAAAAAAACATATCTAATTCTGTACTATTTTACTAATATAGTGAGTTTACTCGGACCCTAGAAATCATTTATCATAGTTAGCTGTTAGGGTTGTCCCACAGATTACACTACAACAAAACACAACTAGTTTATGCCCCTTTTGGGCATAATACTCCCAATGGACCTACCAAAACAGAATTTGTCCGACCAAAGCGGGGTTCACTAGTTAAAAAGATAGCAAAATTATGGCCAGGTTTATGGGTACTTTCCTAAGTGATACGACGTTTTACGATAGCGAAAATGAAACACGGGGCTAATGATGATGGAGCCAGTTTTGTAACGGGAATTATATCTGAGGTAAGAAGTATAAACTAGAACCTTTTTTTGCTTCAATAGGTAAGCATCTCAATGCGAAAGTTTGTGAGGATGTATTTGTAAATAATTTCTTTCACCCAATAACTACTGAACATATTTTGATGAAACCTTACAGTATTATTGTTTATAGATGTGTGCCAAACTGTATTTCACGCGAGCGAAGCCGCAGGCTGAAACTGAGTCGGGCGTGAAATCGAATTCAATTTCAGTCAAGTTTCAGATCAAACACAAACTTAACAAAAAAGTTGATTAAATATTAAATTGCGTCAACCCTAATAACATAAATGTAGGGCAGCGGTTCACACACAGATTACAAATATTGCCTTTACAGATAAAAGGGAAACCGCTATCGCCATAATTGTCGTGAACTGGTTTCGGCTATCGCTATTGGTGTCGATTCACGATACGACCAAATAGCGGACACCATAATCGCTGTCGCTGCGCAGTTCCTATTTGTGTTAGGTCACTTATTACTATTAGCACAGATAATATAATACTAGTCTATTAGTCACTAAAGCCTCTGGCACACAGCTGATAGTCGTGATAGTCGAGTAAGGGCTCTATTAATTAGACGTTTTGAGCAAAACACCAGTCGTGCGTTTCTAAAACCGCACACTAACTCTTGATTAATATTGTTCCAACGCATTGTCATTCATAATTTTCCGTGTGCGGTCCAGCAGTCTTGCAAACGGACGACTAACGTTCTACTAAACGTTTAATTTGAAAGAGCCCTCAATTGATTAAACAAAGAATATACTTTTTTTATCCACAACGAGGAATCTCTTGGCCTGTATCTCACCTAATGGTAAGTGACGATCAGGCCGAAGGTGGAAGCGAGCTTTACCCGGAATCCTCAACCACGGAGGATACCTACCGTTATTAATTAAATGACTTCGATTGGTGGCTTATACAGAAGTTGCGCCAGAGAATTGGTCCTAAACAATCAGTAATAGGATAACGTTGACGGCTTAAAATAAAATAACCAAGCTTATGAAGCCATTACGAACTAGGTATGTAATTTAGGTATCTGCAATTCAAAAATCGACCTTAAAGTTCCAATGACATTACTAAACCAGTTTCGATAGATATTAACTGATGATACATATTTATGTGGTTGACAATTCAAGTTTTTGTACTTAATGTTAATAGCACAGTGAATTAAAATGTAATTAGAGCTAAGAATACATTGATTGATGACGTTTAACAACACATCAACTTGTCGTTATTACACCTACGACATTTAGCAGCATTTAATTCCAATACTTAATAAATGTTAAGCCCACACTCTTCCCACTAAAAGGTAGGTGTACCCATCATTATCTCTATTAGTTAATTGTAAGACTTGAGTTGATTAAAACAATTCCATTTAGAACCGCAACCATTAATCACACACAACACCTAGATGCAAATATTCATAGAATAGAATAGAAAACTTTTTATTTGCAAGAAAGGTATACCAGCAGGCAAGACATAGATTCAAACAGAGAGAAATATACAAGTTCATCGTTTTACAATGTACATTAATGTGTTTTCATATTACAACTCGGTCAAAAAAACATTGTACTTATAAGCTGCATGCAATACACTTTGCCTAAGACTCTAAGTTCTTATTAAACCAAATATCTTGACGAGTGTCGAGTTGACAGCAGAAGGTTATTATATAAGATTATAATATTTAAGGATAAAAAACTTAAAATCTATTTAGAGTAAGCGTTATAATCTTCTATACTGCAAAGAGTATCCTTGAAGCAGTAATAGAGCAATATTAGATTGCCTTCGCTCCAAGCAGGGGCAAGACCCTTAGACAAAAAACTTAAAGCACCTGCGCGCTGCGCTTTTTTGGACTTGATAATAAAAACGAGGCTAGATTACACTTTAAAGAGTTTTTGCTTGACTCCGTCAGTGGAAATAATTCGCTAGTCACTATAGTATTGAAAATAAGCAAGATATTTTGTGCTATAGCCCCGCACTACTGATTAATTTGCCGATATTATACTCGCGAAATAACCGGAAGTAGTTTCCTCTCATTCTCTATAACATTCATAAACTAAGGCTCAGTTGCACCACCTAACTTTAACTGTAACTGTAACGATTAGCGGTGTTTTTGTATGGAGTTTGACAGATTTTTGACGTTTGTCAAAGTCAAATTAAGATGGTGCAACCCAGCCTTTGTATTAGTAATTCATTCACGATATTTTCTTCCTTCTGTTACTTCTGTAACATCAAATTGACCATATTTGACAATATACATAATTAATTATCAAACTAACTGCAATCAACGACGTGCTATTAATATCGCTGTCACTCTTCGTCCCTTGAGTATTTGACAGTAACTGTTGATTAGGTTTAATTAATTTAAGCGTTCTCATTAACATAGCAAAGTGACATAGTGATGATACGCTTGCTTTGATTAAAAACAGAAATTAAATTGATCGCTTTCGTTGAATCGTGAAATTTTCCTTTTGTTCGTCATATTTTAAGGCTTGAAGTGTAAAGATACGTGAAGTGATACGATTTATACAGGGTGTCCCATAAAGAGCATTCCAAACTTAAGGAGATGATAGACTAGATAGAGTTGTTAGTGTGCTAGAGCTTATAACCGTTATGACCCAAGCTGCCCAAGCACCACCTTAAATCATACAACGAACAAATAAACAATCAGCAAACATTCCCAACAAGTGACACTGGCATAATATCTACCTAAGTAAGATTTAAATACGACTGATTTTGCAACTGAAACGTATAGCCTTATATGCTGACTATACCTAACTGTTGTCTCGTTGCAACAGCAACGACAAGTTTCCCAACTGTGATTATAATGCACAATAATGCATTGTGCTGTACAGCATCGGATCTTGCTACGTGAATGGTAGAACAATACGCAGCATTGACCTGGTATCCCTTACGACATCGCATTGGCACTACACTACGGACTTAGTGCGAGTTTACACCAAGTCTTCGGTAGCGACGCGACTGCCTAAAAATGACATTAAATGTATAACGGATTGTACAGCGTCTCTAGCGGATACTTCCAAGAACTGAAACCTTCATAGATTTTTGACGCACTCGTTAGCGACGACGTTCAATGAAACACGCACTACGACCATTATAGGTCTTTAAATTGGTGGAATCTAAACGGTTAGATTGATAATGTAGACATAATACTCTTAAATCTGTGATGGTCCCCACGTTGTTGATTTTTCCTTAGGCAAGCTTCATAGGACTTTCAGAATGAAAGAAAGAGCATTAATTGGTACCTAACTTTGGTTTGAAATAATATTTTCTAAATGGCGTAACTCGAGTAAGGATTCGCAGGCGAATCCGCAAGCACAAAGTAGTAATTTAGTACAGTCAGCGTCGAATAGTTCGTGACACCAAAGTAGGTAGCCAAAAAGTTCGCCACACGTCTTTGTTAGATTGTGTTGTCAACTTTTTGGCCACTTTGGGTGTCACGAACTTGACGCTGACTGTACCTGTACCTACTTAATTTATATTTGTTGGTGCATGGATCCTTAATTTATGCAAAATTTAATTGTAACCGTGCAACACTTCAGAAGTCTGAACTTCGCTGAGGTTAACGTAATTAAATCGCGCCTGTAAAAGAAGCTTGTTTGCATATTAAAGTTACTTTGCCCTATAACGCGAGGACGTCACGTACTTGCTTCAAACTTTTGATGAACTAACAGTTTCAATGTTGTTCTTGACTGTACTGAATTATACTGATTCTTATATTGATTCTTTGTTAGTTTCTTAAGAGCATTTAGAAATTAGTTAAAGTTACATAAAGTTTAAATTTTTGAGTGCTCATTGAGTGGAAACAAGATTGCTCCACTATTGTATGTTCATTCTACATTGATTAATTATTGTTTGTATTGTTTCTTTGGTTTCTATTTTGAACCACGCGTGTTCTTATGGCTATCATACAATCTGACACCATTTTAGCAAGTGCATTGACATCCATTGTTTCTGCAACCAAACATTGCTTCAAAGGAACCACTCGCAATACCAAGGGGTCTACTATGCAGACGACTTAGAACCATAACTGTACGAACGAAATATAATATTATGCCATTTTCACACATTATTAAGGCAATAAGTAATGGACAACACGCATAAGTTGTAATATTAAGTTAAATTATGACTTAATTTAAAGTTTAGATCACACACATTACACTAGTTTTTATTTCACCTCAATCCATCCAGTATTACCGAAGATAGAGCCACGAGAAGTTTACGGACTTTTTAATATTTTCAAAAATTTCCAATATTCGCGCGTGACGTCACAACATGATTTTGCAGCCCCCGCACGTTAACCCATTTACCACTTTTTGTCTTTTTCCAACTAAAATAAAATTTTACCTAACTGACAACTGTAAGTTGTTAGTTGTCATCGTTCAATCACATTTCAAACTAGGCGCTATAAAAGTAACCATTATTATGCCACCTATTGCCAATTTTGTGCACTATGAAGCCATTTTTACATTTATGCACTTAAATATAAATTTTCTGAAAAAATAACCAAGTTTGTGTCTCTGTGCTCAATAACGAGTAAATAGTCCAGTTATTTGTTAATTTTACTTGGAAAGTTTTCCGGAATTTTTGAAAATTGGTGAATAAATAGATTTCGCTATGTTCTTTCCGAATTTTGTGACCTCGTTTATAGCCGCGCGCGCGCCCGCCTTATTGAAAAAAATCCGCCTTAAAAAAGGTTTTTGACAACTACTTTTTTCATTTTATAATTTTTGGGACATAGACAAGCTAAGAAGCTTTGATAAATGTGATTTTCATGTAATGTAAGTTAAATAGATTTAGAGTTGTGAAACAGTCAAATTAATGTACCTTCTAAATTGCGAGTTCTTTTTTCTTTGATCATGGCAGGACACGCTGCCGGGTGTCCTAAATATGCTGAAGTATAAAAAAAATTCGCGTTGCTGAAGTATACATTTTTTTTTGTCTTGTTTGTTTCTACATTAAATTACTTAATTGTATCCTACTATTATTATAAATGCGAAAGTTTGGATGTCTGGAAGTTTAAAATAAAGTAAAGTAATGTTTATTTCTCACCAACATAACAGATAATATTATGATATCAAACAATCAGGAAAAACAAAAAGTAAGAATGTTGGTGGGTTGATACCTGAACTAGGAAGATTCCTGTGTCTGAGGTTTGTTACTCTTGCACGCAAAAAGTACTCAACGGATTTTGTTGAAACTGTACAATATTATTGTTTGTAACCCAGATTAACATATAGGCTATAATTTATGCCGATCTGTAACACTAAATTTCACGCGGGTGAAGCCGCAGGCAAAAGCTAGTCGTGAAATAAATAGGAAAGTTTAAGGTTCTGAAACGTGGTCGCTTACTATGGGCCTCATAAGAAGGCTCAAGGTCACCTAAAGGGTAATGGAGCGGGCTATGCTCAGGGTTTCCCTGCGTGATCGAATCAGAAATGAGGAGATCCGCAGGAGAACCAAAGTGACCGACATAGCACGCAGAATTGCTAAAATCAAGTGGCAGCCCAAGTAACATTTTACTCCATTTAAGAGTTCAATAGTCGTTCACATGTACTCCACAAGCTGTGTATGTCAGCTGTATACGAGCTGTATAGCTTGCTATAATGCTTTTATAGAACCAGTTTGGGCACAAATTAGACAGCTTTAAGTTCACTATGGCTGTACATTAGCAGTATAATAGCATTATAATAGCAGTTTAAGTAGTAACATCGTACTTAAGGCTGACTTACGGCACTATATGGGACGCAGTGTGAACCATACAACGTACGTGAGTACAATAAAGAGTAACAAGTGGCTAAATGCACAGCTTTCAAAGTTATAAAGTCCGACAAAAGTACTCCAATGCTACCTAAAGTTCACGTGTGTCTTAAATTATTTCCACATTTTAATATTAGTTTGGTATTTGTACGTGAGTGCCAAGAGGGAAACAACTCGGGCGGATAATCATTTATGCAAATAATAACACGGGTTTTAAATACTTAATAATGTTAATGCCATTGGGAATGCAACTTTATCGTGAAATGTATACATATTTACAGCTAAAATATTTACGCGCCTCTGTAAAAACGCAATATTAATTTTAAAATATTTAAAACTGGCTGAGAGGAAATCTACAATTTTCAGTTTTTGATATTGGATTGGCATTATAATTATATTACGGTAATTAATTATAACATGAAACCAAAACTCAATCGCTCTATCTGCGAATTTTGTGATAAATCTGCATTAATTTTGGAGATTTATTTGGTAAATATTTTAGGTTATGTAGAACAAAATGGTGGAAATGAAATACGGCTATGTGAACTGTTATAACTCCAATTTAATGCGGTGAGCGTATATTAGGTTCACATGTGTTCTGTTAGAATGCTGTTATCTATATGAAGTTCCACATTTGTACCACTACAGCGCTAATGTCTATAAATTTATTCTAATGTGAACTTATGTACAGCTTTAAGATGTACCTAGTTCAGGTCAATTGTGTATCTTTAATTCTTTCAAATACTGAAATTTTAGAGATCCGCAATAAAAATTATTAATGTCCGTTAAATCGCCTAGCCCAGGTACTAATAGTCAAGTATGAATACCTAAAGCATCAGACGGTAGTGTTCCCGGTTTAAATTCGTTTATTATGCTTGACAATTTATTCAAAGCGGAATGAGGAATACGATTTTCAATAGCCCATGTTCTTATTTTTTTTTGCGAAAGGTTAAATAATTGTCCAAATCAAAATGGTATTCACTATCACAAGAACTGCAATCATCACACTCTGATATCTGGTATATTTTGAAGGGAAATTTCAGGTTCAGGCATAATATTTTCCTCTGCATCATGTACAGAACCACCATGAACAACTAAAAACAGGCTTGGGGAAATGTGTAATAGAATATCACATTCACATTCGTGTTCAGCTTAAAGCAAATAAGAGTAGTACTTGTGGACAAATAAACTGCTATTGATGTTAATGGACAACACATATAGTCCTTTTAACAGCCTACAGTGTACATGCGAACCATTGAAACACTTTTGTACAGATAGTAAAAAAAGGTTATTTTAATTATCACAAACAAGTCCTACCACAGCTACTAGCTGTATAACAGTCTAAAACAAGTAAACATAACAGCCTTTGGCTTTATAAATGACCACGTGTGTTCTATTAAAATGCTAGCTCTATAACATCGTACAAGTAGGCCGTTAAACAGCGGTTGCCGTATCTCTACCCTCCTATAATGCTCTTAGTCAGATGGCTGACTAAAGGATAGTTGTTAGAGTATTATAACACCAACAATCGTATAAAAGTATAACTCTACACTAGTCTACACTCCTATAAGTCCCTTAGACAGGTATAGGTGTAATTAATTGCAATAATACAGCTTATACATCACGAGTGAACTGTACTAATGCTTTAAGTACACATTGGAACTAAATGTGAACTCTTGAATGGAGTAAAATGTTACTTGGGAGTGGGCGGGACACATAGCTCGTAGAGACGATGGCCATTGGGGCAGAAAATTTCTTGAGTGGCGACCACGGGCTGGAAGACGTAGCGTGGGCAGGCCTCCTACTAGGTGGACCGACGATCTGGTAAAGGTCGCGGGAAGAACCTGAATGCGGGCAGCGCAGGACTGTTCATTATGAAAAACCTATGGAAAACCCAAAGGCCTCTTGCCTTTGTCCAGCAGTGAACGTCATATGGAACGACGAAATAGGAAAGAATGTAACTATCAAAAATCTTCTCTAAGGCAGCATTTTTCACCAGGAACGAGCGCGGCAATCACACTTAACTAACAGACTAACAGAGAGCATAGCGAAATCTATTTAATTAATCACCAATTTTCAAAACTCACGGAACACTTTCCAGGTAACCACGTTAATTTGTACCAAACGACTGGACTATTATTAAATTGATATAAAAATTTGTGTACATCTTCTCAAAAACAAAAGGACTGGTGCTAAAAGGGTTAAGTGACGTTTTGACATTTGTAGAGGGCCTTGTAGAAGGGGAGGCTATGGTGCTGAATGTGGATTAACTCGAGTGTCATAGTAACTTATTAGACTGCTAAGCTTGATGATAAAAAGAAAAATATTTTATTCAATGTACATAGTCTGGTCATAAGTTCTGTCATATGATAATAACTTTTGAATTTTGAATGAAGGTTTCAAAAACATTTTTTACTGAATTAGAATTAAAAAGAAAAAATGTGCGATAGTTCGAATTTTATTTTATGTGTAGTGGACGCATAAAGAAGTCCGAACTGTAGTTGTCACGTTGCATTGCTTCGCGTCAAAGCAGATTTTCGTTGTGCTGAAAAAATTTAGTTTATCTTTTCATTAAATGATAGGTATAGGTGTACCAGAATCTCATGGCAAACAAAAATATTAGAAAAGTGTGTCTTTCATATGGCAAATGTCTATGGCTTTATTGTCACCTGTCAACGTAAATCAAGTGAACTGTCAGTCGCTGCAGAAATTTTGTAATCTCTTCATGCCTATTTGTTATTTTTGTGAAAAAGTCGAAAAAGCTCATGCAAGTCATATTGTTTTCAATGTGTATTGTAAAATAAGGCATAATTCAAAGTCAATCTTTGATTTTAAAGCGCGTTGAGTTGACAGTAAGTTGGAGTGAAATTGGATACATTTAGTTTATTACCTAACTGCGTCAGAAGGAGGGTTTTTTTTTATATTATTCTTATAATAGCTGCTTTATCGGGGGTTTCAGGTGTACCTCACAAATTGGTGCAGAGGAATGGTGAAAATGTTATGACCATGTAAATAAAATTGAAAAAGATTTCATCAAGTAAGATGTAAGACAGAATAATTGAAATGGTGGAAGAGCAATTTATAATAAATAACTCTTTATCTTGATCATCTATTGAAGAAAAGTGGAATCCTTGGAATCGTTTTCTAGTTCTGAATGAAGTGATTAGTTATTAGTATGATACATAATAAAATTAGTTACATAAAGTAATATACGATTTACTTATTTTTCAAGACATTTTCCTATTATATTACTGACGGGATTGCTACCATGTACCTTAGTTTTGAGTTTCCAATATTTCGGCACTGTTGCAAGCGCCATGGTCACGGAGTAACTGAAGAAATTAAAACCAGACATCGTTCAGATGTGCGTTCAAATCCCACGATTTAAAAAAATCCCACGTTTTGTTTAAACAGTAAGCGAAAAAAAAGTGACTTGAAAATGGAATACAAAATGATAAGGTATGGTAAATGATAAGTCTTTATCAATGAAGAAGCAGAAGTTCAATTTCATGTGTCCTCCATCTAGGCTGGTTTCCATCGTCACTCAAGGTTTGGCTGCGGTCTCAAATTTGGGCTTAATTGAGGTATTTTTTGGGTGAGAGGCATAAGAATTAATGCCGTTTTATATCAAAAATTCATACTTAGAGGTAATCAACCAGGTACAAAGTATTTCCTTGTATGTTAGTCTGCCACTCTTTAGTAAGTCCCGAAATCCCCGCTTCGGCTCCCCTACTAACCATTCTAACCATTGTACACAGATAATATCTTACATGCAGCTTTTCATGTTACTACGTCACATTTTCTAAATCCGCGCGGAAAATCGCTCCTAGCGGAAGAGCGCACTTTGAGCTTGAATATTTCAGTCATTTTTAAAGATATCAAAAAAGTAAAAATACAGTATTCATTCTAATTTTTTGTAGTTTTTTTTGGCATCTTCAACAAAAATTGTGTGCCATGTCCATTGCAACCGAGTTTTCGCATAATTCTAAATTTCTGAATGCTTTTATTTCTTTACCTGTTTTTCAAGTGATTTTTCACCACTTACTAGCACCAGCCGATGTGTTACCCCGAAGTGGTAGTAGGACATCATAATTTATCTTCTCATAACAGATTTCTGAATACCGTAATCCAGACCCCCTAAACCTATGTGAGAGAACAAAGCCGAAGTTATCGTAATCGATTTCAGAGTAAAGCCCAACCCATTAAAAGCTCCCCCGAAGGTTCGCGGTGCACAGTTAAGCCAATTTAGCCGTGTTTGTAAGCTTCAGCCGGATTCGAATCCGCAATGTTACGAAAAGTGATCGCGATAGGGAGTATGTTGGAAGTGGGTGTATTATTGCGGCACATGCTGCATTGATTCTAAAAATAGAATATAGCATAATAATGTCCTTTTCTTCTTGTTGCTCAACTGGCATCCGCAGAATACCAGTGGTCGTGACGTGCTCTCTGCCGTCACGGCTTATACTGAGCAGATGCCATTTTGGTGCATGTACTTTACTTTTTGGTTTTGTTTTATCTATTTGTTATTTTATTTTGTACTAGCATCGAATAAATACTTTTCTTTCTTTCTTTCTTTTTTTCTATGCGTTAAGACAAGTCAATATCTTGCTCTAGAGTTCTAGACCGTATAACATCATAATCTACGCGACGATCTTACAATAATTTAAAACCAAAGTTATAGGCAGGCACCTACTAAAAGGTGTACTTGTCTAATTTGGATTCTTAACAAAAATCAAAATAAAGGTCAAAATCATATAATCGATCCCATCGAATCTGATAGCAATCTCGATAGCTTTACGTAATGTTTTCGTCGTCGCGGGCGCACGTGTGCGTTTCACAACAAACTGGATTCAAGTGGACACCAATAATGGGTGGAAGTGGCCTGAATAAATCCGTCCTTTATTACTGACAAACAATGTGGCTTAATGAACCCTATTATACACATGTTTTTAAGCATACAATAGGCTTTATCTTTCAAAACAGTGTAATGAAGAACAAACATAAAGATTCGTGGAAGATTCGCACAAAATTAAATATTTGGAGATTCTAGATAGGAAGAGGAAAACATTCTTATTTTAAATTACTCATAAGTAAACAATAAACATCATCAAAAATGATACCATAATACAAAGGAATAATGAAATAACTAGGTAGAACCATTTCACATTATCAGATCGTCCCTTACATTGCACAAGTATTTCACCAAATATTCGATGGGTTAGATACCTAAGTATTGACGTTAGAACACTAAAAATATACTGAAATCTAAACGCTACAAGATTAACAACACAGTAAACTTACAAATCACGATGCGTATACATATATCAAGCTCGGAGCTTAAAAACCGATGTTAATTACTAAAACAGTGTCATGCCGGCAAGAGGTTTGTAGGTCAATTCAGTGTACTGGGGCAACTGCTTAATATAATCCGTGTACACTGTACATATTCATGCATTCGAATATAATGATTGTTTACAATGAAACTTCGTACAATGAAGGGTTTTGGAAAAATAGTGTGCAAACTACCATCCTGCCCGGTTTCGCCAGTCTAATAAAAGCGCGTCAGAAATAGAACTCTGCAGTATACTGCAACATCTACTGAATGACTTTTCCATTTTTTTTATAAAAGTGAACTAGTCTTGAAAGTTGTAAAGGTCTGTTACATGTTCTGTTATTTTCATTTGGTGAGGATCAGACGATCGTGGTCGATAATTTCAGTCGAAAATCTAACTATAGTAGCTACTGTAGCTACTACATGATTGTCTTAATTCAATGGTGACAAGCTCTACAAGTTTCCCATACAAGTTTCCCAAAATAATCTCCTAAGCACCAGTCACGTTTACCAGTTACGAATCTTAAAACCATAGGACCAAATCTTACAGACATAAATCACGATTGGTTCGCCAATTTCCAAATATCTGCTTATCGATTACATACATACATATGTAATTATATTTCTAGGACTAGTCCCCCAGGAGCGATATAATTCAGTGCTCAATTCCAATCTACTAATGTCCAATTCTCCAGAGGGTTTACGTGAAGTAATAGGTATATGTGCTCCCAGAGGAATCTGCGAAATAAATACAAGTATAAGAACTGGCGACAGCACATCAGACACATTTTTATTGAAAAATAGCATCTATTGCAAACGACATAAGATACCGCAGAACTGAAACAAAATACAGAGGAGGGCATTTTATTACGGAATAGAGACACTTTCTTTTAATTAATTGGTTTGGGTCACTGAAATTGGATCAGGTTTGGTATACCATTTATATTTAAGAAGCACTTACAATGTAGGTAGGTACTTACATACAAAACACGCATTAAAGTAATTTGGAAAATACTATAGCTATTTCAATTGCCAAATGTTACAAAAATAACACCATCTAGTTCCTCAATTAATACGGGACCACCATCAAGACTCTTTACTAGGATTTAAAAAAGTATCTAAACTATCTCTTTAAAGAGGTAAATGTCAGAATCAGTACTAACATGGATGTCTTCTAAAAGATCCCCCAAACCCAGAGACTCATCACCACTCCATATAAATCCACAACCAGGGGAACTACTTCGTTTCCAAGGCCGTCATATATCGGAGACCTATTGCCTCGATTGCTTCACGCATCGGATACAAAATCGTGACCGATTCGAATCGAACGCGTGTTCGGACTGCGTACAGAATTAATAAACGGGTTATTTGCCACACATGTATTGCACAGTAAACAAAAACTCCTTCGGTTAAACGTTACTTAATAGTTAACGTCCGTGTCAATGACCGCGTTGGTTCCGATGTTTCAGTTGTCTTGAATCACGAACAGTTAAAGTTGTCGATATTGCATGACAAGGTTGAGTTTTCTTATATCTATTCAGTCTCAATGAGAGTAGCTATTTGTAATCTATAGTGCCACAGCATAAATGTAGAGCTATTATGTACTGGCATTCGGGGTGCTTCTTCTATTATTTTTATTTCAATGGTCCTTGGACAATTTGCACATTGCCATTTAGTCCATAACTAAGCAATATTTTCAGAATTGATACCGGAAAAAATCCTTTTGTCATTCATTCTTAAATTACTTACAAACGGATGCACAGAAATATTTTCATTGTGCGAGGATTGAACTTACAACAGGGAATAGTACCTATTCCAGAACTACAAGGTCAGACCAAAATGCCCAGTTAAATAAAACCTTACTGCAACTCCTTGTCGCCTCCCATAAGCAGGTTCCTTTTCAATTTTCCATTTTTAAAGAGATTGCAGCGGAATTTGTGACAGTAACTTTACCCGGGGTCATCCTAATTCAGGTCAACTAGATTAGTTCCGGGTAGCCTAGTTTGTGATACTCACCCCATATTGCACGTCATCATACCTCAACTATTGACATAGCCTCGGAAATTAATATTACCAAATACCAATAGATAGTTGTGTTTGTAGAGAGTTGATAAATAAAAGGTACCACAATAATAATGTATTGAGGTCACTGCAATCTTATTTTGAACTAGAAGCACATGAGTAAAGAAACCAAATAGTCATAAATAATGGTAGAAGATAGTATTTATAGTTGATAAGTCCACTAAATTGTGCCGTTAATACAACAATGTTTTTCTTATCGATTCTTTTGTGGTACGCCATAAACGCCTGAGTATCTTTTACATCTATCTATTCCATATTTCATTAGTTAGCAGTCACAGGTCTCATTAGACCAGATCATAGACTTGGTGTGGTCTTCTCAGAATACCTCTTTTTATTCAATTCATAAGATAAGTAAGTATGTATATCATATTACTGCATCTGCATGCGACTCAAACTTACCTATGTAGGTGTAATCTTTTATCTTTCCTGGCGTCAGCACGCTTCTGTTTACTCTTAAATTATTTCAGGCATCATACAATCCCACACAAAGCATTTAGCCGTGGATTCCTCAAAAGCTATTAAACTTTGAACTGGGTTAGTATCGTTATTTATCATACTCTGAGATCTGAAAGTGTTTTAAGAGTTTATTATTTAGAATTTCTCTTGTTTATGTCTGCAAGTCTTTGTAGTGAGGTCTGAATGTATCTGGAAAACCATAGATTGGAACAGATTCAGGGCACCTAAATGATTTATAATGCTTTTGTATAAATTATTTCATTGGAGCGGATGCAATACGACTTTGAAAATGATAATGACGACGTCTGCACTCACTTATGATGCGATACCTATGCCCGTTTTCACCATCAATCCCTAATTTTTAAGTGACGTCTATGGTAACAGTTAACATGAATTTTCTTTTCAAAGGGGTCACTTATAAATTAGGGATTGATGGTGAAAACAGGCACTAGTCCTCCTAAAAAAATCAACTCTAAAATGTTCAAGTATTTTTAAGATCGTCTTTGACATCTGTGAATATACCCACACATTTAGAAGCTTAAATTACTGTTAATGGGGTCATGTGGGCTGAATACTGGCCATCTATAAGGAACCAGATTGCCGACATGGAAAATAAGTAGAGAAAGCCAACGAAAAAGGAGCATTTATCTATAGCGATAGTATACTAGGAAAATACAATCTCGGAATACTCATTTTAATTCTAGTGAACTTATTCCTTTACCAAAGCCGCACAATCTTACCAATAACCAAACAGATCTCGTCTCCAAGTTAAATATAGCAGCGCCAATGGGGTGTTTTCAATGCATACAAATTGTGCGTAAACACAGTCCCATACAAATTCAAAACGCATCACTAGTGATTGACAGTCTGTCTGTGTATCATCAAGATCAGCGTTTGACAGTGAGTAAAGCTAACAAGATAACGATTTATTGTCTTCTATTATTATAGCCTTGGCCTTAGAATAAGTTTATAGCGCTAAGGCCCGCCATACACGGACAGCTAGAGCAGTTAGTCAGTGATCAACATACACGGACCGCTCTTGCAGTCAAGAGTCAACAGCTTGAAGCTGCCAGTGATAACTGCTCGAGCAGTAGGTATTAACTGCTCAACAAATCACAAGCGCGCGCGCCGTGCAATAAGGAAAGTGGGCGGAGGTAACTGCGCGAAAGCTTTCGACAGCTCGAGCATTTAGTGTATGGCTGGCGACTGCTTGACCGCACGATGAAAATTCACCGTGCTGTCGACCGCCCGAATCAGTTGCAACTGCTCGAGCGGTTCGTGTATGTGCGTACATAGAACTCCGCAGTTCACTGTGCAGTCGCAGCTTGAAGCTGTATACGTGTATTGCTGGCCTAAGAAAATGCTGTAGAGCTCGATGACTTGTTAAGAGGATGGTCTGAGCTACTTAGATATGGAAATGTATGGAGAATCCTGTACAACGGAAAAAAATGTGTGACCATCGTTTAGATTTACGTAAATTCCCATGGCAGAAATGTAGAGATTGTATTGAGCCTGGCATAAATAAATCTGTCTTAGAAAACCTTTATATGCTTAATTTACTCTTCTAAAGATTATTATTTATCTGTAATAAATAGTCTGTGTAGCTAAAATAACAGCAAGTTAAAATTTCGGGAAAATGCAGTTTATCTATAGGTACTAATATTATAAATGCGAAAGTAACTGTCTGTCTGTCTGTCTTGCTTTCACGCCTAAACCACTGAACCGATTTTGATTAAATTTGGCATAGAGATAGTTTGAGTCTTGGGAAAGGACATAGGATAGTTTTTATACCGGTTTTTGAAACAGAGACGCGCACGATAGTTTTTCTGTGACAGACAAAATTCCACGCGGGCGAAGCCGCGGGCGGAAAGCTAGTTTCAATATAAACTATGGGTAAATTTGCTATATTGTCCCCAGGACTTTATAAATCGACCCCATCGGGTGTGGCTAAGTAATAACTACGTCTCACTGTGTGCAATTTCCATAATGAATTGTTATTTTCCAACACAGAAATAGCAGCAGCGTTTTTCATTATCACGTAAGCAGGCACTGTATTTCTAATTTACAGTAGTGTACGGGTAAATATGCAATTAAATACCTGTTAGTGTTAGCTACATTTTTCGTCCTAATTTTAACAAGTATGTTAACTTTAATAAATAAATCGATATCTGCTGCGTGATATGAATAAATATTTGTGCCAAGAAAGTAAGTAGGTATACTTAACTATATCAATTTAATTACTTAATGATATAAATAAAATTCTACTTCAAATTGAGTTCAACGTCTGTAACCAAGGAAGTGTGATCGAATTATTTATTCAAATCATACTCGTTAATACATATTTAAATTCTGGCAATCATATTTGTACCGTTGAATTAAAATTTGATAAAAAAAAATGAATTTCAGAGTTTTAGGCACCGAACATTGATTGTTCTCTAAACAAATAAAATGAGTACAATATAAAACAATGAGTTCGATGACCTATTAATTTGTGGATGCTTTTCAACACCACATAACCAAGGTCGGCAAACTCTTAAGTCCTACTGAAATATCCTGTCCAGCAAGCGGCGTGGCCACGAGCAGCGAACGGCCGGCCTTGCCGCTCGGCTGCACTGAAGTTCATAGACTCTTAGGCCCGCCATACAGGGTGGAATATATTTGTTGCATCGATCGTTATTGTTAAGTATAAGGATGAAATCTCTCTAAGAAACTTGATAAATCAAATGAAAGGAAAACCATGAATTTTTTGATTAAAATTTTCTATCTACAGTATTAAGAATACTTTTCCTCCAGGTGGCATTACAAAATTCCACTCTGTATATGGACAGCTTGAAGCAGCTAGTATCGACAGCTTTAAGCTGCTACTGCAGTTTTTAAGTTTACAGCCTTTGCCACACTTTACGGAAACACCTTCGTGGATCATCAGCCAAGAAGTTATGCTTATTATGCACTATGCGGATGATCAGTCGCTCGATTATAAGAAAAAACTGCTTTCGCGGATCTTCCGCGGATTTCCGTCAAGTGTGTCAAAGGCCTTAAAGTGCCTTTTACCGGTCTGTGCTCTGCACGATATCACTCGGTTACACATTGATAATTTGTGCTGCTAATCGTTTCTTAAAAGGTCTGTAATGTCTGCATTGCTTTTTGATACTCCTGCACTCCAGGTTTTCTGAAGTCACTTCCTTGACAATCAAAAAGTAGGTATTTTGGAGCACGAACCATTTAAAAATGCATGAATGATTTTAGAATGACAACGCATCATGACTCTCGCAATTGTATGTAATGTTAGTTCTCATAATATAGGTAGATATTATACTTGTACATTGAAAGTCACACCCACATCACAAATAACGACCGAGACGCATTGATGATGACTAAAGTCTCTTGGCGATTTTCCAGTTTATCTGTAAGGAACTACGCAAACACTACACCTTCGATTTACGTATCATTTACAAACTGAAACCCATTTTAAGCTTAATATTTTTATAATAAATAAACAAGTCGCTTGTAAATATGTACGGACAGTCACCAATGTATAGTCTTAGAAGCCATTTAAAAGGCCGCAGGACAAAGTACCGTCACGCCATCTCTGTCCAACCGTCGAAGACAGGGATTGATGGATCGGTACCCTACATTCCAGCGCACTTTCCTCCCAATAATCCAATAAAAACACGCTGTCGTGATCCACACAGCATAGGCCCGTCATATCCTCTCAGTTTACTCTGACAAGAGTCTTAAAAGAGTGCGTGTTAACTTATTTATCAGACCGCGCATCCTGATTAACAAATTCCGCTGCTGTCAAAAAAACAATTGATGATCTGGCTAGTTGCTATACAAGTTTCCGTGTCGGTGTCAAATCAAATCAAATCAAATCAAATCAGTTTATTTGCGTGAAAAGTGGTCTACAAGTTCTTACAATATTAAAATGTCCGCACAGTCCACCAGAAGCTGGCATGCAAATATTGTTAACATTATATTTATAACATTAAAAATTAATAAATTACATTTTGGTTTTTAATTAATAACTTTTAGTGTCAATTGAATTTAATTAATAATACATAATTTAATTAGTAAATAAGTCGGTATTCATGTCAATTTTAAAGGTTAGGTACAAAATTTATTACACAGGACAAACCACTGTTTATAACAATAAAATTATCACATCGGTCAATCATAAACTAATACGAGAATATAATTAGGTATGTCATAAAACAGTCAAAATATTTGGGATTCAACTAAAACACACGAAATCTACTGTCGAAGGATTGAAAGTATTCTTCCACAGAGTAGAACCCAGCTTGTACCAACAATGTTTTTAGTTTATTTTTAAATGGTTGCAAAGGAAGAGACTTTGTTGTTCCATCTAACCTGTTATAAATTTTTATGGCCATACAGTAAGCATTTTTACTGTACAGACTGGTAGTTTTCGCAGGGAAATTTAATCTATGTGGATATCTAGTATTAAAGTTACATTCACTACTTTTAGTCTTGAACAGAGTAAAATTTGTCTTGACAAACACACAAATCTCGTAAATGTATATACACGGGATAGTTAACAAGTTCGATTCCTTGAAAATGGGTCTACATGACGTTAGACTGTCCACGTTGTAGATTGCCCTGATACATTGTTTTTGGGATTTGAAAACTTGATTTATATGACTCGAATTGCCCCAAAGTATAACAGCATACCTTAGCAGCGAGCATACATAGGGGAGATGGGCCCAAAGCGGGTAACTTAAGGTTTGTGTCAATAAAAAAGACGTTACTGCAGTTGCAAAGTTATATATTTTTAATAATTCGTACAAGTATGTATTAAACTTTGTAATAAAAACTAAAAATCACTTCTCTATTAACAAATCACTTCAAAAATTTAAGAACTAATCAGTCGGTCATTTTACCCGGTTTGCCCGCAGGGGGTGCCCAAAGCGGGTATGGCCCCTGGGGCAAAACGGGTCAAGACTGGGCAAGGCAAGTTACTGTCGTTGGCTTTGGCTTTCTTAATGTTAGTTGGGGATATCTCTTTTCAAAGGCTTTACACCAATCTTCTCCAGCAGTTTGACTTTTGAAAGGGTGCGGAATTCTATTGCTCTCTGCATATTGATATACGTGAGATAAAAATCCGATTTTATCAGACCAAAAAAAAATGATTATCCATATATCCATGTGAAACAAGACTTCTATCAATTCAGATTCTTGTTCAGCCAAAACAACAAAAATTACCTATGAAACTACCATTTTTGTATCCATATATAATTAGAATAAGAATAAGAAGCGGTTACCCGTTTTACCCATACCCGCTTTGCCCAAAGGATACTTTTTTACGTTTTGTAAAATAATCTCAAAATCTTTATTAGAAATGTTGCTGAAACAATAAGAATTCTACGCTGTTTTAATGCAGAATAATACACAAGTAACAGATTCAACACAACTTTAAACAGAATGAAGTAATTCATATTCACATATCTTGATATTTTTTTGTGAAACAGGCAAATAAAAACATTCGCGTCTCGGAGCTCCGTCGCGCGTCGCCGATGTTTCGGCCAAACTGATTCGTGTCGAAACAAGTTCGGGCGTTGCCACGAAACGCACACATGTGCACAATCGGCTTGTATACGTGAATAACGAAGGCTACCCGCTTTGGGCGGTATACCCGCTTTGGGCTCACCTCCCCTAGCCATGATACGCCTGAATGGCTACTTTTTTGTCGCTGATTCGAGCTAATCGCCAGAGTGCATACGCAAAGGAATTAATTTTACCACATATCATGTCGATATGTATTTTCCATGAGAAGCGATCATCTATATGAATACCCAGGAAGATAGTTTGGCTGGACTCTTTAATTTCTTGATTTTCAAAAAGTATGTTTAATGATAATTTATTTCCATTTTTATTTATAAATTGAATGTATGTCGTCTTATTTAAATTTACGTGTAAGTTATTATTTTTAAGCCAATCTATTACCTTACGTATAGTGTTATTAATATCTTGGTTATAAGTTCTAGTGTCATTGCACGGTATTACCACAGATACGTCGTCAGCAAAAAGAGTGCATTTAAAGTCTATTGCATCTGGGAGATCGTTTATGTACAGCAGAAACAGCAGAGGTCCCAATATACTGCCTTGCGGTACTCCAAATTTATTTATCCTAGTATGTGATCTATATGAATGTATTACATTTTTTGGGTCAAAATTTGAAATTTCGACAGACTGCTTTCTACCATTTAAGTAACTTTGGAGCCATTTGTTTGCTATACCTCTTATCCCATAAGAATTACATTTTTTTATAAGAATATCGTGTGACACAAAATCAAAGGCCTTGCTCATATCAAAGAACACGGTGGTTACAGGTATACGCTTATCCATAAGGGACATCACATTATTTACCAATGAAAAAGCAGCTAACGATGTTGATTTGCCTTTTTGGAATCCATATTGTTCTGTCTTAATGATTTTATGCTTATCCAAGAATTTAGTATATTTTCGAAATGACAGGCAAAATAGATATCGGGCGGTAGTTTGCCATATTTTTCCTATCTCCCTTTTTATGAAGAGGCTTAATAATGGCAATTTTAAGCTGATCAGGAAAAGTTCCTGTAGAAAACGATAAATTAATTAAGTGGGCTAATACTGGTGCAATTTCAACTTTACAAAGTTTTAGAATTTTAGTAAGTATGCCATCATAACCAATTGATTTAGTGTCTTTGAGTGAACTTATTATTTTAATAACTTCATTTTCATCTACTGGAATTAAGAACATGCTAGAATTCGTCAAGTTCATTTGATTGATGTCAAAAGTGTCATTATTTGTGTCAGAAATTTCATTAGTCAGGTTTATATAGTAGTCATTAAATTCGTTTGATATGTCAGTGGGATTCAATATGCTATCATTATTTATTACTATTTGGTCAATATTTCTGTTTATTATACTATCACTGGTCTTGTTTTTAATTACGTCCCAAGTAGCCTTACACACATTTTTAGATTTATACAAGTAACTTTTATTTGCCAATTTTTGGGCTTGAAAAGTACAGCGTTTTAAGCACCTAGAGTACTGCTTATATTTATTTTTTGTAGCAATATTCGAATTTTTATAATATGAAAATCGGAGTTTCCTTTTAGTTTTAAATTGAAGTTTTTAATCCTGTTGTGAACCAATGTGTCGGCTTAGTGGATGATTTCATTTTAATACTTTTAAGAGGAAAGCATAAGTCGTAGTAGAGATTAAAATCCTCCGAGAATAGTTGATAAGCCGTCGTCATATCTACTTCTTTATATACGTTACTCCAAGTTATGCTACTTAAAACCTCCAAGAGTTTTGTTATATTTTCGATATCGTAGTCTCTTGTGTCGTGCTGTAATTGCATTAGTTGCAAAAACAATTGATGAACGCTACACCGTTTCTTGTTACAATTTCTACCAACCTACACTTCGCTCAAACATGACAGCGGATATCAATAATAAATGTATATTCATTTTTCTACTATCAGCATTTCTAGTTCTGTAACTTCGATAGACTCGTCAGTGATTTGCCAGTTAATTGGGCACTAAATGAATTGGTTGCGATGTGAGAAATTTAATCGTGTGCCACGAATTATCAGTGCGTTTCCTAGAAGCACGATAAAACAATTACGCCTTAGAATACCTGCGATGCGTGAATGCGATGCGTTTACAATTATTCATGTGAGTGATCCATTGGCATCCGATCTGAGAAATATAGCATATCTAAGTGGTGGGCGTGGTGGCTAAATAAAACACCAAACATTTTTTGAACATTGGCCTTTTATCCTACACTTCCCACCACTAACTTACCCCTAGGTTGCTCTTGGTATTAGTCAACGAAATCTTGTAAAAACATTATTACCAGCTGATCAGGTAATATCGCCAAAGAACTTGTTATCAAGCCATTATTTTTTGTTGTCGAACTCAGAAACCGATGATTATTTCATTTCATTGGATCAGAAAAAAATAAAGTTTAAATCTGTCATGAAATTAAAAAATTCAACTCATTAGAAATCGGAAGAATGGGTAATGGGTAGAAATTAGAAATCGGAAGAATGGGTAGAATTTTACTTTCCAGATTTCACTGCAGACTTATCTACAGAAACTAAATAAAAGTTTGTAAGAAAATTTTGAGAAGAACCTTTTTCCCGCGTCATGGAAATGATCAGCAACATGCCATTTGAAAAAAGAAAGAAAAATCTGCTGGTGTTCACCACTTCTTCTACTACTTTATGACTAGCATCCTCTTTACGATTATAAACTCAACCAACAAACCTCTTTAGTGACTGGCCAGTAACATTTCTTTTTCTTTGTCCACAGAGGGTGGCGGGTATCGAGAGAGCGCGCGCGGCGCGGGGCGAGGGCGCGCGCGGCAGGTGACCGGCGGTCTGCGCGGCCGATGTGGGCAGCGGGTGGGTGCTGCTCCCGACAGGCAGGTAAGGAACCAACATCATTCAAAGCCAAATTCATCCTTTATTAAAGCCCGGTCGCCGGGCACGTAGAATTTCGTCCAATGACCCCAAGTTACCCATCCTTCGCGCTCGCACACTCACTGCGGCCGCCCGTCGCACAGTCGCGACAGCGATATAATTACACGCGAGCGTAGCTTGGGGTCATTGGACGAAATTCTACGTGCTCGGCGACTGGACTATGGTAACTTAAGCTATGCAGACAAGAATAGACCACTCCTTCTCTTCCCGTAATGGTGACTAAGGGGCATTTTTGAGAACACCGTTTAGAACCAAATTGTTTATTAATAATAAGCTGTGCCGTGTACCTAGTTCGGGCAATAGACACACTTCCCGTGGAAAACACAAATCAACGCATATTCTTCATATATTTAGCTATTTTTGACCTACGAATACATGTCCAAAATATACTCTTACACCTCCACCACTAGCAAACATTGGCTGGTGCTGGGAATACATATTCCAAGAGAACTGTAGACTCAATCGTCAGCTGTCTTCAATTGGTTTCATTTTTTAATTATTACTCAACATTGTTATTACTAGTGTTATTACATACAGTGCCTGATGCTTATGAAAATTTAAGTTAGCTGGAACTGCCTCTGAAAAAAGAGGGCTTTAATTAATACATTTCAACAACTAGATTGTAGGTAATTAGAGAATTTATTGTGAATTGGGTGTTCTCAGCTCGTACACTGTACTCTATTTGTGCCATTTTTGTTCCACAACAAAGGAAGTTACGAAACGAACTCCTAAGAAAGAAGTGCAAAATACATTTTGTATTTTCAAGACGTTTTCTTGTGTGGAAAACATTTCGTCTAAATTTCTTCATGCACACATAGGCACACTTTGTAAACGATTTCAACACGTTGCATAATATTTACATTACACTGTTTGTCTTCATGCCATGTAGTAAATGTTATTTAAAATTTTGTAGCTACTTAAACCTCTTGAGAAGCCCTGGGTTCGATCCCCAGTGTTATTTTTGTTTCTGTTATTGATAATACATTGTTATTGTTACAGATGCGATAGGTAGGTTCGATTGAGCCAAATTTAAGCCAACCATTGTTGTAAAATCGCTTGTGCGCATGAGTGCCGTTAGTGTGACGTCCCACGTTCGCTATTACTCGACTGCGATAGGGATTTAATTAAAAATAAACTGTAATAGCACAGCTTGAAGTTCGGTTTTTAATGTAGCATATTGCATTTTTTGCAATTCTCATTGTTCAAAATGTACCTGTAAACTGTGAATATTTCGTGTTGTCTTTTGATCAAATTCATTGCACAAAAGCACATAATCCCTCAATATAATCTACATTCTAATATGGCATCTAATTTGCCAGCCGACTAAATCAAAGGCAGAAGCTTTTACATAAGTACCCAACTTTTCTAAAAGTTCTGTGAAAACTGAAATGACCGGTGTTTGAAAGTGATAAAGTTCTACAATAAAAGTTATAACTTGTTACTTTTACTTTTTGCCCTACACCAAATAAAGCTCCTTGGCCCATTCACAACAGGGCAATGTAACCGACAAGTGACATTGTTAACTAATAACAATTTTGTTAAATAGCACCTTAATACCTACCTAATAATTTTGTCGGTTGCTCGGCCATTATAATTTAAGCCGGTTACATTAAATAGGGCCAGATATGCACGTTACCTTGGTCAAAACTTGAACGGAAGGGTGTGTTGTATGGTAGTTCTAGTTAGCTAGCTGTGTTTCATCATGACTGTTACAATTTATAAATACGGCCTTGAAGCCATTTGCCGCACTTATGTGAATCAATATTCTATTGATAATGTTATTAATACCGCGATCGTAAATTACGGCTGATGTTTGGCTGACAGCAGTCGAATAAATTACGGCCTTAACTATTAATCTTTCAAAGAACGCCAGATATTAACAAGTTTTAATTAAATTTTAATTGCAAAAGACTAGAATCAAGGCTTAATGACGAGATTTGCATAATTTTCTCAAATGATTAGAAAATAACGAAAGAAATTAATATAATTGATCAACTACTTATTCATTAGTGTTAATGTGAATGGAAGGCAACTTTCTAACTGGTGACTGGAAATAAATACGATAGCTAAATGGTATCAAAATGATGCTTGACCGCTAGATTGCGCCCCACGATAAAATCTTACCATTGAATTATATCGATTCTGGACGATAAATGTATGAGCTTATCGTCTAAAATCTATAAAATGCCTCGATAATTTACCGTGGCGCGCATCCTAGCCTAGCTGTTGTGTTCTGGAATCGCAAGTCCCAATCGCAGTCCAATAGTGCACTTAGGGCGCTCCCAAACGTTAGCTTCTGGATACATGACAGCACTATTAATTTCAGAATGGGTGGTATCATGTACCCTACATCGCTGACGTGGGTTGTGTTGTGCCACGGTGAGCGAGAGAGCAGAAGCTTCATGCAAGTATCTTGGAACGCACGCAAGCAGCTGTCGGGCTAAAATGCGCGCCATGATAAAATCTTATCGATGATTTTAGCGACAAACGTATGGGCTTATCGTGTAAAATCGAAAAAGTTTATGGCGCGCATCCTAGACCTACAGCTGACAGAGGTCTTCAGTACCGAGTATATTCTCTTCTCGTTGTGTATGTGCGTTGTGAGATACTTGGATGGATCGCATTTATTGACAGACACGTGTTGTATTATGATGCATCAGAGGTTGATCAGATCAGAACTGACACAGAAACTAAAATAATATTATTGTGTTTATCTTTTTTATAATGTCTATAGACATTTTTTTATGATTTATGAGGCAGAAACGATTGACATCATCAACGAAATGGCTTGTCAAATTCAACAATTTGTCAATATGATTTGTAAATGCTCAAGTTCTGATGCATCACTTTACAGCACCTGTTGACCACACGAGCTTTGACTTCTCCGCACCCTCGCTCACCCCGGTAATTTTACCATGAGTTTACATTAAACGTACTCGCTAGCGAGTTTAAGGACGTAGCACACTTATCAACCCGGAGAGGGATCGTAACCGTATCAACTCGAGACGGTCAGTATTCTTTGTATGAAACTCCATACTGCAACGCACACTTATCCGCACCGTAAAGGTACAATTCCAAGACGGGCCGCAGACGCTGCAAAACTCTTTTGCAGTTTGCGGTTGCAGTTTGCGGTCCACGGCCCGTCTGTCAATTGTACCTTTACGTAAACGCCTCGCTTCGCGGTTGACACCGCGCGAAAGGCGATGACAGCTTGCGAAGAACGATACGGTGTCGATTCCTTTCCGAGTCAATAAGTCTGCTATGTCCTTTAGGCTGGTTTTAGTATCGCGCTGACGCACGCTGAACGTCGGCGTTGACAGCCAAAATGTATGAAGTGTCGGCGCCGAGCGGTCAGCGTCACTCAAGAACTTTTCCTTCAATTACATACATTCGCACACTTGGTGCAATAACGTCAGAAATACGAAAAAACATTTATTGCACTTGTGATGTTATTGCACTAAGTGTGCGATATTGTTCTGTCAGCGCCGACGATCAGCAAGCGGTCAGCGTGATTGTAAAACCCGCCTTAATGTACGTCAAACTCATGGTAAGCACACGGTTGTGCTGTGACAGCTAGCAGGCACTCATGCGTGACGGAGTGACTAACCGTGGCGCGGTGGCAGGCGACGCGGGCGGCGGGCCGGCCGCGCGGGCGCCGGTCAAGACCTTCCAGGCATACCTGCCGCCGGCCCACCGCACCTACAGCTGCATCCACTGCCGCGCGCATCTGGCCAGCCATGACGAGCTTATATCTAAGGTGAGTGAGTATGCTTGGAGTTTCCCTGCGTAATCGAATCAGAAATGAGGAGAACCAAAGTGACCAACATAGCTCGCAGAATTGCTAAAATCAAGTGGCAGTGGGCGGGGCACATAGCTCGTAGAGACGATGACCGTTGGGGCAGAAAAGTTCTCGAGTGGCGACCACGGGCTGGAAGACGTAGCGTGGGCAGGCCTCCTACTAGGTGGTAAAAGTCGCGGGAAGAGCCTGGATGCGGACAGCGCAGGACCGTGCATTGTGTAAAACCTTGGAGGAGGCCTTTGTCCAGCAGTGGACGTCATTTGGCTGAAACGAACTAACGAACGAACGAGTTCTTCTCTTCGAGGAGATCTAATCCCACCTCTCATCAGGGCCCGATCTAGGGCGGGACAGCCAGGGCATTTACGTACATTTTTTCATTTAGCCATAGGACGTTCACTGCTGAACATAGGCCTCCCCCAATGCCTTCCATGTTGATCGATTGGTAGCGGCCTGCGTCCAGCGCTTCCCTGCTACCTTTATGATGTCGTCGGTCCTTGTGGGTGGACGGCCTTGCATTTACCCAAGGCGACAAAATCTAGGGCGCCACGCCGGGCGGCTGCGCGTAGGTTAGGACTCACGACTATTCCCACCTCTCCCTCCCATCACTGCAACTCCTGTATAGCTAGAATCTTAAGCTTGGTAACACAAACTTGACCTTCACTGGTTGGGTTTTTATTGGCGGTCAAGCTGTAGATCCTGGCTACACAGGAGTTGCAGCGGTGGGAACGAGAGGTGGGAATAGTCCTGTAAGATATTGACCTCTACTGTGTGCTTACCATGAGTTTACGTTAGGTGTGCTCGCTAGCGACTGCGTAAAAAAATGACATTTAAATGTATGACATATTGTGCAGCGCCCCTAGCGGCTACTTTCAAGAAATAAAATCTTCATATATTTTTTGACGTATTCGCTAGCGAGCTCACCTAGACGTAAACTCATGGTAAGGCACACTGAACTGTAGTTCCGGTACTCCGGTGCACCGGAATTGGGGTTCCCGAATACCAATACCAAAACACCCCAAATCTATGAACTAAAATTACAACTTTCAAATCAACTTTTAATCGAATCCAATAAGTTCATACATATTGTATTTGTGGCAAATGTCGTCTCTAGGTTTAACCCATTTAAAACGTTAACCAAGTTTATGCAAATATGTTTTGGAAGAAAAGTGAATTGTATTTTTACATTATGTAAACCCAGATCTATCTAGCTGGCTCTGCTGCTTTAAAATCGCATCAAATTGTAGTGTTTTAAATTTCAAAGTGTCTGCATAATTTTCTTTTTCTACTAAGACTAGACAACCGTACCAATAAACCTGCTTTGCAAATATAAATTCAAATCAGCTTTTGCAATGTTTAAAAAGTATACACGGTAGTAACATGAAATCATACTTATTTTTATTTTTCATAGGGATTTTGGGGGTGACTAATGATCCTAAACTAATTAAGCTTGTAATGAGTATAACCGCGTGTATTTTCACAATAGCTCAATAGAAGTGAGCTTAATTCCTCGGTAACTACCTACCTATTTACAATAAAATAATTATGTAGAGCCTAAAAATCGAGGCAATATTGTCACGATTTAATAAAATTGCTCACTTGTATCAGATTGATAAAGGTTCGGCCAAACCACAACGCGATCAGCCAGCGTGCAGCGATGGCGGCCGGCTGATCGCATGTGATCGCGTTGGTTTGGCCGAACCTTAAAAGTTTCCTTCCTAGTACCTATTAGGTAATTCGCCAAAATGTTAATGAATAAGTTTGCATGCGTTGACAATGCATTTAAAGTAAGTAGATTTAGCCCGGTATAAAGACTTTTAATACGACTTCACCTTTTATTATAATTTAAACGCCGTAGCTTTTACAAGTGCGTGTGCCCATAATGCAATGATTTTGTTTTGAAACCCTTATTATGCCATAGTTTTAATATATTTTTTGTTGTTTTCCAGTCGTTCCAAGGCAGCCAGGGGCGCGCATATCTCTTCAATTCAGTGTAAGTATATTTTTTGTAGCTAGTAGTTTAATACATAATATTTTGTATACAGTTTTAAGACAATAATAATAGAGTGTAACTTGCTTCCACCTTTGTCAATCTTCATCAATTTCCAGCAGATAAAGTGCAGGTCAAGAAGAATAGCATTGCTGATCAGTGCCCTTGCTTGTTTTTTGTTGTTTTTTTTTACACTCGTGCTTCAACCACACCAACGCGTGCAGATCGCCATCGCCGGCGTGATCACGGTGCGATCATAGGGAAATGACAGGTCGCGTGAACTGTCATGGGTCGCGCGACCTGTCATTAGCCTTTGATCGCGCCGGCGATGGCGATCTGCACACGTTGGTGTGGTTGAAGCTTTAGAGCTAAATTTTATAAATCAAGTTTACCATATCTGGATTCCCTAAAATACTGTCCTATTCCCTAGCTAAGTACTAAAAACCGGTTCACAGCAGTATTATTAAGGGGCAGATTAGAGCAATTACGGGCCCCTTCTAGTTAAGAGCGCGTAAAACGTTTAGCCTGCCCCGAAAGCCAATCTTGGCTGACCTTTGCCTGCTACACCACTCGCCAAGGCCCTTTCAAGCCTTTTCATCAAATAACTTCAAAGAAAAACCAACCACTTTACTTAAGAGCGTAGGTACCTATTATGCCATGTACCTACGTAGGTGTAGTATCTACAACACCTGCCCAGTTGCGGTAGATTGGCTTGAATGATCGTAATAAATGAAGGGCCATCGTATTTTCAAGTCATTAACTAAATTCATTTACAAATAAAACAAAGCTTCGAAATTGAAGCTCCTCCATCCAATAGGTACACAGGCCAGTAGGACTAGGATGCGCGGCTCGATAAGATTTTATCGCGACATTTTATCCATTTTACGCGATATGCCCATACGTGTGTCGTTTAAAATCATCTGTAAGTTTTTATCACCTAGCTCGGCTAGTGGCCTAGGCTGTGCGCCACAATAAAATCTTATCGGCATTTTATCGATTTTAGACGAAACATTTTGTCCCCCATCTATGTCCATTCTGACGCACACCATCTATGATCTGTAGGCCTAGGATGCGCGGCGCAATAAGCGGTTATCACGCCATTTTATCGATTTTACCCATACATTTTGACGTCGATAAAAGTTATCACGGCGCGCATCTTAGGCCTACTGAGCACAGATGTGGATCTGAGGATAGGACGCATCATCATCATCATCATAATTTCAGCCATAGGACGTCCACTGCTGAACATAGGCCTCCCCCAATGCTTTCCATGTTGATCGATTGGTAGCGGCCTGCGTCCAGCGCTTCCCTGCTACCTTTACGATGTCGTCGGTCCACCTTGTAGGTGGACGTCCCACGCTGCGTTTTCCGGTACGCGGCCTCCATTCCAGAACCTTTCTGCCCCATCGGCCGTCAGTTCTGCGTACTATGTGCCCTGCCCATTATAGCCCATGATAGGACGCATACGATCGTTTATTGTGAACCCATGTAATAAATTACTTCTCTACTAGGAGTGCGACAGTACTTTTGTTTTAATGAACCATTCTCTTTGTAATTCCAGTGTGAACGTGGGCTGTGGGCCGGCGGAGGAGCGCGTGCTGCTGACGGGCCTGCACGCGGTGGCGGACATCTACTGCGAGTGCTGCAAGACCATGCTCGGCTGGAAATATGTAAGCAAACCATTATTATGTACTACATTTAAGGCCTATTCAAACCTGAGCGATATTCGCTGCCGCTGTGGGTAGAGGTACATACCGCGCGGGTTTCGCTCAGGTATTTAGTATTAAGTATCGCGGCTAGAGTGACCTGAGCGATATTCGCTGCCGCTGTGGGTAGAGGTACATACCACGCGGGTTTCGCTCAGGTATTTAGTATCAAGTACCGCGGCAATACCGCTTAGGTCTGAACAGTATTATTACAGCATACCCACTGAGTTTTCTCTGCCGCAGACGGTAGCGAATACCGCTTAGGCCTTTATAGGAATAATAGTCACTAATGCTTCAACCACACCAACGCGTGCAGATCGCGATCACGGCGCGATCATAGGGAAATGACAGGTCGCGTGCTGTCATGGGTCGCGCGACCTGTCATTGGCCTTGATCGCGATGGCAATCTGCACGAGTTGGTGTGGTTGAAGCTTAATTTGTATTGAACTTTCTATTAGAGCCACATCAGCCACAGCAAATATGCTACTTTTAGCATCGGCGATCGCCGATTTAGCCGCTTTCTATAGTCTGGTCCGTGAGCACGTAGAATTTTGTCCAATGACCCCTAGCTACCCATCCTTATCGCTCGCGCGTAATTATATTGCTGTCGCGACTGTGCGACTGGCACCCGCAGTGAGTGTGCGAGCGTGTGGACAAAATTCTACGTGCTCACGGACCAGACTATAGAAGCTAAATGCAGCGACCATACATTTCACACCGCACACTTAGGCTGAGTTGCACCATCTAACTTTGACCGTAACTTTAACGATGACCTGTGTTTTTTTATGGAGTTTGACAGATTTTTGACGTTTGCCAAAGTTAAAGTGAGATGGTGCAACTTAGCCTTAAAAACGCCCAACGCAACGCGGCGACTGAGTAGGTATCTTTTCGGAAGCTTGACGCTGCGAGAGCAGTCGCTAAAACACGCGATTCCGATACTGCGTGCAAACGCATGAAGTTCCGAAATCGCGGTGCTGCATCAATACAGTTGGAAAATCGGCGATCGCTGATGCTAAAATTGCATGTCTGCTGAGGCCTTATATCTCGGTAACCAAAAAATAAATAAATAAAGATCTGCAAGAGGTGCAATAAAGATTTTCAATAAATAACCCCCTCGTGCTAAGCTAAATATACTATTATGTTTGTATTACATTACACCACAATAATCAAGTGGCGACGCGATTCAAACAACCGACCCGCGGCAAGGAACAAATCCGCAGGCGGAAAGCTTCCACCGCGGTTCGAACCCGCTAACCATAGCTGACATAGTAACAGAATCATTCAAAGATTCTAATTCCTCAGTCATTAAACCCCACCCCAAGATCACTGGCCTTTTAATCGTTTGGATCTAATCGGAGTTTCATTTGTGACTCTTTATAAATATTTGCCTTTTATCTCTCAAGTCTAATAACTTCGTTATCCTTTTGCGACGAAATTTTCATTGGACTGTTTCTTTTTGAATTTCGCTGGTATTCAGAACAACTGGATAGTGAATAATTTGCGCTTATCAATTATAAAGTTAATGAAACCTGTTGTTATGTAACTGGCAGTATATGCAATTAATATGTCTTTATATTTATAAATAAACTGCTAATTGCTCTGCGGACTGATGGCTCTCTATCACCGCGATACGGTATTGATTGCTTGACCACAACGACCCAGGCGGTTAAATAATAAATAAACGTAATGGTGGCCAGTGTGAGCGCCACTCACTTATAAGTCTACCTTTTAGAGATAGCTCAAACTGAGGGCCATTCCTCCAAAGAAACTCAATATACACGTAGTAATAATTGAGTGAGAAAATCGCAACGAGAGAATCGTGACGAGGGCGTGCATTATCCATCAACACTAGAAAAGAGATTAACCTTTTTATAAAATGTGTTATGAATACACGATAACTCCTTGTAAATTGGTAATATGTACAAACCGGTGAAACGACAATATCAAAATTGTATTTCGTGTGGGCGGCACACGACTTCGTGAAGTGAATACTTAATATGACAAGATGAATGAAAATAGAGTCTATCATTATTTTAGACTAGATACTCAGTAAACCTACCTAATCATTAGACATCTTAGCTAACAATACACAAACTTTACACTTTATATTTTCTTTCCAGGAGCACGCGTTCGAGTCCAGCCAGAAATACAAGGAGGGGAAATTCATAATAGAACTGGCTCACATGGTGAAAGAGAACGGGTGGGACTAGGCCCGGGAGCCGCCACCGGGGCCCGCCGGGGCCCGGGCCCCGGTGGCCGCGGCGCCCGGCCGGCCCGAACATGGCACGAGCCTAGTGGACTAAAGTGCTGTTGTGTGATAGACTGGTCGTGGGAAACCTACGCGTGACGCCTGACAATTCGTAACCCGTAACCCGCGGGGTCAGGTCGGACGGACTGATATGCACCATGAGTGTTCCTTCTCGGCTTAATAAAGGGGCTATGCGACACTAGGATGGGCTCCCGTCGACGAGCGGAGCCCTCGTGATGATGTGGCAGGCGAGTTGAACCGTGAAGCTCGCCTATGAGGTCCTGATTCCGGCGCTTTGCGTCCCTCGGCCGACGTCGCCCGATGTCACCCGAGACATGCAAACGTGCAACGATCACGTCACGATAGCGTGTAATGGTGAGCCTCAGCACGAAGACGACTATTTTTATCACACTAATATTATTATTGAAACGCTGAAACTCACCATTTCACGACGACGCGTCTGAAAAGCCGCTACAACTGTAAAGGTATCTGTTGGAGAGCATTGATCAAGATTGTTCGATATGTAATAGTTAAATTTCTTAGTGATTGTGTGCCCCAGCTTTGCATGTAGCTCGGAGGTTTACGAAGCTTATTAAGACGCGTGTAGAATTTGTGGTGTAGCGTATCTTGATCAACAAGATCTTTGACATTTACCTGTGGGTTTGAACGAGACGCTTACCTTCGATCATTGGCGCTATGGAGACGCATTCTAACGGGTACGCGATGATCAAGTCACGTGACCTGTCGATAGAAGTGTCTATAGTCTGGTCCGTGAGCACGTAGAATTTTGTCCAATGACCCCAAGCTACCCATCTTTATCGCTCGCGCGTAATTATGTTGCTATCGCGCTCGCACACTCACTGCGGGTGCCAGTCGCACAGTCGCGACAGCAATATAATTACGCGCGAGCGATAAGGAAGGGTAGCTAGGGGTCATTGGACAAAATTCTACGTGCTCACGGACCGGGCTTTAGTGCACGTTAGCGTTTCTGCAGAGCCACGAAGCGTCTGGTTGAAGCCAGCGTGCCGCCTTAAGTCTCCGCAGTAGTGGGCTTCGCTTCGCACGCCACGCGCCAGTCAACGTATTGTTATCGTTATACATAAGTTGTCGATCTCAACCGCCCGTCGAGGGCTCTGGGTTTAGAATTTATACTAATTATAATTTGTAACGTTTGATTTCCGCCGATTCGGCGCATCGCGACGGTCGTTAGTACATCGTAAGTTGTCTTAGTTTTACATTATGTACTGTATTAAGAGAACACTAATACTTTCTCTTGTCCCCTTTAACCTGTGATAAGTATGTTAGTATAGAATTTTGGATTTCTTGAACGATTTTTTCAAGAAGTTGCTCAGAGGTATCAGATGTATGTTCCTAATGATTTCAGCTGTACAATTTGCTTTTTTTATTTTATGAGGAAACTAGTCGAAAAGTGGATGTGTACTGGAAGGGATCATTTCCATTTTGTTTTGCGCCTGATTTAGTGATTTTTTTATTTTTATTTAATAGTTAATTTCGACTGTTCCTCCTTTGATTTTGAGACGTTCATATTGACAAAATTGATTAAAAAAAAAGGTTTTTAGTTTATATTTCTTAAACACGACTAGGTAATAGAAAATCTGAGGACTTTTTAGATGATGGAGAGAGAGAGATGTGGACAGTTTTATTATTCATTTATTGTTTCCATTGAAATGTATTAATTGTGCGCCATTTACCCGTATACTTTAACTGCATGGTTCATTTATAGTCTTATCTTCGTAATAAATTGCATGGGCTTTGAGTGTATTGACTGCTGTGGTCGTACCGAGTCACCGACTTGTATCGATGCAGAAATATCGAGTCGAGATGCGACTGCCCAGGAAAAGACGTCCGACATCACCACTATTATATCGTTAATTAAAATCGAAGTACTTCTATTAATTCTACGCAAGAACTTCAGCCGTCGCATACCATAATATATCAAGAGCGTTGATAACTGCCATTAGTATATACCTACGTTTGTAATATACATTAACTTATAATAATACAAATTCAACGTAAGTGACGCTCGTTTGATGTTTAAAATGTTTATTTTTACAATAACTAATAAATTAGAATGCTACATTAGACTCGGATTTGTTTAGAGATAAGTCGTTCGTCTATTGTAATTTTCTTTAGTCTAATCTGGTCACGGTGATCGGTTTAACTAAATAGTTTGACGTTTTGGAAATCCAAGAAATCCTTGCAAATGGGGCCATTCTCGTTGATTGCGAAGTACAGTCGAGTGCAGTAGATATGGACCCACAGGAATCCTTTTACGGAGATAAATAAGGATATGAAGTGGATATCTATTTGTATACCCGACTGTACACTTAACTGTCAAACAATTTAGTTTATCGTCACCAAAACCGGCCATAAAAGACGTATTTGTGACGATACGAACGAAGTGTGACCATTAAAGTAATATAACACCAAATATATTGTAATAGCTAAAGTGATTTGTCTTATGAACGAGTTTTAAATAATTAAACAAGAGTGATTTTTGCGTCTATTTCATTATGTCGAATGAAATTTATGCAAGAATAGCTCTTCGCAATACAAATACCGAATGTTCAAATATCATGCGACGTGTTCGAAACAGATACGTCGTGAGAGTATCATTAATCTGTGTGAGATGATAAGGTTAATCGATAAACGCATCGCAAGTTCACTTGTTTGTTATATGTAATCGTATTAACTGTTATCATAGGGTTAACTTAAGGATTCTGATGCACAATGTTCAGGGAAAATCAGTGACGGTGAAAACACAACCCCATTTTTAATTATAATAGATGTTTTTTTACATGCGAATAATTGAATATTGTTGAATGTAAACGTATAGGCGTGAGGCCTTTTTCTGTCTTCGCTTTAAACCACTGTAAATGATTTACATAACAGAACTTGTAAGAGAGATAAAGACACCAGAGTCCAAATTGGGTATCCTTGGCAAAACGTTATTTTAGATTCAGGGTTAAAGAACCTAAGGCATCCCTAAAGGGAACTAGGCTCTCCAATTATTCATATTTATTAAATTCTTCTGATTATTTCGTGCTGGTTCAATGACAGTTAAATCTAGTTGCGGGAGTAGACAAAATCAATAGAAAGGCGTACTTGCAAGTTGCATTGGTGCGAACAAGAAGTGAGAAATTAGTCCCAATTTTCTTTTATCTGAAAAACATCACATACAACCCTAAAAAATAAGAACCCTGGGAGCTGTTATGTACATTATCTACTTCGTGGTATATACACAGGGGTTTACAACAGTTTTCTACATCCATTCGTTTAAATTACGGTGCACGCTTCACTCGCGAGCACAGAATAAGGCCGACATTTTCATCGTGAACATTATGCAACATTATAATCGAAACTTATTGAGATTGTCACAGTAGTTTAGATTTAACACTCTTAGACCTATTTCTCCTTGATCTTCAAAGCCGACACTAAAAGCCCCTTTATTCATAGAAACCTGCAAGTTTTTTGAAACACTGTTTTGTCCCTTTTCACTGCAGCTAAATTGTCATTTGGCAGAAAGTGACAAAGCATTCATTAATTTTTATGAACAAGGGGGTAATTCGATAGTTTGAGAAAAAGAGATGGAGCTAGATTTCTGAGGCATAATTAAAAGTATTTTTCTACTTGATCGTATAGGGATGCTATTAGATATTTTTGGACCATTGTTAAGATTAAAAACTATGATCAGTATTCGTGGAGTGAGGGTAAAGAATATTTAATGTTAGATTCCGTGGATGTCGTTTGAAGTGGTTGGCGAGATTAGAGAAACGCTTTCTATAGCTCTTCGACTTGCACCCACACACTACTACCTAAGTATACCACCTCTTGACGTTTCTGAGGGATTGTTCTGTCTACAGACTTCTAACGTACATTCCAAGCAAATATTGTCTACAAAAACCAACTCGAGTCAGAAATGTTTGAATTTGTTAAAAAAAGTCTACACACGACAGTGTTACCCAAAATATTTATGGACTACCTTGATGTATTAAAATAATGGACAATCTTTTAGAAATGTCGAGAACAAAGGTCTTGGAGTGTTAACTAATGACCAAGATAAAGGACATCGTATTTATAAAAGGTGCATTTCACAATGTACGTGTACATTTCGCATATTTTAAAAATAAGATATCCCGGTAGGTGTTTACCAAGAAACCGCTTAATATTTTTGTATTTTCCTAGTATGTAACGAAGCATTATAAATTCGTGGTGTCTTCTAACGATTGTGTATGCATTATGCTATAGATGAATATATCGTAAACATTTGGTTGAAATAATAAGTGCGTAATAAAACACTTTTTCGTATTAAAACCGTTGTAATTTATTTACAATATAAATATCCCTTACAAATATTTATGTATTCACAGAACACAGTATTTCATTTATCTATGTACATTTTAAATTCAATTTTTAAAAAATCAGCAATTATAATTTAATTCATTTGCAATCGAGCTTAATTTTTTTAATTCAGTCTAAGTTTGGGGGAAGACCCAAACCTGCTTGCCTCAGACTGTAGTTAAAATCGTTTGTAAGCTTTAAAACTAGACCTGAATATAAAATTTTCAATAATTTTGAATCGATTCATGAGAGTAGATTAATAATTCAGTGTCGTTCCAAAACCTATAGTGATACAAATAAAAATCAATCATATAGACATCATCAAATCAGACATCAACAATTCATACAAACAATCTTTGGAAGTTGAGTGACGGACTTGAAAATAACTCACATGGCTCTCAGCAAGACGTGGCTTCTACCCTTTAAACGTCGCTGGCGGTTAAAGGGTTAAACCCTTAACCCTTATAAGAGCTCCTCCGGCTATAAGCCATGTATGTCTGAAGACAAGTTGATGAGCGGAGTGTCAGACTCCAAAATTTCCTTTGCCTGCTGTAACTCCCATTCCGACATGGTTGGAAGTGCTTTGAAGAACATCTGGAACGAAATACATTATAATATTAGTAACAACAAACACTTTTTTGAATGCCCGTTAAAAATATAGCTGTATTATACATTTGCTTTTGCCCGCGGCTTCACCCGCGTGAAATTTAGTTTGTCACAGATCGTCATAAATTATAGCCTATTGATATTCTGGGTTATAAACAATAATACTGTAATGTATCATCAAAATCCGTCCAGTAGTTTTTACGTGAAAGAGTAACAGGTTAACACCCAAGTGACCCAAACATGCACACAAACTTTCGCATTTATAATACTAGTAGGATATGTGTATTATCGCGAGAGTTAAGGAGATTAATTCCCGATTTCACCATCAATTCCTACATTTTAAGTGACCCCTTTGACAACAAAATCCCTATTATTTGTTACCATAGATAGGGGTCACTTAAAAATTAGGGATTGATGGTGAAAACGGGCATTACACAAGCAAAGATTTTCGCCGCGCTGACGTCTTGCGTAGTCTGACTGACAAAATAATGTTTTTTGTCTCACTTGCGCATAATATCTAGCAAGAGCGAGGTAGCTAGTAATGTGACAATGTGTTGTGTGGTCTTTATTCAAATATTATAATGAAAGTAAATAAAAGCTTGTAAAATATGACGAAAATATTATAAATAAATACGACGAACTCACCTTGCGTGTCATCAACGTTAATCCGTGTTTCTTCTTCATGTGATCTCGAAGTAACGACATGCGTGGATATCTGTAAAAAAAATACATTTCAATTTTCACAATCGCTTTTACATAAATTAAAGACGCGAGCGCACGGGTGACTTTTGTCACCGTGGCCATTATGTTTTTTATTTTACTTATTTATTACATATTAACCGTTACATCTCTGATTAAATACCTAGTGTGATTCCATAGATAAGAATAATTTCTATCTGTCTCTGTTTTTCTCTTTAAAAAAGGGTAAAAGAGAAAGATAAGTGTCACGGTGACAAAAAGTCACAGAAAGACGCGTGGAATTTTGTCTGTCACAGAAAGACTATCGCGCGCGTCCCTGTTTCAAAGACCGGGATAAAAACTATCCTATGTCCTTTCCCGGGACTCAAACTATTTCTATGCCAAATTTCATCAAAATCGGTTCAGTGGTTTAGGCGTTAAAGCAAGACAGACAGACAGAGTTACTTTCGCATTTATAATATTAGTATAGAAGTATTGATAGCTCTTATCACAAGCGCATAAGACGTACCTCTTGGGGCAGACCTGGCAGGCGCGACACAGTTGGTTACGTCAGCACTCCAGAAGTCCAGACTAAGTATTGTCGTTGGATAATCATTCTTATTACGAGCACATAAGACACCTTTTTTGGATGCAGTGGTTAACACATTAGACCAAGCGTTGTTGTTGGACAACCGCTGTTATCACGCGCCCATAAGACCTACCTCTTGGGGCAGACCTGGCAGGCGCAAATATACGCGACCCACGTGGTAAGTATGAGCAGATATGACACCTGAATACTCAATATTTTATTGCATCCATTATGTACTTAAAATTAGAACATTATGGGCCCTGTAGGGCACGGCAATTAGGAGAGAGGAAGACCACCCTAGATCAAACGAAAAATGTATCAGAAGTTAGAGTTTTTTACGAATGTTGATTCTTCCTCTTTTGGGTGCAGTGCAAGCTAAACGTTGTTGTTGCACAATCGCCCTTATAACAAAGACACAAGACACTCTCCCTCTCGACAGCTGTCAGCACTCCAGCTTGTAGTTGAATAACCGCTCTTATCACATGCCCATAAGACCTATCTCTTGGGGCAGACCTGGCAGGCGCAGGGCAGCGGCAGACGCGACACAGTTGGTTACGTCAGCACTCCAGAAGTCCAGACCAAGTATTGTCGTTGGATAACCGCTCTTATCTCAAGCGCATAAGACGTACCTCTTGGGGCAGACCTGGCAGGCGCAGGGCAGCGGCAGACGCAGGTGCACGCGGCACACGTGGTAAGTATGAGCAGATATGAGTAGACAAGCTAAGCGTTGTTATTGCACAATCACTCTTATAACAAAGACATAAGACACTCGCCCTCTCGACAGCTGTCAGCATTCAGATTGTAGACCAAGCATTGTCGTTGGATAATCGCTCTTATCTCAAGCCCATAAGACGTACCTCTTGGGGCAGACCTGGCAGGCGCAGGGCAGCGGCAGACGCAGGTGCACGCGGCACACGTGGTAAGTATGAGCAGATATGAGTAGACAAGCTAAGCGTTGTTATTGCACAATCACTCTTATAACAAAGACATAAGACACTCGCCCTCTCGACAGCTGTCAGCATTCAGATTGTAGACCAAGCATTGTCGTTGGATAATCGCTCTTATCTCAAGCCCATAAGACGTACCTCTTGGGGCAGACCTGGCAGGCGCAGGGCAGCGGCAGACGCAGGTGCACGCGGCGCACGTGGTGGTTCAGCGCGTTCTTGGTGGCGTAGCGCTGCGGACACAGCGAGCAGCCGTACTTCGGTATCGCTGTATCAAAACATTAATAATATTAATAAATATCCTTGCACATTTTACACTGCGCTTCTAGTCCCAAACTAAGAAAAGCTTGTACCTACTATGGGTACTAGACAACAGATATAAACATATTTAAATACTTTTTTTTTTAATACATACTTATTATACATAGAAAACACCCAGTCCAATACAAACAAATATGTTCATGCACACAAATGTTTGTACTGGACTGTACCGGAATAGTAGTCCGTTTCGAACCACTACACCAAACGGCCGACAAACGACTGAAAGTATTTACATAAATCCGCTATACAGGGTGTTAGGTAAATGGGTATATCAGCCGACACTAGCCCATGTTAACATGGGCATATAAATGGTATGGTGAAGTCAGAAATTTGATATCATCATTTTATTTTTTTTAATTTTCATACAAAATAAATTTTATAAAATCCGATTTGTATGAAAGATAAAATAATTAAAATGAAGATATCAATTTTCTGACTTCACCATACCATTTATATGACCATGTTAACATGGGCTAGTGTCGGCTCATATACCCATTTACCTAACACCCTGTAGAAGGGGTGGCCAACCGGTCGATCGCGAGCGCGACTATTAGTCCAGTCGATCGTGGCCAGGGCCGTCTTTAACCTACTAGGGGCCCTGGGCATTTAAAGATTTTAAGGATTAAGGGGGGCCATTCTCATCTGGAAAAAGGTCTTATTAGCAGATGGGGCCCCCTTCAGTCACGGAGCCCTGGGCACGTGCCCAAAGTGCCCAGTGGGAAAGAGGGGCCTGATCGTGGCAAGGCAAAAAATACTACATGATTGTGTACTAAACTATGCTGTTTCATTTAAGATTTCAAGAAGTATGTAAGTGGTAGATGCCCAGGGTATCGTTAGTAAACAGTAGATCTTATGTCTAATCAAGTTGGCCACCCCTGATTTATAGGTTTAGCACTTAACTCAGTCCGTGTCTTAGGTATGGGGCGACACGGGAGTGGTGACATTTACATATACTCAACATCAAATAAACCGCACCTTCCGCGACGCGAACTTTAAACATTTTCTTCTGACACAATCATGGTACCCTAACAATATTGGTGTTATTTGAAAGCCCTATAAATATCCTTAAAGAAAACACATTTAATTTCTTAATAAATGATTAACAAATACCATAAATGTGACTTGAAAAAAGACCTCACTTTGGGCTCACCTCTGGGATCAACTAGACCAATTTTTATGGTTATAAAACCAAATTATGATCTCACGTGTCCTCTTTAACAGATGGATAGCGATTAATTCCAACTTAACAGTTTTATAGCCATAAAAGTTGGCTCAAGCGTAACTACCCATTTTTTGAAGAAGTGGCTCTGGATCCTTCTGAAGACACATTTTTGGGGTAAAAACCTTTCCTTTAATAAAATGAAGTTTAGAACTAGGCTTTAAAATGGTGCCAATATTGGTGAGAAGTGGGGATGCATACGTTTGAAAATGCTCGTCGCGGGAGGTGCGATTTATTTGATGTCGAGTGTATTATTATGACGTAACAACATACAAATCTAAAGTCGACGTTTGACGACTCAAATACACTCCCATACTGCTCCCATACCTCGGGCACTGATTGAGCTGAAGCGCTAGACGTATACATTTTTTTTTCGTTATTTAATTCTTAAAAAGGCTGTACAAAACTTGCGCGGGTCACAGAATGGAAAGAAGCTCTACCGTAGAGCAGCGATGTGCGGCAGTTCGATACAGACACAAGTTTTACGTTGTAAACGTACAGCCTCACGCTGTATGCCGCGTCAAAATGGTTTACTGTAGAAATGTACTGTTTTGGTTTCTTTCAAACGTTGAAGTGGGCGTATGGCCGTCGATAGAAAGGACATTGTCAGAAACCGCCTAAAAAACCGCCCAAAAACATTAACCCATCATAATTATTTTCTATTTTTTTTAATACATTAAGCACCCTTTCGTTCTAATGGACACTTAAGCATTGAAAAATTAAATAAATAAGTCTTTTAACGTTTATTCTATAATACTATTACAACTTCCGGACGTTTTGGTGCGTGGCATGGTCTAAAACCTATCAAGTTCCATAATTTTTGCCGATAAAATCTGTACGAGGCATTACCGTACTTTATTGCTGGGAGTCCATGTATAGTGATGTTCCTGCGGCCATCATAGACAATAAAATATCGATTTTGAAAATAAAATAAATCGATTAAACTGCTTTGAAGACTAGATTTGCGTTAAAAGCTAAAAAGATATTGACACTATTACAAGAAGCTATCTAAAGTGTCCAACTGGTCGAAGGTCGTAAATAAAATAAAAATAATTAGGACCATAAACTGATATTCATGGTATCATAACTGTAAAAGTGTCAGAATCCGATGTTGAATCCAATGCCAGTTGAAGTGTGAGAAACATATATCAACCTAGTATAGTTGCCAGTCTCTCATAATCTATGCCAATGAGGGTTTTCGCGATTGAAAAATCCGCCAGATGGCAATACGTAGACGTGAGGTCCAAATGCTGCATGATTGGTTATTTTTGACATGACATTGACAGATATCCACCAATCATGCAGCATTTGGACCTCGCGTCTACGTATTGCCATCTCGCGGATTTTTCAATCGCGAAAACCCTCATTCATAGCACATTAATAATAGACCAAATGAACTTTTATAGATTGTGAAAGAGAAGATAAAGATTTTATTATTTTATTAAAATCTTGCCACGAAGTAGTTTTTCAGTAGAAACCAGGATTGGATAATCGCTATACAGGCAAGTATCAGAACATTTTATAAATATTTTTAATCGATTATATCCTTGTGAATCGTTTTAATAAATTGTCATTTTACTTTTTCAATTAAAACTTTTTCAATCCCTAGTCTTGTCAAACTGTCATAATGTCAACAAATTATAAATGTCACGTCAGTTGACTCAATTTCAGTCTTCTGTGCGTTTATTGTATTTTTATTTCAATGAAATAGTGCTAAAGGGTTAGTACTAAAAGTGAAAGCCTTTTTTCAGAAAGAAAACCAATGTGGTGCCCTTATTATTCATACTGTTTGAAAGTTACAAGTCAGTGATACAGAGTTGCCGACATTATAACTCCGTAGTGATACCATACCAAAGAAGTTTTCCTAAACACACACACTTGTGTTATTTTTATATGTGATCAAATAAAAAGGATTAATTCTACTGCTCAAATGGAATAACTTATCCCAAGAGACCGAATATAAAAAAAAACCTCTCCATAGAAATTATCACCATCACGAGGATGTGAATTTTTTTGAGAATTTGATATTGGTCCTGTAAGAAAAGTAGTTGTATTTCAGTAGTAGAATCAACCCTTCTTGTTTCATCAGCAAGAGTAACTATAAAAACGCCCTGTAGGTAGGTATTATTAAGCTGAAGAGTTTGTTTAGTGTCAAAGACTGTCACACAGTGTAACTTAAATTGGCATACCTATTATGATAATGAACATAAAAACTTAAATAAATATTTATGTTAATATTTTTTCTATTTATTTATTTTCCCAAAGCTTCACAGTGACAGCTGAAACAGCAATACTGTTGTAAAACTAAACTTGGAACAAACTGTTACAAATATTTTACAAATTAAAATAAAACCGCATGTTGCTTTACTTTCTCGTATAGGTAATAAATGTAATTAATGGCTAGATTATTAATGTTACTTTGTTACCCTCAATAGTGAGGAGATCTTATAAAATGGTAACCCTGATTTTCATTGTCATTCAAGTGCTCTTTCTTCGCATAGGCTTCTGTGATTTGGCCAAGGGCCACACACATTGCGATAACATTATGCGACATTGATTTGACAGCAGCGGAGTGAAGTCTTGCGACTATGCAAAATGATACCCTGTAATCGTAGCGCATATAGACATAGACGGGGCGGGGCACATAGCTCGTAGAGCTGATGGCCGCTGGGGCAGGAAAGTTCTTGAGTGGCGACCACGAGCCGAAAGACGTAGCGTGGGCAGGCCTCCCACTAGGTGGACCGACGATCTGGTGAAGGTCGCGGGAAGTGCCTGTATGCGAGCGGTGCAGGATCGGTCTTCGTGGAAATCCTTGGGGGAGGCCTTTGTCCAGCAGTGGACGTCTTTTCGGCTGAAACGAACGAACGAACGATACGTATTACCACTATTTACCAGACATTACTATTTATTGCATACTCGCCGGATTACACGTAGGAGCACGCCCGTTACAGCTTCGGCCTTGCATTATTATAAGATCTTGTTCCGCCCTTTTTCGAACTTCCTCCGTGAGAATATCCCCGCCGAATTCTATGATGAACCTATCAAAAGTCATATTCTGCAATGTCAACCCACCACAAGGTGGACCGACGACCTGATAAAGGTAGCGGGAAGGCGCTGGATGCAGGCCGCTACCAACCGTGCGATGTGGAAGTCATTGGGGGAGGCCTATGTTCAGTAGTGGACGTCCTGTGGCTGAAATGATGATGATGATGATGAAATGAATGAAAATGACAAATCTTCGAACGTGTATAATACCGTGCCAAAGTAATCATATAATTTTGGCACCTTAATAACTGTTGCCGTTTTTGTTGTAAAGATCATGCAGCGCTACTTGCGGATATTATTGGAAAGAAAACTATGTGGGCTCTAGATCTGAAGCCGCTTTAACGAACACGAAGTGCTCATACAATGCGGCGTATTTTCTTCCAGTCTTTAGTCAGGACTTTAGTCGAATTAAAACCCCGGTTGAACGTGATATAGCCGCACTAGAATACGATGCTTTTTTGCATAATCGCAAGACTTCGTTCCGGTGTCGACCGAATGTTATCATGATGTATGTGGCCCAGGGGTTACTGTAGCCGCTAAGGTTTAAAACTTCTTGCTTAAAATATTGTAGTCTTTGGCATAGACTACGACGGTAGTCATGGAGATAGGAGTTTGTTATCTCGTGTCAGATGTAAATGGTGAAAAGAAAACTCATGATTCGTGTTATTTTTATGCAATATGTAGGTATTTTATAAAAGTGGAACCCCGAGTGATCTCCAAAACCTATTCTATTATTATATACGATTCGGCTTCGATATCTATAATACAATTTCATGTGTCAGATGACAAGGGTGGAAACAACCTACGATTCATGTTGTTTATTTACGTGCAATATGTGGGCATATTATAAAAGTGGAATGCCGAGTTGTATTTCTAAAACTTGTTCTATTATTTTATACTATTTGGCTGCGACTCGGCGTGACGACAATACAAAACATTTTTCGCGAATCGGTGTTCATACATTCACACAATACATTAGACGCCATGTTGTCATAAACGACATATTATAAAATCGCTGTGATTTAATATTCTTAATCATTAATTTTATGGCAAGTGTCCATCAGGAATCATTGTTCTTACACACAGAATCGTATTATTTCGCTTTCGGGTAGTAATATGTCAAAATTGTTGGTTCTTAGGCGAACAATGTATGGAGAACGAACATTGTCCTTTCAATTGAAGGTCGTTTAATAGGAGACCGTAGCCTAATATGATAAATAATAAATCGATATGGCAATGTAAGTTACCTTTATGAGTGTCCAAGTGCGCGATGAGCGCCGCCTTGACCTTGAAGGCGCGCTGGCAGTGGTCGCAGATGTACTCCTCGTCCGAATGCTTCTTCAGGTGTCTCTGCACAACACATCCTTCATTCACACCAGGAACTACATAAGACTAAGGGGCGTCCATTAATTACGTGAGACAATTTTGGCTATTTTTTAACCCCCCCGCCCCCCTTGGTGAGATTTCATGAGATTTTGCCAGACCCCCTCCCCCACCTAATCTCACGTGAGATTGTCCAAAATGCCTATTTGCAATGTAAATGAGATAAACCATGCTTCGAAAATATTAGATTTAAAAAAAACCAGACCTGCGTAAAAAAAATAACTGAAATGATAAAACAAAACAATTTAGGCCCAGTTTTTTACTTTTAGTACAATTTTTAACTATTAGTTTACTTACATTATGTTGTTATTATTTAAGTGCGGATCTAAAAACTGGGCCTGTGTTCACAAATGCTGATGGAGGATTTACTCTGTTTGTTGTGGAAAAAAATTACGTGATATTTCTAGACACACCCCCCCCCCCCCCTCTCCCCCACGTGAGATTAAGTGAGGTTTTTCTGGACCCCCTCCCTCCCCTAAAAGTCTCACGTAATTAATGGACGCCCCCTAACCTCCTATATCCTTTAAGCCTAAGCGCAGACCACCGACTTCTAGTTGGCCGATAGTTGGGCCCGATTCTAATTTGTATGAAGAATCGGCAGAGACCAAGTCGGTGTAATGTGCGCACTTTCATACATCTCCATACTGATCAACAGCCCGGCCAACTATCGTCCAACTAAAAATCGGTGGTCTGCCTGCGCCTAGGGTAATAGGGATGTTTCCTGGGTAAAAAAGCAAGAGTTTTAATTAGTCCATCAGTTAGCTTATCAAAAACTAATCGACACGTATTTTTTACTTTTTAAAACTAATGAAAATGTAAAGAGATAAAGCGTGCCAAAGTTCTAAAGAAAAGGCCCCTGACGTCAGTGAGTGCGTAAAATTGCAGCACTTTGTGACGTCGCGCAGAACTTCAACGCACTATAACTTTGTAATTGTTTGATTGACGATTAAAAATATACGTGTCCAATAATATTTTTTTTTAAATTTAAGGATTAAAAAAAATTTTTTTGGGAACTAGCCTATTCATCATGGGTTCCATAAGTGGCAATCATTGTGAGGTCCGGTTTTTTTTCATAAAGATCGATAACGGTCGCAGTGATACTACGACTTTATTGAACTACACTCGCGAGCAAAAGTATGGAATCACTTACATGAAGTTGTTTCCATGCGATCTTGTGTACTAACGAATTTGTTAGGAACAAAAAAAGTAGCACCATTTTAAAGATTAAACTTTTATCTTTAAATTGATACTAAATTCGTTTAAATCACACCAGTATTTAAAAAGATATCCCGGCTGATGTGAAGAAGTAACGAAAAAGACATGTATGAACTGTTTGATACGTCGCGAGTTGCGGCCTATTTACCCTCTATAAAAGCACGCGTTTTCGGATTTTTGCTTTCACACGTTGATTCATACACATCTCCGCTTCTTTTGACTCTTTACCTGGGATTCTACACCTTCAGAAGCAGCACAAATCGTTGCACTATTGCAAGAAGGGCTCAGCCAGCGGGCTGTCGCACGTCAGCGCCACATCAGCCAGTCCTGGGTTTCGAAAGTTTTAAGACGCTTTCGGGAGACTGGTGGCTTTATCCCGAGACCAAGTTCTGAACAGCGCCTGCGCACATCGCAGAGGGAAGACCGTTTTTTCATGGCAACCTCTCTATGAAATCGTCATTTGACTGGAATCGACGTCCAGTAAGAGCTCAGAAATGTTCGTAGGATAGCTGTTAGCGAGTAGACAGTTTGTCTAAGACATAAGCAATAGAATTTAACTCCAAAAAGGCCTGCCACAGGCTCGAAACTGACGGCAGGTCACCGATAAGCACGATTTCAATTTGCTCGTACACATCTCGATGTTAAGTCGAGCAAGCCACCCCCATAAGCCACTGTTTCAGCGAACCAGCACTGCACAAATCGCTCCTCAGGCCGCCTATAAACCCGACCTCTTCGACTGCTGCCCTGCAAACACAGTTTGCATTCATCGGAGAACAGAACTCGCCTCCATTACTCGCCTTCCCATCGAGATGTGTACGAGCAAATTGAAAGGGTGCTTATCGGTGACCTGCCGTCAGTTTCGAGCCTGAGGCAGGCCTTTTTGAAGTCAAATTCTATTGCTTAAATCTTAGACGAACTGTCCACTCGCTAATAGCTATCTTACGAACATTTCTGAGCTCTTGATGGACATCGATTCCAGTCAAATGACGATTTCATAGAGAGGTTGCCATGAAAAAACGGTCTTCCCTCTGCGATGTGCACCGGCGCTGTTCAGAACTTGGTCTCGGGATAAAGCCACTAGTCTCCCGAAAGCGTCTTGAAACTTTCGAAACCCAGGACTGGCTTATGTGGCGCTGACGTGCGACAGCCCGCTGGCTGAGCCTTTCTTGCAATAGTGCAACGATTTGTGCTGCTTCTGAAGGTGTAGAATCCCAGGTAAAGTGTCAAAAGAAGCGGAGATGTGTATGAATCATCGTGTGAAAGCAAAAATCTAAAAAAGCGTGCTTTTATAGGGGTTAAATAGGCCGCAACTCGCGACGTATCAAACAGTTCATACATGTCTTTTTCGTTACTTCTTCACATCAGCCGGGATATATTTTTAAATACTGGTGTGATTTAAATGAATTTGGTATCAATTTAAAGATAAAAGTTTAATCTTTAAAATGGTGCCACTTTTTTTGTTACTAACAAATTCGTTAGTACACAAGTTCGCGTGGAAACAACTTCATGTAAGTGATTCCATAGTTTTGCTCGCGAGTGTAGAATAGCCGCTCAACACAAATAAAAAAATTGGTCCGGTTTACACCAAAGCGGAGAGAAGAGCAAAAAATCTCGCGGCACATTTTCTATAGTATCATATCATATAATGCCAAAATCGTAAATTTAGTAATATATCATATAATGCCAAAATCGCGAAATCTTATGCGTAGTACGTATACATCGATGATATTTTTTATGTAAATAATTCAAAACAAATCTCTTTTTTTCTCTTAACTCCAGGGATATATTTCAGTGCGCTTCGGTTTCCACATTAGTATAGGCCTGAGGAACAAAATGCACTATGGGTTGATTCTGGGCAACACTTGTTCCAGACCCTGGCACTATGCTTTCAATCAAACTCACTGTAAGCGCGGCGGCCGAGGTGTAGGCGCTGGGACATTGGTCGCAGCAGTAGGGACGCACGCCAATATGCATGTTCTCATGGGCGACCAAATTGTTCTCAATCTTGAACCTTATGTTTTGGACACTAAAGTTCAATATATGGTGGCATCAAACTCACTCGCAGCAGTAGGCCTGCACGCCGCGATGCATGTTCTATGCGCGGCCAGTTTATTTTTGATTTTGAGCCTTATGTCTTGTACACTAAAAGACAATGCCGGAAATTGGCGTCTTTTTTTTTCGCGCGGCCAATCGACCAAACTTTGTTTTTTGATTACAAAATAGTGTAATAAACCAAACTTACTATGGCATGTATGCCTCTAACTCAGTCTGAACTGAGTTACGAGCAAATCTAGTACCATGTAAAATCATTAAACTTCTAATGCTCGTAACTCAGTTCAGACTGTCATAGTAACATACATGTCATAGTAAGTTCGGTTTATCACACTATTTTGTAATAAAAAAATAAGGTTTGGTCGATGGCCGCGCGAAAAAAAAAGACGCCACCTTCCATACATAATCTGGCATTGCCATTTCAATCAAACTCACTGTAAGCGCGGCGGCCGAGGTGTAGGCGCTGGGACATTGGTCGCAGCAGTAGGGCCGCACGCCGCGATGCATGTTCTCATGGGCGACCAAATTGTTCTCAATCTTGAACCTTATGTTTTGGACACTAAAGTTCAATATATGGTGGCATCAAACTCACTCGCAGCAGTAGGCCTGCACGCCGCGATGCATGTTCTATGCGCGGCCAGTTTATTTTGAGCCTATGGGAGTCGCATCGTGTCAGCCGCCGTACTGCGAGATAGGCCGCAAAGAGGCTTATATTTATAACCTCCGGCCGAGAGGTCCGAGAGGCTGTCTCGCAGTACGGCGGCTGACACGATGCGACTCCCACATCACTCTACAGTCGCTATGAAAAGAGGGCGACCTGAAACTGGACATATATATAACGCCCGAGAGGACCGATATTGCTGTCTCGCTTCCTCTATGGGAGCGCGCGGGAACGCGCTGAAAGTTTCGTGGTTTTCATGTTGTGTGCGACAGCCAATGCTTCTGTCTCCTTTCTGTGGTACTATAAATATAGCGGCCTATCTCGCAGTTCGGCGGCTGACACGATGCGACTCCCACAAGCCTTATGTCTTGTACACTAAATTTCAATCAAACTCACTGTAAGCGCGGCGGCCGAGGTGTAGGCGCTGGGACATTGGTCGCAGCAGTAGGGCCGCACGCCGCGATGCATGTTTTCATGGGCGACCAAATTGTTCTTGCTGGTAAACGTCGCTGAGCACCTCGTGCAGGGAAAACTGGAGGATAAAAAATAGAGTTGTTAAAACGGCACTTATACTATAGTCCGGGTGCAGAGCACGTAGAATTTTGTCCAATGACCCCAAGCTGTCACGACTGTGCAACAGACGGGCGGCCTCAGTGAGTGTTCGAGCGCGACAGCAACATAATTACGCGCGAGCGATAAGGATGGGTAGCTTCGGGTCATTGGACGAAATTGCATATTGCACTGAAATACATTAGTATACAGGATGTTAGGTAAATGGGTATATGAGCCGACACTAGCCCATGTTAACATAGGCATATAAATGCTATGGTGAAGTCAGAAATTTGATATCATGATTTTATTTTTTAAAATTTTCATACACAATAAATTTTATAAAATCCGATTTGTATGATAATTAAAATGAAGATAGGTATCAATTTTCTGACTTCACCATACCATTTATATGACCATGTTAACATGGCCTAGTGTCGGCTGATATACCCATTTACCTAACACCCTGTAGATTTGTCTATTCTTTAAGACATAGGCTAAACTAAAGCGATATAGTTATAGAACCAACTGAATTCGTGAATTGTATAAAACTGTACTACACAAAATTAAATAATACTCACCGCTTGAAGCCTTTGTTCTTGTAAACAGGTACGGTTCTGAGGTCGGGTATAAACGGCCGGCTGCGGCCTTTGCGGCCCAGGAACAAAGCTCGCGCCTTCAGAACTATCATGGCGTCGCGCGCCTGGCATATCTTCTCGTGTTTGTAGAGGTTTGTTTTGCTGCAACAGACCAGTCACATCTAATGGTTGTAATCATGCATCATGTAATGGTTTACGAAATTACATCACAATCACAGAAAAAATCTGCTCATAGTCTTCGGTCTGATTGCATGATAGAGTAAATTATATTAAAAAAAAAGAAATTACTTAACGGACGAATGGTAGTTCGAGTAAAGCGAATCGAAACACAATAGAAACAAGTCTCACGCTTAAGGTTACAATTTTTATAACTTTCCTTATTTTTTCTGAACATACCTTCTAAAGTCCACACCACAAGCATAACAAACAAGATATCTAGGGCCATGTTTTTCTTGGTAGTGCCGTTCTGCGGCAGGAATGCAGTTAGTCATCTTACCACATTTGAAACACCTGAAAGTAATACATTTGATGAATATATAAAAATATAGTATGAATTATTTAAAAGAACTGCTTTAATTGAACTTACAACATCTGATTCAAACTTCTAATTCACATATTTGTTTATTTTGTTCATTTAAAAGAAATCATTTAAAGAGTATTACTTACTCATACATAAAATCAGAAAGGATGTAAAAACCCTTCGGTGGCTTGGGTGCTTTGTTACTCCTCATAACTTCCACCAGAGATTTGATGAGAGCTTTTTGATTCCTTTCTAACTCTGGATATTGCTGTCTCAAGTCTTCCACAAAGGACCTCTGTCGAGATGGACTCAACATTTTAACCCGTTTTTTTTTCTTCGACTGTCCTCCCACACTTTCTAAATCAGAATTAAAATCTGAATTGTAGTTATCATTATCACTTTCTACTTGGTAGTCTGGATCATCACAATTATTTTCATCGAGAGCCTCGTAGCCATAGTTATTCAGATAGTTGTCAAAGTCTTCAATATTATGATCAACGTCTTCAGCATTATGATCAAATTCTTCAGCACTATGATCAAAGTCTTCAGCATTATGATCAAAATCTTCAGCAATACTATCAAAGTCTTTAGCATTATGATCAACTTCATCATCTGTGTCGTAACGCTCTATTTTGATGTTGTGTATTGCTTGCTCGAAAGTTACATCGCCGTCTGATTCGTCTATGAAGACGTCTGTTCGTAAATTTATAGGCCGGCCATACCGTTGAGCTGCTTCTATCACTTGCATCACGTCATCTGCGTCGAATGGCTCCTCTTTGACTTGAATGGGAGCACACACTTTACCAGAATTCCACTCGATATCATCATCATCTTCATCGCCGATCACAACTACTAACATGTCATCATCTTCCTCCATGATAAGGCGTTGCGCTTCGACTATCTCGTCTTAGTCCAAGGATTAATACCCTCTGTAATGTTTTATTTATCACATTAGCAATTACACGATAAACAAGGATTGTTTATTTTCATTTTTGAGACCGCCAATTTTTATCAATTTTGACAATTACGAAAATCTATCGCAATGAAAGCAAAGGCAAATCATTCAGACCGCCATTGATTTTATTGTACCAACCACGCTTAGCAACTTCAATCAACAGCAACAGACAGATCCAAAAGGTCTACATTACTTTCAGCCTAAACAAGCAATTCACACAATAATCACAATTATTTATGTATTAAATTATAAATTACCTTTCTGTGCTCACTCAGGAAGAGAAGAATAATTTATTTTTTCTTTTCTTCCTTCCTTTGCGTTCCTTTGCCTGCCTGCTGAGTTTTTTTTTCTACCCATAGACTAAAGAGAGAAGGAGAGACAGATTAGTCGATTAATTAATTTCAGTAATTATTATATTATAATTTCGACTAGAGACCAAACAATTATATTGATTTTCAGTGAAGTAAAAAGCTCCCCTAGACAAGTAGCAAAACGGGACAGTTGCATGTTCAAAATCCGTTCACGAAACGAGTACGTAACGTATAAAAAAACATCACAACGGAAAAATGACTCAAGTTGAACATATAAATACAAACATAATTATTTCAATATTAAGCTGGGTCTCCTTGAGATGTTTTTGTTGATTTTTACGCGTTGCCGCCGCGCGGCCGCGTTGCGTTGAGCAACTTCAAGTGTATCAAATATAATTTTTCAAAGGCTGAAGATCCAAAATCACAATCCTAAAAGGTGAAAACTGACATCACTATTGACCAAAGAGCAAAAATATATTGACATTGACATGACAAAAATGACGATTGACAACAGGGTGTGGAAACTTCCATACAACGGTCATCGAAGTGAAACTTGCTTCCAAACAGCGACATCGGTGAATAAATTCAAATACTTTTTAACTACCCTAAAACGCTCTAGATGTCGCTGCTCCTGTTTCCTTCATATTTTCATTTTTTTCTTAATTAAAATATATTTGAGAATATTGTTAATTACAATGTGAAAACTTTTTTTAAATGAAATTAATTTGTTTTAATTTAAAACTGAACATTGACATTTTTGTTATAATTTACATAATAGAGTAGTAGAAATTACTATTTAACATATGGCAACTTTGTTTTTCCTCCAAAATGGCCGGTGTTGTTTTTGTTATGTTAAATGCATTCTTGTTTTCTTAGCCATCATTTAAGTTTTCTGTGGCCCTATTAAAGTTTTGAAGAGTCGTCGAGTCAAATTCAAGTTCATTCCTTCGTACCTGCTGCTGTTCTGGTTCATCGGAGTTTTGTTCGTTCCTTCGTGAATCGCGAAGAAACTTTCTGTTATGTTCACAAGTGATCTGAGTTTTCTCAATGTGCAAATGCTTTTTTAGTGTTGTTGAAAACTTTGCGAAAAGACGCTTTTGGTGTATAATATTATGTGTGTTCATAAATAAAGTAAAATTATTAAATTCAAAAGTTTTTGTTTACTTATTTGCATTTCCATGTGCAATGTAGATTTTTTCCAAATCCATTGTTTTGAAAATAATACAATACGTACACCATAAAGATAAATATTTTCAAAATAATGGATTTGAAAAAATTCTACATTGTACATCATAAAAACAATAATTCTTTGAAGGTTATGAGGGCCTATGTGTGCGTGAACTGTGTGTATGTGTGCGTGGACTTAATGTATGTATGTGTGCGTGAACTGTGTGTATGTGTGCGTGGACTTAATGTATGTATGTGTGCGTGTACTATGTATGTATATGAGCGTTACGTACGTAGGTTAAGTACAGGGAATTTAACACCAGGCTGTCAATTAGTAGGTTCAAAAATTTGACAGAGAGGGCTCTCTATTTCCTATGTATTACTTTTCTCTATGATTGACAAACTGTGACAAACAAAACAAAGAAGGATTGAAAAAGGAAAAAACGAGCGGGAACGTGTTTATTTTCCTGAAATCAAAATAAATACATCGAATTCCTGTAGTAAAGCAGTAATTATGAATAGTTTTAGTGCTTCTGCACCTAATACATTAAGTCTCTCGTCTAGTTCAAAATTATTAGCACTAGAAAAGACATTACATCAAAGTATCGTCAACTTTCAAGGTTTCTGAAGATCTTTAATTATTTATTTATACGCCAAAGATAGTGATACAAAATTTAAAATCGTACCTTTACATTTCTTCATTCTTAAACCTCATTTTCATGAGACAATAATTTATTACAAATCACTGATTTACTGGCACTAAACTTATCTTTGTATATTTCAGAAGTTGCTAAAGAAATTGAAGCATTGCACTTAGTATCTGAGGATTACAAAAACCAGTTTTTAACACAAAAGGAAAAATGTGAAAGGTTTGTTGATTAGTTTTTTGTAAAATGCATGTAGAACACCCAGTTATTGACTCATTCTAGGACTTACATACCTATCAAACTAATAGTTATCCACTGTTCATTATAAAATAATTGTAAATAAATTAAATCTTAAGGAAAAGCCACTTAGTTATCAGAAGATTCATGTGTAATCTGAATTTTAATGGGTATCCATAGACTGTTTTTTTTTAAGTTTAATTTTAATATCTTTCAATCATTCTTTTCTACATAATGCTTTGTGAATTTGTACTTTTTACCCCATGTAAGTGGTGCTATTTCTGTGCATGATATAATTTTAACATACAAGGAGGTAGACATAATAAACCTTGTTATATTATTATTTCATTTTCAGCAAACATTGCAGTGCTTCAGAGGCACTGTCAAAGGTTATAGAATGTAAGGATAACATAATACAATCAGTTGGTAAGTAATAACTTTGTTCTACAAATAGCTACACTTTTACAACAGCCATTAAGGATGTAGAAAATTTATCTTACATTTCATCAAGTGATAGTCATTTTTAACCATAATACTCACAATATTTCAGCATCGGCAGTAACAAGACTTAATGAAACAAAAAACTTCAATGTGATCAAAGATATCTATAAAATACTATGCGGAGATTCCCCTATTACAGTTCTTAAAGTAGAACCACAGATTGTAAAGGACGAAAGAAATGATACATTTAATTTTATAACTCCAAAAAAGGAACTTGACTCCACTACAGATATTACTGATGTAACTATGAAAGATGAATCTGTATCAGAAATTGAAGGCACACCTACCGGACGAACCAGTCCTATAATCCAGTCTAGGAAGATGAAAAATGGGTGTGTATCGTCATCATCTGACCATAGAGACAAAAAGAAATGTCCTGATAGTTGGTAAGTCTTAGCAGTTTCAATCATTTTTATGCATTATCTCTGTGTTTTGTATACTTTCTAATTTAGTACACAATTAATTTACATAAATTTTGACTTCAAAAACTTTCATGCCACAAATGCCAATGTATTTTAGATCTTATTACATCCCAATTAGGTCTACACCAGATTCAAAGGCGATGAAGCTAACATTTCCTCCCAACTCCAAACGCGGCAAGTGGAGGCAAGGCCGCCTGAGTGTCGTCACGGTGAAATCAAACAGTGTGGTGGATCTCACCAGTTCACCGGAGTTGATGGCTATGAACAAGAGCTCACAACCAGAAACTATTGTCCAGGTATCATCACTGAATAGTATAGTATTTTAAATGAATAATACTGAACATTTGCTTACTTTTGAAATTAATTAGAATGATCTATGAACTTAGTAATCTTCTATAATATAAAAATGAATCGCAAAATGTGTTGGTAAGCGCATAACTCAACAAAGCCTGGTAAAATTGGTTACCAATTCTTTTTTAAATATTCGTTGAAGTCCAAGGATGGTTTTTACGGCGAGAAAAGTTCGAATAATTTCCGGGAAAACCCTAAAAACAATCTCGAAAGTTCATCCCTAACGGGAGTATAACGGGGTCCACGCGTACAAAGTCGCGGGCGGCCGCTAGTAATAAATAATAACTAAAGCATTAAAGATGTGAATGTTCAAAAATTTAGGATAATATACTAAGTTAAGGTTTAAATAAAACAAAGAAAGAAACTGCGTTTGACGCTTTACGCTTATGATCACCACGTTAAGTAAAATTGTTGTTATCCATACATAATATTTTATTTTATTTTTCATTTTAGGCGTTAGTAAAGAAAGAATCGACAGACAACGACGACACTATTCTACCTTCGCCAACCAGCGGACCAAATAATTATCCATCTTTGTAAGTAAACAGAAAAAATGTTTATTCAAACTTTTTGCACCTTTTTGGCTGGAGTTTTTTCGCAAAATTATTAACATAATATTTGAATTTTACAGGTTGAAAAACCCCATCAAAAGTGAGAGCTTCAAAAGGCCACTGTGTTTGAAAAATAAGTCTGAAGACAAAATAAATAAATGTAACGTAGAAAATAGTCCAAAAAAGAAATCAACTAAAAGACAGGAAGAACCTGATGAATCCATCAATTTATTGAAACCTGCCAGGTAAAAAATACATGTTTACTGACATAAACAAAATGAGCATAACTTTCACACAATTACAAAATCACAGTACTAACACAAATTAAATTAGTGCAGCTATTAACTTGGAAGATTGTTTCAATACCATCTGTATCTACGCTACTTTTACAAATAAAATACATCAGTAAAGGTATAGTCTGGTCCATGAGTACGTAGAATTTTGTCCAATGACCCCTAGCTACCCATCCTTATCGCTCGCGCGTAATTATGTTGCTATCGCGCTCGCACACTCACTGCGGGTAGGTGCCAGTCGCACAGTCGCGACAGCAATATAATTACGCGCGAGCGATAAGGATGGGTAGCTAGGGGTCATTGGACAAAATTCTACGTGCTCACGGACCGGGCTTTAGCATCATACATAGGGAGAAGCCACACGGTGCCTAACGGCGCCGCACCGCAAACATTTTGCCACATCACTGTACACATGGCGGTATATGTTACAATTTTATTACGAAGTTATCATGTTTTTTCTTGCACATGTGAGATGCCCGTGACACTCAGCAATTAACATTAATTGCTCTTGACAGATTTATGAAAATGTTAGACGAGAATTCGCCAATAAAAGTGCAAATGGACGATGAAACGCACTGCGAAATCCCATCCAGTTTGTCGATACTTGAACACCACGTGTTGGCTTCGAAGGACGCTGGTGAAGCTCTGAAAGCGGTCAGGTAATAGAAAAAAACAATTATTACTTATTATTAGTGACCCGCCCCTGCTTCGCACAGGTAAAATGAATTATACATACTTAGCTTAAAAACCTTCCTCTTGAATCACTCTGTTTAATAAAAAAAACGCATTAAAAATCGTAGTTTTAAAGGTACTTATACGCATACATAGAGACAGACAGCGGAAAAACTTTGTTTTATACTATGTAATGACAGAGTAAATACAAATTAAATGAGTAGGTCATCTTCATAGAAACGCCCGAGCGCGGTTTGTATGTGAGCGCGCCAATACGTATGCGGCGCGCACGCACAAACTGACAAAATTTAGCGTTGATTAGCAGTGAGTTGCCCCGAATTTTGTATTTACTCTGGTAATGATGATGAGGCTTGGTTTCCACACTTTCCACCAAGGCGGATTCTCTTATTTGCATGTCTCCACTCCGCTCCGCTTCGGTGGAAATGGATCGAGCAGGAAAGAGTCGGGCGCACTTGTTTTTCTATAGAATTTGACAGCGGCGGTGGCGCGGTGCGGAGAAGAGCGGAGATGTTCGGAGCGGTGCGGTGTTTCATACGCCCGTATTCACAAACATTACTATGACGTCTCACAGCGCGCGTGGACGCACAGGGTGACACACGAACCAATCACAGAGCTCTATTTAACGTTGTGCGTTCGATTTGCTGCTTCATTTAAGCAAGCATCGTTTGTAAATACGGGCGTTAGATAGCTGACAACTACGCATCTCGTCTCCGCACCGCTCCGCTCCGCTTTGGTTGCTTAGCCCAGCGGTTCCCGAATGGTGGTCCGCGGAACCCTGGGGTTCCGTGGAAAGGCCGCAAGGGTTCCGTAAAAAATATTATCCCACGTTTCGTGACCGACATTGTTCGCTCGCACCGACTTTACGCACAAGGGAGGGGCAGGGCGTGCGGGTGGATTAGTACGGGGGTTCCGCTAGGAAAAGTATAATCAATTAGGGTTCCTTGGCAAAAAAAAATTGGGAAACCCTGGCTTCGCCTGCTAGCTTCGCCGCACATCTCCTTTCGTCTCCGCCCTGGTGGAAACTAGGCCTAAGACTAAAGTAAATAAGCCGTGTGGTTCCGACAGAGTAGAACAGCCATAAGTTATTTAACTCTCTCTTTTTAATTGCACGGGTAAGTCATCGCATGTCCAAGTTTCATTTTACGCTTACGTTTGCTTACATCCCTGGGCTCAAGTTACTAACTTGCACTGCAATTCATTCAACCATTCTACCAAACACTACTCACTACCTATACTACTCAAGTAAGGATTACAAACATTTTGTAACTTCATCATGATAACAAAGTTCAAATTTTTTTTGTTCTTTAACCCTTAATTAGTCGCATGGGGTCAAAGCATTTTCGGATTCAAAAATGAAGCACTTGGCGCGGCCCGATTTCCTCCGCGCCCCCGGTAGCTTCATAAAACACGTCTTAGTTTGTATTTTGATAGCGACTAATTCACGGGAGTGGAAGGATGCGTCGCTGCGCTCTTGAGTGGTGACCCCATGCGAGTAATTACGTAACTTTTTTGGAAGAGGTAAGTTTTTTGTTTTATGTATTTATTTTGTGTATTATGAATAATATTTGTGTTATTGTATATTCAGTGAATAAATGTTTGTTATAAATGTGTTTTTACAGCTCTAAACAATAAAAATATTGATAAATTCAGTTTTACTACTACTTTGTCTTTTTTTTTCAGAGTTAGTAGAGATAGGAAAAAATAGCAAATTGTGCAATGGTTGGAAGATGTTTCTGATGAAGAAGAAGTAGTGGAGGGTAGAGTTCTGAGCCAGAGTTAGATGAAATAACAAAAAGTGATCATGATAGCGCTAATGAGATCGAACAATCCTCCGCACAATCAAGTGAATCGAAAATGCAAGAAATGTACAAGATTTGTGTGCAATGATCACTCTGAAATATACTGTCAACAGTGTAACAAGAATGATTCGGAGAGTTCCTAAAAAAATACTAGTATTACCTTTGATCTCAGTATACCTAAGTACAAATTGTTAATTATTGACAATTATTTTAATTTAGCTTGTTTTTGTATAATTAGTAAGAAATTCATGTTATTACCCATAGATATTAAAGAATAAATAAAGCATTTTTATAATAATATAGTTTCATTTACTTATAAATTTCAGTATGTATTAAAAACTACTCACACAATTTGGGGTCATCTGTGACCCCATGCGAGCAGTTATGTAAGATTCTTTATGCGAGTAATTAAGGGTTAAATCTTTATAAATAGTACTTATACATATTTATAACGCAAGGAAACCAAAATAACCAACATAGCCCGCAGAATTGTCAAACTTAGTAGGGCAGACAAATTCTCGAGTAGTGACCACGGACCGGAAGACTTAGTGTGGGCAGACTTCCCACTAGGTGGACTGACGATCTGGGAAAGGTCGCGGGAAGTACCTTAAAATGCGATCAGCGCAGGACCGTTCGTTGTGAAAATACTTGGGGGAGGCCTTTGTCCAGCAGTGATCGTCATTTGGCTAAATGAGGGCTATCGTTTTTATACTTAACAGTTGGTACCCCTGGCGATTGACAGGACCTTACTCTACAGTGGCGCCATCTTGATGAGTGCAAATGCGATAGTCCTCCTACCACTTTAGCGCTCACCAGCTGGCGCCACTGTCTTCGCTACTAGTAAGTGACAGGACCTTACTCTACAGTGGCGCCAACTGGTGAGCGCTAAAACGATAGCCCTCATTGAAAGAATAGTTCTTATAACGTGAATTAACAATTTTAAACTTTTTACAGCCCGTCGAAGAGTCCTCTTGGCGAAAACCAGAACATACTGAACATGCAAAGGCTTAACGAAACGGATGCGAGCATGTCACTGCTTCGCCCGGAACCTAAGGCGGCTAAGGTGTCTCCTGAAGACAAGGCTAAAAGGTATTTATTGCTACTATTTTTTTTTTCATGACATAAGTGGTTTTGTGAGCAATCAAGGGAAATGTGATGACAAGTAAGAAGTCTAGTAGTAAAATTATGATAAGGTCTGAATTCCTGTGGCAAAGGACAATGGGCAAAATGGTACCCGGCTCCAATAGATATGTGTCTAGTATCGTTTGAAAGGTCTTACCAAGATGAACAACTTTTACTATGACCACCAGCCTCAGATCTGGTTGTGTACGAAGATATAGTTACATACTTTTTTGCAGAATGGTACCCGGCTCCAATAGTTATGTTTGTAGTGTCATTTGAAAGGTCTTACCAAGACGAACAACATTTACTATGGCCACCAGCCTCAGATCTGGTTGCGTTCGAAGATAAAGATACTTTTTGTGTAACCTAAGTATCATACAGTACCTATGAAGCGGGACGCGCTCGGGGCAGGGCACCGCGACGATATGGTCGGACGCGGTGAGGAAGACGGTGGGCGGGAGTTTGCATCGTGCGGTCCACACAGCTTATGACCGCAGCCTGTGGAGGAACACTATCTGTGGTCACGATCCTGGGACCGAGGAAGAAGAAGAAGAAGTATCATACGTGTCCATCGTATGGTACTTAGGTTATGCGAGGCAGGAAGGGTTTACTGCTCCAGCATCCTTCCTTAACTCTATAATTAAATTATTGATGGGGATAATTGTGAAATAAATATTTTTATTTAAAGAAGTACTACCCCCTTATTAATAAAAAGTTACACCTAGGAAGAACCTTGGATTGACACCAAATGACAATTTAAGCCAGAGTTCAACTAGGGTGTAACTTTTATTAATAAAGGGGTTAAAGTTTTATTACTTCTTAAGGGTTTTATTATGGGTTGCTAAAGCGAATTAACCCACAAGACCCAATAAGTCCACCCACAAGATGGACCGACGACCTCATAAAGGTAGCGGGAAGGCGCTGGATGCAGGCCGCCACCAACCGGCCATTGTGGAAATCATTGGGGGAGGCCTATGTTCAACTGGACGTCCTATGGCTAAAATGATCAAGATGATGATGATGAAAGCGAATAAAGGGCTAATAGCTTGGGTAGTTCATCGTAGATATAATCCTTTCCTTTTCGATGCTTCTTTTAGTTATATTAATAGATTGTAGTCATAATACATACTCGTATACATGGATGATTGTGTTATACTTTCATTATAATACTTAGTGGAATTACTGCTTTCAAAACGTGAATTAGAACTGGCCCCATAGCAGACATTTTCCTACATCTAAAGGCCTTTAAAAAAATATATTGGTTATGGCTATTGGAGCGGGTACCACTTTCCATACATTTTTGCCCATCATCCTTTGATTAATAGTATACAGGGTGTTGATTTCAATACTCGCCATATTTAGGGAGTTGATTAAGTAGCTCGTACAGTTGATTTCGCACGGAAAATATTCACAAAAAATTCCACTTTCGTTTGTAATTTTTTTTGATGGATAGTGCGTTTATGTAAGTCATAATAGATCACCTAAATAAATTATTATTATTATTTATTTATTATTATTATAAATACCTAATACCTACGTTTTTTGTAGTAACACTGTTGCATTATCAGTGCGATACTGTTTTTAAGCCTCAATGACCGACTTCTGGACAATCTAACGTATTGCGTTTATTTCACAGAAAACTTCCCGTGGAGCCCGTATACAAAGAGCCAACTGTGAGGAAGAAAGCTGAAAAACGCGTCCTGCCCGGGTGGAGCTGTGATGAATGTAAAACGGTATGTATTGTGGCACAATGGACATTCATATAGTACAAGTAATATTACTAGAAGTCGGCATATAGCTGAAGAATTTCGTTGCGGGTCCAATGACAGTTTAAATTTTCCCGCGGCCCCGGGACAAACTTGACCTTCACTGGTTGGGTTTTTGTTGGCGGTCAATCTGTAGATCCTGGCTACACAGGAGTTGCAGCGGTGGGAACGAGAGGTGGGAATAGTCCCGAATATAGCTGAGGAGATAAATGTATTTTTGATTTGCTATTTTACAAAATTACAAAATAACTTCTATCTCAAAACTATTCATTTTAAGCATAGATAAGCCAATAATAAATTGTTCATAATAGTCTCTGATAGCATATTCGGAACTTATCTGTTAGATATCTGTAAAAAATGTATTTTATCTAACAGATAAGTCAAGTAACTTTTATTTGTTAGATTGCGTTATATTCAAATCAGCAGCCTATCTAAAGTTTAAACTATCAGGAACCGCCAATACCTCACCTTCCTCACTTGTTTAATCTCTCCGCAGTTCTTTGACGAGCTATACCAAAACGACCACGAGATGCTCGCCAAGAAGATGGAAGAGTGCTCCAAGCACCGCGGAAGGAACAACCCCGCGCGCCCCAAGACTCCTGAAGGTTTCTGGAACCCGCGTTGGTCTGTGCCCAGCGATACTGAAGAGTTTAATAGGAGGAACAACGCTGCGTAACCAACCCTAAAAAATCAATCAATCCCTATAAAAATCAGTCAATACCCTCGATAAATCAGTCAATCCCCTAGAAGAATCAGTCGATCCCCTATAAAAATCAGTCGATCCCCTCGATAAATCAGTCAATCCCCTATTAAAATCAGTCGATCCCCTAGAAAAATCAGTCAATCTCATAGAAAAACTCAACGAAATCGGTTCTCAATAGCACCGCGACCGGAATGACCCCGCGCGCCCCAAGACTCCTGAAGGTTTCTGGAACCCGCGTTGGTCTGTGCCCAGCGATACTGAGGAGTTCAACCGGAGGAACAACGCTGCGTGACCAACCCTAGAAAAATCAGTAAACCCCGCGATAAATCAGTCAATCCCCTATAAAAATCAGTCGATCCCCTATAAAAATCGGTCAATCCCCTACAAAAATCAGTCAATCTCATAGAAAAACTCAACGAAATCTGTGCTCAATAGCACCGCGACCGGAATGACCCCGCGCGCCCCAAGACTGGAAGGTTTCTGGAACCCGCGTCGGTTTGTGCCCAGCGATACTGAGGAGTTCAACCGGAGGAACAACGCTGCGTGACCAACCCTAGAAAAATCAGTAAACCCCTCGATAAATCAGTCAATCCCCTATAAAAATCAGTCGATTCCATAGAAAAATCAGTCAATCATAGAAGAACTCCTCAACGAAATCTGTTCTCAATAGCACCGCGGAAGGAACAACCCCGCGCGCCCCAAGACTCCTGAAGGTTTCTGGAACCCGCGTTGGTCTGTGCCCAGCGATACTGAGGAGTTTAATAGGAGGAACAACGCTGCGTGACCAACCCTAGAAAAATCAGTAAACCCCTCGATAAATCAGTCGATCCCCTATAAAAAACAGTCAATCCCCTAGAAAAATCAGTCGAACCCCTATAAAAATCGGTCAATCCCCTACAAAAATCAGTCAATCTCATAGAAAAACTCAACGAAATCTGTTCTCAATAGCACCGCGGAAGGAACAACCCCGCGCGCCCCAAGACTCCGGAAGGATTCTGGAACCCGCGTTGGTCTGTGCCCAGCGATACTGAGGAGTTTAACCGGAGGAACAACGCTGCGTGACCAAGTCTAGAAAAATCAGTAAACCCCTCGATAAATCAGTCAATACCCTATAAAAATCAGTCGATTCCATAGAAAAATCAGTCAATCATAGAAGAACTCCTCAACGAAATCTGTTCTCAATAGCACCGCGGAAGGAACAACCCCGCGCGCCCCAAGACTCCGGAAGGTTTCTGGAACCCGCGTTGGTCTGTGCCCAGCGATACTGAGGAGTTTAATAGGAGGAACAACGCTGCGTGACCAACCCTAGAAAAATCAGTAAACTCCTTGATAAATCAGTCGATCCCCTATAAAAATCAGTCGATTCCCTAGAAAAATCAGTCGATCCCCTATAAAAATCAGTCGATCTCGATAAATCAGTCAATCCCCTATAAAAATCAGTCGACCCCCTAGAAAAATCAGTCAATCTCATAGAAAAACTCTTTAACGAAATTTGTTCTCAATAGCACCGCGGACGGAACATCCTCGCGCGCCCAAAGACTCAAGCTTCTAAAACCCGCGCTAGTCTGTGCCCAGCCATACTGAGGAGTTCAACCGGAGGAACAACGCTGCGTGACCAATCCTAAGACAATCCTGATCTACATGGATAAACAAACATATTAATCAACCCTCTAAAAATCACTAATCAAACCTGTGTAGACATTTAATCCATCTTCTAGTAAAACTTTCCCAAACAAACTTGTTCTCAATAAGGAATAAGGTTTTATTTTAACAAAGGTATCTAAAAGCTGCACTGCTCCATGTCATTCGAGGAGTTTACGCAGGAAACTGCTGCGTGACCAACCCTAGAAAAATCTGTTAATCCTCTATTGATCTATTCGTAAATAAACCTAAAGAAAAATGATTAAAATGCAATACGCGCCTTATTTGCTCAGAAGCAAAAAAGGACTGGATACTGAAGAAAGAGTTGAAATGGAAGAAATATACTGCAATTATATTTTTAAACATTGGCACAAGTCTTATTCATAAGTTCTTTATTGCCCATCTAAATAACGCTGGGCATTGACTTGTATCTCAATGCTCATCGCGCATTCGTCGATGACGTCACCTAACGGAACTAAACATTTTATCTAAGGTAAACTTCTGTGATAAAACCATTTTATGGAATATTGGGTGCCTTAATATTGTAATTAGTGTTATTTAATGTTAAATAATATGAAAATAAGCAAATATAATTTGGATTTTACTAATTAATCGTTTTTTTTAATCCTACCTTCCTTGATCATCATCATAAGTTATCACCTAATGAGTGATTATATCACTGATTACCTTTTTTTTTTAAGAAATAACACCTTAATTAAAAGCTACCTACCTATTGTTTTGATTATCTACCTTCAGTTTGAGTCCAGAGCAGGTCATGCAAGTACCAAATGTCAATGTAACGTATTATGCTTACATACTCAATGCCTTGGCTTTGCCCTTTGGTAGTTAATTCATTGCAAGTCACTTCTGTAAATGGAAAATGAGGTCGTTTGCTATCCAACTAGGCATATATCCCAATCTGTTCATGTTATTGCAATTGAAGCTAGTTAGTGGAAAATCTAAGGCATGTTTACTGCTTGTGAGAGTATTGTTTATTTATATGTAATCGGGTATACACACAAGTGACTTCAGATGTTGAGGTGATGACCCTAATAAAGCAGTATAAGCAAGCATGGGCCAAATAGGTCGACAGAAAATACTTTAGGTACATACTCTTACTGAACATACTAAGTAGGTATACATAAAGAACCCATGTGAATCACGCGCCGCGCGCGGTGTTTGCCAACAGTTAAAACAGCATGACTTGGTTAGATTGAATGAGTGTGTGGGCGCAAGGTGAATCAATAACAACATTTTTGGAGAACACCTTTTATTTTTCTCAATAAAACAGAATATTATAATTTTTCACTAGCTTATGTTAAAAAAAGGAAATGTAAAATAATAGTGAAGAATTAGTATTACATCAAAATGTTGCAATCTTTGCAGAGTGGCTATGCGCGGTGACTACATCACCTGGATAATGTTAGTCTGTAACATTGTCACAGCAATTCCCCAATTTCTAAAATAGTTTTACAATTTTTTTGTCATAATATTTAGCATGTCACTATTCAGCTTACAACATTGTGGTTGGTACAAATAATGAAATTTTGCATTCATTCAAAAAATAGTTTCATTTACAATTATTTGAACTGAAAATTTACGGTTACTTTGATATACATATTTTTAATGCTACAACAAATTTACATGAGAGGGTCTATGACAGTTTCTTAGCTTTCTGGTACAGTGTATCGACAACCTTGCTCATGTGATGGATGGTTTCGAGGACAGTCTCATAAGTCTTCTCCAGGGGGGATTCATCAAACACTATTAGGACGCCTTCTCCTTGATCCAAGATTCCGTTTAGTTTCTTGTCCAGTATCATTTGGGACAGCTTCTTTTCTACTTGTACTACTGGCAGACGGATGCAACGTGCGACATGGTCTACTTGCACTCGCATATAAGGCTCTACGATGCGACATAAATTCTGTTCCAACATCGTATCATATAAGGCACCCAAGTGGGCACGCACAACCGCATCTTCTTCTAGCTCCCTCTTGTAAGTCTTGAGAGCAGCCTGGAAGTCTGCCAGTGATCTCTTGTGGGAAGCAGTAGCAACGGCCCGCATTGCTTCCAGCTCCTTCCCTGCATATTTGAGGGCCGCCTTGCTCCCACAGACCGTGCCCACTTCCTCAGCCTGATTCAACATGATTTTGGACAGCAACATGTACTTCAGGGCAGTCAGTGCTTTGGGACTGTCTGCACCATCATAACCTTCAAAAGCTTCATAGAAGTATGAGTAAGCAGTTTTGAAGTCGCGCTCATCGGCCGCGTGCAGTATGCCCGACTGCAGATCGAGCGCGGCTTGCATCTTGGGAGGACAGTAGATAGCATTGGCAGTGGTCCTGGCCGATGTTAACGATGCACGAGCCTTGGGTAAATTGCTAAGTGCATGATAGGTTTTGCTCTCTAAAAGAAGCACTTCAACTAATAAGTTCTTATCATCTAACTTCTTGAGCTCCTTGAGTAAAGCTGTGGCCAAATCCAGGGCCTCTGTATACATACCAGTGTCGAAATACAAAGCGATCAGTCTTGCTTCCAGCGACTGTCGCAGGAAGGTACGACGCTCCTCCTTCGCCCATTCTATACACTCTTTACACAGTTGGACTTCTATTCCGATGCCTGCTTCCAAATCCAGGAAGAAATCAACCAGTGAACGTACCAATTTCGCTGCTTTCGCTTTACTTATAAGGCTGAGGAATGGCCTGGTTGCTTTGATGAGTTCTGCTAGTTCCTTGGCTTTCCCTTCTTTCTTGTACTTCTCGCCTAGGTTCAGGATACCTTGTTCCTTTGCCCTTATGTTTTCTTCGTCATCTTCGGGCACCTCGCCAGTGCTAACCATTTTGTCGGTCATGCGGACGTCTTCGTCTCTGTTCGTCGACGAGACGCGTGATCTCTCGAATAACATAGCGCCGGCCATGATGTGTATATTTATATGCTTACACTAAAAAAAGTAGAGGTAAACAGTAAATCCACACTATAACAGCTACACTTTTCCTTTGTAATTTTGTATAATCGCAAAGTCATCGACGTCCTCTTTCAGAAACAAATCGTAGACGCGGACAATGTTGCCATCTAAGAATTAAATATACTGCTATTTAGTATTAGTAGAATATTTTAAAATTTGTAGTAAAACTACCACTGATAGTTTACAAAAAAATATCAATGTTTTTTTACAAACTTATTTTAGTCACTAATTTTAAAATCTTTTTACGAAATTTAATTTTTATACGAAAATGGTAAGTTATTTTTATTCTTTTAGCATGAACTATTTAAGGAGGTTTACAAAAGATAAAAATAGGTAAACAAAACTATTTCCTAATAGCATAAAAGGAGTAAAACGTAATAATTTGATTGAAGTTTCTTGCCAATTACCTATCTGTCAGTTGTTGCAGTAACATTTTATAATTTTTCTATACCCAATTTGCCTAAAAAAGATAAGAAAATTCATCAAAATGGAAAAAGAACAAGATGCAGCATACATATTTGAATTGAGTAAATCCATTAAGCATTTTTATGAAACTCCCGTTATATTTGTAACGAGGAAAGATTATTCCGACAATGTTTTTAATGCAATGTGTTCAATGCGAACAGCACTACAAAATAATTCTAAGAGTGAAATGATTGATATAATTGCTGATTTTCATTTACATTGGCTACATGCGGTCAATGATTTAGAAAATTTCAAAAAACGTATCCATGATTTAACTAGAGAAGAAATGTATCAGGCTATAAGTTATTCCATTGATGCTATTTCGTATCGGCTAAAGTATTACCAGAGATACATGGAGAAGAATCGATCGTCGCTATCTAATGCTGATCAAGCCAATTTAATTTCTGATATGGAAATAGTTGAAGATATGCATAAAGATGTGACTCACGCTTTATTAGATAAATTGCGATGTTTTAGAAATCTTGGGAGTGACGACGATTTTAAATTAAAAGTGAAAGAGAACGTTGAAGAACTACTTCAATGGCTAGATAAAATCAACGATGAACTAGCTATTAACTTAAGTAAATATATGCATGTTCATGTTCCTCATCTTAGATCAGATTTAACGAAAACTCTACAACAGATTGTTGATGAGTTACAAAAATCTCGTACTCCATCAGCGCAACTTTTGTTGGATGAATTGAAGAAAAAAGGCAAGGAATTAAGCTCAATGATACGTGGCACAGCGGCTCATGGATTAGAAATCAGCAAAGTTGTAGAAAAAATTAGTGTTTTGGAAGATCGCATAGAACGTTTAGAACATGAACCAATGTCTGCAGCTGTTATGGCTTTGCAGCATAAAAAAGATTATTTAGAAAGAAGACTAGCATCGCTTGAGAATCTTAGAACGACTATAAAAAGTATTCATCAGTTGAGTGCAGTACCCTTAGATGATGTTTCTACAGATGATGTCTGTGTTTGTGAAGATTTCTACCAGTTCCGTATTTTTAACCACTTGTTACCAACTGAAGAGCGAGAACGTTTGGTAACTGAATTGTGCTACCTGTGGGACTTAGCAGTTTTTGGGGAGCGAAGTCACAAGTCTATTATTTCAATTCTAAGTGCCGCTGATATGAAAGAAGAATTCACTGATGAACTTGGAACCTACTATTTTGATGAGCATGGCAGGAAAATATACAAATTTCCTGAAGACGAAACTCTCTATCAACCAAATGAAATGAACGAACTCGTACCACTTTCTGACGACGCTGAACACATTTATTACTTTGACGAATGTGGGCGTTACTTTATAGATGTCAAAACTAGGCAACGTGTATACAAGGCGCATGCTACTGCCAGTGAGTATATGATGGATTCTACTGGTATATTATTAAAATCAAAAGAAGAACGTGATGGAACAACGTATTATTATGATAATTACGGACGTTATTACATAAATGAAGAAGGAAAACATATTTATCGAGAAACTGATGCAGTTAGTGAATATGAAAATGATGGACTGGGGAATCTTGTTAGAATTCGTAGTCATTTGGACATATTTCAGCCATGTCCTGATGATGCTCATGTAACTGAAGATTTTAGGTATTTGAAAAAAGTCGTTGGTCCTGCATTGCGCGAATGCATTGCTGACGTAATTTTACTACAACCTGCAGATCCTATAAAGTACCTTTCAACGAGACTTATAAAATATAGAGAGAACTTAGAATTAAAAGATAAAAGAGCTACTGAGAAGGAAGAACTAAACATTGAAAGAGAAATCAGATTTGCTGAAGAGAGAGCAGCTGCTGAAAGAGCTGCCATGGAGGCCGCGTTGCTAGCTCAAGGTGGTAGTGAAGCCAGTTACGACTCTAATTTGATGAAGTACACTTCTATGCATCATGATGATGTAATGTCTGTAGGAGGTGCCAGTTCGAAATAATTTTAGATTTTTTTTTGCCAAGTAAATAAGAGAGTATATTATTTGAGTCTCAGATTATTGAATTTTTACTTGGAAGGTATTTTTTAAGCAAGTTGCAAGATTTAATTTTGTTTTTATTTTCTAAGCAGAGGTTAGTGAGACTGACCAAATGCATGAATTATGAGGAAGTGCTATCATGATAATTTTGTTTAATTAAGGTGAACGTTGTGTCCGTCCATGGTTTAATTTTTATGTTAATTAATGTTAGATTTCATAATAAATATAACCATTTGAAATCATTTTTGTTCTCATTCAAATATTTGAAACTTGAAACTTACAAATGATTCGATTTCTTTCAATGTTGAGAAAAAACACCATCCCTCTTATTAGTCGACAGTTGAATGTTCTCGAACCTCTCAAATTTGCGAAAAACTACTATTAGTTGTGAGATTTTTTGATATGGCAATATATTTTTTATCTGTTATTTTTGACAGCTGATGGTCAGCCATATTTGTAAAATTTTGACGAATTTCGTCGAGTGAACTCGTTCGAGTAATTTTGTTGTGGAATTCTTTCCGAAGCTTTGCATTTATCAAAGCTATAATTTTCTTCTACCGAAATCTATTCTAGTTACATGTTACTATATTATTTTAAACTTAGGCTGACTTGGGAATGAGGTGTCTTCGATGAAAACAATTTCTAGTGCCTACGTATTTCCTACAATGATTAATCTTTTAGGGCAAGGTTCCTCGTTATTTTATGTAAATTAGTATGGATGGGAGTGACGTATCGAACAGTGTGTGTTGTCATCACGTGCTAGTGTGATCGCGGAGGCTTGCTGTGAGGGGTCGTGTGTCGTGATCGCTGTTCGCATAGAGAAGTCATTGGCATCGCTGCCTTCAATATCAGTTGTTTGTGACTGATGGGCATTTAGTGCAAGCGTGTGAGGTTTGTCGCAATGGCACCGAAGCCCCCGCCGCCGCCTGGTCCGCCTCCTCCGCCCGGGCCGCCTCCGCCGCCTATATTCGGGGGTTCGTCCAAAGGAGGCTCCTCTGACGACAGAAGTGCCTTGTTGAGTTCCATTAGACAGGGTGCGAGGTTGAAAAAGACTGTTACAGTGGACAAAAGTGGACCATACATACCTGGGAAGGTTTCAAATGTGGAAACTAAAAGTAGTGGCCCGGTTGGAAATGGAGTTCGGAGTGGAGCCATGCAAAATGGTGGTGGGGCTCTCCCACTCGGAGGCCTGTTTGCTGGGGGCATGCCAAAACTGAGGTCTACTGGGAAACTGGGTGGTAAGCTGTGCTCTCTGCTTTCTATTCTTTTCACTATTATCAGTAAATGTTATAGATCAAAATAATGTAGCAAAAATTAATCTCCCTTTTAAGTTAAAAGTTACATGAGAAATTCCTTGTAATACTCATCATTAGTTCATCAATAATGGTGGGAATGTATGCAAAGATTACTGTTGATCTGAGAAAGTTGAAGAATTTTATGATGTTTTTTTGGAGACAAATATTTACAAGTGTACACAGTATTCAAGTTCTTGTAATTTCTAGTTATAAAATAAATTTTATAACTTGTTTTGAGTATGGTTATTCATTAATGTAATCTAAGAATGTTGTTTATGTTATCATCATTATATTGTACTGTGTGATATGATAATGATGATAACATTTGCCTACTTGATTACAAGTTGTCCATTACAACTAGATTTACCTCTGGAAATTTTGTTTATTTATGATCATGATGAATCCCCTGCATTGAAAGAATAACCTGGGCAATACCTAATTTAAGCCATTCAATCATTGTATTTCAATTAAATTAATGATTTTCCAAATTAAAAAGTGCCCCTAATTAGTATGAAGGTTTTACAACAATACCTACTTATTGGTATAGTTTATTTAAATTTATAGTCTTTTTCACGTAAGATGATCCGTATGACACTTGAAGGTTATCCATATTACGCATACTACATATGCAGAATATTTTTGAAAAAATATTTGTATTTTATTAGCAATATAATAAAAATAAATTAACTACTTGTCTTGAAATATATAGTAAAATCTGAGTCTATTGATTATACTTTAATTAAATACGATGTAAAAATATTTTTTATTTAATGTACGCAATGTGTGAAACGGAATAGATTTAGTGCTGGGGTATTTCTTGTATGATAAAATCGATTATTTCGGCGGTTCATTAATCGATTGCAGTGAATACTCAGTTATTAAAAACATCACAAAAATCAACTATATTTTTCGATTATTGACTTTAATAAACGCATTGAAAATAAATTAATAGTTTTTAATTTAAAGAAACAGAACCAGTACTTTTTAGGAATCGTTTTTTTGAACACGAACCATGAAATTTGAATATTATCAATAAAAAAATGTTACAATAATATTTGTAATTAAAAAAAACATGTTTTTTGTTAAATAACACCTACACAAAATATTTCTCTGAAAGTAGGTTTTACTAACTCTTCGAAAAAAATCGATAGATAAATCGCTATGGTTTAGTTATGTGACATCTCTAAATCTTTCAAACTCGAAACGTCATACGGATCATCTTAGGTGAAAAAGACTATAGGAACACAAGAATCACTATTTTATGTCAAGTATACAGTTTTTATTTTTAGATAATTTAATTAAAACTAGACCCCAACTGATTACAATAAATTCAAAAAGATTAGGTACATATTTCTCAACAATAACAACAAAGGCCACTGGCCCACTACTTTATCATAAAACCTGTACCTGAGTCAAACATCCCATCATGTCACATTTTAGGATCAACACAAAATGGTCAAGCGAAGATGGATGCGCCGCGGTTTCCACCGCCGCAGCAGCCAACGAAGTCATCCCCAGAGAGGAGTAGGCCGGCGATGCCCGCGCCGCCTGGAAGCGTCGGGGCGCTAACCGCGGCGCTTTCCGAAGCCCTAGCTGGACGGGAGCGAGGAGAATCCGCTAGGGATCACCACAGAGAGTCGCCTAGAGAGTCGCCCAGAGAGCCAGTTAGAGAGATCCATAGAGAGCCGCCGAGGGAGCCCCCGCCGGCACGGCCCGTCGTCAGGCGGCAGCCCAGCGATATCAGAGTGAGGGGACCACCTCCTCAACCCCCTGTGCAGAAACCCGCGATGCCATTGGTGAGTGTAATTTTTTTGCTTTTGCATGATATATTATTATGCGCCCTCAGTGCAGTGGCGAAAAAACGCAAGTTCATCGCCATAAACCAAAGAAGAAGAAGAAGAGTTAAAGAAGATTATCAAGAAGATTATCACGTAGGTAGACAATACATAGTACCTATAGCAGGCAACTTTTCGAGTGATTTATGTATTTACCTACATCAATAAATACCGTTTGGTAGGTGGTGCCTAATTGCCTGTGCAACGTCGACCGATAAAGATCGAAGCGATTTCTTATTAGGCAATTAATGTTATCAAGAATATCAAGCCTCGATAAAACAATTACGTCTCTATCACGCTAGGAATGTTTATTATTATTCTCACTCTGACACCTGACACAAAAAATATGAATTGACCATCAGCTGTATTTACAATGGCACTATATCCGCCACTGTTGGGATCGGATTGCTAGCCCTTAGTGCGTTGGGATAAGAGTGTTGGATGTGCAAATGAATTCAACCGAGCGTGGCGCCGATCCATCTACTGCGTACACAATAGAGATGAAACGGATATCCGGTAACTATCCGGTTGGCCGGATATCCGGCCATATATTACTATCCGGCCGGATACCGGATAGTAACTCACTATCCGGCCGGATACCGGATATTAAAAAACTACGACAATTTCCTATTAATAAAATTAAATACATTAATCTTTGAAGTAAACATCAATAAAATGGCTTATAAATAATGACGGCTTTTATTTAAAGTCCAAAAAGTTACAAAAAGCCATATTAAGGCCTTTAAAAAAACTAATTTCGTTTTCTGGGCTATTCACTCTAATGACGAATACATAAATAGTAAATATGTATCTGTTAAGTCGAAATACATAAAATAAAATAGGCGATCTTTTGTTCACTGATGGTCTGATGCACAGATCTGTGGTCTGATGTCATGATGCAAGTGAACTCAACACGTGAACACTCACGATGGCAACCGAAATCGCCCAAATTGATCTGCCCCCTAGACAAGTGGCAAAATCTGACATTTTATTCGGACTGATTCGATTTTAGGAAAGTGTGACTAGTCTAGTCTACTAATTAGCACAGAATAATAATAGGTACTACGTACAGAAGGTTTACTTCGCGAAGGTATTTAAAAAATGTATGCTCAATGTCAATAACAATATGGTGTAATTTAGCCTGTCACAAGAGTCAAGCACCATTTTGTTGACAAACGTCAGTGATCGGCACTGCGCCGAAGTCATAGGGCTGACTTCGGTAAAATGATGTGACGTGAGGTGCCAAACTGCGGAAAATGGCGGAGGAAATACATGATTTAGCATGAATTATCATGAATAATATTAACTACTTATTTACCTCTCAGTGTCTTGAGGCAACTTAAAAAAGTACATTCTGAGTTTTTATTATTATTTAAGCAGTTAAATACTGCACAGTATTTAGTACACCATTTTCTTTATTTTCCTTTCATCATACACAAGAATACGCGTGCGTGAGTCAATGTTCGCTCGTATGTGAGGCCTTGTTGAATAGTATCCTGTAGGTAGGCCATCGTGCGTGTTTTGTTTTCGATGTAAACTCGCGGAGATGAACAGGCCTGCTATTAGACCCACTGATCGCGTTCGAAGCACTTGTGCGGCGCTAAACTCGTCACGACATGCAACGAGACAATGGGCCAACTATCCGGCCGCCGGATATCCGGCTATCCGGCCTAGCAGCTGGCCGGATATCCGGTATCCGGTGTCCGGCCAAACAACTATCCGTTTCATCTCTAGTACACAAGAACAGGTGGACCGAAGTCGATGTATCTGTGCTATATGACAATCTTCTATCAACTGACCCTGGTCATTAATTAACTAACTTAATTAGGCCAACGGCAACAAGAGCAAATCAATTACGTTTATTCTGTTCTTTAATTGATATCACAGTGTGTGACAGACGGACCGTGATTTTACTATCTGAGAACTCACTGCCTGTGGATTTTTGCTTCCTTTAGGATCATACCTATGCTAGGAGGAATATTTGAAGGGATTTTTCGAAGCTATTGCTAAAGGAGTGAAGTAAAAGTAAAAAGTTTTTGGAGACAATATTGGTACGAACAAAGACGCGGGCGTTCGCTAGTAATCAATATAACCGGCATAGTGTGTACTCTCCAGTAATAATTTTCTTGTTTTTGTACCATTATAGCTGTGTTAACATTACGCTGTACTTGATTGCAAATTCCCGTTGCTATCATCAAATTACTTGGTTCAGTAACTGTGCTATGCATTACGATTGCGTACCTCGGACCTCGGTCACATTCTGATAGTCTAACTAAGCATTTATAAATAACCATTGACACAATACTTCCGTAAAAATAAAAGATGACTCCCACGAACAGTGGTAAAAGGTAAAAATATCCTTAGAGGGGATAAACGTCCACGTGCGCCTTCGCGGTATCTCCGTGGGTGGATATGGGCCGTTTTGGTATCTTTTTATTTAGATTAACCTTGCCCGATGTGTTGACTGAGAATAACTTAAACAAACTCCCATCGGTGCAGTGGATATCGCTTATTTCAACAGATGCACTCGTTCGTAGTTGGTAAGCTGGGCAACGTGTTGCGAAAGCTGGTGGGTGGATGAGACCCGAATTTTATTGCCGTGTTATTCGGAAAAATACTGTAGGCTGATGTTGCGTCGGAATGGCAACATCGTTTTGTAAATGTACATTACCGAGTAATCACGCCTTTCAATTGGAAATCTCACATTCTTATGCAGTGCTATATTTTTGGCGAATTAAAAGGATGACTCATTTTTACGCTCTAAATATCAGACCCTGGTCAGAGAAATCAAATATAAAGGTAATATTGATTCTGGTCCTGTTGTTCCGATTACAAAGTGTGCTACAATCGGGAAATGCCTGATATCAGCCACTTATTAATTTATCTATTGTGTTAAAATGTTTTATCATTAGCTTTATCTACGACTTCAAATGTAGAACTAAATTACACCTTCAAATCTAAAAAAAATGAGTTTCTTTGTTCAAGAATACTCGTACACCTACGTATTTTCAGTTATATGTGGTTTCTTACTAAGTTATAACTATCACATACTTATAATGAACTGCATAGATTGGAACGAATTGGTGATCAGCCGCAGCAAATATATGTACATATTTAAAAGTTCCTATTCTTAATTTTCTTTTTATCAAATCATTTCATGTACTTGTCGATATCTGCTATCCATTGCCATGTCAAGTGTTTATCTGATAGTATTATCCGCTGGTCTGTAGCGAGAATCACTATCAGTTAATAATTGTTTTGGGTGTATTTTTTGCGATCTATTTTGTTGCATTTTCGTTATTGTAACAATGGACGACGAGGAAATACAGTTTAGAAGATATTATTTTAGGGTGAGTTGCGTTTCACTGTTATTTTACATTTAAACTCAGTTCTTCTCATGTGACCATAATAATAATATAAATTATTGATCTACATTATCACTTGCAAGTTAAGTGTTCTCCCGCACCACCAAAAGATGGCGTTGTCTGTACACGAAATCGCGAATAAGAAATCGTTACGCCCGTATCATGAGATCTTTCACCGAAATTATATAAACTTATGGGAATCAATAGGGTGCAAATGGTGCAGTATAGCATTGTTTGGTTTGAAGCAAAACTGAAGATTTTCTGTTAGGTATATTTAGTGTTATCTCTTATCTAACGAACTAAATGAGTCATTGCGCTATCTCACACTTTTCACACTAAACATTGTCTGTAATATATCCAATGATACATCTATTCAACAGTCTTGTAGAATACAATACAACATTTTGCAAAGATTGGTTTGACTATTATTATCATTTCTGACTTGTTATGCGTGCAGATATCAATGCATTCAGCTGATGTTGCCATATATCGTATTATTTTATTGCGGATACAACGAATTTGCATTGTGCGACTGACAATGTATTATATTTACCTACGGTTGGGTTTACCGCCGCGTAACCCACAGGATATCACGGGAATTGACGCACGCACGACGTATTGTCCTCGAGGCATTATTAATCTTCTATGAATAATAGTTTCTATTCTTTACTTATTCTCATTAATTATTATACGTGATTCATTTATCAAGGAGGAAACCATAAATTATTAGCCGTTTACTAAGTAAGAACTAACCTGGAAAGTTGGGTACCTATTAAAATATTTTTGCACTGAAAGGAGGTATTTAGACTTACAAAAGGTCTATTATACAGGGTGTTAGGTAAATGGGTATATGAGCCGACACTAGCCCTTGTTAACATGGTCCCTTGTTAATATAATTAAAATGAAGATATCAATTTTCTGACTTCTCCATATCATTTATATGACCATGTTAACATGGGCTAGTGTCGGCTCATATACCCATTTACCTAACACCCTGTATAAAACCTTTGGAAATGTGAAAGTATAGATTTGTATAATCTCTATCTAGCTTGACAGCTAAATAAAACAATCAAGCAAAAAACTATACTATTAACCGACTAAACGTAAGTTAATCCAGTCTCAGTAAATATCGTAGGCCAACCTTGTGCAGCCTAGAGCTACATATTGGCTGTAATAGCAGATGGTACAAAACTCTTTGGCAGCCGGTTGGTTTTGGCACGCGCCGCGTCATTAGCACTTTGATTACTTTACAGGACGTGCTCGTTTGACCCCATTTTACTGTGTAGCAGTCAGATATCATCAACCAGACAGATATCAGCAATTCAGCATAGAATTGGGCAAAAACATTGTTTTTATCTAAATATACCTGCCAATGGGCTACTACGTTATGTGAGTAAAGTTACAGTTACCATTTGGGCTATATTAAATGTGTATAGTAAGTTAAATAACAGTTAACATCTATCGAGGCTGGGGGTAATGTTTGTAACCAAAAAAGAAGACTTTTTTTAGTTTGTTTAAGTTTGAAACAGAAATGAAAGTACACACTTACCTACTATAGCATACTTTTTATCAGTGATAACTTCGAACAGCTAAATGCATTTATTTAGTTTTTATTTACAAATAATGTTTGCCTTTCGTTAAAGGACATTTCCTTTATATCTTAAGTTATTACTTTTAACTGCTAAACATACTATTAAATGAACCACTGACAAAGTAACGACAACATGAGAATTAAGGGGCGTAGATGATTAAGAAAATTTTGTTTTTCTTTCGAATGATATTCTAGCATTTCGAATTTACGATGAATGAGCCACTATGTAGGAGTAAAAATCCCCTTACAAAGTAACGGAATGTTTACTTTCAAAAATGAAAGTGTTATTGAAGTTACATTGTAACGAAAAGTTCACCCAAGATTCCGGAAATAAAATTAAAGATATATTGAAAGCAGACTTCGAATCCAAAAATTGTATCGCTAATTTTTTTAAACGGTGTCTGTACTTCTGTAGACATTAATTTTCGATATTGATTCGATAATGTCTGTCTGTATTAGACTATTATCGATCGATTTAGAAAGAAAGACAAATATTTATTTGGTTCAAAACTTAACCAAAATGGTTATTTAGGTCCTATTTTCCTTTAGGGACGTACAAAAGTCAAATCTACCTAAAAACACCTGCTATACCTATTGGCTATCGTGGATTACATACAGGAAGCTAAATACATACAAAGTTGGTTGGTTTATTTGATTCACCAACAGCTGGTTGTTATCACTGTTACTGCTAGCTCTATTTATAGATTTTCACCTGGCACACCGATTCGGAGTGTAATTATTCAAAATTTAGTTTTATTCACGTTCTAATCGGTCGATATATATCGCGCGTGTCTATCGAATAGATAATGATAAAAAAGCAAAAAAATGCGTATAAATCCTCAGGTGATAAAACACAATCATGTTGTTTTCAGGGGATCAAAACAATACTATTTATTCATTGATCATTGAGTGACGTACTTTTATACTTCTTTGGTACCCACTAGTCAGTAGATAGAGGATATGAAAGAAAAGCACTGATTTTCAAAATAGGTATGTATTTTGAAAATCAGTGCTACTGGGTTGCTGAGGACATACTCCTGCGTTCACTTTGCCTTAAGAAAAACACTCTTGGATGTCCTTTAGACACATGGCATTGCTCTTATGACCTTCATATTAAGAGTCATTGCAGATATCTATCTTTTGGTCAAACGTATAAAGGTCATAGCAGACTTATCAACTCGGAAAGGGATCAACACCGTATCGCCTTTCGCGAGCTGTTATCGCCTTTAGCGCGCCGTCAACCGCGAGGTGAGGTGTTTACTTTACGTTTCAGATAAGTGTGCACTTGTGCAGTATGGAGTTTCATACAAATAATACTGACCGCCTCGAGTTGATACGGTTACGATCCCTTCCCGGGTTGATAAGTGTGCTACGTCCTTAATGCCCAATGATCTGATAGTACGCGGCTTGCATAGTACGCTATAATGTTAGTCACCATGTCTACGTTCTTCGTGATTACATCAAGTCGTTCGCGGTTTCTATTGTAAATTGAAGTTCGAACTTGGCGGGCAATAGATTAGTCATGGCGTCTTGCTTTGAATGTCAATGATTTAGTGAATCATCTTGGAGACACTTGTTTTACTTGACATCAGGGTTGCCACGAAAAGCTTCGAATAAACTTGGGAATCTTACAACTCTGAGAGAATTTCTTTTCACATTATTTTTGAATACTGTACCTAATTTAAGTTTTTGAAAACTGTTAACCTAAATTAATTTTTTATACACAACGAGGAAGCTGCATCTCAGTCATCTCACATGATGGAAAGTAATTAGATCAGGCCGAACAAGGTCAAGCCTAATCTTGGTTTGTCATAAAATTACAATTTGATAGGATAGATAGGGATGTACCTTCGGTCCTGTGGCGTCTGTTATAGACAGACAAAGACATACATTATTATTAACGTTTTAGACATTACTTAAGGTCTTAGAAGTTGTCAACCCTATTGATCAATCAGAAGATTGAATTGCCGCATGGATTATGGGACAATAGAGCAGTTAGTGTTTAATTGCTTCTAGCATTGAGTAATGGTTATCGAATAACCATGATGTGGTTGTGAAATCACTATAACAGTTAAATATTCATAAGCAGTGGCAGCACCTCAAGGTAAAGGGAAAACGAAGGCTGCAGTTGTGATTGTATGTAAAATGCGTTCATGAAGATTTAGGACAGGCTAGACTGCTGGGCATAGGATGAGTAAACATTTTGTTTTAACGCATTAAATACACGATAGATCAACGGGACTATTCCCACCTCTCGTTCGCAACTCCTGTGTAGCCAGGATCTACAGCTTGACCGCCACAAAAACCCAACCAATTAAGGTCAAGTTTGTCCCGGGGGAAAGTTAAACTGTCATTGGACCCGCAACGAAATTAATCAGAAGAACATAGGAGGAGTTCGAAAATACACGATAGGTCAGACTGCTAGGCATTGTATGAGGACTTTTAGGGCGTTAGATACAGCTCCGGTTTGCATCGATCCTTCTATTTAAAACATGAACAAGTCTGCGAATATCTGAGCGCTGTTCGATCGTGGATTTCTAGATTGGCTGCCCATATTAGGCTTTAAGCCAGTTGAATTTAATGAATGAATGAAATGAATAGGCCTGAGTGTAGGTAAATGTCTAGAGGCCCCAGATTTTTTTTAGATGAAAAGGGCCCCCCTTAATTTTTGATGACTTTTTATTTTGTAAATAGAAGAGCACACAATAAGTTTTGATACAGGGCTCATCCAACCCTACGCGTTATTGTTTTAAGTTTAAAGTTAGTTAGTAAACGTTTAAAGTTACGTGCTTTTATCACTTTCGTGTAGGCAGATGTCTCGAGAGAGTACCAGAGGCCTTGATATTATAATTTCGTTCCAACGATTATGGCGGATTAAAAGCTTATAAAACAGCGAGACATGATGTCATTAACGAACTATAAATCTGGTTTGCCTTGTCGCTTTGTTCCTAGGTTTGATAAACTGACAAGTAATGTTTTGAATTTTTTGTATTATCGGACGATAGCGTTATAATTATTTTTAATTGGTAATTTATCTTGATTAGGTTACTTCTTACTAGCTTTACCATCTTGCTAGTCAAATTCTTTAAAGTGAACTAACACTGGGCAAGAAAAGGAAAACCTTTAATATGTAGTTATTAATACATAATGTTTTAATTAGTTTGCAAGTGGGGATTTAAGGATACTAATTAGTTTTCCTCTAAGTATGATACCTAAGATCAGTCTTTGAAAGTTGTCATTACAATTAAATTAAACAAATAAATGTTTTTCTATACTATTCTATTTTTTTTAAATTGAAAGAACAGGCTATAAATGTAAAATCACATCTATTTACTTATGTTTATAATTTGGTTTGGTTGACTCTGAAATAACTGGGTTAGGAGGGCTACTCACCTTCCGCTTGTGGATGCAGTAAGAGTAAGGGTCATTTGACTGACTCATAAGATGATGATTATAATATAATGCAGTAGGCTCACTTTTTTAATAGAGCTGACTTATTTTTGTGGCATTACCTTATAGTATAGACTGTAGTAGGGGCCTTAAATTATGATTAATAATTAGAGTTAAGTGAGTGTATTAATTAAGTTTATGGTAAACTAGAAACAGTGACAAGAAAGTTCCAAGTTTCGAGCATAGCTTTCGATGAATTATGTAGCCGATGCATACTTAATTAGTCTTATAGCATCGATTTCACCATATACAGAGAAAATATTAGCTGTATAACTTACTTAAATAATTTTACATTTTACCCCATAAAGTATTGTAGAAGGTAGCTTCTTTTTGTGGTTTATTGTCTTTTGTCAATCACTTAGCGTTTGCTGGAAATTGAAAATTTCGACTTGTTGTGATTTAATTACTTTTTGCCATAATTTTACATTTGTTAAATAAATATCACGAACATACTGAACTTACCTGTATTGACGATGTATGACTATGAGTCAATATTGTCACTGGCCTTACGCAAATGTATTAGAATAAGTGAATCATCGGAAACCACACTTTGTTTCCTTGTAATAAGGGACAATTACGCACTTAATTGTTTATATCGGCACTCCCTTCCTGATGACCGCTTGACTCATGCGGTATCGCTGCCTTTAATATTCATTGATTGTTTATTTGTTTACGTTTTTTCTTTTATATTAAAAGTGAAATGTTACCGAGTAGTTTAATTTAACAAGAAAATACAACAAAGGACATGGGCGTACCCAGGTTTGAGGGCAGCTCCCCGCCTATTTGACCTAAAACAGGGGTGGCCAACCGGTCGATGTAGATCAAGTCTATTAGTCCAGTCGATCGTGGTTAGGCCAGAAGCTGAGTACGCCCATGACAAAACATGTGCCTAAGCAGATTTTTTTCTAAACCATCTCAAAGTTAAAGCTAGTCTCTCATGTTTAATTCATTTATGTGTGTTCTATTGATAGAATGAGAAACAAGAACTATATAAAATAATGCAACTAATAGAATATGATAAGCAGCCAATTACTTTAATTAATGTCCATTGTAATGACAAAATATCCAAATATAATAAGTTATTATTTGTCCTTATTCAATGCGGTTTATATGCAAATATGTACATAATTATTTGCAATGTCTATCATACTTCTTATGTATAAATTGTTTATTTTGAGCTCCTTTGAATTTCCTTATTTGCTTACAAGTTATTTGTTTCCTTCTTGTATAAATATTATCTTAACCCGATTAATGAAATAATATTAATTAACTAAGAATTTGTATGATTTTCTTCGTTACGTTTGTTTTTGCAATTTACATGTTATTAAAAGCTTAAATAAAGGAATGGTTGAAAGAAAAACAAGATAACTTTTACTTCCTTGATAATAGGAGTCAAAGTCAGAAAAACAAACAGCGAGCAAAAGCCGGGGGAAATTAAAGTGTAGGTTTTGATTTGGTTTGATGTTTTAACTTTCACACAAAGCTGCTCAACCTTTTGAAGAGTCGGGCCAAACGGTGGATTCAGTCGTTAACGACGGGCCACTTACATTTCCTATTTCAGTTAATCTCAGGACAAGCGCAATAAAGCAGGATACTTACCTAGCCGTGTAGCATGTAATGTATCAGATACTGTATCAAGTGAGTACATAGGCACGAGCCCGCTGCGAGCTGCTCGCGCGTGGTTCGAAGGGAGATCGTAGCGGCCCGCCGAGTGGCGGTATCACTGCGAGCACAAAGGCGGCTCGCAGTAGGATTCAGGAGCTCGCAGCCAGATGACCGTGGACGAGCCATACTCACTTGAAGGTTGGTTACGTTACATGCTACATGGCAGGTGAGTACCCTGCCTTGAAACTACAATTATTAAGATCAAACCATACTTGCGCGGGCCACTTAAAATTTTTTCGCGGGCCTGAGGTTGAGCACTGCTGTTTTAACATGTCCCCGTTTCTTGTTACAGAGCTCATCAGACTCTGTTCTGACGACGGGTTCAATCTCCGACCGGATCAATAACTTGCAGCAGCAGACAGCGGAACAAGCGCTGCCGACACATGTCGCGACTACCCTACAGCGGAACAAAAGCGCGCTGCATCCCGCGGGACAGGGCTCGCTGGGTAACTATCGTTGGTCTATTCCACTTTGATCACATGGCTTTGATCACCCAGGTGATCAAAGTGGACTCCAAGCAACAATTTGGTGTCCTTTGATCACTCATGGATAAGATGACCTGGGTGATCAAAGTGGACTTCAGTTAAATTATTATTTTAGTTTCTTTTGATCACGTATAAATAAATAATCCTCTGAATAGTTACATGTTCAATTTGTTTGTTGCGGTTTTTTGAAAATAATAATCAGTTACTAAACAGATTATGGAAGTATTGGAAGTACAACACTAAAAATATTTGTGGCAATCTATGGGGCCTTTGTGATTGTGTAGCAATGTCTTTTAGTGGAAACGATCACATTCATAAACAATATGACCCCTTTCCTTCGGGACGCAAACCACAAGCGCTCTTCTCAGCTATACTAAGACCAAACATGTCCTTACAGGCGGCAGCATGACCTCGCTATCATCAGCGCCGCCCACGCCCGCCCCAGCCGCCTCATTATCCACATCGGACCTATCGGAGCGCCCTCGGGTGTCCCACGGCAAGCCGCACGTGGCGCCCAAGCCGCCCGCCCCAGACGCGCGCCCTTCGCCGCCGCCCAAGAAACTTATTATCAACGGCAAGGGCGCGGCCAGGACGCAAAGTATGAGAATGCCTAGGTGAGTTTAGATGTCACTGGATGAGTTGTTACTTGGTGAAGAGACCTATTAGAGTGCCCTCGGGTGAGCCACGGCACGCCGCACGTGGCACCCCCAGTGCCCATCAGCCCAAAACTCCGCTAAAAGAGTGACTGGAAGTCACTGGATGAGTTGTTACTTGGTGAAGAGACCTATTAGAGTGCCCTCGGGTGTCCCACGGCAAGCCGCACGTGGCGCCCAAGCCGCCCGCCCCAGACGCGCGCCCTTCGCCGCCGCCCAAGAAACTTATCATCAATGGGAAGGGCGCGGCTAGGACGCAAAGTATGAGAATGCCTAGGTGAGTTTAGATGTCACTGGATGAGTTGTTTCTTGATAAAGAGACTTATTAGAGCGCCCTTGAGTGAACCACGACAAGTGGCCCGCCCATCACTGTTCCCCAAGAAACTTATCATCAACGGCAAGGGTGCGGCGCAAAGGCAGAGCATGAGAGTGCCTAGGTGAGTTTAGATGTCACTGGATCAGTTGTTACTTGGTGAAGAGACCTATTAGAGTGCCCTCGGGTGAGCCACGGCAAGCCGCACGTGGCGCCCAAGCCGCCCGCCCCAGAAACTTATCATCAATGGGAAGGGCGCGGCTAGGACGCAAAGTATGAGAGTGCCTAGGTGAGTTTAGATGTCACTGGATCAGTAGTTACTTGGTGAAGAGACCTATTAGAGCGCCCTCGAGTGAACCACGACAAGTCGCCCGCCCCTCACTGTTCCCCAAGAAACTTATCATCAACGGCAAGGGCGCGGCGCAAAGGCAGAGCATGAGAATGCCTAGGTGAGTTTAGATGTCACTGAATGAGTTGTTACTCGATAAAGAGACCTATTAGAGTGCTCTCGAGTGAACCACGACAAGTCGCCCGCCCCTCACTGTTCCCCAAGAAACTTATCATCAACGGCAAGAGCGCGGCGCAAAGGCAGAGCATGAGAGTGCCTAGGTGAGTTTATATGTCACTGGATGAGTTGTTACTTGGTGAAGAGACCTATTAGAGTGCCCTCGGGTGAGCCACGGCAAGCCGCACGTGGCGCCCAAGCCGCCCGCCCCAGACGCGCGCCCTTCGCCGCCGCCCAAGAAACTGATCATCAATGGGAAGGGCGCGGCTAGGACGCAAAGTATGAGAATGCCTAGGTGAGTTTAGATGTCACTGGATCAGTAGTTACTTGGTGAAGAGACTTATTAGAGCGTCCTTGAGTGAACCACGGCAAGCTGCCCGCCTTTCACTGTTCCCCAAGAAACTGATCATCAACGGGAAGGGTGCGGCGCAAAGGCAGAGCATAAGAATGCGTAGGTGAGTTTAGTTTAGATGTCACTGGATCAGTTGTTACTTGATAAAGGGACCTATTAGAGTGCCCTCGGGTGTCCCACGGCAAGCCGCACGTGGCGCCCAAGCCGCCCGCCCAAGAAGCTCATCATCATTTAGATGTCATTGAATAAGTTGTTACTTGATAAAGGGACTTATTAGAGTGCCCTCGAGTGAACCACGACAAGTCGCCCGCCCCTCACTGTTCCCCAAGAAACTTATCATCAACGGCAAGGGCGCGGCGCAAAGGCAGAGCATGAGAGTGCCTAGGTGAGTTTAGATGTCACTGGATCAGTAGTTACTTGGTGAAGAGACCTATTAGAGTGCCCTCGGGTGAGCCACGGCAAGCCGCACGTGGCGCCCAAGCCGCCCGCCCCAGACGCGCGCCCAAGAAACTTATCATCAATGAGAAGGGCGCGGCTAGGACGCAAAGTATGAGAATGCCTAGGTGAGTTTAGATGTCACTGGATCAGTAGTTACTTGGTGAAGAGACCTATTAGAGCGCCCTCGAGTGACACACCGGACCTACGGCACCCTGCGTGACAGATGCGCAGCGGACTTCCTATGCTTCAGTTAAGACCGATTGCCAAAAAGCGGTAATATTAACTGTCACAGCTACACTATACATGTGCACTCCCACGAATGCAAAGCTCAGGTCTCATGAACTGTACAATATTCTCCTAAGGGGGCGTCCATAAATTACGTGAGACAATTTTGGCTATTTTTCAACCCCCACGCCCCCCTTGGTGAGATTTGGTGAGATTTTGCCTGACCCCCTCCCCCACCCCCTAATCTCACGTGATATTAAAAAAATCCAAAAATTTTCTTAATTTCGTCATTTATTCTGCATTTTAGTATTCACACATGCAGACGGAAGCATTGTTAGTTTTATTTGTTTAGAATGTATAGAATAAAATGTCATTATCATCATAGAAAATATAATTTAGTAGTACATAGTCCTGACAAGGAACCCTTATAGTTTCGATATGTCTGTCTGTCCGAGAGCTGTAATTTTGTGGAGGTATGTATATTAATCACGCCGACAAAACGGTAGAATAAAATTTTGAAAATACATTTTTTTAGGGTACATGTAAAGTGGGGATGAATTTTTTTCATCTTCTACACTATCGTGTAGGATATCGTTGGATGACTTGGGGGTTTCAAAGACTATTTTTCGATTTAGGGATCCGTTTGCAAACTATTAAAGTTTAAAGTGCCAATTTTTGTTCGAGCAGGGCGTCCCCCCTCTAAAAACTAGACTGTTGGCTTGAAAAATCTGGAAAAATTCATAATAATACTGCTTTTTATGAACTTTCAAGAAAACTAACGGTTAGGGTAGGTAAGTTAGTTTAAGAGTAATAGTCATTTAACTCATGTATTATAAAATTTCATATCTAATAAAAATTCCTTAGAAGAAAATATTAAAAGCGACTTTAGATAAAGTAATTGCTTGCTTCTGAAATATATTTTGTTAACGACGGACAACTACGGAACCCTACACTGCGCGTGTCACGACACGCACTTACCCAATTTTTTTAACTAAAGATTTAAACCCAGTTTTCTGGCAAACTCTATTTCTCTATTTCTTGCGGAAAAAATTATGTGATATTTCCTGAGACCCCCCCTCTCCCCCACGTGAGATTTAGTGAGGTTTTTGTTGACCCCCTCCCCCCCCTAAAAGTCTCACGTAATTTATGGACGCCCCCTAAACGCCTACCACGTCATAATTTCATATGCTGTTTACAGGTCGCCGCCGGTGTCTCCTCCCTCGCCACAGAGCGGCGGGCGTCCAAATCTGCCGCCCATGCCGTCTAATCCGCCCATTGGCACCAAGAACCCCGCCTCGCATTTTGGTAAGTGGCATTACAAACATAAATGACATAATGGCTGCAACTAAACCTTATTCAACTTTCTCTCGACGATAGCGGAAACATACCGCGTGTTTAGTGGGTTAGACTCCCAGGTAAATAGGCGTCGACACACGATCAGCGTGGTATTTTGACATCGTAAAGGTAGCAGGGAAGCGCTGGACGCAGGCCGCTACCAATCGAACAACATGGAAAGCATTGGGGGAGGCCTATGTTCAGCAGTTGACGTCCTGTGGCTGAAATGATGATGATGATGATGACACGATCAGCGAGTGTAGTTAGGCCATTTTCCCGGGCTCATGATTGGTTTAATTTCAATATTTTCGACTAAATACAAGACGGATGATGCCTGGATACGGGCAACGTAGGACCGGTCGTTCTGTAAATCCTTGAGGGGGGTTTGTCCAGCAGTGAACATTTTAAGACTGACATTTTGTGAACGTCAGAATGGCGGGTGTATGGTCACAGAATTGAATAATATAAATATAAATTTTTAATACCTGAGATGTACCTTGGTGTACCTTTAGTTATTAATTTTGTACCTCCCTAAAACGGGAACAATTACAATTACAAAATGAGCCGCCAACCTGATATCAGGTTGGCGGGTGTATGCTGAAGACAGAAGAAACAGGTAAGTTATGGTTTTCTTATATTTATCATTATTTAGTACCTCAGATGTACCTCACAAATATATTATTATAAACCAAATGCGACGAATAATTACCGAGAAAATCGATACGAAAAATTTGATGTCCACCATTTTTTGATGGCCACCATTTCTTATAACAAGTAGAAAGTTGATACTGACACAGATAATACATACCGTAGTATTTTTTAAGTCTGTTTTTTATGTCACGCACACTTTTGCATTTGCCAATGCCATTAATTTGCTAAAATCAAAAAGTTAGTATTGATAGTAGCGCCCTCCTGTAAATGTCACGGCTCATTTTTCAATCGTAATTGCTCCCATCTTAGGGAAGTACAAAATAAATAACTAAAGGTACACCTCAGGTATTAATTAATCGTATTTATTTTGTTAATTTCTATGATCATACACCCGCCATTCTGACGTTCACGACATTTTGGTACCACTTGACATTTTGCAAATTGGACATTCTGAGATCACTAGACGGTATTTATGACAGATTGTATCTACTTTTGAGCGTTGTTTCATAATACGGACTCGCGTATCTTTACAGGCACGCTGCGAGCACCGCGCGGGCTGCGGCCGCCGGGCGTGTGCCCGCCGCCGCCGCCCACCGCCGCGCCGCCGCCGCCGCCCGCGCGACACGCCTCGCTCGCCGCCCCGCCGCCGCCGCCGCCGCACCACAGGCAGAACGTGAGTACATCCACAGAATAATAATAAGTACTACCAGGCCTGTTCATCTCCGCGAGTTTACATCGAAAACAAAACACGCACGATGGCCCACCTACAGGATACTATTCGACAAGGCCTCACATACGAGCGAACATTGACTCACGCACGCGTATTCTTGTGTATGATGGAAAAAAATAAAGAAAATGGTGTACTAAATACTGTGCAGTATTTAACTGCCTAAATAATAATAAAAACACAGAATGTACTTTTTTAAGTTGCCTGAAGACACTGAGAGGTAAATAAGTAGTTAATATTATTCATGATAATTCATGCTAAATCATGTATTTCCTCCGCCATTTTCCGCAGTTTGGCACCTCACGTCACATCATTTTATAATCCATTCATTTTATAATCCAATCATTTACAATCCGTCATACATTTAATGATTTTTTTTATGCAATCATTAGTGAACTAACTGAACAGACTAGCTAGGCTAACGAGTGACTGATGTTTTTTAGCCGTTTTTTCACAGCACTGGTCTATGTTATTGTTTCAAACTACAACTAGGTATGTCAATTATACTATAGTCTGGTCGCCGAGCACGTAGAATTTTGTCCAATGACCCCTAGCTACCCATCCTTATCGCTCGCGCGTAATTATATTGCTGTCGCGACTGTGCGACGGGCGCCCGCAGTGATTGTGCGACCGCGACAGCAACATAATTACGCGCGAGCGATAACGATAGGTAGCTTGGGGTCATTGGACAAAATTCTACGTGCTCACGGACCAGGCTTTAGCCTAGAGTAAGGGCTATATTTCACCGGGACACCATGGCGGCGCAACCAGTCGCCGCTACCAACAATATGTATACAGCTCTATAGAGAGTTACTCACCTGGTGTCCGTTTGGTTGCGCAACCAATTTGGCGGCGCAACCAACTCGGACGCGTGCGCAGAATGTTACTGGTTGCGCCGCCACGCTGGTCGCGCCACCACTAATTTCTATAGCGCTGTATGGTGTCTCACTCACTCGGCCGCCAGTGACGCGATTTAAAAAAGAAATGTTGGGAGGAAGTTGTAGATTTATTTGAAGACCTGTCTCATTTTGATACTGTCTCAGTGTCGTGTGGCTCTAGTGTACGGTGTCTAGTTTAGTAGCTTACGGACACCACTGTGGCGCAACTGGTTGCGCCGCCATGGTGTCCCGGTGAAATATAGCCCTAGAGTGACTGAGCGAAAAAATTTCCATCGAGTCACACTGGTACTTTTCACAGTTTTCACACACATTATGTACCTTTAATATCAGGATTTAAGAGCTTTCATTATAAAGAAACAAATAACAATGTATAAAATACATTAAAAATCAAATAATTCAATAATCTAAAGCTTACAGTAAGAAAATACAGGATAGCAAGTAAGGGACTGGATGGGTTTTTTAAATTTTTTTTTATTCGTTTGAGTGTGTCTCGTTGGGAACAAGCGATTTTTTGAGCTGCTTCTTTAGCACTGGCCCATGTTATTGTTCCAAGCACTGCTGCAATTATACCCTAACGCATAATTGTAAAAAATAAATGACTTATCATAATACCACAGTGTTCTAAAATATTTTAGGCTGGCCTGAGCTACTGAATTCCAGCATCGCATCTCTTGCAACATAAGCTATAAAGATATAAGCTTTTGCCCGTGGCTGGGTCCCCAAGGTTATCATAATACGCTTATTCCGTTGCGACTAAAATATTTTAGATTCCATTCGATTGAAGTGTATACCAGATACATGTCATTGTTAATTATAAATTTTAAGATCGACGTACGAAGAGACAGCGAAAAAGCTAAAAAACTTCTTAAACTACATACATTCACTTAACCATTTCATCTGCCGCAGAGCATAAACGGCGGCGTGTCCATTGAAGCGGCGCCGGCGCCTCCTGTTCGCGGCTCCTCCATGCGCGGTGACCTCGAAGCGCGCTTCGCGGAGCTATTTCAACCGCCCGCGCGCTTCCCGCCGCCCGGCGCCTTCCTACGAGTCGCCAAAGGATACAGCAGCGCCACCGTCGCCGGTAAGTACGCGTGAACAAATGGGCCCGATTGAAGTTAGTAAAGGGGACTTGGTGAAGGCTACCATATTGGTAACTGGGGGTAGTAAGCTATTTGTTGAAAGGAATAAAGTTAAACTGAAGGAAATTAAGCTACCATACTCGTAAATGAGAATAGACGTGTACTGTAGAAATAAAAAATTGAGGGTAGCTGCGCTACTGACTACCATATTACTGAGGATAGTCGGCTAGTAACTAGTTGGAGGTATAACTGATAGACTACCCCCAGTGGACTACGAGTGAAGTCTTAGGATCTATGATTTACGATCAATCATTTTGCAATATCGTGGATAATAAACTATCCCATTATGGTAGCCCGAGCCTGTGAAAGTCTGTATTTAGTGCCTTATAAAGATGTGATTGTTTGGTTCACTCGAAGCTGCTGCAGAAAGCATGCATATGTTTTGTCCTGCTTTATTTGTATTTAATAAAGGCAAAAGATAGCTTGCTACTCGTCTATTCCGATTAAATTTATACTATTGGTGATTATAAAAATATTTAAGAAAAAGTGCAGTCGAGGAATATCATAATGTGTACCTTGTCAGTACATTTTCCGATTCGGGCATCTGATTATGTGGAAGGCTGCAGAATTAATAGTACAATCCTGATAATTATAATAATTCGACACATTGTCGAGTTGCTATAAGTTAACGAGACTCCACTTTATTCGTTGAACAATTTGATATTGGTGATTAGTAATACATTGAAGTATGTTTTTTGCGATGTGCTTTACTTAGCAAAGTATTTTGACTGATATACGATTTTGATTTACTGGCTAGTAACTAGATATAGCAACATACAGCGTGTAAGGGGCAGATTGGCAAGAACTTAAAATCACATTTCTGGGGTCAAACCTAGTAGAATACCTTCTTGGAAATATCACTATTGGGAGGGATGATAATATTTTTATTATTTGTAAGATCAAGCTTATAAATAAAATCAACTTTTCGAGAAACCTCTAAAATAGCCACATGTAAGTTACTTTGGTATTATTACGGAAAAATTGATTGTTTTCACGACATAATAAAGCTAAAACATGTGGCATCTAACGCAGTTGTGATAAGAGCTATTTTGTAACAACAAAAAATTTGTGCTGTTTTTCATTATAGCAGAAATATACAAAGATATCCAGTTTGTGTCAGTAATTTGTGTTCATGGTTAAAGTTTCTGCCACTCTGTACCTTATACCGGTAACTTGAACTTCAGGAGCAAAACGCACACAGACGTGCTCTGTATAGTCATATATAAAATTAGTATTAGTATATTTTAAGATAGGTACAAGTCATAAGTTGATATTGACATAATAATTTTAGTTTACTCTGTAGAATAAGAGTCATATTAAATATATAAATACCAAAATCTAAATAGAAGTATTTCTATAATAAATTGTTATAAATGTTATTTTTGTTACTGTATTCTGGTGCATGAATGCATGTGCAATGACTGTAGGTATTTAGATCCAAAGTGACCTTACTATTTCTATACTTTGATACAATTTACGAGTATTCTCAAGTAATTTAATTTCCACTTCCTAACTTACACTTATATGTTTGAATGTGTATGTATAATTTTATACTTAGTACATTTTGTAATGTTTGAAGTACAGAAATTATTAGGCGTAACTTTCGTATTCTAGATTGCATTTAAAATTTGTCATTCCAGGAACTTGAATCAAATTAATATTTGGTCAAAACGAGTTATACCTACTTACGGAAATAGAATCAGTGTGTTGGTTTTGGAGGGGGTTTACATACGTTTTGGCTTCTGCATTGATGGGACACGTTTTTAAATCATTCACCTGGAAATTCATCGTCCAAAGTGCAAGTATTTACATTGCATGATGGAAGAGCACTGATTAGTTCATACAAATTTTCATCATTCATACAATATTGGCCAAGCATTTATCTATCACCAAGTCTCATTTTGTTTTTGCCAATAATTCATAATCGGGAACAAATTGGCATTTAAATCAGCCATTTCAAACCAAATTATCACACATTTTATATTTATTATGCAAATTATAGTATATGCATAGATTTTGAACATTTAATGTCTATTTTAATAATGTTGGTATTATTTTGGCATATTTATACATCAGATATAGTGTTATGTTGAGTCATTATTTAATTATATGTATTAGTAGTTTAGTTGTTCTTTCAAAGGCATAGGCGATTATTACTCGTATCTATTTTTGATACTTTTTCTTTTATACTGCTTTGTGTATTATTATTACAAATATAAGATTTATATTTTTCTTTATTTACTTCGACACAATCGATACGCGTAGTAGTTGCCTAGTATTGCACGAGTAGGAATGTTATAGATGTTTAAAAAGGTTATGTAGATGGAAATTGTTGTTGTGATCTTTATAAATATTAGTGAGGTGCCATTTACTGCAAACTTATGTACTTTATCGTATCTGTGACGGCTTATATAATTCACTTTGTTTCATTCTATGTTTTAGTAACATGATTTCACTGAAATACTTAACTACATAAATTAAAAAAGACAAAATATATAATTTTTCAAAGTAGTTGAGTAGTTCAGTGAAATGATCTACGCTTTTAAAAGCAACCGGTATTGTGATAGTGATGTCTACGATGCTTAATATTTATATTATTTTTTAATAATAAAAGATTAATTATAAAGTTTGTCGTAATTTCATTGTTAAACCTAACAACGTGTCGTGATGTCGCTTATTGTGTTTCAGTTTGTTCGCTGATTACAGCTATGATGTGCAAAATTACATATGCGTTAGTTTAATCCATGTTCATAGTGGCGTATATTTTAAAAGAAAGTTGTTATAACAGTAGGAAAATAGTCCAGTCAATAAAGCATTATAGATGGAAAACTGTAGAACACAATTACTGACTTCAGGACTTTATTTAGACTAGTTAGGAGGTGAACATAGCAAAAGTCCCCGCCCATAGCCCTTGAGCCGGCGGGGAGAGGGGGGTTTAAAGGTGCCACTTTTCGGTTTTTCGCTTAATCCTCGGAAACTATGCGTCCTAGTGACATGACTACTTTGAACCAAAAAAAGCATATTCAATTTGCTACAGATGAGATAGACAAGTTTTTCTATAAATTGTATAGTTTTCGCGGCATCTGCTCTAGAAGGTCTGTAATATTGGAAATTTTATTTTTGTCTTACATGTTCCCATCAGGAGAAAATCGACTTAATCAACATTGAGCAATCATTCTAGACATGCGGGAGCATGTTAAGCCTAGTTTCAGCGAGGGGACTACACCGTGCGTATATTTAGACGAATCACTTTGAGTCACTTTTGAATCCTCATCACTCAAAAACTACTGTGCATTAACACTTCAAATTTGGCTCATGTGTTGAGACTTACAAGATATACATCAGTTTCAAATTTCATAAATATGCCTCAAACGGTTCTTTAGATATTGACGTCCAAAAATCTACATGTCTGACCTAGAGACCAAATTCTAACCACTTCCAGATGACCTCGAAGGTTCGAATTTGGCATCCAGAAAGGTAGTTATGTAAATACAAAGGAACAAATAAAAAACCAGTAAATTTTAACATTTCACATGTGATAGATAGATAGTAGTGCTCTAAATATCGATTTTTGAATGTCTATACCTAAATAACCGTTTGAGGTATATTTATGAAATTTGAAGCTGATGTACATCTTGCAAGTCTCAATACATGAGCCAAATTTGAAGTGTTAATGCACAGTAGTTTTTGAATGATGAGGAGTCAAAAGTGGCTCTAATTGGTTCGTCTAAATATACGCACGGTGCAGTCCCCTCCATGGAACTAGGCTTAACATACTCCCGCATGTCTATAGTGTTTGCTCAATGTTGATTTAGTCGATTTTCTCCTGAAAGGAACATGTAAGACAACAATAAAATTTCCAATTTTACAGACCTTCTAGAGCAGATGCCGCAAAAACTATACAAGATATAGAAAAACTTGACGGTCTCACCTGTAGCAAATTAAATAAGCTTTTTTTGATTCATAGTAGTCATGTCACTAGGACGCATAGTTTCCGAGGATTAAGCGAAAAACCGAAAAGTGGTACCTTTAAACCCCCCTCTCCCCGCCGGCTCAAGGGCTAAGGGCGGGGACTTTTGCTATGTTCACCACCTAACTAGGCTAAATAAAGTCCCGAGGTCAGAAATTGTGTTCCACGGATTTCTCTCTACACCGTCGTTAAGGCATTTATTGACTGGACTAAAAGTAATTTAGTAGATTCGTATTTTTATTAATCAGGATATTATAGTTATTATCAGTACACTGCCTACGCATGTAATACAAATTGGGTAAGTTTATTTCACTATATTTTATGCATGATTATTTACATGTTTTCATTAGCCATGTTTCATCACGTTTGTTTCGAAGCATGTTCATCCACCGTAGTAATGTCATGCATGCGTTGCACGGTTGTGGCGTCATGTGCATGGAACACTGAACGTCTTAATTTATTAGGGCAACACATTTTCAGTTTTAAGTAGTAGAATTCGTTTATGAATGCGCACAAATCGCGAGTTCTTCAATTTATGTGTATTTGTGAATTGAGGTTCGTAAGCTTTAAAATATTCCCCCTGGGAATGTTATGTATGTTACTTATTTTCTGTCATTACCATGTTTAATATAAAATGTTGCGGAGTCAGAGGGCTTGATTTGTGTTATTTGCCTTGCAGTTTTCTTGACAGTGTTGTGTTGGTAACAGAAGTGTTAATTATCAGCTAAAGCTGTAATGCCCTCATTCTGAATGGCCATTTTTACCTATATGTGAAATCTATAGTTCAGTTCAATAAAGTCATTGTTATCCCATGATGATGATGAGGTGAAAGATGTTGTATGTTGTGTAAACGTAACGTTACTAAAAAAGTAACATCTGTAAATACACTAATCATTGTATTGATCAATAGATTGTGAAAAATTCGCTACTTGTTCAACTTATTTGATATTTTAATGTTTTTCGTGGTCAGTATGCATCGCATCACATCTAGCTAAAGTAGTGTGCATGCTTTCATACAAAATAATAATCAATAGTAATGGTCGGTATGACTTTCCACATTTTAATAAGTTTGTCTATCACAGTGGTTCTCTTAACCTTTAAGTCATGTGGGACCATTTTACCAAATTTCTGTCTTGTCAGGGACCACCTCATAATCGGTCAAAACCAGTTTGACTGCAAAAATCAGTTAAAAGTGGTTTTGACCAAGGTGTGCGAGTGCACATCGTGGACCACTTGGAATGCCTTCAGGGACCACCAGTGGTCCGCGGACCACCGGTTAAGAATCACTGGTCTATCATCAAAAGTAACATGTCGCAAACCAAATTACTGCCTCGACAAATCTAACTACGAACAAATAGCGAAATTTTCACCAAGCAAAACACGACAATACAAATACAAACCTAACCGTGCTTGTGTTGACAGCGAGCAAGGCGCAGGCGCCGCCGCCGCCGCTGAAGGTGCCCCTGGAGGGTTGGTCGGGCACCTCGAGCGCGTGCTAGCGAGCGCGGGGGGCGCCCGCCGCCCCCGCCCCCTCGGCCCGCGTAGCCCCGCCCCCTCCACACGTGGCCCCGCCCCCTTCACACGTGGCCCCGCCCCCTCCACACGTCGCCCATACAGCACACCTCGCCCCGCAAACACACCCCGCCCACGCCCTACTCTCCGTAGCCCACGCGCTCCTCGGCCCGGCCAGCGCAATCGCCAATCCGACCGCCGAAAAAACCAACCTCGACGTGCTCCCGATTGACGAGCTCACGATGCCCGCCGATGACGTCAGCGATCTCCGCGACGTCGTCGACGCGATCAACCGACTCTGCGACACGATGAAGACTTCACATTACGACGAGGTCAGTGACGACTTTGAGAGCGCGACCTCTGACGAGCTACTCGTTGAGGCTTCGAATATGTCAGTTTCGAATCATGCCCCCGAACCGCGATCCGTGGAAACGGATGCGTTCGTTTCGAACTACTTTTCGGAACTGCAGCAGGAGGAAACGTCGGATGTGTTCGTTTCCAGTTACTTTTTGGAACCGCAACCCGCGGACACGTCGGATGTACTAGTTTCCAATTATGCCTCCGAGCAGATAGAAGTTATGGACGTCGCCTCTATAGTGAGCCCCGAGGAGGTCTCGATACGGACGGTAGATCCCTCCGAGCGCTGGAGCGACTCACTCCTGTCTCTGCCTCTAGAAACTATCGCGTCTGATATTGAGCCGGCCGCCCAGTGTGAACCTATCAGTGAAATGTACTATACGGCATCCTCAGAGGTGTCGCTGCTGTCCGACGAGGCCCCTGAAAAGGTTATTCCGGACCAGGAATCTTTTGACGGGAAGGAGGAATCTAAAGATGGGAAGGAATGCGTGATCGCCGGTCACGTGGCAGCTATGAGGGAACGATTCGAAAGTATGACGCGAACGAATACGCCATGTCCGGACCTCATGAGGTCTTCTTCGCCTTCTCTCGACGTCTTCAGAAACATCACGCCGTCGCCGGATCGGTTAGGATAATATTAATAGTTGGGTACTACTTGGTCGTTCAGACTACACGGTCCAGGTCAACTTGCTACCATGCGGCCGCTCACATTACAAAAGAGCGTAAACATTGCTTTGGCCTAGCGGATAAAATGTTGCATTCTGGCCTGGTCTGAAAGTCTGGCGATTCTGGTCAGCCTTTGTTAGGCGACCAGTTAGTGATCAATTTTTATAACCTCTAAAGTATTCAGTATTCGTATCGTGTATTTATCGGTTGCTAGTCCTCGTGTGACACCATTATAGAAACTAACGTGCCAAGAGTTTCACACTTAGCGAAACGGTTGTGATTATTTTTGTAGCTTCGTCGTATTGCAATTTTGAGTGCATCCACATCGGCAACCTCGTAAGTGGAAAGCTTGTCCTATCACCTCTTCGGGTGAATATATCGACTAGTAGTGCCAAGTCAGTGAGTTTGCAGACGAGTAACTGAAAATCTAGATGACTTGGCCAGTCAAATGGTTCAGGTTGTGGGGTCTCATTAGGTTCGCGCTTTATGGATCTTTGACTTCAAATGCCTCTAAAAGCTATTATCTGACGTTAATAATAATCGCCAATGAGTTATATTCTGATACCTAATTAAAAATATTATTGTGCGATTCATTCGCCAATGTGGACGCACCCTAACAAGTACATATCGTGAAAGATTGTTTAGTTTAGTTGTATGTAACGAGTAGTCTTTTTCGAGATCGTGATTGAAAGTAAACGAAACAATTATGAGAACTTTATTCTACGTCGTATAATGTGATCTTGGAAGCTCAAATTTTGTAGTTTTCTTACTAAAAAATAATTGACATAAAAATAACTGATTTGTAACAAGTATACCTTTATATTCAGACCAAGTAGCGGGTAATGTGTTATAGCTTAGCTTTAGTCATGAAATTAATTATTTCCAGCGCCAATCAGGTAAGTTATCGGCAAAGTAATTGCAAATGATTTATAAAGTGCATTCATGTTACGTTTTTAAAGTTGCCATAAATAATTTTAAGTGTAATGTTAAAATTTGTTGTATGTAATTACTTTTAATAGCAAAGATTTGTTTACTTTGAAATTTAATGTTGTGATTTTTTAACAAAATATTTAATTGGGTTATACGATTTATTCTGCGGTGATACTAGATAAATACAGTTTTTATTTATAAGAATGTTGTAATGTAATCAGTGTATGTACTTATGTGTAAGGGTTTGGTATTGTATCTTCTAACAGTCTAGTGGATAATTATTGGCATGTATTATAAACGTGTTATGTGTACAGACGAGACCTTTTATTATTGTAATTCAATATACGGCTTTATTTAACAACAAGTTTATTTCAAAACTACATCGATCTCCTATAAATATGGTAAAGCCTGACCAGGAACATAAAAACCCTCGCCATGTTGCGGAAAACTAATGGTACTAATTTCTTTTAATGGCAACAGCCCCCCTAGACAAAACGCACTTTTTGATCGAATCGAAAATCGAATCCGTCAAAACTCCATACAAAAAAGGGGCTTTTCGACCACTTTTCGACTGGTTTGCGATTATAATTTGCACTTTGTCTAGACCCACAGTAACTGAAAACTTCATTGACATGTCACCTTGCATGTCAGTCTATTGCTGTCAAAGTGTAAACAAACTTTATTTTAAATGTGCGCAATTGATTTTGTGAATTAAATTGCTAAAATCTTTTTATAGTCGTGAAAGAAGTGGTTTGCATTGTGTCAAAGTATTTGTCGAAGAGAAATACTAAGGGTTCGGACAATATTTTCATTGAATAATGTTTCCGACAAAGGTTGTCAAATTGACTGACATGTTTATCGTATAGTACAGTCCACTATGAAAATTAGCTGTGGTTTGTTTCAACTACCTATTTTAAAGATTTTTGTCACTTTCTAAGTGTTGAATTTTATGGAATTGGGAAAGAAGTACCGAGTTTGAAGCGTTCATGAGCAGACATTGCAGTTGAATATTCAAGTTCTGAATTTGATTATTGATGAATAATAAAATAAATCGTACTAGCTCGATTGATGGTTTCATTTAATTTATTTAAACCAGGTTACCTATAATAATATTTTTTCGTTAATTTATGAAAATAACAAATTAGCCCGTAATTCTGAATCCTGATGCATAAAGTTAGTCTATTAATTTAACACAGGTACGACTGTACTCAGTGTTGCACTATCAAATGCAATTGACGCGCCTCTATGCCAGGGTTTTTATGTTCCTGGTCAGGCTATATAATCTAACATGGCAAGCGGACAGACTGTAAGCTCCACTTCGTATTGTCAAGGATATGAGAGGCTACGAGAACTATTTCGTAGTTTGTGTATTGGTTAATGGTAGCGTGACATGAAAAATAAACAAGAAAACGAATAAATTCTCGCATCCCCAATGATATAATGCAATGATAACTTGTTAGGATGTCTGTCAGTGACTTCGGTAAGGTGAGAAAATAGTTTCTGAACACGTTATCATCACAAAGTCGTCAAGGAGAGAAATCAAAAGCTAACATTTATTTAGAGCATTTAATCAGTAAAGTAGTCAAAATTCTACAAGAGTAGGCAAACGTCACAACTTCACGTGGAAACGCTTAAGGAAAAATTCAAGGCAAAACATTAACTTTTCTATTATCCTTACGCACTTAACACCAGAAAAAATTTAATAACTGAGTCTACTGAAATTACGTCCGACAGTCTATGCGAGAGCTCGGTGATAGATGTCGGTGCGGACAGGGGGCCGCCAATCCAACAACGCTTGTTGTGACCCGAGTCGCCTGCCACGCAGGGAACTGCCGGCCCCGCCTTACCTGTAGCGCGGCACCATGGGCAGCCCCACGCCCGGGAAGCCCATCATCGGCATCACGCCGCCCGGCAGCAGCATCCCTGCACACAGAGCGAGGTTACGGCGGCCCGCGCGCGCGGCGCGACAGGGGACCACCGGTCCAACACACGGCCGAGCCGTTGTGACTGCTGAACAATCGCCTGTCGCAGCCCGCCCCGCGACACGCGTCCAGTGCCGACTTATTAAGGTGCAGTAAGCGAAGGAACACAGGTAGGTAGGATAAATAATTCACATGAAAAATCACACTTTCAAAATACTCGGCGACGTGATCGCATCCGTAGTCATGCATGTTCAGTGTGATCCGAGATGGTTGCTCGTAGAATCCAATTCAGCCAACGACTATTAACTCTTCGTTACATGCACATTGTAAAGCGACAAAACTACTGTACGTAAATATAATATTAGTGTACCCACCCGTAAACCGACAAAAAGTCACATTTTATATGACACTACGAGAAAATCGAGACAGTAATAAGATAAGAGCTACTACAATAAGCAAATCCATTAAGGAATGTGAATAAAATTACCGCTCATTTCTTTCCGATCCTCCGATTGTGCGGATGGCACATCAAAATCACAGTTTAGCTCTTGACAGTGTTTTGCCTACGGACAGTCGATCAGGGCGGTGGCCCGGGTGTTAGTGGGTGTTAGGGCGTGAGTACGGACAAGCTGTTAAGTGTTACTGAGGCGCCTGGCGCGCCACTGCACTCACTGAGCTGCCGACGACTAGCGAACTAAGTGGAGAGCCGGCCACGCTCTTAAAACATAATTCATCATCCTTTATAGACAATCATATAAAAAAACTAAAGCTTATTCTTACTTTTTCGTACGGGTTTAGTGTCGTGGAAAATAGACAAACGTTTGGATCGAATTATTTATTGGAAACAAGAACACTCCATTTTCCACGCCGATATGCAACATGTCTATTCTAAGTATTACAAACACGAGTCAGTGTAAATATCAGTACTGAGAAAAAAATTAAAAATTAGAACTTAAGATCCTTAGTGTCTACTAAAACTAAAAATGCACCCATTATAATGTTATTCTTAAACCGATAAATGCAAAAAAAAAATTAAGTCTATTACTGGAAATGTTATTTTTGTCTTTGATATAAAAATATAGATGCATAGGTACTATAAAAATGACTTTCAGTGTGTCTTAGCAGTCTCGTAATTCTGCGTTCAAACATGTAACATTTTAGTAAACTATTTAGTCTTTGGCGCCGTCATACAAAATTTTCTAATCGATAAGTCTCTTGGACTTGGACCATACTGACATCAAAAATATAATACAATATTACACTTAGATACAGACAGTGTAAAAGTAATTAATGTGCAAGAGCTAAAGATAACAACATTTTTGACATAGTATACCTAATGTGTATATGCCTGACTTAAAGTATCGAAAATTACACAATAAGAGTTGTTGCTAGGCCTGACATTATTGGGGGTCACTAGATTTCATCAAAAACATTCTCAAACCTATATTTATCGCAGTATAATCAATTAAATTTTGCTGATGTGAAATTTGACAATGCACTGGTAAAGTATACAGAAATAAATGGTATAAATGTTTCACAGCGTCACCTCAAAGTTCACAATAGCTTATTTTTATGTATGTATTGTTGTGTATGTGTGTTTTTGCAGTGGGTATTTGTAAATAACTTAAAAATGTTAATCATAACATGAGAGATGTGCAATTGTTTTTCATTTCTTGCACTTGTATTATGTTTATTTTGATGCAGCATATGAATGTTATATCGAAAACGTAATTGTTGAATAAAAATATTTCGCCATGCCATGTCTTTGATTATTACATTAGATGAAACAAAACTTGATTCTAATTAGTAGATGACAATGAAATAAAATATGATTTTTATCATTTATGAAAGAGATTGAAGGGATCGCCAATTAATTTCTTGGCAACAAACACTATCACATGACATTTACACCAAGAAACAAATTTACATCATTCGAAAGACTACAGTGACAACCCTGGAAGTCCTGTGTATTAAACACATTTCAATAGTTCATCTTGTACTTCATTATAACTACATTCTATTACAAAATATTGGTTATATGGCAGTATAATTTCATGGTATAAAATTATGCGTTGATTTGTATATAAATACTGTTTTCCATTTGCTGAATACTAGGAATACGTGACTGTCACTTTAATCTGTGTTTAAAATTAGTATGAAATAAAGATTGAAATTATAACCATTGATAGAGTCAAGTTGAGCCATGGGGCATACAAGATGATAAGGTAAAGTCTTCCCAAAATAAATGTTTAATGAAATTGAAGTACATAACTACAAACTGGAATGAATGTATATTACAAAGGTATGATAATGACAGAAGCCGAAGGAATGATTTCGTTATTAACATTATGGGGTGCATTTGCATGATCAGACTTAAAACAAAATAAGAAAAAGGGAAATGTACGGTCGGTTTTAAAACCCACGTCGCGCAGTCTGTAGACTGTCATTACACACGAACCCCCATAGTAATAAAAAGTTACACCCTATTTGAACTGTTTTAAAGTAACATTTCCTTTAAACGTCACTTTAAAACAGGGTTCAATGGTGTAACTTTTTATTAGTAAAGCATCAACCACACCAACGCGTGCAGATTGCTATCGCCGGCGCGCAATAGATAGGCCAGTGACAGGTCGCGTGACCCATGACAGTTTACGCGACCTGTCATTGGCCTATGATCGCGATCTGCACACGTTGTTGTGGTTAAAGCTAAGAGGAAAAAGTAAAAAAGGAAACAAAAACGAAACGCATCAGAAAGTAACCGCCACGTATCTTTCTCAACCATTCACAAATACCCACCGCTAGCGGTAGTGCGCGTGTGTGTGTGTGTGCGCGTGCGTGTAGTAGTACTGACCGGGCTGCAGCGGGCGCATGAGGTTGAACTGCGGCATGACGGGCAGCACGCCCATGACGGGCGGCATCGACACCGGCACGCCGACGCGAAGCTGCGGCTGCGGCAGGACGCCAACGACTTGTGGGAGCAGCGGCCGCCGCATCGCTTGCGTGCGCGCCGCCGCCACCGCCGCGTTCATATGCGCCGCCACCTGACGCGAGAACAACTGCACACCTCACACCGCGCTCGCGATTCACCAGAGGCCTTAGAGCAGGCGCACACCGTTGATTTTTAGTTGGCCGATAGTTGTGCCCGATTTTTAATTGTATGAAGAATCGGCCAAATCGAATCGGCGTAGTGTGCGCACTCCCATACATGCCCATACTGATCAACTGCCCGACTAAACTATCGGCCGACGAAAAATCAACGGTGTGCGCCTACTCTTAGTGTGAGTTTACATCAAACGTCTTCACTATTGACTGCGTAAAAAAGATCCCTAGCGGATACTTTCAAGAACTAAAATCTTGATAGATTTTTTGACGCGCTCACTAGTAATGTTTGATGTAAACACACACTAAGCCCACAGAACTGACACGAATCAGCCGAGACGTAGTTTAAAAATGTGACAGTTACAAAGGTTCTTTTTCTCACTGGGCACTCAAGCCACGAGCCTAGATGTACGTAACGTACGTAATCGCTGAAGTTATTTTTTAAATACGCGACTGTATGTAGTTGTGATTGTTCCATGAATCGGTTTCTAATTTCTATACGTCTAAATTCTAAATTAAAGCTGTCACGTTTGTAACTGTCTTGGCTCTCCTTTGAATCGTTGCAGTACTTATGATATTGTGCGTCGCTGTTGATTATCCCGTTATAAACGAGTAATAGATTGATCCGAAAACACGGATGGCGGAAACCAGAAAAGCACTGCATCGAGTCGAAAGAAGATCTAACCTGACTTGAGGCAGTTCTGATTTGGTATCGAAACACTAAAAAAATATCATTGCAAAATCTTGTGCAATCTTGTGTGTACTAGTTAGGGGTCATCCATAAAGTACGTCACACGTAAAGTGGGGGGGAGGGGGTCGACAAAGTGTGACAAGGGGTGGGAGGGGTCTTAAGTTTTGTGACATCACATTTCATTGTTTCAAATATTTGATATAATGTTAATTTCATAAAAAAAAATACTTAATTTAAATGGAAATAAAACTAATTTCGGAACTGCTGTTTTAATTTAATAATTTTTCGATGTAAAATTGCAAAACATGTGACGTCACACTAGGGAGGGGGGGGGGGGGGGGTCTCAGAAATGTGACCACCTGTGACAAGGACGGGGGGGGGGGCTCAAAAAATCATGAAATTCGTGTGACGTACTTTATGGATGGCCCCTTACAGAACTACAACTTATACTTTTTCTTAGTAAATATTAATGTAATCTTTTCTAAAATTAATGGAAGACGATCACCAATCTGTGTGATTAGGTTAGTTCTAAAAATATTTCAATTGAAAATTCATCAATGCAATCGGAAGCGGTAGATATATGACGCAAATAACCAACGATCTGCGTCAGAATAGTTCAAACTATAGTCTATCCAATATAGCTTGATTAGAATGACGGCTGTCAAACGAATGTGACTAGTGATGGGTATGTTTCGTACGGTTCACATAGATGTATCGATAAGTTTTCGAAAAAATGATATGAAAAAATGCACCCAATTTTTCTTCATATATCTTTATTCATAAAAATGACAATTATGATTTAAATTTAAAGACAGTAAAATTTAAAATTCATGTCAAGGGTGTACAACCTAAGTCGTAGTCATTATCATCAGTGTTCTTCAGTGGTTTTTTCCTCTCGCTAGAGGGCGGTGGGCATCTCTTCTAGAGCAACGGTGCTATGAATACCCAAAAAATTACCGGTGATTGATTTCCGATGTTTGATTATTTAAGAATGAAATGTTTTTTGGTTTTTAATAGTGAACATTTAGAAAAACGCATAACTTGACTTAAATATGTTATAAAATGATTTAGAAATTTTTTTTTTAAATATGTTAAAAAAATAGTTTTAATTTAATATGACATTTGTCGATATGTCCCAACACTAACATTTTTGTAACTCGAGATAACCTTGTAGAGACGTCGTTAATACTCTAGCTTGATTTTTATAATTTCGAATTACTACTTATTGGTGTAATTTAACGCTGCATTTACACGAAATTATCATTTTTATTGGAAGCACTGTCGTCGAAAATATTGTTTGTAGGTCAGACGTGAATTATTTCTTGTCCGCCAATATTTTGCTCTCATTGATCGCTACTACAAAGTTATGTCGTTACTTTTGATGACAGCTGTCATTCTAATCAAGCTATATTGGATAGACTATAGCAAGCACTCAACATTTTTCATTGGCATAGAAAGTTCGCAAGTACAAAAATACGTCTGTGCAAACAATAAAAATACCTATTTCAAAGATTTCTATTCTAGCTGGGAGTTTACTATTTGCCAGTCTTAAATAAAGAAACCATATCTTTTTGTTTATAATCAAATTAAAATTGATTGATTTAGCAGAAACACGCCCGTATGCTGCTTGCTAAGTGAAGCAGCAAATCGAACGCACAGCGTTGAATAGAGCTCTGTGATTGGTATATGTGTCACTCTGTTGTGCGGCCACTCGCACTGTGAATGTGTGAATTCGGGCGATAGTATGTTTAGATAATTTTAACGAATAGTCAACGTGTGATCTATGGCAAATAGATAACAGATATACATGTCACCGTAAAATTGTGAATTCGGTCAGATTATAATCTGACGTAGTTAAATTACAATCTAACCTAACCTAACCCACTGTTAGTTTACAATCTAACGCAATATATTATAAACTGACAGAGTTCACAATTTCACGTTGACATACATACTGAAATGCAGATAGATTTATTGGTCATTCGAAACCCAAAATTGCATAGTAAAATTTGAAATAATTTAAGTTTCTACTGGAATCCTGTATGGAGTGATAAGGCTTAGAGCACTTTATTATTGAGATAAGGAAGTATTGTTGTTGTATGATGTATTTGTCAGGCTGATAGATAAAAAAGATAATGCCATGCATCATAAGGGCGTGATAAGCCATCTTGTCGATCGGATCGATGTCTTTAGATCTGCAGCATGACATCAAGGTTCTTTAGACGAGTAAAGCAACAATTTTAAGGCTAGATGTGATTTTTGATCGAAAATTTCATTAAAAATGAACTCAATTATTTTAACCACTATGGTCTAATAAGGTAGTTATGGGTTCAAAATCCCTAGAGGCATGGCTAATGTTTATGTTAGTGTGATTAGCATGAGCAATTATGCTAATCACGTGTCATTATTTGCGACATAGCGTCATCATGGTCATTTATTTTAGTATGTTCTGTTATCTAGTACAGGGTTTCCCAATTTTTTTTTGCCAAGGAACCCTAATTGATTATACTTTTCCTAGCGGAACCCCCGTACTACTCCGCCCGCACGCCCTGCCCCTCCCTTGTGCGTAAACAAGTCGGTGCGAGCGAACAACGTGGGATAATATTTTTTACGGAACCCTTGCGGCCTTTCCACGGAACCCCAGGGTTCCGCGGACCACCTTTCGGGAACCGCTGATCTAGTAGACACGAGTACAAGTTGTCTAGTTTGGGGCTACGTAAATGGTACAATCACAAAATATATTTTACTGCCGAATTAGTTGATGAAATAGAGGCTCATCATCGTCGGATATCTTTGCCATTTAATAAGGAAGTGTAAGCATTGCTTCCCACTCGGAGGACTGACGATCTTGTGAAGGTCGCGGGGTAAATGCTAGGAAGCGAGCCATAACATAACCAACCAAATAGTGGAAATCCATGTGGGTGGTCATTGTCCAGCATTGCACGACAGGTTGTAACAAACATGATGTCACCAACAAACAGGACCAAACATGCCATCAAGAAACAGGTTGAAACATGTCTGCAACGGACGTGATAGTACATACCTCAGCCTGGCTAGTGCTAGGCGTGATGAGCGCCGGCTGCGGTTGGGGCATAGGCGCGGGCGCGTCGGGCTTCGGCCGCGGCCGGTACTTGCCGTGCCTCGCGCGTATCTCCTCTAAAGACACATCCTCCGGTGGATGGATTATCTTAGACCCCGCCCCGGTCGCTGTGACGAGGGGGCAAGAGTTTGCAGCGGGCGGTTTCACCTCACCGTTCTCTTTTGGGTCCGAACTACTTGATGTTGAGGTAGTAGGTGGTGCGCTTATTGTAGCATTACTGTTGAAGGAAATAGTGTTGTGGTAAATGAGACGAGTAATAAATTCACATTACAATGGGACAACTTGAGTGCAATAGTTCATTTACATGTGACCGTTTCTCAAATTCAATTACATTCTCAAGGACACCTGACCCGCAGTAGACTATGAGCCATTATGGAGAAGTCCATTTACAGACTAAATGGTTACAAAGACATCAGATTCTTACCTATATGCAGGGAAAGTAGGTTTATTAGGTTGTGATGTAGGTATACTGGCTGCTGGGAACAGTGGTCGCATACCTGGCATCATCATTCTGAAAATTAAAAATTATATTGATTAAGACTAATCTAATAAAACAAGTAAAATACAATACATACCTACATGCATTAAATGTTTTGAATTGAATACCTAAAAAATTTAATTTAATCTTAATTACCTTGGTGCCTGCATAAATGGAGGCATCATGGGGTTCATTTGCATGTGCCCTGGATACATCCCCGGAGGGACTGGGCCCATGGGTGTTGGCAATATACCCTGTGATACTCCTGAAGGTCCAGGTCCCAACTGTCAAATAATGAATTAGTTCGTAACAGTTCCTACAGAAAGACAATGTGCATAATATTGACTTTAGACACAATAATTTACCAATGCAGGTGTTGCCTTTTTCTTGGCTGCGGGTTCATCGTCGTCACTATCCGAGCCTTTGCCGCCACCTAAACAAATATCGGAGTGTAAATTACAGAAAATAATACAAATCGATTACACGTTGAAGTACGATCGCTATCACACTAAAAGGTAAACATTATCGATACATATACTACAGGGTTGAATAGAAAAATGTGCTTAAATTTTCAAATATAAATAACATCAACACAGTAACTAAACATCCATTTACACCTAAAACTAACCATTCAAAAAAATAAAAATATGGTTTTGTACATACAGTTTGTTCCAAAAATCAATAGTCGAACCACAGAAATAAGTTTGTATACCTGATTTTTGCTTCTCATGTTCTCTTATATCTTCAGGTGGAATACCTTCCATACCATAGATTTCTATTTCTATATTTGACCTATTTGGTAATGAATTTGGTACTTTGTCTATTGCTTCTTTATGTACCTGAAATCAGATGGAAAAAATTAGTAAACCGCCCGAGATGAACTCATTTAACTAATTATTAATAAGCTGAAGTTATTTACATAGAAACTGTTAGGTATGATGTGGTGTTAACAGAATAAGTCGCGCCAAAATTATGTACTACGCAAGTTAAAAGGGGAGACGGCACTGGTGATGGTGGGCGGGTGGGCGCTTGCCAAGTTTGTCTCGAGGGCTGACGTACCTGCATGCAGTGTATTGACAATCCGGGGCCAGTGTACAACTTCTTGTGGCATATGTGACATTTAAAATGTTTCGCTTTCTGGTGTTGAATTAAAATCTTTTCATCGTCAAATTCCCTGTTACAATACCTGAGAGACACGCTAAGGAAATCATATACAATTTACATACGCAAATACAATTTCAACGATTGACCTAAATATGAAGGTCACGCTAAATTTGTAATCAAGTTAGTTTATTGGAAAAGGATACCAGCACCAAGGTTTCGATGCCTTCTTCTTCTTACGGCCCATTTTATGTCGATCTAAACACTAAATAAACTAACACGAATTTATCACAAAGCACTTAAAACCTATTTTACGTCAATAAAAATTAGTTTATCACAGATTTACAATTAAAATTACAACGAATTATTTGCCGTTAGCGATACAAATCGAAGAAAGCAACCCAAAATGGCGCCGACGACAATCAAGAAACGAATCGACCACGCCACAAATCTGCCATTTTGCAATGCAGCGCAGCATTTTTGTTGTTTATGGTATTACCAGAGATAAAAAAGGCTAACCGGTTTTTTCTTAAAACCGTATTTATTAAATAAACGATTCAGAACCATGAAGCTAAAGTTCAGAACCAGCCGCCTGATATTGTATTCACCTCTTGTTTTTTATTTTTACCGATTCCTGTGATAATAGAGTGAACTATTGTCATAAAAAGGTGTAAGAGATAGAGCCTTAAACCCTCTACTAATAAAAAGTTACACAGTTGTTGAACACTGTTTTAAAATGACATTTCCATACTAAACGTCACTTTAAAACACTGTTCAACGAGCGTGTAAGTTTTATTAGTAAGGGAGGGGTAAGGTTCTATAAACTTACCTTGCTCATGGTTATGGTCAGAAATACATTAGAGGGGTGGCAATGTTCTTTATGCCGTCTCCACAAAAAATACCCAAGGTATTTTAAAAACCGGTTATTTGTTATTTGATAAGTTGAGGTGGCCTCTCTAATTTTCGGCCAAATAGATTAGTTCCAGTGCCCAGACGTAATTAAAAAGAAAACTAATTATGGCGCGCGTAAATGGCGGGATAATTTAACGCTTTTTTGCGTGTTTGTTGTTGTTTTTTTGGGAATCAATCTTTATAAAACTTGCTTATTCAAGAAATCTAGATAGAAAATCTTTATTTGACACGAAAATAAATATTTATAAAGAAAAAAATTGTTTCTGAATGGGTCATTTTGTTTTTGATCTGTAACTAAAGTAGGTTCTGGAAAACAAGCGATAGTTCATTTATCATCCACAATATAGTCCAGTCATTTGGTACAAAATAAAGGGGTTACCTGGAAAGTTTTTCGGGTGTAATGAAAATTGGTATTTAAAATAATATAGATTTTGTTATGCTCTTTCCGATTTTTAACTTTGCGACCTCGTATATTTGCCGCACGCGTCGCCTTATTGGAAAAATGCTGCTTACTAGCAGTTTTTTAAAGATATTTCCTTTTGGATGATTTTTTTGATAAAATAGACATAAGGAAACTAAAACTACAGAAAATTTCCTATTTTTGATGTCTACAAAACCTTTTTGTGAAATCAATATATTTTATGCGTTTTGACAGAGAACTCATTTCCCCAAAATATTTCTCGATTAGCCGTTTGGCTGATCGAACCCAGGACCTCTGTGTCTAAAGGCTTACAAGCAGACCACAGAGGTGGTATATTATGTTTGTATGGATATTAATAACTAAAATTGGTCATAATATATCTCAAAACGTATGAAACTTTTCTATGGACAACGCTTGTTCGATGCGTCTTAGGCCCAGCTACTTCCAATGTCAGTGTAACCAGTGTAACTAATTTTGGAACACCCAGTATAATCACCAGGTGGCGCTACTATGTAATTTCTGTATAGTGGCGCTCGCTTACTTTAATAGTGATATTTTAATAGTCCATGCAGTTATCGACACATGTTGCGGACCATTTCCCCAAAATTAATTAAAATTTCGGAAAATTTGAATGCTGACTCTTTCCTTACACAAATGCTGAGTCTGTATTGCTATCCAGCGAGGAAATGCAGCCAGCATCCTCGCCACTTTGCCTCGCGGATACACTTTTATATTTGAGTAATAAATAACTTTTTTTTTGTTTATTTAGAGTTAAGTTTGCGTTAGTTGTAAAAATATCTGACATTGGATATTATGTACGACCCTTGCTTAACGTAAGACATCGACTAGAAGCTAGAAGTCGAATTTCAAGGACTATAAGTAATTTGAAAGAAATTAAAGATCAGCACAAACAAGCCGCAAAGGAAGCGAATAACAACGGCTTTACCTCATAAAACAACGCACTGGTGGTAGACACTAAACGAGAATTAGCTGAGTATTTGAGTTGGAATTACGAGATCATACTACTTATCAGATATTGTTTGACAAGCCTGTGAGCGCTGCGTGAGCCGGCCACGAGCCCCCGCATGACACCCATGAGACGGGGGCGTGAAGCCGCGTTCTGCCTTCTCATTGGCGCAGATGGGTGCAGAGTACACTACGTCATCATCTTCAAGGGGATTAATGTTGTCGCTTGAAGCTCGTCTGTATCTAGAAGTAGGACGGCTGCACATGAGATTGGGGCTTGACTGTTTCTAAGGATGACCAGAGTAAATCAATTCTTGCTTGAAAAATATATTAAATACTTTTCGAATCCTGTGATTCAAAATTACATTATTATTGCCGCATAGGGACGTCATACATAATACTGGTCAAAAGGCTTCCCCGGAAAGGTAAAAAATGATAGGATTTCCCGTTTTAATTGGACTTACTTACCTACCAACAATTCCTCAAGTAAGTAAATACAAAAAATCGTATTAGATACAGAAATACTTAATCAATATTCTATCATAAAGACTTTTTCATTCTACATTATTTAACAAAGACTTAAACTCTGATTTTTAATTCGACAGAATTTTGACATTTCAGAAGTGTTGTCAACATTCAAACATTCCCATTATGAATGGAGAGCATTTTCATAAATTAAAAAATAATCCTTTCGTGAATTTAAGGTTTCCCTTGAAAAACTAAGGTTTAAAAATGTACTGATCATTTCAAAATGGTTATTTGAATTTTTATTATCATATTTTTGAAGTTACAAAAAAAATTGGGAGATTATTTTTCTATTACTGGACTCCCTGGCCAATAATCCATGGGTTACAAACCTTTTTTATGAAAATCCTTTTGTTAATAAAATCTTAGCTTCATAAAATAACCAATGTAACAAGATGTCAATTTTATCCCACCAAAAACATTCTGTAAAAAACTAGCCAAGTCTCGATGGAGCTGCTTGTTTATCTCTAAAAAGTAATGAAATCTAGACAAAGTCGTGCCAAGTCTATGGTTCCTTACTGCGATTTCTTTATTATTATAGTTAATGTTGTGTGACTTGGCCGTTGAAGGGTGACAAAACCAGGTGCTCCATGACACCATTGCACCAATCTGTCGCCAGAACCGCTACCCATTGATGATGGAAAATTGCCACTTGGAAAACGTTGATTCAACAATAACCAGTCAATTGTAGGCTTTATAAAGCTGCGTATTTCAATAATACTTATGTATGATTATCTTAATAAAGATTGTTCAACGGCCAAGTCACACAACATTAACTATAATAATAAAGAAATCGCAGTAAGGAACCATAGACTTGGCACGACTTTGTCTAGATTTCATTACTTTTTAGAGATAAACAAGCAGCTCCATCGAGACTTGGCTAGTTTTTTACAGAATGTTTTTGGTGGGATTTCACTTATTTTTGTAGAAAGTGGCAAAATTGTTTAACGTCGTCGTTTTATCGATTTTTTTTACGTTATTAAACACAAATAAACTCAACGACCTTTAAAATGGACAACGAATCAGAATTGTTTTAATAACATGACCTTAGCGATCCTTACAATATAATAAACGAAATCAACGAAATGCAAATTACACAACATTCAACTTAATCGACGGGGGGCTCTGGAAAGGAAAAAAATCTGGACACCACTTGCTAGTGCTAGCGCCATCTAGCGGTAAGCGATACAGGCGAACACCACGGTGCCGGAGTAGTATTTATTATGAATGTGGGGTTACTCCAGATCTTCGATTTTCCTAGTTTTTATAGTTTTCCCTTTATGTGGCCATTAAACCCTAACTCTGTACCAAATTTCAGCTCTCTGAGTTTATGGGAAGTACTAGTTCTATTTTGATGATCATCAGTGAGTGAGTAAGTGAGTGTCGTAAATGCGAAACTTTGCTTTCGCTTAACTTCGGAACTAAATGACCTACAGACTTGAAATTTTGGATTTTAAGTATGTGATTATAGCTTACTAGATGACGAAAATTTCTGCGTTCTGGTCTTATCCAGAGGTTCTCAAATAGGGGCCTGAAAATGCGGCGAAATGGTTCCAGTAAAGATGGTACGGCAGTGTTTGCTTCGCGCTCGACTTGGCGGGGGCACTGCCGTGCCCCCAGATAATGCAAGTTGATTATGTTAGGATATAGAATTTTATCATGAGATGACATGTTGCTGGCAGGTTTTATTTTAAAAGTAAACAGCAATAGAATAAAGTTTGAAAATAATGACAGGTGTAGAAAAGCGAGAAAATGTGACATTGTATCATTGTATTATTGAATTTCGATAGATTCAGTTGTAAATGTTTTAATATTTAATATGTAATAGATTTTGATAATATTTTAATAATAAAGTGTGTGTGAGTATTGAAGTGGCGTTATTATGATTGAATAACCTCCCAGGAGTTGTGTGGAGAGGCACACTCCTCGAACAGGTTATGGGCCCAGCGTACGTACCCAGAGGGCTGTTTGTTTGTGTTCTGTTGAGAATTATCTCTTGAATAAGAAGAATGAAAGTGAAAGATCTATCCTGATTTTGTTTTTGGAAAATTTTAAAACAACAATATGTCGGAAGAAAATTTTAAATTATCAACGTTATCAAAAGGAGAAGACTATACAAACTGGAAGAAGAAATTGATATTGTTATTGACAGCGAAAGATATAGATTGTGTTTTGGAAGATAATGCTGAGAGCAAAAAGGATTTTAATAGAAAAGATGCAAAAGCAAGATACATTATAATAAGCTCATTATGTGATAAATTTGTTGTATATGCATTGAATTGCAATACAACAAAAGAAATTTTACAAAAATTTGACACATTATTTCTAGGACATAAAGATACACAGATTTGTCAACTTTTGGAACAATTTTACAAATTCAAATTTTCAAATTCAGATTTGATGATTGACATAGCAGAAATTGAAAATCAAGCAATAAAATTAAGAAATTTGGGTTACAGCATAGACGAAAAACAAATCATGATTAAAATTTTATCAAGCTTACCAGAAGAATTTGCCTTTTTTAGAACTGCGTGGGAGTCAACCCAAACTTCGGAAAAATCACTAATAAATCTACTATCAAGAATAAATCTAGAACTTACTATGCGAAAAGAAAATCAAAATCAAAATTTGGAAAAACCTGAAATGACGCCGTCTACGTCAGCAATAGAAACAAATGACAACGCATTTTTAGTCAAGAGTTGTTTTCAATGTGGCAAGAAAGGACACATTGCCAAGTATTGTCGGCAGAATATGAATGCAAATCGTGGATGGAAAAATAATAACCTGCAATGCTTCAGATGTCTGAAATTCGGACACAAACATACGGAGTGCAGTCAACAAACGAACTGTATGTATTGCAAGCATAATTCTCATTACACGAAATTCTGTCTACAGCAACATCAGCATGTGAGTAATTTTATTCCTTTAAAAACAACTGTGGAGTTCATCCTGGATTCAGGAACTAGTAGTCATATTGTTACGTCTGAAAACTATCTGAATGACAAAGAAGACATAAATTATAGAATTATGACTGCTGATGGAAACATACATCCAGTTAACACCATGGGAAATATTTATACAGACAATATTAATTTTAAGAATGTTTTATGTGTACCCCAACTTAAAAAGAATTTATTATCTGTGTCTAAATTAACTGATGATAATTATATTGTTAAATTTTACAGAAATAAATGCCAAATCATGGATCAGAACTCTGAGTGTAAGCAGACAGGAGTTCGCAGAGAGGATGGCCTTTATTATGTGAAACTGCCAATGGACATGTCAAAGTCAGTCGTGCATTCGAGGTCAGACAAAACATTCCTTATTAAAGGCTTCTGGCATCGTGCATTAGGTCATGTACCTATAAACAAGACTAAAGACCTTGTTTTAGGTATAGATAGAAACTTAGTAGATGACGTAGACATCTGCGAAGTCTGCATACAATCTAAGCTTTGTAGAAAACCTTTTAAAACTGTTAGATATAGAGCTACTAAACCTTTAGAAATTATTCACAGTGATATTTGTGGTCCTATTGGAAAGGAAACATGGGATGGCTACAAATATTTTATTACATTTTTAGATGATTATACACATTTTGTTAAAGTATTTCTTCTTAAAAACAAGAACGAAGCTTTTTCTAAAATTTTAAACTTTATCAATTTGGCGGAAAATCATTTTAACACAACAGTTAAAACATTCAGATGTGATAATGGTGGAGAATACACCAGTAACCAATTTAAAACTTATTGTATTTCCAAAGGTATTAATATTGATTATACAATTCCGTATACTCCTCAACTGAATGGTAAAGCTGAACGGTTAAATAGGTCCTTAATGGAACGAACAAGAGCTTTACTCTTTGATATGCAGCTACCACATGAATTATGGGGTGAAGCGGTTTTAACTTCTGCTTATTTATTAAACAGATGTTCAAACACAGTAAACATTAAAACACCGGCGGAGATGTGGTTTAATAGAATACCAAATTTAAAACACTTAAATATTTTCGGATCATTAACATACTTTAAAAATAATTTTCAGTTAAATAAACTTGACTCAAGAAGCAGTAAAGGGCTTTTAGTAGGTTATACTAATAACGGATATAAAATATGGGATCCTTTACATTTTAAAATCTATTATTCAAGAGATGTAACGTTTAATAATAGTAAGAGTGATGTTAGTGAGTTTTTAAAAACGTGTTATAGGGAAGTGAGACAAAGTGATTTAAATAATTTATTTAAAGAAATTAGTGTTGATATTAGTGATGAAGTTATTAATGGTGATATTAATGGTGATATTTGTGATGAAGTTATAAGCGGTGGTGTTGGTAATGAAGAAGTTAATGAAGATATTAGAAATGGTGTTGAAGATAATGGTGTTTGTGAAGAAAGAGTTACTGATGTTTTTGAAGATAGAGTTGAAGATGTTGAAGTTGATGGTGGAAATACTGAGAATATTGAAGATTGTATTGAAGAAAATATAAATTTGAGAGGGGAGGTTAGAGAAGATTCAGCTGTTGAAGACAGTGATGGTTTAAGGATTTTACCAAATAGAGAGAGGAGATTACCTTCTAGGCTAATGGATTATGATTTAGAGAGTTCGTTTTTAACTTTTACGGAAGTTTTGAGTAGTGTTGATAAAGATTTATGGAAGAAAGCAATTGATGAAGAAAAAGAATCTTTAGAGAAGAATAAAACATGGGAAATTGTAGGAAGGCAGGAAGCAGGAAATAGAAAAATAATATCAAGTAAATGGATTTTTACAATAAAGCCTGGTGGAAGATATAAGGCTAGATTAGTGGCAAGAGGTTTTTTACAAAAGTATAACATTGATTATAAAGAAACATATAGTCCAGTGGTAAACACAACAAGTGTTAGATTGTTGTTGGCTATTGCAGCTCAACAAGGGTTTAAAATAAAGCAGTTCGACGTGAAAACAGCATTTTTATATGGGGAATTAAATGAAGATATTTTTATGGAGATACCTTTAGGATACAACATAAAGGACAAAGAAAATAAGGTGTGTAAATTAAAGAAAAGTTTGTACGGGTTGAAGCAAGCGCCACTTATGTGGAATAAGAGGTTGACGGAATTTTTGAAGAAATTGGGATTGATACAAATGAAATTAGATCCATGTGTGTTTCATAATAAAAATAAAAATATATACTTAGCAATTTACGTAGATGATGGTATTTTAATTGGCAAGGATGAGATATGTTTAAATAAAATAATAAATCAATTAGAAACGGAATTTGAAATGCGGAAATTTGATAAAACTGAAAAGTTTATAGGTTTTGATGTGTTAATTGAAGAAAATTTTATAAAAATTTTTCAGGAAAGTTATATAAATCAACTTTTAGATAAATTTAAATACAAAAGCTTAAAAGATAGTAGTCATCCAGATATTTTGGTAGATACACATCAAGAGGGGAAAGGTGGTGATGATGATGTGCATCGTTATAGGCAATTAATCGGCTCGTTGTTGTATTTAGTGAACAAAACAAGATTAGATCTGTCGTTTCATGTTGGTTATTGTAGTAGACATCAGGAACATCCTAATTTGAATGATTTTGCAAATATTAAAAACATTTTTAGATATATTAAAAATACAGTTAGCAGTGGTATAAAATATGTTCGTGGTAGCGATCTAAGTTTAAAAGCATATTGTGATGCAGACTTTGCAGGTGATCCTGATACTAGGAAAAGCACGACTGGTTTTGTAGTGTTTTATGGTGGTGGTCCAATTCACTGGTGTTCTCGCAAACAGTCAGTAACTGCTTTGTCTAGTACTGAGGCTGAATATATATCTGCAGCCGAGTGTATAAAAGATCTGCTTTACATTCAGAGTTTGATTCATGAGTTGACAGGGGAGTTACCAAAAACACAATTGTTTGTTGATAATCAATCAGCAATAGTTTTGATTAAAAACGGAATCTTAAATAGGAGGAGCAAGCACATTGATGTGAAATACTATTTTATTAAGGAGAAATTAGATAAAAATTTATTAGAAATTTATTATTGTCCTACTAAAGACAATTTGGCTGATATTTTAACTAAACCACTGGATAGAACAAAGTTTTTGAGACTTAGACAATGTATAGTGAGTGATACATAGTGGACATTTGTGAAGTGACGAATTATGTAGGTTTATTAGAATATAAGGTTTTTGGGAGTTAACTTGAAATTTTAATTTTAAGTTAGTTATGTAAGGTGTTTAGGTTAATTAATTCAAAAGTATATTTGTTGTATGGTTGTATTGGGTAAGTTAGTTAAGTTGGGTTTTAAGGAGTAGATAGGTAGTTGTTATGATTATATAAAGATAAAATTCAGAGGGGATGTTAGGATATAGAATTTTATCATGAGATGACATGTTGCTGGCAGGTTTTATTTTAAAAGTAAACAGCAATAGAATAAAGTTTGAAAATAATGACAGGTGTAGAAAAGCGAGAAAATGTGACATTGTATCATTGTATTATTGAATTTCGATAGATTCAGTTGTAAATGTTTTAATATTTAATATGTAATAGATTTTGATAATATTTTAATAATAAAGTGTGTGTGAGTATTGAAGTGGCGTTATTATGATTGAATAACCTCCCAGGAGTTGTGTGGAGAGGCACACTCCTCGAACAGATTATGACGACGATAATGATTATTGATGATCATACATATTTTCGTTTATGATAATATGTTGTTTTACTGTGTTAAAACACGTTTTTTTCTATTTAATCTCTAAAATGTACATAATAATTAGTGTACATTGAATTGACAAAACAAACAATAGTACATTCTTGTAAGTTGTACTTGATGGAATTTCATTTCATATTATTTATTATTAATTCAAAGCAAAAAAGGCTTATTACATCTGAATTGTCAAAAAATGACAGCTGTCAGAATTCCGTCGAATTAAAAATCGGACTATAGGCAGGCGAGGCGATATCTCATAGCAAGTTTTTCTGAAAGTCATGTCGTTTAAAAACAGCGATGAAAAATTATCAAAGTATTGTAAATAACATGAGATCTGTTATGCTAAGTTTACACGTTGACTTTCGTGGGCAAATAGGCCAGTAGAATTAGATTTAAAATCGGAAATAATTCCTACAAAAGATTTTATTGCTTTAGTGGCTTCATTGGTTGCCCATTAAGACTCTCCTAGGTTTTCGACTTCGACGGAGTTGTGCTTAAGTGGTGAGGCCCCCCGAAAGGGGCGCTTTTTAGGTTTTCCGGTTATACCGCGTAAAGGACTTACCCTATCTAAAAGTGGTCTTCCTGACGGTTGAAGGGCATTTAATCCTGCATCAAATAAGACCAAATTCATATGTTTTGAACAAACCGTTCTCGTGCAAATGTTCGGCAAAGTAGAAAATATGTGTATAATTAATGACCCTCTCCACGTCCAATAGCTCATCACCTGTAGGCTCCCAAGCCTTGTAAAGGGGCGCCTTGACCAGCGTATCCCTGTCAAGGCTCACGAGTTGGATTCGCTTATCCTTGTTCGTCCCAGCCATTCCTTAACTGCGGTTGCTGAACCTCTTCCTGGCACTCTCCTGAACGACTCTGTGTTACCTAATGTGGCTGCCCCTCTTCCTTGTACCCTTCTGTACGATTGTATTGCTTAGCCGTATGTGCCTAAAATGTGAGTGGTTTCGTCAATGCAATTTGGAAGGCAGTAACTTGATTGAGACAGTAGCATACTGTGACCTGTGAGAGTAGAGAGACAAAAGGCTGAGTTTCACCACCTAACTTTAACGGTGACTTTAGCGTTAACCGGTGTTTTTTGTATGGCGTTTGACAGATTTTTAACGTTTGTTAAAGTTAGATGGTGCAACCCAGCCTTAGTTTGGGCTACCAAGTGTAGATAGACGTTGGTTAATAGAAGTTTTTAGTGAACTTTACAAACTGTCAAAGCTTATGATTAATTACCTACAGCCTACAATATAACAGAATTATGACATCACTACGAAGCGTGGACTGTAGATTCGAGAATGATCATTTATGTAGTTAGTAAAACCACAAGGTAAAACTAAGTGTATCTTATTAGTTTAGTAGGTATTTTTCTTTAAGAAAATCATTTTGGTTCCGTAAAGTCATTGATTTTTTCCGGGGATTGATTGAAACAGAGCTTAAAGTTCAGGTTATTGATGTATTTTATTAGTGAGGCTTCGAAATGTTGATGGTATACCGTATACCTATAAAGTATACTACATATTTTTTATACCTATTGTGTGTAGGCACTTTAATCGTTCGTAGATCTTATTTTAGTTTGATAACCGATTATATTATCAAGTTTCAACCACTTAGCTTAGCTTATAGGTTTTCCCTGAAACACTTGAAAGTAAGTGCAAGTCTTTAGTTAGATTAACGAATGACTGTATTGATTATTATAAATGTTTAAAATACTCCATTTCGGCAGTAGGGTAATTGTCCATTTTGGGAATTAGATTGATCCTAGAAACCAAAATGACACCGAAACTGATCACCACCACAGATTAGAGAGTATGTCTAAAGATCACCACACCAGCGCTTGACTGGCATCGGAAAAAAACCCTAGACAAAACGCACTTTTTGATCGAATCGAAAATCGAATCCGTCAAAACTCCATACAAAAAAGGGGCTTTTCGACCACTTTTCGACTGGTTTGCGATTATAATTTGCACTTTGTCTAGACCCACTGTAAACGCAAAGTAAAAAACTTTAGAGCATTAAAATTAGTCAAAGGTAAAAAACTTTGACTCAAATTAGATGTAAAAAAGGTTTAATGTTTGTTTGGGAGGTTCAAAGCCGTCACAAAACACGCTAAAAGTAAAAAGTCATCACTACGTCAAATGATTACGAGCGCAATGTGGAATAAAATTAAATTAATAAACAGTTTACCGACAATCTCTTGCGATTTTGAGCAACCAGCTTCATGCACGAGAGTGGAGAGAAGCTTAGCTATCGACAAGGCACTTCGGTAGAGACTGTGGAAAGCGATACAGACTCAAATAACAAATGTAAGTATAATGCATTTTACGATTATTATAATAACTGCACCAATTTATAGAATGTATGTACCTATAATATATTTACACACACAGTCTCACGTCCCGATGGTCGTGATAAGTCCCACGCTAAAGCTAGGTGTGTTATGTCGATGCATCGTGACCATACGTCCCGCTGTCCCCCGCAAGAGCAAAAACGTCCCGCTTTAGCTTTAAGAATGCATCTATCGTTTTTAAAAACCGTTGGTTCGAATTATTCCAGCACATTCGTACCAACACTCTTGATGTAACAAACTTTTCCATACTTAATCGAGTACGTTATGTGTCTGCCAGGAAGTAACGCACCAGTCGAAAGAGTTTTTTCTCAAATGAACAAAATGTGGACGAGTGATAAAACCCAGCTAAGTGTAGCAGTAATGAAAGCTATGTTGATTACGAAAATAAATAAATAAATCATGCAGGGAGTTCCATAGTTATCTACAAATAAGATACGATATTCTAAAACAAATTTGTTCCGCCGACAAATACAAAAATACGACTTAGAAGTCACCCCACTACTTAACTGTTTTGTGTTAAGTGCTTTGATTTGTGCTATTCAATCTTCTATAAACTTGTAAAACTCCCAATACTTTGTTTTCTACACTAATATTATAAAGAGGAAAACTTTGTTTGTTTGGTTGTAATGAATAGGCTCAAAAACTACTGGACCGTTTTTAAAAATTCTTTCACCATTCGAAAGCTACATTATCCACGAGTAACATTAGGCTAAATTTTATTTTGGAAAAAAATAGGGTTCCGTAAAATATGTAGATAATGTAGTCCACGCGCGCGAAGCCGCGGGCGGAAAGCTAGTATTTTATAATTCCGCAGGTTTTTTTTTAGAACTATTTCTCAGTTGTCCCGCTCTGGCACAGAAAATTAATGGTCACGTTATAACACACTTAAATGAATCTATGCTTGAATATATTCAGGCGTGAAACTGTCTGAAATCAATATTTAGAGCAATCACTGGCTTGCACCTTGTTATGGTTCAGGAGCCAGGAATCCTAGGAGTCTCCACTCCTGAGGATTGTGGGGTATAAGGAGCCTTTCTTTCACCTGCATAATCTGGTACTGCTGAAAATCGATCAATGCTGCTGTATATTAATGTATGAGATTTTGCATAATGGCTCAATGTAGTCTCAACCTAAGCGTTATCTACTTTCAGTCGTCTGACAATGTTTTTGACGAATGCTATGAAGTTTCTAGTAGGTTCAGATTTGTTACGTAGGTATTCCTGAAAGTTATAGGGTTGAATCCTGAAGTTCGCACCTATTCATATTTTATGTGCATATGTCAAGAATCGTACAAGATGAGATATAGGTTCGTTAAGGCATTTTAATAACATGTGGTAATAATAAAATAAGTACATAAGTACCTACGTCATGAGAGTTACATTACAATGCTTCATGAATATCACGGTAATTAGGTCAGGATAGGCATTGAACATTTTATCATACTTTGTAATGACGTAGATCTGAGTACCAATACAAACAATAGCATTATAAATTGCATAATTACGCTTACAGAAAAGATGGTAAAATTATATGCAATAGAAAGCAATCTGTACACAGTAATAATCGCGGAATGACTTGGATTATGGTATCTTTATAGCTCCCTACAGCCTTTCAACGACTTAATCTGCCTTCAGCCGATGATCGTTCGCGGGATTTACAGCCACATTAAACTATAAAATTGTAATTATTTTTCTACGAAGCTCAGTAATTAAGTACAAGAAAGAAAGCTACTTATGTAAAACTAATTTGAAAGGGACTTCAAACCTCGATAAACCTGCCTTAGATATGATCTGTATTTTTATTGATTCGAATGTTTATAGTTCGTACTTAGCTCATTTAATGTACATATGATAGTATACTTGTAACAATAATTAATATGAAATAAATTGAATAAGTTTGCTTGATAAGGTGAGTAAGTGCTGTCATTATTTTCGTGTTGATAAGAGATAATGCTCTCAAGATAATCCTAGAGTAGAGTTATAGATAACTACATGTCTTAAAAATGGAGAAGTTATAACGTCTGTACATCATGTACATGCAAAGTCATGAAAACGTCACTCAAATATTATGAGTAACTAAACCAAGATAAATTAAGCCTACGATTGGTCTAAACTTTGAACGCATGTTATTACTGGGTCGTGAAAAAGTGCTTTTTAAAAGCCTACTTACTTGCAATTATAAGATGAGTTTTTTGAGTTTCTTACTGCTTTTGTTGACAACTTATAGGAATTTTGTTATCGTTATAGGTACCTAAATTAAATTTGAAGCCTCTATGTTAAAACTAAATTTTTTTTCGATCAAGAATCTAATTTCCGGGGTACATAACATTTACCGATTTGGATATTTATTATAATACTATGCTAAGTGGAAGCTTAGTGAAGCAAAATGTATCATCATGATGATGCAGCATCATGGTGATAATACGTGATTGGCTGACACCAAAAAGCACAAAAAGTCCGTGAGCCCGCACATTCCTCAATTGTCTACGTCATGTTTTGACGTCATCAAGTTCAGAAAAGTTTTAACGAGGATTATCGCATCTGAAATTTGCCGGAAGTTTCAGAAAATCCTTCACATCCGGTCATCATCATCATCATCAAATTTCAGCCATAGGACGTCCACTGCTGAACATAGGCCTCCCCCAATGCTTTCCATGTTGATCGATTGGTAGATGACTGAAAGCTAGTCAATAAAATAAGACAAACGATGTATGTATCTTATTTTATTGACAGATTAGAAATTATTTCATTGTTGCTAAGTTGAGACGTGTCGCGCAATGCGGAACTTTTCAATCAGATGAAAGAATGCACACCTTCCTCCTCGGTTACTGGTCGTTATAGTAGAGACAGGGAAGTCCCTAGATTGATACAATGAAATAAATAAAATAAATAAATATAAATAAAAGTCTATCATCACCTCTATTTTATGTGGGTAGACATTCTACATTGTATAGTTTGTAGTAACTATGAAATTAGAATTACCGACATAAATTCCTGAAAGCAGACGAGTACCTAAGTAGTACTTATTCTTCAGTAATCATTACAAAATCTATCATCATAATTTCAGCCATAGGACGTCCACTGCTGAACATAGGCCTCCAACAATGATTTCCATAATGACCGGTTGGTAGCGGCCTGCATCCAGCGCCTTCCTGCTTGCTACTGTTATTGGACCGACGACAAAATCTATAATTTGTCAAAATTAAAATTAGCATCTAGTTAGTCACTATTTATTTATATTCATGAATAGAACGGTAGTACTAATTACACTATTCGAACAAGTAACAAGATTCGGAATAACATTTATAAGTATGGCATCTTTTATGTATGTAGTTTGTAGAAGTCGCTTTGTAACTATGTATGTATATGGTCTGATGTGCATGTCTGTACAATGGGGATTTTCTATAGTTGTTCATTCGTTCCTCCACGTTTGTATCCGTAAACATTTCAAAGCGAGTGAAAAGGACGTCGTCCGCAGACAACAAAGCGAACCTGTCAAGTGGGTGCGTGTCCCAAATTTGGTCGTCCGTCATACGACGCGCCATAATGTAGTGAGGTACAGTGGGCTTCCTACCTAATGGCCTTCCGAAACCCTAACTTTTCTAAATCTGCACTTTACGAAAACCTAAGTTTTTAAAAATCTAATATTCCTGTAGCAACTTTAGGAAAAAATCAAAATGGTATTTTTGTTGAAATTGACTTTTAAGTAATACGGAATTTGAAAAATGCCTGGTCACTGGCCCAAAATCCACTGGCATAAAAGAAAGTCAATCAGGAATTGGGATACTAAGTATAGAAGTATAGTATAGGGCCTAATAAAACGGATAGATACGTTCCAAAAAATCAGCTGGTGGAAGCTTTAATTTAAACGGGCAGTAACTAGTATTTTTTTAAAGAATGACACTTTTTATTAATTAAATTAATATGAATGTATTGTGAGAGAGCCTACTGACACACCTTCAATGTGACCACACGTGAACCCAACGGGTTTGGCATACTTAATGAGACACGGCTGCAATGTAATTACCATTTTTGATGCACTATTTTACTCAGTAAAGTAATTTTGAAGAAAACACCCTATCTAAAGACGGAGATAATAAATTCCGTGCCTTATCCTATTTTTTTTAAAGTTACCAAAGTTGAACATGAATTTTCGGATTTCCGTATGAATCACATTTTAAGTAGGTACGTGAAAATGTTCCTACATACTTTTTAACATTGTAATGAGCGCCTCCTACCTAATTAACGTATCGTTAAATTAGTCATCAACTGTTTAAATTACTTATTTAGGTAGTTTATATAAGAGAGGTTCATCAAGGGTTTATGCTGGTAGCTGAAATGTTTTTCTTTTAGATATTATTGTTTTCAGTGGCATAATGACAATATGTTACTGGTGTATTTTGTAAAACAGTGGAGTTCATGGCCAAATGTTCAAAGATGGAAGGACGTTTAGTACTTTTTTTTATTATTTTTTTTGATAACTACTTAGTCCGTTTTCGTATAGGACTCTGTCACTGTAGCTTATGCCACCCTCGCTATGAGTGAAAGATATGGATTAAGACGGATTTGGTTTTCTTGATCTACAATTTATTGTAAGAATATCAGGATTTTAGAGTCAACTGTAAGAGTTGATAAGAGCAGCCAGAACCAGAACGTGTTCGTAAAGTTAATAAGCTCTTGGTAAACGGAGAAAAGTAATAAAATAAATAGGTAGTTATAGCATTGGTACAACTTCAGGCTACACGTACATTTAGGTATCTATAAAAAATTATTAGGTTGGAAAACCCATTTTCGCCCACTGTTGTATAATGTCCCTGAAAGTGAAAACCTTGATCGACATAGAACGTAACGTAAACGTTTACGATCAATTTCAGATAGGTAAGTAGGTGTTGCCTACGCATACAGCATGCGTATTCTTTTGAATAAAATAAAAAATATTTTATCGTATTGATTAGATATTGAAGTCTGAAGTCGAATGCTACTTAAGTGTCCATTGTTATCTATCTCGAGATAAATCCCATAAATCATCATAGGCGAACTGCACACCTTGATGTCGTAAAAGTACCTACTTAATGGAATGAAAAAATATTTTCTTTACTTTTGTAAACTTTACAATAAAAATTTTAAAAAATGTTCTTGTGAAAATGTTCTCATGAAAAGAAATATTTGAAAAATTCATGCAGGGAAAGTCGCGAGCAATTAAGCAAGTTATTAAATGAAAAGTATTGAGTTGATACATTTTAATTTCCTTACACTTGCATTGCATCTGAAACATTAACCGAAAAAAAAAGTTAAAGTAAATTTTCACTTTCCTCGTAAACATTGAGTAAAAAATCTATAAACTACCTATTAAGTAATCTTGCTTATTACCGTATTTTTCAAATACAAAATATCTTTATTGTGAAATATGTTTCAGTTTAACAAAGTAGTTTCGAAAATGAAAGAAAGCGAATTTCATTCATCTTTCTTATAATTTTGTTTACTTTCTTTTATTATGACCTTTTAATTGTAATTTACTAGCTTATAAAATCAAATTACATTACACTGAAAAATGAAGTAAGGCGCATGCGTTAATGTTTAGGAGTTAGTTAGGAAGCCATACGACTTATACAGAGTAATTTATACCAAAGGAAGGCAATTTTCCCTTATCGAAGAATGGAGAGAATAATTATGACAAAAACAATAGTTTCTTTGCCAAAAAAATTTATGTTTTAAATCAGTTTGATTCCCTTGAACTTCAACAACAAAACGAATTGAGATATTTAAAAAAAACTTTGTAAAACTGCCTTTGATATATTCATATTTTTAATGTTGTTTATTGAAAATTCTGCATTATTTCCTCTTTTACGTATAGCTGATCACAATGTCAATTAACTAAATGTGTACACGTTAGTGACATGTGCCATGTGTTTCATATTTCCAAATTAAGTATCTATGTAGGGTACCTAGCTACCATTATAAATAAATTACTTTCAATCTTTAAAGTCATTAAGTAATTAACGCTGAACGTTGGAGCGATTTCACTTGCTCTCAATCAGTACTTAGATTCGGTAACAAGTAATATGCCATTGTCAATTTTACTTATCACAATCTGTGAAAACATGCTAACTATTCGGGCCGTTACCACGGGAACTAGTGATTATGCCCGCGTAAATGTGTTTTATAGAAATAATGGTCGTGTTGAATAAAATTGAGAGCGTAACGAATTTCATTTTCATATGCAGTGCGTTACGTCTTGCGCAGTCGAGTGCAAGAATGCGCTAAGAACGATAATGTCGCCTGCAGGTGATAAACCGTAGTAGGGCCCGCTCCGTACATACGGCAGCGGCGACCGCGCGCGGCTAGCGCAGTTAAAAACAAGCCTGGCGCATTGTACCGTGACAGTCGGCAGAACCTTCGCGGGAGGAACACATGCCCTACCTGTCGCCGCGAGCATGACGTTTTGACGCGCACCCGCGGTCTAATGTTCCTTCCGATCAAAAACATAGGCCAGAAATAAAAAAAACAAACCAAGTGTTCGCATTTCGGGAAAAAGTGGTTCGCGCGCTTTTGACATTTCTTTTTTTTAAAACAACAAACTGTTGCAGTGAAAATGGGTCTCAAGCCCGACGATGACAAACGGCCAAGCAAACTGGCCATCATGGATGAGGATGTGTCGGACATACCACGTGAGTATTTTTGTTTTCTCCGCTAAGAATAATGAGTATTTATAAACAATTGCCTAGTGTAATTAAACACGATCATTGATACGCTATAGGATGAGAATAGTTTTATTTAATCACTCTCTTTATGATTGTTTAATAAACCTCATTCATTATTTTAAACCAGAGTTTAAGGGTAGTTCTAAATTCATTTGACAAAGTAAACATTTTGAATATTTTCCATACCAACAATAGCTGTAAAGTAAAAGTGATAAATGGTAAATGTAAAGTGAAAAGTAATAAATAGCTAAATACTCATACAGTAGAGTTAAAATGGACAGTTATAACACCGCATTAATCCTCATTAGTTACTACAAGCACAGAACTCGTTAAAATAACCACATTCTCTTTACGACCTAGGCATTTATGCTCACTTTCTTTTTCTTTTCGCATAATTTTACCGTGTGTTAGGGTAGGTAGTGTTCAAATTGTTTATGGAAGAAAACTTCAGTTGTTTACTTTTCTTCTTTCAGTATTTTTTATTACTGTCTGACTGCATCGCAGTCTCGTAGGTATTTAATTAAAAGGTTATTAACCTTTATAATAGTATTTTAAATGCACGATAATATTCACGTCCATTTCAAAACCACATTTAGGTTAGTTTTTTTATGATACAAACAATATTAGTTTTACTTTTAAAGGTTTTAGTATTATTAAAAAAAGTTGAAAAGAAATAATTCTTTGATTTTTAGATTCGGTAGCGTAGTAACAACCACCAATTCATTTAAGGATTTTTCTCATTGAAGTAATTAATAAAATTAGCAGCGAGCTAAATTAACGTGATAAAGGAAAATCTTTATTTTCTATTGTGTACAGTCAGCGTCAAGTAGTTTGTGACACCCAAAGTATCCAATAAGTTCGCAACTCGTCTTTGTTATAATTGGAATAAGGTTGTGTTATCAACTTTTTGACCACTTTGGGGGTGATTTGACACTGACTGTACGCGAATGTTGACATCCATATTTAATTTTATGCACTTGTTTACATGATGACTCTGTATGGCTAATATACCTAATCGACATCAGACACAATTACTTACATGAGTAGCAAGAAAGCTGTAGCTTAGTAAATAGATACCTATAAATACCTATTTTGTTCATTTGATAAAATTACAACGTGAATTTTAAAATAACGCATCATAAGCTGAGTTGCATCACTTTAACTTTAACCGTAACTTTAGCCGGTGTTTTTGTATGGAATTTGACACGAGTTCTGACGTTTGTTACTAAGATGGTGCAAACCAGCCTTAGTTACATAAGGTAATCGAATTTAAGTCTAGATCTTTCGTTTTTTTCTATTGCGTGTATTATGATATAATGATGACTTGTCAAAAAACCCATGAGCTGAAAACTAGGCAGCATGGTCCTTGACCTTAGCGTAGCTAGTGGCTAGCAAGCCTTTATTCAGATATTTTTTTCAGAGATAGACCCCTTGCAATATTTTTATAAATACTTCTTACACTCAGATAAACTGTGTTTAGGTATTAGGGGCAAATCAAGTTAAAGCATAGTGCTATATTCGTGTAGGGTTACCTTATTACCTACTAAAATGTCGAAAATCTAAAAAAGTCCCAAAAACCAGTTTTGCACAGTTTTTTGTTTAGTGTCAAGAAAGATCACAATGGCCAACGATATACTTAATGAATGTGTTTTGCATTTTAATGGCCTCTTTATTAAATTTAAATGCATAATTTAAAAAGTGTGTTGTTTCCAAATTGAGATATGAATTTTTAATAGGTATTAATGATTTTTTGTAAAAAAATGTAGACAAAATGTGAGTAAAATAAATATGATACATAATTATGTTTTATAAATAAAAAAAAATCCTCCGAAAAACCAAGCAACCTTTTGTAGTAGGAAATGTAATTATGTAATTCTATATCTAAGCAACAATCGACATTAAATACGTTATAGTTAATATGATGTTATTGCTTTTTTTACATACAACTTGTTTAAATACAACTTGTCAACTTTTATAATTGGAAAAGCTACGATAAGTTATGAATAAATTATACTTTATATTCAACTAAAAACATGTCAATATCTTGCTTATTAAGTAGAACCTAGATAATGAACATGCATTAAAAGAATGAACTTCAGTTTTATGTTAATAAGGATTGAAAATAAAAATATTGCGTTTAGATACCTACATAAGGTATTGTTGATTACACAAAGATTTGAAGTATCTCTCTGCAATTAAGGCTCATGGAAATATAATTTTATTCAAACATAATGAATAAAGTCATTCTGAGTCTAAGGAAATGTTTGCGCAGGCGCGAGGCGATTAAAAAAACAACCTTACAGGTTACAGCTCCGCACTATCAGTCAATGTTATTCTAGATAAATTGCGAACGAGTACTGTAATATTAAGTTCTGGTACATACTTCTTACTTAAATTACTGCCTTTTTGTATGAACAATTTTCAGGAGTGACCATAGGATTTTTGGAATAGATTTTTTTCAGGAGTAAGCAAAAATATACATATTATATTAAATCCATACTACGAGAGTTTAAACCTGATTATCTTTTAATTATATCAGCATCATAAGGTCTTAATGAGGATTTATTTTACTGACATCGGTATTTGGATTAGAAGATGAGCTGACAGTGTCAGCACTTTTACACTAAAAGCACTGTCGCTTAATACACGAGCACTTTTAACATTATGTTCTTGACAATTTCGTTATGAAGATTAAATATTAAAGCCACATAATTTCATCCTCATTCCTAAAATTTTGTATATGTAGGTATGTAAAACTAGTCTTCTTTTTTCTAGAAATTATAGACCGTTCGGTAATGATGCATTACCTAGTTATTTTTGAACTAAATAGCAGTTGGAAAACCTTGTATTTTTTGCCAATATTTATTAGTTATTATTTGTGTTGGGGGCTGCCCCTTGTATTTCACAATCAATCAGTGATTAGTAATTACCTCATACTCATATCAAGCAGCAATCCTTTTTATAATTTAGTAGATGTTATCGTTCCATACAATATGTATCACTTGTTGCATTATTTCGTTAATCAGTATTAAGAAATACACTACAGCTTATTTATGTGGCAATAGTATTTCAATACTGTCGGCGGAATTTCAATTAATTTCACACAATTGTCATTTGAGACGAATAATATTATTATATCCTTACCGTGCGACTTCGAAGAATGGTAAACAACCATTTGTTTTTTCAATAAATCTCCGAACTATTCAAAATAAACATATTATTATCTCGGTCGTAAGTGGTCGGTACGAAAATATTTATAAATCAAAGTATTTTTTTGCAAAGATGCTTACGAGTATTTTAATTCATCAATTGCATTTAGAACAAATTCATGAAGTCATTGCACCATGCCTTATTTTTTACTGCAACCTTATCCTTTCAAGAGATAAGTTGTTGAAACAAAGGTTCTTTGTCCAGGTGCCATTGCTCCATGTGTGGAGATACGTTTTTCTTACTTTTATGCGATGTTTTAAACGCGGTTGTTTTATCAGAGTAAACATGTTGCTGTATTACAATTAAAAGTCGAATTAACGATGAGATTCTTGCAAATACAAAAATGATGTCATTGTTTCATATTTTTGAAAACTTTTAAATACTTATGTGTTTGCATGCGATAAGTTACAATAGGAAGAAAAAGAATGGTGAGGCTTCAAGTTCAGCTTCCACTTCAAGTGGATGGAACCTTTTTTTTTCCGGGGAAAAAATGCATTGTATCGCATACCTACCCTGCGGGGACAGAGTAGGTTATGACAAACCCACATTGTAGGGCTCACCAAGTCAGAAGGACAAAGGCATACCCACTAAAAAGACCCCGGTGCTCCGTTATTCGCCTAAAGTGGGCAGGAACTGTGGGATTCTGGACAAAGCCTTCACTACCACACAGTCCCTTCCGGCAAGTGGATTGGATTGGAACCTACGTCAACGCGGTGCGGTTACGGCGCCCAAGCAAAGTAAACATTGCTCATTTGCGCAATGAAAACAAATAAATCCTTTTATTATCGATAAAATGTGTTTATTATTAGTTACATAAAAGTTGACCCTACGCCAAGGTCAAGCAGAATGTTTTGCTGCGCGTGCGCTCTACTTACGAAACTCCATTACCTGCGAGTATTCGATGTATCGTTTGACAATCGACTCGATAACGCGTTGCGAAAGATCTCTTGTGTGTGATATTTGATTATTTTCAAGTGAAAAATGCATGTCAAGGATCGCTTGGGCTGGATCTGAGTTAGTAGAAAGCTGAATATCTTCGTGCCACGCACGTACGCTATTATTCGATGTAGGTCTAAGTTCAAAGAGTTCATGTACGAATAAATTAGGTTCTCAAATTATACATTGGACAGATTTATTGTTCAGGGTATAATTATGGTAACGGTGTAACAAATCTGTACAAATCTTAGGTACTTTTATGGACAATGAAGTTTGTAAATGCATACCTGTTAGTCTCCATCTTGTCTTATTTCTACCCATGCATCTTACTTTCATTTCTTCTAAAGGCTTATTGTAATGTAAGTTTCAATGGTGAAGTGAGGTTTAGGTATAACTTAAGTAATGTTGTTTTACAACTTGAAGACTGACACTCCTGTGCAACTAATGAGTACCTAAATGATTTTTAGGTTTCTAAGGTTATGCGTAAACAAGGTGTTTCCCCGCGGAAATGTTCAATTTGGAACTTCTACTTGATGATACATAAGCTGGGTGTTTGTTAAGGAAAATAGGGGATCGAACAATTAAACTAATAAGCAAATTATGACCTAATTACAAATCAGTCGCTTGAAACAAACGAAGTAACTAAACATTCATCTAATGAGTAATCAGCCTTTTCCTCTTTCACTCTTGTACACAAACGTCTCTAAATCACGAACACTAATTAATTTGTAGGTAAGTACCTACTATTTTTGTGTTTCAGCAAATTTCGGTTAGTTTTGATTCTTACTTTCATACCAATCCAAACAATAGAAAAGGGTTAAAAGCCAAAGTTAAAATACACTAAAATAACTAACTATAATATAAAAACTGTCGTAATGTAAATAGTTGTCGTAGTGTAAATGTGCGAAAGAATAACACGAGCTAATTCCACCAGCCCCCTTCCATCACCTGACGCAGGTTAGCGTACCATTCCTATATTGTTGACGTTCCACCAGCTCGCACTAAGCGTTTCGATGACCCTTTGCAAACAGCTAGGGACTAGAATTCGTTGCCTGCTGCTGTCTATCAAGAAGACTATAATCCGGGCCTTTTCAAGGCGAGAGTGAATAGACACCTACAGGGCAGATATGTACCTACCATCATAGACTGCATCCCACTTAACACCAGGTGCGATTGTGGTCAAATACCTGTCTTGTTATGCATAAAAAAAAGTTTTATATACAGTCACATTGTTACGGGAAGTGCCAGCCTCTGAGACTTAAGATGCATTATAAACCGTGGAATTGGATGTGTTTTCTTCCAAGATAGCATCAGCCCAAGCAAGGTCTAAGCAGGATTGCGCTGAAGTTGAAATCCTTCGTACTTAAGCGTCGTTGTGCAAATTGTATTTTTTTCCTTAAGTGCATGGGTGCACGAACGAATGATGCTAAATGGAATATTTTTCCGAATAATTCAAAAAGTACTTTGAAAAACATAGTCTGTCTGGTCTTACGAATTTTTGCTCGCAATAACCTAGAATTAAATATTTTCATATTACTCTAACTACCATAACTAAGAGTTACTTATGTGAAGTTACTCTGTTATCTCGCTTAGTTACAAAGTACGAGTAATTCGTACCTGATTGATCATCTACGGTCTGATTTGTAATTAACTAATTGCGTTCTCAATGTCATTGCTTTGTGATGGCCACTAAGCCCGATAATTCGCGACCGTAAGCACGTACGAGTGCGGATGCTGGTACAAAACTCGCTAAGGACAAAAAAACAGTTCAACCTGAAAAATCTGACCTGTACCTACTATTTTTTTACACAATGTAATTCATTCTAGCTCTGTTCTCTTCTTCCTTTCAACATGTCTTTACAGGGCTTTCTTTTCCCATCAACTATTGTACATTATGTTCATAATAACTTGATCCATAATAAATTGAAACTATCTCTCTAATTTTGGTAAGTCCTCGAGTTCCAAACGAAGAAGACGATGCAGTAGCTTTAATCAAGACTTGTTTTTTCTTTAAATAAACATAATTATGAATAAAAGATCTAAACCGCGACTCATGAAGAGGATCACGAAGAGAATGCAAATGTTAGTTACATGGAATTATTCACAGCTGTAACGAAACAAAGCCCTTGACACCGGCAAATTGCATCAGAAACGCATGCGCACCTCAGCCGATACTTAAAAATGCAGGTTTAATTGCCATGAAATCGAGATACAATGTCTACTAAGATGTTGTCTTGGACTCGTTGATAAGAGCAACATAATAAAGCAATGTCGCATTAAAATAAAAGGTGCTAACTGCTAGTTTCATGCATTTTCCAGTCGAAAAAAAAAGGCTGGATGCATCGTCATTCTGTAAGTAGGCCTACTCGCATAACAGTGATCTAAGAATTGGAGTATGGACCAATATAAGTTACGACTGGTTTGATTTACAGATAATGTGACCGTAGTTTGGACTGAATATTGCAGATTTGGATCTAAGAAATACCTAACACAGAAAATCGAGGTATTATAATCAGAACAGTCAGTCGTTCGTGTAGCAAGCACTGTACTTTCTAAACTCTGATGTCCATCAATAAGTTTTGGCAAATTTTCACTGCTGATTCCAAGTATACAGAAAAGCTAATAATTTTACAAATGGTCCTACCTACTTAAATGAAATGCGTAAAGTATCTAACTGAAAAAACAATCATAGCAAGAATGCGATGTGGTTACTTGCTTTACTGTCTGTCAGCAGTCGGAGGTCTATAATTAATCACTTATTGCAGAAAACGACAGTGAATCGTTATCCTTGTGTAATGAATCCAATAAAACAGTATTTACAGCTAACCTTGGCCTTCACTCATTTAATAAAAGGTTGGCAGTGTCCGTCTGTTTCTTCAATTTTGTACACAGGACAGTTTTATGGAAAATTTTATAATCATGACAACACTGTTATGTGGGTCAACTCAAAAGTGGACCACTTGATTTGTCTGTGACCTACAAAATGTCAAATTATTGTATTGTTTTCCGATAGTTTACTTACACAGGTAATGCTATTTGTTTGGAGGTGGCCGTGTTGTTCCTAGTTACCGGTTGTAAGCACAGATGTATTATGTGGGTAATAGGATTTGAAAAATAAAAAATAGGTACATAGATTTAACCAATGTATCCCAGGAAATAGATCCCATTAAATGTTCACAATTCACATAAACTGATGCGTTTATGTAAAAACATCGAAAACCGTAGATATTTTGACCCAAAACATATTGAAATTAATCAGTTGACGGTCGCATATGGATTAGGAATTTAAGATTGATTAAACAACCCGGCATTAAATTACTTAATCATTTCGCATTGAATTATTTAGGTATACCAACTGCTTAATCATGAAGTAACCGTATTTGGCGATTGCTGCGATTGTTTCACCACAATATCTTTATCTCGGTGTTGCTTTTCGTTAATCCCATAAAAGCGTATGATGCAACCGCAAAGGTGTCAAGTATAATCGCAAGTGATTGGACTTTGGTTCCATTGCTTTTATTCGCATGCAAAAATATGGGCCGATTATGATCCATAACGGCTATGTCGTAAGAACCATAACAATTAAATCCGTCTAGTCTGCGAAGATGGAAGTAGTTGATATGTGCTCTAATAAAAGATCCGTTTTGAAAGGAAGTAGAACGAGATGAATTGGTTTAATAAAAAGTTTATCTAGTGCATATGATTCGAATTACATTTGTTAACTTAGCGTCATATCATTACCCAATAGCGTAGGTATAAAAGTGTCATTACCTTATAGAGCTTCTGCAATACTAATCTTTGGAATGAAATCTAAATCCGCGAGTGAACTTTTAAAATACCTAGTGCGCGAAAGGCAGAACAATGCGCTTTACTTTTGTTCTATAATTGGCATGTGGAAGTGATCTAAGTATGTAGCTAATGTAGCTATTTTACAATCCCCAAAGGCTATACTCACACATAAGTCGTAATAAAGACTCACACACTTAAGTAAGTAGACGGTAGTATTAAGGATTTTTTAAATGCCAGATTAAATCCGAGACAGCGGAAGGCTAGCCACTTATAAGGCTTTAGATTGCATGATAGTGGAATAAGAGTAGATGTTTGACATGTCTTGTACAGTAGACATTGTTGCTATCTTTAATACTTACGTTTCAGAAAGACATCCATCAATTTACCCCAGCAATTTAAGAACATGATTATTGTGGCATGAATTTACTCAGGTAAGTATTCATGAAAATAAAGTGGGAGCATTTTATACCATGTTTAATAAAATTTTATTATGAAGAAAAACATATAGACACTTTTGCTGCAGTTTTACAATAAATACCTACATATATTTTTGACACATAATAAACTGAAGGGAAGTGTCGAATAAAATGTTTAATTAGCAATATAAATTCAGTCAACGCTCAAGGAAACTGTATGGCGAGATGAAAACACAGCACAGGCATTGTTCTTTGCTAAGATTCAAGGCTCAGTGGAAAGTTTGTTATAGATTATGAAATTAACGCGTTAAATATAGGTACACGTTTCTCGATTTGACACATTTCGTTCGCGGAATTGATAACAAAAATGCTAGTCCGAAATAATTACACTTCCTATTACGAGTATAATGTTGTAATATTTAGCAAAAAAAGTGATAATGATCCCCTACTCGATATAACTCTATAGGTAACTCTGTAGGTATTGAGGAGTTATTCAATTGAGTAAGTAAGTAATTATATCAATGGTTAATTTGACTTTAATAACAATAATACCGTCCAATAATTACTACTTATTTAGTGAGGATATTTACATTTTTTGTTAGGTGTTATAAAAACCCAATCTAGATAGATCCTAACTCTAGATTTAAATTAAACCTAGAATTAAATTACAGTAAATACGGTTTTGTTCTCTCTTAGAACAAAGCCATATAATGTAAATAAGTGGTTAGGTAAAATAAAATAAACCTGTAACAATAGTCGAGAAAACAATACACAAATGAAGAGCAGCGTGACGTTCGCTACGATGCATGCTAAAGAGCAATAAACACTGGCATTAATACTGCCATTGACTGACCACCTGGCAAACTGCCGTAAACTAACTTAATTAACTAAGATCCTGATTAACCGACTTAATTACACCTATTTGTTATCTGCTACTTTGAACGAAAAGTCGGTTCTGTGGATTTTATACTCTTTGCGAACTCTCGCTTTCCGATTGCACTCTTTGTAGAATGAAGATTGAGAAAATTTTCTAATGATCTGAGGTCTATTGTGAGCTACTTTTTTTACAAAGGACGAACGTACACTTTTTAAAGTGTACAAAATAAATAGGTACGTTTTTTCTGCTGTAGGTTTTTGATCTCACAGATCACAGATGCAAATATCAGAAGAAGGACCCTATCTGCCGGCTTGGTAGGCAATAATGTCCGAGTGTCTTCTGTGCCAAATACTCGGTTCGGTTAGTTCAATATAAATAAAATTTTTAATATGTAAATTCCAGTCTTAAAATACCTATTTCATTTCATCATGAAAGCAACAATATGCTTAACAAGAGAACCTGGAGACAGCCGCCGATGCATGTTCGAATGTACCACGACAATCACTCACTATATGTCATCAAAACATCGCCTCCCTTGACAAGAAAACGGGTCGTTTAGAAGTGCTATTGTCTAGTGAGCTAAAATGTGATGTGTTAGCTGTTACAGAGCATTGGTTATCTGACAGCAAGTTGAAATGTGTTAGCATAAATAACTATACCTTGGCATCTAGGTTTTGTAGAAAAATAATATCTCACGGTGGGTCGTGTATTTACACAAAAGCAAATGTAAATTGCAACGAAAATGTCGAACTGACGGCGTTGTCGGTCGAACAGTATTGCGAAATATCCGCCATTGATGTTGTAGATTATAGATTAACAATAGTTTGTGTATATCGTACTAACCTAATAAGCTCAACGGACTTTCTATGTCATTTAGATCGCCTGCTCGACAAAATTTGTGACATGGATATTGATTGCGTAATCGTAGGAGATTTTAACATCAATTGTATTGGTGACTTAGGCCCCGTACAGAAGGATTTGATGGACTTGCTCTCGATGCATAATTTTAGAAATGAAGTTGAATTCCCCACTCGTGTATCACCCACGTCCTCGACGTGTCTTGATCACGTATACACAAATTTGACCGAGCCAATATTAACCTCACCGGTGATGACAAACCTAAGTGACCACTTCGCGGTGCGCGCGGAGGTCCAGGTGTGTGCGCCCGCGCGCCCGGGACTGCACTCCCGTGTCTCCCGATCCTACTCACGGGAACGTGTTGCCTTGTTCGTGGCGACCCTCGAGAGTGTAGACTGGTCAGATATAATAACGCGTAGAGGTATCAATGCCGACGCCTTAGCGAGTGCAGTGATTAATGTAATTGTTAATAAGATCTCGATTTGCTTTCCGCTTACAAGTAAACCGGTACGGATTTCGGAAACCTGGATTGACGACAATATTATAGAATGTAAGAACTTTCTTTTTGACTTAATTAGATTAGCAAATAGACTTCCACCAAATGACGTAATGAATAACATAATTGACATTATTAATAAAAAATATATTCAATTAATTGACTCCAACAAATACAATTATTATAGAAATATTATTTTGAATAGTACGAATGCCTCTAAGGCTATGTGGAGGGTAGTGAACTGCGAGAGAGGAAAAACCAGTGCTCCTGCCGCTGATTTTACGGATGTTGTAAAAAATCCGGACGGCCAAGTTTACCAATCCAAGGCAGCCGTAGTTAATGCCATGAATTGTAGGTTCGCGAGTGCCGCAGCGGCCTGCGGTGCGCCTTCCGTCGACACCACTAGGGTCCAAGCGTTACTAAGCGCTGCGTTACCAATCGCAGACCGCTCCATGAGACTAAAACCATTCACTGCGGAAGAGGTCTGGAAAATCATCGTGTCTCGTATACCACCTAAACCAACAAACGATATTTACGATATATCAATGAACGTGTTGCGTAAAGGCGCGAATCAGATCTCAGCTGTGCTATCCGTCATGTTTAATAAATGTCTCGAAGAGGGTGTCTACCCGACTAGCTTTAAGACGAGTAAAATATCACCTCTCTTTAAGGGGAAAGGTAGGCGTGACAATATGGATCAATACCGACCGGTATCAGTGATACCGGCGATCGCTAAAATATTCGAAAACGGACTCAGCACTCGCCTAACAGAGTACCTATGCTCCACAGACACGCTGTCCGACAAACAGTACGCGTACCGCGCCGGCCGCTCGACGACATCGCTCGCGAGAGAGGTAGTGCGCCGAGTAGTAGATGCCCGCGAACGGAAGCAGCATGTGGCAGTGCTTTGCTGCGACCTGTCAAAGGCATTTGACGTTGCTGATCATAAAGCACTATCAATAAAATTGCTGTATTATGGAATCCGTAGTAACGCCCATCGACTGTTAACAGATCTACTATGCCGTCGATCCCAGGTAGTAGTAGGAAATAGAGGCAGATCTAAATCTGAACCCGTAACAACGACAATGGGGGTAGCGCAGGGTTCCTCAGTATCTAACATCCTGTTTTCATTGCTTTTGAATGATCTCCCACAGTACATCAAGACTGGAGACATTTTGATGTACGCTGACGACATTGCTGCGATCGTGCGTGCGCCTGGTATTGATGAACTTGAGTCGAAATTGAACACAACAATATCAGAACTCGGCGTCTGGTTCAGGACTAACGGACTAGTTCTTAACCTGACAAAGACACATTTTATACATTTCTCACTATCCGGGAAATCCGATAGGCCAGTTAGTGTGACATTAGAGGGAACTCGACTTGAACAAGTGCAATCCACTACCTTTTTGGGCTTCGAATTAGATCGGGGCCTGACATGGACCTCGCACATGGATAAGTTGTGTGGCAAGCTGGGGAGCGCGTGCTTCGCATTGACCAGACTATCTCGGGTAGTAGCAGAAGATACGATGCGAACATGTTACTTCGCAACCGTGCACTCGCTGCTGCAGTATGGTGCTGAGCTCTGGGGTCTCGGTGCCGACCGAGAACGGGTATTTAGGATGCAGAAACGCGCTGTGAGGGCCATTGTACAGGTATCGCAGCGAACAACTGTTAGGCCTCACTTCAGAAACCTAGGTATACTCACCCTGCCGTCCATAGTAATTTACCAGGTAGCTGTATACACGCGCGAGAACCTGGACTCATTTGTGAGACATAGGGATCGTCACAACTATAACACTCGCTTCGCCGAAGCACTAACTAGTATCGACTGCAGGTAGACTACGAAAGTCTGACTCTTTGACGCACGTATTGGGGCCTAAAGTATACAACCGATTGCCTAAAATAGTGAAAGAAGCGGTATCACTCCATTCTTTCAAATTTCAATTAAAAAAGTGGTTGATCGAGCAGGCGTTCTATAAAATTGACGAACTGTTTGGAATTTAATTATTATTGACACTATTTATTTTGACATTTAATTGACATTAATTCTATTTGTATTATTAATTTATTTGGACATGATGTGTATTTCTTTCTTATTAATACTGCAATTGTTTATGATTAATAAGAAAATATATTGAAAATTTGACATGTAATGAACATTATGAATAAATTTCTTATTCTTATTCTTATTCTTATTCCTGAGTCAAAGAAATGTTAAAGAACAGAGGAGTCATCATCATTCGTATTCTGCCTACCGAGAAAGCCTCAAACGGCTATCGCATACAAATTAACCCTTAGAGAAAAATATTTTCAGTTGGTTTTGAGCCTTATGTTGTCTCAGTAAAGTTCAAAATATGGTGGCATCAATTCTGCCACCACCAGGTAAAGGATTTTCAAGACCACGGCCAAGGTCGCAGGGCTGGCACTTTCCTCAAGTGACTCAAGCGGTGCGTGCGTCTCTCTCTCAGGGTTGTTTCCGCGTTTGACAAATCCGATATCACCATAAAGGATTTCCTTTGGACTGTATTGTTGGTATAAAAAGACGGTTAATGTGTTAAATTATTGAGGAAAGATATGAATGTTTGTTTCCTTATTTTCTGAAAACAGAGACTGAAAATAAAACAAAACATGTCAAAGTATTATAATCGTCAAAGATTGTGAGGAGAGGAAGGGATGCTTGTAACTTTTAAAGCATAAAGTATTGAACGAATGAAGTAATGGTGAAAATTAACATCCTACCTAAGAATAACAACATTAAATGTAATTTCTAATCGGCAATGTGAGTACTTTGTATCTATCTATCAGCTTACTTGCCTAAGTAGTTAAAGGTACTAAATGAATAAATTAATTAATAGACCAAAATAAAACATTTCTATTCTATGTAGTTTTTAAAATTATACTAAAGAAAAGACGGGAGTTCGCTAGGTATGAATATAATTAATGGATCTAGTGTTAAAATTTTGCTGGGGTGAATGACTCACCAAAAAACCGATTGCGTGTCTAAGCCCTAATACTAATACAGTCAGCACGGATTGGATTATTTAAATTGTTTTACTTGTACATGCGTTTAGTAATTAGCCGTATTTAAATATACAGTGCAAAAGAAATCACTTTAATTGAGCTGTAAAAGTATTATTTATGCAGATGTAGGCACTTTCATATTTATTATTGAAGGTCACAATATAGAGAAAGAAAAATCGTGTAGTCGTAAAAATCTTGAAAAAAAAAATGTATGTATTCGTTTCTTTTTTTTGTTTACTAATTAAATGATGTAAAATCTCTTGCAAATCGTACTACAATGTTTTTATTTTGTTGAAACTTTACAGTGCAGAGCAAACTAATATTTTTTCTCGGAAGTGATATTTTTTTATTTCTAACTTTTTTTTAAGTTTGTTTACGTTATGCCAGACTGATTAATCATGGCTTTGTTTATTTACTGTATTTAATCTACAGTAATAAGTACCAAAAAAAATTGGAAATCAAGGAAGATTCCAGATTTTTCAAAACTCGTCTAAATAAACTTTAACAAATATTTTTTTCCTAACAAAGACCGGTTTTTAAAAAACAGTGGCAATTTCCACGATTTAAATTGTTTGTACCTATGTTATAACTTCCTACAGTTTACGACTTATTTTTATACTATAGTTAACAACAAACTATTTGTGATGACGTCAATGACGGCCTATTATTGTATAAAACCATACCGATAAATTATTCCATTACATAAGTAAAATTTGATATGTTTATGATAATAAGGTCAGAAATAATATACTACGTTTATATTTATAACAGTAACTTAGTATGGTCTACTGAAACATAAATATTCCGTGCTTAATATACTTAATGTAAAAATAGCCGTTACTTTGTATTGATAGTATCGTATTTCATGTAAAGTATGGACAATTACGACTCTTAGCACATTTCATCATAAAATCACATGTTCATAAAATAATAGGGGTCTTCTCTTTATTTTACTACGTAGTTACGTACCTACTCCACATAAATTAAATAATTTGCAAAGCATGCCACAACTTAAAAAAAAACAAATTTTAAACCCCAAAATCTAAGCTTCAGGTATTACATCAAAATTGTACTTACTTAATTTTTTAACAAAAAAAAGGCCGCGATTTTGAGTCGTTCGATAATATAAAAAGCTAATACATAATTCAGAAAGCATTAAGAGTAAAGAAATTCGTAAACAAACTGGTTTCGCGACGGGACATGCGCGCGCGGTGATTGCCGATGTACATATGACAGCACATCAGACTACCCATTTTTGTTGCAAATTCGCATCTATTACGACTGCATAAGACCCCACAGTGTTTACTTGACGTGCCGTTGTCTGTACCTAATTGCACGCAGCGTCTTTTTCGACGCACCTGTGCGTCTGCGTCGAATTCTGTAATTACTAAACAATTAGGTGTTTAAAAATTGATTAAGCTTGTGGTTTTGGCAGAGTAGAAAAGGACCACCCTCACTTTTCCCGTAGATATTCTGTCCCAAGAAGCGTCTTATAGCGATCATCGCAGCTCCCTGGCCAGCTTGGGGAGTGTAGGCCGAATCCTTCAATTGCCTCTGGGAAATTGTAGAGGGTCGAGTTTTTAGACTGGACATAATAACCTGAAAAATTGCTTGAACTATTTTTTAGTTTTTAACTTTTTAATACGGGCCTCAAAACTCTTTTGCGAAGTAAGTAAGTACGCAGAAAGAAGCAAGTTCAGAACAACACAACATTATTTCAACTAACGCGAAATTACTTTGACGTAAGACCATTGAGCTATAAACATAGGTACATATACATCAATGCGTAATACCGTAACGTTAGGCTTCGAAAAGACAAAAGTCGATTACAAGGTTTCGAAGAAGTAGCGGACAAAACAATGTCGCAGGAATCCGCAGGATAAAGCAGTGCGCTCACTACCGTTCCTTTCAGCCAAATGACGTCCACCGCTGGACAAAGGCCTCCCCAAAGATTTTCACAACAACCTGTCCTGTGCTGCCCGCATCTAAGTGGTTCTTGCAACCTTCATCAGATCGTCGGTACATCTAGTGGGAACCTGCCCAATGCCCATTATTACGTGTGTGGTCACCAGCCATTCGAATATTTTTCTGCCACAACCACAACAGCCATCAGTTCTTAGAGTTAGATGTGTCCAGCTAACTATAAATAATTCGATATTTAGTCAACTGTATTTAACAGTTTTCACAGTAAATTGTGAGTCCAAATCAAATCTACGATGTTATCCACATTAGAAGTTATGGGGCACATCAGACTTTACATTCTTGTTGTAAAACAGAACCTATTGCAACTGCAACTACGTGCTAGCACAAAATATAACAGAAGGTAAACTCATGTATGTACCTCGCTTTGCATACCTCTCTCGCTCGCACGCTCGGCCGTCGCGCTAGGGTTGTCTTGTCATGTGTTGCGTTTATTTCGTTATGATAGAAAAATGTTACTCTTAATACTATGCAAGAAAGACAATAACAGATATCTACGTATACTTATTTATATTTAGTACGTTATTATAGTAATAGTTTGCAAACAAATACACGAGAAGGAAGTAGTATTTAGTTGAGTGGTTGACACTATTATCCAACTAATATTACCTATAAATGCGAAAGTTTGGATGTCTGGATGTTTGTTGCTCTTTCACGCAAACACTACTGAACGGATTTTGATGTAACTTTACAGTATTATTGTTTATAACCCAGAACAACATATAGGCTATAATTTATGACGATCTGTGACAAACTGAATATCACGCGGGTGAAGCCGCGGGCAATAGCTAGTTATCCAATAATTCATAAAACCTCTCTAAAACAATTCGATATTCCTAATAATTGAGTTGGCTTTCAATTTCAATTGAAATTCAAATAAATAACTTACTTACCTCCCCGAATCAACTGGTAATTTAAAAAATGAAAATTCGGTATTTAATGATGAGTTTAAGCAACCAAATACCGAACAATTATAATACGACTTTTTCTGTTCACTCATTTTCGTCAATTTCGCAAAACAAAATAATATCACAGGCGGTTGACCGGCGCGTGACTCAAGCGAACCACAGCGAACGTGTGGCGAACGTCTGTCGCGCTCGCGCCACGTCGCGCTCGCATTCGTCCAAGACAGTCTTGCTAGAGCGGTGTCTATGTGTGCGTGGCTCGAGCGCGTTTAGTATGGAGTTTGTCTTCTGTTATATTTTGTGGTGCTAGTGTTAACGTTGATGGGCCGTCGACCGTACTGGAACATAAGAAGTCAACAAGGCCAGTAAACACTCTTTGCAATTGTTTGTTTCACATGAGCAAGCTTGAATCACCACACGTGCCTGTTAGTTGGTAGAAAGAACAAATAAAATGTCTGATAGGTTTATGCCATCTGATAAATCCTTTCACTATCTGTTAAGATTAGACAGATGTCATATCTTCGAGAAGATTTATTTCGTATTCAAAAAAACCTGTATTGTTCCAAGCAATGTATCATCTTTTGTGTACCTTATAAACACTTCTCTTTTATTTAACTGCTTGAAATTTATAGCAATCGTATGTCACACGTTGAAATCCACAAGTAAAAAACTTTATTGAGGGAAGCTAATTAATGCAATAAAAACGAACAATATAAATGTGTGTTTTATGGTACTACATGTTAACAATCATAAATAAATTATCATTTATTTGTATTACGTTCATTTTTAATATTTATAAATAAATCGATTCATCGATTATGAATCGATTTATTAGGTAGGCATTACGAGTTTGATGTCACGTCCCGCGTCCGCCATCTTGATCGGGCCTATTTGCGCTGCGATCGCCGAGGCGTCAACATCTCTGCTGCTCCACGAATATTGAATACAGAAATAAACGGTGTTTGTAAGTACGTTTGGGTGTTTTACTTCTGAACTGTTAAAAGTTCAGAAGTGGGATACCGCGACGAACGCTTTGCCTGTGCTAAGGCCAAGAATTGCAACAAACTCGGTAAGTGACTGCACATTTAAAACATTTTATTGAATATCGGTGAATATTGTTATACTGTGTGTTATTTATGGCAAACCAATATAATTTGTACGAAGTATGAGTGTTGTCGTAATTGTTATGAAGTGAATGCCAGCTGAATCATACCTATATTGCGTAAAATGGTAGGAACGATAACAAATAATTATATTAAGACAAAGTACTTGTCGATTATCGTATTTGCAGTGAAAATTATCATAAATTATCAGGTATCTAATACGAATCAAAGTGCATGTATACGACGTTATGAATAATGCAATAATTATAAACATTTTATTTCCGTGATTGGAATATTTCGTCGCTATTCTATGAAGGTGCTATCTCTAACAATTATTTTACTAAGAGATTATTTATACATTAGTAATACTACTACACGTATACCTGAGGCTATATTTACTTTCCGGTTGTGTGGATAAATCAAGTGAAATTTTATAACGTTTAAAATGGTCGGGTACGTACACCGGTACCTACCCCAAATATGATGCAATGCTGGCTGTAAATAAGTGTAAATAAAAATAGCTTTCATTTATTTATTCGGCGCTTAGGCTGAGTGCAACACTTTTGTAATAGATACTGAAGTGTAGTGAAGTGACTTGTTGTATCATAATTGTTTGATACATAATATTTTATTGTGAGTATTGTGATAAAATTAATCGCTACGTCATTTCGATATATTTGGGACGTAATATATCTAGTCAGTGAATATTAATTGATTTACATTTAAAAATAATATTTTTATTTTACAATAATGATTCCGGAATGATTCGTTACTAGTGGGATTGAAGTGATCACCCATTTAAACATAATTATGTAATATTACAGCAAACCTTTATTCCTAAATTCCTTTATCCGCTCCCACTTACTAGTAGCTATGGGGTCTAGTCGGGGGCGTAGTAGTAAAAAGAAAACCTCGCGATCTACATCGCAAGGACCACCGTTATCACCGGTACTGCAACGACAAGACACGACTGGACGTTCAAGGGTTCGCAGCCGGTCACGAATACGTCGCGTTAGGTCGCGAACTCCTCCACGAACACCTTCACGTAGTCGTAGTTCTACTAAAAATCAACCTACTCGGAAATTGTCAACCCCTAAGTGTAAATCGCGATCCAATCAACGGCGAGATAGTTCATTATCTAGGAGAGGTAGTAATGAAAGTCGATCACGTACGCCGCGACATAGTCGCAGCGATAGTAGACATAGACCTTCTAGGCCGACTCATCGTCGAGACCACAGCAACGTACGACGACGAAGTCGTTCAGATTCGGACGAACCCGACATCAAAAGACGTCATCGATCACGAAGTCGTCTCTCACCTGATAATATAATTACCCCACATTGTGAATCAGATACATCTAAAGTAGGAACCCATACTAACGCAGAGGTTAGGGAGTCAGGGAATCACAATCATGATAAAAATACGAGCGAATCAGCGGCGGGAACGTTGAATGAGACTTCTTTGTTAGAAAAACTGGTCACGGTTCTAACGGAGCGCAATAACACTTCCAACCAAGGCATAGGGGTGCAAGCGGCTCAAAATATAATACCTGACTTTGATCCACAAGGTAAAAATCAGACTATGAAGGAATGGTTAGCTAAAATAGATGAATCAGCGCATGTGTATGGCTGGTCAGAACGTCAAACGATATTTTATGCACTACCCAAATTACGGGGTTTAGCTAAGCGTTGGTATGACGGACTCACCAGCGTCAAATACACATGGGCTGAGTGGCGTGATAAGCTGATTTCTGCATTCCCGTGCGAACAAAATTATGCTGACATTCTTGCAGAAATGTTAGCTAGGAAGACTCGTCGCAATGAAACTTTAGAGGAGTATTATTATGATAAGATTATGCTTATAAATAGGTGTGAGTTAAATGGGAAAAAGGCAGTGGATTGCCTTACACAAGGTATCTACGATGCTAATATTAGGATGAATGTTAAAGGTGCAAATCTCCAAAATCCCGAAATTGTTCTTCAATACTTTAGGAATATAACCAGCAGGGCTACTCAGGTCCCTCGTTTGCCCAATCAAAATCAACAATATAACGAAAATACAAGTAGGAGGAACAACGACTCTTCCTTTAAGAAGCCAGCCGCGACAATTCAAACGACATGCTACAATTGTGGCGAAGTAGGTCATGTTGTGACTCGTTGTCCTAAAGACGTTCTTAAGTGCAATAAATGTCGACGTTTTGGCCACGAAGAGAAAAATTGTACTAGACAGTTTGAGACTAGAACTACAAGGGATCAAGTACCTAAAGGGTCAACTACATCGAATACGAAAAACGTTTTGAATATCGTGACGGCAGAGAGAGGTAGTGAGAAATATTATAAACCAATTACTGTAAATGGTAGATCTATGACAGCATTCGTAGATTTAGGTAGCCAGTGCACTTTACTTCGGGAAGATTTTGGTTCCGATTTGAAATTAACGATAGATAAAACCAATTTACCTACGCTGAAGGGGTTTGCTAGCGGGACTCTTGTTCCAAGTGGGCGTATTAATGTCAGGGTTACATTAGACGGACTAGACGAACAAATAGATGCGTACTTGGTGGACTCTTCTGTTCTCCCAGCTGATGTATTAGTGGGTCAGTCATTGACCGAACTTCCTCAAGTAAGGGCGCTTAAAACAAATGACAAATTGGTATTTTACAAGGAGGTAGACACAAAATATGACAAACACGCAATCACAAATGTAGAAGATGTCACGATACATGGTTCAGTGACTGTAGAAGTTTTGATGGAGTCCGATAATACCGGATTAGTATATATAGACACTGAGCCTTGTATGCGAGAGGGTAAAGAGTATATGATATTGCCGGGACTATATTCGATTAACAGTGGTAAAGGAACGGTGGTGATTATTTCGTTAAATTCAGAACCATTCGTGTTGCGTAAAGGAACTCTACTGGCCCGTGGTATAATGTTATCTAATATTATGCCAATTTCTCAACATCCAAACAACAAAATACTGACTGTCAACTCAATAGAAGTCAATGATGGTATAAATCCTTCCGACATCGATCCTATGCAAATAAAAATGGATAATAGCTTGTCATCAGATGTAAAAGACCAACTCTGTGGTCTACTAAATCAATATCGCGATTGTTTTGCATTTAATCTGGACGAACTAGGCAAGACAAATTGTACGGAAATGCATATCGAGTTAAAAGATAATGTACCTGTCACTTATAGGCCCTACAGACTCTCACTATCAGAACGCGATAAAGTCAATGGTATTGTCAACAATCTATTAGCTAACGGAATTATTCAGGAGTCAACTTCAGAGTACGCGAGTCCAATAATTTTGGTGGCAAAGAAAAACGGGGATTCGAGGTTGTGCGTGGATTATCGGGCACTGAATAGAAAGACTGTCAAAGAAAAATTCCCGATGCCTCTCATCGACGACCAGATTGACAGTCTTTCTGGTCAGGTGTTCTTTACCTCGCTTGATCTCACCTCCGGCTACCATCAGGTGCCTATGGCAAAGGAATCAAAACACCTGACTGCATTTGTGACTCCGGATGGCCACTATGAATATAATCGCATGCCTTTCGGACTCACAAATGCACCAGCGGTATTCCAAAGACTTATACTCAAACTCCTAAAATTGCGTCGCATTCCGGGCGTCCTTGCTTACATGGATGATATCATCATATCATCAAAAACTGTAAGTGAAGGGATGTCCAAGTTGCAGCAAGTACTTGACCTTCTGAGAGAAGCTAATTTGACACTGAACCTTGCCAAGTGCAACTTCTTTCAACGGACCATACAATATTTGGGTTTCGAGATCTCTTCAGAAGGAGTAAGACCAGGACATGACAAAACAAGGGCTGTTACTGATTTCAAAACGCCGAAGAACGTCCATGAAGTACGTCAATTCATTGGATTGACAAGCTTCTTCAGGCGCTTTGTTCAAGGATTTGCAACGATCGCAAGACCACTTACGATCCTTACAAAAGCAACTACAGCTTGGGTATGGGGTGACGATCAGATTCAGGCGTTTTCAAAATTAAAAGAAATTCTGACCACACGTCCGGTTCTAGCCATTTATAATCCAAACTTTGACACAGAACTGCATACCGATGCCAGTGCAAATGGTCTTGGCGGTATACTGTTACAACGCCCAAATAAAGATTCACCACTTCGCCCTGTAGCTTATTTCAGTAGACAGACGACAGCAGAGGAACAACGTTTTCATTCGTATGAGTTGGAGACTCTTGCTGTCGTCGCGTCGCTCAACCGATTTCGAGTTTACCTCCTGGGTATAGACTTCAAAATCTTCACGGATTGTAATGCACTCCGTACCACTTTAACAAAGAGAGACCTGATTCCGAGAATAGCGCGTTGGTGGCTCCTTGTTCAGGAATTTACTTTTACGGTCGAGTATAAGCCGGGTTCTCAAATGGCACATGCAGATGCCCTGAGTCGCAACTCACTTCCAGAGCAAGCTGACCAACCACTTTCAGTTCTGCAGATAGGTGAAGTTAATTGGTTACAATCGGTACAAATGAGCGACCCCAGGTTATGCCATATAAAAGCTGTGCTCGATACAAAATGTCAAGAAGCGAAAGATATCCGAGATAATTACGAACTAAAAGAAGGTAAAATTTATAGAAAAGTAGATGGTGAGTTACGTTGGGCTGTACCGAGAGATGCTAGATGGAAGATCATGCAACAATGTCACGATGAATCTGGGCATTTTGCATATGAGAAGACATTGGAAAAGGTAAGACGAGATTACTGGTTTCCCAGACTCGCTCAGTTTACAAAAAAATACGTTCGTGCTTGTATTGCTTGCGCTCATGCCAAAATACCAGGAGGCAAAAAACAGGGTCTTTTGAACCCCATCCCAAAACCTCACTTGCCGTTCCAATGTCTTCACATCGATCACTTGGGACCATTCGTCAAGAGTAAGCGTGGCAATCTTTATGTATTCGGGATTATAGATAGCTTTACGAAGTTTATTATATTGCGCGCTGTAAGGAATACAAAAAGTAAAACGTCAATAAACGTACTCAGAGAAGTATTTGCTCTTTTTGGCATACCAGCTCACCTTATCTCAGATAGAGGGACAAGTTTCACTTCAAATGAGTTCAAAGCATATATTGAATCAATTGGAGTGAAACATACATTAAACGCAGTGGCAACACCGAGAGCCAATGGCCAAATTGAACGATATAATCGTTCTATTTTGGCATCTCTTACAGCTCTTTGTCATGATGAAGACGATCGCAACTGGGACGTTAAACTTGCAAAGGTTCAGTGGAGCCTTAACAATACTGTAAATCAAGGCACGGGAAAATGTCCATCGGAAGTTATATTCGGGAGGCCTACGGTTAATACAGCAGAAGCTCAATTACACGAGATAAATTGTTCCGAGGAGTTATCTGCAGAAGTATTGGATAGTGTACGCGAAAAGGTAAGATTAACTATTAGAGATAGACAACAAAAAATGAAAACACGATTTGATAAAAATAGGACAAAGGCGAAAACATATAAGGAGGGTGATCTAGTAATGGCTCAAAAGAATACCAGAACTCCGGGCGAAAGCCATAAATTAGTTCCGCCATTTAGTGGCCCATATAGAGTTACCGCGGTGTTAGGTCATGACCGTTATGAAATAAGTAGCGTGGAAGGTTACTCGAAAAAGAAGTATCGTAATGTTTTTTCTGTGGACAAATTAAAACCTTGGATGAGATTTAGGGAATCTGAATCGGAGAGCGAGTACGGTGATAGCGAGTGATTCTTATCATGTAAATATGTGGATGGAAATGAAATTATTTATTTGAGTGTTCAAAAGTACATTTATTTCATTATCATTATGAAATCTTATACATTATTATTATATTACAATTAATTAGTCAAATTTTATTATTTACAAATGTTGATTGCGAAGATACCTACACATATATTTTACAAAGTTATAACTTAAGTTGGATATAATGATGTCATAATATAATTTATAGAAGAGTTGCTAAATTAGGGGAACATGTCCTCACTACTCCAATTCCTTCCCTATCCTATCCCATACCTTAATGAACTGAAGCGAGATGGGCCGCTGAACTGCACGTGTGACGAGGCGGTTTCGAGATGAGGCCGTAGCTCCTTGCGTGGGCAAGCGGTAGCAGCTCTGTTGGATTGAGGCCGAAGCCCCCTGTGTGGGCAAGCGGTAGCAGCTCTGGTTGGCTCAGGCCGAAGCTCCTTGTGTGGGCAAGCGGTAGCAGCTATGGTGGGCTCAGGCCGAAGCTCCTTGTGTGGGCAAGCGGTAGCAGCTATGGTGAGCTCAGGCCGAAGCTCCTTGTGTGGGCAAGCGGTAGCAGCTATGGTGGGCTCAGGCCGAAGCTCCTTGTGTGGGCAAGCGGTAGCAGCTATGGTGGGCTCAGGCCGAAGCTCCTTGTGTGGGCAAGCGGTAGCAGCTATGGTGGGCTCAGGCCGAAGCTCCTTGTGTGGGCAAGCGGTAGCAGCTCTGGTGGGCTCAGACCGAAGCTCCTTGTGTGGGCAAGCGGTAGTAGCTCTGAATGACTCAGGCCGTAGCTCCTTGTGTGGGCAAGCGGTGGCAACTCCGGTCGGCCGATGCTGTGGCTCCTTGTGTGGGCAGACGGTGGCAGCTCTGGTCAGCTGAGGCGGTGACAGCTCTGGTCGGCTGAGGCGGTGGCTCCTTGTGTGGGCAGGCGGTGGCAGCTCTGGTCGGCTGAAGCGGTGGCTCCTTGTGTGGGCAGGCGGTGGCAGCTCTGGTCGGCTGAGGCGGTGGCAGCCCTGGTCGGCTGAGGCGGTGGCTCCTTATGTGGGCAGGCGGTGGCAGCTATAGTCGGCTGAGACGGTGGCAGCTTCGGTTGACTGAGGCTGCGGCTCCTTGTGAGGGCAAGGCGTGGCAGCTCGGGGGAATGACGCCGCAGCTTCTCATGTGTGCAAGCGGTAGCAGCTTCGGCGGCTGTAGGCGGCAGCCCCTTGTGCGAGTAAAAGGTGCGGAGAGAAAACGTCCTGGTGTTCGCTAGTTCGCCACTCAGTTCGGGGTATTAATGTGATAAGTGTACCTAATGAGTCAAAGTGCGTTTTGTGTGAAGTGTATTGAAAGTGATTCTTGATTAATGACATTAGTTACCCATAATTTTAAGTATTATGTTAAGCTGTTTATAGATCTCCTTTAATTTAATTATTTTTATGGATTGTTTACAGTATATAGGAACTTTCTAGAATTCTGGAATGGGGTCATTCTATTATGCAGGATGGCCGAGAACATAAATTAAGAATGTATACCTACTTACATTTTTTTTTCTCACGGTCTAAATACCTATGTATTTAAATCTTATTGCGATCAAATGTAACTTGATTATGATAACATTAATTTAAAGGAGAACAAAGCTATACGATTTGAATTGTAATAATGTGTAAATAATTGCGTACCTATAATTGTTAAAATTCGTTTTACTTAATATAAATCAAAGCAAAATTGATCATGTTAGAATAATTATTAATACAGAGAGGTTGACGTCTGGGACAGCCGTCTGTTCAGGATGGCCGACTGTTAACAATCATAAATAAATTATCATTTATTTGTATTACGTTCATTTTTAATATTTATAAATAAATCGATTCATCGATTATGAATCGATTTATTAGGTAGGCATTACGAGTTTGATGTCACGTCCCGCGTCCGCCATCTTGATCGGGCCTATTTGCGCTGCGATCGCCGAGGCGTCAACATCTCTGCTGCTCCACGAATATTGAATACAGAAATAAACGGTGTTTGTAAGTACGTTTGGGTGTTTTACTTCTGAACTGTTAAAATACACTTTATAGTTTAATAAAGATATAGGATCAAGAAACTGTACAGTTTCAGCGGTAATTGCCAGCCGATAGGAATGACGTGCGTGACCGACACGCGAGTTAAAGAAAAAGTGGGTTACTTACTACAGTTTACAGTATATCTACGTAGGTATACCTATATTTACTGAAATGTACATAAATTATGTGTCAATACAAAACCCGCACCGGAACCTTTCCTCTTGAATCACTCTATTTACTATGCAAACCGCGTTAAAATCAGTGTAGCATTAAATTCGTCGTCTATCCTGACTGACTATCAACACCTAAACTTACTAATTTACTTAACTTATCGCCTGGCATTCCTGGCAATTACCCCTGGAACAAAAAATAATTTTTTTTTAAATCGAAATGGTACAAATTATGTGCAAAACCATTACAGCTAATTTATATCTAAAAAGAAACTAGGTACTTATGTTCAGTAGCTTATGTCAAAAGGCATTACAATTTATTTTATGGGAAATGGAAAGCAGTATTTTTCATCACAATGGCTTCGTCATCAACTTGCATTGTTTAAAATAAATCCGCGTTTAATGTATTACTTAAGTCACTTGACACACTAGCCGATTTGTAACAGGTGTATTTCATGGAAAGTGACACATTTTTCTATTGGTGCAAGTGCAACCTTAGCTAAACTACTGCGATAAAACAAACGTGCGCGAACGCACGTTTAGTGCTGCGCAGTGTCATTTCAGTCGTTAATTCTTATCGTTACTGTTCTACCATGGTGTCAGACTTTATGACCTGTTAGCTATACTGATGTACAAATGACAGCACGTCAGACTTATACATTTTTGTTCCAAAATCGCTCTTATTACGACTGTATAAGATGCCACAGTGTTAAGCTTGATGTGCCCTTATCTGTATTATCAACAGACTTGCAACTAGTTCAAAAGACTTGCAATAAGGAAATTTCAAAAAATGAAAGGAATGGAATTTTTGGAATGAACGTGAAGTTTACACAAAAGACTTCAACGCGCGTCAAATTAAAAAGAAAATTTTGACTATTTTCTGCTCATTGCAATTGTAAAGCTTGAAAAATGATCACTGAAAGCAATAAAATTGTTATCAATTATTATTAGGAATGTATGAAATGTCAAGCATTTAAACACAACAAGAGGTGAAGTAGGGATTGATAAATTGAATAGGGAACCTATCACTTCTCTTCTTAGGCATACTGACAAAGTGACATTGGTACTGTGCAATTTCTGATTGGTTTACATATTAATATTTTGTAGCATTGTGGCTAAAAAAGTAACTTATTATCATTATATGACTACACATATTGTACTGGTACTTGGTACTGTCGCGTGTCACATTATCACCTGTCAGGATGTCGTGTGCCGTCAATTAACACCAATATGGTAAAGGAACAAGGTTAATAACATAACCCTTTTTTGGGGTTCGTTTATCATCATCAGCAAAGATTATTGAAATTACTGTTTAATGTTTATTTTTGCAATTTGGTTTAGGACAAGCATGATCACGATTCAGTTGATTATTTTCTTTGTGAAACCTAAGGTTGTTTGTTATCAGCAACACGTGATTTGTCTTCCGCGTCTGATCAGTCCTTCAAGACTTGAAACTTACCTACTTACTTCTATCAATACCTACATACTTGAAATCTGTAGAGATACTGTATCAAAGATAATCAGAGTCCCCTGTTCATTCTACTATTTGACTGGCAGTAGACTACGGATAATCATCATCATCATCAGCCCCCCCTCCTATAGTAGAATTCATGACAAATTGAATTTCGCGATCTCTGATGGAGCCAAGCAATGATGATTATAGATTTGAATGAAAATTTTTGGAATGCGTCATGGATCCAGAATTAAGTATTAGTACGTAGGCACATAAAGGCGAAACGATTTTAGAATTATAACAGTAATTACTCAATTTAGGAGGGCTAATATTTAATAATAATAATAATAAATAAATTTATTCAATTAAACATTGGATCTAACAAGGGGTAAACCCTGACACCGAAACTAGTAAAATATACTGTATTTTCAGTGTCAGTGATTCCTCGACATTTGTGGGCTAACATAGAAATATTTAAGTTTTACATGCTAGGACTATAACATGGAAATTTCAGCTGGTAACATAAAATAACATTAAGGTGATATGAATAGGAGCGATTTGAGATACTTCGTCGACTACTTAAGTTAAAATAATCGATTTTGTCTTATCGATCGTAAAAAACTTAACGTAATGAGTACTGAGGTACTCGCTTTATTTTACGTAACAAAGCGTGGTTGCAGACAGTGCATTGTATTGTTTATTGGAGCACTCGATGAGGCTTACCAAGGTAATCCTTTTAGCAAAGATAGGCTTGTCAGCCGATACACACGACGTTTCACAATGCACACGAAGGCATTTAGTCATTGAGTAGGTATGCTTGCTTAAACTGATAAACATTGAGGATAAAAACTCACGTTTCTAAGTAAATACAGGACTGTAAGAAAGAATTAGTAGGTACCTATATCAAAATATCAATTTACTGAAACTTACACCAGTATTCACAAACGATGCTTGCTTAAGTGAAGCAGCAAATCGAACGCACAGCATTGAATAGAGCTCTGTGATTGGTTCGTGTGTCACCCTGTGCGTCCACGCGCACTGTTAGACCTCATTAGTCATTAGTCTTCCTAACTATTTACTGTTATAACAACGATGCGATATTTCGAGTTTAAATTAATTGCCAAGTCATAGTACTGTATTTAACATAGAATCTAAAATATTTATTTTCTTTTTCTGTTTCTGTTTACTCAATTTTTAAAAACGATACCTATGTATAAACTATTTGTGAAAACTATTTTGGCAAATGTGAAGTTTAATTGGTAACTCTATATGTATTATAGAATGCTGTTTGTTTTCCTAACAATAAAATAAAATAAAATAAAAAATAAAAAATTAGTAATGTTTATGAATACGGGCAATAATGTCCGAATATTGTCCATACAAACCTAAAGAGAATTTAAGACACTATTTAAATCAAATATGTAATTGCTCAATAATAAATAAATAAATAAATATATATTTTTCAGAAAATCATTATCTTTCAGTCTCCAGTTCAACGTTGAATTCTGCTCAAAGCCTATATGATTCATAACGTACTCACTCGTACATACATTCCGACATTACGGATTAAAGACAAGTTTACAAAACGTTTTTACTAAAGTTGACATTGAGGCTTGTTGATAGTTACCTAAACTATTTTGGGAACATTTTTTGAGTTGCAATTACTTAAGTACTTACTAGCTTACTGCGCGTTTAAAACGACCAGTTTATCCATAGAATAATTCCCCCCAGATCTACAGAGGTGTATACCTATATAACTATGGTGTTTAGCGGTGTTTTTATGTTGGTTTTCTAAGATGAAGTATTTTCATACTTCGGTAGGCATGACTTGAAAATTGATAATTTTAGACCTAGTATGACAGTCACAACTGACAACATAAATAGTAGATACCCATTCATAAATCAAGCTTAAAGTCCTAAAGGACTTTCCAAATCAAGCTCCAATTTAAATTAATTTGAGAACGTTGAGAATTTCTATCAACAGTAATATTTGTTGTCAGTTCGAAAAGTCCATCACTAAAAGTGTTTCCAACAAAAAAGTTGAATGAATTGATCATTGATGATTCTGTTTCGGAGTCAATGTTTAATCTTGGGCAGTAGCCGGTGAAGGTTCGGCCATTTCTTCAATTGTTTTTTGTCGCGTGCGCACCGTGACGGACAAGGTTACAGATTTGTTATGCCGGCGATATGTTCAAGTGTTTTGGATTTCCGACACTGTTTAATTTGGAATGGCGACATTAGCTTGAATTATTGGACAAATTGAATTCCTTTGTGTTCATTTTTAAAGACATCACTTGTTATCAGCCTGCAAGAGGTTTACACAGGTATTTCTTACAGTTTCTGCACTTATCAGAGTGAATTCTTCCAAGAAACTTTATTAGATCATTTGAATTCGTCATTGTGCTAGATCTGAGTTAAATTCTTAGGAGATGTAGGTCACTCGGAGGACTCATTGCTAGTTGGGTTGTTCTATTCTTACATGACCTGACAATGGACCAAACGGTTTCGTAATAGTTGGACTAAAGGATGCAATTATCCCTTCCTTTCAAATGTAGGTTCTCGCAACAAAGCTGATCTTATATACGAGTTATTTAATGTAAAGGATCATGTCACAAGAACGACTCTATCAGGGTTCTGCATAGCTTCTTAGGTAAAATACCCAGATTTTATAGATTTCAGCTTCTGGATAAGACGCAATCTTCGTTTTCTAAAATACTTGTCATTTGATTAGATAAATATTGAGATAAAGTGTTATGTAGTCTTAGCCATAGAATAAGTGCTACTACTTCGTATCTTAGCCTAATCTCCTTTAGACATTTTAATACGTTTCAAGAAGACTTTGAGCGTCAATCTTTTTGTTGCAATGTTGAAGAAATGTAACCTTATAAGATTTGTATGTCCTTTTTTGAATCTAACAGGAACATTGCAATAAACTTGACAAGTAAATCATGCAGTTGACTTGAATTTATCGCAGCCAAAACTAACAATAGCAATGACCTAACCCAGCTCCACCGTCTTAAATGATAATGCTATGTTAATGTTTTTTTCCACTCATCAAACAATTTAATCTTACAACAATTCACACAGCCAAATCTCCGCTTGTTATAGTAATAATTCGGCAGAATGGGCCGGCAAATCGCGTAATCGCCGGGAAGTGCCCACTTCAGACTGTTACGGGCATACCACGCAATTGGTGACATGTCTGACACCCATTTGCGCTGAAATCGCGTAGGATTTGGTACTTGCTAGACTGGGTGACAGTTTGACAGGAGTAGGTGTATGAGGTGCTAGAATCTAGATGTTGGATCTGGTTTGTACTAGTGCCAGATTTTTGGTGGTATAATAATCCAGTTTGGATCAATATGAGTCGTAATTTCTTAAGGTAAGAAACAGTTGTGAAATATTGGAACACTTCACTTTACCTAAAGATACTATACCCCTATCCCTTCTACAGATGTTTTTGTCTTAAGAACTTGGTGCTTTTGGGCCCTTTTCAGGGCATTACACGCCCATCTCAATGTTGATGATTGTTCTTCTAGTCATTGTGTGAAAAATCTTTTGTCGGAAATCGGAATTATTTACGTGGGTGATCTTACTCTTCATATTTTGACTCTTTTATTTAGAGTCCTTATATTGGCTTTAGATTTCGCGAAAGATTGCAATTAACATAATACGAGTTAGGTACAACTTGCAATTCCTAGTACGTAGGTATAAGTATCACAATAGAAATAAATTTATTGACTCTTCAGTATAATGCATTCGCAATTGATAAAATATTGATTTAGCATGCGATAAATTATACATTGTTAACTAACCGTAGTCACGTCACGCGTAATAATGGTTTACTGGTCAGTGTATCCCATATTACGCTCCCAAGTAACATTTTACTCCATTTAAGAGTTCACATTTAGTTCCAATGTGTACTTAAAGCATTAGTACAGTTCACTCGTGATGTATAAGCTGTATTATTGCAATTAATTACACCTATACCTGTCTAAGGGACTTATAGGAGTGTAGACTAGTGTAGAGTTATACTTTTATACGATTGTTGGTGTTATAATACTCTAACAACTATCCTTTAGTCAGCCGTCTGACTAAGAGCATTATAGGAGGGTAGAGATACGGCAACCGCTGTTTAACGGCCTACTTGTACGATGTTATAGAACTAGCATTTTAATAGAACACACGTGGTCATTTATAAAGCCAAAGGCTGTTATGTTTACTTGTTTTAGACTGTTATACAGCTAGTAGCTGTAGTAGGACTTGTTTGTGTTAATAAAATAACCTTTTTTTACTATCTGTACAAAAGTGTTTCAATGGTTCGCATGTGCACTGTAGGCTGTTAAAAGGACTATATGTGTTGTCCATTAACATCAATAGCAGTTTATTTGTCCACAAGTACTACTCTTATTTGCTTTAAGCTGAAAATGAATGTGAATGTGATATTCTATTACACTTTTCCCCAAGCCTGTTTGTAGTTGTATTTATGGTGGTTCTGTACATGATGCAGAGGAAAATATTATGCCTGAACCTGAAAGTTCCCTTCAAAATATACAGATATCAGAGTGTGATGATTGCAGTTCTAGTGATAGTGAATACAATTTTGATTTAGACAATTATTTAACCTTTAGCAAAAAAATAAGAACATGGGCTATTGAAAATCGTATTCCTCATTCCGCTTTGAATAAATTGTCAGGCATAATAAACGAATTTAAACCGGGAACACTACCGTCTGATGCTTTAGATATTCATACTTGACTATTAGTACCTGGGCTAGGCGATTTAACGGACATTAATAATTTTTATTGCGGATCTCTAAAATTTCAGTATTTGAAAGAATTAAAGATACACAATTGACCTGAACTAGGTACATCTTAAAGCTGTACATAAGTTCACATTAGAATAAATTTATAGACATTAGCGCTGTAGTGGTACAAATGTGGAACTTAATATAGATAACAGCATTCTAAAAGAACACATGTGAACCTAATATACGCTCACCGCATTAAATTGGAGTTATAACAGTTCATATAGCCGTATTTCATTTCCACCATTTTGTTCTACATAACCTAAAATATTTACCAAATAAATCTCCAAAATTAATGCAGAATTATCACAAAATTCGCAGATAGAGCGATTGAGTTTTGGTTTCATGTTATAATTAATTACCGTAGTATAATTATAATGCCAATACAATATCAAAAACTGAAAATTGTAGATTTCCTCTCAGCCAGTTTTAAATATTTTAAAATGAATATCGCGTTTTTACAGAGGCGCGTAAATATTTTAGCTGTAAATATGTATACATTTCACGATAAAGTTGCATTCCCAATGGCATTAACATTATTAAGTATTTAAAACCCGTGTTATTATTTGCATAAATGATTATATTATCCGCCCGAGTTGTTTCCTCTTGGCACTCACGTACAAATACCAAACTAATATTAAAATGTGGAAATAATTTAGGACACACGTGAACTTTATGTAGCATTGGAGTACTTTTGTCGGACTTTATAACTTTGAAAGCTGTGCATTTAGCCACTTGTTACTCTTTATTGTCCTCACGTACGTTGTATGGTTCACACTGCGTCCCATATAGTGCCGTAAGTCAGCCTTAAGTACGATATTACTACTTAAACTGCTATTATAATGCTATTATACTGCTAATGTACAGCCATAGTGAACTTAAAGCTGTCTAATTTGTGCCCAAACTGGTTCTATAAAAGCATTATAGCAAGCTATACAGCTCGTATACAGCTGACATACACAGCTTGTGGAGTACATGTGAACGACTATTGAACTCTTAAATGGAGTAAAATGTTACTTGGGCTATGTTTGTAAAGTTTTTGTCACGGAAAAGATGACAATGCCACATTCTTACGGCCATAGATTTACCGGTAGTTGTAATAGAACAATGTCGCATTGTCGGCCGTTTGGTGTAGTGGTTCGAAACGGACTACTATTCCGGAGGTAGCGGGTTCGATTCTCGCACAGTACAAACATTTGTGTGCATGAACATATTTGTTTGTATTGGACTGGGTGTTTTCTATGTATAATAAGTATGTATTTACAAAAAAAAAAGTATTTAAGTATGTTTATATCCGTTGTCTAGTACCCATAGTACAAGCTTTGCTTAGTTTGGGACTAGAAGCGCAGTGTAAAATGTCTAAGGATATTTATAATAAAAAAAAAAATGTCTTACGTTCACGGCATGTTAGGAATTACTACCGTTTACTAGTAGGTATTGTAAGGCACGAGTGTTACAGGGTTATCTTGAAATCGCACGTGTTTGGCGCTTGCCTACTTGTAACAAGATGTTCGCGGCGTTTGTATGCACTTTCTGCACCTGTGTAACTACTAACATTTATGATACGGCGATACAGAAAAATCATATGGTTTATTATATCCCTATGGGACTCTTTTTGTATTGCGGGAAAAGTTGTACATACATAGGTATAACATAGGTACTTATTTTTTATTTATCGATACATGAATGATGTAACATTAACATTAATTACATTTCATAATCGCTAAGTTATGTGTAATCCCATTGTTTTTGTTTAAGTAACGATTCTATGAATAAGTAACTAATATCGATATGTTTCTTACAGGTAAGTCACGCCGGTTATTGTTGATTATTCTCGCTGTAAGTCACCGATTAGAGAGAATGACTTCATTAAGGTATGATGGATGAGGATACGTACTATAACGGATTTTTTTAAATAAAAAAGGCAAATATAGGGTGTTAGGTAAATGGGTGTTAGGTAAATGGGTATATGAGCCGACACTAGCCCATGTTAACATGGTCATATAAATGGTATGGTGAAGTCAGAAATTTGATATCATCATTTTATTTTTTTAAATGTTCATACAAATAAATTTTATAAAATCCGATTTGTATGAGTAGTGATGTAGCCCTTTCTATTAGTTGTATGATGTTCAGCGGCATACAATTAATAGAAAGGGACGGAGAAATAAATGCATTGTAACATTGTACCCCGTGTAACATTGTGCCCCACCTAGGGTTGCCAGGTCCAAAATCACAAAAGCCGGACTTTGTGCTTCATTTGGCCGAACATTTTGCCCTAAAAGTGCAATTAGTGTCAGCTCATGAGTGAGTACTATCATCATCGGTTAATGCTAACCAATATCCTGATGCGTGCGCTTCATATGATTCTGTGGCTCGACTTTCGCCTGGCGCGGCAACCAAATAAAAAGCCTAACAAAAGCCGGACAGGCCGGACAAGTCCCTAAAAAGCCAAACATGTCCGGCTAAAGCCCTACTTCGACCATCATCAGATCGTCGGTCCATGTACTTATATTGGAACTTTCTAAGGATTATCTAATAGTAATTGTAATATTGCATTTAAAGTGTTAGATAATGATGTGATCTGACAAATTTTTTACTAGTACTCTGAAGCGATTTATTTTAAATATTCCTGCAAATATTAAAATTTACCACATATTCAAGGACTTGACTTAATGAAGCGTTAAAATGGTATTTCCATCGAGCGGAAAGTAAATAGGTTGCACCATAGTTTGTACTTCATCTACATAATTATTTGAATAAACAGTAGTATTCTAGCTATCCTCAATAGTTTTTTTAGCATGCTATATTTACTTCAAATTATGTTTAGTTCTTATGAGTTAAGCGGCGGTCAAAATGCGAAAACCGAGTTTAATCCTTCAGTACCTAAAAAAAAAGTAAGTACGTACTTACTTTTTCCAAATCTGTCATGAATAATGAATATATTAAATAGTAAAAATTTTTAAACAAAAATATATATTTTTTAAATGAATAAATTTTATGGTAAGTACGTGCGTTGGCACGAAATTATTTGATGATCATCATTTTAATGGTTTATAAATGTTATTAACTAATTCTAATGTGATTTACTGAACAATTTTGCACTACCAAAAAGGGTTAAAGTAATAAAGTCTCACGAATGCCTACTTGCCTACGTATAATTTCCTGTGTGCAATGAACAACCACAATTACAATTATTTTTGGTTTATTCACGCACTTCACCTGTTGGCAAATCGTACGTGTTTAATTTATAACTTGTGCTGGTTTTGCAACTGAAATGAGTTGTATGACATAATAAGGGTTGGTCAATCAAATGAGTTTCTATCTAAAATAGTGTCTTTTGCTGATAAATTAAGGAAGGGATTCTTCATTTGTAGAAAAAAGAAAGAAAGATAGAACATTTACTAAATGGAGAATGACATAATATACCTAGAATAATATGTTGTGTCACGTTGTGTGTGACAGTATGTTGATGATGACGAAAGATATTTTGAACTCGTTGGAAAATAAAGAAGTAATTTCTGCGGTAAAAGCAATGGAATTAATTTGTGGTCAGCTTCATTACGCAGGTGCAGGTGGTAAAATGCATGAGTGATACCTTTTAACTCTCATGCAAATCCTTAGGTAAATCAATGCAATACCTTAGGGAAAACACCCAGGCAGAGGAAGGAAAAGTGGCGATATCTGAAACTTCTGTATTTCTGTAGTTTACCAATAGTTTACCTAAAGAGCTAATTAATACTCGTAGGTGTCGCAGTTATTTTAATCTTTATCTCCTACATAATGAGACGTCAGATAGCTCGTGGCAAAGTCTTAGTCATTTCTTAAACGGTTCGATTTTATTAAAAGTGATTTAGTTAAATTGCGAACTTACTTTTTACGCCTTACTTTATTGCCAAGTAGGCATTTATCCACGTTATTTATTCTCGTATAGGACCTCTATATCTATATATATAAAAGAAAGTCGTGTTAGTTACACCACTTATAACTCAAGAACGGCTGAACCGATTTAGCTGAAAATTGTCAGGGAGGTAGTTTAGAGCCAGGAGAAGGACATAGGATACTTTTTATCCCGTTCGAAATAAAAAAAAAAGTCTGCTTATTTATTGCCATTAAGGCGGAACAAAGTTCGCCGGGTCAGCTAGTTCATAATATAAAACAACATCATTTATTTCATTCAAAGCGCGTAGATCAAATTCAATTCCAAAATTAAATGAAAATCACAGACTTACGAGAACTTCATATTACACATGGTGGTTACAATACTTACAATGATGTAACCACCATCCCATCACAAGGAGCAGTAAACTCACAGCTCAATAAAATTAACTGAAAAAAGTTTATTAAATATTAGAAAACCTTTAAAAAAGCACTGCTTTCCCCCTTTCAACATAGCTATAGTATTGAAAAATATTCAGTACTTGGCTCAAACTGTGCTGCATCACGGTATGGCGCGTGGCGTTTACACGTTCGAGAAAAGTAAATTACATCGGTCTGTGTACGTTAATGAACTTCACATTAATTTTATCACTCACAGTCGGCCCACACGTGTAGCCGGGGTGCACACATCATTATTTGCCGACGCTAAGTCATTGTAAATATTACAGAATATTTGGCGAAGATTACACTACGCATTTGTTCCTTGTTTTCGTATTTGTTCGCCCAATACGCTATGGCAGGGTTTCTCAAACTTTTGGCTCCACGAACCCCTGTCCTTATAAAGTTTCCAGAGGACCCTTAACTAGCTATAAAGATAACTAGCGACACGCCCCGGCTTCGCACGGGTGCTAAGTATACATATAAACCGAACTCTTGAATCACTATCCATTAAAAAAAAACAGCATCAAAATCTGTTGCGTAGTTTTAAAGATCTAAGCATACATAGAAACAGACAGCGGAAAGTGACTTCGTTTTATACTATGTACTGATTTTTCAACCTTAATAATTCTGTAACCATTAAGTTAGTCTTATCGCGAAACCCCTGGCGTCCAATGGCGAACCCCTAGGGCAGGGGTGGCCAACTTGATTAGACATAAGATCTACTGTTTACTAACGAAACTCTGGGTGATCTATCACTTACATACTTCTTGAAATCTTAAATGAAACAGTATAGTTTAGTACACAATCATGTAGTATTTTTTTCATTGCCACGATCAACTGGACTAATATTCGCGATCGACCGGTCAATCGCGATCGACCGGTTGGCCATCCCTGCGCTAGGGGTTCCAGTACCCCACTTTGAGAAACCCTGCGCTATGATCTTTCCTGGGTTCTGCTTTCGCTGCAAATATTGGAGAAAGAAGACATTTTCACTCTTGCTGTGAATCATATTTTTACACAGTAGGTATGTGTTTAGTTCTTTGCATAAGTCATTTTGAATTCACTTGATGCATGTGTGTCACTAAAGAAAGTTTAAGAATGGTAAATGATACTGAATACATATTTAAAAGGCTCGTTGCAATGATATGCAGTAATACAGGGTGTTTTATTGTGTGCCGTTTTAACTAAAGTGGAATGAGGTGATGTTTTTTCGCAATGTCAATGTTGTTCGCATAGTAAAAGTTGGTACTAGTAAAGCGTATTTCATTATAGGCTGTAAAATTAAATTTTTGTCTACTCTACATAAATAAAAAAACTACATCATTAACAAAACGAAAGGCAGTTAGTTATTTTAGGTTGAAAGTTCGACTTAAAAATGTTTTGTCAACCGAAACAGCTCACAAAAAGACAAGGACATGCATGATTCACTTTTAACTGAAAAAGATAAAGTTATCAATAAAGGCTGAATTAAATAGAAAACACAGCAATTGTTTTCTATGCGGTAGGTAAAAAGCAATCAAGAATTACCACAAAATTACATGTTTCGTTGATTGATTTTGAACCTTTTTTCAAATAAATAAAGTTTAAGTTGTAGGTTATGTGATTACGTCAGTAATTGACTCATTAAACGAAAGCAATAGCAACAACGTGCGGTAACAATAAAACCCGGGCTATTAAAGTTTACATCGTTTATCGCTGTTTCAGGATGTTTTGAAACAGAAACAAAACCAAAGACAATTAATGATTCCTTAAGGCTGGGTTGTACCAACTTACTTTAACTATGACAATTTATGACAAAAGTTAAAATAAATATAACAAAAGATGAGTGCCATGACTGTGGTAGTACTAAATGTATGGAAGCTGGAAACGTTGAATTTTCGGATAGACCCAGTTTATTCTGTAACCTATATTGGTACCGTTGGATAGAGCTCGTGAAGCACTTTTCGGATCTGTAACCAGTTTTATGATATTTTGTACATATAGTTTAGAAATAATGGAGTGAAATCACTTATCTTTACCATCCTGTATATCGATTACTAAGACATATTACTAAGGGGTTGACCTTTACTGCACTCATAATTACCTTTTAAAAAAAATAAAACCGACTTCAAATGCGTGAACACAAAAAAAAAACTAAAAATATTGCTTATAAAAAAGTTCATCCCCAATTTTCCACCCTTAGGGGTGAAATATTTTCTTCAAATTCGCATGAAACCACCCTTTTGATAATACCTATTCAACAAAAAAATAATCGTTCAAATTGATTTATAATCGGCGGAGATATTGCGTATAAAAAAGTTCATCCCCAATTTCCACCCTTGGGGGTTGTTTTTTCTATTATTAAATTTAAATGGGACCACCCTTGAGGTATTACCTATACGCCGAAAAAAGATTTGTTCAAATCGGTTCATAATTGGCGGAGTTATCGCGTAACAAACATAGAAAAAAAAAAAAAAAAACATACGGGTCGAATTGAGAACCTCCTCCTTTTTTGAAGTCGGTTGAAAATTACAGCCAAAATGCAAATTTTGTTAGTGGTGGAAAAAAGGGTGCATAATATTTACAAGCTCCCTTCTTTGCCATGCCAACAAGCCGATAATGGAAAATTACCCACGTTTTAGGTTTTCCAATCTTTTGAAATTACACACGTGATAAACTTGTCGAGATTTCCCGATAACGCCTCTTCAGATGCTGTTGTTTATCTGTCGACGTCTAACACGATTGTCACATTATTGATATCCTATAGATGACCCACGCTTATCTGTCCCACCAAACTCAATTTGTTTGTTCATTGTCATTGAGTGTCATTCAACTATATGGTTTCCAACATGGCAAAAATCGGAACCAGCGATCCTGTCCGTCAATAGACGGTGGCGCCCCGCTGTCAATGTCATGGATAGGACAGTTCAGTATTTTGGAACTATACACTGAACCGTCCCTTCCGTGACATTGACAGGGGGGCGCCACCAGAGGGTCTAGACAAAGTGCAAATTATAATCGCAAACCAGTCGAAAAGTGGTCGAAAAGCCCCTTTTTGTATGGAGATTTGACGGATTCGATTTTCGATTCGATCAAAAAGTGCGTTTTGTCTAGGGGGGCAGATCGCTGGTCCTGATTTGTCATTTGCAGGAGGGTGCTGCCATCAATGCCGGGTTACTATTTCCGAACTTTGCCATTTGACGTTTCAAAATCGTTCAACTTTAGCTACAATGCCAATGTTGCATAAAGTGGAATTTTTAGTGTGTGATGTTTACCATTATATTGAAGAGCTGCCATTATGTTTCCATAATATAACACTTTAAAGTTGATTTTACATTAAGTTGTCTATTTGTTTCACACTCGAGACGTCTTATCACTAATGGGAGAGTTATCGGTTAGGCTTGCCGTTCTGTTTGCACTACCCACATTTCCTATTTGCCTAGATGATCGACGTATGTGCGAGGTATTCTTATCATAATTATCTACTTGCAATAATTACTTAGTTGTACCATATGGTGTTGTTCAAGAACACTATAAGCATAATTACGTACCTTACAAACTCTTTGGTTGCTTGACATTATTTTCAGTCCCCTCAAACAAACATAACAAAACTCGTTCTATAAATCTTTCTCTAGGTGTATTTATAGGTAACATTTTTGTTTTTCGTCCCTTTCGCCTGAAATTCTCTTTTAGATGCTTTTGATTTTTGAGTGCACTATATTCATTGTTTCATTCTGTTTCTGTCAAGTTAAGGAAAATGTACCTAATTGAAAATTTTGGCAGGATGCATGTGCATTTAATTCCTAGAAGGAAAACGAATGTCTACGTGCATTCGCTAGTTGTCCTTAAGAGCCATTTTACATTTTCGTGCGAATTTCTAAGATTTTGGAAGCATGAATTACTATCTTAAGCAACACCCAGAGATTATTTAATAACTGCGAAAGATAGATCAATCCTTAGTGTTGACCATTAATGAAACGGATTTACTAAAACTCTTTTGCTTAATTCTGAGTGCCCCATCTCCCACAACCATTTTACGGAAAAATTGCCGCAGACTCTATTTCAAAGTCCTGTATCTATTATTTATGCTCATATAACAAGCTTAAAAATATATAGTAATCATCGGACATATATTCTTATAGTACATTAATGAAATAGATTCTTGAATTTCATTACCATTATTGAGTAAAATCTAAAAATAATTTGGCAAATTTGAAGATTAACGTCACATTTTGATCGTGGTTTTTGGTTTCAAAACACAGCAATAACTGCAATAAAAGTATCCCAAAATAAAGAATATTCATTGTAGAATTGATTTCTACAGTTATTGTTTAAATATTAGTAACCACTTTGTCAAAATATTGATGTGAATATCAGTATAAATTACAATGCGTAAGCCGACATCGATTAGTATGGCGCGAGCGCCCGTCAAGGCAGGACCTGTGTCACTTTTCCCGCCATGACGTTTACGTGCGTTCGTGTCGTGAAGCGGTGATTTATACGGCGACCAAATACATTTGATACTATGCCGAGAGGTCCCTGTTTCGAGTCAGACGTTTTGGTGTAGTGGTTCGAAACTGACTAATATGCCGAGAGGTCTCGGGTTCGATTCCCGGCCGAGCAGAAATTGAAATGATGAATTTTAATTTCTTTGACGGATTTGGGTATAAATAACTATGTATATTATTTATGTAAGTGGTATATCTGTTACAGGAAATGTATTAAATCCGTCATTGTATACAATTCCTAGGAATTGTGTATATGTCCTAAAATCACCCGGAAATGTGTGATGTAAATTATATTAGACACATTTCCTAGGAAAATTACACATTTCCTAAACAGCAATCGGAAATGTAATTAAGATTTCAGTGAATATGCGTGGACATGCGGTGCGAGGGGAGGATATTGTATCATCCGATTACGCGGGGTCTCTATCGAAAATCGCCAAATTTTTTGTACGCACACTTTTAAGCCTAAAATTTTTTTACACAAAATTATTTTTATTACGCCGCGGCAGCTGTATATGTGTAAGGTCGCAAGTCTAACCTAACCTAACCGAGACTTTGTTATCCAGCTACAGGAGTACTAAAACCTTCCTGCCAATAATAGTTTAATAAAAGAGATGATAAAATTAGGGATTTCCAATACTTCAGCGTAATATGCGTGATGCCGAAAGAAAGGTAAGTATGCCAATAAATTTTAGGCATATATTTTTTTCGCCCAAAGTATAATAGTGCGAAAACAACTGTCAGGCTAAACAAAAATAATTGTGAGTTAAAAGTACCTATCGGCCAATGTGATTTGGCTTAATAAAATTTTAGGCGTACCGAGGGGCACCCGATCACGCGACCGCGCTTGTCCCGCTTAGTTTTATACATTTCCTAATACAATATTGGAATTATATAAAATTCCTAGGAAAGGTATACATTTCCTAGGATATGTGCGTATTAAAAAATCTCTGAAGCAATATTTTATACATTTCCTAAATAGCTTCGGAATTGTATACATTTCCTAGGAATAGTATACAATTCCTAGAATTCATATATTTCCTGTAACATATCCGTTAAGTTAGCAGCACCCTTAACACGTAACTTCGTTAAGTTAGAATCCTAAATTTTTTCTATGTAGGCTATAAAATAAATTAGATAACAAATTAATATTTTTTTTTGTTTCCAGTACGATTTTAGTACTATTTTTTCAAAAATTCTATGATTTAACTAAAGTATTTATATTTTATGCATAATTTATTAACTTCTAAAATATATGTCCTATTGATAGATGACGTGCTTCGTATTTTATTAAAGTTATTACCTGACTAGGTTAAAAAGGTGTAGAATGTTATTTTGGAGATAACTTGCTTCCATAGAAATATTTTATAGAGAGATGCTAAGTAATGCTAAGTTTGAAACTCAGTGTCGCATTAGAAATTCACACACACAAAGAAATCAAAATATGTGCCCATTATCCACTGCGGTATTAGTATTTAACGTTCGAATAATCTTTAGTACTATGTAAGCTTAGACTTGTCATGCTCACTAAAATGTCTCTGGGGTAGTGGCGTGTGAGGCGGGTCGTTACATTCCCTATAATATGGTCGAGTGAAGCGATGGCTGGTTCACACGTCATGTCTGTGAACAGGCGCTGCCTACGGGGACTGGTCAAGGAAAGATATACCTGACATAAAATATATATGTATCAAAACGCAACAATTAACCTACAAATTAGCACTGCACTAAAGAAATATATTCAAAACTGCCACGCGGTCTCGTACTAGATGGGCGTCTTAAAGGCTACCTTCTATCAACGGGAGCGGGTGGTAAGTAACTTGCTTCTGAATGTATTGTAACTTCCTACTTTTTTATATTTTTAAACCGGCAGACAGTGGTGACTGAGTTTGTTGCGGCGCTTCTTCTCAGCACTTGCCAAATGTTTGTCTCGAAGCGCTGGTAGGGCAAAAAAAGAATGAGACATGTATAGGCTCCTTAAGAGCATTTGACGATTTGCAAGTACTAATTTAATTAGTCTAAACAAATAAAGAAAATTTTGATTTTGATTTTGATTGCAATTTAAACTGTTTACATTATGACGTCGCTGCTGTCATCATTGCTTTCACAAGCAATATGTTCTGTTCTTGGGCTTATTGTTGCGGCTCCGCCCCCACATTGTCATTGTCACATCTCCCTATAGTTTCTGTGATCTTATCTGTGCTTGCTTCGAAGTTGATATCAATTAAATATTCCTTAGTGCTTTTGATTTAAATTATTTTTTTATTTTGACATGTGTTTTTATTTTGAAAAATCAAGGTTATAATAAAATAACAAGTAAAAACGTAACATTGCATTGTAACTCGCAATGTCTCAATATTGATGAGAAGATTCCATTGGAAAGTCTGTATTCATTCCTAGGATTCCCCTAACACTATCAAATTCAAGAGAATTCAAGAGAGTGCAGTTTCCCATCTCATGCTTAGGGGCCACGGTTTAAAATAGCGTGGTTGCATAGAGCCTGCAACGGGCAACCACGTGCGCTGCTCATACTAATTTTCGATACAAAAGCAAGTGCTGGCGCCTTCACGAGTTTTAGCGGAGTGCCATATGGTAGCGGGAGTAGACTTAAGGGAAATCTATGCTTCTCCGACGGCCAGTTGTATGTAGCATGCTCCAGAGCATGCTAGATGACAAAATTTCAATTATTTGTCCGTCAGACAGATAGATTTTCTTTCATAATTAAATAATAACAGTGCTACATCGAGTTGAAATGGCACGTTACGTCACGCTTGAGTATTTTTTTTTAATATCTGTCTGAGGGACTAAATAGAATTTCGATTTCATTACCCAGTCATCGTCCCTATTCTGGTCAACGCTAGGGATGGATAAGCGTCGCTGTCGCTGGCGACAGGGTCTTCTAGTTCAGGGTTCATGGCGTAGGTCTCAGGAAAAATGAAATCCACTCGTAGAAATTAATAAACTCAGTGTATTCACGAAAATAATTACACACAGCACTAGAGTCGTATCGGAACTGAGTGAACCAACGGTTTTGCGATAGGAACGTCCGACCCGAGTGATAGGTGAACACAGACTGCCTAGTACTGCTGTACTGTACTGTAAAGTTTCATCAAAATCTGAGTAGTTTTTGCGTGAAAGAGTAACAAACATCCAGACATCCACACAAACTTTCGTATTTATAATATTAGTAAGACTAGTAAGAAGTAAGATAGTAAGATAAATTATTTTAGTTATTTGTTTAATAATAATGATAACTTTTATTTATTTCTTAGCTCTGTCTGATAATGGATCTGGAGGAGTTGCAATGGCCACCTCCATTCCAACTCCGTAACAAAACAATAGAACCCTATGGAGTTTGGGCTTGTATGATTTGCCTTGACGAATACTTCATCCTTAAATAATATCCAGGTTCCGATGATGGAGCTGTAAGGGGGCAAATTTTTTTTCACTATGTGACTGTCTTTGTTTTGTACTTAATATTATATTTTACATAATATACCTATTCGTGTTTCATTATTAATCGAAATTTAAAAATCTTTGAAAGACTAAATAAACTCTATTAAAATTTCAAATTAATTTACCAAGTTTTAATAGGTACCGTATTCTACCTTAAAATTAATAACTTATATCAAGTCTTAATACGGTCACAACTCAAGATTTTTTTGTCCATTTCGGCGTTCTTTTTACTCTTTTGACGGTACGTTGACAGTTTGTACCTAAATTCGCGCGGAATATTTTTGTGAAATGGCTCTTAAGCGTGTCTAGTATATTAAGCACTTAAGGTTGCCCTCACATATTCAATCGCGATCCATTCAGCATTTTGTGGTCACTTGTTAGACCGCCTGATTTACATGAAACTGAAGATTGTGTTCCAATTCCTATATCTTTACGAAGCTGGTATGCTCAAGAGTTATTTATATATTTATTTTATTTATTTATTTAGGAAAACCAGGGTTTTGCAGTGTGTAATAATGACATACGATAGGCAACGAGTAAACCACTTATAGGTTCCCACAGGTAAAAACAATTTAAAAAATTTAGTGAGCCTTTGCACCAGGGTTACTACATACTACGTACTACACTACTATAATATACTACGTATACCTAAATAAAAAGTATTGGAAAACATAACCAAACAGAAAAACAATTTAGCTGTCCTTAAAAAAACGGTCGCCTAGCTTTCTCCTCGCCACAGCAATGCTAGTACAAAAGATGTCGATGTTAGTCTCCTTGACAAATTCGTTCAAGTTCCTACTCGCCCGCCAGAGAAAACTATTTTGCCTGTAGTTAGAGTCTACCTTGGGGATGTACATATAGTGGATCATTATTGCGCAGAATTCTTTTTGGAGCATTAAATTGAATGTTAGCTAGGAGTTCAGAGCAGTCAATCTCAGCTGTGATAACTTTTATAAGATATGTGATATCAGATATATCACGCCTAATGGTAAGAGGAAGGATGTGGTGCCTTTTACAGATGTTAGAGTAGTCCGACGAACTATTCTGTGATCTGGTACGGTAACAAATAAACCTTATAAACTTTTTCTGGACATTGTAGGTATAGTTAGACTTATCAGACTCCAGTATGAACATAAAGCTTATATGACCTAACTATCATGTTAATTTCATGTTAACTAATTGTTTTATACACACAAATTACACTGATGCAATTATCAATATGAAACCGCATCGAAATTGGTTCAACCAAACGAGAGATAATCGCGGACAAAACAATTCAAACTCTAAAAAGGCAGGTGCTATTGACAACAATGTCAGTATACCTTTTGCGATAGCTTCAAGTGTATCTTTAAATGGTATTACGTAGTTCACGATCTCCTTAACTGATCGTCTATACAGGGTGTTAGGTAAATGGGTAACACCCTGAATAGACGGTGGTATTTTAATTTTATAAACTTTCATACAAAATAAAATTTATAAAATCAGATTTTTAAAAAATTTTATTTAGAATGATGATATAAAGTTTCTGACTTCACCATACCATTTATATGCATATATTAACATGGGCTAGTGTCGGCTCATATACCCATTTACCTAACACCCTGTTTATGCCTTCTAACTCCTAATCGAGTGAGCGCGCGCGCCGCGTCGCCGAGCGGTCTAGGATGCATGCTACATATGCTAATGCCCGTTAATACATTTATGTATCATCGAATTATGTAGTCCATGTGCCTAATACATTGTAGAGACAGTGCTCTACAATTTGAAACGTATATCGATGGAACTTCCGACTGTTTCAATAATTTAAGAAAATTACACACGACACATACGACAGGCATACTTTATAGTCTACGATTTTAAGCAGTGATAATTAATTCTGGTTATTGAAGTACTTTAGTTAATATTCTTCTGTTACCTTTCTATTTAGAAGTGAGACTGAACTGAACTTTCTGACTTAATAATGGTCGACTCTATGAAGTAGTTGGTAACCAAACCATTAACTATTGTCTACATATGTAGAAAACATGCTATTTCCCAACCCAATCAGCTGTCCGTTTCGCATCGGGATCGTCTCGCTAACTCGCTAATGATCCGATTCAAGGTTTTTCTGCTAACAGCGTAAGTTAACATACAGTAAGTTCATTCACACTGCAAATGATCGTGATATTATACAGGGCTTTTAAGTACTATTTATATTGTGAAAAAGGTTGGACTTTGCAGGTCCTTATACCTCTTAAAAAAGTCAAACTTGTTGCTTGCAACGAAACAATTTTTGACGTAGGTAAATGAATAAATCTTGCGCAAACACATCCGCGAGTATTCAAATCAACTCTTGGTTTTATCGTTTGTCATTCTTGTTTACTATTCAAACACACATCGCTGGATTAAGATCCGTATTGTTATGGGCGATAATTAATAGACTCTATCTATACTCATCCACCATTACTCATGGCTCATTTAGTTTCTAAGCTTCCTACTAACCTAACTAGCATTCATCATCATCATCGTCATTTCAGCCATAGGACGTCCACTGCTGAACACAGGCCTCCCCTAATGATTTCCACAAAGGCCGGTTGGGAGCGGCCTGCATCTTGCATTGCTTCGGTTTTAATCGATTTTTCTCTTGCACATGGTGTGACTATGTCTACATGAGCTAGTCCATCTACTCCATCCCTTTTGACTGTGGTTCCCAGATCCAACTAATAGCGTGCGGGCATTGCATGATACGTTTTAGTCTGAAGCCTAAATTATATTCCCAATGGTGTTCAGCACGAAAAGCTAAAAATAAACAGTGATTTGAAAGAAACATTGCGGCTCGTTAATAGCACTTTAGCCATGGTGGTAATTATTGAATTGTTCGTCTACTTTTGTTTCGGCCTTCATTTTAGTTCTAGACAAGACTGTTTAGACAATTCTGCTATATTAACGTAAAATGGTTTTTATTTCTTAAAAATTTCGACTCACAGTTATTTTCATAACAGTTGCATAATCCACTCATGGATGGAACAAGTTTTCTATTTTTGCATGTTATGGTATCATCTTACACCTTTTCTGGGAGCAATTTTTCACAGTAGGACGACCAACTAGGTGTAGTGACGACATGGGAAAAATCGTTGGCAGAAGCTGGATGTGACAAGCCGAAGACAGGGTAAAATGGTGCATATTGGGGCAGACTGATCAAGGTTGATCATGACTTTTGTGTTACTTTTAATACGTGTCTTATACATATTTTTGTCTGGCAAAGCCTTGGTTTTTGGGCACCATGAATCCACCAGCTTTACGAGTGAAACTTATAAGCTGGGTTGCACCATCTTACTTTAACTTTAACAAGCGTCAAAAGTCATTCAAACCCTATATAAAAAACATCGGTTATCATTATAGTCACGGTTAAAAAAGGTGGTGCAACTCAGCCTCAGAAAGGGTTAATTTGTTTGCTTTAGTACCCAAACTGTATAAGACCTAACGGCCCAGATGACTACCATCGACCGTTGTCAATCGGACAATGTCAAGGCGGGGTGACAATCGATCGTCATGCGCGATCACTATGCGCGTTACGGTACCGCTGTGCTAGAATGTGATGGGCGAGCCCACCCATTGTGATGTGTGGCAACAAAGGATGACTAAGGGAATATAAGTTTTTTATCGATAAAACTGTTCGCAGTCCTCGTAACCCGAATTGTCGTGATGTCTTATTCTTCTGCGACTGTATTTAATGGTAGATAAGACTTATATTTATGTTATACTAGCGGCCGCCCGCGACTTCGTGCGCGTGGATCTCGTTTTACCCCCCCTTCATCTATCTTACGCGGTTCAGATTTTTTCATACAAATGTTTTTTCCCGCTAACTCCCATTCCCGTGAGAATTTTGCAATATCCTGTTGTAACTAAGCTTTAAGTTTACTAAGGTACCTGCATGCCAAATTTCAAGAGTCTATCTTACGCGGTTTAGATTTTTTCATACAAATGTTTTTTCCTGCTAACTCCCGTTTCCATGGGAATTTTGCAATATCCTGTTTGCAACTAAGCTTTAAGTTTACTAAGGTACCTGCATGTCAAATTTCAAGAGTCTATCTTACGCGGTTAAGATTTTTCGTACAAAAGGATTTTCCCGCTAATTCCCGTTCCCGTGGGAATTTCTAAGTATCCTATAACCTGCCCGGGAGTATGAAGAATAATTGTACCAAGTTTCGTTAAAATCCGTCAAGTGGTTTTTGTTTCTATAAGGAACATACAGACAGACAGACAGACAGACAGACAGACAAAAATTTTACTGATTGCATTTTTGGCATCAGTATCGATCACTAATCACCCCCTGATAGTTATTTTGAAAATATATTTCATGTACAGAATTGACCTCTACAGATTTATTATAAGTATAGATATTGACAAAGATCTACCAACAACACAACTTTACATAAATAAACAAGTAATGCATGCAATGATGACAAGACCAAATTAAGATGTGTCTTTATAGGTATAGATGACCCACGCTGAACTGTCCCGCCAAACTCAATGACAGGGGGGCGCTACCATCGTTCAACTATATGGTTTTGACGGTGACCAGCGATCCGGTATAGTTCCAAAATAGTGGACTGTCCTGTCGATGACATTGACAGTGGGGCGCCACCGTCAATACCGGATCGCTGGTTCAGATTTTTGCCATGTTGGAAACCATATAGTTGAACGATGGTAGCGCCCCCCTGTCATTGAGTTTGGCGGGACAGTTCAGCGTGGGTCATCTATATTGACGGTGGCGCCCCACTGTCAATGTCATCGACAGGACAGTCCAGAATTTTGGAACTATAAATACAGCTTACATGCATACAAAATAAAACATGAAGTTACTGTATATTTAGTGTAATTGCTTTGCCCAGATTTTTATTTACCCAGTTATTAAACATAGGATAGGTATTGTTGAGACTTTGTGGTAGCTCTACATATTTTTGTATTTTTGAATTATATTTAGGCTGAGTTGCACCACCTAACTTTGACCGTAACTTTAACGATAACCGGTGTTTTTTGTATGGAATTTGACAGATGTTTGACGTTTGTCAAAGTAAAAGTTGAGAGAGGAGATGATGCAACCCAGCCTATGTGTCTAAACTAAACTAAAATTAAGCACACAGTAGTAGAGTTCAGTCCTATTGTTCAATTTTGAGTATATTAGGTTGCATGTTAAAAATAAAAATAAAATACTAATAAAACAGTTTCTTCCTCTACTAAAAGGTAGCGCTGACAGTTCATTCAATCGCAATAAAGAGTTATTAAATTTAAAAAGAAATATAAATTCAAATTATATTTCTGTTATTACGAATAAATGATAAAAATTGCATCTCAACTTGCTTACAACAGGGAATAAATATTGGACGCTGAGTGCGACTGCGAATGTTACATAAATTGTAATTTGCATACTAATGCTAACACTCTATTATAATGGTCTTTATGTTCTGCACCGGAAGAACGAACTCGTTATGCTATTTAACTTAACAACAGATTAAGAGTTAATAAGATGAGATGTCAGGTATTTGAATTTGATAAGCCTAATCATGTTCTTTGATGTAGAGGTGTAGCATTTTATTACTTATTGTTGCGGAGAATTTCGCTTATCTACATGTTTTTCTTCTTGTCGTGTGTAGACAACAAACGTAAACTGCGTCAGCCCAAAATTCCGCTACAAGAGTGGCGTTTTCAGTAGCACTTAGGTATGTTAAACACAGTTAACTGATATAAGAAAGGCTTTCAGCGGATCCGATTTTATGGTCACCTGCATATTTTTTATTCATGCAGGCAGATAAACCTAGAGCAGGAGCATATACTTATGTAATTAGACAGTGCCTATCAGAGAAATTGGAGATGTGTCTATTTCTTCAATCATGTAGGTTGTATCAGCCAGTCTTAACTCTGGTAGCATACTTCATGAGGCCTGACTAAGGCCTTTATGAGTCAATTGGACCGACTGCTTACCGAGTCCTCCAATCATCACAATTCTGGTTGTACAATGAGATAATTCAAGGCAGCAAATGCTAATCAAACTGGGAACAATTTACACAAAGTGATCTTTCAATTCTCAACTTGGGACACCATGAATTCAGGTAGTCATGTAATACCAAAATATTTTTTTAGTTACGCAAGTTATGAGTTATGTATCCATTTCTACCGGTGATTGATGGATGTCCAGTGCGCAACGCGCGTTGCCGCAATGTGTTGTTTGGCTACTTGACACGTGATTAAATAACAACCTCCTCCAGCTGGTCCCGATTCTGTTGCTATAGTTCACTAGATTCTAAGACTATTTTTCATATTTTTGTTTAGTAGAGACTCTAGGCACCAAAATGTTGCCGCTATCTGTCTGAAATTGAGCCTCCACCGGGTGTTACTCGTATAAATTTTTCAGCTTTCGTAGGTATCGCGTAACACTAAACCAGATTATTGATATGAATGAATCTTATGAACAAAAATCCAGTCCATTCAGACTTTTAAAACTTAGATCAAAAAATAAACTTTATTCTTTAACATAAGAGATGGTCTGTTATTATACTGTAGTTCCACAGCGCTGGCCTGGGATTTTTCCACAGCGGCTTTCACATGCACTGACTAGCCCAGGCAGCTCAGTTACAAAGCCCGTATGCACCAGAATCGGGCCCTAGTGACTTGTTGACGACGGATGTGACTGCTTTGCTTCACTTGTCGGCCTACCAATAACGCATTGTTGATGTAGCAGGTCCTTATGCAGCATGACATAAGGACTACATTCTCGAAACTGTGGTAGAAGAATGTATTCACTGTGTAGGCACTGTTACAGATAATTTAATTTAAGCACCATGATTTGGTGAGTCATATTCGCGTGCGAACGAACGATTCGCTGCGAATAACATTTTTGTCTGGTTCCATTTAATCTAACAATTCTTACTTTTTTGGTCGGAATATTATTTTGTAACGTCAAACGCGTGTTTTCCATTAAGTGACAATCATTTAGATATAATATCAAAGTAATCAAATTCAAATTGCTCTACCTACCCTTGAAGAGAAGTCGAAGTAATTAACCTAACTTTATGATATAACACATATTTTATCGCGATAGATAAAAATATAGACAATAATATGATCTTAAAATTAAATAAGGTTTTAAGTAAGCATAGCATATTTCATTATTTCATCAAAACAAAATTTTCCCGCAATGAAATTTCGTAGTCGTGCTACGAGGTGCTACGAGAAAACTGAGATTTACCTAAATAATGTAAAAAACTACCAAGTTATAATTTTTTTAACAAATTACACCCTTTTTTAATTCAACTATCTAATATAAATAGAAGATTTATCAAAAGCAAAATTTTTTTTCAGATGAAAATTGTGCAATTTTTCAGACGACTACTAATGCCATCTTTTGAAATTTCCATGAAATAGTGAAGACCAATGAGAACAATGAGTCATTCATAATAACGTTTTCTTGAGCCATTATAGATGGCGTTCTTTTAACGAACTAGTACCTTTAATCATACTAGATGGCGCTACCTGTCTCAAACTTCGCTGACAACGAATTCCAATGTGCGAGATAGAACCTTGGCTCTTTGTAAACAAACGTAATTTTACGAAGTTTAAAAAAACTGAGGTCATGATACCTGTGATAGCTATAAAAGATAATTTATTGAATAAATTGGAATACTGATGCAATAATTATGTGTAGTAAGGATTCTAGGCAATTATTTATTGGTAGCCTGTCTCTAAGGGCGCGCGCTCACGGGTGACTTTTGTTACCGTGACTGTTTCGTCACTCATACCAAATCCATGGAGATGTGCAAACATCTATGACTTGGACCTAGGACTTGGTAGAATGACGAAACAGTTACCTCGACAAAATAAATAAAGTCACTTAATTTTGCGCGCGCGCCTTAAGATCGTAGAAGCTGATTAACGTGTGATGAATAATGAAGAGTAATATTTTTTTTGGCGTTGATAGGTCAATGACCCCTTTTTTGCTTGGTATTCGAAGACTAAGCCAATGTATAAATCATTTAGACTTATTGCTTTAATGAGGTTTGGTACTTTTCCTAATTCTAAAATTAGAAGTCAATTTTGATATGGCACCAACTCACCAAAGATTTTAGTAAAATAACGCAAATCTATTTATGCCAGCCTTTGGGTTCGCCTTCGAACATAGGCCTCCTCTTCAACCCTCCACCGTTTTCTGTCCCTGGCCACACGCATCCAGTTCACTCCAGCCTGCTGCCGGATATCGTATGTCCATCGTTTAGGCGGTCTTCCCCTTCCGCGGGTGTTGTTGCGGGGTCTCCACTCCAGGGTCTTTCTGGCCCAGCGAACCTGGTTCATCCGTGCAATGTGTCCTGCCCATTTCCATTTACGGCTCTCTATCTCTTCCACCACGTCGCTGATCCTCGTCTTTTCTCTGATCCACTCGTTCGTTTTGTGATCTTGTAGGGAGAGACATGAATGAAAATAAATATTGATTTAATTTTATTAATTAGACCAAACACAGACTTTAATATACTTTTTGAATTGAGTTTTGAGCATTGTTTCATTAAGCTTCGATGTAAAAATATTTGAATTCAAATGCATCGTAACATTCGTAACTTGAAACTTTATCGGGACAAACATGCGGTTTTAACGATCTAAAAATGCAATGCATTAAAATAGACTTAGTTATTTGGTCAAACAATGGACATAATATCCTTCTATCTCATATTTAAGATTGTATCGACTAGCACAATTTGTTTTAAATCATTGTTAGAATGAACTGCAATTTAAAACAAATATAGGCACTTCGTCTAAAAATAGACTTGCTTAATACCTACTTAGTCCAAAATAGACCTAGTGACGTTCAGCTACGTAAGATCGAACACATAATTTATTAGTAATTTAAGTTTATGTCCAAACTTCTAGATAAATTAACAAGGGTTTTTTTTTTATTTTGTGCCGTATCTGGGAATCTAGCCCAGAAACTGCTGATTTGACACTCTACATTTCTATCCACTAGACCAAAGTGGCGTTAAAGATAACAATAACATCGGCTAGTTTTATGATTACAGAAAAAGTCAACAATGTGTCTAATCTTTTTCCAATTAAGTTCACTTTACTCCAACTATAGGCTCTTGTTTGCGCCGCACGCGTTGCATTTTGTAGCGTATCCTATGATGATACAGTCGCATTTTGTTAAAGCGTTAAGGCCGGGTAGCAGAGAAAATGGCAAAAATGAGGTTTTCATTTTTCATTTTTGAGGTACTAAACAGTAAAATTAAAGGCTAAGATTTTTATTGGGCATAGTTGAGGATATTTTCTAGGGCTATTAACGGATGGAAACACGATTTGATGAAGTTGACTCGATAGAATATATTCCCAAAGTTACTTCTATTCGTTTTCTATTTATGGTTTTATTTTTAAAATAAGCGATTTGAGATTCTAAATCTTTTACTAAACTGAAGTTCAGAAATAACTTGAGGGCTTTTAACGGATGAAATTTTTATATTGTGTCTTATTTAGTTACTATGTTAGAAAATGTGGAAAAAATCGTCCATGACGGCTTGGACAATCTCAATCAGTCGCGCGGTGGCGCTTACGGAGGACGGACGCGTGTCAGTTTTTTGGCCGTGACAGTTCGCGATTTGTCAATATTTTTGACAATGATGACTTTGATGAGTCACAGTATAATAATATCAGTGTTACTGGAGAAAGCTTAAATTTTTGATAAGAATTATCAATTTTGTCTACCTATTGAAATTTAAATCGTTCGCATCCTTTTAAACGAATACTCTACTCATGATACATAGTACATTCCTCAAATATGAGACAAAACCAATGAGTTCAAATTACATTTTAATAGTACCTACATACAATCGTCTTACACTCTTTAGAAGAGCACACTGACACAAATAAATAATAAAAAATACTGTCTAAGGTCTGTAGCTAAAGGTCTAAGCTGCAAGATAAAAGAATCTTCTAGCCAATAACTTTAAAAGTATAATTTGAACGAATTTTGCTATTAGTGGACAAATTTCTGCTCACGATGGACTAATTATCTGCTATACTCTCGACTCTCTAAAGCACAACATTTATAAAAAAATTCCTGCGGTAATGCACTCCACGTAACAGTGTGTGATGCTCATTGCTCATAGTGATTTTCGATACAGAGCCCCGTACATACGTTATACATAAATTATGGAAAGAAAACACCCAGACCAATACAAACAAATATGTATGCAATTTTAGTATGATATTTTTATTTATTAATAAACAAAAAGACTGAACAAAATTGATGCGTGTACTGATTAATGTAATTAACCACATGCAAAGCTTTGTGAATTGCAACAACTATAATTTATTATCCAAGCTCTAAATAATCGCTACTACGAGTAACTGATCATAAAATGTTTTTCCAATCGCTCAAGCTCCCGAGGATCTACCGATAGGTCGGGTGACGTAATCTTGAAATTCTTTTAGCCGGCGCGGAACTTCCGGAAGGTCGGGTGACGCCACGCCTCTTTGAACCGTGTTTACTTTGGCAGTTATCCCAACTAATATTATAAATGCGAAAGTAACTCTGTCTGTCTGTCTGTCTGTCTGTCTGTTACGCTTTCCCGCTTAAACCTCGCAACCGATTTTGATGAAATTTGGCATAGAGATAGTTTGAGTCCCGGGAAAGAACATAGGATAGTTTTTATCCCGGTTTTTGAAACAGGGACGCGCGCGATAAAGTTTTTCTGTGACAGACAAAATTCCACGCGGGCGAAGCCGCGGGCGGAAAGCTAGTATTCTATATTTATTCGATTCTAAAATTTTATATTCCCAAAAATTTTGAAAGTTGTTTTAATTTGTATCACTTGGATATGATTTGTATTATAAAGTGCTGTGAGTGTGACGCTTGAACGGAAGGAAGTCAACCTAACCTAACCAACTGCGTATTTCTAAACTGCGTATTTCTATACTGTGTAGCCGCGAGAGCTCTTTGGCGCGCTGTCTTCGGCGAAGAATTGCGCGCGCAGATTTTGACAGCGCGAAATACCTACTTTAGCAGAAATACCAAGCCTTAATCGTAGCGGTACAATTTTCCGCTAGATACGTGCCCTAGTGTCGATAAGTAAAGAAATCAAAACGAAAATCCACAAAACGATGTGTACTTTGGTGGATTATAAATCAAAGGGATGAAAGAATTTGATACAAATATACCTAGTTAAATATGTTAGTCTGTTTACCCTAGTTGAGATAATAATTAACAATTTAGGGCTTTCCAGTTAGACGTACTCGGTAGTAGGTACTGGCACTAGCTATTGATAAGTTATGATCGTAGCATGCATAAAATACCAACAAATAAGTAGGTAATGTTATTTTAATCAGCTTCAACCGGTAACAATAGTCAACAACAACATGTCTCTACGCTCTACAGCAGTCATGAATCTATATAAATATAAAAGAAAGTCGTGTTAGTTACACCACTTATAACTCAAGAACGGCTGAACCGATTTAGCTGAAAATTGTCAGGGAGGTAGTTTAGAGCCAGGAGAAGGACATAGGATACTTTTTATCCCGTTCGAAATAAAAAAAAGTCTGCTTATTTATTGCCATTAAGGCGGAACAAAGTTCGCCGGGTCAGCTAGTGTTTAATAGATTTATGATAATCAGATTCGGTAGGTACTGATATTCCTATACATTTTCGCGTTCAACTATCGACAGTGTTTATCAAACGGCCGCCTCACTATCCACCGGCTTTCAGCGTTCAGCAAAAAGCCGCTCACGTCATCGCATGCCCCGAGCGCGTGCGCCGCCCCCCCCCTGCCCCCGCGCACCTATATGCCGCGCGCCGCCGCGGGCCCGCCAGTCGGCTACCACGCGGCCTCCTCGATCCTCCTTCCAACCCTCACCATGTCCCCCCAAACAATCCCCCACGTTGGATCCACCAACGTTACGTAGTAACGCTTAGTTTACGTTTTTTAGGCTAATTTACTAGTAGATTCTTCGCGTTTTTCCTCTCTTTTAATTTAACTCTCACTATGGTGTCTCAAAACCGCAGCGCGCACGTTTTGATCTGGGAACAGCCCGGCCTGGAAGACCAGCGGCCCCGGCGTTACGACGGTGAGTCCATTCCCGTGACGTCACCACCACCCCATGACGTCACCGCTCCCTTATCGTAACAAGCGTCCAGTTTTCGTAATTATCGTAAGTGGATTATCGTGCATCGCGGCGGGAGGCTCAAATTGCCGATAAAATGGCGCGTGGGTGGTCCATTGATGATAAGATAGGCTTTTACTAGGTTGTAGGGTTTCGTATACGCAATTATTTTATAGGAAAAGCGTAAGGATTATAGCTAGGTAAGAGCAGTTAAAAAAAGTCTAGCTTCTTTATCTTTGCAAAATTATGTTTGAACAGATGGTATTAAATAATTATGAAAATTTATTTTCTCTCAAAATAGGTAATTTAGAGGTCTACGTGTATATCAATCTAATTATTCCCGATACCGCCAAAACAGCTAGGTGGGTATTTACGTCAGGGAAAATGATACGAAAACCGCCTTCTATGTATAAAGCTGGATTTAGTTAACGTTGGTACAATTAATCCCACAAAAACATACATAAAAACAATAGAATTCAGGTTTCTGTATAAGTACGTCTGTACGTTTCTATACTCATATTTGATCTGAATCTAATGGGCAAGTAGGTATAATGCAGTTACTATTATAGATTTTATTTTAATTATTTTCATGCCATGAAATCCAAGAGAGCATAACCAAAGTACATTTCCTGAACACCCACGTGAAAACACGAAAAAATGCGCGTGCGCTTCTCTTTTTCAATAAACGCGCTCCACGGTCAAACTTAACGAGTTTCTTTTAGTACAGCGACAGGAAATAATGCTAAACACCATAGTATCCTATATGGTTGTAATAAGAGCGGTTTTGCGACAAAAAATTTATATTCTGACGTGCTGTCGACTCTACATTAATGTACAGTTAGCGTCAAATAGTTCGTTACACCTAAAGTCGCCAAAAAGTTAATAATACAACCTTATTCCAATAAAACAAAGACGTGTTGCGAACTTTTTGGCTACTTTGGGTGTCACGAACTACACTCGACATCAAATAAATCGCACCTCCCGTGACAAGCACTTTCAAACGTATGGTAATAGGTTTTTACCCCAAAAATGTGTCTTTAAAAGGATCCAGTCACTTAATTAAAAAGTAGTAGTTACGCTTGAGCCAACTTTTATGGTTATAATACTGTTAAGTTGGGATTCATCGCTATACATCTGTTAAAGAGGACACGTGAGATCATTATGTTGTTTTATAACTATAGAAATTGGTCTAATTGATCCCAGAGGTGAGCCCAAAGTGAGGTCTTTTTTTAAAGTCACATTTATGGTATATGTTAATCATTTATTGAGAAATTAAGTGTATTTTTCTTTAAGGATATTTATTGGGCTTTAAAATAACACCAATATTGTTGGGGCACCATGATTGTGTCAGAAGAAAATCTTTAAAGTTCGCGTCGCCGAAGGTGCGATTTATTTCATGTTGAGTGTATTTGACGTGTGTACTAGACTGGTTACACTTGTTGCGTAAGTTCAACCCATCATCGGCTACAACGCCGGCCAAAAATTCCAGACACTTTTCTGGGAAAGCTTTTGCAGTGTGAAATCGAAGCTAATTAGCTATTTTTCAGAGACAGATTCTATCTGTGTAGTGGTGAAAACTTTCACAAAAACTAGTTATTATGAATTTTCATGAAACTTTACAGTCTTCAGTCTGGACGTAGTATATTTTACAAATCTGTTGTAGCGCTATTTATTAAATATTTTGTCTGCCTAGTTTCTTTTTGATGAATAAAAATGTTTAAATAATGATAGACGAGATGTAGAGAACTGTTTTTGAATATTTTCTTCGTTTTATCATTGAAAAAAAAGGGCATGAAACAATGCATAAAAGTCGATGAAACTCAACCAAGTTTGATTGAATTTAAACATTTGCCAATGAAAATGACATACACTATACACATTTTACGTAGACAAATTCTGTCTAATACACAATTACACACCATGTCTTGAATGGTTATCAAATATAACAATTTTAGTTTGTATGTAGTTCCAATTTTCTGCCAATTTACACGGCTCGTAAAACTATACGCGTATGATGTCACTATAGTCAATATGAGATCTATCTGTAGAGACCGATAGAGTTCATTTGCATTATAGCATTTTACTAAAAAGGATATTACAATATTATGCATTATGGGATGGGTGACAGACAGATGCTTTTTGCAATAAAATTACGCGAACAACAAACCTTCTAGTTCCATTATGTAATAGACGAATAACGACAGCATTGTTAGTGCACGTACAAGAGGTATCAATTACAATAGTGCAAAGTCCAAATCATTAGGCACACTTAACGCTTCTTCGTTCACACTACATACAAAAAATTCATATTAAGATTTTCAGTAGTATTTTTTCTCAAAATACAATATAGAGTTCGACATACATACTAGGTAACTAGCTTTTTCATCTGCGCAATTTATACATAGCGTACGTATGACAACATTTAGAATGCGTCCTGTGCTTTCTACGTAACGTAAGGGACCTGCAAAGATCCATTTACCCTAAAAAAACTCACGTTTTATAATACCTTTTACTGTTTGTAACAGGTTATGTAACGAAAATTAAATTAAAAGTCAAAACATTACGGTACCAAGCTTTTTCTGCAACAACTGTTTTCGTAGATTTGACTCATAAGGTAAAGGTAATTTTCCAAGTAGGTCCTAAGTGCAATTAGGTTTACAGTACGTTATTACCACTTATCTAGTTAGCAAGACGAGCGCACTAACTCGAGTGGGTAGAGTGAGTAATGTAATTGGAGTATTGTGGACGTGTCATAAAATGCATCATGAGGATGCACAATTGCCTACTACATGTAATAACTAACCATAAAATTATTATGTGGTTAATGCGGCATACTAAGTAATAGCCCTATTGAATATCGGAAAGTTGTCGGTTATTTTAACCCGCCTGATTCTTTTGGTATTTTAGTTATGTTTCTGAAAATGATTCCAGATATTTTCATTTTGATGTCGCGATAAGTATTTTCAACGTGCAGTGTCATATTTGAAAGCTTGTTACAAAAACGTTATTTTTTGAAATGACCACTATCCTACATAGTTACATTACCTACATAGAGTTCGTAAATCATCTCGAAATTACATGAATACCGTACATGTTTTAAAAATATAGAATCCAGAAAAAAGAACTCAATTTTCTACTTATTAGGATTTGCTAGTCCTAAATTATTGCTTTGGAGTTTTTCGAATCGGTAGTCAGATGCCTAAACCATTTCGGGATTCGGTAGAACGCCGGCTCTATAATATAATCGTTCGTTAAATTATTAGTGATAAACCTATACGCTTCGGTAATCAATATACGCTTTTTGATTTTCAGAAATATAGCCAGACATGATTGTTAATTCCACATTAGCCCAAGGTCGGTGTACAATAGCGCATTGTGTCCCTTCATACCGCCTGCACACTAGCCTGGTTTTAATGCGCCCGCGCCGATCCGCGCGGTTTTCAGTTTGACTCGCGATTCGTGCAATAGTTTGCAGACTTTTTATTTCACCGTGTCACTGGAACTTCACAATGAAATCATGTAGGTGTGTTATGTACTTATCAGAAATTAAATAATCAACCCATTTCTAAGTTATTTGAAGGTAGTTTATTGATTCAACATGACATCAATTGACGAAATATCAACCTCTCTACCAAATGTTTTATTTTATAAAATTAAATCTGGTTAGCGAGTCGATATAGAACAATATTGCCATGAACAACTTGCTTACTAATTGATCTTATTGATTGATTGAAATATTTTTCCTTTAATGTACTTAGGTATTTTTATGTTACTTGTTTGCCATGGCGTGATTGGAAATGCATCAGCATATTTGTTTGTCAACCACACCAAACAGCGATTCATGAAAAAATCCAACTTTGATCACCACAGCAGGCATCATGATGAGACATAACTTTGCTTTGTAGTTAGTATTAAATTAACCGGCCAAATACCTAAATGACGCACACATACGTCACTAACATCAAACGAACATATCACGAGAATTTGGGATTTAAACCAACAAACATCCTGTATTAATTTATTCATTTTTTATCATAGCAACACATAGGCCGTCTTTGTGATTTAATAGTGTCTCATATTTTATGCCAAAACTGAGACGTGAATAAACGATCTACGAGTACCTTGTAATAGGCAAAAATGCTATTAAATTATTTATGTCGGTTTAAGTTTCCGCGGAGTGGCTATAAAGTTTCCATCGCAATAGCAATGAACAAGTACAGAATACAGCACATCAAGACTACCCATTTTTGTTGCAAATTCTATCCTATTACAACTGAATAAGACTGTGTGTTTACCTTGACGTGCCGTCGTCTCTACATAGCTGCGTCATATTTAAATCGTTTTGACTCCTACACACTCACGGTCTTCGCTCAAACGGCTAATCTATCTAGACACGGAGCAGACGTATGATGGATAGGGTTGGTACTTTTCCTATTTGAATATTAAACTAACTAATTAATACATTATTAAAATAGGTAGACCTAGACGTAGAGTCAATTGTTTCGTGCCAGTAAAAGTCGGTGTACCTTGTACGTGGACGACCCACGCTGCGTTTTCCGGTACACGGCCTCTACTCCAGAACCTTGCTGTTCCATCGGCCATCAGTTCTGAGTACTATGTGCCCTGCCCATTACACTTCCGTCGAAAAGAAAGCTTTATCTGATAGATTCGTGGCAGCCCTATAACTCTTAGGTTAGAGTCAATATAAAAATTGACACGATAATCACGCGACACCCACGTGTCGTGTAAGTCTACCTCGTACATGTCTATCAGTCTCATCTTCGCGTGTACTCACGTCTCGCTAAGGTCGAACGCTATGTTGGTCTGAAACACGCATGATCTTTTTGCTTAGTGACATAATCTGCTGACCGATGACGAATCGTATGGTATTTTCCGGTAGAGGGTCTAATAATGCAAAGCCTCCGCCAAGATCCGTAGCAAGCTTTTCATATTTAAAAATTCGTTGGACAAGTGGAATTTATGAAAAAGCACTTCGCTTCGCGCGTCTCTTTATCAATGGAAACGTACCTTTATCTGGCAAAGGCGTGTAAATTATAGAAATGCACTAATTTTAAAACAAAAAGCACGATGACTAATAGGATGATGAGTAACAGAGGGATAAAGGGAAAATAGGAAAATTTCTAAGACGCGTGACGAAACGTGATTTCGTCTACGAGTAAGCAGTGTCGTAGTCACGATGACCCTCAAGGCAACGAGCGCCCTTATTGCGTAAAGTAACGTCAATGTTACTCATCAGGGACTATCTTTAATAAAGAAAAACCGGCGCTCTACGTCAAAAGTTCGGAAGTGCTGAAAATAGATTGTGACGTCCGCACGTTTATGTTTCATAATCATTATCTTATAAAGTAACTGTATGAGGACTGTTCAATTCATGGCATTATAAGGATAATGAGCATGTTATTTTATGAATCGGGTTAGTTTGGATGATCTATACTTATTGCGTAAACCACGTTAGGCCAATACCCATTTAGTTAGTTTAGTTAGGCCAATTAGGTACTCGTAAAAGCTTTTTACTGTGAAAGTTTTATCTAAGCACACACAAAAGTATGATAAACTTTTATTTTTTATTTCATTAACTTCATAAAGAAAATAAATATCATAGACAGAAACTTCCTGAAGTCACGAGACGACAGCGTGAAGCCCTGCAGTGACGAGCGAAGCATTTCAAATGCACGAACTCGGACGCCTTTATTAGAATAACAAATCGAGATTGCTTCCACGTCCAGATAAAAATAATTGTCCTAATAAAACAACAAAATTGTCTTGATATCTTTTGCGCACTTTGTACCGTCTATGTTCTTGAAGGTTTCTAATTTGTAATGGTGGAAGAATTTTTCAAATCGTCCAGTAGCTTCCAGTCCTACAAACAATCAAATATTTCTTCTTTATAATATTAGTGAGACTAACCGTTGAATACAATCTCCCTTTTTAGATAATCTCTGTACAAACATTTAATGATCAATAACGTTTAAAAATAAGTGAAGATTTTTGATGTTTATATTATGTTTTTCAAGGAAACCAAACTTTAACAAGGGCAACACATTAATCAATCACATTGTTTTCTATTGGACTATTAAACTAATTAGTAAACTTAGTTTTTTTTTTCAGTTTGAAGGTGGAACTACCTAATATTTTAGAAAGTTATGTCACCAAGATACAAAATATGCTCTAAGCAATGCTCTAAGCATTTAATGTATTCAACATTGTAAAATTGAAAATTTCAGGCATTAAGTATGTCTAGGTTATTTATCTCTATAATTGAAACGGCCTTCCTGTTTACAGGACTGAAAATGTATGCGAATAAGTTAAAAATGAACTCAATTTGGTTTTTGTACCGCCTATCGACAATGCTTGTGAAAATTTAATGCCATTTCTTGTCCAGATCCAAAAACCACTCTAAAACATAAAAACCACTCTGAAACATGAATCACGAGAAACCACAGAAAGGATAATGTTTCGCGAACAATAGTTTTGGAACTTTCCAAAAAGTATTTTAAGCGGCCGATGACCTCAGGTGTTCATAGACCGTGTCAGACTCGTCTGGCCATTTGTGACAGCTATTTTTAAAAATAAAATTTTTTTGGCAACAATTCTTATGAACAGCGGTTTTTTTCAGTAGACTCCCCGAGGATTCTCAATAAAAATCTATTTGATAAGTTTGAGCTAACCAAACCGGTTCCATGCCAGAATTTGGACAAACCGAATGAAAAAGAAGCAAAACAATTTAAAAGCTAAACAACCTCTATGCTCTTAAAAAAAGAAATTATAAAAATAATAAATAATGAATTTTCTTTTCGCGCCAAAACTTTTCAGTCTTAAACCATTTAATATAAAAAAACAATAATTTATTTAAACAAGAGGAAATATCCTTTATACCGTTTCATCTCATTGAGTCAGGGTAGTCGAACTATTTATATTCACGGAAAACTGTTTAATGAAATTATTTATGTAGCATTAATATTAATTGCTGCACAGTAAATTGAGTAATGTTGCCACACGTGTATAATTTACTAAATTCTAGTAATGCTCGTCAAAATTGTTTATTTACCGTCCTGGCGATTGGCGCAATTGACATATTGGCTGAGCGTAGCTTTGGCAATGCCAAGACGCCCATGTCTGTTCAGTATCTACAATCTGAATGATGAGATGATGGCTGTAGTACATTAGAATTCTAATTACATAATTACACCCCTTGATTAATATTGATGGTGCATTTAAAAGTCTTGATTGACCGCAAGGAGTCTGATTTAGTATTTTAAGATGTGAACTTTAAAAAATATAAAACGTTCTTCAATTTTTCTCCACAACGGAAAGGCTCTTGGCCTGCATCTCGCCTGATGGAAAGTGATGATCATTCTAAAGGTGGAAGCGAATTTCTCCCGGAATCAAAATTCAAAAAATCCTCGTTTATTTGTGCTAAGTTGCTAACCCACAACTTCCACTTTCCTTTGACGCCAAATCCAATTTTAGATTTTTACGTACTGCCGTAAAACAGAGTGATGTGTACTTGTAAGCTTTTATCCGTTTTTATGAGCTTTCAGATAACACCAATGAGACCGCCATTGAACAGGCCGGCTACGCGGCGGGTGCGTGACAGTTTATATAAGTTTATATGATATAAATTCATTTCAATAACGTTCATATTGTATAATAAACGTATGTTATAATAACACTTGATATAATTTTTTAACATATAATGTTTACTTCATATAATAAATCATTTCTAATAATATCATTTCAGATACCAATCACAACGCATAAAGACATTTGATATAAATCTTACTTAATCTAAGACTCATTTGATGTAATTTTGTTTAATATAAATATTATTTCACATAACCATTACTTGTAATAAATATTATTTGTTATACTCTTTAATTGATATAATTTCTGATAGATATAACTTTAAGTATGTTCTTCTTTAGCTTGACTTATAAATGACTTTAGTGACAAAAACGAATCGCTGTAAAACCGACTCCACGTAGTCTTGTCTGCCCTACCCCTAGAGTGTAATTTAGAAGCGCGTAGGCACGGAGGGGCGAGGCGGCCCGCGGGCTGAGGAGCAGGTGGCTGGAAGCGAGGCGCCGCGGCTGAGGCTGGCCGGCAAAGCCGGCCAGCAAGCCGAAGACGCGGTGTCGAGCGAAAGCCATCTGCGACGATTAGCACGCGAGGGACCGCCAGAGCCCCGCAGTGCCGGAGCCGTGACAGAAGTCTCAAGTTTTTAGTCAAATTTGCATGCTGCATACCTGCATGCCTGCTTGCTTGCCTGCTTGCTTGCTTGCCTGCTTGCTTGCTTGCTTGCTTGCCTGCTTGCTTGCTTGCTTGCTTGCTTGCCTGCTTGCTTGCCTGCTTGCTAGCTTGCTTGCCTGCTTGCTTGCCTGCATGCTAGCTTGCTTGCTAGCTTGCTTGCTTGCTCGCTTGCTTGCTTGCTGTATGCACAATGCTTATTATAACAAATGAACTTTATATAAAATTATTATTGTTATATGATTTAAGTTTTATAGGAAAATAATTTTATCTCATTTGATTGTTAGACATTTTATTTGTATATGATTTGAATGTTATTTGTTTTAAATAGTATACATTGTAAGTTTTATAGAAAGTATTCATTATATCAAACCATTTTATATCAGTTAATAGTTATTTGTCTTAAAATTATTCGTTTTAAAATTATATTATTCGTTTATTATAGTAAATAATTATTATATTAAACGATTTTATATAATTTGATGTTATATCCTCTAAGTATTATATGATATGTAGTTATATCATACATTACACACCCCTACGCGGCTGTGTTAAAACGATGCTTTATTTATCTTTATTTACATAGGAACTGATTGCACGAATTACCCATAATGAGTCACAAACGAAAGCAATTATTGACTTAGTACTTACAAAGTTATCTCTTTTTATCTATCTGACAAACATTTGTAAATACAGTCTTGCTGAGATCATCGTTAATTGGTGGCGGGGAAAACTAAAAACAATGACCAGTAAGTAACTAAGGAAAATATAACAAGAGTTTTTAAGCCTCTATGTATATTGAGCTCCTATATCCAGCATTTGGGTTAGATTAGCCAAATAAATAGTATCTGCCTAGATGTAAATTAACTACCAGTTCCAGAAAAGTAAATCAGTCGTTTATTTTGCAAAATAGCACTCGACGAGTTATGGGCAAGACGTGTATTATAATTATCATCATTTGGCATCCACTGCAGGAAAACTACCCTCACCAGAGGCAAATGGAGGATTTGGCCCACTCCCACGCATGGAGGCCTAAGTTCGCATATTAGTAGTTTTGTACCTTAGTTGCCTTTTACGATATTTATGGGAAGAGAAGACGTGGCCCTTTTCCACCTCTGCCGGAACCACCTGATAATTTTATTTCTTTACTTAATGTCTCTCTCGTTTGTCTCACAGGTGGGCTGGGCAGGCGGCACTTCGTGACGTTCATGCTGTTCCTTGGCATGGCCAATGCCTACATCATGCGCACAAATATGTCCGTGGCCATCGTGGCTATGGTCAACCACACGGCGCTGCCCGTGGCGCATGAGGCCATAGACACAGAGTGCGGGGACGTCGGGAATAAAACCAGTGTGAGTAAAGAAATTGTCAGTCAAGATTATACTATTTAAGATTAAGCCTAGGCGCAGACCACCGACTATTATTCTAATTTGTATGAAGAATCGGCCGATACCAAATCGGTGTAATGTGCGCACTATCATACATATGTTAAATATCCGTTGTCTAGTAGATATCCATAGTACAAGCTTTGCTTAGTTTGGTACTAGAAGCGTAGTGTAAAATGTCCAGGGATATTTATTATTTATTTATTTATGCCCATACTGATTAAACTATCGGCCAAGTCCGTGATCTCCGATTTTTAGGTGGCCAATATTTGGGCCCGATTTTAATTTGTATGAAGAATCGGCCAAATCAAATCGGTGTATTAATGTGCGCACTTCCATATATGCCCATACTGATCAACTGCCCGACTAAACTATCGGCCAACTCAAAGTGATCTGCGCCTAGGCTAATTGTTTGTTTCATTAATTAACTTGTGTCAGTCGTCTATAAAACGTAATGTAGAGTCCGAGTTGAAGTTCGGCCAAAGTCTAAGATTTACTCATAAAGTTTAATATACCTAATATTAACTTTATGGTTTTACCACAGAATGTTTTACCACAGATAATATAAGTTTTACTACTAGACAAAGTAAGTACTAATGCGCTACATTCATTAATGGTTTACTTATACTTATAGTGGAATAGGTAACAGGGACCCAATGAGGGCTATGAAGGTAGAAGGCCTGTTTTCAGAAGTGACACTCACTCAAGTATGATCATGAAAGATTTAAGCCTGAAACTGCATAGCTGAAATTCAGTTAATCACAATCTCGAATCTTTGCTAATTTCAGCGTCGCATCGATTACTTGAAAGTGAGTAATTCAAATTACCCTAGATAGTGAAATTAACAGTCAACAGCATCACCATTGTTTCAAGTCAACGTGCTTCATAGAACGTCTCTGCCAAGGCCGCGCTCAGTCCAAGGTCACGGCTTGTCTAACAAGAGCGTTGTCTGGGGACTATGGGTGTGAGTCATAATATTTATCTTACCTGTCAAAACACTACGTTAGATTTGGGTATTGACAGGTATATCATTTCCAAGAGGCCCTAGAATCTAGAGCCTGTTGGAAATCTTTGGCTTTTGGACTGGGGGCATAATAATAATCGACTTCGGAAAATTGCTATGTTCTAGAGTAGATGCTTTTAATGAAGTTAATGCGAGGATCCAACGGGAAATGTTAAAATTAGCGCAGTGCACTTAGTAAGACGGAAATAGTAGTGTTATAGTTTTCAAAATATATTTTAAAAATCGGTCCAGCAAAAATAAACATGAGAGTTGTTATTGACTGTCTGGAGTAATATTATGCAATGGCAAATATAGAATAGACGCATTCACGTTTTTCATATTAGAAAGTATTAAAAATAAAATTCAAATCTGCTGCTTGCGAAATTATTCTAAAATAGCACAGCTGCATTCGGTGATCTAAAAGAGGAAATTTTTACATCAAATTACATGTTTATTATGATCTTAATTTGTTTTTCCAACGCGAGCTTAAAATATTTCAGAGTTGGCACATGATTTACTGTTCATAATAATCTTAATATAATGAAAAATAATTTACTATAAGTACCTACCTAGTACTTACCACCTATTTCTTCAGTAGTAGTAGCACAGATTATAAGACAGCAACAAAAAAGGTATTGAATATTATAGCAACTTCCTAATCAGGTGAGCCATGCCATGCCATGCCAGCAAACGGATAATACTCGTACATAGTATGCATGTTAGTTCAAAAAGGTAACATTTGTTCTTCTTTTGCAGGATGCAGCTTCACAAGATGGATCCTACGTGTGGACGTCCACGTTACAAGGCTACATCCTGTCCTCATTCTTCTATGGATACGTGATAACGCAAATTCCCTTTGGGATATTGTCCAAGAGGTAGGCAGGAGAGCTAAAATCTTATTTTAATGTGTCCTTTTTTTAGCTTTGATAACTTATTTTTTTAGACTTTTTGTTTTTGATTGTCTATGGTCACCATCTATCTAGGCTATGGTTCTAATTTTTCAAAGTTTTTGTAGTTTTTTCAAGAACCGCATAATTTCAAAAGATTGCGCATATTCATGGAAAAGCATATCTAATCACTACCACCTACAATACCCCAAGAGTTTTCCACACCATGTAACTATTGTTGACCATTGTTGTTGTTCTTGGTAATTATTATCAATCATGGTGTAGTCGCCGGAAGTCATAAACATTGCCGAGTATCAACACAGACATAATTGTAAACAGTGATATGCCAAGGCCATGACTGATAAACTTTGTAAACTGGGCTGAACAATACATCATCGAAGGTCCTTTGGATAAGGGGTTACCATCACATCACGTCACCAGACTGACGAATAAATAAATCGTCGCTTTAGGCTTCTGAAAGATAGATGTAGAAGTAGATCTCTTTTATCATTCGATGTTTTGTCCCTTTATGAGATTACTAGCTTTCCGCCCGCGTGGAATTTTGTCTGTCACAGAAAAACTATATCGCGCGCGTCCCTGTTTTAAAAACCGGTATAAAAACTATCCTATGTCCTTTCCCGGGACTTAAACTATCTCTATGCCAAATTTCATCAAAATCGCTTCAGCGTGAAAGCGTGACAGACAGACAGAGTAACTTTCGCATTTATAATATTAGTAGGTATAGATGAGCTTAGGGAACACTAGTTTAAAACCGCGCCAACGCTGCACTATTGTAGTGAACCCATTCGTAACACAAGCACGTAACGCAGCTGAGTTACGCTGCGTTATGCTAAGCTTAGCATGATGAGGGGTTTACGGGACTATTAGTAATTTACAAATTACTAATATAATCCTCTTTGAATAAAACAATATACAACTTTTATCACAGGTATGGAGCCAGGCTGTTCCTTGGAATCGGAATGTTAGTCAATTCGGTCTTCGGTCTCCTGGTACCAGTAGCGGCTGAGGCTGGCTTCGGGTGGCTAATATTAGTGCGATTCATCCAGGGTCTAGGAGAGGTGAGAACATTTTATAAGCTCTACATCATCAGGTCAAATAAGTAGTTACTTACCCCCCTTTAATTGACCAATGACATAATTAATGTAGGATTTGTCCTACAATTAAGTAGGTTTATGATTTTATCACTTTATAGTTATAATAATATAAGGATAAGGGAGCTAGAATGTGAGTTTTAATCGTTAAATGTTTTCCAGGGACCAATCGTACCCTGCTCTCACGCTATGTTGGCCAAATGGATTCCGCCCAACGAGAGGAGTAGAATGGGTGCAGCTGTCTATGCCGGTAAGTCCACTAGTTGATAAGTAGGTATCTTTGGGTCATTAAACAGTTGATATAATAAAATATGTAAAGGTTTTAATTTTTAGCAGTATGAACGATCACGTTCTTAAGCTTGAATTATCTAGTATCCATTTTATGCCAGATGATTTTAATTTACTATGCCACTGACATAATCTTATTTGTCTTTTTCACTCTCTGATTAATTGTTTTCAATTGACCATCTTCAAAGATCTATCAATCCAAATGTTTTATCAACGTCAACCAATACAGCTACGAGTATATATCGTTTAACTCCCGACCCCGCGCTTCCCTCGACCAAAAATTGTTGGGGCGCGTCTTCGTGGATGAAACGATCTATATCTTTACCATCTTCTAATTCTAAACTAAACTTGCAGGTGCCCAATTCGGTACGGTGATTTCGATGCCTCTATCGGGGCTGCTCTCTGCCTACGGTTTCTCTGGAGGTTGGCCCTCTATCTTCTACGTGTTCGGCCTCATCGGCACCGTGTGGTGCCTCGCGTTCCTTTTCCTCGTATCCGAGGATCCGGAGCAGTGCAAGAGCATCAAGGAGGCCGAGAGGAAGTACATCGTCAGCTCACTATGGGGCGCTGCTGGTTCTAGCGTGAGTAAAATTATTGATTTAATCGTTTTGATTTCTATATCACCACCGGCAAGACCTAATGTCCCTTAAGGCTGATTATACCATCGTCGGATAACTTTTAACTGAAGAATAAGTTTGGCACATTGGCAGTTTCAGTATGGGAAATAATTATGTCAAAATCACAAGTTTATTCTTCAGTTAAAAGATTCGACGACGGCAAAATCAGCCCTTAGTCGTCTTTTACGACATTTCGAGAAGATCGGTGTTGGTTTTATTATTACTACCTACTCTTCTGGATGACACGTCTGATAAAAAGAAGGAAATGTATTGCCAGTGTATGAATCTTATTATCTTATTTCGCATAAATGGAAAAAATATTATTACAAGAACACATTTTCAAATGATGATGAATCTTATTGCCAGTGCAAGATGCAAGTTCGCAAAAATGAAAAGAATATTATTACAAGAACACATTTTCTAAGGATGTCCTTTTGCTTTACAGTCGCCACCCATTCCATGGAGCAAGATTCTCCGCTCGATGCCTTTCTGGGCTATCATGTTGGCGCATATGGGCCAGAACTACGGTTACGAGACCCTCATGACGGAACTGCCCACCTTCATGCGTCAGGTGTTACACTTCTCCATCAAAGATGTGAGTATTCCATCAGCTTGGTTTAGACATAGTGAATTAATTTATTTAGTGTTAGAAAAGAGGTTCTAGTATCAGACTAGAAGCAGAATAGAGTCGGAATCAGTCTCCTGAAGGAAAGAGAGATCAGAAGAGAGATACACAACAGAACTTTGTAGAAAGCGTTCACAGCTTGGTGCTACTCAAGAAAAAATATGATTCATAATCCCAGTTTATCCAAGTTTTTCAAGTCGGGCCGTCGTCGAAAGACGTCATCATCAAGATCCATTTCACGTAACGTCATTCAAAAATCGAAACCACCAACGACCAAATTCAAAGTCCCTATGTCCCACACATCTACTCTCAGTTGACGTTCATCACATTTCGGTCGCGTGCGATCTATATTTAGCCACATACGTTCTAGATACATCGTCATATTAGAAATCATAAATCATTTGTCGCCTCGCGTGAGCTGTCCCGAGGTCGCGGGGTCGGCGGCGGTCAATTGGATTCATCATTTAAATCAATCCGCACGAGATTCGTGTACAGTTGACAGCATAATGAGGCTATTTGAAAAATCGCACATATTACAGCGTACATAAAATGCCAGTGTTTTGTCTTGATATGCCGCCGTTTGTACATTTCGGCACGTGCGATTGTTGCTTTCAGGCTGGTCTCGTTAAACTATTTTTAGCGCAGTCATTATGTACGGACGATAAATATCACGTAAAGTTGGATACGGTTGCATTTTATGTAGTTAGTGTTAAGAGCGTTTTTGCAATAACAATGTACGATCTGATGTGCTGGCGAGTGAACCTGCCCATTAATATAAACAAATTAAGAGTTTAGGCCACGTTGAGTAACTTATAACAGCTCAAAGCTAATGCCTCGTTACGAAACCATATACCGCTACAAAAGATATTTATTGCTTTACTTGGAAAATTGGAAGGCACGTTAAGTTGTGTCGATTAGATCCTTCAGCTAATAAAATATGACACACGCGGTTGCAGTTCACACGATAATAAGAAAATCCCAACATCGTCAATTTGATGTATCTACCTACTACCTAATACTTAACGACCATCCGTATTCACAAAAGATGCTTGCTTATGTGAAGCAGCAACTTTATGCGAAGTCGAAAGCACAACGTTGAATAGAGCTCTGGGATTGGTTTGTGTGTCACTCCACCACTCAAGTATTGTCTATGAATAGATTTTTGGGACCTTGTGCGTCCACGTGCACTGTGAGACCTCATTAAAAAGAAAGAAAGAAAGGGTAATGTTTGAGAATACGGGCGTTAGGAACGGTGTGTTATAGTTAATAGTTATAGGTAAAATACACCATCAACAGCCCTTTACAGTTCACTGCTGGACTATGAGCCTCCTCCACTATAGTGGAGTGTTTTGCTATGATCCTTACGTTTGGCATGCGGGTTGGAGATCGCAGTTTAAAAGATTGATGTTTTTCAGAGAGCGCTCCTGCCCGTTGTCTGTTTACAGTAAAATATTTACGGTAAAATACAGGTTCAATCGAATAAATCTATACTATCTATCTATACTAATATTATAAATGCGAAAGTAGGTAACTCTGTCTGTCCGTCTGTCTGTCACGCTTTCACGCCTAAACCACTGAAGCGATTTTGATGAAATTTGGCATAGAGATAGTTGGAGTCCCGGGAAAGGACATAGGAGTTTTTATCCCGGTTTTTGAAACAGGGACGCGCGCGATAAGGTTTTTCTGTGACAGGCAAAATTCCACGCGGGCGAAGCCGCGGACGGAAAGCTAGTTGGTATATAATTCGCGTGTCCTCTTCCAGAACGGTTTCGTGTCAGCGCTGCCCTACCTGTGCATGTGGCTGTTCTCGATGTTCATCTCAGTGGTGGCCGACTGGATGCTGTCCAGCGGCCGGCTCAACCACACGCAAGTCAGGAAGGTCATCAACAGCATCGGTGAGTTTCATTTGTTTAATGATCACTTCAGTAGCCTTATTCACGTAACAAAACTTCAACGACAACAAATCGCTGAGTTGCGATCCTATCGAGTAATCGTTCTATCGAAATGACCGTTGTGAATACGAATTTAGAACTGTTTTTCAATAGGACAACTTGTCTTCTAAGCGTCAACGAGATTTTGACTGTGTCAAAATACGTAAATTACTTAGGCCACAGGTCTTGTTCTATTGGAGTTTCAATAGTTCAGATGGTTTCACGTCTTGTTCTAGAGTTACATGATGTTCTCTATGGTAGGTCTACCTACTCTTCTTGGATGTTCTTTATGGTACCCTTCTTCGTAGAAGCCGATTAGACGCTGGCCACTTGTTTTAATTTTACTCATGTTGCCTTCATCGCTGTAGTTGCAGTCCCAGTTCAAGAAATGCATAAGTGAAGTCCTGGGCGATGGTCGGACTGGACTCGATTTCTGAGATTCCACGCACTTTTTAGACTCATAATACACATAATGCTCAATGAACGACAAATTAATAGTTAAAACTGTGATTGGGTCAAATAACTTCAACTCATCACAGTTGTAAATCTTTGCTCAGCGTCTTTTTTTCGTTTAAGACAAGACGGATGAACGAATAATTTTGGGACTTTAGGGTAGGTACGGCCTGCTGGAATGAAGTCTTCTAGATAACATTGGCATTATCTAACAAATAATATTGTTTCCAGGTGAATACGGCCCCGCGATCGGGCTGTTCATCGCGGCGAACACGGGCTGCAACCCCGCGGCTACCGTGGCCATCCTCGCCATCGGCGTCGGGCTCAACGGTGGTATCTACTCCGGTTTCAAGGTAATTTGCACTTTCATTTAATCGATATAGGTGCTATTTTGCAATAGACTGTAAGTGTAGTACTACCAGTACGGCTAGCACGAAAAACTTTCGAGTTTGAATCGTTTGTGTATTCGAATCCCCATCAAAAGATTTATTAGTACGAAAACTACAACAACGCCCTTGTGAACGTGTCGTAAAGTGAACTTAGTATGAGAAATGGTTGCACGAAACTTATTTTGAGAATCAAAATTGTCACGTTAACGTTTAATTCGAAGGTTGAGTATCGAATTTTGTTGAATACGCAAACGATTCGAAAAGTTGTTCATGCTAGAGGTACTGGTCTGGCAATGTAGGTATTTGCCAGGCAGTTGTTCCAAGAAGTTGTTTTTTTCTGGATAAGATTTCTTCAATGTTCGCCACAATTCGTTACCTGGGACATTATTTTATTCGTGAACACCTTTGCTTAACATGAGTGCAGATAATTTTTAGTAACATTATTTAGTTAGAGCATCTAAGTAAATCATTTTTCTCAATTACGCACAAGCTTTTAAAACTTCAGACTAATTAAAAATGCATTCACCAGGTGAACCACTTGGACATCTCGCCGCGTTTCGCCGGGATCCTGATGGCGTTCACCAACTGCCTGGCCAACCTTACGGGGCTGTTAGCGCCTATCGTCGCCGGGTACATCATCGAGGGACGGGTAAGAACCATAGACAAATTCAAATTTGAATTTAGAGCTGCCAGCTTTTTGTTTTCGAACTCGCGTTCTTTGGATCTCTATTCGGCCAGTGCGACACCATGACGCTTTGTTGGTCGCTAGAAACGTATGTTACAGATTCTTAAGATATAAGTATGTACTGTAATAAAATTGAAAACTAAACTGTAAAGATATGTTTGTTCTAGTATAACGAGAGAATTTTTGAAAAAAGAGTAGATAGTAGAAACTTAACTAAAATTCTGCGAAGTTATTGTTTTTTTCCTTTTACTGAAAATGTCAATGCTCTTGGTCGCATCAACTTTTGAAGTAGGTTTTATTATATTATTTATTCCTTACTTTCTTTCACAGCCAACGCAAGCCCAATGGAGGATAGTGTTTTACATCGCCGCCGGTGTCTACATATTCTGCGCGACGTTCTACAACCTGTTCGCCTCGGGCCAGAGACAAGAATGGGACAACCCGGCCGACGACGAAGCGAACGCGAAGAAGGCCGCCGACAAGAAAGCGATCAGGAACGAGAAGAAATCCGCCAAGAATCAAAACCAAGCGGAGACCGCCCAATAGCAGGCCTTAAAAAGTTGCAAACGCACCACACAGATACAAAATGTGTAATCGATTAGATAAATCGTGATAATAATTGTGTCTATGGTAATGTTGGACCCCATATTAGTTCGATCGTAGGTAAGACTGCAATTTTAATTCTTTGATTCCTTTTAGAGCTATCTTTTAGCAAAATTAGTATTTTTCTTAAATTGTAAAACAATAAACGTAACTTTCATTAAGTATTCTTCTGTAATTTACTGTGTAATTGTTTCTGGAAATCCTATTTATGATCGATATTGTATCCCCAATATAGGAGGGGTGATGTACGGGTGTAATTTAGGCTAGTGATCGCAATTGACAGTCTTTTGCCTATTCACTAAAATATGAGAAACGCACATCAAGAGGGCTGTGATAAAATCCCGTGTTTGTATCAGAAACACGCAACTTTTGTGGGGTCAACTTTTTGACGACTTGTTACCTAAATTAATTTATTAATTAGTTGTTTAATTACCATACAAGTATTGTTTTAATTAGTTTTAATGCTTGAGAGCGTGAGACGCGTAAAAGTTTTATGTATTTATAAAATCGGGTCCAAATGTAAAACTAATATTACCGTCCTACCACACCAGTGAGACCTTAAAAATTTTGTACATCGCACCTAAGTTTCAGTTTTTAAACAGTGCCATTTTCAGCATTTTATAAAATAGTCGACCGATTGCAGTAACTCGAATATAGTTCAAATATTTTTAAATTCAATAAAAATATCAAATTAAAGCTTAAGGCTTTTTTCAAACCAGCCAGCATAAATCGGTAATATGAATGATACGAAAATAATCAACAGGTTTTTTTTCGAAGTGAAATAGAAAATGATTAAATAATAGCAGTCCTCGATATTATAATAAAAGAAATCACTAAACGATATCATAGACTAAGGGAGTATTGTAATAAGAGGTATTCATAAAAACAAATGAAATGTAAAACGAGACTCGATGCTCAGTGTGTGCCTAAGTATGCGTCATGCATTTTCGTTAGATACAAGATTTTAAGTACCTAGGTACGCAAATGCTAAAATTGATCGATGTGATAGTTTTAATTTTAATCAATGCCCGTTAGTCTATGCCAGAGTTAGTGCCAAACATGTGTTGTGAAATGTTTCAAAACCATTAATTATTCGCTTGAAGCGGATGTTGTTGCATTAGGATAATGTCGTTTTAAGTATGTTTTAGATTACCGCATTATTTATGAAGTTAGTTTTAATATGTGACGTCACCAGACGCCGCACGCCCCAGAGCTAATGTGATCATTCTGTCTAAGCTATGATACGCCATAGACAAACTATACGTCCTATAATTTGTCTATGGTTTATTTAATGAGTAGTATTGAGCTTATTTTATTTAAGATTGTTGATAATTTTTGCAATTTGTAAACTGTATTATCAGTGACAACGTATTATGTGCCTTGAGTAGGAGTACAACCCAAATGTGCGTCGGACGCATAGACAGCAAAGATGTAAATATTTCCTACTTATCAAATGGCGATTTGTATCCTCGTGAAATATTAGAGAAATACAAAAATGTGTTTTTAAATATATTCTGTGGTTTGATTTCACACTATAGTATATCCCCATTTATTTAATAAACGCAAACTTAATTCACCTAGAGAGTGCCACATTTGTTATAGATATTGATTGAAGTCTTACATATACGCAAACTTCTGTTCACGGCTAGCGATCACAATAATGAATCTATATTGAATGTGACACTGCCTACAGACAGAGCAAGGCAGATTTTAGTAAAAGAAGTAGGTACTATATAAACAAAATAGTTTACTTACAATATCAATGTCTTTACACAAATTAACAAATCACATTAATTGGCTTATTCTACGATTTTACTGCTTAATTGCAGACTAAAAGCACCAGTTCCACTACGACAGGGCTGCCCTAGCATAAGGCAACTTGACGCCGATCGCAAGTTGTCCGTCTTCGCATTAATCACGGCATCTTTCAAGAAAATCAGCGACGATTCGAACGACATCTGCTGTAGAGGCGACGTCGAAGACTCCATCCCTTTCCGACTCATTGGTTCAAATACCCCATTAAAGGTCATGTAGTCGGCTACTAAAGACAAATGTCTAGGATCCACGATGATACCATAAACATTGAAAACGTTCTGAATCTCCTTTATGATTACTTTATTCGCTGCTTCTATACCGTAAGTATTGGCTATAGCGTGAATATCGTTGCTGTACAACTTGTTCATATCCAGCAGATTGTTGTACTTGAACATTTGTAAAATGTTGATGCCTTCTGTCTTTATGTATAGGACGTCCTTTTCTTGGTTGACGATGGCTCTTTTTATGTTCTTGACTTCGTAAATCACGGATTTGGAAGCCGCATCACGCAGTGCCTGAGATAGATCGACTCGTAAGAAGTCGATGGGGAAGTCGACCGTTAGTTCGCACCACTGGTGGTTTTTGGTGTCGAAAGAGTAATTCGTCGCGTTGTCAACGCTCTTGATGGTCTTATTAACTTCTTCAGAGATTTCTTTAGGTACTTCTTGCACTTCCTGAACGTCGTCCGATTCTTTATCAGGGTTTTCGTCGATTTCTAACTCGTCGTCAGACTTTTCCTCTTCTTCCGATTCAGGGTCTTCATATTCTTGCTCTTCAGCTCGTTTCTTTCTTATTTTGGCCTGGAATAATAAACATAGTATGCATGAACATCTGTTTATACGATTAAACGCGAGTGTCGCGACACATAAGTGATATTGTTCAGTTTATTCGTCTTGGAATTTTTACAAAACGTCACAAATATTAGTTATGTACTGTTTATAGCAGCAATAGAAGGCCGTCACTAGACTTATTTTATATAATTTACTTATGCATAATTACAGCACTGTAGTGCTGTGTTTGTAATTATAATTACAAATATAATTCATGATAACAAAGGCTGGCAATAAAGGATGATAGTATCATTTAGCTTTTAAGATTTTGTAACAAACTACATTACGTATCATACTTACATCTGTATTGTCGTCGTCTTCATTAGGTCCTTCTTCGTCTGAGCTGTCGGCGCCGCCATTGGCCATTTCTGTTTCGGGTGCTGGAGCGTCATCAATGTCATCATCTTTATCGGCATTTTTCCTTGTTCTCTTTTCCTTCTCCGCAGACCACAAAACACCCGTCGAAGCCTTCACTTGCTTACGTATGGTCGCAAACATCTCATCAAAGAACTTCTTCTGCATATGCTTTATTATCTGAGGTGGTTTCACGGCATACTGAGGCTTGTACTGAGCATGCGGCAAAAAGCTAAAGCGCATTGTCGTTTTCAAGAACCTATCAGGGTCCGTGACTATCTCACATTGCACGTCGATTTTCTCAAGTACATCAGCTACTGTGACTCTGTTCAGTTTCTGTCTCAAACGTTCAGCTTTCTTTTTAATGCCTGGAATGTCGGCTCTCAAAGGTATGTCCATGTTAGGAGTCTTAAGTTTTGCTGAAGCTGTCATAAGGATTTCTCTGAGACGCGGAATACCGAGGGTGACGTTCATGTCACCACGACCGGCGAAGTGGAAAGTGTTCAGTGTCATCTGAGTCGAAGGCTCTCCAATGGATTGGGCGGCTAACAGACCGACTGGTTCACCAGGAGCGGCCATTGATGCAAGGTATTTAGCCTTCATTACTTCCAAGAATTTTTCCTTGTCAGTGTTGCTGTCATATACACTTTCGTGACGATTTTTCAAGTAGTTCTGTATAATCCCATCCAGATTTTCATTTAACACGCCAAATTTATATTCAGGGGAATATTTACTGGGTAAAGGATCGGGGCAGGACTTTTTCTCATATTGACGCCTTTCGTCTTCATCCAAATTACGCCACATTTTTTCCAACTCCCAATAGTACGGATCTCTCGTTTTGTCTGATGGCTTCTTTTTAAGCTTGATGTCGTTCTTAACGGATTCACAAAATATAGCGAAACCACTTTGTCTAACTTTTTCGAATGGACTCCCATTTTTCTTCTTCCACTTTTTCAATGCTTTAGTAGCTTTAGCAATTGATTTTTCATCAATGTCTTCCTTCAGTTTTTTGATCGCAGATTTGCTGGCTACTGCACCAGAATTAGAGTCTAAGAAACCAAGCTGGTCTTTTCTGAAATATTGACATTTTAGCACATCCAAACCATCCTCTCCATAAGCGAATTGCACGACGCTGCCGTCGGAATCTCTAACCGTGTGATCGTAAGCGACGTTCAGACTTTCCAAGTGTTTGATCAAACATCTCTGTAAGTAACCAGAACGACTCGTCTTGACAGCAGTATCGATAAGACCTTCACGTCCAGCCATACAATGGAAAAAGAACTCCTGAGGTTGTATTCCAGTCATGAAACGTCCGTCTATGAACCCTCCAGCTCTCGGCGAGGTGTCGTAAGGAGGAAAACTGGGAAGAGATCGACCAGAAATCATAAGAGGAGGCCTTTTGCCTTCTAACTCAATTTGCCCTAGCAGACACGAGATCTGCATGGTGTTTACAGTTGATCCTTTCGCACCAGATTGCACCATAAGTTGTAAGTTATTGTATGGGAACTTTTCTAGTAGACCCTCAGTCAAGCAAACCTTATTTATGTTGTTTGTGTAAGAATCCAGCATACTCTTATATTGCCTGTCCAAGTTTGCTCTGAATTTAGGGTCTTTTGCGTGCATTTCACCAATTGTTCTTATAAGTGTCTCTTCGTCAACATCAGCTGGCAGTTCAGTAGCTTTGATAGCGGCGACTCTTCCCGCCTGTCGGACCAGACATACATAATCATCACGTTTTCTATCCGATTCCTCCACTACTAGAATATCTTTAACACCAAGGGTGAATCCAATCCATTGGAGGTAAAACGTGAAAACTTTCGAAAATGCGCTCAGTAACGCACTCGAACTGTCTCCTCCATATAATTCGTACATACAATGCACTAAGCCATAGGGTGTAGCACCATAATGAGTTTTGTCCAATACTCCACTCAAGAGCTCACCGTTTCTTATGATGACTTCAGCCTCACTCATCATATTATCATTTGTGAAAGGAGTCCCTCCTGCTTTCCATTTCCTTGGTGGTTCCTTTTGCCATGCCTTGGCACCAATTTTAGCTTTTCCTGTCAAAGTCAGGTATGGTTTGCCTTTTGGGATACTGTTGATGATGATTGTTGATAAAATTTGCTTTCCTGACCAGAGCATCACTGGTTTCAAGATAGTTGGTGGCAAAAGCTTGATAACACCTCTGTGACTTGATAAAGCTTGTAACACCAACTGATGATAGTCAGATTTTGTGAAAAATGAACCCCTTAGAGACATCTTTACACCAGATATCACATGATCTTGGATTAAACCACTCAATGGTGTTCCATCTTTGGGTACAAGATATTGTTTACGTACTGACAAAATATTGTATGCTTCACTCCTTGCAATCTCATTTTGTGGAAAATGTGCATTCATTTCATCACCGTCAAAATCGGCGTTATATGATTTACAATTGGCATAGTGCAAGCGCAAAGTTTTCTCTCCTTTAAGTATTCTTGCTCTGTGAGCCATCATACTGGGTTTGTGCAAAGAAGGCTGTCGATTCAAGATCATAATGTCACCATTTATTAAATGCCTATGAACAATTTTCAAGCCTGTAGTTTTGTATTCATCAGGGGTCAGCAACCTTTTGGCAATACTTTTTCTTTTCTGCACAGAATCTGATGGGATTCTTACAATTCTTCCATTTTCAAATTCAAGTTTTTCAGCACCTGGATGAACATTGGGGCCATTTATAATCATTTTTCTCAGCTCATCAACATTCCATTCAGTTACTGGTACTGGATAAGTCAACTTTGTAGCAAAAGCATCTGGGACACCAATTTCATCGATATCTACATTAGGGTCTGGAGTAATAACAGAGCGAGCAGCAAAATTTACCCTTTTACCCATCATGTGCATTCTGATCACACCAGTTTTCTTTTCAAGGATTTGTTTAATGCCCTGGCTGTTGAGTCCCACACCATCACAGCTCAGAAGATTGTTCACATCTTTTTGTAAGTTTTGCCAAACTTGGTGAAGTTTCTCAGCTGCTGATTTACCTGCAACACTCTCATAAGCATCTCTTGGTTTTTTATCTAAGTTATTTATTGCTGATTGCTGGTCTTCTGATGCTAGCACTTGAAGTATAACTCTAGCTGTGACTGTGTTTTGGAGAATGCTCTTGTACACATTGGTTTGTGGGTGTTCTATAAGTTCGCCTTGAAGGAAATTGCAGGGTCGGACACATGGTGGGAGCACAGGGATGACCTCCATGAAGAATAAGTCAGTGACAGGCTTAACTTTTGCATTTCTCAACATGGGTATACAATTCACTAAAATTTCTTCATTGTTCTCTGCAATTTTAGCACAATAGCGCTTTATCGCATCTGGCATTAAGATTTTTATACCTTTGAAACTGCCGTCTGCATCAGTGGCATTGTGGCTGTGCATCAACCTTCCTTCAGATGTAGTTATTTTTATTAGCCTGTCTCTGCAGAATGCACACTTTTTGACAATGTTTATTGTTTTGAAAAAGCTATTCAAAACTTTATTTCGCAGTTTATCTGTGTTTTTGTTGTGGAACACAACATTGATAGGATCTTTCTTTTTCAGTAACTTTTTATACTTTTTAATAAGATTGTGTGCTTGGTCCGGGTTACCGTCATTGCTACAATCTTTTATCTCCAACAAGTCCATTGCAGCAGTGACATAGCCAGCATCAATAAGTTTTAGCTGCAGTATAAGGAGCTCCTTCATCTTGTCATCCATTTGAACTTTGAAGCATTTCAAACAACTGATACGAAAGAGACTATAAATGTTTTTGAGGAACAATGGATTGATTACTACAAGTGGCAGTTCTATGTGGCCAAAATGACCAGGACAATGTAGCATGGGTTTGTCACAGGTCGAGCAATAATCAAACCTGTCTCTAGCTGGTCCAAGAACGGAGTCGTACAGTCCTCCAGAGATAGGGTTGCCCATAGCATCAAAGGATACAGGATTGGTTATTTTCACCATACTAAGTTTCCTAATATCTTCATCGTCGTACATTAAGAACTGGACCGCGTCAGGATCCACTGACGACAGCGCCGACAGGGGCGACGAAAATGAAGACCTCGAAGCCATGATTGTATTCTGTAAAAAAATAATAACACCAATAAAACACCACATGAAAGCATAACCTAAAATATCCTATTGATATTCACAACTCTGTTATTCCATAAATAGAATTCTACAAATACAAACCTTGATATTTTTATATGTAGGGCTATGATATTTACATATTAGTTGGGGTTATACTTTGGTTTTTAGTTAAAATTTGCCGAAAGCCAAATACGACGACCACAACAAATCACTCGTGGTGAAATGTCATTTTTTGAATGTCATTTTAATGTCAAAAATGTGAAAAAAAAATTGTTTCCGGTAACGTCTCTGGGCTGGATCTATTTGAACACAGCACATGACGTAAGGTTGCCGGACGTAGAATTTTTGAAATAAATTTATTTTCTGGAGTTTTTACAGGTTTCGTCGTAACGTAGTACCCGCCACCAACGTGAATGTTGATTTATGCACATAAATGAATTTACGAAAAACCGGTATTTCGATTAATCTATTTGTCTATGGAAAACTATTTATTATTTAAATATGGTAACATTAATACGTGAGTAAAAAAATATATCAAAATGGCGGCCCAAGATGAAGTTGACGTATGTGAAAGTTGGGAGGATATGGACGAAATTGGTGTAAGTTTCCTTTAATTAACGTCGTGTTTGGCGTCTTCTTAATAGAGTGTTCACTCCCAACGTGTTATTCATTGAGGTGTTTTTATGTTTTAGTTGGATCAGAAGATCAAGCTGATGTCCCCGGAGTGCGTGCCTGAGAAAAATCTTAAGGGTTGCAAGGTTACAGTTGAGGATAACGCGTGTATAGGACCCCAGTGCGTAATGCCGGAGCCAGCCATTCGTATATTGAAGCGACCCTCGTCCTCTGGCAGCGGTCAAATGAATGGCGAGAGTCGAGCGCGCCCTGTCAAAACTCTGGAACAAAGACAGAAAGAGTACCAGGAGGCTCGGCTAAGGATACTGGGCGAAGCTCGAAGCCCCGAGGACGTTATTGACGACAAGTAAGACAGTTATTTAATTTACTATCACCTCAAATCTTTTACATAACCAACAACAAGTAGTTAAAATGACAGTTATGTCCATGGACATTTTATTTTATTTTCTGCAGTTTTGTTTTCGTGTAGGTATTAAAAATACTTTTATTATTTCAGCCTAAGTCGGTTACAAGACAAGCTTCAGGCAAATAATCTCAATGACAATCAAAATAGCAGTAATACTAGTGGTAAAAGTAAAAACTGTCAAAATGACAATCCCAAAGGTAAGGAACGTAAGGTCCTAGCACGGTTACCACCAGGCGCCACCCCAGCCGGGGTCTTCCCATCCCCACCTCCGCGAGGAGTACTTGTCATACGTACACCGAGAGGCCCAGACGGCACAAAAGGCTTTGTGCGAAGGTAGCATTACCAAAATATGTTTTACCATACTAATATTACTCACAATTTCAATAAGTTCCATCCAAACAACTTTCCTATGCTGGAAATGTTTGAAATTATATTAAATTATTGTTGTTCATGACTATAATGTATGTATTATGTACCAAATATGTCATATAATTTGTCATTTGTAATAATATAAAAGGCCTACTTTGAAAACAAGAACTCGTATGGCAAAAAAATTGAAATTAGACAATTTTAATTCAATTCTAAAAAAAATGAGGGTTAGGTTAATTATTTGCCTTATGAACCAACAGTGCATGGCAATTATGAGATAAACAGTAATTAGAAATTTACTTATCTTAATTAATTTTCATCAATATAATACTGTTTACCAGACAAGCACTGTTTTACCCCTAAAACACCACACACTGGGCTAATTAACTCTTTAATAATACTATATTACTAAATGACAAGTTACATGGTAAAAACATGGAAATTAGGAGTGCTCATTTCAGGGAACAACCCCATCTATTGTGATACCGTTTGATTACTACATCATTATAGAAGATATTAATCAATGAGTCTTATGAACTGAACACTCAACAAAATTGTATGTACATCAACTAAGTATTATTATGCATAATTTTATTTATTTATGCAGCTGACATAATTTTCTTAGTAATTACCTTTGATGGTTGAAATGACAAATGTGTTGTTGAAACATTGAAAAAATTACTATGAGATAAAATTCATACTATGAATGAATGTGTGCATACAATTATCAATTTCAAATTTTAAACAAAAGGTTTTTATATCCAGTTTTTCTATATTGTATAGTATATTTTTTAGGGTAAGATACTTGCTATTTGTATATTTTTAGCTATATTATTTTATTAAGTTTTTGATGCTGTAACTGCGTCTGTGTGAACAAAGCTCAAGTTGATACCGCGGACAGCATTAAACGTGAGTTCTACACAAATGTGGTATTGGTATCTTGAGTGACTGAGATGTATGTATGGTGATACCGGACAGTTATTTTGACGACAATTATAAATGTTGTCCTATGGTTTTAGGCCATATTTCCTAGTCCTAGTTTATTTTACACTTAAGGCCTGCAACAGTAAGTTAATAAAAGTTAGTTACATGTTAATCTTTGCTGTGGATCATCCACTTTTAATTTTATTCTGTTGTCTTATTCAATGAAGTCCTAATTTCACTGTGATCAGTTTTCGATCAATTGTGATCACTGCTATGTACAATTTAGTGTCAGTATATCAATTAATACTAAATATTGCATTTTAAATCCAATTAATTAATAGTGATTTGATTTACTGTTGTAGCACCCAAATTTTGGGTGCCAAAGCCTAAACATATCAAATAAACATACTTTGTGTCAAAATAACAGTTGGGCTGTGTAAACCAATAAGTAATTAAGTAAGTAAGTTTACATATTGTAACTCTGAGGATTGTGATATAGAATAATCATCTTATTACAAGCCTTATCCGATCTAAAATGTTATAATAGTAAAAATAGTGTTATAATAGTGTTTGAGAATTCTTTGGATACCTGTTATCAGAAGCTAGTGGTTCTGAGGTGACTATATTGTATGTTTAGTAGATTTTATATGAAAATCTTGACCTTTTTATAGGGAAAATAATTTGTTATCTGGAAACTTATGTCACAAATACTTTGTAACCATTTGCCTGTTGCTTAGGGCATGAGAATATATGCATAGAAGTGAAACTCATTAGTTGTCATTTGCTTAATAATTTATACCTACACTAGAATTTTTTTTGTCTTTGGAATAATGGTAGCAGACTAACGACACAATCATGATTGGGTACGCGTATGTGTGCCCTTTTATACGAGCCCTAACTGACCGTTTTTAAAGCGAAGGGCTCGGTAATTTATCGTTCGGTTCGGAGCGCGTTTTCCTTCTATACTTCTTAGTTATCCTCACGAGTAGAGTTAAATTCTTAAAAAACTAATAATTTCCAAGATTGACTTGCAATCACGATGTACCGAGAAACAGGGCTTTAATTCATAATAAGTGGTTATGAGGCATCGAATTAAAAGGGAATAAGTACATTTTGCGATAATTCAAGCTTACAAAATGTTACAGGTCATCTGACCACGCGTTAAAAGTTAAAAAGTACATTCTAGTTTTTTAGATAAATGAGATAGATTTGTAATAGTTTAAAGTTAAAGGCAGGGCTTAAATTAATTGGGAGACAAATAAATTAAGCAAGTAAAATATAAAATTGGACATAGGCGCTACTGGTAATTAGGTATCTATAATGGGATTTGATTTGTGACGAGAAAATATATATTTTTGCATTATGACAGAATGACCCCACGGTTTGATAGTAAGTCTAAATATAAGGTATTTATTTGGTAACAAACAGAGAAAACAAACTAAGATGGTCATTGATAGATAGGTACTAAATTAGGAAATGTTTTTTACTATACTGTGTTGTAAATAAATCGGTTCATACTTTAAGAACAAATTTTAGTGCCAATTAACGTATTTATTGCTTTTGCTAGTTGCCTTTATGTTTGCCTTTTCTTCAAATTGTGAATGGGGGAGCAAAAAATTGTAACAAAGGAGACCAAATGCCTATTGTGGTGTTGAATATGGGTAGGCAATATTACCGTTTGTTACTTTAAAGATGTGACCAAGGAATGTAAAATTCAAAATGTGTTGTCAGTGCCTTTTTTCTGTGATGCGGATCTCGGCACGCGTGCGGATTTAATATACATGCGGGTTGCCGGCATTTCATTATTTCATACATGCTATTATGCGGTCGGGATTGGCTGCGGGCACTCAATACGAAATCTTTGTCCTGCGTGCAACCTGCAGCGTGACTTTACACGCACAAGGACCAGATCCGCATGCGTGCCGAAATCCGCATCACAGGAAAAAGCACTTATGCCCGTTTTCACCATTAATCCATGGACAACATGACAGGAATTTAGTTTTCATAGGGGCCACTTAAGAATTAGGGATTGATGGTGAAAACGGGCACTAGCCCCATATATTACGATGTTGGCACAACAAATTGCGTGTTGCGCAATTATTACCTTTGTGTATTTAATAAAAAGTTCAATTTTGTTTGACCTATAAACACCAATAATATGTACCAAAACGCAAAGTACCCGCAATTTGAGACATTAATCCCAAAACTAACAAGATTAATTATAATGATCAAATTCTGTGTTTTAAAGCGGTTATTGATGAAATATTCACATTATTGGTTTTAATGTGGGACATGTTTAGTTATTACGCTCAAGTTTGGTTTCATAAGATTTAGATATTCAAGTAAATGTTTACCATCAGACTTTGCCTTCTTTACCGTTAGAAGTAGGTTTGTTTTTCTTAATTATTTATTTTAATTGAAAATGCTTCTTACGGTTTTATGTTTTGCCTACCTTATAATAGTTGTAACTTGTAATGCACTAGCAAGTCGGATTTTTAATTCCAGATAAAAAAATATCCACCTTAGTAACTAATATTTCAGTTCCTATTTTAAGTTTTTGTTAACGATTTTTGTCACCGAAAATCAAGAGTGCATTTATTTGTCACGTACATAATAGGTATAGACGCTAAGTAGGTTCTCTAAATAGTTACTAACTTAGGTGTCTTCTTCTAACACTAACTTTGTGAATACAGAAAAAAGAAAAACTAAGATGAGTTCTAGCTTAAAACTCATCGCCACTATTACGTGTATAACTCAATTCGAAGTTTGAAATAATCATGTAATTGGAATTAAAAATCCAACTGAAAGTGCTATCACTTTTGAGATTTGTTATTATTAGGTAACTACTAGTGTTACTGTGTGTGCTTTGGTTTAGTTCTGTATAATCATGTTTTCTTATGGAACCACTCTTCTGTCTACATCGCATCTGTCAGTAGGTACACAGTTGATAGACTGCAGTACCAGTACTGAGGAGACTCAAGTACCTGGAATTTTTGGCAAATCTTATGGCGCAGTCACACTATGCGCGAACTGAACATGCGCGAACACGTCAGCTTACACTCATTCGATTAATTTTGGGTATAGTGTAACTGCGCCATAAAAATATAATCCTTAGAACACTGTTAACTGACACATGATATGCCCCACGCAACTTTACTGTATTTAGAGAGTGTTAGGCTCAGTTTATCGTATTTTTGTAACAATAAAAAACCTAATTGCATATAAATGACACATTTATTTGGATAAGATATGCGAAGTAGTTTCAATGAAAAATACTTACTGAGTGGAAAAAAGAAAGCATGCAAGTACTCTCTCAAGACTTAAAAATCTTCCTTTTAATACTTTTATGTCTGATGTTCCCACTACACTGGCCGATTCATGTAATTCTCTACGTTACTTTTTAAGGAATAGGTATTTTTAGTTTTTAAATTTATATTTTAACCGAAAACTATTAAAATTGTTAAAAATATTTTGCGTTTTAATTTTACAGCTGACACAAACCTTGCCTCAAACATACGCTCTCAAGTAAGGAAGATCTTTCATATGTAATTCTACTCTACTGTAGAGGGCTAGATAGAATGTAACACGAATCGAACCTGCATTCACTGACCGTTGTTCCACTGTGAACCACCAAGACTAGATGAAAATTACTCTTATTAATATTATTGCATTACGAATCGTAACTTCAGATTAAAATCTACAAGATTGTCGCTCTGATAACGTGTCATTAATTGAGCTAGTTATTAGTAAACAAACCAGCCGGAGACCGGTTGCCTCAATTTGCATGTTTGATCAAACATTGGTTCGATAGTCAATGATGAGCGGAAAGCCTTGAGACAAACATTGGTCCATGGAATGTAACGCATAATCTTAAAGGAAACGGGTTTTTAGATTCCTGTTTTAGTTCAAAGTGATACTTTGTGTTGAACGCAAGTGTAGCGGACTAATTTTTAAAATAACCATGGATAATTTGAGTGAAAGGGACAGAGCAGTTTTGAGAAGTATTTTTGATCCAACGGCTACCATAGGGGATGTCGTTGATGATGGCGATAATTTTGAAGAAGAAGTTGGTAAGTGTTTGTTATTTTCGCGGTGATACTACTTATTAGCAAGATATTATTTTTTAGAGTGCAGCTAGGCAGAAAAGTATTTTTTGAATCTACATAAATACCTACAAGTCAACAGTGAATTTATTCGTGTGTGAAATAAGTACGTAAGAAATACCTTATTATAATTTTCTTGTAAGTAGCAATTAAATTACCTACTTTGCAAACTAAAATATTAATTGCGTATAATTTGATCTATCGACTAGGCACTAGCTGAGGCCAAGGTAATTACCCTCCCTCTAGTAGAGTTCGTAGTGTCGTTATTATAATTATTACCTCCTTAAGTAACTTAGTAAGTTTATGAGTATTTTCAGTTACAGCTGTGTCACAAGCAACGAGACCCATTGTTCTCGGATTCAAATGTACGGCTTCTCAGCTTCGGCTACGGTATAGATCGTTTCATCCACGAAGACGCGCCCCACCATTCTTCCGCTAATGTTTGAGTACCTATTATCTGCTATCGGTGCACGCTAAATTATCCATGAGTGCACACGCACACTACAATAATGACGCTCAGATTGCTCGGATCAAGCTCCCCGCGCTTCCCTCGACCAAAAATTGGTGGAGCGCGTCTTCAAGGATGATCACAAGGATCTGTAGCGCGAAAGTTTTTAATCTGTTCAGAGCCAGCCACAGACGAGGTCAAGCAGTCTACAGCGCTGTGCACACAGGGCGTGCAACTAGCAGAGGCAGGGAAGCTGGATGAAGCGCTCCAGCTGCTGAATAAAGCGGTGGAGGCCGCGCCAGCCAGGGCCGCCGCGTATAACGACCGCGCGCAGCTGTTGCGGCTTATGCAGAAGGATGATGGTGAGTCGTCATCAAGTTTACTTTTGTATCTTTGTACAATAATAATAATAAATACTCTTTATTGCACACCAAAGAACAGAACAGAAAGAAAGTAAGTATAAGTTATATTCACGCCAGTATTCACAAACGATGCTTACTTTAGTGAAGCAGCAAATCGAACGCACAGCGTTAAATAGAGCTCTGTGATCGGTTCGTGTGTCACCCTGTGCGTCCATGCGCACTATGAAACCTCATCATAGTAATATTTGTGAAACAAACCTAAAATGCTGGCATTAGTATTTCCCCTATCTTATCTTAGAGCGCTTCTTTCAGTTTCACTATATACGAGTATTGAAGGTTTTACCTACCTAAAATTCGTTAATTGTTTGCAATGAACAAGCAAAGTCCTATTTTATTGAATTCAATATTGCTTGCCTAGCATTTATTTACTCGCAAGACTGGGTAAAATAGAGTAACTTCCCTGGAAACAGAGCAACCTCGTAACTCTGCAAATCTACCCTACACTGGCCACTACTTAATTGCGATTTACATAATTTATATCATCTCTAAAATAGAATAAAGGTCACTTACCTACTTCCATTTTCCCGATAGCTGTGCACTGCAGACTGAGAACTTGCTAACATTTTTCGCTTTTCGTCTTCCAGAAGCGATGGCAGACCTCGACCGCGCGCTTCAACTAACCGAAGGCAGCAAGAGCCGTGCGCGCGCGCTCACGCTTTGTCAGCGCGGCGTGCTTCTACGCAAGCGCGGGCTAGACGACGCAGCGCGCGCAGATTTCGCCGCCGCGGCTGAGTTGGGCAGCGGGTTCGCGAAGAAACAGGTCAGAACGAGACCGTGTTATGGGATGCATCAGGAAAGAATTTAAAACAATTAGGTTTCGAACTAATTTATCTAAAAAAGGTAGCCATAAAATAGGGTGTTACGCGCGCGACGGTCAAATCACAACTGATTTTTGTTGGGTGGGGTAGTCGACACATAAGTCAATTGACGTACTTTTAATTAACTGTCAAAACGCGACTATGTCCAAGCCAATTAAACAACTTATTAACCGTTTCAGACCAAGTAAAATAGTTATTAAATTTTTATTATTATTTAAATTAAGTACTTGGTAAATTATGTTGCTGTCTATGTTTGCAAACTCTATCTTTTTTATTAAAGAAATAAAATATGTGTTTAAATCATTACAGGTAGTGGAACTGAATCCATACGCAGCCCTTTGCAACCAGATGCTGAGTCAAGTGATGAGAGGTGAAAAGGAAATCAAGTTATAAAGTTATTTTTACCACAAATAGTGAGTCTCTTTAAAAGTACCTAATTTTAAGTGGCCATTTGATTTTGATCATGATTTGTCATACAAGACCTATTGATTTGATTGTTTTAGGGCTAATAATGGTCTGTGACTACCCTTAGTCCCCTTATGCCCCTGCATAAGAGTTGCTAATATGTACAGTCGCGGAATGAAAAGGTTCGTCAGTTTTCAAATTGATTCCTTCAACGAATCGCGAGCACATATTACCTTTTGAAACTATGTTACAGAATAATCTCGAGTTAGAGAAAATAATCTTTAACTGTTCGTCAGTAAAGTTCAAAATTATTCAGATCAAAGTTGTTTGACGATTTATCTTGTCAAGAAGATTATTATGATTGATAAACTTAAACCTTCTTGTTGGTTCAACCTGCCATTATTATTTCTATTAAATTAAAAAAAACTACATTTTATAACATTGCAGATGGGATAGAAAAATAAACGAGCAAAACCTTATTCGTTAGCAAACGTCATATTTATTTAAATGTTAGCAGCACTGTTTCTTGCACGGTTATGTTGGCAAGTTTGACTCTTACAGTATCTAGTGCAAGCGAAAACCGACACTAAGATGACGAACCTTTTCATTCCGCGACTGTACCTACTATTATTACAGTATCATCTACTTACCGTGTATAAGGAGATAGGTACCTACTTCCAACGATTAAAATAGATTTAAAAGGAATGTTTGAAAGTATCGAAATAAAACACACAAAATCTAATGGATTAGAAATTTATATTGTTGAGTACAATCGACATTTACATCCGAAAACCCTCAACCAGAGACAATCTCCGGTGCTCCCGCTAAATCTCCCGCCCAAATTGGAAAGTCTCATACATTTCAAAATGACGAATGTAATGCTACAAATCGAAATACTGTACTACACTATAATAATAGAATATGTAATAAAATGTCATAAAAGATCATGTGCAGAAATTTTTATTATAATAAAGAGCTTTGGTAATCAAATTTCCACACACAACCGGTTAAAATTTAAAAGTTATAACCCTAGGAGCGACAGTAAGTTAATGTGATTGAAAGTGCACTTTTGATTATTAAAATAATCTACCCTGGAGAGCTCCTGGACTTGAATTTTGAATGTTCTTCCTTTGGCACAAATGTCGCAGAAAATGCAACGGTTTCGGAATTTACTTGTAAAAGTAGAAGGTAAAAATTTAAAAATATAACTGTTGTAAAATCAGTCATTATAAGAATATTCAGATACTAACTTCCCAAAACGCTCTGGTTCTTGTAATATTTTCTACATTGAGATTACAGTTGGTAGAGATTCATCAAAGATTCTAAATTTTTTAAACTAATTATTCTAAAATATTGTTGGCATTTTGCACTATATTTAGATCTAGAAGCTCTTCAAGGTAGTCCGTGAATGGATGATATATCACAGAGGCAGTTGCAACGTGCCTTAGAATACAATAAATGTGGATACATTCGTAAACTTACAGAAATATAACTATGTATCGATCAAGCTATATCCATTAAATGGGAACTTTTCTGTATCTTCCTTTAGTATATTTTTAAAAGTTACTTAATGTCCTTTATATAGGCATGTCCTAAAGTACTATGGGAAGGACATGAATTTAACGAATGTTGGCCATTACAAATCACGCAATCTCGCAGCATTTGGGTGAATAATAATGGACCAACAAATCGTAATTAATTTGCTACGCCTATTTTTGCATTTCTTTGAGATTTAATTAGAAATAGGATATTGTCACTTGTCTCCTTATCCATAAATAACAATATCCCTCGACGGCATTAAATGACCTAGCCTCAAGTATTGTTTCAGCAGCGTTCTTATAACCCTTACGACCTCAAAGAGACAGAAAAGTTCCCACTGTGGTCGCTTGAATATCAAAACTTAATTGGTGTTGTGTCTTACAGTTTTAAATATCAGCAAACAAAATGCATAAATATATCATTAGGTACTATCGGAGTGATTACTTAATTATATTAAAGGAAAAATGCGTAACCATACTGTTGGTCGGATAAATATATTTTGCATGTTACTATAGTATTGTTATGGCGGTTTATGGCGTAACCGTATATCGGTTTTAATTAATACTTTCGTTTTGGTGGTATTTTATGTAGCAGTTACTGCTTATCAGATTCAGTTCCTGAGGTTAAGGCGCATTATAAGGGATGCACGTCACGTTATGTGACAGTTTTAATTAGTTTATTTGTTTCTTGGGAAGTCTTGGACCTCCAATCGGTCTTTGGGTCTCACTGTGCAGTCACCTCAGAATTCGTTTCTGACAAACAATAAGAAGTTGGTTTTAGTATACACCAGTAATATGCAAAAAGATACATAATATAACGCTGGTGTCTACACAAAATGATTGGTAACCATATCATAATATTCAATAGAATACGTCTAATTATATGGAAAAATATTTACAAATATATTTTGGCACAGGTGAAGGTGCAATCGGCGACAACAAGTCACTGTAAAACTGTCAAATATTTATTAGTAAAATATTTAATAAAAAGTATACTAAGTCCTGTATTAACTACGGGCTTAATCTAACAAAAGTGAATTAGGCCTATACTTGTATGAGACGTATGTAGAACAGAAAACAAGCTAGCTTTGTTGTTGAGAAATAAAGCTGGGTGTAGACTGGGCGCTAAAATGACAGTACTTTAGAGTTGTGGCTCGCAAGTCCGCGGTCTGTCGCCAAAGCGGCCAATGTAGCCTCCGCTTTATAGATCGTACACAATGCTGTAGCAAGCTACAGGTGAGTTTAATGGCAAGAATGAACATCACCCCTTCCTTTTTGGTCGGTAATATTTATGAAAATGATTCCCGTTCGTGTTTTGCTGTAATACATAACTACACTGAGCAAGCCACGAACGTGACATTTTAAACTCATATCGTAACCGACCAGAATAACTTTACGTTCTCGTCTCAGTTTGCAGGCTAATAAAGCAGTAAAACATTTTTGTTTGTCTGATTTTTAGCCTCACGCAATCTCTACATAACATTAATACTGCCAAGTATATACAGACATTATTTTCTATTTTAAATACCAAGATCTAAGCTGTAAACGGTAGATAACAGCTAGGTTAAATATTACTAACCTTTTAATAACATTAAATACTTTGACAATAAACCTACGTTAATAATTTAAATACAATATTATATTAAGTAGTAACATTTTGACTACCAAATGTTAATATACACCTGGCAGTATTATGACAATCGTTTACTTTCTATTATGCACATAGTAGAGACAGTATTTCATTGCAGCGTTCAAAATTTCCGACTGATAAAATTCGTAGAATCAGGTTGAAGTGGCCACACAATATCGTGATGTAAGAATAACCCCAGTAAATGTTGTAAAACGGTGTCAGTCAGCCACTTCATAGCGCATTTGACAAAAACAAATCTCAAATTGAACGCTGCTAACAAAATATCGCCTCTACCCCACGTGACGTCACTCCGCCATTATAGAAGCCTTTCAGAAGGACACATGACTTAGGAAGAGCAACCTAACGCTAATTAATCTATGCTAAATAATATCAAGATACATTACGAACTAATTCTCACTGAACACATACCATACCTAATAATATCAAGCAGTTAGTAGTTTCCTGGTTGATAAGTTGATTAAACGACCGATCTTAACATATTCGAATGCAAAGTTAAGACTAAAAATAAAATTATTATTAATTCACCTCTCATTGACGAAACGGTATCAATCTGATCGTTAGTTCTCATAAGCTTATCCAATAATAATAACATCCCATAAACCATGTCTCCAATGAAAACGCTATGACAGGTAAATTAAGTCTTAACTTTACGGTGACGGTACAGTATTCGGTCACTTCAGCTCACTATGTAAGTTATAGTAGGCGTTAAACTTAAAACATAAATAATATGATTTCAAATTGATCGTAACAGTATTTAAACGTTTTAACGCATTTTTGTATCATGATTTTAGTAAAAGTGAGCCGAGTTACTTATTATAAATCACTAAAATAACTTAAAAAGCACTAAAGCTGATGATTAAAAAGCGCTATATTTATTTACCTCGCAATACTTCTTTAATACTTATTGACAATAATGACCAGTGTTAAAGGAGTTATGTCTATGACTATTTACAAGTGAGATCTTAGCAATAGTGAATATATGGTTAGATACATAGCTACAAGTTTCATAAACTTTTTATTAATTTATTATATGTCTAAACTGACCAAGTCATAGTAAATTAAGGATGTAAAAGGCGTAAGCTAGCAGACTCTAAAAAAACAAGTTATAATATAAACATTTAAACTATCAACGCTCACTAAAGAAATACTGACAACTCTTTTGAGTCAAATATCATAAATAAACACATCTCAAGATAATTACATATAAAATAAAAATACTTTGGAATAAATGCTTGTTTGTTTAAATATCTGCGTGAGCAGGGCTGCATCCCTCATTTTCACTCAGAGCAGCAGTGGTAGATAACATGTAGCCGAAATCACGAAAATATAGATAAGGAACAGCCCTGTTGATTAAAATGTTCATGATAGTGACTCATTAGAGTTGAGTAACGTGCAATTACCTTGATGTTAAGCTTCTCTTAAACAGTGACAACACAAGAATTCTGCATTAGTCATTTTATTTATTTTTATTTCATGTCAGAAATGTTAATGTCCTTTACAAAGGACAAGTCGAGCAGTACAACAAAATAATATTTACTTTTGTCCTATTTGTCAAAATAGCATTCGCATTGTTATTTTGCTATTTTTCTTGTGTTGTTACACCTTTAATACATTATTATCCATAAATATTATGTTAGGCGAATCGTCAAGCGAGAATCTTAGCTGGGTAGAGATCCACGTACAGAATACTGCAGGAGAATCAATATTTTGCTGTCAATTTTTTTTAGAACCAAGGAAATGTTAAAAAAATTTATAAAGCCCCATATCACTATGATTTAAGTGAGTCTCCAGAAGAGATATTTTAGGAATGATTCAAGTCTGATTGGTCTTAGTATTGGAATTCCATCTTGAATTTCAATAACGTTTTGGGCGTATTTTCTATTTATTTCAACATTATTTTTTAAGTAGGTAAACACAGTTTCTCTGCACAGTATTCCGTACGTGAGCATGACTCGGGTTGGTGCATTAAGCGTACGTGGATCTGAACTTTTTTATATCACAAAGGACTTTTTATACTTATAATGATATTGGAAAAATCCTTTCTTTTCTTTTTTTTATTCGTTTTACATTCCCAATCTTCTGGGGCAATGAGCTGTACCTGTTTTATACCCTTTACATTTTAAAGGAGACCAATAGAAATGAATTTTCCTGATTTCTTGGCATATTTTTACATTACATAATTTGTAAAATTATAGAACTTTTTATCAACGTACAACTGTTATTATAGTATTCACAGGTTGCTGTTTACAATTTAAATGTATTTTAACAAGCTCCAACAATCACATAGGATAGAGGATTGAAATCAACACCCTGTATACTGTAATTCTATTTTTATGCGGAACAATTAATACTTTATTAGACCGATATCAAGTGAAATACAGCCCAGGTGGTTCTTAACTGCCCTGTAAATGCCTATCTATCAAAACGTCTCTTGTGATATAAATATGCATTTCTCGTCGCGGGGAGTGCGGGTGGGGGTGCTACATTGTCTCCCTCTCCAGCTGATTTATAATAACGTACATTCAACAGCTCATCAACCTACCGCAAAGTGAAGAATTGTCCAATGGATTATGAACTTTATATCTTGGTTCATACGGTTCAATTTTCAATCATCAATTGAGAAATTGACAGTTTCTTTGTAGTTGAGTAGGGTGATGAGCTGTCAACTGTATATCGCTAGCTCATTTTCAGTAAAATTTTGAATGTTACTTTTAGAAGGCGTCATAGAGCCGTTTATTTGATACAGCTGATTTGATACAGTAACACCTTTATACGATTTTGTAATAAGTGCTACTTCGCAAGAAACTATCTGTCAAATGCGTTGGCGGTCGTTTAACTCTTTTGAGTTAACTTAATAAGTTAGTAAATTTAAATCATAGATACCTCTAAACTTGAGTGTAAACGTTTGCCTTTTTCTTGATTTTACTTATAAATCATGGTTATTTTAGGATACAGAACCTTTTTCAGAGTATTTTACTCTCTATCTTTATTTACTTGTTTAATGAAAATGAGCCAGCTTATTAAAATATTCTTAAATTATTAATTAATACTTAAGCCTAATAAAGAATAGAAATTAGTGCTAATATTTGATCTAGATAGGTATAACGTTAACCGCTGAATACGAAACACTCGACGAACGGAGATCTAGCTAAAAACAACTTATCCTAGCGTAAAATATTCAATAATTTAATTTAATATTACGAAGAGCAACTATTTCATACCCAAAATGCATATACCTACATTAAAAATTAAAACACCTAAATGTCATTTATTACAATTCACTTTAGAATCGAATGCTTTTTCATTTAAAATTCACATTTTAATCTAGTAAGAGTGTAACGACGTTTAAATGTATTTTTTATTAGCGATATTAATAATATTAAGTTAGTAAGGCTATTTTAGTAGACAAACGACAGCGTTTAGCTGTTTAAAACAATTTGTCATCTTATTAGAAAGTGTGGAAAAAGAAAAGAAAATCATAATAAATTAGATAGATACTTTCACTCTTTTTAATATGATAAAATGACAGCAGGCAACCAAACATAACATTTTCTGTTGTTTTTATTGCTTTGGGCAGTGATAATTCTAGTTCAACGAATACATTTAGGTATAGATTAAAAGTATAGGTATTTAAAAATTAAAATATTTTTATAACACATCGTCTAATAAGACCACAACGCGAATCAAAATGAAATTACACACACTCACACATACTAACATCACACACCCTTACACACGAATAGTGAAATAAACGCACATATCCACATGATTAGATCATACATCACAAAATGCAATCACGATATAGCAAAACTATTTCAAAACGTAACAAAATAATAACAATGGACCATAGACAATTAAAACTTAATATGCAGACCGATTGACGAACTGTAAATAATATCTTTGGCCATTGAGGAAAAGGCCAATGTCAACAAATAAACTAATTGATTGCTAACTACAAAATAACGAATGTCGAGATTCTAACAATAATATAAATGAGCTTCAAATAAATTAAGAAAATAAAATAGAAGGTTTTAAGCTCCTTGGAAAACTGGCATCCAAAACGTATCAGTCAGCGCCATCCACACGACACGACATTGATTATTCTATTTACATTAACACTGATATGTGATAGGAGATGAGAAATAACAAAATGAGATGTACACAGCCTCGCAATTCCTGTTAAGTAAACCCCACAGAAATCACGAAGTATTTCGACAAAAGTCGCGAGCCGTATGAGCGATATCGTATTCACTAAGTTAACCGAGTGGCCCCATGATTATGATATATCCTTGACACTAAAATCGAGATAAATCGAGATTCTAAAACAAAAACAAACGAGAAGCTGTCAATAATTAACACACAAATTAGAGAGCTACTAACTTAAAATTACGTGTCAATATTTAATAGTATTGCTTTGCGAAATTCGTTGAGACATTACATTGCAATATTATTGTACACAAACAAATTATTGCGAAAATACATAACCATAATGGAACTAAACTTATTTTAGTCATGTCGTATTGGATGGATATGAAAAGTAAATGTTGAAGAAGAATCTTAGAATTAAAAAGTAAACGGGAATGAGCTTTTTTTTTGTTGTTTTTGTTATCATATGCTCATCGATCCCCATTCATGAGAACACTGGAAATACAGTTCCGAATGAAACGTAGCTTACAGTCGAGAATGAACGAGATAGCGAACGACTGGCGTCGTGAGAGTGACAGAGACAGTCGACAGATGGAGAGATACCCTCGCCTCGGAGCGATGGCAGCGAGTGCTAAGTCAGCTTCTGTAGTGTTGGAAGAGCGGCTCAACCCTGCAAGAAGAAAAGTGGTTTGTATCATTAAATCCTCAAATGTGCTACATTAGAAAAAAATGCTATCTGATGTAGGTACACGTCTGTCATATGATAAATATAGTGAACAGCTGGGCAAGGATGCGTGCCGTAATAAAATCTATGGTTATCGCGTAAAATCTATAAAACGTGACGTGATGTTATCGCGGCGCGCATCTTAGGCCTACAGAAGATGTTTCCGCCCTAAACACATACAACACTTGTAGGTGATTTTCTTTTTTAATTTTTCTGTGCCTAAATAAAAAGTCTAGTTGACGAAATAAATAGTAAAAAGTTTCTCGCACATTACAGAAGTTGTTACATTGTATGTGTAAACAAACAATACCATCCATTATAGGCTCCAGCCATCAGTGTGGAGCAGAATCAGCGCAATAAAAAAATAGCGCAATATTTTGTTGCAATTTCTTACAAAACTTGCGCGCAAAAAGCAAATCTAGTATGTAAATCATCAAACTTCTAACGCTCGTAACTCAGTTCAGACTGAGTTTAGAGGTATACATGTCATAGTAAGTTTGGTTTAGTATACTATTTTGTAATCAAAAAACAAAGTTTGGTCGATGGCCGCGCGAAAAAAAAAGACGCCACCTTCCATACAAAATCTGGCATTGCCATTTGAGACTCCTAGCACTTGTAGTTTCTGAGATTTCGTGATGAGTAAGTTCTTTCCCTTTTATAGATATAAATTCTCACCTCGTCGGTTCAGACGTGCTGCACATACTCGGGGTTGAGGAAGGAGAAGCCCATGAACTCGGTCTGGTCGAGGTTCATCATAAACAGCTTGTCCGTCGGCGTCAGCTCCGTCTTCTCTTGGGTGAACTGCTTGTCGAAGTTCGACACGTCCTTGCGGTGTTTCTGGGTAAATGCAAATAGGAACACGTTATAAACTGTGTATATTCAATTAAGTGAACGGTAGTTTATACAAAAACTATCATTAGTAAACAGGGCCGGATCGACCATGTGGCTTCTTGGGCTTCAGCCCAAGGCCCCGTGGATTCAAGGGGCTCCCAGCTAAGTCAAATCAAAATCAAAAATACGACGATAATGCGAAAGAGGTGCCTGGGCACCTAAGTTGTATTAGCCTAGGGCTCCCTAAACTCGGTCCAGCCCTGTTACTAAATGCTCTGACCTCTTTTCTTTCGCCGAAGCCCAAAATCTACTACGGGTTCTTGGTCAGGAACACTTTGCGAGCGTCTTTCGCTTCATGCAACCAATTTTGAACGCTAAGGACTTACGCTCAAGGATGATAATGACTTACGATCTTAGGCTTGAAAGGCGGCTGCACGTCCCTGGCCTCGATGCGCGACCAGTCGATGCGCTTGAAGAAGGGATGCAAGGGCACATCCTTCTCCTGTTTGCACGCGTTTTTGGGCGCTAATGTCTTACGATCAAGGATGATAGTAACTTACGATCTTATATTTGAATGCTCCTATTATAAGATTTAGGATGACAATGACTTACGATCTTAGGCTTGAAAGGCGGCTGCACGTCTTTCGCTTCGATGCGCTTGAAGAAGGGATGCAAGCGCACGTCCTCCTCCTCTTTGCACGCGTCTTTCTCTTCAAGCGACTTTGGGTGCTAATGCCTTTTGAATAAGGATGACAATGACTTACGATCTTAGGCTTGAAAGGCGGCTGCACGTCCCTGGCCTCGATGCGCGACCAGTCGATGCGCTTGAAGAAGGGATGCAAGCGCACGTTCTTGGTTAGGAACGCTTTGCACGTATCTCTTCATGCGACTTTGAACGCTAATGTCTTACGATCAAGGGTGATAATGACTTACGATCTTAGGCTTGAAAGGCGGCTGCACGTCTTTCGCTTCGATGCACGACCAGTCGATGCGCTTGAAGAAGGGATGTAAGCGCACGTCCTTAGTTAGGAACTTTAAACACTAATGCCTTACGCTCAAGAGTGATAGTGACTTGCGATCATAAGCTTGAAAGGGGGCTGCACTTCCCTGACCTCGATGCGCGACCAGTCGATCCACATCCTCCTTGCTTACGATCTTGGATGATCATGACTTACGATCTTGGTTGATCATGAGACGATCGGGAGGCTTGTGTCTCCCGATCTACGACGATACTTACGATCTTGGGCTTGAAAGGCGGCTGCACGTCTCTGGCCTCGATACGCGACCAGTCGATGCGCTTGAAGAAGGGATGCAAGCGCACGTCCTCCTCGCCGCGCGCGCCGCATCCCAAACGCTTCTGCGGATTCTTGGTCAGGAACGCTTTGCACGCGTCTTTCGCTTCCTGTGGGTACAAATAATTTGGTTATAGCCTGTGAGATCTGTAAAAGAAGTACCTATTCAAATCGGACTGGAAATAGAAAAGCTACAAGTGTTTAATACCTTTGGAATTGCTGAGCGTGACTCACATTACTCGGGCACCTAGCCCCATATAGCTAAATAAAATGGCTACGTGTTGTTCAACGTGACAAATGACGTCACAAGATTTCAAATAAATGGTAAAAAAATATAAAGCAATTTGTAGTGTAGTGGTCTGATGATGAGGGGTAAAGGAATGGGAGAAAAAAATCTCTCCATTTTTAGTTAAATACTATTTGCTTTCCCATTTTTCTTTTTTCAAGCCAAGACAACTAAAATCACTCTACCTTGCTCAAAGTCTTCGGATACGACACGCTGTTATCAGTGATAGCAGCGAACAGTTCCTCCTCATCTTCGCCGTCAAACGGCGGCTGTCCCACAAGCATTTCATACAGCAGCACCCCGTATGCCCACCAGTCGACCGACTTGCCGTACGGCTGGTATAAGATGATCTCTGGCGCGATGTAGTCTGGCGTCCCGCAGAAGGTCTTGGTGGTTTTGTCGCCGTTGATGCCTGGAAAACAAAAGACAATATTTTAATATTTAAATAAAAAATAAATAGTCAATTTAAAAAATGCAATAAAATGTTTCTTAATAATCCTACTAATAATATTATAAATGCGAAAGTTTGTGTGGATGTTTGTTACTCTTTCACGCAAAAACTACTGAACGGATTTTGATGAAACTTTACAGTATTATTGTTTATAACCCAGATTAACATATAGGCTATAATTATGACGATCTGTGACAATCTAAATTTCACGCGAGTGAAGCTGCGGGCAAAAACTAGTATTTACATAAGGTAAAGCAACTGGATGACCAAAACATTGAGACACTGTACACACAGTGCTGTTCAGTGTTACAGTGCTGTTCCGCGTTTCGTGACAGAATTCTGGCAAATAAGAAGAAGCGGCCCAAAAAATTAAAGTTACATTGCCTGCTAGATAAAAAAACCCTGGTAGCACACACTCTTGTTATCAACAGTATTTATTTTTTAATTGGTAACATTGACCTGTATAAAGTTAGAACAGTATTCTAAAAGCGCTGACAGATCTATCTGTCTCTGCCACTCATGCTGCATCTCACATTGCAGAAGAGAGATGGAGTCATTTGAACTTCAAATAACGTGTGCAGGGTACTTGTATTTACCACCGGTATTTATCATGTGACAAGCAAATAAATAAATGAAGTAGCCCCGCAGTTCCTTTAAGCGCTGCTGCGCTACACAGTTCCAGCCATCGCTTCGCTGAGCCATCCTTACCTTCTTTGCACATCCCGAAGTCAGCGATCTTGATGTGGCCGTCTTGGTCGAGCAACACGTTGTCCAGTTTCAGGTCGCGGTACACGATCCCGCGCGAGTGTAGGAAGAACAGTCCGATGGCTATTTCAGCTGCATAAAATCTGTAATAAAAATATTAAACTTAATGCTCTTAACCTACTACCAATTCGCAAATAAAAAACATTTGATTTGATTTAAAAGAATCGGATTTATGAAAAAAAAAAAAAAAAAGATCTTCGTCGCTTAACTCTTGCCAGAGAAAAAGATACACGCGCGTTTAATTTGGATAGTTGTTTCAGCTAAAGGTATTTTTCATTGAGTTCGGTTTCAATAGTAAGGATTTACTTACACGGCAACGGGCTCCTTGAATTTCCCGCACTGCTGAATTTGGAACATAAGATCTCCGCCATTCACGTATTCCATCACAAAGTATAGACGATCCTGGAAAAAATTACCCTTAGATAGACAGAATTAACATTAGAGCAGTAAACGTTTTAGAATACATAAAGCAGAGGGAATATTGTTCCCACCATTTTTCTTAGCCCTATTCCTTTATCTTAAAGCTGAGCTTACTATGCCCGTTTCTCACCATAGTCTGGAAGCACGAGCGCAACTGCACCAAGAAGGGAGAATACTGTTCCCACCATATTTTTAACCTTATCATTATCGCTTTAAGGTTCAAAAATAATGTAAAATCTGTTGCCAAGCATATAGAAAGAAGAAAGAAAAATTATTTATTTGACAACTAAAAAAGTAGTTACAAAAACAATGAAGAGAAAAGAGGAAAAAAAATGTTACCAAAGAGGTCACCCACTCAGTAACATCTTGGCAGTTGACATTTTACTGCCACAAGTGCCAAGACACTGGTTTTCAGTGGGTACCTTGTATGCAGGGGCAAAAAAAATGTAATAAAATAAATCCAAATTAATTAAAATTCACATTAAAATAAAAATTACAATAAAATTTAAAAAAAAATACAATTACTAATTTCAAATAAACATGTCAAAAATATGTAAAAATAAAAATTCACAATAAGAATAAAATTAACGAAAAAACTATACAATTAATTTCAAATAAACATGTCTCATATCTTACCATAGTCTGGAAGCAGGAATGCAACTGCACCAAGAAGGGAGGCTTGGTGCTCAGAGCCAAGACCCGCTTCTCCACCATCGTGCACTCCACGTCGTCGTCCTGGATGATGATGTCCTTCTTCAGGATCTTGATGGCGTAGAGCTCGTCGGTGCCGCGGCGCTCGGCCAGCATTACCTGAGGGAATAGTTGTTATTGGCCTTAAAAATAATCATCATCATTTCAGCCACAGGATATCCACTGCTGAAGATGATTTACAGATCGGCTGATTGGAAGCGGCCTATAATAATAATAATGACATTTATTTCAAACAATTTTACAGTTCATAGTGGTTAGTAGGATATACAGTGTGTCCGGGCATGTAGTGATCAAACTTTAAGGGCGTAATCTATGGACAATTTTATCGGTGAAAATACTTTAAATTTGGGGCTTGACCCATTTCTCGCATATTTACAAGGATTTAAGTTTTTAATTTTAAGTTTTCACCTCTTCCTTCAAAAACAAGTGATAGCGTGGGTAGTTTAACATTAATAAGCAAAAATTTTATATCATGCGATAGCCAATAAAATTATCTATTAGTAGAAGTAGAAAACAGACACAAGTTTCTTACATTTTAAGGGAGTAAGAATGGATTTAATTAGAAATAAACATGATTTTTTTCACATCTTTTTCAGTTTTTTCCCAACACAAGAAAAACCAGGTCGTTAAGGTATGTTTTATTTGCATTGTATTATTAGTATTTGAGCTATTCTACAAAACGAATGTAAATTTATTAGTCTACGTCTATTAGTTTCGACGTAATTGTTGAACAGAGATACCCATTCCCAGCGGTTTCCATAGTAATCGGAATAGGTTGTGTGATTCTTTCAGGCAGTGCATTTTCGCATGTCGCGTGCGCTATGGAAACCGCTGGGAAGGGGTATCTTTGTTCAACAATTACGTCGAAACTAATAGACGTAGACTAATAAATTTACATTCGTTTTGTAGAATAGCTCAAATACTAATAATACAATGCAAATAAAACATACCTTAACGACCTGGTTTTTCTTGAGTTGGGAAATAACTGAAAAAGATGTGAAAAAAATCATGTTTATTTCTAATTAAATCCATTCTTACACCTTTAAAATGTATGAAACTTGTATCTGTTTTCTACTTCTACTAATAGATAATTTTATTGGCTATCGCATGATATAAAATTTTTGCTTATTAATGTTAAACTACCCACGCTATCACTTGTTTTTGAACGAAGAGGTGAAAACTTAAATTTAAAAACTTAAATCCTTGTAAATATGCGAGAAATGGGTCAAGCCCCAAATTTAAAGTATTTTCACCGATAAAATTGTCCATAGATTACGCCCTTAAAGTTTGATCACTACATGCCCGGACACACTGTATATAAGGTGTTATTTTTTGTACTGATCATACTTTACCAACGCATCTAATAAAATCATACAAATACAACCCAAGTGTTTTTAAAAAAAAAATCAGGCTAGTTTTTGTTTTTACTTTTCCTAACAAAAAAAAGATATTATTTTTACAACCATCCTGTCTTCACTCACTGCCTCTCTCTCTTTCTTTACTCATTTCATTCATACGAGTACGAACAATGGCGGCGCGCATTCATTCAACGTTCACACACATAAAGGTTAGATTACACTAAACCTACGTTACCAAAAATTATCACTCGTGAGTATGTACGATGTTACGTCATGTTAATAGGTACTACGCGCTGGGAGAAACAAAATCTAGCTACATAAGTAGGTAAATAAGTGTATTTTCATTAGTGTAATAGCGGGGGACTTTTCCAACGAACCGAGGCGAATCATCCGCGTTAAACTAGAAATTTAAAAAAGGATAGAAATTGGAAATTGCCTACGCAATTTATTTAGAGACGTAATAAAAAAATGATAGGTACATACCTATTACTACTTCGCTTCGCTTCAGTGGAAATGCACCCTAATATTGAATATGAATATGTGTTGTAAATAAAACTCACTGATCAATTTTCCTGGTTTTAATTCCTAAATTATGATTTGCCATCACACTTTAGATTCATTGATTTTACTTATTCACACATTTACCTATTTTGAATGTTGTTATTTAAAGTTCCTAGGTTATTATTACACTAATCACAATACATTTTGAACGTCAAGCCTTTGTTGAATGTTCACGTAAACACTGTCTTGCACTGTCTAATCTAGCCACGATCGAATTGAGGTAATGCTTTCGGGCTGCACACTTGCTTGCTGTTCACTAGACACCACGTCGGATGTTGTATTCACAATTCGCGCACTAACTTTTTTACGGAAAAAGTCCCTTTCGCGTAAACAAGCACTCATCTGTCCAAATCACACTGTAGGTATGTACCTAGGTAGACTTCCGCAATAACCATCGATAGAACTAGGTCGCGGTCGTGGCCCTCTGGCAACAACTCCTTGATAAGGCATTCCGTATTTCTACGAAAAAGCCGCCGTCTGCGGCGCTCGCATCTGGGTACCGCCAGCACTGTGCCGGTGATTGAAATTGAAATCCAGAACTTCGTCCTCGAAGCGCACGGAATCTCGTCAAGTCAGGATACGGCTGCGCTCCCTGAAGCGCTGCGCGGCTCCAAACAAGCAAGGTATGAAGGTTTTCGACTCGTCAATGTTTCTCGTCGGCCAGTTAGTGTGCCCGAAACATAATTTCACCTGCGTTTTGTTATTGATCAAGCGCGGCATTGTAATAAACCACACATACACTGCAATACGTTTGGGCGCATTGGACGGACTGGGACGATTATTTATGTTGTTGCGCTCCCGCATGCCGATCGGCGGCTCGGCGCGGGCTGTGGGCGCGGAGCGACTGGCAGCGATATCAATATGGCCGACTCACGCGGCGCGGCACGTGGCAGTGGTCGTTGCCCTCGGCCGGCTACTACGATAGTGCGTACAAACGAATACTCACCGCGCTCAAAGGATGATTTATTTTTTATTTTTTTCGAAACACTCTTTGTCGTTTTACTCGAAAACTAGCCTGAATTTTTTTTTAAAAACACTTGGGTTGTATTTGTATGATTTTATTAGATGCGTTGGTAAAGTATGATCAGTACAAAAAATAACACCTTATATAGCCAGCGTCTTACGAGTACGGCTTATAAATGCATTCCAGCGTCCAATGACTACTGGAAAAATATATATGAATAAATAAATCTGTGTATATGTGGGTACAGGTCATCCCTCACTCTCGACATCATATCGCGAAATATTTGTTGAATGCATTGAAGTAATATTACTACGTAGTACATTATAACTCAATGGTTTCTTATTTACTTTATTATGAAAGAGAAAGCAGGGTGCTAGGTTGAACGTCAGAAGTTGGTATTTCGAGCGATTTCTTCTGATCTTTATTTTATAGACGTAGAATGTAGATAAACTTCCATGTACGTCTACACTATAATATTATAAAGAGGAGAACTTTGTTTGTTTGTTTGGTTGTAATGAATAGGCTCAAAAACTACTGGACCGTTTTTAAAAATTCTTTTACCATTTGAAAGCTACATTATCCACGAGTAACATAGGCTAAATTTTACTTTGGAAAAAAATAGGGTTCCGTAAAATATGTAGATAATGTAGTCCACGCGCGCGAAGCCGCAGGCGGAAAGCTAGTCTCAGATAAAATCTTACCTTCCCAAAAGACCCCTTCCCGAGCACCATGATGAAGTTGAAGTCCGATGCCCTGATGACGTCCGCAGCCGCCATGTTGTGCGGCACCTCCCTATCAGGCGGGGGCGGAGCCCTACGAGCTCCAACACTCGTAGCCCTCATCTGGTTCTTCAGCTGGGCGAGGTCAGCGCCCTCCTCAGGCACCGGCACGTTGTAGAACTCTCCCTCCTCCTGCGTGAGGAGCTTGAACCAGCCCTCAGCTGGGGCCTTCATCAGTTCGGATATGCCAAAGGAGAGGGACCCCATGAAATCGTTTCGGGAGGTTCGGTCCCAGTCCCACACCTGAAAGTTGTGAATAAAAATATGGATCCAAGAAAAAGAAACTTGATGTTAACAATGACTATGCTAAAGGAGTTTAGTTATCATAGTGTCCGTACTTTATGCTAGGCCAGAGATTTTGCTTAGTGAAAATAAAGGTATGGCATCTTTTAGAGGATGGTAGGTAGGTACTTAATAAATTTATGCCGACAAAATAACTTAAAACTTACTACTACTTACGACGTATTCATGCAAGTAAAATTATCGGAAACGCAAAAAGTGACATTGTGATTGTATAGAAAGTATCACGCATAGCACATCAGCTAATTCATAAGTCATGAAAAATCTTCCTTATTTTAACCAAATATCGTATTAAAATTGATGTACGTGTCTAAAATGCTTTTGTTCAGTTGTCGACAGCACACCAGGCATTATTCTTGCAAAACCACAATTATTACAACTACTCGTACATAAGACGCCAGTGTTGGGATGATACCATAAGATGCCTACGCATGTCTTTCACATAACATACCACAGTTGACGCATAGAGTTCGTGAGATCCTCACCTCGATGAGCAGCCTCCGGTCCTTGTCCTCCGCCTTCAGTTCGAAGGTCAGCGTCTCGTTCCACACGGGGTTGAGCGTGCTGCGGATGGTCTTGGTTTTTTTCTTCACGTTGTCCGAGTCGGGGATCAGCTTCATCTTCACGTAGGGGTCCGAGAGGCCGTTCGGGTCCATAGGGATCAGGTTGCGGCCTTGCTTCACTGGAAACAATATATTCTCGTTAGTCAAGCGTAAAAGCACTATAATAGCTCAGAAATGTTAAAGTTGTAGATTGATATTGATCGAAACCTAATAGGTAGACCTACTCATATCTATCCTGTTAAAAAACATAGCCACCCATACTTTCAAAGTAGACCTGGAAGAAAATTCTGTCCAATTGCTCAATAAGAACGTTACGCGTTATCAAAAAGGTCGACAGGCAGTGCATCGGTAACACTTCTGTTGTTGCCTTGATACCTGAGGTGACCTTCATCACCATTTCAGCCACAGGACATCCAGTGCTGAACATAGGCCTCCCCCAATGATTTCCACATCGCCCGGTTGGTAGCGGCCTAGCGGCTAGGTTGGTAGTTGGTAGCGGTGATTGCTGGTTATTCTCAAGATCCCCTTTATTACTTCCATCTTTAATTTGTCATCTAAATGCAGGGTCTCTTAGGTATCCCCATATTGGGTAAAAATACATAAAAGAACAGACCCTCGACGCTGAGCTTGTTCCCGTGGCAGGACACGGCGAGCAGGATGCGCCCGCGCCGCTCGGTGTGGTCGCAGCCGCACAGGTTGGGCACAGACTCCTCGCAGCGCTAGTAACGTAGTAAGGTAGAAGGAACGGAACATACCCTCGACGCTGAGCTTGTTCCCGTGGCAGGACACGGCGAGCAGGATGCGGCCGCGCCGCTAGCCGCACAGGTTGGGCACAGACTCCTCGCAGCGCTAGTAACGTAGTAAGGTAGAAGGAACGGAACATACCCTCGACGCTGAGCTTGTTCCCGTGGCAGGACACGGCGAGCAGGATGCGCCCGCGCCGCTCGGTGTGGTCGCAGCCGCACAGGTTGGGCACAGACTCCTCGCAGCGCTTGTGGACGTTCATGTCGCATGCTGAATATAGGTAGAACATCATATTACTAAAAGTTCGCTTCATGACTAGGTACGTACGTCGCACACTGTTATGAGGGTCGTCAATAAACGAATACTGAAGTATTCTTCCTTCTCTTCTATTTATGAAGACTTAAAACTAATTCCTAATGGGTTAAAACTCATTAAGTAATGAAAACAAAACTCACAAAAAATAAAATTTTGCTCAGTCTTGGAAAAAATACCATTTTGCATAATGACAGTCTTCTTAACAATGTGCGGTCATTAACTAAGTAGGTACTTATGTGATTAGTAGCGTTAAAGGAGTGAAATCAGGGCTAGTGCAGTCGATTTTGAAATGTCTCACAGTTTAGGGTTTGAATGGAAACGTAATGCAAAACTAAAATCTAATCTCGATTTAATTTCAGTGATAGAACACTTGAATTTGAGCTTCATTTTGTACGCACATTAAATTAAGTACGGTATAAAATAAATCTCGGAACTTCTGTGTCTGAAGTACACGATTTTATTATTTTCATAGCCAATGGGATGGAAAATTGCTTTTTATAAGTAACAATGTTGTAAAGAAGCCGCTGTACTTGTTAAAAGCACTACAAACTGCAACTTCTAAAAGTTTATCCTGGGAAACAAAAACAAGTTACCACAATAAACAAACAAAGTGAACAACAAAAGCAACAACACAGTCTTCTATTAAAATGCATACAGTTTTAATTATTTATTTACAAGAAAAACAAAGTTATATTAGAAAAGCAGTCATGCAAATCCACCACAAGTAACTTGAGAAGAGAACTCTACAGGAATTTATTGAAACAATACAATAAAGAAATGAGAAAACTAGTTGGGCACTTCGAAATGATGTTACTTGATAAATGGAAATAAGCTGCGGTCTTGAAAAAGACGGAGTTGAATCGTTTCGAATAAAGGCAATTTAGAACGGAGAAATGAATCTGAATTCTGAAGTTAAAACGCAAAGCCTTCGAGTAATTTTCTATTTGTATTTTTATTGTTTTATGCAGCACCGCAAGCTGTCTGAAGATGTAATTGTTTCTGATTAAGTATGAAGTCCTTTAAGGGTATCGTAGTTTATTTAAATTAATGTTACATTGTTCCATAGTAAAGCTTGCCTTATTTCAAATGCAAACTAATATTTCTAGCGAGAAGTAATAAGTATCACATAATACTTGCAGGGTATATAGTATTATAGATAAATTACATGAAATGTAATAAAATAACAGTCAATTAAATGTAGCTTTCAATGTCCCCGTAGAAATATTTTCAGTGTTGTGACCATACTCGTATACTAAGCATAGGTACATTAGCAATCAATTATTAAGTGGCTCTTTTGCTCTCTTAGAGTCTAACCCACTCAATATCGATACAGTGTTAACGAGATCCTTTGTTGGCCAACGTTGTGCTCCACTAACTAGAGAGAAAGGCTAGAGTAACTACAAAGTTAAAAGTTATGAGGAACACATGCATACTACATTAAACACACATCAGAATTTACAAGCAGCAAGAAGTTTAGGAGCAAAAGTGTAGGTGGTTAGAAGTATCAAGACAAGATGCTCTTTGTAATCTCTTCGTCGATTATGATTGTAATATTGTATATTCTCTTGAGACAGAATACTTGAAAAGATAAATAATTTTAAAGATATTTTGCAATCTCTAAAGGAAGTACATTACTGTTACTTACTTAATCTTTAGAAAAAGCATCTTATGTAAAACAGATCAAGCAATACATCGAAAAGTAAAATTGACTTGTATTCTCTTAAGATTTTTAAAACAAAAAAGGATCAGTCAGACTTTTGAAGTGACGTGCGAGACGAGGGACCCTCTAAAGGGGACAAATAGGGACCATCAAGTGCGATCGTTCGTCTATTTCTTTCAATTGCAAAGATACACCATACTCTCTCGTGTCTAATCCACGTGTGAACCACAATAGTGTTGTCAAGCATGTTCGGTTCTTCTAAGGGATTGCCCCAGGAACTATCTTCCTCGGCCCACAAAACCATCCATCTAATGTGTACCTCCGCATTTAAATCCTTGATGCGCCAGACCGTGGAGCAACGTGCCACAATGGTCACAAAACGTAGGCGCTAGGAATGTCCACGTGTTCCATTTGTGCGGGGCGTAGGCGGCCTTATCAACAACAAATAAGTATTAACAACACTTAATGGTACGCCACAGTTGCGGTTGCAATGTGGTTACGAAAGGGGAGGAAAAAGAAGTTAGTAAAATGCCGCATTCTACAAGTCAAAAGAAAAAAACATTAGCATAAAACCACCACCAAAGTCTGTAGAGCTAAAAAGAGCACACGGAAAGCGTTAGAAGTCCAAGCGAAGCGTTCAGAGCTGAGCGGAGCGGAGCGAGCGTCGTCGGTGTACCTTGACATTTCAGGCCCTGGTGGATGAGCCCGTACAGCAGAGAGCCACAGTGGTCGCAGAATGCCGGCGACGCGTACGTATGCGCGCGGAAGTTGTGCCGCGTTCTTGTATCCTGTGTTTTTTACATTCGATTTGGTTATTTTGGATTTTATAATAAGAGTTTTTAACATTGGGGAGGTGATACGCTGGAACTGAGGGGAAGTGATCTATGAAATACATATTAGTTAAATAAAACAACCAGACCTGTAAGAAAACTAGAAACAGACTATTTTACTATAATAAAAACCACATAAAATGTACAATTACATAATTAGACTGTTGAGATTATCAAAATAATTCATAGCAACAACCTTTAGCTCTTAGTCTTCCCAAGATTTATTGAGAGCGAGCATTATCTTCATAAAAAATAAGTATTTCCTACCCACCCCCGAATTTTGTAACGAATTAATTATTCGCAAACATTTGTTCATAATCCAAAACACTTAGGTAAGTCTCACGAAGAAGGATCAAGCTGTAGTTTGTTTGTGACCAATATTTAATTTGCAAGAGGGTTTGCAGGTTGTTAAATTTTACCTCCACAGTTCACTCACATAGAGTTCCTATCGCGGAGACAGTGTTGTTTTACTTCGAAAATTACAACGTTAGATGGGTCTGACTCAAAGTTCAGTTTAAAACTTTCATTCAAACAGAGATAATCTAAGTAGACTACAGAGCCGCCATTTACAATAATGAATACGAAGAGCAGGTAAATAATCTAATAGTTTAAGTATAATAAAATCTTTATTTGTACTTGTATTTCTGCACTGTTATTAGTCATGAAAATTCATGCAACGCATGGGATAATACCCCCATAATAGCACTATGTAATGCGAAGCTCAAGACCGAGCGCGATGGAGGACTGTTGTGGACGCCCTCTGCCCCATCTAGGGGACATAAGACCTTAAGTCAAGTAAGTCTATGCAGCATTAGCACTATTAAGCACTATGTTGACCTGATATCACCTGAGTAAAAAGTGGTCAGAATGAAAATTGTCTTTAAGTAACTATTGATTGATCATATTTTGAAGTTTTCACTTCAGTATCTCCTTGAATATCGCTCGTTCGCTCAAAAATACAATTTACGAACGCCATCGTCGTTCGGTGACGAACTAAAATAAAAGCTCTACTTTTAAAAGGAAAAGCTTTTATGTCTCTTCAGTTTGACGAGGAAACAGATGGAAAGCCCAACCTATTTTGAGATGACTATGTAAGTACGGGCAAAGGTCATCCTTTTGTCCGCATACCACCCACTCATTACGTTGTAATGTTCTGGTAAGACAAGAATTACAGGAAAATTTCGACGAACTGCTCCAACGCAGTAGGATGTATGTAATTAAATGAAAAACTAATGATGTTTTATTATTTATTTACATCAAATATACAAGAACAACTTACATACACTACCATAATATTAAAAATACAATATACCATTAAGAAAATTGCAAATAAAAAACATCGTTAAGTACAGTCTTCGATTACTTCCTCTGGTAGTTTTCTTACATACAGGTACCATTTTAGGCCAGTGGCAGTAGCAATATCTAGATAGAAAAAAGAAGATTATAAAAATTGCCCAAGAGCGAGTTACACGTGTGCATTATGGTTACAAATACATACATTTTCATCGCATCACATAAGATGTCCATCTACGCACGTAGAGTTAATGCGAGTACTCATTTTTACTTAATAAGTCAACCCATTAATATACTGATACTGTACTGTTCCCACCTCTCGTTCCCACCGCTGCAACTCCTGTGTAGCCAGGATCTACAGCTTGACCGCCAATAAAAACCCAACCAGTGAAGGAACCAAACCGCCAAAAAAAACTGTCACTGGACCCGCAACGAAATTAATCAGAAGAACATAAGAGGAGTTCGAAGTTAAGGTTTAATAGAAACCTTAGAACCATACAGATAGCTGGGTTTTAATAGTTTACCACAGGACTAAAACACAACCATGACTAAATCAGTTCTGACTCTAAATGACGGAATCGTACGAACTTAAGTTAATTAAAATTAAATTCTAATTAACAAGAACACAGGTTCAACAGTTCTCCATTCGTTTTCACAGATTGTACGTATTACCGTGTGGGAGTAGCTTTTTCAAATGTTTGACCTTTCTTACAGGAGTGTAGGCGGGGTTTAGAAATTTACACCCGCGCAGTGACTTGCCTCAACTGGGGTTAGTGCCTAATCTATTATGATAATACGGAAATTTAATATACAAGTCTCAGAATTTTAATAAATAAATCATAAATATGACATAGCCTACAGATTACAGGCTAAGTGTAGGCGGGATTTAGAAATTTACACACGCGCAGTGACTTGCCTCAACTAATAGGTAATACGGAAAATTTTACATAGGACACTCAGAATTTTAATAAATTTATCATGTTTTCTTCGCTAAATATGACATTGTCTACAAAATTTTATTACCTTAACTAATTTAACATGCATATGTTATTAAGAAAACCCTTAATTATTACATTAACATGCTACATTATTTGAGTGGTGTTAAGATGATCATGAGTTTGTATTAATAATATGTTTCGATATTGAGATGTATATTTTAGGTACAAATAACATTTGAGTAAATATATTTACTTATTTTATAAAATACTCACATCTGTAATAATAAAAAACAAATCTACTGGAACTGCAGTACATAAAATCACAAATTCACACTCATTTTAACGCCGCTCTATCAAACAGTTAACGTCTAAAAAATTTTATACGATTAGGACATAATTAATTCTTGAATGAAATAAAAACGTCCGTTATGGTTTAAAAAAAAGTGATTGAGTTAATTTTCTTGTAAGTTATGTTACTAAAAGAAGAATCTTTAAAGGTAGAAAGTGTTTAATATTAGCAGATTTGTTGGAGTTAGAAAGAAATGAGAGTTAATTGCTGTTTACCTCGTATAGACATGGGAGCAATGCAAAAGTAGGTCAGTCATTGTAAAAGTATCCTGTTGGAGTAAATTTTTAACCATTGGTCTATTTCCTCAATGAACGAACATACCATTTTATTACAAAAATATTCGCAAAAAATTAAGAATTACTAGTACGACTATCCTTACATATTAATAACTGAAGTTACGAACTAATATTTACCTAAAATCCGATAGAGCATTTGATTGCGGTAAATAGCTTTTCTAGACCGCTCATTTCTTCCAATTTTTAGACCCATCTGGTTGGTAAGTAATATTTTCAGAACATCACATGAAGTCATCATCGGGATACCCTGAAACATAAAATAAGGCACGAAAATCTCATCTTTGTACAACTTAAAAGCTATTTATCAAAGCAAATGATGATGTTAGCTATAAAGAACAAACTTACTCACGCAAATGTACAAATTATGGTAATCTACAAACAAAAACTTCAGTACAATTGCATAAATTAAGTATAAGGTCTAGTTTCTACCAAAGCGGAGAGGAGAGAAAACAAATTTCCTCTTCTCTCCGCTTTGGTGGAAATCAGGCCCGAGTTCCTAGATCTACCTATAAGTCTATCAACGTTACTGACATAAAAATATGAAGAATATAAAGAAAAGAAATTAGCACGATTTTGTTGTAATAAATAAGCAAAACAAATGGTAATTTTGCAAATTCTAACTAATATTATAAACCTGAAGAGTTGTTTGGTCCGATTTAAAAATATATTTTTGTGTTGGATAGCCCGTTTATCGAGGAAGGCAAATGCTATATACCAATACGCTACGACCAATAGGAGCAGAGCATCAATTAAAAATGTTGCGAAAACGGGAAAAATTCTTCAAACTGTCTTCACGCGTACTAAATCTAACTACGCTATTGTGTTGCTTATTCTACAATGTTTTTTAATTCCTGACCATTTAGCACAAAACACACAATTTGATTGTTTTGATTAAATTAAAGCAATCGACGAGCAGTTTCGTTAACAACTTGCTACAAATGGCTGACGGTGCCGTCTGTTAGTCGCTGGATATTTTAATTGAAATTGGTTCTGTGCCATGATACGGCTTTGTGAATTTCAAATAGGCACTACAGTTTGGGTTGAATAGTAAGCGTTTATTCTGAATTTTGGATAGAGTCTATTTCATGACGAAACTCAATAAATGCTTTTAGTTGACATTTTATGTCTGCTACATATCAATATGTTTTTTAAGTATGAAGTATGAGGGACTCAAACTATCTCTATGCCAAATTTCATCAAAATCGGTTCAGCGGTTTAGGCTTGAAAGCGACACAGACAGAGTTACTTTCGCATTTATACTCGTAATATTAGTAAGGATTTACTTTCAATGCTTATCTTTCAGATTTCTAAGTCTTAAGATCCATAAGTGGCGTGTGAAAGTGCTCTTTGAGAGCCTACTTGCAAAAAATAAACTAATTTTGTTTTTGATATAATTAAGAACAACAATTTATAACACCCCGTAAATTGAATTGCAGACTTTGAAGAGAATGTGTCTATTAAACAACATTAATTTTGTTTCAGTTTATTCACCCTCAAATTCGATATAATAGCCTGAACATGAATGGTTACTTCACTCGGCCACCATCAAAGGAAAGTTATTCCCATAAGTGACATTAATATTGCAAATAACGTTTCTAACGTAGAGTTTGAACATCCGTCTGAAATGTAATAAAGTTAATGGATCTAACTGTAAACAGAAAACTTTTACATAATAGGAATTTACACAGAGGGTTCAGTGTCATGTCAACTAATAACCGTTTGTGACAGATAGAGCTAAGTAAATGAGTGGTGCAGCAAGCAACGATGGGGCAGCGAGGTTCTGGAGTGGAGGCTGCGTATCGGAAAACACAGCGTGTGACGTCATCCTACAAGGTGGACCGACATCATAAAGGTAGCAGGAAGGCGCTGGACGCAGGCCGCTACCAACCGGGCAACATGGAAAGCATTAGGGGAAGCCTATGTTCAGCAGTGGACGTCCTATCCTATGGCTGAGATGATGATGATGAGTGGTACTGGATGATCAAATACCCATCACTGGTTTATGACCAGTCCGCGCTGCAACGTTATGCTTAGCACTTGAAGATGCCTACTGTTAGATAATATAGCCTAAACTCATTGCTTTTCAGTTTATTTTTTATTTTTAACACAACGCCATGTAAATCAGGAAACAAATGAAGTGCGCCATGTTGCTCTTAAACTATCGTTCTGGCGTAACTTTTACGTTTTTGTTTTTTTTTATTATGGCTAGTTGGTGTCAATGAAATGACATAATCAATTAGGTTCAATGTACAGTCAGCGTCAAATAGTTCGTGACACCCAAAATGACCAAAAAGATAATACAACCTTATTCCAATTGAAACAAAGGCAAACTATTTGACGCTCTGACTGTATAATTTATGATGATTGATGAATTAATCTAAATCCGCTTCTTTCCTTCGAGTTTTTTCACTTTACTGAAACCTCATGCAGACTTCTTAAGACGAATTTGTTTGTCAATGTCTACACACGATTTATCAGACATTGCGCATTTAGGAAAATATTTTGCGTGTCAATCAGGACGACTATCTATCCGGCAGTAGGTACGTCGCCTCCCGCTTCACGTGCACTCATCATCATTATCATTTCAGCCACAGGACGTACAGTACAGTACTACGCAGATCCAATTACGTAGAACTGACGGCCGATGGGGCAGCGAAGTTCTGTGGAGGCCACCGACCGACCTTATAAAGGTAGCAGGAAGGCGCTGGATGCAGGCCGCTACCAACCGGGCGATGTGGAAATCATTTAGAGAGGCCTATGTTCACGTGCACTACGCCTTTTAAATGTTCTTGTTCTCCAGTAGAACAGCTTTTTTTGCTTTCTTTGAGCTCCTCTCTTCAAGTCTACTGTTACTACTCGTATTCTCATAGATTAAATAGTAACATCGATGGTCACAAAGTAATTGGTTGCATCGCGTGCTGCACAAGCTCATCAAGTGGACAGTTTTCCATCGTGTGTAATTAACTTTTAGGTATAAAATAGCAATCTTTTTACCAATATTATACAACGTGCTGCTTTTGATTTCAGGGAAAAATGTCTATAATTCAACATAGTCAAAATGTCTTAAGAACATGTGCTGCTAAACGCATATTTTAGAAGATATCATCAATCAATCAAAATCAAATAGTTTTTTCCAAAATTGTCACCCAGTTATCTAGTCTTTTTGTACAGTCGCAGAATGAAAAGGTTCGTCACCTTAGTGTCGGTTTTCGCTTGCACTAGGTACTGTAAGAGGCAAACCTGCCAACATAACAGTACAAGAAACAGTGCTGCTAACATTTAAATAAATATGACGTTTGCTAACGAATAAGGTTTTGCTTGTTTATTTTTCTATCCCATCAGTGCAATGCAATGATGACATTGACCAATTGACAATAGTTTTTTTTATTTAAAGAAATAATAATGGCAGGTTGAACCAACAAGAAGGTTTTAGTTTATCAATCATAATAATCTTCTTGACAAGATAAATCGTCAAACAACTTTGATCAATAATTTTGAACTTTACTGACGAACAGTTAAAGATTATTTTCTCTAACTCGAGATTATTCTGTAACATAGTTTCAAATGGTAATATGTGTTCGCGATTCGTTGAAGGAATCAATTTGAAAACTGACGAACCTTTTCATTCCGTGATTGTACATAATTTTCATTGATATGTTATAAAAATCATACAATAAGTAAAAATAATGCGATGTTGATATTTTTACATAAAGGTGTTTGTTTTAAATATGGCGAATTATTTTATATGAAAACATTTGTCGAAAAAAAAAATTGTTGACCTGAAAAAAATTCCATTCGATTCTTTGAAGTGGTCTTATAATAGAGTTCCAGGAAATCAAAACGAGCACGTTGTATAGATTCTAATAAATTGATTTTAATATTTTGAGACTAATGGCGTCTTTGATACTGTGTAAGTACGTTTCTCAGTACATAGTGTGTTGCTGATGTATGAATGACTAAATAATGTTGATTTCCCGGAAATTCTTGTTTGATGCTCTATTCTCCAGAAACGTAGCAACGACAAAACTAAGTAATGTAATCAATTTTCATTTCATTATGGTCAATTGCCATGACTAAGTATTTCACCATAAACATTATTTTTTTTTTATCAACAACGAGGAAACTCTTGGCCAGTATCTCACCTGATGGTAAGTGACGATCAGGCCGAAGGTGGTAGCGAGCTTCACCCGGAATCCTAAACCACGGAGGAACTGGCTATCTTACCTCTAACTGCCGATATGATAATATGACTGCTAATATGTTAGAATGATCCGAATTTTCCAAATGCCAAGGGTCATAAAATACTTTTATTTCGTTTTGTTTTACAATAAACAATTTTAAATAATAGGTACGAGTAGGAAAGGAAATTAGAACTATGGGAAAAAGGACAGACAGTGAAAGCTAGCAACTTACCTACTATCGTACTTACCTACCATGTGCGATGTTAAATCACTTGGACTTATCACTCTTCCACAATCGACTTCCAATCATAAAACACTTTTTAAAAGACAGAAATATGGTAATAACATTTATTACGTATACATTTTAAAGCTAGATTTTGAGATTATAAAGTCGCAGTTTCATAAACAATTTACCTATGGCGCTAATTTATGATACACTCCAATACTCAATACCTGAGCCAATCCAAAATTGGCTCATTTATTTATAAGAACAGACAATGATTTGAAAACATTCAAATGTTTGGACTGTCTCATGAAACGACGCTATGTAAAATTTTCATTATGCAACAATAAGATAATAAATATATAAAGTATTTTAAGTATAATAATACTGGTATTAAAACATGCTTAAAGATATACATTTTTCGTCTTTGTATCAAATAAGGCTCTTTCGGTCGTCGTTTTCGTTATCAAACATCAACTGTAATAAAAAAACAATAATTTCAATGATTTCTGGTGTCATTTATTCCTGCTGCGATGTTTAGAAGGGAAATATGGTACCTACTTATTAAGTAAATTACGCGAACATAATAGTAAATTGGTCAAAATTCAGTCGAACTTGTTTACGACTGGCGATCGTTGAACAAGTAAAAAGTTCATAAAACAAAATATGTCACAATATTAATGTTTAACGAGCCAATATTATTAATTAAATGATATTGGTTGTCCATTCTTCAATAAAATAAATAAATCAACATCGTCCACTTGTTCAAATACAACTTTATGTGCCAAATATAAAACTATCGGGAACATCGCTCCTTGTACCGCGAAATGTTTACAGTGAACAACATATCAGACTTTATATTTTTGTTGCAAAATAGCCCGTGTTACAAGGAACTAAGATGTCACAGTGTCAAGCTCGATGTGCTGTCGTCTGTACAATAACCAATTAAGCCAATGTTAACAGTTAGCAGTGAACCGTGTTTGTTTAATTGGGAAAATAAATACGAATAATATTTACATACACGTCAATATGTCCGCCTGATTGAACCGGTAGCGAATAAGCGAATATTGAATATTGGAAAATGGAGTATTTTTATCAGGTTGGTTATTCGGCCGTGTGTTGCGCGTCCTTCGATATTTTTGGACATAGCGACAAAAGTAAATATGTTACCTTATTTTACGGAGGTTAATTATTTATTAATCCAAACGGATCACTTAATTTAATTAGGGTGGATTTGACCAAACAAAAGTAAATATAAATCTCAGAATAAATCGTCAGTTATTCGACATTTTGACATATTTCCCATACTGTAACTGTCAATGTGCCAGTTATACCAGGAGTTATTCTCGGATAAAAGTTTGGTCGAATCGGGCCTTAGAAGTCATTTTAAAAATGAAATGATTATTACCAAGTGTAGGTTGACCATAAACATTATGTTAAGAAACAAAATTAACAAAACCTTAGGCCGAGTCCTTCACTTTAACTTTAACCGTACTACAGCTTTAGCCGGTGTTATTATATGGAGTTTAACGACTTTTGACGTATCATACAGTTAAAGTGAGATGGTGTAACCTAGGCTTAGTAGTCTTCAGTGGCCGGTTATTCCGCACGGAGTAATTAACCACCGGTTAACCTTAACCTATGATTAGCGATATTCCAAACTATCCTAGTATATAATTATTTTAACAAATGATACTTACGTCGGAGTCCGCTCCCTTGTCGGCGCCGGGGCAGGTGAAGGTGACGTACTCGTGGCATCGCTTGTGCACCACGAAGCTGCATACTGAAAACAAAAAGCTTTGTCAATGAAAAACTAATTCATGACTATGAAATTAGGGGGTTCCCCTCGATTTCTCTAGGATTTCATCATCATATCCTGACTTGGTGACAATAGGACCACCTCAAACTTGTATCCTATCGAACCAAAAAGAGTTTTGGAAATCGGAGTAATCGGTAAATATACACAGAAAAGAACCTCCTCTCATTTTGAAATCGGTTAAAAATGGAATTCGGAAAGTCTATCTAGATCAACTTCGAACGACTCTAACTTTACTTTATTTTTGTTTCAATGAATTCAGACATTGGATTAAAATTAGAATTAATATCATTTCAATTAAGATCACGGAGCGACCTTAGTTAAATATGCTCTATATTTAAGTGATAGCTAGTAAAAAAAGTTAGGTCTTTTCTTACCTTGGCACTGAAAGCCTTGTTTTCCAAAGCCCCTGAAACAAAAAAGTAAACATTAGCATGAAAAATAATACATTATGCACGGATTGAGGATATGTAGGTACACTGCTGTCGAAACTTCGAGTGCGATGAAAAAAAATCACTAACACCCGTGTTACTATGAGGTCACACAGTGCTCGTGGTCGCACTGGGTGACACACGAACCAATCACAGAGCTCTATTCAACGCTGTGCGTTGGATTAGCTGCTTCACTTATGCAAGCATCGTTTGTGAATACGGGCGTATGTATACAACTCTACATACATACCTACATCATTATTTGAAGAGAAGATAGGTAGTTCATTATGACTAAAAAGTTTCTATTACGGCACTATTCCCACCTCTCGTTCCCACCACTGCAACTCCTGTGTAGCCAGGATCTACAGCTTGACCGCTATAAAAACCCAAACAACGAAGGTCAAGTTTGTCTCGGCGAAAAGTTAAACTGTCATTGGACCCGCAACGGAATTAATCAGAAGAACATAGGAGGAGTCGAAAAGTTTATATTATGGATATTTCTTGATATAACATATTTACTAATTTAAAAAAATGCATCTCTTGGCATTGAATAAAGAGGATCAAGTGTTACGTCTATCCGGAGACCGGATGGCTCCAATAAACTGATCCGTTCATTAGACCTGACGTCACTGCCGTAGCACGCGCATTGTAGGAATAGATTGCGCATGACATGAGCTCATTGACGGGTATCATAATGCAAGTTGGTAAAATTTGATGATGACAAGAAGGTGACCTTATAAGTGACAGCTGGGAGAGGTCCCTAGCAAAATTAGTTCAGTATTTAAGTAAACAAGTTCAAGTATTTTCCGCATTTTCCACACAACAAGCAACCGTATCAGGCTACGATATAAATTAAATAATATCTTTAGACTAGCGGCCGCCCGCGACTTCGTACGCGTGGATCCCGTTTTACCCCCTTAGGGGTGGAGTTTCGTAAAATCCTTTCTTAGTGGATGCCTACGTTATTCATAACATCTACCTGCATGTCAAATTTCAGCCCGATCCGTCCAGTGGTTTGAGCTGTGCGTTGATAGATCAGTGTCAGTCAGTCAGTCACCTTTGAGTTATGTTTATTTAGATATTTTACACAGCACCACCCATTTCAAATGCAAAGTGATGATTAAGTTATGATGTCAACGTGTTTATAATATAACGCACGAGATTTTCAACTAACAGTTTTCTACCAAAAAAAGAAACCTAACGTCAGATTATAATCTGACGGAATTCACAATTTTACGGTAACGCCCAGGTCAATATTTTGATCCATATCAATATTTATCTGGCGTCCGTTAGTTCCCATTTTCCCAATTACTGAACCAAAATGTCAGTCCATAACTGTTTCAATTATCAAGCAATTTCTAAAGCGCTCCATATCCGAAGCCAAACACTATAATCTGTCCCCAATAGCGGCCACAGATTACCAGCGCAATTCAATCGGCCGACAGTTGCCCTAAAAAGAGATAAAGGGTTATTCTCGTCGCAGTAACGAACTACGCGGCCAATCGGTGGACACGGAAGTGAGATATGGTTACTGGAATCGGCACTATTTCTGAAGCTGATGTCCAGACTGTTGATGTGACAGACTAAAGTATTTGGTGCCAGTGGCAATACTAGGGTAGTTCAAAAATTAATAAGAATGGGTTCTAGCCATCACAAAAATCTGAAAAAAATTGGGTCGATAGCTTAATTTTTCACTAGAAACTGGTAAAAAATTAATTTAAGTTCACCATTGCGTTTTAGAATTACATTCACCTGAACTCCCCTCATATAACCATCAACCCATTGCTGGACGCCTTCCCTAAGCAAAACCAAAGAGTATCAGAGCAGAGAGTACAATACTAAGAGAGATTATAACGTAGTAATCTCCCATTCTTAAATCCAGGCATGTGCAGGAAGGGTCAGATTTAACCTGTTTTTACGGATTTTTTTCAGATTTTTCTCTCAGATATCTCTAGCCAAAACTTGTGACACCAAACCATGTGGTTTATCAGACAGATGACCACCAATTTATCACTTTGAAATAGGCTTTATCAGTGAGTGGTGAAGCTGGTCCTAAGTTTTCCAATGGTTATCTTCCAGTAGCTCTATATCCCTATGGAATGGAGTTGAATCGGAAACGGCTCGGGATTGGTTCGTCGCGACGCATTAGTTCAATTAGCGCACTGAGCGATCGCCGATTGCGACCGGAAATCGATAGTTTTGTCTGGACAATGCTTGCAGGATATCATTTTATCTGCACTAATATAATAAAGACCTCTTTATAATCTCTGAAACTATTTATTTGTTTTTAGACATTCTTTTAACATTAGGTAGACAAAGGCTATGTTGACAAACCAATTTCTACATTTCGTCTCAAAATGTTGATGCCTAGCAGCAATACTGAATAGAATTTTCTTGAAATAGCCGATGACAAGGCAAATGACATTCGACGGAGCATGGGTTTATTAAGACCAGGTGGAACGTGTCAAACTGGGTCAGGGTTCTATTTCCGGGATGATACGAGTAGGTAGCTGATTGAAATGGTATCTACGTCGACTAATTGATAAGGCTGCGACCGTGATCAACTGATCACTTCGAGATAAGATTTAATAGTATTCCAGAATAACTTGATTTGGATAGTTCTGGATTAACTACGGTTAATCGGAAGAATAAATAATATGTTATTTTGTTTCGTATTTGTTATTTTATGTTTAGAAGTAAAATGGGACTTCCCATAGTACCTACCAAGTAATAATAATCTAGTTATTCCCATTATTGCTGGTCTTTAGCCTAGCCTAAAGCTAGATTACCTACACAATATTCCGACGGAGAAATTAATAATTAAATGTTTTATTATCCCAACCGATTCCCAATTCTCGAAGTCGATTATTTTAAGTGATATATTAAAATTGTCGTGTTCGTAAAGAAGAAGAGATCTTTTCTTCACAAACACGTGTCCGCTTCACTATTATTGAGAATACAAGCAGCCATAATCATCAATAATCACTACGCAAAATGGTCGAATCAATCTTGTATTTTCTGTAATACTCATTTTCATTTGAACTTTTCCAATTACACTTAGATGAGGCTGATTTGAATAAATCTAAATACTAAAGTATGTAAGCCGATGAAATGTTTTTAGTGAATTTTGCAAATCCCCCAGATTCTGATTTGACTTTCATTAAGTTGCAAAGCCTAATCGAGTAAATAGAATTCGACTTTTACAATTCAATTGTTCGGATAAGCGTTGCTTTTGCTTTCGACAATTCGTAATTGCGTTTAAACTGATTTAATAAACATTTTCTAACTCACTTACCGCAATTATCCAAAATGTTTGATCACAAATTTAAATGAGTAAACTTGAAATGAATCTAGAAATCCAGTTTCAAGAGCGCTGCGTATTTCGCTGTGACTTAAATTGGTCACTAATTAATTTAGGTATAGTTTGAATGAATTTGGAGTAAGGGTCATCGTTGCCTTTTACAAACGATACGATAAAGATTATTAAAAACGTCTTACTACATACTAATCATAAAAAATAATCACGATGAGCATGTGAGTTTGCTATCTGTTTTAAACATTTTCAGGATACCTGTTTTTATAAAGTAAGGAAGTTCCCAATAATTCGAATGAACGTTTGTTTCCCTCGCGCGTACACTTCATGATATCTAACAATCTAGAAGATATTCAATAAATCCATGTTAATCTACTTACTCCAAATAAAGTTGAATATATCGGCCCTCTACTTTTCTCATTATAGCAGAACGAGAGGAATTATTAAAACGACACATCATATTACATACCTACAATAGATATGTAGTTTCCAGTTTATTGCTAAGTAGGTAGTTATCTGGTAACTTACTTTCAAATTGCCTACTCTTTTTCCTTCATATCCATTGCAATTCTCATCCGAGCCAGCCCCGTTCATACAATACGTGACGCCATACGATCTTAATGGGAACGGGGTATTAGGTTACTGGATGAAGTCAGGTGCTCATATGCAGGTCTTAGGTTAATGAAATAAGGTTTATAAGATTTTAAACTTTCGCGTTCCATTTCAGGTTTAATTTTAAATAATTTGTGCTTTATAGAGCTACGTCTTAGGATATAACAGGAATCCTAGGTTATTATGGAAAAATATTGAATATTGAATACATCACGCTACTCAAACCTGACAATTTTAACTATTTTTGACTGACAAAAAACATATTGGCGTTTAGTAATACTACTCGTATAATCTATCCATCTTCACAAATTTTCACATTCATAATATTAGTAGACTGGTAATGAAAATAATATAGAAAGTCTATAAACTTTTTAAGCTTTTACACAGGTATCTCTTAACAAGATTTCAGTATAACAGTTCTACGTACTCCAGTGAAGTTACGGTAACTAACAAGTTCGAAGTTGCTCGTTAACTTTTAGTTTTTCGAATCTAAGAACATGACTCCACTTTAAAGTTATATTAGTCTCGTATAAGTTTTCGTATCTGAACTTATTTAAGAAAATAATTACGTTAAAACGTTTGAATTTTTGAGAGAAATATTTTATAGCTATACGAGTCCATTAGAATTAAGCGTAATTATAAAGTTTTAGTACTAAGTAAAAACTATATTTTAACCTAGACTAATAGTGTAATATGTATAAGCTTTAATTTGTTTACCTTAGAAAAAAAGCGCACGTTGCTTGGAAACTGCGAGAAGGCACCTATTCCTAAAGAGCAGCTGGTGATATTTCGAAATAGTACTTTCTGTTGAATATTTCAGGATTAATATACAAATACGAGTAGAAATTGCATGATAATAATGTACCTACATTCGCCTGGACTCCTGGAGCTAGCTAATAATCAAGTGACACTGAAAATTACTTACAAGTTAATGTTAGTTGCCAAAGATGGAACTTATAAGTAACCGGGCTTTATTAGCTGAACCTAACTTCCAATATGTATAAATAATCCCAACATTCCATAATACGACTTATCGAAGTAACGGGATGTAGATAATTAAAATTGAGCAAGTTTCGACTTACGAGCGCTTTCCGGAGGTTACGGGATTATAGGGGAGGGACGCAGGCCCTGCGTGCAGGGTCATCAGAAAACTGGGTAAAATAAAGAAACACGGGTCTCAACTCTCGCGACATTTTTATCACTAAGCCTAAGCGCAGACCATCGATTTTTCGTCGGCCGATAGTAGCACATTACACCGATTTCATTTGGCCGATTCTTCATACAAATTAAAATCGGTGGTCTGCGCCTAGTCTAACAGTGTAATATTAATGACAATAATAATTATGATGGTAGTTGAAAATATTCAAGCCCGCCCGAACGGACGACGCCGCGAGCCGCCAGTCTGCTAGTCTGACCATTGCACGGCTGCACCATAGCAGCCGAAACCAGAACCGTGTTTCTCTATTCTAGTTGAAATGGAACGAGATATTTTAAAATCTTATATTAAACATTAAATACGGACTGGTGGTGGTTAAAAATGTGTGGTTTTTAAGAAGTTTTGTAGAGCCTGGAGGGCTGGTTTGAAAGGAGAGAGGTAAGGAAACCTTTTGTCGGTTTACTGTAAGTTAAAACAACACAATTCCCGAAAAACCAAGTTTCTGATATCAAAATATTTTTATAGGGTAAGGAAGTATTTAAGGGATGAAATCTTCCCGTTCCGTATATAGGGCCCGACAAAGTTCATAAAAAACTAATTTACAGTGAATTCTGTTTCGCAATAAAAATGCTTACCTTGAAATATTTTTTATGCATAATAAGCCAGGTATTTGACAGGAATTGCACCTGGTGTTAAGTGAGACGCAGTGTAGGATGGTACATATCTGCCTTGTAAGTGCCTATTTACTATCACCTTGAAAAGGCCCGGATAACCGGATTATAATGTTCGGTAAAGACATTTTGAAATGGCACTTTTATGGTATTATGGCAATTGTCATATTACTCGTAAGTAGTCACACTATTGTGTGGCCCATCTATGCAGACCGAACCACGTCACTACATAAAGTCTTATATCCACTATAGGGCAGGTGACCCGGTTTTGGCCATTTTAAGAATTTTTTAGACTTTGAGGCTATATCATTTTACAGTTTTTGTTATCACAGACTTATTTCTTGTAAAAAGTGATTAAATATATTTAGATCTAGCCTAAGGATACATTTTTTTTCATAATGATTCAATGGAAAAATAATCCTGTAGAAAAGAAAAAGAAATGGGAATTTGTGCCATTTTTGGCCAGCTTTACCCCATTTCTGGCCACAGTCATGTGCCAGTTCTGGCCATCAAAATTCATCAAAAAAAAACAAAAACTACCCGACGGATTTTAACGAAACTTGGTACAATTATTTTTCATACTCCTGGGCAGGTTATAGTATAGTTAGGAATTCCCACGGGAACGGGAATTAGCGGGAAAATCCTTTTGTATGAAAAATCTAAACTGCTTAAGTTAGACGTTTCAAATTTGGTATGTAGGTACCTTAGTAAACTTAAAGCTTAGTTACAACAAGGAATTCCCGAAATTCCCACGGGAACGGGAATTCGCGGGAAAATCCTTTTGTATGAAAAATCTAAACTGCTTAAGTTAGACGCTTGAAATTTGGTATGTAGGTACCTTAGTAAACTTAAAGCTTAGTTACAAGGAATTCCCGAAATTCCCACGGGAACGGGAATTCGCGGGAAAATCCTTTTGTATGAAAAATCTAAACCGCTTAAGTTAGACGCTTGAAATGCATGCAGGTACCTTAGTAAACTTAAAGCTTAGTTACAACAGGATATTGCAAAATTCCCACGGGAACGGGAGTTAGCGGGAAGAAACATTTGTTCGAAAAAATCTAAACCGCGTAAGATAGATGAAGGGGGTAAAACGGGATCCACGCGTACGAAGTCGTGGGCGGCCGCTAGTATTAAATATAATATCTCAGCTCGAATTGAAATTACAATTAATTAAGGAGATCAACATTAACCTATAGTATAAGTTTATGCGGTTAGTACTGGTTATTCTTTTCACAACACCGATTTTTTTAGTATTTGGTTTCGATGGAGGCATTATAATCGTAACTCTGAAAATGAATCGATTACTTATATCAAAATAGCTAAGTAATTAAATTGAAAAATCACGATAATAACTAAATGGCCAAAAGTGGGGTTCTTCGTGCACCACTTTTGGCCAGGCATGTGGCCAAAGATGGGAAAATTCATTTATTCTGGCTCCATTAGTGGCCACCTCTCATAAACCCACTTAATAAACAAATAGCGATAAAATATCATTAGTACCACTTAGACAGTGTATTCTTTATTAAGGATTAACATAAACATTTAAAAAAATAAGAAGGATTTAGAAAATAATGATTGTTTACTCACCCGCTCGCCTTAGCCTTTTTGCTAAGACTTAAAACAATTAACGCTTCTCAAAAAGTAATGACTTGTTGGATTGAAGTGAAGCTTGACACATCAAAGCTGTTAACGCTATCAGTGTTGCTAATATTAGATATTTTTATTCCCGTAAACCATAGAGTAATATATTAGTCTTTGCCTTAGTTATAACGATTTGAAGTTCTAAATGGCCACAAAGGGGTCGGTGGCCACAACCGGGTCACTTGCCCTACAATCCAATAAAATAGTTGTTCATGAACTGTATCGCGTTGGTAACCCTATTTGAAGCGGAAATCTTAAATCACCAATCCCGAAGGAAGCCCGGCTTTATCAGAAGTTAGCGTGAATCGCGGATAATTAATTTCGTCTTTCAAAGACTGATTGGAATTTTTTTGGGCTCGATATTAATTTGGTCACGCCTATAAATATCGTATCAATGTAAAATTTGATGATAGTCTACAAGACTATCATTAACCGTGTTGAAGCTTGTTGTTAGCGAGATGAGATAATATCAGTATGTTTTTTATTCTCCAAAATTCCGTTCTTATTGTGAAGTGTGGTAAATAAGGAAGAAAGTTTTACATGATGATGGTAAGTAGTCGCTACTATTTTGAAATTTAATGATATGAAGGAAAGTAATGAATTTTTCCTCAACAAACGATTTAAGGCTTATCCAGTTGGAAAAACAAACTAAAAGTAGCCAAGTTACGTAAGTTTACGTACCTATACACATTTATAATGGCATAATAAATAGAATAAGGTATTAGCACAGAAGACTTAGGCTGAGTTGCACCACCTAACTTTGACCATGACTATAATGATAGACGGTGTTTTGTATGGAGTTTGACAGATTTTTGACGTTTGTTAAAGTTAAAGTAAGATGGTGCAACCCCCCTTAAAAGTTACATTTCCAGAGCAATTTTTCAGACAATTCACCCGACAGCGAATGTTCCCATCAAAGGAGTGATACATCTGTAAGCTGGAGTCCGGCTGACGGAAACGTAACACTTACAAATGACTTGTTTGCGGGTTCTGTGCCGGGATGAGACACGTTATCTGACCGGAGACGTCTCATCCTTTTAGGGGAAGTTAGTGGATCACTTTAGTTTGTATCCGGGATAGGGGGTGTTCATTATTATAAAAGCTTTTAAGCCTGTGTGTGTAATCAAATTTTCGAAATTGATTAAGCTCGACTATTATGGTGAGCCCACTCATAACGCATGGGGTCAACGGGACTAATAATCATTTGTGCTATACAAATTACTAATATTCTTTAAAAAAACTGAGACTGTATGTGTTCTGGAACATTATAACATTAAGTAGTTATTTATAAGTTTCGATTTATTTATTTAATGAAGTCTCATATGCTACTGCTGTATCTAAACTAGAAACATTTAGGCTGAGTAGCACCATCTTACTTTAACTTTGACAAACGTCAAAAATCTGTCAAATTACATTCAAAAATCAACTCAGCCTTAATAAGTACAGCAGGCGCGCGAGTTCATGTCCATCCTGAGGAATGCGGTAGTGCTGTTAGCTAACTAATTATGCTAATGTCGATATCGATAATTATTACCAATTAAGTAGGTCAACCTTATCTACTTATTCCATATTTTTGCAACTTATAAGTAAGTATAAGTATAAGTAAATAAGTAAGTAAGTAAGGCCCCGATGGACATGAACTCGCGCGCCTACTGTAAGTAGCCAAGTTATGACGAAATTTTTCTTTAAACTATCATGGAGCCGGGACGAAACTGATACATCTTAAATAAATGGGAAGAAACATTAACATTAAGTACTTCCCATGTGATAGTAGAAAAAACTGATGTTTGAGTAAGTTACGATTTTATGCCAAGACAGCTTGTGTTCCCTTCTAAGAAAGGAGTGATAAATCTATATGAGCTCAAGTCCACTGGCTGATGGACAACTTACGCTCACAAATGACCTATTTGTAGAGTCTGTTCTGGGAAGGGACAAGTTATTTATTCTACACGTTTTATCCCTTCGCAGGGAAGATTAAGTAGATCGCATAGGCATTGTATTTTTTTATCCACAACGAGGAAGCTCTTGGCCTGTATCTCACCTGATGGTAAGTGATGATCGGGCCGAAGGTGGAAGCGAGCTTCACCCGGAATCCTCAACCACGGAAAAACTGACTAACTTAACCTCTAACTGCCAGAACACAACAATGCTGTTAATGTTGTTATTGCGACAGACTTAGGTAAGATGGTGGTAGCTAGCCAGGCGGACTTAGAACAAACCCTATTTATATGTCATTATGTCATATTGTGAGGTCGAATAACTACCTCTTTAATAGTCATTAAGTACAAGTCACCTACTTTAAATGTGTCAAAAACTTCAACGAAACCAACGCGTGCAGATCGCCATCGCCGACGCGATCATAGGCAAATGACAGGACGCGCGACCAATGACAAGGACGCATATCGCATAAGCATATACTTTTGACACTAAACGGTTACCCATCCATTAACAGCCTCGATGTAAGTTGCTTAACTTTGATTACCGCCACCAAAGCGAGAGTCACAAGCACCTCAGATCATTTTACCCTGCATTTACCTCCTTGTACATTATTCAGTTGCTGAACTAGGTACTGAAGTTGTGTATTCAGTTAGGTAAACTAATTTGTACATTGGCTGGTAGTTACTGAGCTGATTTGAAGATTGGAGTCGAGATTTAACTTGAGTTGGGAATGGTAAATGGGTAAACAGCAAATGTACATTTAATAAGGCCCTTGTGGGCAAAACATAACTTTGCAGAAATGTTTTTGGTTGTTTGGGAAGGCAAATAATACGGGTAGCTCCATGGTTACTGGAGAATTTTGTAGCACACGATAGCACTTTATAAATATCTTTATGATATTAATTTGTTTTGATATTGCTGTTATAGGCTGGATCTACCTACATCTACCTAGATGTAGGTAGATTTTTTTTTAATCTCCGGCTGAAATTGCCGGCGTTCGGTTTTTGAAGGCAAACAATTTCTTGTAATTAAACAACAATGTATTTTTTTTTATAGCAAGTGCTGGAAGTTTCTCGCTAATGTCTACGAGCAAACTTGTAGTCTCCATACTTTATAGACGTTTATTTATGTACAAGGTTCTAAATTTACAAATGAAGTTACTATTTTTTTTACAGTAGTTTTTTTTGTACATTTTTTTTTACTTTTTATATATTCTTTTTATTTTTTTTTGTTTTTTTTTGTTTCAACATTTACATAAATTTAAATATCATATACTTAAATACTTTATGTATACTTACACAAAATTTTACTTACTACGTACTATTATATTCTTTTAAATTATTTACAATATATTTACAAAATTGGATGAATGATTGGATGGATGTAGGTAGGCAGATAGAAACGAATTGTTACCTAAATATGTACAGTGTAGAGCAAAAACACCAGAGGTGGAATTGTGTAAAGCAATCGTTATTATTTGACAGTTCATAACGTACGATTATTCTGTCAAACGCTTTGTTTAACTGACTTTATCGTACGTTATGAACTGTTAAATAATAACGATTGCTTTACACAATTCCACCTCTGAAGTGACTACACATTTTATAGCAAATAAGCATTTATACAAGATTCCACAACTGTGATCCCAGTTTAGAAGAAGTAGGTATAGCCTGACCAGGAACATAAAAACCCTGGCATAGAGGCGCGTCAATTGCATTTGATAGTGCAACACTGAGTACAGTCGTCGTACCTACCTGTGTTAAATTAATAGGCTAACTTTATGTATCAGGATTCAGGATTACGGGATAATTTGATATTTTCATAAATTAACGAAAAAATATCATTATAGGTAACCTGATTTAAATAAATTAAATGAAACCATCAATCGAGCTAGTAGAATTTATTTTATTATTCATCAATAATCAAATTCAGAACTTGAATATTCAACTGCAATGTCTGCTCATGAACGCTTCAAACTCGGTACTTCTTTCCCAATCCCATAAAATTCAACACTTAGAAAGTGACAATTTTTTTTAAAATAGGTAGTTGAAACAAACCACAGCTAATTTTCATACTGGACTGTACTATACGATAAACATGTCAGTCAATTTGACAACCTTTGTCGGAAACATTATTCAATGAAAATATTGTCCGAACCCTTAGTATTTCTCTTCGACAAATACTTTAACACATTGTGAACCACTTTTCTTTCACGACTATAAAAATATTTTAGCAATTTAATTCATAAAACCAATTGCGCACATTTAAAATAAAGTTTGTTTACACTTTGACAGCAATAGACTGACATGCAAGGTGACATGTCAATGAAGTTTTGAGTTACTGTTGCCATTAAAAGAAATTAGTACCATTAGTTTTCCGCAACATGGCGAGGGTTTTTATGTTCCTGGTCAGGCTATAATTATGGATGTACCCTTTACTAATTAATTGTGCTGTTAAGTAGGTACAAAGTTACTGTTAAGCTGTACGTCTACTTAGTTCGTTGAAATTGTCATGATGTTTGTAGATGATTGAAAATTTAATCGACTACTACTACTCACACGTGCTTACAAAATCCTCGTAATTTCCATACTTAGTTCGTCGAGAGAACACAAAGCTTCAGACGTGTGCATGGTATAATCACTCCTTCGAGGCTCAATCAGCGCCCGGGCCAGTGGCTCGTGAAATTGGTGCGCGACCCTCATTGACGCCCCGTTATGTTGGCAGCATTGCGAGGTTTTAGCGGGAGACGCCATTTTGGAAATTTCTAACCTAACATTTTAAATTGGTGCGCGACCTTCATTGACGCTCCGTTATGTTGGCAGCATTGCGAGATTTTAGCGGGTGAGACGACATTTTGGCACAATTCTAACCTAACATTCAAACGTTTTGTTTAAATTAATTAAATAATTTAAGCAACTGTATGTAGAATTAATTAAGTTTCAGTACTTCGTTTTGTTTTCAAATAAGTACGAGTTTAAGTACAAGTAAGCATAATAAACTCAAGACCTCAGTTATATGAAGGAAAAACTTTTTTCTACAAACTTAGATTTTCTTCTTCGTTTTTGAATAAGACTTGGGTGTTGCTTCTTCTTTATGTTAGGTACCGAATAAATCAGACGTTTCAGTACAAAGTTATTTATTCGTCATCATCATCATCATCAAAAGCCCTTTACAGCCCACTGCTGGACTAAGAGCCTCCTCCACTTTAGTGGAGGGTTTTGCCATAATCTCCACGCTTGGTCGACGGATTGGAGAACGCAGTTTAAAAAATTAATGTTAAAGTTATTTATTACTTTAAGATAAATCTACTATACTCGTACGTATACATTTTTTCACCCAGTTAAAACTAAGCAGGTTCAGTTCTTAATAAGATTTTAATGAAAATCGTGTAATTTGATTTCAACGAATGTTTAAATGCCTACTTGAGCGCTATACCTATCGAGTACCATCATTACCAATGAATCACAAATCCTTCACATAAATCCAAAAATTCTACATTCACTCAAACAGTTTCGTAAAATAAATGTGAACAAGAACAACTTCACTCTGCCCTGTCGTGTGTAAAAAGGGTTTCTTTCCTTCTCTCTGGCTTAACAACGGGAAACATACGTAAACCCAATTCGCCGGCGTCCGACGCGTCCCTAATAAGCCGATCTCGGGCTTTAAGCGGCTAATTAAACGCTAAGAGCTGTAATGGAACTTCACAGCTTGGGTCGCGGATTTGCGCTGACCACCCGCTAATGGAAGCCCATAGATAAGACAACGTGGGAAATAGCAGTAGGGCCACGCATTAAAACATCTGAGAGCAGGTTACTTAAATGCAGAAGAAAAATGAGAACTTAATTATTACCGGTAATTGTACTCGTATATTAACTCCGGACTTTCCATAATCAGTGGGAACATCGCGTGGGGTGGCGAGAGTAAAAACATGAAATATGTCAAGAAGATGCCAACAAAGTTTATAGCTCGCGCAACGAGAGTTGAGGCCATCAACACAAGCAAATAATTTTGTATCTTATCTGTACATGCTGTCATGCGTAGTCGAACTGGCATGTGCTTTTTGCCTCGCTTGCAGACGTTTGAAAAAAGTAGCTAGTGTATTCTATATTTGAACTTGAATGTATAATGTGTTGTCTGCGTTCTGTATTCAAATGAATAGGTATCTCTAGCTAACGTACGCGTGCTGTGAACGGGATGGCACTTCTGTTTGTTCTATTTTTCGAGTGTGGCCACGTCATGTAGAGTGATTACTCTATGGGGAAAACTCTATAATCTGAGATGTGTACGTAAGCTGACGGAAGTATTTAAGGGTTGTTGCTCAAGTGCTGCAGCTTAACCTAATATTGTTGTTGATGCCCGTAATTACTATATGATGTAAGGTACTTATATTATGGAGTGAATAGTAATACCTTATTAGATTATCCTTATTTGTAAGTAGGTAATATAAATATATTGTTTTTGACAGAGTAATGTACCTATTGTTCAATCGGAATAGCTTTAAATACTTACTGGATGATTGCAGTTTCCGACCTCTTATCTCTTTAACCTTTACTTGATTATAAAAATAAAAAAACTTGAAAAATAGAACTGCCTAAGGCGAGAATCGAACCCACGACCTTTCGCTTGCCGAGCGACTGCTCTTCCATCTGAGCTTTTTCTAGTTGTTTATTTATAACTAGCGGCCGCCCGCGACTTCGTACGCGTGGATCCCGTTTTACCCCCGTAGGGGTGGCGTTTAGTGAAATCCTTTCTTAGCGGATGCCTACGTCATAACATCTACCTGCATGCCAAATTTCAGCCCGATTCGTCCAGTGGTTTAGGCTGTGCGTTGACAGATTACTGTCAGTCAGTCAGTCAGTCAGTCACTTTTATTTAGATTTAGTTTGAGAAGCGACTCTAATCGCTAAGAAATTTTAATAACCTTTATTTAAAACGTTCTGAATATTCTGCAGATATTCGGAAAAAAGTTGAATGCTTATAGAGTTATGAGTTAAGCTAAGAGAGGTTATAATTCTTATAAACCAATGATGCCTTTCTATTAAATAATGATGATGGTCTTCTGATGGACTCAAGGTTTGTAATCATTAAGTGACCAACGGAGATAAAATAATGAGCCAAACTAGGTATTTGAATGTTATAAAACAGCGGAATTCATAGCAGTTTTCATTTAAATTTCCTATTGTAAAGACTAGTCGTTTCCACTACGCCCCAATATCCATTACATCGCACGTTTACTACCGTATAGTGTTCTCTGGTTAATTAATTAGAATTCTAAAGCCCCGATGTTTGGTTACGTAATGTATTAAATTAGTTTCGCGTCAACATGGCCACTGCATGTGAAAACTAATTAACTACGGTGATTAAACCACACAGTATTAACATTCTGAACTCAGTTTCTATAGAAGTTGGATGGCTATTATTTTTTACTAGCTGTGACTTCGTACGTACGTACATTTTTCTTTTTTGCTCCGCCTCTATTGATATTATAAATATAACCTAAAGCCTTCCTCGATAAACGGGCTGTACAACACAAAAATATTTTTTGAAATCGGACCAGTAGTTCCTGAGATTAGCGCGTTCGCGGTATCGGCCGATTCTTTATACAAATTAGAACGATTTTACAAATTAGAACGATACAAAATAGATCGTCTTGCCCAACAATCGGCCGACTAAAAGTCTGAGACTAATGTCCACTACGCTTCTGTGTTATATGATATATCATTGTTATTATGGACGTCAATACGAATATTGATTAACGTGAACATAAAAGAAAAGTCACCGTTTATATTCTTTTGATATGCCGAGCACTATTTCGCTGAACAATATCTCTCACATTTTCATAACGAGTATAGTTCCCAAATATCAAAGAAATACTATTGTTGTATTTCTATACATACATGCGACCAATCACTACCAAACCCACGTCAACATGGATCATTGTGATCGTGATTAATAATATTAATTTCATAAATAACAGTTTATTGTCTATAATCAGATCAAAGTTCGCCTACGCCTGGACGAGACGTCATCCCTACTAATATTATAAATGCGAAAGTAACTCTGTCTGTGTCGCTTTCACGCCAAAACCACAGAACCGATTTGATGAAATTTAGCATAGAGATAGTTTGAGTCCCGGGAAAGGACATATGATGGTTTTGATCCCGGTCTTTGAAACAGGGACGCCATACGATAAAGTTTTTCGGTGACATACAAATTTTGCGGGCGAAGCCGCGGGCGGAAAGCTAGTTTAGAATAGAGAAACAGAAGTTTAACAGTTTAGAAATCAGTGTATCGCCATCGCGCACGCGGGCTGCACGCGTTGGTTTGGTCGAACCTTTAATATTATGCTCCCACACTTTTGGCACAAATTACTAAATAGTTACTACTTTTGGCCCTTTGGTAGCGTCAGAGAAAATCATGAAAGTAAACCTACTGTCTATTTTGTACTCCCACTGAACTCAATATTAAAGATAACTAATGTAGCGTCCCGTACCTGGGGAAATTAGTTATAATTTAGTTTCTAGTGGGCGGCAGTAGCGTAATCTAATTATTGCTAATAACACGCGCCCACGCCCTCTGACTCGGATTATAGACGAAAATACTAATTTATATTTATTAATATTCAACAGTCGTAGGTAGATTTAGGCCTCAGCCTCGAGTTTAGCGGGCAGCGGGGCGGGAGCGGCGGCGGCGCGGGAGCAGCAGGATCTTATGCGTAAAATCAAATAGACCAGTTCTCGAAAACAACGGCGCGGCAGCGGGGCGGCAGCGGGCAACGAGCGGGCAGCGGCGCTTGAGCGGGCAGCGCACTCCCTCTTTTGCCCACAATAAAGCGAGCGTTAGGAATAAATTTGAATCCAAATAAAATTGTCGCCGTTGTTCAAACATTTCGTTTGCGAATAAAAACAAATATCTCGACAACACAACCCCGAACACAACATTTCGCCGCTAAAGCGCCGCGCGAGCTGCCCGCTTGTTTCGAGAACGGGTCTGCGTTGCCCGCCCCGCTCCCGCGCCGCCGCCGCTCCCGCCCCGCTGCCGCTAAACTCGAGGCTGAGGCCTTAGGGTAGGTGACCGACTCGCCCTTCTGGAAAAGAGAGCCTCACATAACTCTTTGGCCCTTAGAGCTGATGAGTATGCAGTTTCGCGCATTTTTCAGTCAATATTATCAAAATAGGGTAATTGACCAATAATTCCACTCTGGTGTCAACTTGACACCACCAGTCTATCGATCTACTATACAATTTATAATACATCCCCGCACTAAATTCAATCGAATAGTATTTAAAAACGTTGTCCCACAATTTTACCTTAAACGAATGTTCGAATTTGCGTCCGATGTCAACAATCATTACCTGTAACAAAAAACAAATTCTTTAATAATTTGTGAAAATACATAGAATTCAGTGCGGAATCTAGTAAATATTTTTAAACCTGGCAACGGTCCAGAGCCCTATTTAGCACATAGATTTGAGTTGCAATAAAATATCGATTCTAATCAAATTATAGCAAAGGTTATAATTAGTTGTCACGAGTAACATTAGCAAATAATTTTAACTTTTGAAAATATGTGCTAATGTGAGAGTCATAAAGTTACACACTGTAGTTGAATCCTGTTTATAGAGAAATGATGTCATATTTTATTGAGGGTAAAAAAAGGACTTTCTAATATGTGTGCATGATGTTGGCATTGAAAAAATTCTATGTTTTTTAAAAGCAGTCGATAATTTATAATAGTCGTTCCTTTCAATTTTGCCAACGCGTTAGAAAATACCTTTATCTAGAGCTGACAAATAATCTGATAAGGCCTAAGAAAATGCCGGAAGGAATTCGTCAGAAATAAATATAAAGTAAGTATTGTAGCGCAATCTTTTTTCAGATCTTAGGAATATTATTAACTCTATTTTAGTAACAAAAGCTTCCTCTTAGCATTTGTTAAGAGTCTTCAAACTAGAATAGGTTCTGAAGGAGGCAATCAAATAAAAGATATTAAAGCTTACTCTCGGTAGACAATTTAAAGCAATTTTATAGTAGGTACATTGTAGTAGACATTGTGCACCTAATAAGCAGTAATATCGTGACAAAAATATTATTTAGGATTGACTTTGAGAAATACAAGATCTTCTCTTTTTAACTATTCCTTGAAAGCCCTTAAAATATATTCAGCCAAATAGAAACCTGAATAAAAGGGGATTCATATTTTTTTTTAATTTACAGGCAATCAAAAAGTTCTAAAAGTAAAGCTCTTGTTACGCGATTAAATCCATAACGAATTTAGAGTTCCAACTGCCAAGTTTTGAACGCCGACATGTTTAGACCGATATCTCATTGTTAAGAGCTCGTTAAGACGCCGTTTGACTTTCGTGATTGATGTGCGTGATAAATAAACCGAGTGTCTTTGCTGATGGATAACGTAGGTGTGGCTTTTTTGAATGGGAGGTGTGTATTCTGTTAAATTTAGATTTTCCCAGTAAAAGATTACGTACGGTTGCTGCGTAGCCAGTTCGTCTTTCTTTGAACTTGGCTGGACACGCTGCCGCATGTCTAGATCTTTTATGCACGTTGACGGTGGGCCCAGTTGCCTAAAAATTTCAAAAGTCAATCCGGCAACTGGGACTATGGGCTAAGTAGGGGCGAAGGAAGACTTGAGAGTCACTTGATGATAGGTCATCAATACCCATCGATATTCTTCTTCCTCGGCCCCTCACTAATGAGGATCGCGACCACACAGTGTTTCTCCACAGTCCGCACGATGCATACTTTCACCCACCAGAAACACCCACCGTCTTTCTCACCGCGTTTGCCTTCCATTTGTCCTAAGATTTTTTCTCCAGACAATGCCTTGAAAACCGCTATGTGTCCGTTAATTTATTAAACTCTTCATTACTTAAGTAAATAGAAGATTGCTACAGTATCTTATGGAGCTAAATTAAAGCAAACATTGTGGCACAAAACATAACCCATCCTACGGCTATACATCTTCAGTATTTCTCCCATACGATAAATTACAGCGTATTTTTCTCCCCAATATCTCTGGTGTGTAACACGATCCCTAGTTAATGATTTTAACATTAATACTGTATCATATCCCGACATCTGCTAACTCTGGGCATGTTTATTGCTGCGTTTTCCTGGTCCCATAGTTATCAGAATAACAAGCTGACGTATTTGGGTCGATGGTATAGGTAAATTGTATATATGTTTGGTTATCAATCAAATATTGCCTAATTAATATTTAATTTTAGTAGCAAATATGGTAATCAGCCCAAATTAAAATTTTATATTAGTAGCAAAATTGATTTCAAAAAGTTGTTAGTCAATTGGCTATTTGCACAAAGATACCTACTGTGTGCCCAATTGGCTATTTGCACAAAGATACCTACTGTGTGCCCAATTGGCTACCTAGGAAACGGTGTTTTATTGAAAAGAAACAGTGTTTGAAATTTGTAATAATGCAAGCAGTATAATTGTGCTATCTATGCGTTAATCTACACTCGCGAGCAAAAATATGGAATCACCCTATTTGTTTCGAGCGATCACAAAAACTAAATGACTAATAGAAGACAAATAAAAATGGTACCATTTTAAAGGTAATATTATAAATTTTAAATTGATACCAAATATACATACACAGTCATTCAGTTCTTAAGATCGCGCGGTACAAAACACAAGGGGGTGATTCCATACTTTTGCTCGTAAGTATAGTTAAAAAAGACGAAAGAGTTATCTTATCTTTTATTATTTTTTGCTGTAGTAAAATCAACTTCATCATATCAATGACGATAAAAAATCTTGCGTCTGACAATATTTATTTTGCATTTAACTTATTTACTATTGTCTGAAGTGATTTCTACCATTTTAATTTGTATGTAACATCGTGAATCAGCTAAAACAATAGTGCATCGCACAAACCTCGCCAAGCACAAACACAAAAACTAAAATATACATAGAACAACGTCAATGACCACTATAATAACAAACTGTTTCTCCACGAAGCATAAATATTGTCTATGTACAGTCCAGCGTCAAATACTGATACTGATACCCAAAGTATAAGTTCGGAACACGTCTTTGTTACAATTGGAATAGGGCTGTGTTTCCACCAGAGATGTGCGAGGATGCGTAACGAGGAATGTGTTTGTAAAGAAATAATAGAATCGCTTCATTTACCTCGCCTCGGTACGCATCCTCGCACATCTTTCACACATAAGATACATATAAAAATACCCTTATGTCCAAAGGGACTACAAGGTTCGAGATAATATTGATGACAAGGATGCGTGGTCAGTTCAGTCTGCACATATTTGATGTAGTTGAATTTGGTTATTCTTACCGTTAGATAAATTCCTGTCAATGGTGACTGAGTTTGTTCCGGCGTTTCTTCTCAGCACTTGCCATATGTTTGTCTCGAAACGCTGGTAGGGCCCCAAAGATAAGGAGACATTTAAAGTGCCCCATAAGGGCTACCTTTTCTTTTTTTATTATTTTCTATATTTTGAAGGTTGTGTTGTCAACTTTTTGGTCACTTTGGGTGTTGGTAACGAACTATTTGACGCTGACTGTACAACGGACAAAGCATAAAATTGTACTTTTATTGCAAAATCGTATCACTTATAATAACATAAGATCTCAAGAGTTGAACTAGATGTGCCTCTACATAATGCTAAAAGGAAATATGTGAACGTTTTTGTATTCGTAAAGTTGGATGGGGCCTTTGTTTGACTTAGCGAATGAATAAGCAAAAAGCCTGAACTTCGACGGTATGTTAGCAGCTTCATTTATTATGTATTTGCCTTGGAATTTAGTTAGAAAGATCACCATCTAGAATTCTAGATAGTTTTAACAACGTTGAGATTAATGGGAAAATTTCTATCGGCTATTAGATTCTTATAGAAAAACTTTAATGTCTTGAAGATAAAAATTATACCAACCAAATTGAGAACCTCCTCCTTTTGTTGAAGTCGGTTAAAAAGGACTCTTTTTGATCTATAATGCATGATAGTTTTATCTTTCCTCCGTTCTAAGCTCTAACACAAGTTTCTCTGGTTAGGTTTTTATTGGAGGTCAATTATAGATCAGGATCTATAGTTGACCTCCAACCAGCTACACAGGAGTTGCAGTGGAGGGAACGAGAGGTGGAAATAGGAAGGCACCAATAGTACATTTACATAAACAACACAAAAGTTTTGTAGAAATCCTTAGGGGAGGCCTTTGTCTAGCAGTGGACGGCATCTGACTAAAACGACGATGTAGGCTAACGTAGTTGTTATAGGTACCAATTAATAAAAGTGTAAGAATACCTTAAATTAATTGTAACATCATAACATCGTTCGGATCAAACGATGCAAAACAAAATACGTTATATTTACTATTCGTATGACATTTCCACGATATATTCGACCTTCAGCCAATTCGTGTAAATTGAAAGTAATTAATGCTGTTTCATTGCAAAAAACGTGCACTTCAGTTGACGAGAGCGCCGGGCTTACTCTTAATTAATTAAGTACTCAACTCACAAAACTATGTCTTTTTCGACTATGCCTATTTCATTCATTCATGACTGCATCCTGATATGAGTAAGAGAGACAGATAGCTTGAGTTCAAAGTTCAAAACGTTAGTAACGAACTCAGTAGTAGCGGTTCAATTGGTGTCAAAAATGGTGTCCATGCAAACGAGACTGTTAAGGCTATTTACGACTATTAATTTATAATGTCGTTGACATTTTACAACACGGTAAATGTTTTTTGTGTCACGAAGCGGCGCTCTTTGTTTGAAGCTAACTGAAAATACGAAAAACTTAAGCCTATTATAATATCCCAAAATACAGAATCTGTAGGATGGCGCAAGGAATTCCTATTTATAGAGTTTCTAATTCCAAATTTCAATGGAAATGGCGAAGTTATGAAGTACGCATTGATAGAAATCGGAATACTAATCCAGAATTAATTTAAAATATTGAGCTGTTTTCCGATGATATGGTAAGTAGGTAGGTATGTTAAAAACGATGGAGTGGACTGTATGTAGAGATAGGCCTGCTGGTGGTGATAATATGCTAGAAACAAGGAAACACTCCAAAACAAGGGCCAAAACAGTATATTGCTCAAGACCTTTTACTAGGACACGAGAGAGTAGAAAAAGCAACTTCAAAATCTAAAACAATATTAAAAAAAAGTAAAAAAACCATAAACAATATCAAAAAAGGATTGCTGGCCAAACTGCCAGCAACAAGGTACATAAGACAATACATAGTAAAATGACGGAATAAAACATTATCCGAATGGTCGAATTTCATCAAATTGGTTCTGTGATTTACCTACGCGTGAAAAGTAACAGACACACTGAGTCACTATCAAATTAAAGGTAAAAACTTTTATATCACAAACCAAATCCCAACGACAAATCTGTACCCCCAGTGAAAAGGGATCTAACTCGACTTAGATCAAAATTGACTTTATAACATAATGTGAATCTCTGAAAAATTAGCTATTTTTGTATCTAATCGGTATGTTTCTACGACGCACAGTGGTCAATTTTAAGAATTTAGGGGTACTTAATTATATTATATAGAATATCATGCTTAAACGTTAAATACTTTTATTTTATATATAATTTAGGTATGTGAAAGTCATCCCTCAATGATTACGACTTCTGGTTCTTGTAACAAATTTAGAACTTGTGCTGACAAGGTGTTTTATTATTCACAGTTATAGATCTCATATTAGACATGATGGAATCTAAATATAGAAGCAGTATTTTAATGAGATCTTCATTGTTTAGTTTTCTGGTCATTTTTCTGGTGTCTTTATGGCGACTTTCTTGCGCGTCTTCTCCGAGCATGCCGATTGGTAGTATGAAATTGTCTATGATGTCTTTGCCGTGTACTAAAACTTTATAAACGGTTGGTGTCATAGAATATCAATTATAAAGATCAACATAGCAGTTTCTTTAGCATATTCTCCGAATTTGACACTATTTATTTTGTAACCAGAGATAAGGGTTTTTAAGATGATTAACCTCTCAATTAGATCTCTATCAATTCCGGTAATATTTGACTACGTACTTACCCGGATTAGCAAAGAAGCATCTAGCAGTATTGCCATCATTGCTGTTCCCGAACCCAGGCTTAGGAACATCAACTAGCAAACCAAGTTGCTCCTTGAATTGAGTTTGAATGTGTACCTACTTTTCTTTCTGCTACAATTTTCTTGTTTATTTCGCCACGAGCTTGTTTATTTCTTATTGTATTTTTTACGAAATTTGTAACAGACACTCATAAAATCCTATGTAGGCATGTGAAGGTGATATTTCGAATTTTTTTACTGTTTTGAGCTGATTTCAGCCACAATCTTGAAGTAATTGTACAAAAATTATGAATTGCATATTGAAAATGTTTTTGGTTTGTTATGTTCAATTCCGATACTCCAATAGAGTCGAAAATAAATTTTAACAATAAATCTTTGCTATTCTTGGACATCGGCTTCATCGGAGGATTTTTTGATAATAATTCAAATAATTCCATGTTTTTGATAGCACTTCCATTGCCTAAAAAATTGAAAAAATCCAATGAAACTGCAAATTTCTGCAAATAAAACTGATATTTTTAAATAGGTAACACTTCAGCCTATGACCAAATAACAAAAGTTTTTATTTCTAATTAGTTCCTAAAAACGTATGTTCCTTTTTGTCTGCTAAATATGTATAAAAACGGTAGTCAAATTCCCTATTTATTTATGATATGAAAATCTGCCCGATTTTAAATTGTTAATATGAAAATAGAATGTACTGACCTTCACTAATTATCACCATTTTTTACTAAACTCACTATTGGATAGGTATTTAGCAAATAACAAAAGAAAACTCGCACAAATCCGTCTATCTTAAAATGGAAATACTACAACACACAGATTATTAACTTTAAATTAATGAATCTTAGGAACCGATAAGAGTACACTGATGATATTTCTTTATAATGTAAACAACTAACCTTAAAATAGAAATAACGTTTATTTTTCGGATTACCTTCACATTGATAAAGTTGAATTTTCTACCGCTAAAGTTTGAAAATTGACCACAGTGCGACGTATAGAAAAGAAAATAATTTTGTGCCAAATGATACAAGTAAGGCTTTGTGAACCAATTTTGAGTTTTCTTTCGTGTATATTGATACATGTCTACTTTTAACAAAGTGTACCGGAGGCTTCTTTCAATTTTTTATTGTGTCAAGAGGTACGACTCGTGTTACTACTTTTTACACGATTGAAGTTGTTCAGATTGAATTTGTGATTAACAATATAAGATGACTCATATTAATATACACAAAAAAAACTATGTATTGTTGGTTGGTGAAAAAGAATGTAACTTAATTTATATCACAAAAAGTAAAAGACAAATGATTATTTATTTTGTGTATAATGATTCAATTAGACTAATACCATTAACCACAAAAGTTTCGTACATGTGTAAAATGTTATCAGTTACTTAGATCAAAAACATTTGAAAATCGCAACTAATGATTTGGTTAATTATTTGGTGTAAAATGATATAACTTAGCCCAATTGTCAGATTAAAGGAAAACATAATGCGTAGTTTATAAATCAAAGAACTTTAGTTAATAGTTTTAATAAATAATGGTTAACATCTACTAGTAAAACATATAATTGAATTCATAGTGCCTAACGTTGTCAATAAAAGTACTTAATAAGTGCATTATAGAATTTACAAGAGCTCCAACTACCAGAACTCTTTATAAACAAAACTCATCCATCACCTTAGACAATAAATTGAACTGGGCGAGTCATGTCGAGAACAAAATAAAAATGGCCTGTATAGCATTCCATCAGTGCAAGAGACTCATTGGTAGTAGATGAGGTCTCAACCCAAAGATAACACTGGCTCTACACGTCGGTTATATGGCCCTCTTACACAAAATATTATAGATCACTTGTGTGGTGGCACAGAACACAACTATCAACAGCAAGATCAAAACTCCAAAGCCTGCAACGCCTAGTAAGCATAGCGGCCACTAGTTGTAACTATGAGAACCACTCCATCGACATCACTTGAGTACCTTCTGAATCGCAGATCTTTAGACCTCATCATTCAGGAGGAAGCGCAAGCAGCCGCTCTAAGACTTAAAGGTAAGAACGGCATATAGAAGCAAAACAAGGAGACAGGACATTCCACGATCCTGCACAAAACCCTAATAAAAGAAATACCTCTCACCGATGCACCTATCGGCAGAATTCCTTGTGTTCACTCTTCGACTGAAGATATTATATCCAGCTTACAGCGGAAACGCAAGATTGCTCTGGAATCAATGAAGTTAGGATATTACACTGACGGCTCCAAAACCCAAAAAGGTACGGGAGCTGGTGTCTTCTCGAATTACCTAAATATACTAAGAATATCAACAACACTTGATAAACACAATACAATTTTCCAAGCAGATTGCAATCAGAGCAGCACAGGCGGTTGCAACCATAGACATCCGAGGTCTGAATATAAAAATAATCTCAGATAGTGCAAGCAATACAAAGCAACTTAATATACTACATTATAATACTTATATTGGAATGCCATGACGCGCTCCTAAGTCATTGCAGATGCAAATGGCGTTACCCTGCACTCCTGAAGTGGATCAAAGGACACAGTAACTCCTTGGGCAACGACGCAGCAGATGAACTGGCCAGAAGGGGATCGTACACGACGGTATTTGGTCCGGAACAATTATAATGCCGATACCATAAGCACAGATCAAGACCTGGCTGCGCTCCAAAATAGAAAAATAACACCACACAGAATGGAAAGATTGTGAAAGATGTAGGCAAACAAAAGATGCAGTTGTGGATATTATATCGAAAAAGTTAAAGACTCATAAGACTTAACAGGGACAACATCCGCAAGGTCCTAAGTGTAATAACAGGTATGTTAAACAAACACCTACACAGTATAGCTGTACAGACAGCCTGATGTGCAGAAGATGCATGGAGGCAGAAGAAAAACCACAGCACGTGCACAAGGAGTGCAGAAGCGTAGCAGATCAACAGGCTCAAATTCTCCAATCACCAGGGTCGCTGCAGAAGGCCTGTAGAGACCTGGATAGGCTGCTGCTACCTGGGGGGATCTGGAGCGGTTGGAATAGGAAGATCACATAGCGCACAATGGTCTAATCAAAAGGTTAAGTGCAATATTCGATTGCCCTGCAAAACTAACTACGTAAGTCCTTATGAATGGATACTATGTATAAAGTAAATAATTATGTAAATGGCATGTGTTGCTGGACTTTATCTGCTTAGCTCGCAAGTATAACATGTCTTGTTAATCATGTCTCTATTGATTTAAGAAGATTCCCGTCTTAGGCAGTTCGATTTTTTCAAGTTATTTATGATTTAAGAAGAGGCTGACAAGGGTGGCTAAATATCTTGCGCTGCTTCTTCTCAGCACTAACCTATTTATGTCCCAAAATAAAAGTAGGGTTCAAGTGATACTAGGACGTGTTAAAGGGCTTTTTAAAAGCCTCTTTGTTGAAAACAAATGCATTTTATGACTTTACTTTTATATTATCCTTCTGTAGCCAAAAAGCAATCAATATAGCTTGACATCATCATCTCTGGTCCAGAGTTTGATTCCCAATAAGGTAATTGTAGAAAACAAACTTTTCTCTGTCTCCTGTCTAATTAGTTGATGTGAAACCATTGTTGTTTCTGGTCTTTATTACCCAATTGCTTCAACTAATACTTACTTTAAAATAGGAGATAATGTATGTGATTTAGGCCGATATCATTCATGGTATATGGTGTAATAATTAATAAAATAGTAGTTTCAGATCAGAATAAACATTTAAGGAGTAAATAATTAGAATCCACTCTAAAATTCTAGCCTTATTCCTTTACAATCGCCACTTATATCACTTTACACATAATTATTAGGATACTTAGATCGCTATTATGTTAGTTAGATCAGTTTACACATTTTTTTTCTCATCACAAAATTGGTGTATATTGATATAAGTAGAAATTTTTGGAAGATTTACCCTAAATAACCTGAAATAATGATTCCTCATAGTGTAATTACTAATGTTTGTTTTACAACTTTTTCTAAAATTAAAGAAACAAAAAAATATCAACAGAAATGGCGTAAAATGTATCACTTTACACTTGTTAGCGGGTGGTCAATTCAGTGTGGTGTAAAATGATTTATGTCCCATTACATCACTTTACACGAATGTAAAGTTGCCGTGCATGGCGATATAACTGGGTTTTTATTTAATTACGAAAAAACTACATGCTATATTTCCCAAACTGGCACACTGCCTAATTATATCTAACATTACCTTTCACCTAAAAAATATTTCACCAAGTTTTCTCTAATAGCGACGAAGCAGGATTTTTTTTAACTTCAAATGCGATTTCCCAAAAATCACCATTTTCGACTTAACTCCGTTTTCACTGGGGGTACAGAAATGTTTGATGAAATGTTTTTTCAGTGAAAAGTTCAACAGAAACAAGTACCAAACAAGCTCCCCTGAAAACGTGAAACGGGTTTTATGTTGCAAAGCTTTTCTCTAAAATAGTGTACCAACCAAATATAAGCTCCTATAGCTACAGCAGTTTTTAACAATGTGTAGCTCTATGAAAAATCATACTTTGAAAAAGATATTGGAAAATCTAATCTAAATTCAATTTGTTTTATAAATAACTTGAAAAAATCGAACTACCTAAGGCAAGAATCGAACAAGCTTTCGCTTGACAAGCAAATACTTACTGCTAATTTAGTTTGAGAAGTGACTCTAATCGCAAAGAAATATTAATATCAATTTGTTTTATTCCAGAACGAGCTAACGAGGTACACTTCACACTTTCAGTAATATTTAAATTTTGAGCCTTAAATCATTCAGTTATAAAGTTTTAGATCCATTATTGAAGTCCGTCATTTGACTACTTTCTCTTTTGACGGTAGTTAATATAAGTAGCTCTTCTATGCGACTATATTTAATTTATTGCTTAACGACCGTTTCTCTATAAATTCAAACTATACTCTTTATTGTACAATTGATAGCATACAAATTGTTTTTATAAAGTTGCACATAGCAAATAGTAATAAAGTTTAACTATGTCACAAGAGATTTTCGTATAAAGTCCTCAAAATGAACGATAATGCTTGCCTCGTGGAAGCGCGTAGTTCATGCATTCCCTTTAGCACCCACGCGGCGCAGTCTGGCAAAAGGTCAGCATTGCATTACTCCATAAGTAGAAGTAGGTATGTTTTATATCAGAAATAGGTATGTTTTATAAGTAAGGTTATGAACAACGCGCGTAGTTTTTTCAGTCATCACGAATTTTGTTCACAATTTCATTGGTTTTAATTGTTAATTGTTGGAGCGGAGGAAGCTTCATAAGTTGCACGGTTCGTAATTATGTAATTTAAAGAATAACATACGCTTTTATAAATATATTTATCTTGCCTTTCTGATATATTAAACCCAACTGACCGAAGTTCAATTCGAAGAGGCTCAAATCAATTTGAAATGGCAAAAAACACAGCAATTCACGATCTCGAAATAGCTACCACAACAGAAATAGCTTCGCAATAAATCGTAGCTAGCTAAAAGTCATTCACTTTTCATGAAAGACATATCGTTTACCACTCAGGTGTCTTCAGAAGTCACGAAAATCGCATAAAATTATATCGTCAGTTGCAGGTTCACTTGGCGTAACTGACAAAATACGGTTTTTGAGTTAAATATACAGTTTTTCTTAGTTTTTTCTGCTCTTTCGAATGGTATACGTAAAAAAATTCTAGCTTTAAAAAAATTACAATTACACGGACATTTTCAGGTGTGAACTTTTCAGATTTCCTTCACAATTTTGGTGTAACTGACATTGTAATAATTTTACCAGGTTGAATTGGTGTATCTGTAATAATGTAAAAATTTTGCTACAAAACTTTGCAATTACACTGATTTGCTAAGGTTTATAATATGAAATAAAATAGGGATTTAGAAAGTTTTAAGGCATATTACATTATTATTATACCAGCAGTATTAGTTAAAGAAGTTAAAGTTAGCTCAACACCAAAAAAATTGTAATTGAACAAACTATCCAGCCAACTAGGCGTCAATGCGCGTTGCTAACATTAACCTGTTGTTACTCTGTTACTTTTACTGTTGTAGTACTCATGACCTTAATTCAACATTGCTATAAAGAGGTGGGAAATTAAATCCATTTTTGTTTTCAGTTTAAGTTGCCCCGTAGAGCTAAATACGGTATTGGCAAGTCAAAGCTTAAAAAAATATTCAAATTACTTAGTTTCACAGTAATACTTTAGTTATTTCAATATTTCTGTCTTAAAAAAAATTAATACACATATTTCGTTGATTTTCGTGGCTTTTTTAACATTTTTTAATGAATAAAATAAAAGTTACTTCTAATAAAATTTAAAAAAAAATAAAGAAAACGACAAAATGTTATTTTTTTCATGAATTCTCTTATTTTTTAATACTTTTACATAAATTATACAGCAACCAAGTAAACAAAACCCAGCAAAATCAGCAAATACATCTAATTATTTTAACTTTGGGCAGTACTTACACCAATTTGACCTATGTTTTTTCCAAAAGTTTGGTGTAAAATTAGTGTAACTGTCAAATGTACAAAAATACATTGGTGTAACTGCAATTTATTTCCTTAACTAAGACATATTAGTTTATTCTTTTTATTTAATCTAAAACCGCGTAGAATTCTAAGCATTTCTGTAAAAACAGATCCAAAAAAGGTTAAATAGGAAAAAAGTTATGTCCGATTTAAGACGAAAAAAAACTTTAAACGGCTCTACTGAAAAACTGTATTTTGTCAGTTACCCCAAGTGAACCTGCAACTGACGATATGTATAAGCTGGATGTTTGCCAGATAAATCTCCACAAAACAAGAAAGTACAGAATCTTTACTTTTTTTCTCACTCGCGTATCGCACCCTTAATAATGAATGGGCACAATTCCAAAATTCAGTTTTTTGGGAAAAGCCAAAAAACCAATCGGCGGATCGCGGTTTTTTACATAATTGGCTCTAAAATCTTTATTTTATCAGCTACAACTTTCAAATTAAGCATACTTCATCACTGGTATCTGTTATATAATTTGAGATAAGATATTTTTGAAAATATTGATTATGAGTATTTAAAAAAATTGTTTAAAAAAATATTTCAAAGTTAGGCCTTTATTTTACTATTTCTGTTGTTGTGATTTTGGGTATTACTTGTACTTGTGCCCATCTAATCCTTAGGCTGAATTGTTTTATATGGCATATTCCCTAATATTGCTCTCTAATATTTAAAAATAAGTGTATTATTCGATTTTTATATTAATTTACGCCCAATAACATTGGGGACATTTATTGTGCGGTATAGTAGCTTATAGCCAATTCAGTATAAGAGTAGGGTGCTAAATACTAGAAAATTATTAGATATGTCGAATTAGATTAAAATAAAGACTATTAGCTATTTCTCTGAGAAAAACGACATGCAAATACTAATTTTATGCATTCAAAATATTTTTACTTAGATAGATAGGGACTATTACCCTATAAAAAATATGCTTTTCATCAAATCAAGAAAAAACCTACAAAAACTTTTTCTGTAAGGTTTTCTGTTATGGATTTGTTCAGGATAATCACTTATTAAAGTCCAAAAGCCAGTACCTTGGTATCTTTTTTCCACTATCCTGCTATCCTGGTGGAAGGAACCGTTCTCCTTGTCCCTTACTATAATCACCCACATTATGTGGGAATCAGTTCAAATGGCTATTGTAAAAAATACAATTTAATACTCAAATTGTCGTGTATAATTTTTGAAGGATTTTAGCAACCAATTTTGAACACAAGAATATCCATTCTGGTGTTCTAACATTCCCCAAAAAATATTTTACTACTAAAGCACCTTAGCCATGCTTCAGATTCAATTTGTGTTATATGGTTTACAAATACAGTCTTTTATAAGAGCACGGATTTGCAGTCCATCGAAGATAGCTGCTTTTAATTTTTCGGTACTCATCATCATTTTGCTTTTGATCATTTTAGTGATTAGAAAGCTCAATACATATCTTTGGCCCTCCAAATAGAAGCCCTTTACGTCCTGCTTGACTTCAGTATTGCAAAGAGTCTAGGTACACAAGGTTTACGACGATATTGGACACCCAATATTTATTATTTTGTACAATTTTTATCCCAAAGTATGCTTGGTTTGTTATCACAAACTCCGTGATCTTTTTTCTTTGCTTTTGTGTACAGTCTCGGAATGAAAAGGTTCGTCAGTTTTCAAATTGATTCCTTCAACGAATCGCGAGCACATATTACCTTTTGAAACTATGTTACAGAATAATCTCGAGTTAGAGAAAATAATCTTTAACTGTTCGTCAGTAAAGTTCAAAATTATTCAGATCAAAGTTGTTTGACGATTTATTTTGTCAAGAAGATTATTATGATTGATAAACTAAAACCTTCTTGTTGGTTCAACCTGCCATTATTATTTCTTATAAAATAAAAAAACTATTGTCAATTGGTCAATGTCATCATTGCATTGCACTGATGGGATAGAAAAATAAACAAGCAAAACCTTATTCGTTAGCAAACGTCATATTTATTTAAATGTTAGCAGCACTGTTTCTTGCACTGTTATGTTGGCAGGTTTGACTCTTACAATACCTAGTGCAAGCGAAAACCGACACTAAGGTGACGAACCTTTTCATTCCGCGACTGTACAATATTTGCCACATATTAATAAAAACTGTTAGTGGTGTTAACACAAGATTTCATTACGAACTCATATTTTTTAAGATAAAAAGCACTTTAGAACTTAAATTTAGACAAACTGATAATTTCAAAGTCTAATAGCTGATCAGTAAAATTGTAGTAACATAATACGTGAAAAGATAATCCCAACTAATATTATAAATGCGAAAGTAACTCTGTCTGTCTGTCTGTCTGTCTGTCTGTCTGTCTGTCTGTCTGTCTGTCTGTTACGCTTTCCCGCTTAAACCTCGCAACCGATTTTGATGAAATTTGGCATAGAGATAGTTTGAGTCCCGGGAAAGAACATAGGATAGTTTTTATCCCGGTTTTTGAAACAGGGACGCGCGCGATAAAGTTTTTCTGTGACAGACAAAATTCCACGCGGGCGAAGCCGCGGGCGGAAAGCTAGTTTTAAAATAAATTCGATGTATCCTCAGTCCTCAGAATCTGAGTGATTAACTAGCATCAATTTATGTGACCGTAATAAATTAATGAATAATATAATTAAAAATTATAACACTATCATATTAAAGTAATTCACCTTTTGGCTGACTAGTGTGTTTATTCATAAAATAAACAAAGAAAAAAGCCAACCCGAGCCCCGAGCGAACGTTAATAGCCTTAACACGTAGGTATGTCTCTTATTTTATTAATCATTAGTTTATTTGTCGGGAAGTATTTCATAACCACCGCTTTATTTCTTAGCATCGCGATAAAACATTCTATAAGCTCCTAATCAACCAATAGGTATGAAAATTAATACCAAGAAGCAAATTACTTTTATAGGAGAGTTGTAAATTTAACTACAAACACCCATCCATGGTCCGCCTAACTAAAGTTAAAGTTATATTTTATAATTTTCTATGATAACGAGACTTTATCAATGTAATAAAAATGAAAATGTAACATATTATTAGAAATATATGGAATTAATTAGTCTTAGCTCACTAACACTTACTTAAAAGTTTGTCACACAAAGGCACAACTCCAAATTGGACCACAGTCGCGGGGGCCGGATTCGACAAATATCGGCATGTCCCTGATTCAGCCCTTCTAGCGGGAAGATAGACGAAAGTATGGAAGGGGCACAAAATGTAGAACTCTTTTATCTGATCATATTTTTCGATTTCTGTGAAAGCCATCTTGTAGAACTGACGAAAATGTGCCTCTCTAGTACAAAAAGTAAAAAACCAAAAATTTTGAGTTGTGCCCCTATATTATTAAGGGTGCGGTATTTACTAAAATATTCTTTCCTTTATGCTATTGGAAAAAAATATATTAAAACATTATATAAACAAGCACTAGTAAAATTATTCTTCGGCTAAAAATGTGATTGTATAATTCTTCATAAATATAGACATATAGACAAACATTATGACAAGAAAACAAAAGAGTTCAAGAGTTCATGGCACTTAGCTTGGAAAATACGTATTGAAAAGTGTCATATATTTTTTAATGTTGGTGTATGCTACTTTGCGTATAATCAAGAAAACAATATAAAACAATTAAACGTGTGATCTGAAAATTAGGAGTCCAAGATAGCAGCTGTCGCTAAATTATGAACCAAGTCTTAATATCGACTTGATTTATATGATATTTAGTTCAATTCAATTTCAAAATATCTTTATTTCGTAAAATAATGTTACATTAAAACAGTTCTAGTGTACATTTTTAATCCTAGGCTGTTATAAAAATTAACATTTAACTGTTTTTAAGCTAATTCGCTTGTTAAAAACTTATGAAATATTAATTTAGCGACATTGCTTTGAGAGATTTTAGTACATGACAATAAAAATTATGTATCAAATTAGATACATTCTTTGAAGCTGCGACAACTGTCCTTCAGGAGTTAATAAACGAGTCTACTCCAATTAATTACATTACAGCTATCCCGTTGGCAGCGACGCGTCGAGACATACAGCGAATAAACAATATTGCAATACGTTCATAATGATAATTTATGTTGTCGCTGCAATACAATGCTTTGGTTATGTGTGGGTGCCAAGAATTTCGTTTTCTAAGTTTCACGACAAAAAAATTGCTTTCGTTTTGTTTACTATAAGAACTATTGTATAATCAGTGATAAACTTTTTTAGGCCAATGTCACGACAGCGAACCGGCCATGTAAAAATATTATGTAAAATTAGGACGTTTGGAGTTAGAAGCTTGGCTCTACATGCTATCTGATTACTTTTTCACAGGACAAGCCATACGTTTTTGTAAATGTTTTTAGTGGGATCCTAGTTAGCAATAAAAATCCACAAGGTAAGATAATCTTACTAGTCTTACTAATATTATAAATGCGAAAGTTTATATGAATGTCTGGATGTTTGTTACTTTTTCACGCAAAAACTACTGAGCGGATTTTGATGAAATTTTACAGTATTATTGTTTATAACCCAGAATCACATAAACTTAGGCTATAATTTATGACGATCTGTGACAAACTAAATATCACGCGGGTTCAGCGGCGGGCAAAAGCTAGTTCGATAATATTTATAATCTAATTTTAAAGAAACATACTATTACACGTTGTTGTGACAGATACTTCCCGAGTCTCTCAGTTCGATACACTAACAAAAATAAACCACTTAAACTAACGGAAAAGTTAATCTACTTATATTCAATAACCACGTTACATTTGAGTCAGTGGATTGTCGGTTATTTGTTCTTTCTTTATACTATTTATAGTGCCCGCGACTTCGTAGGCGTGAAAATTGTTTGATTTTTATTACAAGCTTTATATTGACTTCACTTGTTAGTATGTGTGGGACAAATCTTGCAACTGAATTTAAGACCAGTTCTCCTCAACCGATTGAGCTGAAATTTGGTATACTTATGTAAGTACGATGACAATGCAATATTATGGTACCATTGAGCTGGTCTGATGAGGGAGCCGGGAGGTGGCCATAGGAACTCCTAAACAAAACGGCGGAAACTCATCGAGTTTGGGTTCGTTGAATTTGTCTTTTCGAGCATTTTAGTGTTAGATAATGTCCAGGGTCCTGAGATTAAGATATAACTAAAAAGTGTGAAATAAAATTATAATAAAAATAAACCTTTTTAAAAACAAGCTTTTATTCTGAATCTCGAAAGCTTGTAGCGCAAACAGAGAAAAAGAGGAATAAATTCCATGCGCGATACAAACTTTCGAAATTCAGAATAAAAGCTTGTTTTTAAAAAGGTTTATTTTTATTATAATTTTATTTCCCGTTCTCATAACATTCTTCATTGACGATCTGCTATAGGCTTCCTCGATAAGTGGGCTATTCAACAGAAAAATATTTTTTCAAATCTGACCACTAGTTCCTGAGATAAAGCACGTTCATCCAAACAAACAAACTCTTCAGTGTTATAATATTTGTATTAAGGCCCATTATTATAATAATAATAATAAATAATAATAATAAATCATTTATTTGCCAGAATACGGTTACAAATGGTTATAAAAAGAGAAGTTTCCAACATATTCTATCGTACATACGATGTGCAAATATTACAAAAAATACGGTTATGTTTTTAATATTAAAAAGTAGTATCATTATTAATTGAATGTCATGCAAATGTCAGAAAATGATTATGAATTATTGAAATAGCACAAACATATTATTACATTAGATTCATACAGATATTGTTTTCCAAATTCACTGAAAAACCTTTGCCAGCCGATATGCGACTTTATTGCGTATCCTTTAGAATCTGTGTATTCTTGGGATAAAGTAGAAGTGGGAGTTCTTAACAGAGTTGTATTAGCCGAAAGTATTTTTAGATTACAATCTTGTTCCAAATATAGATGAATGAGTTGCTTTTTACTCATAAAAGATATTAAAAATATTAAATACTATTGATCAGGCTCATTCAATGTGTTAAAATTGTTAGGTTGATTTTATCCAAATTTCTAATTGAATACTGAATGATACTAAACTGAAATTTGTTATCCATGAAACGATTTCAAAATGGCACTTTTCTTTATATTATTTGCAAGCTTATTATTATTCAATATAGGTAAACCTTCGTACTAATGTAGCAAATTTGCTACATTCCATGCAATCTGTTTTAGACTGTGAATTACGTTCCATTCTATCTATCAGTTATCACAACATTATCGAGTATTACCTACCTGCTCCTATATTTAGTTAGGCCACTAAATTCAACCCTTTACGCACATGGTGACCCAAATTGGCCCGCGTCAGGGCAGCCTGGTCTCACCAACGAGGTGTTAATAAACTGGGAGGGACCTACGGTAAAAGATTAAAATGTCATTGGTGATATTAAACTACTTAATATCGCGCCTAATTTTGTGGAAGTTGTTAAGGGTTAAAATATTTTGACGTTAACCAATTACCTAATATTACTAAGGCTAGTTTTCATAGTTATAGATTTCTGCAACGTACTTACTAACTAGTTACTAGTAATGGAGGGAAAAGACATTATGGATACGGAATCCAATCGAAAGATCCTTATTGACTGACTCACTCATCACAAAATCTTAGAAACTACAAGTGCTAGGTGTCTCAAATTTTGCATGGGGGTTCTTTTTATATTACAAGTTGAAGTTGTTTGATATTGATGCATTTTCAAGTCGCATTCAATGTTTCAAACAGCTGGAGAGCTGTCATCTGTCAACCTCACGGGCCACTCAACCTTGTCGCTCATGTTACACGTCAGATTTTGATTGCACCTCAATTTAGCACGGTGAATACACAAATGGATTTGCACAATACGCTTCACATTGATCAAGGTGTAGATTATACCTAGCTGGTTTAGGTTTGTAGTAGTGAGAATTGGAAATCTATTTATTTATTTAGTTAGGGCAACCAACAAGACAGACACAAGTACAAACAGGCTATTTGCTTTGATTTGCCAATTATGAAATGAAGTTTAAATGAATTGGGATTTTGGAAGCCTTTTTTTTTAAACTGGGATTTTTTAAACAACTATTTTGAGCATCAGCTAAGGTTTTAAATGTTTTTTACGCCAAAAGACCTGGGTAAAGAAATAAAAAAACACCCCGACGTGTCGCTACGACAATAATCCCAGAGGCACACTTTTCTTCACCCGCATTTTTATGGTTTTTTTGTTACCCCCATACGATGTGCTGTAAACCCTTAAACCTACGAGTATATTTATCCCTTTTTACATTCGTATGTTTTATTGTGTCGTACAAATTTTATTATTGAAAAATAAATATGTGTACGAGTACTTACTTATATCATGAATGAAGATATCGTGCTTTTGGAGGCTTTGTCCAGGCTGATTTTCAAATCGTCAGATCTTTTAACTGAAGAATTACAGAATAACTTGCCATTTTGACATATTTCCCATACTGAAACCCGTGCTGAAACTATCAATTTCCTAAGCTTGTTCTTCAATTAAAACTTATGTGACGATTGAAAAATTAGCCCTTAAACAGATATTGAACTGTCTCAGTATTCTCAAGATTATTTTACTTTACAATCAATTAGAGACACTGGTCGTTTTCAATACTAATCTGAATCTCATTCATTTGATTGCAAGATAGTAAATTTTTCTTGGCACGGACTAAACGTGTTAGGCATTGTCACACGGGTTATCAGGTTTTACCTGATAACCCGTGTGACAATGCCTGTGATTAACCGGAGGCGATTATAAATGTCATCAGCTGTCATCTTATAATACAAATAGGCATACAAATGCTTTATTCTATTGCATCACAATACGTATTTCACAATCGGGAGAGATTTACCGACACATTTTGTGCCAAGAACGCGGGAATTGGAACGCGTTGGATCCGACTTACCGGTCGATAAATTTATGCTGTGTGAAATTATGGCAAATGTAATTATAATTTAGGTTTAGTCTAGTTTATTAGACAGAATGTGATGATATTTTGTATTATTAACCAGGCAGCCACCAGGCACGTATTTATTATCCTGACAAATATAAGCCCTAGATTATCCAATAGTTATCGGAGCGAGGTGCCAATAAATATCAGTATTTAACAGCTAACTTAAAACTTCAGTACCATGTACAATCTACCAGTTTATCAAAATATAGTAATCACAAAATAATCATCTATTACACAGTCTACACACCAAACCAGTCGACATTAGTCGTAGACTATTGACATGTTGTTAAAAGTCATAGAAAGTACAAGTCGTCAACATGTTTCTTTTGACATAAAGCCGCCGCGCCGGGTTGTCGTGAGATTTTTAAATAAATGACATAAAATCTTGAGATCCACCTTTGTCCGCTCCGTATATTCTTCCGAATTAACTCGTTCTGCACGTTTCAAAGTAAAAACTCTACTATCAGTCGCATTTCCAATAATTATACCCTCTCAAGTTCATTCACTCGAACGTTGTCCGTCTCCGATCCTTCAATTCCCAGTCCTCATTCCTTTTGTTTCAAACGCTCGTTCACTCGCTATCGTCACGAAAAAAGATTAAAAAGGTTGCAACACACTGAACGAAGACACAGAAATATCACTGACTGTATAATGTGAAAGAATATAGTAATTAAGAACGATTGAAAACGTTAGAAGTAAGTACCTACCTTTGTCCAGCAGTTAACGTTATTTGGCTGAAACGAACGAAAGAAGTAACAAAGATTTAGCGACAATTGCCAGACATAACTGTTTATATTGAACAGTTTTTGACAGTTGCAGTATGAGTCTTGTGACTTTGCAATTCAACCATGCTGCTTACTTATTAATCGATGCCGCTAAAGATGAATATTGCACAAAACAATCAGCATTTTCAGCCTTAAGATACCAAAGAACCGACTGGGAATGGGCATTCTATTCCCGCCTCTATTACGTCGAAAGCTCTAGAGAGCGATTCCCGACATCTCGGCCATCGTCGAGCATTCGTTTTGTACTACGAGTTTAATTGACGACTTGTTGCATGTTCAACCGTGAACCTATGTAACATTCGATAGCGAACTTATTGGAACTTTGAGAAGTACTAATGTATTTTGTGCTCAATTAAGTTTTAAGGATTGCTGTTAGCTCAGAAAAGACGCTATTGGTCACTTAACCCTTTAAGCCCCGCGAATCGAGAAAAAATATAGATAAATCAATATAATTGCTACGCGGTCATTTGCGACCGCTTAGAGAATGATGGGTTAAAGGCGGCGAATGTTTGCAAATAAACAGTGATTGGTCACTTATTGTCTGGAACAATTTCATAATTTCATCTTCTATATACAGTCCGTTCTTTTATTAAAATTCACTGAACTTTCTAAAAAATAGTCAGACGAAATAATATCTTAATTGTTACCGCAGTCTCATGCAACTACTTAGGGTTCCACAAATAACGCTCATATTAATTTTTATCGAAGATCCTCTATGCTCCAAGTAAGAAAATGCTAAATTACGAGTCCCATGCTCACTCCTAAAACATATATTCTCAAGTTACGACATTTTTCTCCACTGAAAGCGGACCGATGTCGTACTAGAGTGGACTCGTTACGCGTAAGTGGACAAAACAATAAAATGCCCCTACTTCACTAAACAACGGTGGAACACGTGATCTAAATTCTAAGTTGGACTCAATACATTACGTTTTCACGTTAATGTTTTATAGTGCTGTCGATTTTATGTATTTCTGTCACTTACGTATTACAAACATTAGAGGTCTCACAGTGCGCATGGACGCACAGGGTGGTCACAGAGCTCTATTCAACTCTGTGCATTCGATTTTCTGCTTCACATAAGTAAGCATCGTTTGTCTTATGAATAATGCGCGGTAAGCAAGCTTCTGTTGCTCACAGAATTAAATAAATTTCCTTTTTAGAAGATACAGTGGAGCGGAGTATGAATTAAAAAGAGAATATCCAAGAATCAACGCTTTTCTTTTCATTTCCTTGTAATAAAATTTGAAGACATTAATATTTATTACTCTGTCTATTTATCATTCGTCTGTACTACTCATGGAGTTCGAAATACGAGATAGATTTATTTCAAAATAATTCCCGGAATTAATTTTAAAAATAACGAAAAAGAAATTCGAAATTCAAAAAATTCGTTTCCAATATCCCGGATTTGCAGCGACAGCAGACAATGGTCTGCGTTCAATAGTTCGGAGTCGACAAGTTTAATCAGGTCGTGGGTCCCTAGAGCAGCCGTTTATCTAAAACTGCGCTTGTCTCCGCTCCAATCCGTCCGCATCGATCGAGAAACACTATGATCTGTAAACAGGCTGTGCTGGACTGAAATACAATTTTTTTCCTTTTGAGGTACGGAATCCTAAAAAAAGTTATTAAATATATTCTTTTTATTCTCTGATTTATTAATGTATAGTGGAAACGAATGAGCCTAAACCGCTGAAATATAGTATACATTTATTTTGTAATGTAACGTTTTAGATATTAAAATAAGGGTTAAAAAAAATGTGAATTAGAATACAAAATTCTCTCCATCCAGAGAAAGTTTATATAAAAACTTATGTTATTACTTTAATACAGTAAGCCTACTGCTGCTAAGTAAGACTTATTCACAAACTAAAGCTGGTACGTTAATAATAAGAGTAAATAACTAAATTAATTATTAACAAAACAATACACCGAACTAAATTAACAAAACGTTCGTCTCAAGTTACCTCTGGCTAATTATTAATTAATTACAAAGAGAATAAAATTAGTCCTCGTCATGAGCGTGTAGCGGAATGAAATAGAATTGCTAATGCAAAGATAATTTAGCTTTGGGTGTATGTTTTGAAACAGAATTTTTCTTTTGCTTTTTACGGTGTTAAATTAGGAGCATTTTAATACAAAAAATAGTTACGGTAGGTTAAATAACGCGATATCACACAACATAACTAGGTTTGAGTAGGTAGGTGAGCCTGAGGTTGAGAGCGGCACGGGAGTTTATGTTATGTCAAATGTCAGCGAGACTTCAGATAATAATATGCTCTGTCACGTCATATATGTTAAATAATAATATGTCAAATTCACCCGTCCTGTGCCGCTCACATACTAACCTTATACCTCCGTATACTTAGTTAGTGGTGAGGCACATAACGTGCAAGTCAAAAACCGCCAAAATTTAAAAATAGAATGTAGCGAAAAAGAAAATCATTGGCCGCAAACGTAACAGCTGAAAAAAGAAACAAAAGTACACTTATTCAAACCACCCCGCTTCTCTAGATTCAAAAGTGGAACGCGCGGAGAGGGGTGTTGCGTGCCAGTTCCACGGCACAATCGTACTCGAGATGAAAACCATCGATAAAGCGTAGCGAGTCGGAACCTTTTATTCGATTCAAACGAGAGATCTCCAACTTTACGAATTTGAAAATGGAATGACGGTGAGGACCGTCGCAAAGTGTCGCTTCGACTGAGTTACGGCTCGAAATGGACACTTGAAAAGTTTAAATTCGTTAATTTTAGAATAAAAAGACTACGAGTTTTTCACGACTCGTCATTAAAAAAGTATTCAACGAGTTTGAGCATATTATTAGGTATCAAAAGCATTTGTTTTAGATTCGAATCAATTCTTCAGTGAGCTGATTCTTACATTCACTCATTCGTTTCAGCCAAATGACGTCCACTGCTGGACAAGGCCTCCCCCAAGGATTTCCACAGCGACCGGTCCTGCGCCGCCCGCATCCAGGCACCTCCCGCGACCTCCTCTTTTATGATTAAACAAACTTTCAATAAAAGTAAAGTGTTCAACCATTTTGTTTCAATACCTGATCAAAGCGCGGTTTACACAGCTCGAGTTTCCTCAGTGAGCTCTAGCGGAAAATTGATTAAAAATTGCACAGCAAGTATAAACAATCCCTAAGGGAATTTCCGGCACGCCACCGAGCACCGCCCGTTTCGATATTTTAAAAATAAAGCGAACAAATGACGGCGCTGAAATAGATTCTTTGCGAGTGCCATAGAGTAAGGAAAAAGAAATAGAATCTTAATTCCATATTCAAATTCAAAAGAACACCCTTTCAGAATCACTTTACTCGTAGTTAGATTGCTAGTTATGGACAGATAATAATATGAGTTATACAATAAAAAATATGCTCGACTGTACATCGTTTTGGATTAAAATATTCTTTTCGACCTATTGAGGATAAAATTATATTTCTACAACATACAATAATTAGTTCCCCTTAATTGAATATTACTTAATGGAAGTAGAATATACAATTAGAATCCGCTTACTAAGAAATAACATTTATCTTTAATAGGCTCCAAAATCAAAGAATTTAATTTATAATATTATTATTGAAACATTTTGTGTTTCGTAATATAAATATTCTAGAGCTCATTACGTTCTCTGTCGTTGTTTTTTGTATAATTAATTAAACAAAGGAATTTTATGTATCAAAAGAACGTTAATTTGGTCTAATATAAGTGGGTAAACATGACGCCTACGCAAAAATAAAAATTCTTGGACTTATTTTCATAAAAGCTGACATGTGGGTCTTTTAACAATACAAACACAAAAATTACTATGAAGTCTCACAGTGCGCGTGGACACAGGGTGACACACGAATCAATCATAGAGCTTCAACGCTGTGCGTTTGATTTGCTTGTTTCACTTAAGCAAGCATCGTTTATTAATACGGACGTAACATTCCAACAATTGTGTAGAAAACTCTTTTTGAAACAAACGACGACTCTATTTCAAATATTGTTACGTCAAATAGAACACGTTCGTTTTGAAATTGGAAATCAAATAAACGGTCCGCGCGCGCCGGTCGTTTGACGCGGGTCAACGCGACGCTATTCCTTTTCAACCGACTTCAAAAAAGGAGGAGGTTCTCAATTCGACCCGTATGTTTTTTTTTTTTTTTTCTATGTTTGTTACGCAATAACTCCGCCAATTATGAACCGATTTGAACAAATCTTTTTTCGGCGTATAGGTAATACCTCAAGGGTGGTCCCATTTAAATTTAATATTAGAAAAAACAACCCCCAAGGGTGGAAAATTGGGGATGAACTTTTTTATACGCAATATCTCCGCCGATTATAAATCAATTTGAACGATTATTTTTTTGTTGAATAGGTATTATCAAAAGGGTGGTTTCATGCGAATTTGAAGAAAATATTTCACCCCCAAGGGTGGAAAATTGGGGATGAACTTTTTTATACACAATATTTTTAATTTTTAGTTTTTTTTTGTGTTCACGCATTTGAAGTCGGTTTTATTTTTTTAAAAAGTTAATTATTGTGTCAAATTAATGACGTAGCCATATTGGAAATGTGTGCTTTATCATTTTAGTTTTATTGCTAGGTCTCATAAAAGGAATATGATGTGACAACTAGACGTAAAAGGTATATTGAGTACTGACTAAATATTTTTTCGCTCCGTTGAGTACCTACTCGTGCTGTGAGTAAAATTCCTAGCATAAAAACTAATGGGTAAAATGATACTGTTTGACATGCCTAACGAATATTAATACTAGCACCACGTAAAGTAAAACGTACCTACTTTATTACAACGTATGGATGACTTATGATGGCGCGTGACTAAAAAGCATCCAACATTATTTAAACATCCGCGCCTATCGCTCAAAAAGATGTATGTTGATCATTAATTTTAGGAAAGGTATATTAATATAATCCATAATTTATGTACTACGGGCTTGCAAGATTACTTACATCTACCTTTTAGTTGCAAGCGTGTTAAACACAAGTTTAAAAAGATTTAACCATTAATATACGTTACTTATCTTAGTGATGTGATGTAACAGTAACGTCTAGACGCATCTTTCATGAACGCATTGTGAATTTTCGCCGTCTTCTTCAATCTACTTGATCTCTCGCGTATTACATGTTAATGTGTTTTAAACCTTTTTTCTTTTGCATGCATAAATTATGCTTCACATCTGTCTCCTTTTCAACACTGTACAACCTAGCCTTAGAAACTTTAAAGGCCAATGTGTAACCCACTTAATTTTAAGCTGCGTGTGTCAAACAAGGCTGTATGTTTCTTTAATAAAGATAAATAAATAAACATTTTGTAGTCAGGGACTATAATAAATAATTTTAGTAGTTAGAATCCAATTCAAAGAGCAATTAACTCTACCTTGTCTCTGTATACTAGCAGACGAGCGATTAATTTCTTTCCCCAATAAATATACGAAGAAGCCTTCAAATTCGTAATCTATGTGCCAGCAGCAGGCACTTACAAAGTGTTAAACTTCGACAGTTTAATCAAAGTCAACGTCGTCGTAAAAAGCGGCACTCAGCCTCGCAAAGAAAAGTTTGTGTGTAAATACCTATTGACTAAGTTTCGCGAACAGGGTGAAACCGTAATGGAGCTGTAGGCAGAAGGTACGAGACTAATACGGTACTATGTAGCCAGGATCTACAGCTTCATCATCATCATCATCATCATCTCAGCCATAGGACGTCCACTGCTGAACATAGGCCTCCCCCAATGCTTTCCATGTTACCCGGTTGGTAGCGGCCTGCGTCCAGCGCTTTCCTGCTACCTTTATGATGTCGTCTTGACCGCCAATAAAAGGTCAAGTTTGTCCTGGGGGAAAGTTAAACTGTCATACGAGACTAATACCATCTCTTGTTCCCAACATAGCGGCTAGCCAGGATCTTCTAAGAGCGCTTTCACATTTAGGCGACTTTAGCAGCGCGACAAACGCGCGACTGACGCGCTGCCGATAATTTCATACTATGTGACAGCGGATGCATGCCTTCACATTATAAAAACGCCGCTGCCGCGCTGCTGTCGCACGCCCTAATGTAAAAGCGCTCGAATACCTTGACTAGACCTCCTAAAAAACTCAATTCGACAAGTAATACGAGTATGCCATTGGACCCTTAACGAAACAGAAGGTGTTCAAAGGTAAGGAAGAACCAATTTCCCTCTAATGACAATAGATTGTCAATTGTCATTGACTTCAGTTGCTCAAAAAGTCACTGACTAATATTTAGGTTACTGGTGCTAATTTGCTTTTTCTTAGGCCGAGTTGCACCACCTAACTTTGACCGTAACTTTGACGATAACCGGTGTTTTTGTATGGAGTTTGACAGATTTTTGACGTTTGTCAAAGTTAAAGTAAGATGGTGCAACCTAGCTTTCTACATTCATCTCATTTATGACGTAGACGAAGACTCGGAGAGCTAAGGCGAGAAGCGTTGGAAATTGTTTTTTTCTACTGATTGTATTTCTTTAGTGGACGTAATTAGAGCTAATTAAGCGTTTAGGTATACAACTTATTTAATTGAAGAAACGACTAGCAATTCGCCAGATTGGTGTGATTTTTTATTCTGGATTTCTCTCGATAGTAAATAGAAGTAATACAGTATAGTTAAGTTTCATCACAGTTCGTTGAGCCTGTTCAAGTGATGTTAACAAACTCTATGTTTTGATTTGCCTTATGGACACATATTGATTGATTGAAGTAGTAAGGGTGAGGTAAGAAAAAAATATACTCGTACATTCCTCTAAGTATACATATACCAGCCGATAAGATTATTATAGATAGAGCCTACATAGCTACTAATAAAGAATTTGAATCAAATCAAATCAAAACAAAAAAAAATTATTCAATTTTGACCACTAGTGGCACTTATGAATTGAAGGCAAGTCAGTCAATTCAAGCTTGCTACCTGTAGACCGTAATTTATAATTTGTACACTTCGCGTAAGTTTATAATCAAGAACCAACCGAATATAAAAAAGAAAACATCATTATAATTCAAGCGCCGAACGCCGAGCACTTTAGAGTGCGTTATTAAAAACGCTTCTTCTCGACAAAGTCCCTAAACCGGCAATCAGTCCCGGTTCAACTAAATTAGGCGGCCGTCCGCTCGAAACAAAAGTTCAAGCGGACGGGACGACGCAGTTCACTTGTTTGTTCACACATTTTTAGGGTTCCGTAAAAGTCCTAAAGGGACTATGCTGTCCATCTGTCACACTCCGTCAACGGACTCGTTAACATGATTATTAAAGCGGAATAGGTAAACCGTTAAAATTTTCTTCAAATTGTGTATTGCCGTTGTAACAGCAAATGAAATCTTTTAAAATGAATTCTTTGTTAGATTTCATAATAACGGCAATAATAATATGAGATATCATGACACTACAATGATATGGAATTCACTAGTCCTGTTCTTACAAATTGCAACTGGTATCCTTATTTCATAGACAACTACGAGCAAAAGCAGACGTGAACAACATTTTTCGTAGTCGAGTAAAATCATCAATCAACTTGCTACGAGTGTTGCGGCTACGAGGCTTATCCGACTACGGCGTGTCCAATTCACGTAGCTTTGGCTACGGAGTTCGATAGCTTTTGTTTTGCTCCGCTCCGAACGTTCGTAGCTACGAGATTTTAGTTTGCGACAGCTTGGAACTTTGGTCGTTACACAAAGTTGTTTGACGTTTGATTAGAGAATTTCTTTCAGCTTCATTAGATAGTTGTAATATCAAATCAAATAATTTATTCAGTACTTAGGCCCTTAAGTACAAATTAAGTACAAAAAAATACAAGAGTACATCGAGCATAAACAGTGTGGTATCTTAGGTATTTGTACTAGGTACTATTTTGCGACAGAACTATAAATTATTGTGTCCACTGTACATTTGCGATCAGATTTGATTTTCTGATTGAGCTGCGTTTGCGGGATGCCAGCGCATCGGTATGCGAGTCACGCCCGGTTCTAGCTCTAGGATGGCTAGGATTTGTACCTATATCAAGGAATACAATGCACGTCTGTACGTGTCTGCTTTGAGGTTGAGTAATATGCCTACTTATTCCTTTCTACGCTGATGGAAGGTGATCTAGACGGAAAATTGAGTTTATAGTTTTTACATAATATACAAGTAGGCACATGCGAGTATACTGACTTACGTTATTATCAATAGCACCTTTACTTTAGCAGGTACAAATTGCTACAAATTGACTAAATTCTTTAATTGATTTGGAGCCTTGTATTACTAGTGAAATAAAATTTAAGATTCATTGGAGAATTTGGTCGTTCATGTGGCTTTGACTATACTTCGGAATTATTGGCGAAAAATATAATAAAACTTGAATATGTAACGATCGTGTGTCGCAAAGTGGCAATTGGCAGGGCACATAGTACGCAGAACTGACGGCCGATGGGGCAGCAAGGTTCTGGAGTGGAGGCCGCGTACCGGAAAACGCAGCGTGGGACGTCCACCCACAAGGTGGACCGACGACATCGTGAAGGTAGCGGGAAAGCGCTGGAAGCAGACCACTACCAACAGGGTAACATGGAAAATTGGAAAGCATTGGGGGAGGCCTATGTTCAGCAGTGGACATCCTATGGCTGAGATGATGATTATGATGATGTAACAATCGAAAATCAGAAACTTTTTTTAAATTAACAAACATTTCATTTTAAATTCCAAGCAAACTACGACATCGGATGATCGTGTAGGTCTACTTGTGCTGTCATCGAATTAACCCCCATTCGCTGGGCACATAAATCCTGCAACACACTGTCACAATCACAGCCTTGTTTGTGGAGGGTTGAGGGGTCGAATTAGGCAAAATATCCGACCAGCCTCCGCCATCCACTCGCCCCGCCCAAAGATAAAACAAAACGCGAATAAATCACAACTCATTCTGATACATAACGTAGCTGTACACAGCAGCATTAAAAAGTAGTATCGTTTTTGCACTTGAATGAATTGACTGAGGTGGTAATTGATATAATGAGGGCTATCGTTTTAGCGCTCACCAGTTGGCGGCACTGTAGAGTAAGGTCCTGTCACTTGCTAGTCGCGAAGACAGTGGCGCCAACTTGTGAGCGCTATAGTGGTAGGAGCTAGGACTATCGTATTTGCACTCATCAAGATGGCGCCACTGTAGAGTAAGGTCCTGTCAATCGCCAGGGGTGCCAACTGTTAAGTATAAAAACGATAGCCCTCATTAGATGCTAACAGCTTGCTGGGCTACTGCTCTAACCACTGGGTTTACTGACTCATTGAAATATTGGTTGATTTTTTATACTGTGAGCTAGGAAAAATCATTACTTCCGCTGCTGTCAATCGATATTTTTTCTAAAACCAGCCTGGTGTGTAAACTTTACTCACATTAAAATTAAAGTTCGAGTGTGAAAAAATATTATTTGTTACATTTTGTTATTGGGACCTTAAAAAAATTGGCTACTCGAAGTTAGCTAATATTTTTTTAGACGTAGCAGAATCCAGTATGTTTCGACCTTTATCAGAGGTCTAAATAAAAATACTGCAAGTGGACCAGACTCGCTACCCTGCTGTACCCGTCCCAGCAATTTCGTGCGAGCAATATATCAACAGAAGGCGGCGATAAGTGCCTAAATTATTGTCGTCATCTGCGACGAATGCCACAGTCGTAATGGTTCTGTCTTCACGGCGAGAAATATTTTAGTGCTTATGCCGTGTACCCAACGACTGAAGAATATTCTAAGTGCTTACCAAAGGCAAAGATTGTCGTAACGATAGTGAATATCGAAGATATTTATATATCGAAGATAGATATAGATAGATATCGAAGTTGCAGACGATCTTAAGTACAGTCGCAGAATGAAAAGGTTCGTCACCTTAGTGTCGGTTTTCGCTTGCACTAGGTACTGTAAGAGTCAAACCTGCCAACATAACAGTGCTGCTAACATTTAAATAAATATGACGTTTGCTAACGAATAAGGTTTTGCTTGTTTATTTTTCTATCCCATTAGTGCAATGCAATGATGACATTGACCAATTGACAATAGTTTTTTTTCTATTAAAGAAATAATAATGGCAGGTTGAACCAACAAGAAGGTTTTAGTTTATCAATCATAATAATCTTCTTGACAAGATAAATCGTCAAACAACTTTGATCTGAATAATTTTGAACTTTACTGACGAACAGTTAAAGATTATTTTCTCTAACTCGAGATTATTCTGTAACATAGTTTCAAAAGGTAATATCGCACCCTTAGAATGAAAGTGACTTAACTCAAAATTCCTGTTACTCTCGATTTCACCATAAACTGACCTTCTAAAGCATGCTCTATATCCCTGTATAGATAAAGTGACCTATCTCTTAGTAAAGGCAGAGCAACGCATACTTCGGTCTCTTTCACTAGTCCCGCTTTTCATGTATGCATATTGTGTGAAAGAGGCAGAACTAGTTTTACGTCGGCGGTGCTTGCGAGTGTACGTGTAAAACATTGGCGGATCTCGAATTGTATCTGTTCATTACAAAAATACTGTAAAGGTAAGTTCATGATTTTTTTGTCATAAAGTGACCTTTTAATAAATAGGTCTGTATTTAAACTAAATATGTTAGAGTATTCAGTGTTCATTTATGGATTCGGTCTGTTTAGTTAAAAATATAAATGAAGGATACACGACACTTTTACGAATAGGACTATTTATGACTGAACTAACCTAATTTAGTTTTGATATTTTTGATATTGCGCCTGTGTAGAAGAAAAAATAAAAAGGACCGATTAACATATTTTTGGAATATGTCGCTTTAATATAAAATTTGTTTAAGATATGTATAAATTTATGTACTTAAGAGTTTAATAAGTTGTGTTGTTTCAGACTTTACTTCACAAGTTTACTAGTAAACTAAGAGCTAGTGAACGCCAGACCTACGTCATTTTATAAAAGCTGAAAGTTTATCAGCGTATGCTCCCAATATAGGTTATAATGTTGGTGAATTATGAAGTTTGGGTCATCGTGGCTTTGGGAGCTTTAGAGCTACCCTAAAAAACTGTCTGGCAAGGAGTTGGAACTGTCAAAACTGTGTGAGTGTTGGGGAAAATATTTCTAATTATTGCCAAAATATTAAACAAAAATAATCAGATTTTATAGTATATCCTATATTGGGATACGCTGACAAACTTTCAGCTTTTATAAAATGAAGTAGGTCTGGCGTTCACTAGCTCTTACTCTATAGTCAAAATAACATCAAGACGAGTTAGTTCAAGATATGTTTAGTTTGATGGTAATAACACCTCCAAACATGCAAACTGATAATGAAAACAAAGACAGGGAGCTTTTTTTCCCTCGGGGATGACGGAGTCAAATAGCTTCTGAAGAGCCTTTAGTGCCGGCGCTCCACCTGCTTTCAGAAGCTCAGCCGTGATTCCATCATCACCCTGTACCTTGTTGTTTTTCAGGTGTTTGAGAGCCATTCTAATCTCGCACAGACTGACGTCCGAGATATCTTATAGTGTCGGGTCAATCTAGCTCTTGGGTCTTCGGCTAGATTTGTGATCAGGTGTGCGTACACTCGTGATAATTTTCCGTAGAACCTCAACCTCTTCCAATATCTCAGGCCCCGACGAGATGACTCTGCCATCCTCGGTCTTCAGCTTGGTCAGTTGGCTTTGGCCAACAGACAGATCTCTTGCTATAGAGCCCGTGTTACGCTCAGTCGCCTCTTTAATTGGGTCTGTATCAAATTGGCGTAGGTCGCGTTTCTTCTCTCTTCCATAAAGTTGGTGAGGTCAGAGATCTTTTTGGTTCCTTTTGAACGACGGGTTTTAGTGAACTTAGACCCAGTCGTTTGGACAATTCCTACGAACCTGTCATTGCATTCGTCCACATTTCCGTAGTCTCCTAGGCATTTGAAAAGATTTTGCAATTCGAGATAAAAGCTTTCGGGGTTTTGGAGCTGGATGAGCGCTAGGCAGAGCGAAGACTTCATCACCTTCATTGGATTCGCGGAAGATATCGTAGTCATGCTCGATGGCTTCTCGATGTACCTATGAAGAGCTTCTCAACAAATGGTTCTTAAAATGAACATGGACAAGACAAAAATCATGTCAAATATCCGTGTTGTAACCCACACCTCTGAAAGTTAGAGACTATACTCGAAGTTGTTGACAATTAAGTGTACCTGGGACAATCCAGTTAGGTAGGTCCAATTTCGAGAAAGAGGTCAACCATCGAATTCATCTCGGCTGTGCTGCGTTCGGGAAGCTTCGCAATATTCTCGCGTCCGAAATGCCGCAGTGTCTCAAAACAAAAGTCTTTGACCAGTGTGTGTTGCCAGTGACAACTTAAGGATCTGAGACGTGGTCGATGGAGCGTGCTATTCTCGGAGTCTCCCTGCGCGATCGAATCAGAAATGAGAAGATCCGCAGTAGAACCAAAGTGACATAGCACGCAGAATCGCTAAAATCATGTGGCAGTGAGCGGGGTACATAGCTCACAGAGTTGATGGGCCGCTGGGGCAAAAAAGTTCTCGAGTGGCGACCACGAGTTGGAAGACGTAGTGGCAGGCCCTCCACTAGGTGGATCGACGATCGGTGAAGGTCGCGGGAGGTGCCTATGCGGGCGGCGCAGGACCGGTCGTTTTGGAAATCTTTGGAGTAGGCCTGTGTCCAGCAATAAGTAAACGTCATTCGGCTGAAACGAACGACTAAGAAGCAAACTATACCCTTGGGCTATACTTCGGTTAGTTTTTTTCATACAAAAAGGCTACCTTATAGCACCCAATATCTGAATGTGTAATTCGAATTATCCGAATTATCCAACACTGTCTTATTGCTCACCTACCTACACTAAGAAATATTTCACCCAAAAAGTAGTTGGTAGTGTACATCGTATTGTAGTTAGTACCTAGATAATTATTTTTTTAGGTTTGGTTAGGTACCTGACAGGTTAGAGCACTTGCCCCACCCTGCCCCACCGTGGCTACGCCCATGTTCACTACCTTTTATTCACATAACATTAAGTATAGTAATGACTTATGTCAACAGATTCATTTGCAATATGCGTCATAAACAGACTTAATTAATAAAAAATCTCATCAGTTTCAAAAGTATTTTGTAATAAAGTGACCTAATATAGAAGTACTTTATATTTTATGTCAAAATATATACTAAATAAAGTATAATTACAAAAAATACTCTGCCAATGTTAACTCAAAAGGTTAATCAATAAATCTACTTAAAATCAATCAAATGCGACGTAACACGAAAGAGATATGGTAAAATGTATTCAAGACTACACTTTTTTGAAGACTTTCTTGTTCATTTACCACAAATTGCATTTTTTGGATTCGGTCACTTTCATTCTAAGGGTGCGATATGTGCTCGCGATTCGTTGAAGGAATCAATTTGAAAACTGACGAACCTTTTCATTCCGTGACTGTACAAATTATTACTGCTCTAATACTGGTTACAATATAAGCTGCCTTTAACTAGCACACTTACAAAGATTTGAAACATTTTGTGCTTTAAGATTGATGTGTAGCATCATAGCTACCTTAAGGATGAACCTAAGTACATAATAATGTACTAGCGGCCGTGGATCTCATTTTATACCCTTAGAGGTTGAATTTTGCAAAATCCCGTCTTAGTGCAGAGGACCTACGTTCTTAAAGGAACTCCCATGCAAAATTGCTCCTAGCACATTTAATTTCTGAGATTTCGTGATAAGTGAGTGAGTAAGTCAGTTAACTTTCGCCTTTAATACACGTACGTATAGATTTTAATCTAAGTAAGATTTTTCTGAAAGTGACCAAGTGTTCTTAGCATATTATAATATGATGATTGATGATCACCATCATTACAGCCAAAGAACGTCCACTGCCCAAGATTTACAAAATGACCGGTCCAGCGCTGCCCGCATCCAGGTGCTTCCCGCGACCCAAATCGTCGGTCCACGTTGCGTTTTATAATACTTTTTATACTTAAATATCTAATTACCTTAATGCCGTATGTCGTCAGGTAAAGTGGAACTTTAGTGGGCAAATAATGGCGCCCCGAGGGAGCCCGCGAGCAGTTACCGTTTGAGTTATAATGGCGATCCTCAACTTGGGTGACCGGCTGCTGAATAGTGAGGGAGAATTTTGGTGAATTTCATACAAGTCACTTGCAGCTGCAAAGATTTATTCCTGGCTATGTTATGGTTAGATTTGACTATACAGGGTGGAAACGATAAGTGATCTCACTCGATTATTTCTAAACTACACAAGATATCGAAAAACTAGTTACTGATCCTGAAAGTGCTTCACGAGCTCTATCAAATGGCACCAATAATAGGTTACATAATAAACTGCATCTATCCGAAAATTCCAATGTTTCCAGCTATTATACATTAGGTATTGTTAGCTGACGTCTCCTTTTCATTATTCATTCTTCTTCTCCTCTATGGCTATTGTGTTTCGTGTCATGAACTTGTGACGTGACGTTCAAATAAAACCTAGTCCGAGCTGTCAAGTGTGACAACTCGACCCCTGCGATAACAAGATTAAATTAATTTTAACCTACTTTAAACGAAGCTCGACCCTACAAAAACTTGACCCGGACAACTCGACCCCTACGACAAGTCCAAAATATTCAACTATGATACTTATTGTAAACCATTTAGCTCCATCAATCAATGCCTGAACAGAATCTAGAATAAATGCTCAGAGTAGTCGCAGGGGTTGACGTGTCGCAGTGTTCGACTTGTCACAGGGGTCGAGTTGTAATAGAGATCGACTTGTCGCAAGGATCGAGGTGTCCAGGTCGAGTTTTCTTAACGCTCAAGCAGTCGTGATACCGTTTGAAGTAAGTCAAAAGTGTTGAGTGTTGAAAAAAATCAAGTTGTCGCAGGGTTTGAGTTGTCGCAGGGGTCGAGTTGTCACAGGAGTCGAATTGTCCCGGGGTCAAGCTGTCGTGATACCCATTGAAGTCGGTCAAAAGTGATTTTGTATGTATTTTTTCAGGGTTGCTTATGGATTCTTATTTTAGATATAACTTTTTTCTGAGACATGCATGTCACACTTGAGCTGTCATATTATAATAAAATTATAGTATTATCATGTACTATCATATTATAAGGTAGGTATTAAAGTGCTACAGTTCTGGGGACGTTTTGTCCCATTGTTCTTTTAGGAAACCATTCATAGTCATCATTACCATATACAAAGTGTCATCACCATAAGCCTAAATGATATGGTAATGATGTTAATGGTAATGACGAAAACGATTTTAAAATTATATAAAAATAATTGTCACCACTATTGGGACACCTCAATATCGCCATTTTTTTATTGTAATCACATGCTACAAAGTGCTAATTATTAGAAAAATATCGATATATAAAACTTACCAAATCGCACAAAATGGGAATGACGCGAGCCGATGACAAACTGCGAGTGTCTCTCGTTTTCGGAGTTTAAAAAGTCTCGGAGCTGCGTAAATTTTACGTGCATTCTGTTCTGTTACGAGCAACGAATTGAAGAGTGGGACGCGCGGACACAAGCGGGGATAAGTCGCGTCGCGGCCACATTAAAGAACCTTTGATGCTGCCGCGATGGCTATGACGATTTCTCGTGACAATATTTCAATTCATGATTCCATTTTATTGGCTAATACGATTTCAATATAATTTTGTTATTTTGTCACGGTAAATATGTACATTTTAAATTTATAATCAAAATCTGGTCTGTGTATAGGTAAAGTAAAAAAAATTAAAAGACAACGGCAAAGGTCAGTATTTTTACTGTGATGGTAATGACGTTTAGTGCGTGTTTTCTTGATTATCGAAATAACTTGAAGTATTTAATCAATATGGATCATGGCGCCTTATGTGGAAACTTGTATGAATCGTTATTCAGAAGTTTAATTTACCAGAACTACAACAGTTTTTTTTTTATCGATCGGAACATAAGTTTTTTACTGTTTCGCGGATTTACCCACTACTTTTGTAACAAAAATGTACCTATATTCTGGTGTACTGCTGTCTGTACGTAATTATGCTATAACTACCTACTATTTATAAATAAATAAATAAATAAATCTTTAGTGTTGAGGCCAATCACTAAAGTCTCAGTGCCGAAACTTCGCGCAGAAAAAGGAACATCACTATTGTCTATTCACTACTCTATTATTGTCTATGAAAAGACTTCAATTTACGAAACCCAACGTTCTTCTGTACAAATTTTATAAATCCAATTAAATGGATGAAAATCAAGAAAGTTAGTTTCAATACTACATATTACACAAACAAATGGTGACCCCGACGTGATTGCAACGAGAAAGTCAACGAAACCAATTCAACAAGTCAAACCGTTGAACATTGGAAAAATCCAGCTCATCCTTCAGGAAACCGCCAGTATCCAGCTGCAGCAACTATTCCGAGGGAAGTGCGATTCCTATCCTTGCTACCCATTCCTTCCAGCTTCTATTTGTGTGAATACAGTTGTTAAAATCCAATTCAATTCAACAGGTAGGTACAAACTACCTACACAACTATTCACGCAAAAATAAGTCTAAATTCCACTTATTTACATCTTTTCACGAATTATCTTCATTTATATGGTGTTTCGCAATACTTTTTCACAAATTAAATCGTAAAATACTAGTCCAATTAGCTATATTTCATACAAATAGTTCAGTTTCAAATTACAAATTCAATTCACGAGTGTTAACTGTCAGTTCATATTTTATACATAACATCATAAATCTTGTTATTACTCCATACTTATACGTACTGCCGAACATTCCAGGTGTATTCCTGCATTCTGAATACGGAAATAAAACCTCTGCCGAGTGTGGCGGGTCCGGTCTTCCAACAATCAACACAGTGCCGTGTGTGTGCGCCTGTGCAGCGATCGGCCGCCTGCGAAACCGGTTTGTTATCTCACAGCATCGAACCGTAACGTATCTTTATTATTTCTTATCGTAAACGTAAACATAATTGCCGTGTGATTCGTTGTTGCGTTAGCAAAATGGCAGATTTAAAAGATCTTATTAAACAGCGAGGTAGCATTAGATCTCGATTGACATTATTTGAGAAGTATTTATTGCCTTTGTTGGACTGTAAAGAAACTAGTGCCGTTATTGTAAATGAACTCCGTTTGCGATGCAATAAAATGCGTGATTTATCATGCAATTTCGAGGAAATACAATCCCAAATAGAAATGTTGGATGAAGATACCACTGCTCAAATGAATGAACGGGAAATAACTGAAAATAAGTTCTTTTATTTAATAGCAAAATCACAATCATTATTAGATTACTTTGAAACACAACATAAACAGGAGTCTTCATCCAACACAACTTCAAATCACATCAATATTAAACTGCCACCTTTAAAAATTCCTCCATTCAATGGAAATGCAAATGATTGGTTGGCCTTTCGAGACACTTATTTATCACTTATCCATCAAAATGATAGCATTGATAATGTCAATAAATTCCATTACCTTAAATCTTACTTGGAGGGTCCGGCTAGTTCTGTCATTAATTCTGTTACAGTTTCTTCAGATAATTATGAAATAGCATGGAACCTACTTTGTGAGCGATATGATAATAAGCGTCTCTTAATCAATAATAAAAATAATAATAATAATAATAAAAACGTTTATTTGAACCAAAAGTTACATTATGCATGTATTACTATGCAAAAGTTACAAAAAAGTGGCATGATAATCGGGGGTCCCATGACTACTAAACTAGGTTACAACCTGTATCTTAGTAGCCAGTGATTCCTCAACTAAGATTTAAATACAATGACTTGGTCCGATTGGTTAGTCTTTTAAAACAAAACCAAAACTTTTAAAACAAGAAAAAGAAGACTTAAATTTAGTTTAAAACAGTGTTACATAACAATTAGAGTACAAACGAATGAACGTGTTATTGTGTGAGAGTGAGTGTGTGAGAGTGAGTGAGTGAGTGAGAGTGAGTGAGTGAAATTATCAGTGTGTAAGTGAGTGAGGTGTGCAAGTCTGTGCTGAGTGGTAAGGTGGCAACTGCATAACCTGATCCTATGTAAGAAGCGATTCGGTTTCATTATAGTCTAACGAAAGAAGAAATAATTTAACTGCTCTCCTGAATTCATATCTGGTAAGTGGGTAAATACTTAAACGTTTATTCACTTTGTTATAAATTTTAGAACTTAAGGCCTTGAACTGACGTAGAGCCCAGGCAGTTCGACCAATAACCCGAGGACAGATCGGTGCTGCCCGTCTCTTCGTTGAGCTTTGGTGTTCAAATGGTAAGGATGAGTGCCGTCTCAGGAGCATACCAAGAATCCCCAATTGCCTGACTGTGAGCACATTACAATCGGAGTATAATTTATCTGTGGGATAAATTCTTTTTTGCCTAATCATAACTTTGAGAATAGCTCGCTGTGCCAATAATCAATGAACATGTTAAGTGTTTATTTTCAATTGAATCATTAACCAAAGAGTCTCACAGCGGAATTAGAAATCTTATAGACAGTTTATCAAAGAATTTGAACGCATTAAATAATTTAGGTGAACCAACAGACAAATGGGACACACTTATCATCTATATGGCCTCGGCGAAGTTGGACAGCGCTACTGCCCGTCGGTGGGAAGAGTGTAGAAGCAGCAATGATTCTCCTTCACTGGATGAGTTCTTATCATTCCTTCGTCAGAGAGCTAACTTACTAGAGACTGTAAATGCAAGTAAAATTGTCAACAATAAGCATGAGAAACGTCATAGCTTCCAATCATTTCACAGTTCATCGGTCAATGCATCACCTGCTAAGCAGTGCCTCATCTGTAAGCAAGATTGTCATAGGTTGTATGAGTGTTCTGTGTTCAAATCAATGCCCGTTAGTGAGCGAATTTCTAAACTTACCTCATTAAAACTGTGCAACAATTGCCTTCGTGAAGGTCATCAAACCCATCAATGCAGGTTGGGTGGCTGTCGTATTTGTCATAAAAAACACAATACACTGATACATAGACAAAATTCGTTGCAATATTCACAAACTAAACAAATTAATAGTGATGACAATAAAGTAAATAACTTACCTCAAACTACTAGCAACTCACCTAGTCCTGTCACTGGCTCCACTCCATCTGGTTCTGCTTCCTCCGTGACTATGTCTGCTACCTCCTCTGGTCAAGCACTCCTCTCTACGGCATTAGTCAAGGTGAGAAACAACAACAAAGTGTACACACTTAGAGCCTTGTTGGATTGTGGGAGCCAATCTTCATTCATTAGTGACAGGGCTCAAAGGAAAATTGGCCATCAAAAACGTCATGATTGTTTTCACAGTGTTTCAGGTATAGGAAATGCAGTACTAAATGTTACAGAACATTGCAATTTACATCTTCATTCCTGTCACAACTCATTCAACATAATTGCCAAGTGCTTTGTTTTACCTCACATTACAGACAAGTTGCCCCAGGCCACAGTTCGTATACAAGATTTAGGCATTCCACATCATATTCAGCTTGCCGACCCAATGTTTTATCATTCCTCAGACATTGATCTTCTACTGGGCGCTGACATATTTTGGGACCTTCTAGGACCCGGCAGGGTAACTTTGGGACCACAAAGGCCCATTTTACAAGAAACAATGTTAGGATGGGTAGTGGCTGGCCCCACAGCAACAAATTATTATGAAACAAAAAATAATAAATTACATTGTCATTTTTCAAAGGACATTAGTCAACAACTTACAAAATTTTGGGAACTTGAGGAGGTACCTCCTAGCATTGAATACAACAAAAATGATTATTGTGAAAATTTATTCACCACCACCACACGTCGCGAACCTGACGGTCGATTTTGTGTTCAAATTCCTCTCAAGGAATCTTCAGATTGTTTAGGTGAATCATACCACATTGCAGAGAAACGATTGTTTCATTTAGAGCGTAAACTCAAAAATAATCCATCACTTAAAACCAAATATCAAGAGTTCATCCACGAATATGAAAACATGGGTCACATGACTGAGATTCCTCGGCCAGCATTCGGCTGTTACCTTCCACATCACGGGGTAATTCGAGAGGCTAGCGAAACCACAAAGTTGCGTGTTGTATTCGACGCATCCTCAAAAACTGCATCTGGCGTGTCGTTCAACGACATACAACATGTCGGACCGGTTGTTCAGGACGACTTGTTTTCAATTCTATTGCGGTACAGACAGCACAGGTTTGTAGTGTCGGCAGACGTGGAAAAAATGTACCGTCAAATACTAGTAGACCCTGAACAACGGCATTTGCAACTCATTTTGTGGCGAGACGATCCGTCGAGTACTATCAAAATATTCCAGTTAAACACTGTTACGTATGGAACGGCATCAGCACCGTTTCTTAGTACTCGATGTTTACTACAACTGTCCGAGGAGTGTCAGGACCTTGGTGTGGCTCAGTTGATCAGGGAGGACTTCTACGTGGATGATTTCCTTTCGGGAACCGACTCAGAAGACGAATTGCTGAAAATAGTTCACTCAGTTACTTCTATTCTTGACTCAGCATGTCTTCCATTGCGTAAATGGCGAACAAACGCACCTAGCGTCTTTCAAACTGAGTCGAACACATCCCAGCCTAAAACCTTTGACATGTCTTCTTCTCAGGCCAGTGTTTTGGGTCTCAAATGGAATCCTTCTGATGACATTCTTCAGTTCTCTGTTGACATGGAACTAAATCAGCCAGTCACTAAACGAACCATCTTATCTAAGTCAGCTAAACTTTTTGACCCTTTGGGCCTACTCAGTCCATGCACAATAATTCCCAAAATCATTCTCCAGAAGCTGTGGCAGTCAAAACTGGATTGGGACGATCCTGTAGATAATTCATTGCTCAAGGAATGGAACACCTTCGCAGAAAATTTGAAGTCTTTAACAGAACTTGCAATTCCCAGATGCACAATCATCTGCAATCCAATCAAAATTGAGCTGCATGCTTTCTCAGATGCTTCACAACTAGCCTATGCATCTTCAATTTATCTGAGATCAATCGATGCATCTGGTCACGTCTTGGTAAGGCTGTTATGCGCTAAAACTAAGGTGGCTCCGCTCAAGGCAGCAACCATTCCTCGGCTTGAGCTGTGTGGCGCTCTTCTGTCAGCACGCCTCAGTGCTAAGGTGCTGAAGGCACTTCGATGTGAGCTTGCGTCTATTTTCTACTGGACAGACTCAACGGTGGTGTTAGGTTGGCTATCTTCTCATTCATCTGACTTGAAACCCTTCGTTTCGAATCGTGTTAGCGAAATCCAGGAGCTGACGACTTCTGGCACTTGGAGACATGTCCCTGGAGAGAAAAATCCAGCGGATTTAGCATCACGGGGAGTGAACCCCAGATCACTTCAATCCGCTAACTTGTGGTGGGAAGGACCTTCTTTTCTAACTGAAGACTCGTGCTATTGGCCGCAAAACATAGGATCTCACGCTGTTCTGGATCTACCTGAAAGAAAATCTAATAATATTAAACCTAAAACTACAAAGCAAATTACTACACTAAAATCAACTACTGCAAATGCTCAAAGGGTGATAGAATTTGATAGATATTCAAACTTTACAAAATTACACAGATCTATTGCTTATGTACTTAGATACTTACACAATTTGAAAAATAAAAATTCAAAACTAACGGGTCCTTTGACCACAAATGAATTAAATACAGCTCTAAAGGTTTTGGTAAAACAACATCAAATAGAATGCTTCTCCACTGAATTAAATACTCTTAATAGTAAACAAAACTTACCTTGTAAATCCCGCATCTTGTCTCTCAGTCCATTTATAAATGAAGAAGGCATACTTTGTGTTGGAGGCCGACTACAAAATTCCAATGAGCCCTATGAGAGAAAACATCCAATTTTACTGGACTCTAAACACAATTTTTCTAAATTATTATTTGCTCATCATCACATTAAACTTCTTCATTGTGGGCCTCAACTTCTACTAAGTAGTATACGAAATACTTATTGGCCTTTAAGAGGCAGAATACTAGCAAGAGGTATTGTAAATAATTGTAAACTTTGTCGATTAATGAAAGCTAAATCTTATAATCCCATAATGGGAAACTTACCTTCAAGTAGAATAACTCCCAATCATCCATTTCACATCAGCGGCGTCGACTTCGCCGGGCCATTCTACATTACTGATCGCAAGGGTCGCGGTTGTAAAATAACAAAGTGTTACTTGTGCCTATTTGTCTGTTTCAGTACAAAGGCTTTGCACCTCGAAGTAGCCAGCGACCTGACTACCGATGTTTTCATTATGTGTCTTAGGCGATTTATTTCCCGACGAGGGAAACCATTGCAATTATATTGCGATAACGGCACTAATTTCGTCGGCGCTAACAACGAAATCACACGTTTTCTCAAATCAAGTAACGATGACATAACTGGTTTCGCATCGGATGAGGGAATTGAGTTTAAATTCTCACCAGCTTATTCTCCCCACTTTGGTGGGCTCTGGGAGGCAGGCGTTAAATCTGCGAAATACCATATAACGCGAATATTAGGCGATAAACATCTTACGTTTGAGGAATTAGCAACTTTGTTCACCCAAATTGAAGCAATCCTTAACTCCAGACCCCTATCTCCTCTTTCATCAGATCCTACCGATTTAAATCCCTTGACTCCTTCGCATTTCCTGATCGGCAAACCACTGACATCGCTGCCGTCAGAGAACCTGCTGGATGTTAACCCTGGCCAACTGGATCGATATAAACTTCTGGAAAAAATGCGGCAACACTTCTGGGATCGCTGGAGAAACGAATACCTGAACGAGTTGCAACAAAAAACCAAATGGCAAACGCATCAACAAGGACTACAAGTAGGCGACCTGGTGGCCATCAAGGAACCTAATCTGCCTCCATTGAAGTGGCGCATGGCACGCGTCAGCAACCTATACCCTGGCTCCGACGGAACAACAAGAGTCGCAGACGTCACTACCTCCAAGGGCATCGTCCGCAGAGCTGTTCGCAACCTCTGCCCTTTGCACGCATCATAACCTCAACCAGCAGCAGTACTTCGAAACCCTGGAGATTTCGAAGGGGGGGAAGATGTTGAGGCCAATCACTAAAGTCTCAGTGCCGAAACTTCGCGCAGAAAAAGGAACATCACTATTGTCTATTCACTACTCTATTATTGTCTATGAAAAGACTTCAATTTACGAAACCCAACGTTCTTCTGTACAAATTTTATAAATCCAATTAAATGGATGAAAATCAAGAAAGTTAGTTTCAATACTACATATTACACAAACAAATCACAATTTCACACATCGCCAGCTAGCTATTTAGTAGCTAAGACGATATTAAATCAAATAGTTTACGACCAACATTTATGTAAATATTTTTTAAATTAATAACGTCATTTATAAGGCACTTGCCAATAACATTTAACGACTCGTACAAATTGTTACTGAAGTCTTTATTGCTGGTATTTAATAAAATTACACGTCATTTATTCACACGTAACGGACGCAACTGACAAAGGTTAATGGATCTTCAATAACCACATTAAGTGGTCCGCGGAATTTTATTCAAAACCATTTTTCACGATATTGTTAAGTGACAGCTTGAAAAATGGCGGATCGTTCCCGGTTTTGTCGTAGGGTAAGTGAATTATGGCTCGTCACAATATTATTTTTGCACCTTCGATCAACTACAGTAAGGGCATGAACACATCCCGTTTTGTGCAGGATCCCGTTTAGATAAGTGTTTAAAAACCCGTATTCACAAACGATGCTTACTTAAGTGAAGCAGCAAATCGAACGCACAGCGTTGAATAGAGCTTTGTGATTGGAGCGTGTGTGACCCTGTGCGTCCACGCGCACTGTAAGACCTCATAGCAATGTTTGTGAATATGGGCGGTAATGTTAACATTCACGCGAAACCGTTTGCAATTTGTTTGTCCCGTTTGCAGTGTCCCCCAAAAATCCGATCCGTTTGAAATTGGATTTTAAATCGCAAACACACACTTGTACATTCACACGAGTTCAGTTTTTTGCAGGACCCTGCATCACTGGATGCCGAAAAACCAGATTGTCGCGGGAAAGGGCCTTAACATTTTGAAAGCTTACATAGTCTAAGTCTGGGTTGCACCATCTTACTTTAACTTTAACAAACGTCAAAAATCTGTCAAACTCCATACAAAATTCACCGGTTATCGTTATAGTTACGGTCAAAGGTGGTGCAACTTAGCCTTAGTTAAATCATGGATTTTCAGTTACCTACACAAAATAAGTTGAAGAATTAATAACACCAGTTCAAATAAAGACCGACATGGCTTTCAGTTGGTAAAAATATTAATTTAGGTAAGTGGAGGTCGTCGACATAAATAAAGTATGTCTCCCGAACAAAAAGTCCCATTGAAATGGCGTACACGTCCCGGGAAGAGCTCGGCACTCATTAGGGAGACAATTTGGGGAGTTTTTCTTTGTGGTCTATGACGAAATGGGACTATAGCTATACATCTTTTTGCTGAGTAACGGGACTATTTCTAACTCTCGTTCTGTGGGAATGACTCGCCAACGCATCTTGTGGTCATAAGAAAAATGTACATGAAAATGTAATGTGTTGATAGACGTCAACGAAACTATGTTTTATTTGGCGAAAAGCTTTAGTAGGTACATAAGAAATGCAGTAGTAAGAAAGGGGGTTGTCACAAAGTCAACAATTTCTTAATTCGTATAGACTATTAAATAGTACTTTTAAATCGTCAAATATTTAAAAAAAACAAAAAACTTAGTTTTGCCCTTAAGGAGACTTTACATGTCTCACTCTTTTTGCCAAGAGATCAACATTTGGCAAGTGCTGAGAAGAAGCGCGCGCCGCAACCAACTCAGTCACAGTTGAAAATAGTAAGTTTCGCAATGTTGGAAACCTTATCTCAAAGCTATTTGAAATATTCGAAACTTCCACTCAATGGGAAAACCGGTAATAATTATTAATTACCGATTTGCGGAACGACATTTGTAAACACTGCACTGAAAGCACGTAAGGTCAATATGTCGCTTTGACGAACGGCTGTGTAATGTGTGAACCAACATTTGGTGCCTACGTGCGGAATTAATGTGACAGCAATGCTTTATGGGCAATTGCCGATAATTTGCCTTTAACTTTAGAAAATCGATGCTAAATGTCTGTGTTAAACATTTTTTATTCAAAAGGTCTCGCATGAAAAACGTTCAATTATATTATCGCCGTTTCAAACGTTTGTAGTGAGCAAATTGCAAGTTTGATAAGAATTTTAAATGATCCATTCCCGATAAAAAACTGTATTGATAACGCATCCGATTATTATAAACCCTCATTTAATCTATGATTAATATTGCTAAAATATCAATATATAATTTAAATTTAGTATGAATTACAAACATAATAATATATTATACATCCTACTAGTTCCTACTAATCCTATCCTACTTAATATTATAAATGCGAAAGTTTGGATATCAGGATGTCTGGATGTTTGTTACTCTTTCACGCAAAAACTAATGAACGGATTTTGTTGAAACTTTACAGTATTATTGTTTGTAACCCAGATTAATATATAGGCTATAATTTATGCCAATCTGTGACATTAAATTTCACGCGGGTGAAGCCGCGGGCAAAAGCTAGTATTCAATAATAATAATCTACACATCTGTCAAATGTCTCCATTGGGCGAAACAGGTAAACGCTGAAATTACAATTTTAATTCTATGTCCCTGTTTAACTCGATACTATTATCGATTATTAAATCCCCGCACATCCCTACTCGCTGCATTCATTTATCACCGCGGCAGGCCTTCCAACCGTTTTGCATAATTACCTCCCGGCAGCGACCCATTTATGTCCACTGCTGGGAGTTACGGCGTGATCGAGTTATCGTCGAGCAGGTAAATAAAAGGCTAGTTAACATTTACAGCGTTAATTAAGAGAAGTTTTATAGTCCTTTTTAAAGGGACATTGTCATCAGTTATTCGATTAGATATGCTGTTAGATTTTATTACAAACATACTATTTGTTGAGTATTATTACGCTGGGTGTTGCTAGATTCACAATTCACCCACAGACGCCGGCATGTAAAGTTAAATACAGTAACACCTAATGTAGTACAAATAGAGGCTACATTATTTTGCAAATAAAAAAGTATACCTACTCGGGTGTGCTTTCGACTGTACCATAAATAAAACCAAGGAAGATTTACAAGTTCCATTTCGTGTGCAAATTGAGACGGGCACACGATTTACTTTTGTATCGTATTGTTATGAATTTCACTTACAGACTTAGAAAGAGTCGTATCAAAAACTATTTTACAGTGAGAATGCTTAGAAATATAATATTTACTTGTAAAGATGCTATTATTATATGCCTCATTGAAGGCACTAAAGGGCTTCGTATTGTATTATATTGTGTAAAAATACCTATACTTTAAGCACATTGAATGAAAGTAGAGTTTTATTGTCGACTTGATTTGATTGTAGACTTAAAACCAACACTAAAATGATTGAATCAATCTCAGTCACAGTTCTTTTTCATTTTTCAATTTCAATTGAATTGAAAGATTAGTCTGAATAAATATTGAAATTCAACCGATCAAAAGACACAGTCTTGAACTGAGTTCATCAAAATGCACTGTAAATAACTATGTATTTCATGCTCAAGTAGGTACCTATTGCTACTCTGTAATGCAAAGAAATAAAATATTACACCAGACCATAGTGCTATAATGCTGCACTCAACAATAAAATGAACTGGGACGTGCCTTCTTAAGTTCAACAGAGTATTAGTCTTCTGAAACAAGAACAACAGCTGTAACTGTGCCTTGAATTTTAAGCAGCTTTAAAAAAAGTTTACGCTCAATTCATCACGTTCTTCCTTCAACTTTCCTGGTATTAGTTAATCCGTTTGGCATTAAACGAAGCAGGAGTAATACGAAGTAATTCACCAAAACCTAGGTTAGGACTTGCCCGGTCCCTCGATTTGTTAGGGGCTAGTACAAACGACCCTATTTTTCACTAACCTCCACTACTTTTACATATAATTTCTCACCGAACCTCTCTTAATCATCCTTTGTCCCGATTTGTTAAACAACATTTCGTCAGTAAACTTATATTCTAACAGAGCGTAAGTCAATTATGACGGTTTTAACATTTTGATGCCATTGGACAAAGAAAGACCGCGTGCTTTTTTCTGACCAGTCTCCTGTAAAATGCACATTTTAGACTTACGCACTGTTAAAACTCACTGACTGATTTTCGATTTTAACATTTCATCTCGAAACCAAGATCTGTCTGTAGTGTAGATCAGGCATCACCACTAATGGGATTTGACAGTGCTCTCCCATGCTCCAATTTTTGAACTGACTCAGCAAAATGAAAGTGGAACTGGCACTTCCTTATTTATTCTGGATGAAATCCCATTTCGGCAATCCTATTGGCTTGATATCTGTCATACAACTGTCAATAAAAATTTGATCTATCTACGAAAAAATATTTGGTTTAATGAATAAAGATAGATACATGAAACGAATACGACTAAATGGAAAATGAATTAAATAATATAGAATATGGAAATAATAAAAAACATTTCATAATGATAATGGAAGCTCTGGCAATAATAAAAGAGAATAGAGGTGTCAGTGACAAAGAAGGGGCTTTGCCTGAATAATTTAATACCTTACAGAGTCCATTAACGCTGCACTTGCTCCAACAGGTTCTAGTACATAAGCCGACTTGAGAATACAATTTTAACCACCAGTAACACTTAATTAACATATCTTTTAATGTTACTATTATCGATGATTTAAGAATCAAGTCACTACCTCAAAATAATGAAAATCTAAAAATGTTTCTATTAAAATATAAATAAGACTGACTGAGAAATTAGATTCATGAAAAATGATTGTTATTTCAAATAGCTAAACTTCGGTTTCTGAATTTCTTCTTGGAAATAATTTTGTAGTATAATAAAGAAAAACTATTCATAAGCTCAATTCTTATCTGTTTCTAGTTTTGCTACAGATTACACCACATTCTTACTTAGCAAATATTTTGAGTAGGTTAACTACCAGTTAATAACCATCAAACAAAAAACTTTAAATATGGCAATACCCTGTCACTTGTAAAGGAGCGTACAAAAAGAGTAATAAACTCTTGGCTCTACAATTTAGTTTCCCTACAAAAAGCAGCTTGCACTCAATTTATCAGCGCTGCACCTCGCTGCAGGCGCTTTGCATAATTGCACTCGCAGTGCAAAGAATAACACAATTTTCTGCTACCAGAAATATAAACCGCATTTTTATAACTTTCTGTTGTTTTAGCGTAGCAGAGGGGATTCGTTTTTGCTCTCGTTCCCACCAATATGACTCGTATAGCCAGGATCTAAATCTACGGCATGGCCGATAGTTAAACGATACTGAGACCTTACATGAACTTCTTGTGCGAACTTGATAAACATGACGTTTCACTTTCCCGCCAAAAAGTACTTTGTTTTAAAGATTTCATTTTTTTTTTTTTTTTTTTTTCAATTAAAAAAGTCATGTACTCTCGGTGTTTCCAGGTTTCAACTTATCTAACTAAGGGTGGATTCGACCAAACAAGAGTAAATATTAATCTCATACGTCAGTTTTGACATAAGTATTTCCCATACTGAAACTTTCAATGTGCCAGTTATACCAGGAGTTATTCTCGTGTAGGAGGCCTAGGTTTGGTGTGTGGTGTTTAGCCTTCCTACTTTTCAGTGTTGAGGAGAGGTAGTTGAAGTAAAACTCAATTGCTGGTTCAGAAGGGAATAATTTATTGGCGAAACAATGCCATATTTATTTACAAAACTTATGTACAACTAGACTACCTAAGCAACCATACATTTTGACCAATCGCCGTTTGATGTTATATTCTTGTCGTCTCGCTCCCACGATGTCTCTCTGTCATCGGGTTCGCGCAGTGTTCCGAGTGCGGCGCGAGTCTTCTGTCTCGCTCTCACGCTACCTCCTTGTCGCGCGGCGCGCGCGCGGAGTGCGAGGGGAGGTGTCGACTGGAGTGCCCGCTGCCCAGCCTCGATCTTTTCGACGGCGGGCAGCGGCGCAGGACGCACGCGTGTACCGGAGCGCGACGCGGCGCGTGCCCACGCGGCTCGCCGCTCCACACGTGGGCGTTGGTGATGCTGCTTGGTGACAGTGGTGCGAGCGGTGCTGGTGCTGCGATGAGGGACGGTGCGACGTGCAGTGGTCACAACGAAACAGCTCTTCTCAGAGCTATGCAACGGCTCTTGTCAGGGCCACATTCCTGTTTCTATTATGATGACCAATGTGGTGTTTCTGTGCTGAAAGTTGCTTGTGGCTTCGGCTGCAAACATTCTTTGTTTCTATTCGAAGACGATTTTATTGTGGTCGCTGGCGGCTACAGTACTCCCCCTCAAGCGAAGCGTACCGGCAGCTTGATGACTCGCCCTGCTCGCGTCGTGCGGGGGGCAGGGTCGCGCTCGGGCTGGCGGGCGGCGGGGGCGGCGCGAGCGTCGCGCTCGCTCCGCGCGGGCTGGCGCGCGGCTGGCTGGCGCGCGTCGGGCGCATCGTTGTCGTCGGCGGGAGCCGGTTGCTGAGCGGGAGCGGCGAGTGCGGTGTCTTCAGTGTTCATAGTGTAGGCCGGTTTCAATCGATCGATCGAAATCGTGGCTTCTCTTGCAGGTAACTGTAGTGTGAAATATTTGTCGTTTCTTCGAAGCACGGTGTAGGGTCCGTCGTAGGGTGGCTGTAGCGGTTTTTTCACGGCGTCGACTCGTACAAAAACTTGTTTGCACGATTTCAGGTCTGGGTGCACGAAGATTGAACGAGTGCTTCCATGCGAACTCGTTGGCGTCGGTCGTAGTTTGTTGATAGTGGCTCGTAGCTTCTCGACATAGGTGTAACCCATGGAGTCGTTCGCGATTGATGGGACGAAGAAATCGCCTGGTAGCCGTAAGTTGTGCCCAAGCGTGAGTTCAGCTGCACTCACACTGTCGTCGGTCCTGACGGCTGCACGGAGTCCAAGGAGGATTGTTGGTAGTTCTTCGACCCAGTTGGTGGTTGATAGGCGAGCTCGAAGTGCGGTCTTCATGCATCGATGCCAACGTTCGACGATGCCGTTGCTCTGGGGATGGTAGGGTGTGGTGCGAATCTTGGTGATGCCAAACAGCTTGGTGAGCTCTCCGAACAGGTGACATTCGAATTGTCGGCCTTGGTCGGTAGTTATTCGTGTCGGGCATCCAAATCTTGCAATCCATTGTTCATAAATAATCTTAGCAATTATTTCAGCGGTGATCTCTTGTATTGCGTGTGCTTCTGGCCATCGTGTAGCACGGTCGATCATTGTTAACACGTAGCGTTGACCTTGGGGTGAAGTCTTCAGCGGGCCAACGATGTCAACATGAAGGTGCTCGAAGCGTGGCGATGCGGGGAATGACGTAAGTGGGCTGTTAGTGTGTTTTTGAATCTTCGCGCGCTGACAACCGATGCATGTTTGAACCCATTTCTTTATGTCAGTGTTCATTGATGGCCAAAAGTACCTCTTCTGTATGAGTTTTCTCGTGGTTCTTACGCCGGGATGACTGAGTCCATGAATCGCATTGAACGCGATTATTCTAAACTCTTCAGTTAGGTATGGGCGTGCTGTTTGTGTTGATGTTTCGCAGTATATTTGCTTTGTAGTCGTATCCGGTAGCGATATTTGCTTCAAGGCAATGTTCGACTGTCGTAGCAGCGCTTGTATAGCGCTATCTCTCTCTTGCGCGTGAGCGAGCGCGTCGTAGTCGATCGTAGTCGGACAGCTGATGGCTTCTAGGCGAGATAAGGCGTCTGCTATGACGTTGTCTTGACCACTGATGTGTCTTATGTCACTAGTAAATTCACTAATGAATAAGAGTTGTCTTGTTCGGCGTGGTATTTCGTTGTCGGTCGATATCTTCTGCATTGAGTAGGTGAGCGGTTTGTGATCGGTGAAGATGATTGTTTCTCGGCCTTCTATGATTTTTCTGAAGTGTTTGACTGCCATGTATATTGCTTGAAGTTCTCGGTCGAATGTAGAATACTTTTGTTGCGCAGGTGTGAATTTCTTCGAGTAGTAACCGAGAGCTTGCCACTTGTTGTCTACGAGTTGTTGTAGTACGGCGCCGGCACATGTGTTTGACGCGTCACACATTAGTGCGAGCGGGACGGAGTGATGCGGGTGAGCGAGGTAGGTGGCGTCTTCAATACATTTCTTGCAGTTTTCGAAGGCTTGCGTTGATTGCTCGGTCCATTGTATTTCAGTTTTGTCGTGTTTTTTAGTTTTGTGTAGGAATGCGTGTAGTGGTGCTTGAACTATTGCGGCGTTAGGGATGTTATCTCGGTAGTAATTTATCATACCGAGAAAACGTCGGAGCTCTTCGATAGTTTTCGGTTGAGGGTACTCGGTGATAATCTTGACCTTTTCTTTCGGTGGTTTGATACCGTCTTTGGTGACTGTGTAACCGAGAAAAGTTACTTCGGGCTGGCCAAACACACACTTGGCCGGGTTTATTGTGATGCCGTATTCTTCCAGGCGTTGTAGGACGATGCGCAGGTGTTGGCGGTGCGTTGGCTCGTCGGTTGAAGCCAGGAGGAGGTCGTCAACGAACGGATACACGAAATCGAGGTCTCGTAGTACTTCGTGTATGAAGCGTTGGAAGGTTTGGCCTGCGTTCTTGAGACCCGGACACATTCGAGGGAACTCAAATAACCCAAATGGCGTGATGATGGCGGTTTTCTCTATGTCTTGCTCTTGAACTGGCAATTGCTGGTAGGCTCGGTTGAGGTCCAGTGTCGAAAATACTTGCTTGCCGTGTAGTTGATACGTAAAGTCCTTTATTCTCGGTATCGGGTAGCGGTCGGGTTTAGTGATGTTGTTGAGCCGTCGATAGTCGCCACAGACTCGTAGATCTCCGTTTTTCTTTGGTACTATGTGAAGAGGGCTTGACCACGGGCTCTTGCTTGGTCTGCAGAGGCCTTGTTGCATCATGTTTTCAAACTCCTTTTTGACTTGATTGTAGCGGTGCGGCGGGATCGGTCGGGGGCGGCAGTGGAGTGGCGGGCCAGTTGTTTCGATGAAATGTTCGACGTTGTGCTTCGCGTTGAGTTTCATTGATGTTAACCGAGTAGTACCCGGGTATTCAGCGAGTATGTCGTGGTATGACTGTCGTACATCGATGCTGCGAATTGTTGGCGTGTTGTTGAATGATCTTGCAGTGTTGGTTTGTAGCTTCGTGGTATTGTCGATGAGTCGTTGATTCTTTAAATCAACTAACAAGTTGTGATGTTTGAGGAAGTCGGCCCCTATTATAGGCTTGCTTACTGCGGCTACGATGAACTTCCACTTGTATGGTCTTCGAAGGTTGAGGTCGAGTTCTAGTGTCTTCTCTCCGTAGGTAGGGATGATGGTGTTATTTGCAGCGTAGAGATTGAATGGCAATGGTTTACCACACGATCCCTTCTTCTTTGGTATGACTGAGATGTTAGCGCCGGTGTCGATCAGGAATGATAATCTTGAGTTTTTGTCGGTGACGAATAGGCGGTAAGACTTGTTTGCTACGTTGGATTCCGCCTCAGCCAACGTTTGTTTTAGTTTTCCGTTTTCTCGTTGACAAAACTGCACGGCGATGTGCATTTTCTTGCATTTTTGCCGAACTTGCGGTGGTAATAGCAGTACGGTGAAGGCGTGCTATCTCGCTCACGCGGGTACGGGCTGTGCGAGCGAGAGGGCGATGTCTGCTTTCCTTGTCTGCCGCGGGAGTGATGGTATTGTTGGTAGCGCGATCGTGGGTTGTTGTAATTATCTCTGCTGTAGTTGTAGGCTCTTAATTCTGCAACTTCGATTTGTAATTTTCTTACTTCCTCGACGAGAAAATGCATGTCGACATGTTGGTCTTGCTGGCGTAGCGGCGGTGCGTGGGCGGCAGCGGAGACTGCAGAGACTTGATGAGATTGCTCGATCATCTTGTCGGCGAGTTTTGATAGTTCGTCCAGCGCTGTGTCCTTGCTGATGGTGTCGCTGACAACGAGTACGGAGCGGACGTGAGGTGGCAGCAAGTTCATCCACATCAGCCTCAGCGTGTTGTCCGGAACCTTGTTGCGGGCGAGTGTCCGCATGCGGCGTAGTAGTTGGCTGGGTCGCTGGTCGCCGAGTTCCATGTCGGACAGGAGTTTCTGCAGTTGGCGGCCGTCGGACTCTTCGTACACGGACACCAGTCGCTCCTTCAGTACTGTGTACTGGTTTTCTGCGGGCGGGTCGTACAGCAGGTCGCAGACTTGCTCGATGTCTTCCTTCTCGAGTTGCGCGATGACCATTTGTGCTCGCTGGGCTTCGCTCCTCTTCAGGTCGTTGGTTGCTGCTTCGAAAGCGATGAACCAGAGCCGAGGTCTGTCGCGCCAAAACGGTGGGACACGCATGGACAATGCAATGCCCGATACTTCTTGCGCCGTTGTTGCTTGTTGCTCTTCCATGTTCAGTTTTCAGACGGGGTCACCACTGTAGGAGGCCTAGGTTTGGTGTGTGGTGTTTAGCCTTCCTACTTTTCAGTGTTGAGGAGAGGTAGTTGAAGTAAAACTCAATTGCTGGTTCAGAAGGGAATAATTTATTGGCGAAACAATGCCATATTTATTTACAAAACTTATGTACAACTAGACTACCTAAGCAACCATACATTTTGACCAATCGCCGTTTGATGTTATATTCTTGTCGTCTCGCTCCCACGATGTCTCTCTGTCATCGGGTTCGCGCAGTGTTCCGAGTGCGGCGCGAGTCTTCTGTCTCGCTCTCACGCTACCTCCTTGTCGCGCGGCGCGCGCGCGGAGTGCGAGGGGAGGTGTCGACTGGAGTGCCCGCTGCCCAGCCTCGATCTTTTCGACGGCGGGCAGCGGCGCAGGACGCACGCGTGTACCGGAGCGCGACGCGGCGCGTGCCCACGCGGCTCGCCGCTCCACACGTGGGCGTTGGTGATGCTGCTTGGTGACAGTGGTGCGAGCGGTGCTGGTGCTGCGATGAGGGACGGTGCGACGTGCAGTGGTCACAACGAAACAGCTCTTCTCAGAGCTATGCAACGGCTCTTGTCAGGGCCACATTCCTGTTTCTATTATGATGACCAATGTGGTGTTTCTGTGCTGAAAGTTGCTTGTGGCTTCGGCTGCAAACATTCTTTGTTTCTATTCGAAGACGATTTTATTGTGGTCGCTGGCGGCTACACTCGGATAAAAGTTTGGTCGAAAAGGGCCTAAACGGAATAAAGAAAAATAAAAATAAAATAACAAATATTACTACAAAGTAAGATTTAACTGTACACACATTTCTAGCCCTAAAATTAAAATTCAGTGTTACAGTGTTTATAACAAAACTCCTCGACATGGCATAGCCGATTTTTATGAAATTTTGCGTGGTTTTGGTCTGATTTTAGAATAGGACGCAAAACTATTTTTCATACTCGTAGGTGCAAAACGTTTGTAGGTCAGTTAGTAAACTGTAAAATAAAAAGCAAATTTAGTGACGTCAGAGGCACTCTTGCTACAAAATCTATGTGTAATAACTACCCTATACATCACTGCGCCTCGCGGCCTACATTAGTTCTGGCGTTTGCATAATCGCACCGGCGCGGCAACAGCTGTTGCGAGTCCGAGAGAATTACGAGTTTCACTGAAACGTCCTTTAATAAAGTAAAAGTTATCTACATAACGTGACGTGACGGTCGGTGACGCACTGTAACCGGCCTAACAAAATTATAAATGTATTATAATATTTGTCGTAAAGCGCTGGTAGAGCAAAAAAAGAATAAGACATGTAAAGGCTCCAAGAGCATTTTACGATTTGTAAGAACTAATTCAATTTCTTCTTCTTCCTCGGTCCCTTACTGATGAGGATCGCGACCACAGATAGTGCTCCTCCGCAAACTGCGGTCATAATTCAATTAGTCTATGCAAATAAAGATATTTTTTTTTCACGTTCTATCATTAAATCAAATGTCATTTGTTTATTTTTAAATTGCCTACATAAACCGACGTCGTTAGGTTATTGTTTGTGGTAGGAAAACATAAACATTCCAGTTTCAACACGGACTTTTCTAGACTTCTAGAGTATAGTTGAAGTTGATGATTTGGTGTTTAATTTATTAATAAAACATGAAGGTGGGTCCAGTTCCCGGAAGACAATATATGTATGTATTTAAAAAATCAAATCTGCGACTTGGCCCGTGGACCAAGCTAAAAGTCGCTGGAAGACTCAATGTCTTATCGTTAATACAGACTAAATTTAAATTTGCTCTCCTAATTAAATGGGAAATCATCCAAACCGTTTCACACGTATTTCTTTTACCCTATTTCGGTATCAAACTCAAGACTTCAGGGTCAAAAGTACATTCAAACAACTAGACTACGAATGCGTCTTGTGACCGTGTCGCGTTGAGTTCGTGACCCAAATTCTTCTGTCTTTGAAATGCAAAGGAAACGCAGGACTGCCCTGACCTTTGTCAAGCAGCGAATTAAAGCGCCAAAACAATGTTGGTAGACAATTTGACATTCGATGTCGATTCGATAAATCGGATTTGTGTCAAACTTTAGAATAGAGTGAAGCGATGTTATTTAGGTAATTGATTTATCTATTATTTGTTTAACTTCCAGAAATGCGTGGAGATGTCATTTAATTAATTAATTATTTAGATACCATTTAGAAATGTGTGTAAACGGATACAAATGTGATCATAAATACGGTCCTTACTGTAGCGACTGTACGACACAGTGGGAAAAAACATTTTTATGTGTAAGTAGTTCAAAAAGTTATTACATTAAAATAATTTTCCCCAAAAGTTTAACCCTCTTGTAAATTAGACTCAAAAGACAGCGTAAAGTGAACTCAATATTCTATACAGAAATCTGCTACGATCGAAATTAGGTCAACAGCTTTGATTGTTCCCAGGCTTAACCTGCTGTCAAAGGTAGCCCGCCAATCTTACGTAACTAACGGCTTCAAATTTTTAGTTACGGAATCGTCGGGTCACTTCGACCCCAGCGGGCCTGGCGACCCACATCGAGGGTTAACACGCCGCAGAGTGCAAGAGCGGGTCGATGTGCGCGCGCCGCAACAGGTGAATGGGAGAGGGATTTACACGGCGCGATTGAGGGTTGGGAACGATACGATCGCGATATTGCTTTGCAATCATCGTTTAATAGATGCCTAATGCTTAATATGACATCCTTCATTGCCAATTCTAGAGAGAAAGGACCTTATAGCAGCTCGGATTTAATGAGGGGTATTTACAATTTAAGCATCATTAATCATAGTTGTGATTGTGAATCATAAATTAGGCTCATTTCGGTACAGGCATAGCTTGACAAATGAAATGGCATTATACAGCTAAATGGGTAAAATCTATTTTTGAGAATACCTCGAGTTCTTATAATGTGTGAAATAACGATTATCGTTTACAGATTGTAATCAAATAAAACGTAACATAAATAAATAACTGTAGTTATGAAAATAATTTGTTCAGCTTTATCAATATGCTTCTTTACTAAGTAAAAGGTCTTTGACACAGACTCAATACATTTTTGCGTAAATTTTAGGAAATCGGATTGGCTAATAAATATCAATTTAATTCAATTTTCCCGTACAGTGTAAAACCGCCTTTTTCAGTTTGGCCTGCTCCGCAGATACATAATTGAATGGACCAAATTATTTATCGGCGATTGTACTGTTGGCTTTGACAACTTAATCGCTCGGAATTATGAGCTGAGCGAGCGGAACGGTATGGGCAGAGGAAGTATATGAGCTTAGTAAACTTAGAAATTCGATTTTAGTACAGTTTTGGTAGACTTAGGCTGGGTTGCACCATCTTACTTTAACTTTGACAAACGTCAAAAATATGTCAAACTCCATACAAAACGCACCGGTTATCGTTATTTACGGTCAAAGTTAGGTGGTGCAACTCGGCTAAGGCGGCCAACTTTATAATAAGTCAATGCGGGACACCCACCCCTATTCACAATAAGACTTAGGATTTGTTGGAATTGTTAATGGTGTAATTAAATTAGAAACAAACAACACTACTACCGAATTAACATTTAGTAACAGCCGTACACACACACACGCTTGATCATATACTGCGGCAGCAACGGCGCGCCGCGTCTCGTCATTTGTATTTTGATGTGGAACACTTTTATGCGAGCAAAACGATGGGAAACGAGGAATGCGGGACATACGGGACGCCTTGGACGATTTGCGGGACTATTTTATTAAATATTGCAATGCGGAATTGCAACTGTCATTACGGGACGGTCCCGCAGAATGCGGGACGGTTGGCCGCCTTAAACTCGGCCTTACTTACTTTAAACGGAACGCGGGACATCACGCTTAAATAAATCGTATTTTAAAAAAATGCAACAAAATGTAACCTTCATTAGTTATAAGTACCTTATTGAAATAGTATACTTATTTAGGTACCATAGATAGCAAGGAGCGCGTCCTGCGATTAAATTATAATCCCATCAAAAACCTCTTGGTCCTTCCTTCCTTAAACTTTTATTTTACAAAAAAAGGTTTGTATTTTTTATCTTTACCAAAGTTGAACGATATTGGTTCAGCAACTTAGATGTGGAAATGGAATAAACTAACAAACATACATTTATTTTCACCCATAATATCAGACGTTTAAGATGCTATAAAAGTGTTTTAACTGCTAATTTTATAACACAACAGGCGGTCGCAGAGCGATCTCATATTTTTTGCTCATAAAGGTGAGCGCTGGCACCTTTGGTGCTTTAGCAAAGTAAATCCTAGCCCGTCGGGCTAAAGTTCAAACTTAGATGAGACTGTTTGCCCTGGGGAGGCCAAGTGATAGCCGTTAACACGTGCTCCGTAGGGATTGAATTAGAGTAATGATCAAAGGCTCCGCTTAAGAAAACAACATACGTAAGCAAATATATACCTTAGTCCCTTTTGAGAGAGGGGAAACTCGCATTTTATTTGAAAACCCTGGGTGAAAGTTTTTGCGAAGATGACGAAAGTTATTTTAGACTTTATAACTTATTAATAGAATAGGTTATTGAATGAGTGTCAGATATGATAATACAACATTGAACGTATATGTCACCGGAAAATAACAAGATCCGCAAGTTTATTAGTTTCCTAGAAAATGTATAATCCTACTAATATTATAAATGCGAAAGTTTGAATGTCTGGATGTTTGTTACTCTTTCACGCAAAAACTACTGAACGGACTTTGATGAAACTTTTCAGTATTATTGTTTATAGCCTAGAATAAAATATAGGCTATAATCCTACGAAAGTTTAATTTCCTAGGAATTGACAAATACTTATGCAGGAACTTTTTCACCCATTCAAGGTTTTTGTAACAAAAAGTGGCCTATAGATTTAGCTGCTTTTGGTGTGAAAACGTTAAGTAGTTAGTTATCTTTTCAAATCCCTTTACAATCTTTTCGTTTCTCAAGTATATAATATCATTAATGATCAATTTACTTTAAAAGATTTCTATCAACATAATTATTATCATCCCAACTTATTTATTCTCCATTTTCTTCCGACCACTCAATAAAGCAAGCTTTATGAAAAACTCGGAGGTATTAGCAAGAGCCGACATGGACGAGGCTGCCTCATTACAAGGCTCTTTATTTTTAAATTTCCCTCAAATAGCTTCAGGCAGATCTCCGAAACTTGTACTATTATTATACAGGGTGACTTTGCAATCAGCATCCTTTTTTTTTAATAAACTCTATAGAACAATTTAAGAATACAACTTAATCTTAATTAAGTATTTCTAATCGTGTTATTTTTCACAAAAAACATAGTGAAAATCTCATGTGTACACAGTGCCCATATCTTAAGTTTTAATGGTTTTGGACACCATGATGTCTATTAAGCTTTGCAGTTAACTGTGTACGTATTTTCTATGAACAAAGCAAATAATCCACGCGAGGTAATTTGGAAACCGCGCGCAGCGGATACCTACAAATAATTAAATAAGAAAAAAAGATTTTGTTTTCTTTACGTAAATCGATTAACTTACTGATTCTGAGTAGCTCCTAAAAATTTGGACACTGATTGAATAATCACCCTGTATAAGTATTCTGTGGTAAAAGTAAGTTTCTGAAGATATTGTTACATTACATACCTAGTTTAGAATGTCTTCAGGCAGAGAAACGTATAATTGAAAGTTAGATTTAACTCAAGATTTTATTTAGAACTATAAAAAATACACGAATTTCAACCGTAAATCATAGTAGTACCACAGAATAATAATAAGTACTACGTACAGAAGTTTTACTTCGCGAAGGTATTTAAAAAAATATATGCTCAATGTCATTAACAATATGGTGTAATTTAACCTGTCTCAAAAGTCAAGCACCATTTTGTTGACAAACGTCAGTGATCGGCACTGCGCCGAAGCTATAGGGCTGACTTCGGTAAAATGATGTGACGTGAGATGCCAAACTGCGGAAAATGGCGGAGGAAATACATGATTTAGTATGAATTATCATGAATAATATTAACTACTTATTTACCTCTCAGTGTCTTGAGGCAACTTAAAAAAGTACATTATGTGTTTTTATTATTATTTAGGCAGTTAAATACTGCACAGTATTTAGTACACCATTTTCTTTATTTTCTTCCATCATACACAAGAATACGCGTGCGTGAGTCATTGTTCGCTCGTATGTGAGGCCTTGTCGAATAGTATCCTGTAGGTGGGCCATCGTGCGTGTTTTGTTTTCGAAGTAAACTCGCAGAGATGAACAGGCCTGGTAGTACAACATATTCAGAGTTTGTCGGAGAAAAATGACATGTAAAAGTCAGATTTGACTCAAGTTTTCTAGCTATTAAAACCAGGCCTGTTCATCTCCGCGAGTTTACATTGAAAACAAAACACGCACGATGGCCCACCTACAGGATACTATTCGACAAGGCCTCACATACGAGCGAACATTGACTCACGCACGCGTATTCTTGTGTATTATGGAAGAAAATAAAGAAAATGGTGTAGTTAATACTGTGCAGTATTTAAAACTGCCTAAATAATAATAAAAACACAGAGTGTACTTTTTTAAGTTGTCTCAAGACACTGAGAGGTAAATAAGTAGTTAATATTATTCATGATAATTCATGCTAAATCATGTATTTCCTCCGGCATTTTCCGCAGTTTGGCACCTCATGTCACATCATTTTACCGAAGTCAGCCCTATAGCTTCGGCGCAGTGCCGATCACTGACGATTGTCAACAAAATGGTGCTTAACTCTTGAGACAGGCTAAATTACACCATATTGTTAATGACATTGAGCATACATGTAGGGCTGGGGTTCTCAAGAGAAACTTCAGCTTTCAGTTTCGTGAAAATACACCGTTTATTTCCAATAACTTTAGCGGAGCACACCTGCACGTCATGGCAGTTGGGACGAGAGAGAGCGAGCCTCGCACCTTTCATTCAATCCTATCATTCGGTTTATTTTAACGTTTCACTATTTGAACGTTTCAACGAAATTAAAAAATAACAGTTAAAGTTTGTTTTCTTTTACATTCCTACAACTCGGCCATCCTGCAACTCAATCTGACCTCAGATTGACTACGAATTAGAAAGTGACTCTACATTTCAAAATAACTCTACATTTAGACATGACTCTACATTTCAACACGACTCTACATTTCAAATTGACTCTACAATCTACATGACTCTACATTTTACATTGACTCTACAATCTACATGACTCTATATTATACATTGCAAAAGGAAAAACTGCATATTTCAAGTTAAAATAAAATAATTACTCAAACTACATCCGCTTAGACAACTTTAACAAACAAAATCTCTTTTCATTCATCGTCTTGCTAGCTCTCTACAACAAGGTTAAAGTATGGTTACTTATTCTAGACTTAAGTAAATTTCAGTATTACACAGGTAGTAATCTAGTTCTAACTCAAGTAATTATTATCAAGTAAGCTTAAACGTTTTATCAATTCATGTTACTATTGTTAGCTTCAAGTTTAGGTACATTTTTTATTCAATGATTTAACTAAATATACACAAAAGTATACAATATTAAATTTTTTGAAGTCTTTAAAGGATATGTTACATTCGACTTTTGAAGTCTTTAAAAGTTAAGTTTCATTCAACTTTTTGAAGTTTATAAAAGGTAAGTTTATGAAATTGATATGACACAGAAAATTACATCTTAGGATTGTGTAAACACAATAAAATTAAAGTTATGTTATAGAAGAAATATTAGTACAACAAATAGCATACAGGTTGACATCGTGGAAGTGGCACTCATTGTTAAGAATTTTGAAAAATGCAATTTACTACACCAGGAGGGGTGTCTAAAATAATTATTTCAAAGTGAATAAACTAAAAACAAAATAGTCAGACACAGGTAAAGCGAAGTCAAGGCCACCTCTTCATGTAGTCCACACCAGTTGTAGTTTTTTATGGGCCCTTCCTTACCTCTGTCTATTTTTTCCACCTCGTAGCGGTCTTTTCCAAGTAGTTTTACCACTTTATAAGGTCCAAAAAATTTCTGTCTTAGCTTCAAAGCATTTCCAAACTGTGTTCTTTGTATTGCCACTATATCACCTTCGCTATATTTCTGCCCTTCTTTTCTCTTTTTATTGAATGTCTTTCTGTTTTCTTCTTGAATTTTCAGAATCTGTACCTTTGCCTCTTTTCGTAAACTGTCTCTTTTCTCTATAAACTCCTTCCGATGCTCTTCTTCTAGATATTCTAATATTTTCAGATCTTCTTTTAATCTCAACTGAGTTCCAGTAAGTAGTTCGAATGGTGAAGTGTTGATAGATCGCTGGTAAGTACTATTAATTACTCTCTGTAATTGGCTGACATATTTGTACCAGTGTGTGGGTTCTTCTATACACATTTTAGCTAAAGTTGAAATTATAATCTGGTTCATTCTTTCGACTTGACCGTTGCCACGTGGAATTCCTGTCGTGATGGTAATATGTGAGATCTCTTCTTCCTGACAATACTGTTGAAATTCACTTCCAGTGAAGGCTGTACCGCGGTCTGTCACAATACGTCTTGGGTTACCATAATCCTTCTGATGTAACCTCAATTTCTCCACTGTCTCTTTTGCTGTAACTGTCTTCACAGGATAGATCCACACAAATTTAGTATACGCATCAATTACAGTTAAAATGTAGTTGTACAGCTTCTTCGTCGCATCCAATGGTCCCAAATGATCACAATGTAGTGTATCAAAAGGTAGGTCTCCTTTGTCAATTACATTTAAAAATCCTTCCTTTCTTCCAGATTTTCTAGTAGCCAATAAGCATGGTACGCATGTCGTGATAATCTTTTCCATCTTTTCATCTAACTTATCAATGTGATAATCTCGTTCCAAGATATCTTTCATTTTCTTCTTTCCAAAATGACCTATTCCATGAGCTCTTTTTATCATTTCCATGTTCATGATTTCAGGTAATACTAATTTCTTTTCAATTCCTTTATAAACAATATCATTCTCCAAATAATAATCTTCATAGTCTTTCTCCCTGAGTATTTGTTTTATTGCTTTCAAACGATCATCTTCTTCTTGTGCTTTCTTTATCTTTGCTTGCAATTCTAGAGTAACAAAACAAATATTCCTGCTGAGTGAGTCAACATGTTTCATCTTCTCTCCTGCTCTGTGCTCTATTTTATAGTCGAAATCCTGTAGATACAATATCCATCTTGCCACCTTCGCAGAAACATCCTTCTTGTTCAAAGTCTTCTGAAAAGCTTCGCAGTCTGTAACGATCTTGAATGGTATGCCCATGAGGTATCTTCTAAACTTTTTCACACTTTCCACCACCGCTAACGCTTCTAGTTCATAGCTGCTACACTTTTGTTGAGCTTCTGTTGTTTTTCTACTCATGTAATGAACCGGATGCATTCCTCCATCATTGGGGTCTCTTTGTAGCAATATGGCCGCATAACCATATTTAGATGCGTCTGTATGCACTTCAGTTTCGAGATGCATGTCGAAGATTCTCAGCACAGGTTCACAGCATAACTTCGCTTTAAGCTTTTCAAATGCTTGCTTTTGTTCTTCACCAAAGTAGAAATTACCCGTCTTCAGTAAGTCACTCAAGGGTCTTGCGATAAATGCATAATCCTGAATGTATTTCCTAAAGTGTGATGTAAGTCCAATAAAACTGTGTACTTCTTTCAAATTATTCGGCACAGGAAACTTTGAAACAGCCTTCGTCTTCTCTGGAGATGGTTTTACGGTTCCATTTTCGATAACATGTCCGAGGTACTCGACGGATTTCTGCAGTATCTGCGTCTTTTTCCAATTAATCTCGAGTCCGTAGTCAGCTGCAACTTTCAGTACTTCTCTGAGTCGCTCGATTCCCTGTTTTTCATTCTCTGCTAAAACAATTACATCGTCGATGAATATAAGAATTATGCCTCGTCTTACCAGATCAGAAAAAATTATGTTGATGTACCTAGTGAAATATTTTGGACAAATTGAAAGCCCAAATGGTGCACGTAGAAATTCGTATTGTCCTTCTGGGTTGCTCGTCACAAAAGCTGTATATTTCACTGATTCTTCTTCTATTGGCAGGTGGAAAAATCCGTTCTTTAAATCCAACGTACTGAACACTCTCGCTTTACTCAGCTTGTCGATATGATCGTCAATCACTGGCAATGGATGTTCGTCTTTGACCATCTTTTGGTTTATCTTCCGGTAATCTACGCAGACTCTTATTTTCCCGTCTTTCTTCTTCACTATCACAAGAGGACTAGCATACTCCGAATAGCTTGGTTGAATAATACCTTTTGTTAGCCATTCATCAATCTGCTCTTTCACCAATGCTTCTTCGGCCAAAGCCAATCTTCGTGGTCGTTGTGAAACTGGGATGTCATCTTTCAAAACTATCTTCAACTTGATTGGTGCTTCTTAAACTTTCAGTGGTTTGTAACTGTCGATAATCTCTTGGATAACTGGGATTTCACTCTGTTCTTCGCAGCTAGAAAACATACACATCTGATATGAACTGTCATAAAACTGTGGCCTAACCTCAACTTCGCCTCTGTCAACAATGACTATTGTGTTTACTAAAAATGGTTGACCTAAAATAACCTGATATGGAATTACCTCTGTGGGAATCACGTGAAAAGAAACATGATACTTGTGACCATCGATAACTAAACTAGCTGTAAACTTACCAAATGAGTGCACCTTACACGATCCCAATCCTATGAGAGACATTTTCTCTCCTTCGAAATCTGAAACATGACATTTTATGTTATTAAACAGTTTGACACTGATTAAATTTAAATCACTGCCCGTATCCACTAAACACTTTACCTCGTGACCGCATAATTTCGCATTTTTAATTGATTTATTGTGGAAAACATCGCAATTGTTTATGTTCATGACACTACGCCGATCTTGACACTGAATGAGTGAAGAACCGCTTGAGTAATCTGACGTTGACGTTGACATTGACGTTTCTCGGGTCATCATTCGGTCAGCGTCGTTCGTTGACATTGACGTTTCTCGATTCGTCATTCGGTCATCGGAAATACGACTTGCTTCATTCGCTGCGTCAGCGCCACCTAGCGTCGTCCGATCGAAGCCGTGAACGAACATCGATTTTCGTTCGGTCTTTGTTCCGCTTGTCGATGGATGACTCACCTCCGCGCTCGACGACCGTTTGCACTCTGCTCCAATATGGCCGTATGAATTGCAACGAAAGCATTTGACGCCTCTCGTGCAATTACTCGACAAATGTCCACACTCGCCGCACTTGTAGCATCGTGGCTGCACTTTTGATGTTACAGGATATATCACTTTCGCAGGTTTCGGTCTTGAATCGCGTCTTGTAGCATCTTGCTTTTTTGTCTTTTGCTTGAACGCCTCGTAAAGTGTAATTTTCTCTTCAAGTACTGGATACGTCGTCACGCCATAAAATAGTAGTTTGTTCGACTCGAAATCGGATATTCCATCTATGATGTACTGGATAGCCACGTAGTCAGGGAACTTCGCCCTTCTGCCAAGCTCTTTCATGATTAGCATGTATTGATAGTACGTCTCATCTGCACGTTTTTTTCGCGCGCTCATCATCTCGTGCATCTGTTTGACGTTGATCGCTTCAGGGAATTCTTTCTGCAGCGCAGTCTTTAGTTCGTCGTAAGTCTTAAATACCTTTTCAGTTCTCAGCCAGAGTTGTGCCGTTCCGGCGAGCGACCTCCTTGCGATGATGAGTTTCTGTTGGCCTGTCCAACCGAAAATTTCTGCGTTGTCATCAATATCTTGCACCCATTTCGTTGATGAGTACGTTAATTCATCGCCGGTGAATTTAGGTATACCGTCCATTATGTAGTGACCGGTAATGGTTTTTGCGTCGTCGTTTTTAGAATAATCTTCGTTTCTTTCTTCAGCCATCGTCGTCGTTATAATATCGTCTTCTTCAAAAGCGTCGTAAAATAAGCCGTCGTCGTCGTTGGTGCTCTGCCGCCTTACGTTGCCAATTTCTGCACGTTGCCGCTCGTGATTGCCGGTAATGGCGCCGTCCACGCCACGCTCCACGATTATTTCCGTCGTACAATCTCAAGAGATCCAGCCCTGATGAAAGTCGTTATCCCGGACGAGGAGTTGTAGGGCTGGGGTTCTCAAGAGAAACTTCAGCTTTCAGTTTCGTGAAAATACACCGTTTATTTCCAATAACTTTAGCGGAGCACACCTGCACGTCATGGCAGTTGGGACGAGAGAGAGCGAGCCTCGCACCTTTCATTCAATCCTATCATTCGGTTTATTTTAACGTTTCACTATTTGAACGTTTCAACGAAATTAAAAAATAAAAGTTAAAGTTTGTTTTCTTTTACATTCCTACATACATTTTTTTAAATACCTTCGCGAAGTAAAACTTCTGTACGTAGTACTTATTATTATTCTGTGTTAAAACTATGAATAAAATACCTTAAATCAAAGTAGTAGTACATTATTTAGAGATCGGTCGAAAAACATGTTGATTAAAAGTTAGATTTGACTCAAGTTTCCTGCCTATTAATGTAAAAAGAACACGAATATAAACCTGAAAATAAAGTAGTAATATACACTCGCGAGCAAAAGTATGGAATCACTTACATGAAGTTGTTTCCACGCGAACTTGTGTACTAACGAATTTGTTAGTAACAAAAAAAGTGGCACCATTTTAAAGATTAAACTTTTATCTTTAAATTGATACCAAATTCATTTAAATCACACCAGTATTTAAAAAGATATCCCGGCTGATGTGAAGAAGTAACGAAAAAGACATGTATGAACTGTTTGATACGTCGCGAGTTGCGGCCTATTTACCCCCTATAAAAGCACGCGTTTTCGGATTTTTGCTTTCACACGTTGATTCATACACATCTCCGCTTCTTTTGACACTTTACCTGGGATTCTACACCTTCAGAAGCAGCACAAATCGTTGCACTATTGCAAGAAGGGCTCAGCCAGCGGGCTGTCGCACGTCAGCGCCACATAAGCCAGTCCTGGGTTTCGAAAGTTTTAAGACGCTTTCGGGAGACTGGTGACTTTATCCCGAGACCAAGTTCTGAACAGCGCCGGCGCACATCGCAGAGGGAAGACCGTTTTTTCATGTCAACCTCTCTATGAAATCGTCATTTGACTGGAATCGACGTCCAGTAAGAGCTCAGAAATGTCCGTAAGATAGCTGTTAGCGAGTAGACAGTTTGTCTAAGACATAAGCAATAGAATTTAACTCCAAAAAGGCCTGCCACAGGCTCGAAACTGACGGCAGGTCACCGATAAGCACGCTTTCAATTTGCTCGTACACATCTCGATGTTAAGTCGAGCAAGCCACCCCCATAAGCCACTGTTTCAGCGAACCAGCACTGCAAAAATCGCCCCTCAGGCCGCCTATAAACCCGACCTCTTCGACTGCTGCCCTGCAAACACAGTTTGCATTCATCGGAGAACAGAACTCGCCTCCATTACTCGCCTTCCCATCGAGATGTGTACGAGCAAATTGAAAGGGTGCTTATCGGTGACCTGCCGTCAGTTTCGAGCCTGTGGCAGGCCTTTTTGGAGTCAAATTCTATTGCTTATATCTTAGACGAACTGTCCACTCGCTAACAGCTATCTTACGAACATTTCTGAGCTCTTGATGGACATCGATTCCAGTCAAATGACGATTTCATAGAGAGGTTGACATGAAAAAACGGTCTTCCATCTGCGATGTGCACCGGCGCTGTTCAGAACTTGGTCTCGGGATAAAGCCACTAGTCTCCCGAAAGCGTCTTGAAACTTTCGAAACCCAGGACTGGCTTATGTGGCGCTGACGTGCGACAGCCCGCTGGCTGAGCCTATCTTGCAATAGTGCAACGATTTGTGCTGCTTCTGAAGGTGTAGAATCCCAGGTAAAGTGTCAAAAGAAGCGGAGATGTGTATGAATCAACGTGTGAAAGCAAAAATCTAAAAACGCGTGCTTTTATAGGGGCTAAATAGGCCGCAACTCGCGACGTATCAAACAGTTCATACATGTCTTTTTCGTTACTTCTTCACATCAGCCGGGATATCTTTTTAAATACTGGTGTGATTTAAATGAATTTGGTATCAATTTAAAGATAAAAGTTTAATCTTTAAAATGGTGCTACTTTTTTTGTTACTAACAAATTCGTTAGTACACAAGTTCGCGTGGAAACAACTTCATGTAAGTGATTCCATAGTTGTGCTCGCGAGTGTATTTAGAGATAGGCAGATAAAATTATAAATTAAAAGTTCAAGTTTTCTAGGTTTTCTACCTATTAAAATATGAAAAAGACACGAATAATAAATATAAAGCCATAAATCAAAGTCACAGTCGACAGCATATTTTATCAAACTACCTTTTTGTAGCAAAACCACTCTTATTACAACTATATAAGCTAGTGTTTAACTTGTTGTGCCATTACCTGTATTTATTATAAGAATGAGTATTAAAAACGTGGGTACCTAAACGTAGCTTTGCTCATTGAGAGGGATTACTATGACGAATTACTTCAAGAGCGAGTTTTATGTTTGCAGTTCACGTAACTTTAACGCCGAGTGTGTTATAAATGCCGAATCGTAGGGTTGACCGAGTCAAAGAATAAAGCAAATACAGATAAACCATTATAAAGCAAGGTTGAACTGTATTATGAAATTCACAACAAGCAACCTTTGAATTTCATTTAATTTTTTTACGTTTCACGTCTACTCCATCTACTTTCAACTTATTTATATTACTTATGCTGCATTTCAATATTCAATCCTAATCTAAATTGGACGGATTTGGATTGTTAACTGTCAAATTTTAATAATGTTTTTGGCCAAAATATCTGCGGTTTTTGATGTTTTGACACTTTTATATTGTTTATAAAACTATTTAAACAATATTAAAGTGTAAATGCATCGAACATTTTGGAAATATAATCTAGAACTGAATTCAATTTGACAGTTGTAATCCGGATTTGGACAAGGAAACGGGCGTTAGTCTACAAAATTGTGAAAAAACCTTTGAATTGCTTCATGACGTTTAGAGTTCATTCTTACACTACTTATCAATAAAAGTGTGATCTTTATTTTCTTCACCCTGATCTACCATTTGACTTATTTGTAACTATCAAAATTATTTTCATTTACAAAATTACGACCTTTATTTCTAAAATCTTACTAGTAAAGTAAAAAATACCTCTTACATAGATGCCATTATGGAAAAAAAAAATTAGACTAATATGCAGTTGACTGTACGAATTGTGCGATTGTGGTCAAATACCTGCCTTGTTTTGCATAAAAAAATCTGTGATATCCATCGAGTTGACAACCCTACAAGAGCGAAATACAATGTTAAGGAGATAAACCCGTAAAACCCCGTGATGAGAGTTCTTACTTCTGTTTAAATGTAAGTACTCCATATTACGATACTTTGAGATTATACACTCAACAATATTGCGCATATTTCAAGTTTTAATACAAAGAGAACAGATTACGCTATTAAAAAGATTAGCTTGGGTTTTCAGGTTTTGGTTTACTAAGTTGGTCACTGAAGTAGTTGCGTCGACTACTTTGGAGCACTGGCCGCATTTTGCAAATAAAATTGCTACATTTTTTGGAAGTAAACAGTCATAAATTATCTATAGAATCAAGCAGTGTTTATTTTATAGCTACCCTATATATCAGACCTGTGGGTCTAGACAAAGTGCACATATTAATGGCAAACCAGTCGAAAAATAGTCGCAAGGCCTTCTTTTGTATGGAGTTATGACGGATTCGGTTTTCGATTCGATCAAAAAATGTAACTTGTCTAGCGGGACTGCTGATTCTATCATTTCTTACAGTATTCGTTGGTTTCAGCCAAATGACGTCCACTGCTGGACAAAGACCTCTCCCGTGGATTTCCACAATTAATTAATTGCATTGTCATAACGAGCCAAGTTGCCTATTAAATCTCATTCTTGAATTTAATTAAATAACTTTTTAACTCAAATATTTCATATTTACATGGCGCTGATAACACCGCTTCATCGTATTGCGAAAATTATGGAAGGAATTATAAAAGGTTAGTTTTATTTACTACTTTAACAACAACCGTTAGATACTAAATACCCTTATTAAAGTTGAGCCATGGTCTCAAGTGTGTCATTTTCATATGTATAATATAATTTGATAGATTTAAAAAAGTTAAGTCACTTAGTTTAGTGATCTCTTAAACAATTTGCATTAAGTAAACCCACACAATGACATATTGAATAATACCGAATGGTTCAGTCGAGGCCTGAGGCTCTTATTTGGCTCTATCTAAGCCAGTCATACTGCAGTAAGTCTGGCTTAGTAAACTATTAAACTTAGGTTAAAAAGACGGGTAAGATTAATGGTTTTATTCCCCAGCTGCGCTTCTGCACTATTATTTATTCTATGGCTACAGTTTGCCTTTTGAAGAAGCTTAAGTACACTTTAGCGGCTTAGGAAAACTTTGGGCTTCATTGTAAGCTGTCAGTAAGCTTTTAAATTTTAAACATAATTCAACCAATGAATTGCACGGAGTAAACTGACTTTTTGCTCTATCTTACCGACCAACATACTCGTATGCACTAAGCTCGTTTCAAGCCTGTCTGTTTCAAACCCACTTTGTTTCAAGCATCACAAAGGATTTCTTTATATCACTTTGAGTGCTACAGAGGTTAAATTAGATAAATACAGCAGCTCTTCTGTCAGTCCCCCTGCTTTGTGGTATAGCGCCGCGGGCGACGCGGCTTGAGCCCGTATCTCGGATTCCACTTGGCTGGATAAGCCGTATTTGGGAAAAAAAAACAAAACACTTCAAAACAAACGTGTTTGAAAAAAGAACTTCAAACACTTTACATTCTTTGAGCGTTTGATAGCACCTGCCAGTGATAATGATGTAAAAAAGTTTTAATTCGCTAGTTCGTTATTATTTTACAAAACCTCACCTCTTTATTATGGAAGCCTTTGTGATTTTTTCCCGTAATTGCTACTAGGTGTTACTTTCAGGTTTATCAATTTATTTGGGCATTCAAAAACAGCTCATGTTAAAGAGAAACGTTACAAACATTAACTTGTAGAAATTAAAGAATAGTAGGTAGTATTGTTATGTTTGCAATGTCCATGAATTAATAAGTAAGTACCTATCACATTTTTTAATGCTTTAAACAGCATGTAATCTTGATAAACATTGAAAATATCCCATTTGTCTGAAAACCGACCAGTAGGGGAGAAGTACCAAATACTGGATACTTTTTGAAAACTTGAAAATAAACTCATATAATTTCAAAAATATATTCATTAATTGCACTTAAAATTATTGCGTATCATTATACTATAAATTAGTTAACCTAATTAAGTCCTAATTATTTTATTTATTTTAATAAATAAATATTTATATAAAATGGCACAAATCAATCATGTAATTTTGTGTACCCTAATACTGGATATATTGAGGTAACTACCTATTTTTACGAAAACCGTTATGAATTTTTGAACCTATTCCAATTATCGAGAAAACGCATTAAATATGCTCTAATAATTTATGCCTGGCTAGTATGTACTACCACTATAAATAAAAACATCACTTATCATAGTTTTATTGCCCTCTGAAGTCAATATAAAAAATGAAATGATAACGAAAAACGCACTTTAAATTTTGATTGCCAAGTGAAGAGAAATATGGCGATGCCGTCAAAGAAACTATCCCTAACATTGCATTGACCAACTGGTTTTAAATATTTCATGAAGATAGCGTTGTTACTTTTTCAGTAATTGAAGTATCCAGTATTGCGCACGCATCCAATATTCGGTTCCGCTCCCCTATTGTATTCCAATAAGTTATTCCGTTTCACCCAAATGTAAATTAGTTTCATGTTATTAATTTTTATTTACGGAAACAATAACCTGGGTTCGTACATACCCGTAAAGTATGCCCACGCAAAACCCGAAAAGTTCTAAAAGGTTACAGTACCTAGCCTGGCATTTGTAGGACCAATTAAAATGTTAACAATACCTACCGGGCTTAATAAATTCGCCTGGCGCCTGCCAACATTTTGATTCATTTATTTTTTACGAACACTCCTTTGTGGTTCGCTTTTGATCTTTTTATATTAATATAGTAGCTTAGTAAATAGATTAGGAGCACGACAGGTTTTTTTGTAAAGTGAATCAGATAATAACAATTCTTTTACACGTTAAATAATCGTAATTTTTGTCAGAAGCTTCGTGACTGTAATCTTATGTCTCATCAAATTACATCTTGTGAATTAAACGTGTAAAAAATGGTAAAAGATATAAAACGTTTATTTTCTTATTACTCGACTGCGTAAAAAAATCACGGCTTTGTAAGTATTGAAAAGAAATATCAAAGCCAAGATTCATGAACAAAGTTATGGCTTAAAAACAATAGTCATATTTTGAGAACGTTTATACTTTTATACTAACCAATTAAGCAAAGATACCACTTAATTTATTCATTGACACTTGAAATGAAACCATCCATTATTTCATTATTTCTTCAAACTAGTTATCTGTCATTACTGCATTTGATTGCAACGATTATATTATCAGCAATCACTGTCTTTCCCACGATACTTTACTTTAATAGCGTTATATCGGAAAATGTACCAATCAACAGGAGGGTATTCCACTCTGTTTGGCAAAGTACTATAATATGTTCGTTTCATCGTTAAAAGCCACCAAAAAAAATATTTCGGCGAAATAAACCCGCTTTCATGCCATAAAAATACTTCAAAATTTTGAATATATTTATTCCCGCGAAAACAGGCTTCTGCGCTGTCCGCCATGTTTATGACGTCATTTCGGCATGTAAACAAAACTTGACGTAGGTACATATTTTGTTTAGTTGTTGTAATTATGTTTAGTTTATAGTTTTCATCTACAAATATTTTCCATGTCATAATTTTGGTTAAGACAATGTTTGCTAATGTTAGTATTTTTTTAACAACAGTGTGGGAGCACCTGTATACCTATGTTATGTATATTGTAAACTATTATTTTATCTGTTAATGAACACCACTGATAGCAACTGATAATTTGTAAATTAATGAGTACTTGTCGTAATTTTAACTAACATTTAGGTATTTTAAGAGTAAAATAAAAGACTTGCTTATTATTTAAAGTACTTTTTTTTATTATATTTGTACAGTTTCATATAAAATGGGAAAAATATTTCTTTTCCAAAATAAATAACACTGTGGAGCAGATCTGACACATATATTTGATCATATGCAATCTCTATAATATTCACTTTATTGTCATTTTCATGCTTTAAATATTGACAAGAAGTAATTTTTCTTTTTTTAGATTTAATTAAAATATCTTCAACTACACTGTCACCTATATTAGTTTCAGCACTTTTTAGCTTCTTTTTTGTCATTTCTTTCGTTGTCATAATTTTTATTGAAGATCCGACCTTTGATAGTGTCGATTTTTTCCAATAACATTGGACTGAAGTGCATGATGGCTCTTCACTTCTACGATGACACCACATTAAAAACGCTACTGCGTGTTTACATCCACCGGCAGACGCAGGACAATCATGGCATGTCACCTGTAGCACATCATCTTCTTGCTCATCTACAATGAGAGTTGCAGAATATGGTTTAGAACAAACTTTATGTTCCGGACATATTGTACACTTTATAGTACATAAAGCTTGGGTCCTTTGTAGTTGCACGTATCCGATAGCATCGTCGCCATACGATTCTCTTGCAGATCTGTGGATAACCAAGTCTTAATTAACATTGGAAAACAAAACATAACCTATAACTTTCCGATATTTTTCTACAAATAAGGTATACCTATATAGCTGTTATTTCATTAAAAACAACATAATAAAGGTAATACTTACAAAGATGTTTTTATATTCCGGAATTCGGCAGAACAGAAATCTGGATTACATGCAAAGAACTTTGCAACCATCATCGTGTCGATTTTTGGTAAGTTCGTACTATCTGCTTTTACGAAACCGGCTTCCATTTCGTGTTTTTAGTAGTATTTAACTTATTTCGTATGATTTAAATAAATATCAACTGAATAATTTTGACGAATAGAATGCGAATAGAAAATAAAAAGTTGTTGACAGATGACAGCGAATGATTATTGCCAATATGACGTCACAGCATGGCGGCTCGTGTTTTTAGTCACGTGATATACAGATTAAAAATATCAATTTTTAATTTTAACATAATAAATAAATCATGTATATTTACGACATAAAATCAGTATAAATATGTTTATTTCTACATAAAGTTCATTGTGTATTGATTTTCATATTTTTTTATTTACCACCCAGAGTACCCTATTATACATGTTTTTGGAAAAATAGTATCTAATACAAGATGTGACAAGGGGGCGCACGGTGGATCGAGCCCATACAAGGTGTTGGACATGGTGCTTTAAATGCAACTACCTACTTAAAACAAGATTGATTTGCATATAAATTGAAAGATGAGACTTCATTCTATCAAATATCACTAATATCAAGTCATGATCTACTATCATAGTTATGTGGTGCGACCGTAAAGTGAACAAAGTCAAAATCATGGATTTTCTGACTTCTGTTTGTATTGTCAATTTATCCAATTTCGTTCACTGGTTTTATGTTATTACTTATTAATGTATTATCTTATACCTTTATCTTAATCTGTGTGTTAAAATGAGTGCCTAAAAAACTTCTAGCTTGGCTATTTTGACGTATTTTTAAAAGGTATTTTTTTTAATGAAAACTGCGTGTTTTAGTTGACATCTTGGGCGATCTTTAACAAACCATGAATGAGAGATGATAGATGACAACGTGGGCGATATTATTACTCAGTTTTTAGACCCTTATTCATCCCTATTTTCGAGAAAATCACAAAAAACTAAATAAAAGCGCCTCATTTTTCCGCATAGCAAAATTAACTTAGGTAAAATTCGTTACACTAAAATAATGTCAGGTAAACCAAAGATGTTTATTTTGGTTTATGAGTTGTTTATCGTGTGCAATTCAGTAAAAATACTCATTAAAATGAAAAACCTCAAGTCAAATAGAGATTTGTATGCATTATTAAAAACCACGATGAAAGATCGCGCTAGTTCTTTAGCTAGGATACTAGAGCTGTTTTCGCATACACTCTCTTCAGATAAACAGAGGTAAGTACTAACGTAGTTAATACTTTATGAACATAAAGAAATACTATAAAACAGATATAGTAAAAAAATCATATTGTCATCATCTCAAAAGATTGTCGTTGAATTTAGTACATACCATACATACATTTTGTATGTATTTTTTTCTTCATTTATGATTGTGTTAGGTAGGTACTGAGTTACACATTTTATTTATCAGATAACTATAAAAAAAAAACAATAATTTCATTGACATTGTTTGTCGCAAGAAGAAGTAGTGTCATTATAATGAGCACCAGTTTTTAGCTACAAACGTAGATTGGCTTAGGCAATCTGTTGATTGGAGTCAGTTTTGTAGTCCGCTAAGTCCCTATAAAATTGCATTAGTATGTATCTAACAGCTAACAGAATATAAAATCAAGCTCGACAAAATCGAACAAAGTGATTGTGTGCAATGAAAAATCAGGCGTTTGCAAAAACATTTCTTTCATAAGTTTAACACTTAATGAGAATAAATTTAGAGTATTGTTAGATTATGTATCTAACAGTTAACAGAATATGAAAACAAGCTCGACAAAATCGAACAAAGTGATTGTGTGCAATGAAAAATCAGGCGTTTACAAAAATATTTCTTTAATAATTTTAACACTTAATGAGAATAAATTTAGAGTATTGTTAGACTATGTTACTCTTTAAATATGGAAACAGACCAAAATGAGTGAGTATTTGCTTTTAATTGAACAATAAATACAAGTTTTTCATCACTATATTTTAAGATTTTTTTTCACTTATATTAATTGCCATCTAATAAGTAAAATCTATCACATTAGAAAGATAAACTTGTCAACCTTACACTGTAAAAATTTGAAGTTACTACGTTGACGCAATCTCATTTTATTTTAAAAACACTGAGTAAGGAAGCGATGTCCAACGCTTTGTATGGGCTCGATCCAGTGTGGGGCGAGGCCGGTGTCGCAGCAATATGCCCAAAAACAGAACATATTGCTCGCGACACCAATGATGACAGCAGCGACGTCATAATGTAAACAGTTTACATTGTTTGCGTAGTACTAAAGATTATTCAAACGTTTGAGTACTGATTCCGCAGTGGATAATGAACACATATTTTGATTACCTACATTGTGTGTGTGAATTTCTAATGCGACACTGAGTTTCGAACTCAGCGCATTAGTTGGCATCTCTCTATATCTCTATGAACACAACTACCACGTGGTTTACCTTGATTTGCTGTCGTCAGTAGTGTAGGAGAAAAAATACCAACTTTTTTATTGAAACTCTTACGTATTGCCAGGTTATTTTGAACTCTAAGGGGTAGGGCCCATTAGGGGACATATCAATCAGCCCACTGGCTTGGTAAACTATAAAAATAGAACGAGATGAGGATTATTATTAACCCTGTCGTTTATTTTAGAAAAGAAAAACTTTTCTATACTTTTCTTGCAGAATAAAACCAAGCTGTCTAAAAAAAATAAAGCGATTTTAGGGGCTTATTTCAGAATCTAGTACAGAATACAGGAAAATATAAGACGAAAGACTAGAATCTGTGTAGGTTAGTCACTGTTATCAATATAATAAATAAATATTTCTCTCTTGCACTATGCGCCCTGTCTCTCACACTAATTGCTTTATAAGGAAGCTTAAAGTTGCACAGCGTGCTATGGAGAGGGCTATGCTCGGTGTTTCTTTACGAGATCTAATTGAATCTAACTGAAATGAGGAGATCCGTAAACGAACTAAAGTCGCTGACATAGACGGTTTCATCAATATATCTCTGTACGTTTGAAAATCTATACTATCTATACTAATATATTTATAAATGTGAAAGTAACTCTGTCTGTCTTGTTTTCACGCCTAAACCACTGAACCGATTTTGATGAAATTTGGCATAGAGATAGTTTGAGTCCAGGGAAAGGACACAGAATAGTTTTTATCCCAGTTTTTGAAACAGGGACGCGAGCGATAAAGTTTTTCTGTGACAGACAAAATTCCACGCGGGCGGAGCCGCGTGCGGAAAGCTAGTACGTCATAAAACAGACCGCTAACATTGATCGTGGGAAGGTATGTTGGGCACAGAAATCTAAATTCTACCATGCCATATTTCGCCATGTTTAGCCGTGTTTACAAGTATGGCGCTAATATGGCCGCGATACGATCTTAGCGTGTGGCTTATTACAAATTTTATTGCGGCCGATTGGACTAATATAGGTAATTCAATTTATAAAAGCAACACGGGTTCTGACATTACTTTATTAGTACAACATTAGTTAGTTAATAACGACGTCTCAGAAAGATTGACAAGTGAGTAGGTTGGTATGTGCTTGTATAAATGACTCAAAATACGCTAAGTGCTATTAGAGTTCTGTGGAAAACCAACTAGGAACTTCATAGATTCGCAAAAACCTGTCTGTTCATAAAGTCTGTTTTATCTTCTATGAGTTATCTAGAAAGTCGTAATTCAGCATGATTATACATTTAATTAAGCTACTTAAAACATAATTGTGAAATATCAACAAATCACCGCGGAGTATAATCGGGCTTCCAGCTCGAGATTAGTTCCGTTAGAGCCTTAATCCAGATTAATGTAGGCACGTGGGAGAGATTGCGAAAATAAATCTGAAGTTCATAGTAGCTATTATATCCGGAGTCAGTTAAAATAAAATACTTACTTAAGCATGGAACTGAGATTCTCTACTTTTAGGGCCCTCGCCCACGGCGACGCCACTGCTGCTGTAGCGCGTTAGTAGCGCGTTGGAGGATTCCGTCAACTGGGACCGCAATTAACTGGGACCGCGGTCCCAGTCGCAGGATGCGTAAAAATTAAATAATTTTCTTCCGGCGCTGGGACCACTCATGGATTTTAGTACTGTACCGATTTTGGATTGAATAATATTTTCTTTAAAGTTATTTATGAGTGGTCCCAGTTGCCGGAAGAAAATTATTATTTTTTTATTGATCCGGCGACTGGGACCGCGTTCCTAGTTAATTGCGGTCCCAGTCGCCGGAAGCCTCGCGCGTTGGTATCACTCCTGTAGTGCGTTGCAAACGCGACAGATGCGACAGACAGACTTTAGTCATGTAACGGACGAAGACATTTGTCGCGGTCTCTTGACTCTCGCGGCGCAAACCGCCCCTATAAGCAGCTCTTACAGAGCCAAATGCTGTAAAGAAGTTATTTAGTGGATCTAGATTATGTAGAGGTCTAAAAATACGAGTGATTTACGAGCCTCTAATATATTAGTGTTTACACAACAAAGGCATGTAGCGTGTGGAAAAGTAGTTAAAACATTTCTAGCAAACTATTTGTCACATTATAATTTTCTTTAGATTATTTTGTAGCTCGGTTTACTTCCGTTCTAATATTAATCAAAAGGTTAGTGAGAGGTTATGGTTTAAGTTAAAGATCTAAAGGTTTAATAAACTCTTAAAATGACAACCCTATCAGATTCACGAGAGAAGAGATTATACTCAAGTTCAGGTCGTTCCTTATCTTGAACCAGTAAGGAGAAATCTTGGAACCTAAAGCAGTATAATATTATGGATATTTTAGTGTCGATGCCGTAACATTTTTACAGCTTATTGTAGAGTTTACCAACATTTTTATTGGGTTCATGAATTTGTAATATAGATCCGAGGATTTACGCCCCGATGGCTATTTGACCGTTTGAGGTCTTAAAATTGAACAAGAACTTTGCGCAATTTTGTTGGTTGGGTACTGAGATATTTTTGTAGGTTTTGTAAAGATTCATTGGGAAAAAGATAAATATAATAACAAAGGGCCGGGTCGGTGGAGTTTGAAGAAGGGTGTTCAGCTGTGAACTCACGTACGTTCGGCTGTTGTGTAGCCCTTAAGTTACATGCCTTATATAGATATCTTGTATCAAATAATTGAGTGTTGTGGCTCATCAACTCGTCAATATACGAGTAAATATAAATTAGGTAATCTAAATACATATAAGTCAAAGGTGATTGACTGACTGACTGACTGACATAGTGATCTATCAACGCACAGCTCAAACCACTGGACGAATCGTGCTGAAATTTGGCATGCAGGTAGATGCTAAGACGTAGGTATCCGCTAAGAAAAGATTTTACGAAACTCCACCCCTAAGGAGGTAAAACGGGATCCACGCGTACGAAGTCGCGGGCGGCCGCTAGTAAGTAGGTACATAAGACGAGTCTTTAGCTAGATGTACTGTCTTCAGTAAGGAGACTAAAAAACGAATAGGTACACACAGTTATGTCAATTCATATGTAGGAAAACCATCCATTACAATAACCATACAAAAATGAACACGACGTTGTTTTTTTGTAAGTCCATGTATTGAATATTTTAACCCTGTTCCTGAAATCGAGACGGTAGCCTGATATCCCCGTTCATTAAGGGTTAAATTCGTTACTTCATACAACTTTCTTACATTTAATCACCCTAAAGGATGAAATTGAATACGTGGGCTGAACTTTAAGGGTTGAAGAGTTTGACCCACTTTTGCTGTAATAAAATAAATTTCAAGCCAAATTGAATGCAGTTGATGGAATACTCACACAAACTTTTTTAATAAAAGTCTTTTTGTGAGTGTGAAAATAAAAGCAGCTGGCCGGTTTTAGTACCAATAAAAATAAATTAATTTTGACAGACAGAAAAACAATTGAAAATAATGGCGGGAAGTCATTTATGTTTTTCTTATATATTTTTTTAATAAAATCTTATGTAATTGCTTTCAGTCAAAATCAGCCAGATACAAACGATATTTTAATTACAACTTTTACTACTCTTTACAGTTTAGGTCTCTAACAATAACTCTAATAACTATTCTCCTTTGTTTGTAGCTTATTCTTAAGTAGGTAATACAAAAAATAATAAGTCCTGTTATAATAATTCGATACGATACGATACGATAGTGCCGACCCAGCCAGGACGAGGCCTGTCCCGGTCAAACCGGTATACCAGGGGGCACGATTTTAAGGAAAGACACGCTCTGGGATGGGAGAGGACGGCCGACTAGCCGCTGCGTCTTTTAAACCGCGACCGGTCGACCACAACCAAGTAGATATGCATCCTGAGCCTGGTCTAGGAAAATAGGTAAAGACGGGTTATCGTTGATAGGACTGAGCGTTGGTGCGATGAGTTGGGCGGTCCGGCCTTTGGTGTGACTGCTTGCTTATTCTTAATTTGTACAGCTGCTTGTCTAGCTTCATTGTTCCGTCGATGGCTGCGGTTCTGGGTTTGGGTCTTCTTCGCTGTCTGTTTCTTCAAGATCGAATATTTCTTGAGCTGCTTTTCTTATTTCTTTTTTATCTAGTGCTAATTGAATCCACTCGTTTCGCGTTCTTCGGTAGTATTTTAAGTCTTGCTTTAGTGTGTCCTTCCAGGTGTATATGGGTCTGCCAATCTTCAATCTTCCTGCTTTATATCGCATAGCGCTGTGAAGCACATGTGGTTCGGATCGTCGTAGAATGTGGCCGTAATAGCAAATCCTTAGGAACTTAATTCTCTTGGTTATTGTCTTGCCTTGCAGAAGTTGGCGCACTTTTCTGTTTTTAGGTGGATTTTTACTATAGCCCAACATTTCTTTCAGAATGACACGTTCATATTTCCTTAACATTGAGCGGTTTGCTTTGGTGATGGATGCGGCCTTTATACCATATGTCATTGTTGGTTCGATGATCATTTTGTATAGCAACCTGGTTGTTTCCCACTGCATTTTGGTTTTTTTAATGAAGGGAATAAGTGCTTTGGAGTTTCTTACCCCTTGCTTGCAGCGGGCCCTTATTGTGTCTTTCCTACTGTGTCCTGATGTTATCCAGATTCCCAGATATTTCATCTCTTTCACGGGTTGTATACTTGTTCCCTCCGCTATTCTAATAAACTGCGTGAGGTTTGGTGGGTTGATTGGGTCCCGGATGAGGATTTTTGTTTTTGTGTCGTTGATTTTGAGTCCCACTGTTAGTAGAAGATCTTTGAGACTCGTAAAAATTGTTTTCAGATGACTTAGTTTCGTCCCTAATATAATTAGGTCGTCGGCGAACGATAGGCAAATGGGAAGCTTAATATGCGAATCTTGATTTAGCCGGAGTATTTCTATTTCTTCTTGAAGGGTTTGAAGGACGTCATCTATTACTATAGTGAATAAACGGGGTGACAGTGGGCAGCCTTGCTTTACTCCTTTTCCTTTGGTGACGAACCTGGTTTGCTGCCCGTACCATTTGATGCATGTGGATTCATTCATGCAGGCTTTAATGATCCTATTGGTCAGGGTCTTATTGGTTCTGGACACCAGGATATCTTTAAGGGCATTTAGGTCTACATTGTCGAAGGCTTTTTCTATGTCAATTGCCATGACGTAAGTTTTTGTGCCCTCTCTCCATTTTTCATCAAGAATTCTTCGAAGCGTAAAGGTGTGGTCGTCTGTGGATCTATGCTCAAGAAATGCAGCTTGGTAGTTACCAAGGCTTTCCATCTCCTTATCTAAGCGATTAAGGAGGAAGTTCGCGTATATTCTGTATCCGGTATTACATACCGAGATACGTCTGTAGTCACCGATGCACTGTGGATTCTGTTTTTTCGGTATTGGGACTTGTACGGTCCGAGTCCAAGCTTCCGGGACTATGTTATATTTCCAGGCGTTATATAGGTGTTCGGTTAGGGCTTCAAGCAGTTGAATAGGTATTGCTTTGAATAGTTCAGTTACTACTTGGTCCGTTCCTGGCGCAGTGCCATTTCGCATTTTTATAATGATTTCTCTGACTTCGTCGTTCGTTGGCCCATCAGAAAGGTCATTGAGGTTTTCGTTTTCGTAAGTTTTTATGGGGGCTCCTTCTGATTTCGTTAATTCGTTTTCCCAATGGCATATAGGTATATATCTGTTCTTTTTTTTAAACTTCTCTGTCGTTTTAAACCTCTTGTAATATCTGTACGTTATTTTCATACGTTGTGATGGGTGTTGTTTATTAAGGTCCTTGAAGAAATTTTCAAATTCGCGTTCCTCGTTTTTCCGCATAATAACTTCAATGTTTTTGCGACATGTTTTTAGATTTGCCTGTGTTGATGGGTTTGGGGACAGTTTGTAACGAAATTTGGCTTTTAGCAGCTTGGCTAAAGCTATTCTGTGTTCCCTCGATATATTTAATTTATTTTTGAGTATGTTATTTGCGGCTGTCTTCATGATATCCATTATGATATCCCAGGGTAATAGGCGACAGTTGTTACTATATTGGGTTTGCGTTTTCATAATGTTAATGATTTCATTTTGGTATTTGTCACAGGTATGTTCTTGCTGTAGAAGTTCGTAGTTCAAGTGCCTGTAGTTAAAAGATCGGTTGCTGGTCTTGATTGGCTCAGATTGAGTAGTAGCATTCTTATCAGATTCCAATTTTCCCTTACCTTTCGACTCTAACTGTCCGGCGATAGCCTTAGGGTTGTGTGTTGTATGCATAAGTTCGCCCACTATCAATTTGTGATCTGAAATTTTCTTATTGGGATGTGTTGTGCCTATAATCGATTTGAATTTTTTCTTATTGGCTTTCGTTATTATATGGTCAATTTGTGAGATTTTATTTCCGGATTTCCATGTTTTCTTGCAGCTTTGTCTACCGAATGAAGTTTCTATGCAGAGTCTCTCTCTTCTGACGATATCTATGATGATATTTCCTGTGTCATTAGACTCTTTGTGAAACAGGTTATTTCCTACTTGGCCAGTTTGTAGAAGGTCGCGTACGTCAAGTGAACCTATATGTGCGTTGAAGTCTCCTAAAATTATAAGGGTGGCCTCCTTTGGCTTTCGTTTAATTGTTTGTAGGAGACTGGAAACAGTTCCCGTCGCAGCTGATGTTCTGTTCGGAATGTGAGTTGTTACAACAAATAACTTTTTCTCGTTACTAGTTATGGTGGCGGCCATGATGTTGGGGAGGTTTATACTGTCTGTTATTTTAAGCTGAGTATTTCTCCTTATTGCAATTGCCAAGCCGCGGTTTTTGTTTGACCCTGATAATATCCAATGGTAATTTTTTGACTTGTAATTGCCGTTACGCATGTTGGTCTCTTGTAGACAAGCGATATGAACGTTATGCTTGTATAGAAAATTATCTATGTCGTGTCGTTTTTTGGGGTTCGCTGCGCCTCTGACATTCCAGGTACCAAATCTTAGGTTTTTCGGTTCGATAATCGTCTCATTAGTTGTTGGGTTAGTATATGCGTTGATAAGGCGATAGCCTGTGTCGTCTGGGCATTCTTCGATGCTCGCGGGTGTGTAGATCGAGCTGCTTGATTGGTTATCAGATTTTTGGCTATTTTCAGTCTGAGTAAGGTCTGTGGCTGGTGATGAGACTGATAATTCTGGATTTAAGTCAATGAGACTGTCATAATGGCTGCCGTCGTATATAAGATTGATATTTCCTACTGAATCCTCCGGGATTTTTGGCTTGAAAACTATTTTGGAGTTGGTAAGAGCTTGATGGATATTGATGTTCACTAGGTAGAGATTAGCTGCTGCTATTATTATGTCAGTACCGGCCCATTCTCCGACGTTGTATTGCTTGGCTATATAATCGCGATATTGTAAGTCTGTAGGAATAGTATCCGTCGCATAGAAATTGCTGGCAATCGCTAACCTCATTGTTTCATCTGCTTGGTTTTCTTCGACATAGCGTGCGAGATCCTGCCTGACTGCCTTGTGATCAAGTGTGAGATACATAAGCTCATTGATTTGGTGAGCTATTGCCCGGTACAGGCAATTTCCGTCGCCCGGTATTTTGAAAATAGAAGCCTCCATTCTTTTAACTTTGGTTCTTTGAGCTGTGGAAAAGGGCTTATAACTAAAGAGTTAGTATCTTAAGACTAAAGTGAATCAACTAACTTTGTATTGTGAAAGTAACTATTCAGTGTCTTTTGTGTTTTTTTTTTTTTTTTCCTTGGCAAAAGTTTTATGTGAGGACGCCTCTTTTTTGTAATGATACTTTTGAATGGATTACAGCTGTGTGCAGATGTTGCTGACCCTTGGGTTTCTTTTGTTTATATTACGCAAGGTTTCGCTTTTGTTTCTGTGGGATAATTTGTGTGAGTTTCGTGAGAAATTTGTTTTAAATGTGTATCTTCTGTTGTTAGTGCAATATTAGAATTAGTTATTGCTTTTTGGAAACTTTTTATGGTGACAAGATGTTTGTTTGGTTGACCTTTCCTGGATATGCCTTTGGAAAGTTGGTGCAATGGGTTTTTTTTGGGGTCTCTTTTTTTCTTTTTTGGTTGAATGTATTTGAAGACTTTACATCTGTAGGGATACAGTGATTTTTTCCCCCTGACTATTTATTGTTTTATGGCACAAAGGTCCGTTTCCTTGATATTAAATTGGTATGTAAAATGAGAAGTAAATAAGGGCTACTAGTTGTTATCTTTAGTTAGCAAAGTAAATACTGAATCTACCTAGGTACTATTTATAAGAGATGCGCCTCAGATTTAGCTAGGATTTAAACACTGCTTTTGTTTTTTGCGACTGGGATTTATATTGACAATAAGTTGTGCGCTCGTATGCGCGTTAGTTTTGGTATAAACAATGTAAACCTAAATATTGTATTTTTTTTTTAAAATTTTTGAGTAAACACAGTAGATATTGGTTATGTCAATATAGAAAAATAAGGAAAGATCTCACCAGGCTTCGCCGATTTAGCTGATTTTGTACTCCTTTGACTTAGGTGTTGCTCTGGTACCTGGAGGCTTTTCCCACTCACTGTGTTGGCGGATTTTTTTTCCCGTATACCATGTATTAATTTATTTAATTTAGTTTAATTTTTTTTTTTTTTGGAAGAAGATTGAATATACAGTAAACATATGTAATTATATTATGATAAGTACATATGCTGCAGTTTTTTTTAAAACTAAATTTAACACTGGATGCTAGTTCTGATAAAAGTATATCAGATTATTTGCGATTTTAGTTTTAAATTTGGGTTATCACTCTTGTAACACTGTTACCTATTATATTATTGAATTTTGATTTGTTTTCGTGGGATTCTCACTATTGTAACACTGTATTGAATTTGTTTTATATTATATTATTTAATTTTTACATATTATTTAATTTTGGTTAGTTTTCGCTTGATTATCACGATTGCAGCACTGTACGAATTATCTTAATTAATTTGATTTGTAGTTATGTTATTTTTGATCACTTTGTTTGTTGGTTTACGTTGCACGGCTTAAAATGCACTCTGAGTTTACGACCGTTTGTATTATACGCGATAATGGCTTTGCAAGTTGCAAGGGTCTTTTCGGGTCGGACCGTCTGGAGCGCACGTGTTGTGCACGTCCACTCTCGAACGCTGCCCAAAAAGGACCCTCGTCCTGTTATAATAATTCAATACAATAAGTAATAACATTATACAGAAAAAATACAAAACCTTTCAAATTCAAATTCATTTATTTGCACAGGAACATGGTTGTTACTTCGATAGTGAGTGTAGTGGAAGTTAATTAAATGAAAGAGTGGACTGTATACAATTAATTGTCTATTCGGTATAAATTAACAATGATATTGAGACCGTTTAGTGCAAAGTCGTTGAAGAGAGTGCGTCAGGATCGTCTTCTTAGATGTTCGCTCACGAACCGAACATTGCTCGTTCGTTCGCCGAACGCTCGCCGCTCCCTCCGGTCACGCCGCCCGCGGGCAATGTCCGTGAGTAGACATGCTCCCCGGGTTGAAGTGGAAACTTCAAGAAATTGGTAGAGGGCATACGTATATTGTTGAAGCCACGGCGGATAGTCCCCTTCTTTGTCTTCAGTTCGGCGACCCTCACCACGCCATCGGAGCCCGGGTAGGTCTGCACGACGCGACCCAGCAGCCAACAGAGAGGTGGGAGCGCCTTATCCTTCACCAGAACCAGGCTCCCCACAGTGATGTTCCCTTTGGATGTGGACCATTTTGTTTTCTGCTGTAGCAAAGATATATTCTGTGTTAAATCTCTTCCAGAAATGTTGTCTTATGAACTCCACTCTTTGGAATCGCTCCAATCTGGTGATGTTGCCGTTGTCAGTCACCTGTGGATGTGGAACGGATGTGAGTGACCTTCCAATTAAGAAATGTGAAGGAGTTAGGGCAGAGAAATCAAGAGGTTCAGGTGAAAGAGGAGTGAGAGGTCGGGAATTTAGAATGGCCTCTATTTGAGTTAGGCACGTAACCATCTCTTCGAACGTGAAGTGAGTTAACGTTAGAAGTCGCTTCAAATGATGCTTGGTTGAGCGAACTGCGGCCTCAGCAACGCCATTAAAATGAGGGGAATAAGCAGGTACAAAATTAAAATCGATTCCTTCCAGTGCAATGTCATATTCAATATTTGAAGTTTGCAAAAAGTGACGCAATTGATTGCAAGAACCGACAAAGGTAGTGCCGTTATCGGACAATATACTACGAGGCTTGCCACGGCGCGCGATAAAACGATTTAAAGCAGCCATGTATGCTTCCTTGGTGAGGTCCGAGACAAGCTCCAGGTGAACGGCTTTAACAGCTAGGCAGACAAAAATGCAAATATACGTTTTTATAAGTCTACATCCTCTACCCTTTCGATCAGCAATAAGTATCGGACCGGCATAGTCGACACTGGAATTTAAAAATGGATATTCAAGGTTACTACGTGAATTAGGAAGCTGTCCCATAATGGGTTGTATATTCTGTGCTTTATGTCTAAAACACACTGTACATTTTTGCACTGTGGCTCTTGACAGGTTCCTACCTCCTAACGGCCAATATTTCTGACGTATGTTTGCTAATAGTAATTGAGGGCCAGAGTGTAGTAATTTTTTGTGAGTTGTTTGAAACAAAATTTTTGTCAAGTGATGCTTGCTACATAAAAGCATCGGATGCTTTGTGTTGTAATCATAAGGCGAATTATCCAATCTACCGCCGACGCGAATGATGTCGTCGGAATCTAAAAAGGAGATAAGGATATTAATCGATTTTTAGAAGGCAACGTATTCCCGGATTTCAGAATCAGGTATTCATTCTGAAACATTTCATGTTGAGCTGTACGTATAATGCATTTCAAAGATGATTCAATTTCCTGATTCGTCAGACAACCTTGTAATTTATTATTTTTATTGTTTAAGTTGCACATATATCGTTTTAGGTAGGCTAAGATTCTTTGTAAATAATTAAAATTAGAATATTTGTGTATTAATTTTTGTATTATAGTGTGATTAATCAAGTCAGGAATTTGATTATTTGATTCGTTTACAAGATTACAAATCAACTCTGGCAGATCCTGTTTCTCGATACACTTGGACAACTTCGGCCAATAGCATTCATCTTGTGATAAGAATGCAGGTCCCGACCACCATAATTTGGAATCGCTGATATTATCAGCCTTCACCCCTCGAAAAACAAGGTCCGCGGGATTGTCCTTTGTTGGCACATAGTTCCATTTTGACCCTAAAGTGGTGTCTTGTATTTCATTGACACGATGTCTTACAAAAGGTTTCAGATCAGTAGGCGAACTGGATAGCCAACCCAGCACAATCGTCGAATCGTACCAAAATATGCAGCGGCTAATCATTGAAGTAAGGGATTCCCTTACCTTAGTACACAGTCTTGCGCCTAAAAGTGCTCCACATAGTTCGAGTCTTGGCATTGTTGTGGGTTTTATGGGGGCTATACGATTTTTAGAAGTCAATAAACGTATCGTGACTGCATTCGAGCTATTTATAGATCGTATGTATAAACAAGCGCCATATGCCATTTCACTGCTGTCTGTAAACACGTGTATCTCGTGACCTATGAAATTATCACATGAAAACCATCGCGGAATGCGCAGAGAATTCAAACATTTCAATGTATCTACAAATGAACACCATTGATATGCTATATCCTGAGGTACGGTATCGTCCCAATCGCACTTATTTAACCATAGTTTCTGTATGACTATTTTTGCTTCGACAACACAGGGTCCAATTAAACCCAGCGGATCAAAAATCTGACTTATTACCGATAGAATATGCCCTTTTGTTACGTCCGTAGGAGTTTCAATGTTTATGGAAAATGATAGAACATCTTGCCTACAAATCCATAACAAATCTAAAGTTTTCGATGAATAATCATCTGACAAATCCAAGTCAAGGTTGCAATTGTCCTCAATATCTACGACCTCCTTCAAAATATCAGGACTATTAGATTGCCATTTTCTTAAGTTTAGCTTTGCCGAAGCCAATATTGCCTTTATTTCCTGACAAAGTTCAACTGTCCCACGAATAGTGTCCGACCCAGTCAATAAATCATCGACGTAAAAATCATGCTGTATACTACGTTTGACTTGTTCATTATTCGTGACGTCAGCGAGGCTCACAAGACACTTGGTCGCGAGATAAGGTGCCGACGCCGTCCCGTAGGTGACCGTATTTAACGTGTAAGTTTTAAGCGGCTCGGAGGGATTCCTTCTAAATAAGATACGTTGTAGGGAGCGTTGCTTAGGATCTAGTAAAATTGCTCGATACATCTTCTCAACATCTCCAGAAATTATATATTTGTGTTGCCTGAACCTAATTAAAATTGAAAATAAATCATTCTGTACAGTTGGACCGACGTATTGGATGTCGTTGAGTGATACGCCTGACGTAGACTTAGCAGACGCATCAAAAACTACTCGCAGCTTCGTTGTTTTGCTAGATTCTCGTAATACGCCATGGTGGGGCAAGAAATAACTAATTTTATCCCGATCACCGTTTGATAAGTTTGTGTCCTCCGTCATGTGACCCAAAAATTCGTACTCATCCATGAAATCCATGTACATACGTTTAAATGTAGCATCGCGCTCGAAACGTTTCTCTAAAGTTAAAAACCTACGTTTAGCCATAGCGTATGAGTCACCGAGAACGCCGGGATCCGCACTGAGCGGCATGGTAACAATAAACTGACCGTCCGGACTACGTTTGGTATTTAACGTGAAACTTTCTTCGCACGCGCGTTCATCCAAAGAAAGACAATGTTTAGGAGAAATTGAATCTAGCTCCCAAAATTTTGATAATTCTATGCTGTCTGTTTTTGAAAAATTACAAAAATGTGAATAATTAACGTTTAAATTATTATTAGTAGGTACGGAACCAGAAATTAACCATCCTAATTTCGTTTCGCATAATTTTGGCAAGTTTTTTCCTAAATTTATGTGATTGCTCTGAATTACATCCCAAAATATTTCAGCTCCTAGCAGAATATCTATATCTGTTGGAATGTTAAATGATGGGTCCGCTAAAATTAGTCCTGTAGGAATTGGTATGCAATTTATATTTATGTAGGATGCTGGCAACTTTTTAGTTATTTCAGGCAAAATGTGGCAATTAATTTTAACTGAGTACTCATTATGCATTGATTCGATGGTGAGGTTACAAGACTGTGTACTAGTACTAGTTATATTGTTAATACCTGTAACCTTGGAACTGTTGCCAACTCGGGACAATCCGAGCTTGGTACACACGGCGTCAGTAACAAAGTGAGCTGTACTACCGTTGTCGAGCAGGACTCTGGCGCTGTACCTTTGACCTTTGTCGCTCACCACTCTCACCACAGCTGTGGAAAGCAAGATATGACTTTTAGAATTAGGTAGTATATCTGCAGAAAACGAAACATTGTTACTAGTAGTAGGCATTGGATGACGTTCTACTTTATTGTTGGATTGGTCTAAATGAAGTAAAGTGTTGTGCTTATCCTTGCAATATTTGCAGCATGAAAACCTACAGCGCCTTTCTACGTGGCCTTCCCGTAAACAGTTCATGCATACCCCGAGATATTTTGCCTTTTGTAATCTATTTTCTACAGTAAGACTTCTAAAAGAATCACATGAGTAAAGAAAATGATTATGTGAACATAATGGACAAATAATTTTATTTTTATTTTGCATATTATTATTATTACTTATATTGTGTTGATTAGATGTTATAATAAGGCTTTTTGATTTGTTTGTTTCTGAGATTTGTGTTGTATTTGATTTTTTATTGTCTTCTATTGTTTCAAGTAAGTTGGCTTTATTGTTAATAAATGTGCAAAACTGAACTAGTGTTGGTGAATGAGGCAGAGTGTTGCGATACTCCTCCCAATTTCTAAACGTGATAGAATCTAGTTTTAGAGCCATTAAATAAATAATGAGCGTGTCCCAATATTGAGTGGGTTCACGCAGCGCTTTTAACGCCCTTATATTTTTATTTATAACGTCAATTAGTTGGCGCAAAGCAATACTAGACTCATTGCTAATGGGCTGAGCGTTAAATAATGCCTGAATATGGTTGTTTATCAAAAGGCGACTATTGTTGTATCGATCGCATAATAGTTCCCATGCCATTATATAATTATCGCTATTAAAATCAATATTTTTAATAATTTCGGCGGCTGCTCCCCCTAGGGACGCACGCAAGTAATGGAACTTGCTTATGTTATCGATACTATTGTTGTTATGGATTAAGGAGAGAAAGGTGTCTCTAAATTCCAGCCAACACTGATAACTTCCATCAAAATGAGGTAGGTCTATTTTAGGTAAACGTATAAAATTGCTTTTCGCCCCACCTGATACCTCGGAGCCTGATACGGAACCTGCAGAAAGCTTGTTCTGAAGTTGCTGACTGGCCTCCAGGAGCTTTCGCGCCTGTGCAACCAGCGGATAAAAGGTGTCTTCGAATTTGAAGCGCTCGGCATAGGCCTCCTCTGGATTGTCTGATAGCAGCTCAATGTCGGTCTGTAAATCATTAAATTCATCATGTAAGCTTTCAAATTTATTAAATCGACTTTCAAGTTCGAGAACCTGTAGGTCCGAGAGTTGTTTGCAGCTTTTTATAACTGTCATGTAATTGCTGAAACTAGTAAGCTTAGCCTTTACGGAGCCGCGCTGTTTAATTAATTTTTCAGCCATTGTGGGTAGGAAAAATAATTAAGGGCCTTTGAAAAAATCTAATTGGTGCGGACGTAAATAAAGATCGTGCGTAAATTAATATTATTCGTATGAATAGGCGCTCAGCTGATGCAGTCTAACGGTAGCGATGTATCTATAAGTATAGTAATATCTACGAAACTGGCCCGTGCCCGTGCGCTTATAATTATTGACAACAACTAGTGGCGGCAGTACGGGCACCGCTAGCGGAAAGGAATGACGTGCGAATTAATTAGCTTGCGCCAACTCAAATAAAAAGCAAGAAAAGTGTTGTGAATTGGACTTATGCAAGAATTAAGTAACGGAATTTAGGAAAAGATGTAAATGAGGGATAAATTGGAAAGAACTCACAAAACACCCGTATCCTTATCCAGAAATTCCACAGGTGACTCTGATCTTCAACTCCTCGGATAGCGATGGTGACACGGCGCAATAGATCGGCGGACGTGTCGCGGGGTCAAAGTTCGATACCGCAGTCGTTTCTTCAGCGGGATTCAGTTTTCCGGTAGATGGACCAATATGTTACTTCGATAGTGAGTGTAGTGGAAGTTAATTAAATGAAAGAGTGGACTGTATACAATTAATTGTCTATTCGGTATAAATTAACAATGATATTGAGACCGTTTAGTGCAAAGTCGTTGAAGAGAGTGCGTCAGGATCGTCTTCTTAGATGTTCGCTCACGAACCGAACATTGCTCGTTCGTTCGCCGAACGCTCGCCGCTCCCTCCGGTCACGCCGCCCGCGGGCAATGTCCGTGAGTAGACAATGGTACTTTTTAATCAAGCTTGCGTAAAGGCTTAAAGTAAAGGTACCTATTTCAAAAATTTTATAAACTAAAATATTTTGTGAAGAGTGAATTACTGTTTTTGCGACATATTTGCTCCTGAAGAGTAATCCAAGCACGCTCCATCAAATCCATCAATCAAACTGTTTACCCTATACGACCTAGCTTAGATAAATCTCACAAAAAACTTTTTGTATCAAAGGTTTTTGTTGCGAAAAATATGGAGAATTGGGCTAAATACAGTGATCCTGTGACATTTGACTATACATGACGGATGATAGCAAACATAATCTCATACTTCGCTGGTCAGGGCTTAGAAAATGGACACATAAAAAATACATATTTTTTACCACATCATGGTAAAGTCAGCGTCAAATAGTTCGTGACACCCAAAGTAGCCAAAAAGTTCACAACGTCTTTGTTACAATGAGGGCTATCGTTTTTATGCTTAACAGTTGGCACCCCTGGCGATTGACAGGACCTTACTCTACAGTGGCGCCATCTTGATGAGTGCAAATGCGATAGTCCTCCTACCACTTTAGCGCTCACCAGCCGGCGCCACTGTCTTCGCTACTAGCAAGTGACAGGACCTTATTCTACAGTGGCGCCATCTTGATGAGTGCAAATGCGATAGTCCTCCTACCACTTTAGCGCTCACCAGCTGGCGCCACTGTCTTCGCTACTAGCAAGTGACAGGACCTTACTCTACAGTGGCGCCAACTGGTGAGCGCTAAAACGATAGCCCTCATTGGAATAAGGTTGTGTCGTCTACTTTTTGACCACTTTGGGTGAAACTATTTGACGCCGACTGTATTATGAATTTATTCATCATCATCATCATTTCAGCCATAGGACGTCCACTGCTGAACATAGGCCTCCCCCAATGACTTCCACATCGCACGGTTGGTAGCGGCCTGCACCCAGCGCCTTCCTGCTACCTTTATCAGGTCGTCGGTCCACCTTGTGGGTGGACGTCCCACGCTGCGTTTGAATTTATTAACGTCTGACAACAAATATTATAAAATGTCTACATCAATAACTTTGAAATCCCAATATCGTAAATGTTTTGGTCCATAGAGTTTAAAGTTCCATGGCAAGACGTATTTTAGTGGGAGAAGCTTTCATCCATTGCTCTAGTTTTCTTCCAAAACTTACTATTAAACTAGACGTTCAAAATATTGCACTTTTAGTGTTATTTTCAATTTAAACAATCTCAAATATTAACAATCAAATAGCGATATAACAAATTGTAGGACAGTGCCAAAAATGATTAAAATGTAAGCTTAAATTGTAAGCTATGAAGAGTGTTACTTAGTCGTTTCTCGACAGCTAAGATGATTTATTTATGCGCTTAGTGGAGTAAACAGGAGCCGAAATAGCCGGCAAAAAGTAAGCTAAATCACTAGCTATCCCTCGGGAGGATAGCCCGATTTACTTCTTCCTACAATTAGCACCTCACGGAACGCCCTCTCCCTCCCAGTGGTGCTAAACTCACTTTTTCGGAAACAAATTACGATCCAAATGATCTATTTGTGATGCTAGGGCTGTCGCTAAAAGTTTTTCGTAACTTCATTGAAGAAAAATCATAATTGAAATAGTGTGTTTATCGTATTGTGTGTAGTTATTAATATTGCCAATCTAGTCCTACACCTCATGTTTATCTGCCTGCTATGTCTGCTATGGTTTATTAATAAGAAGATGTAGATATATAAAATAGAGGAGAGCCGACTCCAAATAATGGGAAATTAGGACAAAGAAGAAGAAACGCTGTTAAAAAAATCACAACTTAACTATTGAATTTAATGGTCAAAATAAATGGTCATATAAAATTGTAGGGTCATGATAAGAATTTTTTGACAACCCTAGCTAGACGAAAGTCTAATTGGATGCGATGTCGGACGTAGCAGGAAACTTCGCGACTTATTAGACAAGAACTGGAGGCTACCTTACTTTATAACATTATTTTTTATTATTATTTCATAACAACTCTGTAGAATCATCGGTCGATGCACCATATAATACAGGGTGACTGGAACTGAACCCGCCATAGCTAATAGGCGTATAGAGGAGGTCATTTGCTAATTATTGAACCTTACTTTCTATGGCTAAAGTTTTATAGTTTAGGAGATATGTCAATTTTTATACTTTTTTCAGATTTTTCCGAAATTTGACCTAAAAACTGCTTCAATTTTTTTTCTCGCGTGATTTCAACAGTTTTTTTTCAACATGTCTTTATTCAAATAAAATAAATTTCTGATCCAGATAATGATTGAATACCTAGTTACGAGCCGCCAAAGTCTAACAAAAGTACAAACCACGATAAAAAATTCTACTTCGAATTCGATTGAAACAAAAGTTAATGATGATAATGGATTGCCAATAATCTTAAAAATATCTCCAGCTTCTCTTCTTTCCAATGATATATCACACGTTGTAATTAGATATTGAAATTTATCAAAAATTCAAAGTTTATGGAAGAAAATGGAGTAATAATACAAAAATTATCCATACAAAGTTGATTTTGAATTTTTTAAATTTTTTTTCTTTATAATGTGATTATTATTTTTAAATTCATTTTTCAAAAAAACACGAAAATAGTTATGAAAAGGAGTAAAGCAGAAAATATGAGTTGTTTGAAGAAACTTTGTATGGATAATTTTCGTAAATTACTCCATTTTCTTCCATAAACTTTGAATTTTTAATAAATTTCAATATCTAATTACTACGTGTGATATATCATTGGAAAGAAGAGAAGGTAGAGATATTTTTAGGATCATTGGCAATCCATTATCACCATTAGTTTTTTCTTAAATCGAAATGGAATTTGAATTTTTTATCGTAGTTTGTACTTTTGTTGAACTTTGGCGGCTCGTAACTAGTTATTGAATCATTATCTAGATCTGAAATTTATTTTATTTGACTAAAGGTTTATTCGATATTAGTATCAAATAAAAAAATCGGTTAAAATCATGCGAGAAAAAAAATTTAAGCAGTTTTTAGGTTAAATTTCGGGAAAATCTGAAACAAGTATAAAAATTGTCATATCTCCTAAACTATTAGACTTTAGTCATAGAAAGTAAGGTTCAATAATTAGCAAATGACCTCCTCTATACGCGTATTAGCTATGGCGGGTTCAGTTCCAGTCACCCTGTATAATGTATGATACATTAGTGCCTATATCTTGTTTGCGTATGCCAACACCTCAGGGTGAATGGGGGGGTCTATCCCACTACGCATGTAGCAATAAAATGAGAAATTACTTTTAGTGTTCACTCATAAATAAGCTAAATTACCACGACATCCAACAAGTAAATGCGCTCATTAGAAACAATAACCATGTCTATTTACTTAAGTGTGCGCACTAAGCGACACGCGACAACGACTTACTTGACAATTTTATTTAAATCTAAATATACATATAACTCAAAGGTGACTGACTGACTGACATAATGATCTATCAACGCACAGCCCAAACCACTGGACGGATCGGGCTGAAATTTGGCATGCAGGTAGATGTTATGACGTAGGCATCCGCTAAGAAAGGATGCATATGCACAAACCCCTAAGGGGGTAAAACGGGATCCACGCGTACGAAGTCGCGAGCGGCCGCTAGTTATATGAAATTGTCAGCCGCAGCCTGTCGTCGCGTCTAAGTCGCTGAGTGGTCGCTCTCGCGTCTCGTCCAATGTGCGCCTACACTAAGGGCTATATTTCACCGGGACACCATGGCGGCGCAACCAGTCGCCGGCTACCAACAAAATGTATACAGCTCTATAGAGAGTTACTCACCTGTAGGCCTAAGATGCGCGCCGCGATAAGCGGTTATCACGCCATTTTATCGATTTTGCCCATACATTTTGACGTCGATAAAAGTTATCACGGCGCGCATCTTAGGCCTACAGGTGTCCGTTTGATTGCGCAAAGCTGCATACATTTTGTTGGTAGCGGCGACTGGTTGCGCCGCCATGGTGTCCCGGTGAAATATAGCCCTTAAGGACAGAGGACTCTACACATCAAGCCCGCTGACAGCCCGGCTTGGTGTCGGCGGCTTTATAACAAAAGAATCGTGTCGACGTTTTGTACTTTTTATGAATTTTGACATGATTTATTTTAAAGACATGTTAGCCCCTCGTACTAAGCTAAATATGCTTTTATCACGAGCACATGAGTAAAGAATCACGAGTGAGCTCACCAGTACTATCGTCGAGCAGCGGCGGGGACCGAACCCGCGTTCCCCGGATCACGAGTCGGCCAGTCCGACCCCTTCACCGTTTGGCTATCGTGGCTTCATTTCAAAAGTCAAAAGTCGACGACTTATGACGACGAGTTTGTTGGACTTTGGTATGTAGACTAGACTGCATAAACCAACTAAACTTACTCAGATAGGAAATCTGTATTTTCTAAGCGAAGCGAAGCCTCAGACCTGCCAAAAGTTGTGCTTTGGAAGTTCCGTCGGGCACCAACTCCAACTAAATGGAAGGGAAGTTGGCTCTTGTAAGTGGGGAGACGTCACGCACACGCCGCAGCGAAGTTAGTTTTATGCAAGGTTGGTGGGATTAGAAGGAGCTTGGGTCAATGTTTGACCATATGATGAGAGCAAGCTGTCTCTATTGTGATATGGTGATAGTAATTGAGTGAAAATTTAAACATCCTACACGCGAAGGTTGCATATTGATTGGAACTTAGATGGAATGTGCAGATTAAGTGATTCAACAAGCGTGTAACTTTTTGTAAGTAAGAGGGTTTGAGTTCATTCTTCAGTCACAAAAACTGATCCTTATAAAACCCCTTAACATTCCTTAATTTTAACAAGCAGAAGATCAGACAGATTTAATCACAAGCAATAAAAAGTGTGTTTCCGATACCTACTACTTAATAGATTGGCTCTTTCGATCTCTAGTGGTGTGAAAGAGATGGACACATCGAATCGTTTCCTGACTCAAGATTTGGCATCCCTTAGTTAATTAAAATCGTCTGTTTTGCGGTAATTTATTATCGGGCCATTTGCCGAAGCTGGCAAAAGGTAAACGGCTACAGAGATAAGGTGAGGTTGCGAACTGAGTTTGCCCTAACCTTTTTCTGTGGTATATTTTAAGCCTTAGCTACTTGATTTAAGGTCCAAAGAAATTATTGCCTCTGCTGTGCCTTAAATGGTTAATTTGAATTAAGAGTTAAGATAATTTTTATAAAAACTTCGAGTAAATAACCAAAAACACTTCAACGCGTAGCATCTTCTAAAAATCTATTAGAAAATGTAATTTATACAAATTAATTTACACTATTTAAAGCATATTTTGACGCAAGGCGTGTATTTATCTATCGCTACTTCTTACCCTATGTACTACCTATATCACTTAATAGTCTAGCAGCTTCCCAATCGCTTACCTGCAAAAAAAGAAACAAAATTAATATCGGCATCATTTAAAACCAATCAACAAAATACGGACAGGTCGAAACAATATTCACTAATGTATAAATAAGAGTCGTAATAAATTAGTTTTTGAATGAAATCGGTGAAAAGCTAATTCAGTATACTAATGCTCGTTTTCACCATCAATCCCTAATTTTTAAGTGACCCCTATGGTGACACATAACAGGCATTTTGTTGTCATAGGGGTCACTTAAAAATTGTATGTGAGTAGTAGAGCAACAAGGGACAAACTCGAATTCCTCGAAATTTAAAGTATCTTCAGTTGCCTTACAGGGATTATTACAGAACTCCCCAGGAATATTCCATAGTTATCTAAGGATGGCATCGTTATTAAAATACTGAATACTGAAAAGGTTGCGACTTTGAACAGCCACTTTGTCCGGAAGTGCCCCTTGTAGGCGTCTTTGGTACAAATTTTGACGTTATTTAGGTCACAATGGTAGAGTCTATTGGAACCACCTTTTTTGTAAAAAAATAAAAGACAACAACTATGAAGTTTCCAAACGAGATCTGTAGAATAAAAAATCGTGAACCTATTAATACTAATAAATGTTGATTTAATTAAGTGTTTAGTGCTTAAATGCGTTTTTTATGGCAATCAGTTTACGCGGACCTCGAAATGATGAGAAACTGTGTCAAAGCTCTATCAAGATATCACTTCTTGCTTACAAGAGTCGAGTAAATTAATATAGCTTTCATAGAATGAATCAATTTATATCTATTTCTACCCAACTGGGCGCAGTTGGGTAGAAATAGATATAAATCCTCCTGGCGAGGAGCGATATATTTCATCATCGATGTGACAAAAAACAAAAGTTGTTTACATGTAAACAACGCTAAGCCATAAAATTATCACTTCACGGGATTTATTGCAACAAAATCTATTTTAACGGTAAATAAAATATTTACCCTCCCGACGTTTCGGCTCGGTTGCACGAGTCATGGTCGCGTGAAGTGATAATTTTATAGTAAAAAAAAAATGCAACATAATAGTTTAAAACGCTAAGCCATCCATCCATCCGCACTCCAGTTCATCAAAAAATAGCTGAGCGGCCAAAAATAATGGAACTCTTAATAACAAAGGTGGAGACAATCAAAGGCACTCCACAAGTTATTATTGCCCACAAGCCCACTTTTCCGACAATAGCGCACTTTGCCCGACACTCGGCTGTCGGGAAAAGTGCGTGGGGCAGTGTCAGAGCATAAATAAGGCAGTAGACCCACTTTTCACCAGTGCAGTCAAAATCTTGTGAGATCACCCTATCTAATGTAAGCCGGAAAATTATAAATATTTAACTACGGTAGCCCTTCGAACCTCGCGAATACACAATAGATGATCAATTTGTTACGCGGACTTACTTATGCGACGGCGTGGTGTTTGATGGGCATAACATAGTTCCAGAACATGAACTTTCACACACTTTATTGTACTTATTTATTGTATTGTATTGAATGAGCGTTTTCTATACCTAACCTGATATGTATTTACAAAGAAAAGTATTTATGTGTTTTTTGCGTGCATTGAGTGATGGGCCTGTTACAATAGCTTTGATGACCACGGGCTTGAGTCTTACCTAATGACAAAACATTTCCCACTTGTAAGGGCTACGAGGGCATTCTGAATTCTTCTTCTATTGTAAAACATATCATCATACCCACTTCACTTGGCAAAACTCTTAATGAACGATTTTGAACCTTACAACAATGAGTTTAGAGTCACAAATCCTTTGTGAATTTACTGAAGATTTCTTATTTTCCGAAAGACTTGGAGTGAACTCGTGTAATTCTAACGCTCCGTTATGTTATTTTATTCGAATATGAAGCTGTAGAATATAATGGAAAGCTGTTTTTATTGCAGCGAACTCCGTCGTGCGCATAAAGACAGACTTGACGAAGGTTTTCTCTTTATTATTTCGAATTTTGTTTGGTTTTCTTAATCTTAACATAATTCTAGCAATGGTGAAAAGAGATAAAGCAACACACAGTTGGGTTTTAATGGATGACATTGTTTTTTCTCTTGCAGAATTTGTGGCTGGTCAATTTCCCAAGCATCGGACTATAAAAATCATAAAAAAGTCATTTATGTCTGCAAATTCACATTTAACCCATTTAGCCCTACCGTACCCTATGTGGTACGGTATCTTTTTGAAAATATTTCGAAGTACCAAACTGTTGTTAATTTGTGAAAATGATTGTGACAGTAAGCTTAAGGTTATTATTTTACATAAAAATACTTAAAAATATGTTTTAACAAGTGGTTTCGGAAATATTTATGAAATTCCTCGACAGTAAACAAAAAATATATTTACAATGTATTTAAGAAGGTATAATTTCTTATTATTCATGGTAAATTATGTTATATATCAATTTTATTTCAAAAATAGAGTCATGATATCTACATCACTACAAAAAAAATATTATTGAGATTATTGTTATACGGTTTATTCCAGTCTAAAATAGGTGTACCGTATAAGGTACAGTAGGTCTATGCATGAGCAAATCATACGAAAAAATATAATTTAATTTTTATAATTTTTATTTGTTTTAGGCTATTGATGCTTCACTATATTGCCACAACTCATTAAAAATTTGATAATTTCAGCAAACATAAAGCAATCTTGGTATTTTTTTACTGCTGTCTTGTCAGATGACCGCTAATGATGAACAGACTGATGAAGATTTAGGCGATAAAAATAGTGTCAATGTAAATAATAACCCTCAGAGTTTTCTTCGATGGATTTGTTACATTTCCATCGTCGTATTGCTAAATGCGATTATGGATAGCACCAAACGTAACAAATCAGAAGAAGCCAGGTCTTTTTCAGCTATCCTCACTAACTTCGGAGAAGGTAGGAAAAAAGAACCAAATGTGGATAGTATCACATAAAACGTCTTACAAGATATGCCAAGTGTGATACTAGTAATTATGTGATTTTATTTTTATTTTATATCATACAAAAATAAATAAAAATCTTCTTTGAACAACGACTATGTTTTGCTTGCTTATAGACCTACTGTACCCTATATGGTACGGGCTCCCCACGGCCCTTTATTTATGGATTATTTTTTTCATGATTTTTAGGCTTCCCTTTGTAAGTTTTTGCTGAAAAATCAATTTTTATTTACAAAAATAATTATCGGTCTAAATGGGTTAAAAAGCGCTTTCACACATTTTAATGCATTAAAATATATTAGACGTTCAACCATTAAAAAGCGCTTTCACACATTTTAATGCATTAAAAATTATTACACGCTCAACCATAGGTAACTCGTCAGTAATTTAATTTTACGACCTCACTTAGGCCATACTTATGACGAATGCAGCATATTTTCATACATCCATATGTACACCCACGTATAGGCAGCTGCACATCAAGCCTACCACTCACTGACATCATAAGCAAAGCGATTGCATAATTGCGATTGATTGATTGCAATGGAGGGAAATCGAACCTTAATATCGAACTCCTATGTTCTTCTGATTAATTTCGTTGCGGGTCCAATAACAGTTTAACTTTCCCCCGGGACAAACTTGACCTTCATTGGTTGGGTTTTTATGGCGGTCAAGCTGTAGATCCTGGCTACACAGGAGTTGCAGCGGTGGGAACGAAAGGTGGGAATAGTCCCGTTGACATCATAAGCATTTGTAATAACAGATATTTTTCAACAAAAATGATGAATGATAATACACTGATGTTTTCCCGACTGTACAGCGTGACACCGCCACGTGTCACGGTTCGCGCATCCCAAAACTCGTTCCTCGGAGCGCGAAATTAATATCAACGTTTGCTTTTATAGCATTATTACATCTTTTAACAATTTCCATAAGCCCACTCCGATTCCCTTTGTACGCGCTCTCTGGAACACTCCATCATTCGGTTATGAATAAATGAATGTGTTTACTTAAACAATTTGGTTTTTATTTCTTTGCTGTTTCTCCGCGAAGTATTTTTATTGTTATGAGTTCTTTTCTTTCCTTTCGGGAACGAATTTGGCACTCATCGTTCATGTGTGACAACAGGGACTAACACCACTGGTGTCTAAGCAAGATTAGATTATATTACGAGTATATGAAGAATAAGATATAGGTAATAATTGATCGAAAACAAAGGTTAACCACATATATTTGGCACATTAATGGCAAACTATAAAAAATATAGAAAAAGATAATAGAAGATGATGAATACTAACATTCTCTTAGTGTGTTTCTGGCAAATAACTAGATTAAATGGATAAAAAAACATCATAAACTCCAAATACTAGTACCTGTAAGACTATACTTTATATGTAGCTAAATCGACATCTTAAGCCGATTAGTTTATAAGTGTTTAAATTCAACGTAGCTATTGTGTTGTTTCTTTTTTATGATTTAAATTAAATGTCATTATGTTGCATGTTTTATAAAGACGTATTATTAAGTCTATAAAAAACGCTAGCTTTTAAGTTATCATGTACTAACTAAACATGTATGTATGTTAATTATACAAATAAAGAAATTCCAAAATCAAAATCAATCACTAACTGCCATTTTTTCCACGAAAGTCTTCGGCCCAACATACTTATGTACTTACAGCTAGATTCCGTTCCTACATTTATTTCCATAGCGGAGAAAATGACTTTTCCTCAATGACGAAAGCTGGATGTTTCACTAAATTCTCTTGATGAGGCACACCGGTAAATTGTCCGATTCAAATATGCGTGCATTTCTACCCGCGGGACGTACATGAAATCTCTCATCACTTCCCGTGGTTAGGGTTGTCAACATGATATTTACTTATAAATAATTTGATAATGTTTTTCGAGAGAACAAGGTTCATATTATTTTTGCATGGTTAATTTTATCACTTGGTTGATCGGGGCTTGAAATAAAAACAAATAGGTTCTGTTAATTAAACGTATCTGTTGCCCCCAAATCTTATTAAAACTCAGTAAAAAAACTCAGTAAAACTCATTTATTTCTGTAAGTAGGCTTTAAAAAAGCACTCTAGAAAAGCACATTCCCGTGTAGATTAAAATATCACAGCTCTATCGTCTCTAAGTTTAAGAGTGACTAACCTAACCGAAGAGAACATTTTGGTACGTACCTAATAAATTAACCCATTTTAATAAATTACGTCAATGCGTGTAAAAGCGCTTCTTAAAGGCCTCTGCAGAAAATATATGACTTTTATCGAATGGTTAAATAAAAAGCAATCGTTTTCAAAGAGACTGCGACAAGAGCTATAATCTGTAAGACATAATATTAGACTTCTAACCTACCAGTGGGGGTTAATCATGCTGCCAGAATGTGCCAGCCCTACACGGCACGTCCTCGCATTCCCTCGGTCCTGAGCATTCACATGTAAATCCGCCCCGCCTCCATTAGCCCCGCGCTCAGAACGTGTCTCAATACCATGCTCACTCCATTCCATACGTCCTTTGAGTCGATGAATGACTACAATTTGGATGGAACTTCAATTTGTGTAACTAGCAGCCGAATGTTGTCTTGTTTACACTTGAGACACTTCTAGTTTCTTAAGACATGCTTGCTTTGCGAGAAACTTAAGGCAGGGTTGCAATATATTAATATTAACTATGACATGACGATAACCGGTGCTTTTTGTATGGAGTTTGACAGATTTTTGGCGTTTGTCAAAGTTAAAGTAAGATGGTGCAACTCATCCTAAGACTTTAGGTAGTGTTTGTTGTTCCCTAAAATATTGTCCGAAATAGTAAATGAACAGAGAAGTTTAGAAGCAAATGCTTCTGCAAAATGCAATATTTAGGTAGACTAAAACACTACGAACTTCATCAAGTATTTCAAGTAAGCATCGGTGAATTGCTTAAGAATACATGATAGGTTTATGTGTCTTCTGAACTGATATAAAATGCTGTAAATATTATTTGACAGCTGCGTTCTTTCATATGAGAGTACTCATAAAAAATATTGAAAGCGACACACCAGTTCTAATTTATTAGGATGCAACCGTCATTATCTTTTGAATGTGCTGTCTTTCCTGCAATTTCAGAAACTTATGTCCTTAGTTAAAGTAAGTTAAACTGCACCTTTCAACAAGTTATTCAACGTCTCCCTAAAATTAAGCGCTACAATAAGGAGTTTCCATATTGAAAGGAATATGAGGTAATAAATTCCCGACGCCATGGAAACTCGCCTGACTACGAAACCATTCAACTCTGCTCGGTCGGAAAATAAGCTTTCATGGAAAAACTATGGTGTACCACTTGAGATATAAAATGCTTGCAACAACGACTTTTATAAGTTTTCAGAATTTTCTCAAGCAGTTTCGTTTAATAAAATCCTGTATAATAATTTTTTGATACAAACTGTCAAAAGAGAACAATATTATAATGGACATTCCAACTGTTTTATTCTAGTAAAAGTTATTTTTCTCGTAATCAAGCATCTGAAACGATCATTGTTAATTTGACACAAGTAAGCTTCTTCTTTTTAGTTAGTGAATGCTGTAAATAAATCATCTTTATCTATAAGGATTAGTTTTTCATAAAAAAATGCAATAATCAAAACCTTCTTTGCTCTCATTCTTATTACTTGTATTACAAATGCATACCGTCTTGAGAGCTTAAATATCACGTTTTTGTGCTAGTAATATGGGTGTTATAGGTTCAGTTTGATTACCTTTAGAGCGCTTTCACATTTAGGCGATTTAGCAGCGACAAAAGCGCGACAGACGCGCTGCCGAAAAATTCATATTAAGTGACAGCTGATGCCTCCCTTCACATTACAAAAACGCCGCTGCCGCGCTGCTGTCGCGCTACGCTACTAACGCCCTAATGTGAAAACGCTCTTAATGTATTTGAGTGGATTTCGGTGTTTGACGCTCAATTATTCTAACGCTGGTAAGTATAGTTCGGCTGGGATTTGGAATCTTCGAGACGTAAAAACAATTGAGGGAATTTATCTCATTCGACAGTTTTTCAGGACTGAAGACATTCAAATCGATGTTTTGAAAAGTGCTCGTTAGGGTTTCTGATTTCTCGACCTATTTTTTTTCTCGAGTTTCGGGAATTCTCGAGGCGAAAGTCTCGAGTTTTCTCGGGTCTCGAGTCTTTTAATTAAAACTGTTGAAATCGGTTGAAATTTAATAAAAACACAGGTTTTTTAATCTAATATACCTACTTTAATGCACAACAATTAATATTAGAATTTAGTACCACTTATTTTGGTAAGAAAACAAACAAAAAATGAAATCTTCTTTCATAATTAATATTAACTAATAATCATAACTTAGTTATTAACTAAAGGACAGAAGTCATAAAGTCGCGTGTACTTTAAGGATAAATAACAATAAAAAATCTGAAGCTACAATTGAATCACTTGTTTTAAGTCCAAATAGCAAAATTACGATAAATAGTTTTTTTTTATAAACAAAAAAACACTTTTTAATATTTTTTAAATTTCTTTAGGATAACGACTTGAATAAACTACGAAGAGGCACGAGTACCTAACCTTACAGACAGTTAACAAATTTTTCGGTCTTTAAATCAGTCAGAGTTAAACATACATAATAAATAGGTATAGCATACTCGTAGGTAAACATTATTACTTAGTTTCGATTGAGATCATTAATATTGCAAATCAAATCAGTTAAAAAAGGAAGACTAGGCCAGTCTAAAAGCAACGTTAATCTATTAAATAATTAAAAACTTACTTTTGTCTAAGAAAACAGGCTTTCAAGAGTATTAAAGCTTCAAAATCGAAACTCGAGAATTCTCGAGCTCCGGTAATTTTTTTCTCGTCTCGAATGAAGCCAAATTTCTCGAGTTTTCTCGAGTTCGAGAAGGCTCGAGCAGAAACCCTAGTGCTCGTATACCTATTAAACCGATTTCGTAAAATAGAAGTGTTGTCAACAGAAATAGATGCCAGAAGACTAAAAAGGTATTAAAATATAATGCCAAAACAGTAAAATTCATCAACCATTAAGAGCAACCAATCAATGGCATGTCTAATAAAGACTATATGTCTAATAAAGACTATATAAAAAAAAACATACAACCGAATTGAGAACCTCCTTCTTTTTTACCCGACTGCGCGACGCATAGGAGATGTGTTTATTAAGTTGGTTAAAAAGTAGAGTGTCGTTTAAAATGTGTTATATGCGACATTCGTGAAATAATAGAAAGCTCTACGTGAATTTTACACGTAAATTACTTATCAATGTCAATTACCAAATTAATTAGATCAACGCTCGCATCCTTCTAGTTCTTAAACGTAATAATGGATTCTCAAAGTTCACGTTAATTTCTTACAAAACTTAGATTAAAGTAGCACACATCCCATTTAAAATGTATCAGCGTAATTACAACCCTGTTTAAACATTTATCGGCGCCTTTTATATCGCCGGCCTTTGTGCTCGCCGAACAAACACGAACGAGCGAAAACGACGGTTAAAATGTTAATGTAATTAATACTTCAACATTGCCCTACGTAAACACAATCTACTCTGGCGAAGAGGTAAATGATTGTAAGTTTTAAGAGCTACAGGTTCCACCAATTAGTTTCTAAAAAACTTGCAGAATAAAAAAAAGAGTAATTCTATCGACTTCTCATGGTTTTTCAGAGATGTGTCAGTATTTGACAAGTGTATTTTAATTAGAACTTGATTTTCGATTACCTTCAGCGCAAATAGAACAAGAAATCGCTGTAAGGTTGGCTGTTAAAATTGCATCTTGAGTCACAAAGATATACTTTTTTATGCATAACAAGGCAGGTATTTGACCACAATCGCAACTGATGTTAAGTGGGATGCAGTCTAGGATGGTACATATTCGTTTTATTATAAATTACTGAGAATTACTATATGAACGTTAATAAAGCCGTATAAATTGTTTCTACAAATGCCAATATTTGTGTGATGAAACGGGTATCCAGAGTTTAACGAGAGCCAGCCTGAGAGCAAAAGTTAGTCTCCCTATAAAAATAGGTACTCTTTATAAAATACCTATACAATGAAAGAGCAATCAGTCACACAGTAGTATTCTTAGTACACCAAGGTCAACATAATGCGCTGTCAGCGGAACCGCCAACACCAAAGTTCACCGAATGTTTTTGCGTGACACGCTTTGTCACCGTGTCACTCTTTGTCACGCTGTCACTCGTTTTGATTCATGGTCACGCCAAAGCTCGATGACGTCACAGTGAGCAGAATGTTTTTCAGATAATGCGTGTTCCATTAAGGGTCAAGCGGGGCTTACGAGTACAGTCATGTTGATGACGTAAGCTGGCGCTTTTGTTTTTTGTGAGTGACCCGTAGTGTGTGCAGTATTGTGGTAATGTACAGATGTATTAGAGAATAGTTTTTATTGTCATCATACTTATGCATTCTGACGAATGATAAACCGTATACGAGTAGGTATAGGTGCGTCATTATTGGTATATTCTGCTAATCATCCCTATTTTCAGCTGTACAATTTTTTCACTCCACACAAAATGTGTTTATTTATGCGACAAATATGGAATCAAGGAGTCAATCATACAAGTAGAGCTTGACCGAAAATCAAAGATACTGCAAATAAATATTATTATGTTATCCACGTTAGGTAGTAGTGAAAAATTCGCATGAAATGATTTCTTCATCTCTTAGTTCACTTTCTGATTCAAATTCTTAGGCTGGGTTGCACCAACTTACTTTAACATTGACAAAGGTCAAAAATCTGTCAAACTCCATACAAAAAACACCGGTCATTGTCATAATTACGGTTAAAATAAGTTGGTGCAACTCAGCCTTAAGCTAGTTCCCACTAAATAAAAGTATTAACTACTGGTATTGTCAATTAGCAAGGGAAGTTTTAGCTCCCAAAGAAGACATCTGTGTATTTCAACATTGATGGCCCATCTCGAAATTACTCGAGACTTCGAAGACGACGCCGCCATAAAAACCTTCGCGTAATACCATTAGTCCCTTTGAAAAAACCTCCCTGGAGACTGTCTCGCTATATTATTTCAGCTAAATTAATTGGCACCGACTGTACAAGGGAATAGGGGTGTAGACTATTTTTTTTATTTAGACATTTTACGGTCAAAACTTGTAACGGTCGAAACCACTTTTGATCGATGCCCTTAATTGACTGATTTTTTCAGTCAACATATTATATTATATATTTTCAACCGACTTCAAAAAAGGAGGAGGTTCTCAATTTGACCCGTATGTTTTTTTTTTTTCTATGTTTGTTACGCGATAACTCCGGCAATAATGAACCGATTTGAACAAATCTTTTTTCAGCGTATAGATAATACCTTAAGGGTGGTCCCATTTAAATTTAATAATAAAAAAAACAACCCCCATGGGTGGAAAATTGGGGATGAACTTTTTTATACGCAATATCTCCGCCGATTATAAACCAATTTGAACGATTATTTTTTTGTTGAATAGGTATTATCAAAAGGGTGGTTTCATGCGAATTTGAAGAAAATATTTCACCTCCAAGTGCAGGCAAACTTTACATCTTTCATAATCTTGGCACCGACTCCAGAAGTATCAATCATGGTATACCTACATAAATATTAATAATTCGTCCTAATAAATAAGTAGGTAATTAGTAATTATTTTTCTGCTATTTAGTGTAGGTTTTTTGGAGTCGGTTTTATTTTTTTTTATAATTAAAAATTCACTCATATAAAACTTAATACGCCTAAAACGCTAACTTCTGTTATACCGTCACTATGACGTCACGATAATCTAACAACGACATTGTTCTGCAAATTAAAATGTCAAAATGTTTACAGTCACGTGATAACGAAAATGAAATGATTGATTTTATATCGAATTCAAAGGATAAATGTTCAGTGTTTAGTGAAAAAAGATTAAATAAATAAACAAAAATAATAAGCAAAAGCTTGTGATTGTGGGTAATTGTATATTAAACTACCACAAGATAAACAATTACGTAGGTATTTATTTTCGTTAAGTCTCTCTCTACACCAGGGTTTCCCAAACTATGGGTCGCGACCCAGTGGTGGAACCCTGAGTGGGCCCTGCGTGGGCCCTGCCTGAAGAACGACACACCACCCTACCGATCCAACCGCTGGGCAGCGGGCGAAATTTCCTATAGGTGGGTCCCGAGTTTGGGAACTTCTATTAGATAAGTCGTAGCCCAGACAACTTTGGGAACCACTGCTCTACACCCTTATTAGCATTAGTGCTTTGGCAATTTGTACACAACTCGAGTTTGAATTGAACAAAGCTTAGTGCTTGTTGAGAGAGCTTTTATTGTGTGCTGATTTGATTAAAGTAGGCCGTAATTTGTTTGGTGACTTTGTAAGTACATTAAAGTAATGCAAATAAATCTACACTTCTATACTACCTACTCGTAATATTAATGCGAAAGCAACTCTGTCTGTTTTGCATTTACGCCTAAACCACTGAACCGATTTTGATGAAATTTGGCATAAAGAAAGTTTGAGTCCCGGGAAAGGATATAGGATAGCTTTTATCCCGGTTATTGAAACAGAGACGCGCGCGATAAAGTTTTTCTGTGACAGACGAAATTCGACGCGGGCGAAGCCGCGGGCGGAAAGCTAGTACATTTTTGAAGTTATTAAAAAAACCAGTTTGAGATGCGACTCTTAACGCTAAAAAAATCGACCGCCTGTGGTAAGACCACCTGCTTCAGACGCAGAGGTCCCGGGTTGGATTCCAAGTGGGGGCAGATTTTTCTGTTCAGTTTGGTTGGTGGTAGGGCTTGTTCTACGTCCGTTACCTAAGTCTGTCACCATAACAACAATGTCAGCATTGTTGTGTCCGGCAGTTAAGAGGTAAGATAGCCGGTTCCTCCGTGGTTGAGGGTGAAGCTCGCTTCCACCTTCGGCCTAATCATCACTTACCATCAGGTGAAATACATTCCCAGAGCTTCCTCGTTGTTGATAAAAAAATAATAATAACTAAAGATAATGTTACTAGAAACCGTTGTTATAAGTTCCCTAAATGCCGGTTTATCTTCTCAAAAGTAGGCTCAGAAAGCTAAATGGAATTAATAAATTATAAAACAACATAAACGGTGATTTATTGGGCAATCAGAGTGCCTCAGCAGCGTAGTTAGCGGCTAAGCTACGACGCTACGGCGCTACGAAATATCGTAGCAACATGCCGTAGCAAGTGCCTCTTACGCCTACGCTCGGATACCTTACGAGTTATTACGTCTCAAGGGAAACGCCAATATCTAAGTTAATTGTAGTTTTGAAACATAAATGAGAAAATTTTCGCAATATGGATATGAAATAGAGACTATCATGACTAATTCAGATAAACCTTGTAACCTATTCATTGACGATGATGTACAAAATTGGTTATAGTGCTAATAATCTTATGACATAATTCTGAATCTTGTTACATTTTACACATATTAAAGAAATCTTATTTCTCAAGATATATAACTTATACAGTATATCTTATCTTATCTTAAGAAATCTAGACATTCTTATTTCTTTGAGAAATCCAGATAATATTATTCTTCGGAAAAGTACGTATTAGAATGATCGGCATTGCCGATTAGTCTAATCGGCAATTTGAAAACCGATTAATCGGCTAGTCGGTTAGTCGGCAAAGGCCATAGTCGGCCCATCACTATTAATATTATATTCATAAATAAATAAATAAAAGAATTATAATTTTATAATGTTTGCTATTTCAAATAAAATAAAAGCGTATACATTGTATAAATATGGTGTTGGTTTTATCAATAAATAAATAAGTAAGAATATCTAGATAGAATCTATTTTACATTTATAAATTTTTCTTTTCGTAGTTAAAAGTTGTGGAAAAACACACACAACTTACGTACAGTTTTAACAAAGTTACTTACTTGATGTATTTCCATGCTTCTTACGAAACAGATGGTTCCATCTAACTAATAAAACAACTAACGTTCTCCTCAGTTAAACGCACACCTAAATAACAGCTCCAAAACAAGAACAAGTCATTGTGTGCTGTCACTATGCTAAATTTTAATAGTGACCGTAATTTAACAAACATAATTTATTCCACAGTCCCTGTTGCGGCAGTTAAACTATTTCGGGTATTGTCTCAACCGATGATACTCAAGTGGTTTATATCGACCCCTAGGGGTCGATCGCGACCTGCTATTTGGGTCCATGGGTTGAAAATGTCTAAATTGTACTGATGATAGTGACATTTTGTTGCAAAATAGATCGCCGCTACACAATATAACGGTGTTTATATTAGGCTGGGTTGCACCATCTTAGTTTGAATTTAACAAACGTCAAAGATCTGTCAAACACCACACAAAAAGCACCGGTTATCGTAATAGTTCGGTCAAAGTTAGGTGGTGCAACTCAGCCTTAACGTGCTGACGTCTTTCTGTGTAATAAAAAAATTAAGTCCTCTTTATACAGGGTGGAAACGGCAAGTGATTTCACTTGATCATTTCTAAACTATACAAGATTTTAAAAAACTGGTTTCTGATCCTGAAAGTTATTATTGTAGCAATAATAGGTTTACAGAATAAACTGAATCTATTCGAAAATTCAATGTTTCCAGATTTCCAGCTTCCATTTGGTACAGCCACAATACCATAGCAAGCATCTCATCAACTTAAAACAAAATGATAAATTCCTAAACGGGATTTATTGAAATTGATAAATTGAATTAAATTTTAATTCCTACCTTCTCTAATTAAACTACAAGTATACCAAATTGTAATTCTAATTCCTTTTGCTTCATCTCAGTACTAAATCAGAATGATTGAAAGTGCGCCATTTAGGTACAATTCCAGTGCCCCTGGGATGATTATACGACTCAATAATTCAGCCTCTAGAACTCGTTAAGACTGCCCATGTTTTAGTTTATTAATGCCTGACGTAGCAATAGTAATACTCAGGGATGGAACGATGACGTTCGTTTCAGAATATTTGGAGCTTGGTTTAGGTGTCTGATTTACGGAACTATTGGCCAAATATCGAATTCCGGTTAATTTTATTAAAGTTCGTCGAAATTTGCGAGCACATCTTGCTAAATCATTTTACAAATCTTTTAGAAAATTTGGGTAATGGTCATAATCATGAATTGTTCATTTTTACTTAAGTAGAAATTGATTGACAATATTAAAGTTTCACGACGATTATTATCTGTTCAAAAGAAAAGAGTAAAAAATACTCAACGACTTGCTAATAACATTACATTGTAGGTACATGTAATTACTTTGTATGTAATGTTGTTGGTATACCGTAATAAATAAAATAAATAAAAATACATACCTACTCACTAGCGTCACGAACCGTTACACAACATATACCAAATATTCCACTAAAGTTAATATTCGGTGGAATTCACATTCTATCACCTGTCTATTCCGTATAGCATCAAAAAGTTTGCAAATGTAAAAGAAACCGCAGTTTTCTTCCAACACAAACCCTAAAATCATCTTTATAACAATTGACCTACGTTGATTTTGACGTTTTTTAAAAGAGATGTTAGTAGGTACTTTTATTTCGAACCCAATTACAATATTTCTAAATCCATTCCCAAATTCAGTAACATACATGTTTCTCCGATCTTAACCTTCATCCGATGGCACTCGTCCGCTTTGATACCCACCCGGATACATTGGGACTAATTAGAATTATATCCAGGCGGTTCACCGGCCTTTGATCATGAATTAGTACCCACTGAGTTTCTCTCTGGCCAAACATACGTTGGACGACCTGTGCCGGAATCGGGGCAAGGTCTCGTGGGTACTTTAGTTAGACTGTTGAAGACATGATTAAATTAGCTGAATTTTACACCCGTATTCACAAACGATGCTTGCTTATGTGAAGCAGCAAATCGAACGCACAGCGTTGAATAGAGCTCTGTCATTGATTCGTGTGTCACCCTGTGCGTCTACGCGCACTGTGAGACCTCATAGTAATGTTTGTGAATACAGGCGTTAGGTACCTACTTCTATTTTTGTTCTACATTTATTTTTGTAAGTAGGCTTTTAAAAAGCACTTTCACACGTCCCAGTATTAACCCTATCAGTACCACTGCTTCGGGACAATAAATGGGCCAGTGCTGAGAAGAAGCAGCGCAAGAAACTCAGTCACTATTGTCAGCCTCCTTTTGCATGATCTAGTTCAATCGTATACGCCACTTCTACTCAGCACCCAGCCCATATATTATCCCGAAGCGGTTGTAGGCAAGCTATTCGGGACGTGTATAAGCGCCCAGGAAAAGGTCTAAGTACTGAATAAAAAAAATTGACTTTGACCTTTAGTAATATTCACACGAACATCCCGTTTGTAACCCGCAAAAAACCGATCCGTTCGAATTTGGATTTTGGAATTTCTAACACACTTGTGTGTTCACACGACAGTCCAGTTTTGGAGATCCTGCATTACTGTATCCCGCAAAACTGCATTGTCGTGGGAAATACCCCTATGGGCAATATGCGAATACGCTTTCAAATTTTCTGAAGAGAACTTTATTGATCGTACCTATTTGTAACTGAGAATTTTCCTGGCACATTTCCAATTTCATAGGCTCAAAATCCAGGAGGGAAATATCCAATATCAGACAAGTACTTTTATGTACAGTCGTGCGAAATAAAATAAATTACCACGATTCTTTCTGTTTTCGAGTGTGGTCTCTCAGGTAATACTTTTCAACTACAGGAATACTAAAAACATTGTAGAACAGTAATAACCATAGAATAGAATAGAATAATTTATTTGTTTAAAAAGTGTTCACATACGATAAATAAAGTGCAGGAAGCCTGTATTTGGCATTGTATTTGTGATCTGCAGCTCTCTTTTAGCAAGCATTTTACTTCTTTTATTTAATTTTGTTATTTTTCAAACATTTGGACAAAACGTATGACATTATATAATATGTCCGTAGCGTGGGCAGGCCTCCTACTAGGTGGACCAACGACCTGCTAAAGATCGCGGGAAGAACCTGGATGCGGGCAGCGCAGCACCGTTCATTATGAAAAGCCTTGGGGGAGGCCTTTGTCCAGCAGTGGACGTCATTTGGCTGAAACGAATAAAATGTAATATGTATAAATAAATTAAATAACGTAATGAATAAAGTTCTCTACTCTACATTGCGTTTTGTTTAGTTCAATTTGTCACAGAAACAGCACAAATTATCAGAAGAACCATGAATATTACCACAATTTAATCAAAACCTTCATGTTACGCACATCTCTGGTATGTAATGTTGTTTTAATGAATTTTCATGTCAGTTTGGTGAGGTCCTCCAAGCCTGAGGATTTTGGGGCTCAGTGATACGTTTAACTGTTCTAAGACCTATGTGTTAAAGTTGAAATTCGCTTACACTTGATAGCTTTTAACTGTATGCGTGGAAATTACTTACGCGTAACTTATGTAAAGCGTAGAAATTACGTTACAATGGCTCGAGTGTTTGCGAAGTACGGACCAATTTGCTGTTTACAAGAAATTAAGATTAACTGTAATTCTAAATTTCTTCTTAAGTCTTTGAATTAAGGTATATTATTCTGTTCTCTGGATTTACTTGAGAACTTTAGCACTTTAAGTATGTTAATAAATATATGAAAGGTTACGTTTTCTGACATCAAAAAATGGTGTACCCTTGATGTTATACTCGTGCCAGGGTATGGCGGGACCTACAAATAATCTAGGTTATATTTAAATTGACCAGACTAGGATTCTGGCCTAGAATTCTAATCGTCAGACAAATAACATCGTTCTTACGTAACGGTCTTCAAAATATACGAACACGAACACTTAACTTTCTCACCATGATTGCTCCATTACATCAAAGAATCAAAAAATATTTTTCTCCCTGGTCCATAAATCACACCTTTTACCTTAACCCATCGGCTCAAATAGACACATTTCACGTAAGCGATGACTGGATGAATCGCGATGCGGAATCGAGTCGCGATCGAATCGAGAGGTCGTTCATTCGATTGATTTATCGCTCGCAGATGGTGTTGGATCGACGAATTCACTTATGTGTACTCTCAATGGATGTGACATACACAATCGATCATTTTTATCCAAACAATTTTTATTTAAACAATAGACCTAATTTTATAGCATGTTACAGAAGGCAGCATATCAAGCTTAACTGGACATCTTATCTATTAATAATAAAAGCTATTTTAAAACAAAAATGTATAATCTAATGTGCCGTCATTAAACCTATAGGTACAACCTATTCAATCTATCCAATTATAATCTGACGATTATTAAAGGGTTTCATTCGTTTCAGTCCTATATCAAGAACAATTGAATTGTTTTAAAGCAATTAAACGTTGACTAATAACGAAACAATATTGTCCCGAAATTGAAATTCAGAACCCCGACAAGACAAAAATTAATTAATTAATACACTTGCCTCAATGAGCGAAAAGATTAATACTGAGGGTAATTAATAAAGGAGGATTTTATCAAATACGTTATTAATTGTCTTGGTAAAAGGTTTGTTCTTCAGTTTAAGGACCATTTCAGCGTTTTTTAATTAAATCGCTCTTCAAAGTTAACTTTATCTTAAGCCTTCTTCAGTTTAGGGGCTAACATTAATGATAGTTCTCAAACTAATTTCGTCTACCACCGACTTTGAAAATCAATTAATTTTGAGCGAGCCCAATTTTTCACCATATCCTCAATATGAATTTAATAATCGACGTTCTATCAGTAGTACGTAAGTAATTTCAGTGAATTGTAAAATGTTGAATAGATGAAATTACAATTCAATTGCTTTTAAAGTGCAAAAGAAATGTATTCGATCAATCTGTGGGGTACATTATTTGGATAGTTGTAAACCTCTATTCAAGGCTCTAAACATTTTGCCACTTCCCTGCCTATATATATTGGAAATTTCGATTTTTGTTAAAAGATACATTCATCTCTTCGATAAAAACAAAGACTTTGATAGGTACAGAGGCAGGAAAACTGAAAATTTGAGAATTCCTCCACAAAGATTGACCCTCTACTCAAGGAATGTGTATTGTATGGCAATAAAAATATTTAATAAATTACCCGAAGATATTAAAACATTGACATTTACTAAATTTAGAAATAATTTATTAGAATTCTTAAAACAAAAGATGTATTACACAGTCAATGAATTCCTGACAGAAAAATCTTTTTGACATTTTGTACTTGACATCTAAAAATTTCTTAAAATATGACATTGTGTATCATTGACATTGTATGAATCTAATGTAATAATATGTTTGTGCTATTTCAATAATTCATAATCATTTTCTGACATTTGCATGACATTCAATTAATAATGATACTACTTTTTAATATTAAAAACATAACCGTATTTTTTGTAATATTTGCACATCGTATGTACGATAGAATATGTTGGAAACTTCTCTTTTTAAAACCATTTGTAACCGTATTCTGGCAAATAAATGATTTATTATTATTATTATTATTCACTCATTTTTTTTTGGGTACCAAGTACCTCTAGGCTCTCAGCGCCCACAACGCGTAACAGGGCATTATTGCCCACTTTGTGAACGACTATCGCCCGTATTCACAAACATTACTATGAGGTCTCACAGTGCGCGTGGACGCACAGGATGACACACGAATCAATCACAGAGCTCTATTCAACGCTGTCCGTTCGATTTGCTGCTTCACTTAAGCAAGCATCGTTTGTGAATACGGGCGTATGATAGTTAGAAAGACATTGCTATCATTAGTGGCAGTCAATATGTCGTATTTGAAACATAATTCCCAACTCGTGTAGGGTCTATAATACCGGACTGGGCCCACACGAGTTGCGAAGTTAAATGTAAATAATTAATTCCAGTAAGTACGCGTTGGTTAACTTGGAATCAATTTTCGGATGCGGTCTCGAAATAGGTCAACTGCGGCACAATAATAATATGACCCTTGTCTTGTTTTGAGAATTTATGTATTGGACACATTTATATGTATAATATTAATAGGTCTACCCATTAAATTGCCGTTTCGTATGAAAAACTTTCCGAAAAGTCATGCATTTATTTTTGTCTATTGTAGGAGTTTCTATTTGGAATAATATTTTAATATTTTCATTCTGTTTGCAATATTTACTTGAAAGTCAACACTTAGGTCTTTTGTGAAGTCAAAAACAGAGTTTTCAATAATCAATGAAGTTGTGATCGATCGGCAGACCGCTGCCATTCCATCTGGGTGATTGAGGAGTTGGTGACTTCATCTTTGACACTGGGATCATGGATAAAATAATAAAACTTTATTTAAAGTGAGATATTTTTGTCTACCGTCATTTTTGTGCCTTGGTAAGATAGCTGTATTTTTCGCGGACTAACGACACGAGGTGAACCTATAAATAAATAAATAAATCTTTGGACAATTTCACACAGCGCCAGCTAGCCCCAAAGTAAGCAACTTAATGCTTGTGTTATGGGTGCTAGCTTAACGGATATACTACTTATATACTTTTTTTTTTAAATACATAAATATTATACATAGTCACACCCAGACCCGTCACAGAAATTAAAATTCATCATTTCAATTTCACCTATGTAACTATAGTGACTGAGTTTCTTGCGCTGCTTCTTCTCAGCACTGGCCCATTTATTGTCCTGAAGCAGTGGTAGGGTTAATACTGGCGTGTAAAAGTGCTTTTTAAAATCCTACTTGCATAAATAAATGAGCTTTATGAGTTTTTTATGAGTTTTACTACTCTACTAATTTCCTAAATCGAGACAGTAGAGTCTATAGTTAGCCGTAGAGTTCACAATCTAAAGTACCTACTGTTTTCAATATCGTATGCATCAACTCCCCTAATACTCAATATTTTATTGCATCCTTTATGTACTTAATAAAATTACAACATTATGGGCCCTGTAGGGGACCACCCTAGATCAGCCGAACAATTTGTTAGAAGTTAGAGCCTATTTATCATTTAGATACTCACTTAAAGCACTCACTCACTAATCAAATCAATTTGAAAATATTCCAAATAGGGTTAACATAAATTAAAGTTTCAATAACTCCGTTTATAGATGGATTAACATTGAATACACAAATGTGCTCTGCAAATTTTATTGATATTCGAATTTAAGCATTGCGGTCACGATCTCCGAAAGTTCCCACTTTAATCAACGTGAAATATTCACCGCATACCATTACGTGGATTTGTTACATCGCATATACTTTACGCAGAAAGAAATAGAGTTCAAAATGGCATATAAATTACACCATATTTGTGGACGAAAAACACATTTGCCCGAACATTTTTCTCTTGTACGCTGTTTTCCTGACATTTTCGTAATTCGAGTCTTTATTACGATTACAAACAACCGGCTCGTAATAAAACACTGAATACTCGAGTTGAGACGGGGTCGAGAACTAGTAAATCTTGTGTAAATCTCTCAATTCGTCGTTGGATCTATCAGGGACAAGACAAAAGGTCCCTGGACCATTGTGTAACTTGCAAAAGGCGAATATAGTTTCAAACGGATTAGTTTTAAAATGAAGCACAAATGGTACTTGAAACTGTTTTAGAGGGTTTCAAGTTTCGAAAGCTTTTACTCGGATTATCTTACTATGTGATACGTCTTTAGAAGTAGATTTTCTATAATAAAGCTTTGGAGTGGATTAAGAATCATAATAGTCCAATGATATTACTTATTCTTAACTTCGACTAAGTGACAGTTCTTCAAATTATAACAAAGTGCTAGACCAAATAAATAAAAAATTTGGATTGAAATACTAGTATACGATTCGTCTGTGGTAAAAATATGATTGTTATCAATCTTCATTCAAATTTTCAGCTATAATATTTGGGTCTAATATACATTCAAGGATCAAGACCATTTCATCCACTTGTAAACCCTTTCAATCTGGCTCAAGATCTCTTCGGCGGTGTATAGTTTGAGGACAATATTGAGACAGATGACCCCGACCGAATTGGGTTCGCGGGTAACTCTTAGATTGGGAAGATGTATAGTAAAATTTGATATGTGGTTATTAATTTACATTTTCAAAGTCCACAGAATTCATTAACTGCCCTCTATTATACTTCGTATCTCTCCCGAAGATGATTACGTTTTACATGCAGCAGTACCTGGGATGATGCCGTCCTTATCACACTTTTAGAGAATATTTATTTAAAAATATAAGTTTTAAATATAATAAAGTACGTGTTTTGACTCCTCAGCACCGTAGTACATTCCGCGGTCCGCCATATTTCTTGTCATTACTTGTGTTGGTGTTCGTCCGACTCACACGTAATTTTTCAATAAAAATAACTTAGCGTGAAAATGGGTAAAAGGAAACGATCAAGTAATGGTGATAATAGTGATATGGTGAAAAGTTTGTTAAGAAACCTCGTATGTACATAGACAACGACAAATCATAGTTTTATCTGATGATGATGAACCAGAAAAAACATCGTTGTCTCCATCGTGCAGTCACTGCAGATTTGCAGACATACATACATACATATTTAAAACATTCTGGTAAGTTGTGAATCGTGTATTTTGAAATTGTTATGAAATAATGTGAATAATTTCTATTTTTTGTATTAAAAATGAATATTTTCAACTACCCTCCGTGGTAATACTTTGTGTCCCGACTTAATCGTGTGTGGATACTAAACTACACGTACAAAAATCGTGTTATACAAAATACATAAACATCCCGACGTAAATCGTGTGTGGATGATTTATTGCTTATCCCGACGTATATCGTGTGTGGATACTAAACTACACGTACAAAAATCGTGTTATACAAAATACATAAACATCCCAACGTAAATCGTGTGTGGATGATTTATTGCTTATCCCGGCGTATATCGTGTGTGGATACTAAACTACACGTACAAAAATCGTGTTATACAAAATACATAAACATCCCGGCGTATATCGTGTGTGGATACTAAACTACACGTACAAAAATCGTGTTATACAAAATACATAAACATCCCGACGTATATCGTGTGTGGATGCTTTATTGCCTTTGAGCGTATTAATTATCCCGGCGTATACCGTGCGTGGATAAGAAATTTTTAAACGGATTGCATTTTGCTTTGATTATTTTCCTAACGTATTATCTTATAACGTGAGTAGACGTATCAACACGTCGTAAAATAGTATAACATAATTATAAATTTATAATAATAATTATACATGGGGGTATTTATAATTTGTTACCCTATCAAATACAAAAATCTTTATTGTGAAGTACCTATTACTAAAATAGCATACAATAATTACCTACATGAGACGAAAATACCGGGTATTTTTCAAGACAAAGCCTTTCAAAGACTTTCACAAGGATCTAGCAACAGGTCGGAAAATATTGATTAATGGATTACCTACCTACAAATAAAAAAGACTTGATGAAACATTATTTACTTGCTAAAACTTGCGCATAATAATTACTTCAACAAAGGCAGCAATACAACTGAACATCTGATTCTGCTTCTGTTTGCTGTACGCATCCTTATTGCAACTGATTTCACCGAGCCTTCAATATAATTTGATGACCTAGCTATGTCACAAATGGAATAATATTCCGTAAGGAATTATGAAAACCTTGAGCGATGCTGGCGGTTACTTTGTGACACTCATTAGAGAATCACTGTCAAGAAGATACGCTATCACAAATTCCATTAGAGATATCATAAAAGAACTCAAAACGAATCTCTTGTTTGGTTCAGATTTATCAGACCACTCGAAAACATCTATGACTAATATAATTCAGTAATACCAGTCCAGCACGTCTACAACTCATCAGACTTTAAACGCAAGGGGGGCATTGTGAGCGGCAGCCGCTCAGCAGCGAGTGAACCCCGGCCAGCCCAGCAGCCGCCGGCTCCGCCGCCGCCGCCTGCGCCGCGGGGCCGTCTCCGGTTAACCCGAGACCCAACTATCATCAACCGAATCGGAGACGATAATTTTATTCAGCAGATAGGCACCAAGGTGCTAGTAGCTGGTAGACTTAAATACTACTAAAATAAATGGCTTACCTAACATAACAAAATTGAATGATAATACTATTTTGTCCTGGATCAGGGTTATAAAATTCCATTTTATACTTAACCATGCCAAGTTGGAGTACCCCAATGTAGGTCACATACTACACCTGAGGGGAGTAGTAGGTATATTCGACAACTGTACAAAAGCCAAAATGTAGACATAGATTTATTCTAGATTTAAAGGAATTAAATAAATCCATTAATATGAACTATTTTAAAAATGCAATACTGCCACTGACTTTACATTATTAATTAGATAACAATATATTTTATTATGTGAAAACCTTAGATTTGAAAGACTCCTATCTTTTATTACCAATTGCTGAAAATGGATGAATTTGGCTTCGTTTGTCATGGAACTCCAAGCACTTTAATATTCAGTTATTTGAATTTCTTCGTGATAGATCGTTATTGTCTTACATCCGCACGGTGCCTTTTGTCTTTACAAAATTATTAAAACCAGTTTTACACCTTTTGCAATCACTCGGCCATCTATCTGTACCAATACCTGTACCAATTTTTATGTATTGGAACGGTCAGAATGATGGAATAATATTCAAACATCGGGAGATTTATAAGAGCAACTAGGGTAGGAGGACAAAATATTTTTTATCCAATCAAAATAATAATGTTACCTACATTTCTAAAATTTACATTTAATACGATAGAAATTAATTAAACTTAACAAAAGTGCAAGACACTAGTAATGCTAAAAACTACGAAAAATATAATTCGAGTAATTTGCTTCATTCTTGGGGTTATTGACCTCAGCATGCCCCGCCGTTAAAATTACGGCTGGATGTACACGAAGTTACCGGGAAAAACATCTTGGCACTCAATTACTCAAATAACTACAATAAACATTATAATGCATCTGCCAAGTATTTAAAACATAATTTAGCATAGTGGAGACTGGAGAGATTACATTGACACAGCACATCATGTACCCTGCAATCAAATGATTTGTTTCGATGCCTCAACCACTGGTCAACCTCAACCGCAATCGCGCATCGTGTAACAGCCATCGGAAATTGGTCCCAGTTACAGTTACTTTTACATTTAAATACCCTGGAATTGCTCGCTGCACCCTATGATCTTGAAACATTTGCATCTCACCTACTTATTAAGAATAGACAATAGGTACAACGGTTATTGCCTAATAAAGAAAAGGGGTAGTATCTGTATACAGCACACAAATTTAAATAATATTGCTCGAGAGTTATGGAATTGGTGTGGTTGGGTGTGAAAACGTGGTCACAGATTTCGAATCTCGTCAATCAAATATAGACACGTACTATGAATTTAGCAGACTACGCATTTACAGAAATTACATTACCTTTTGGTATTCCAGAATTCGTCTTATTTGCAAGTACATTTACTATTCAAAATCACCAATGTTCTACGAATGCATCTTGGGAGTTAGACCCTATTTCCGAAGTTATTGATACTTTCACATTTAATGTAACTCTCTAAAGTTTTATACAAAACAAAAAAGAATGGCGCTAAGGACATAGTAGTAGTACCATTCTGACCTACTACCGTGGTACCTATTGTGGTCAAAGCTCCTCGTTTCAAAAGTCATACGTTTCGAACCTAACAAAAATCTGTTGTGTTCGCCCTTCAGAGTTGATCATCCTCTCCATGCGGATTTAACCCTGATGGTCGGCAACTTATCAGGCAATCGCTGTTGAGGCGAGGCGCACCTACTAATTCTCTGGATATGTTAATGACATCTTTCTCACATAGTACATACTAATATTATACAATATACTTCAGGTCTAAAATCATGATTGTAATTCCAATTCAGCTCATTTATTGGAATACTCAACGGACAAATTCAATTATTCTGGTGTTAGTTACAGTACAGTACTCTCAATGGTTACCGTTTGACTTTATCTATACTGTTATATCAGGATATTACTACTAATGACTGTATCAAACGTTTTCTCAAAAGCGTGTTTCGCCTCAGACCGCCTAAATATGACACTACTTGGTATTAAATTATCATTTCCCTGAAAAAAATTACAGTTAAGTGTATACCTCTCCTAGTTCTGGTTTCTGCACAGATAAATAAATACTCCGAGTTTATCTAATAATATTACTAATAATATTTTATTGTATCCAGACTAAATATAAATTAATATAAATTAATATAAATTAAAGTAGGTAGATGAAATTGATGAAAACATTAAAACCGGACTCGATTAATTTTATCAACCATTTATTATTGTACCTATATATTACCGTACATTATGGACAACCTTGTACTATGCCCAGCGTCAACACTTAAATTTTACATTGACAGGACTATATTGGTATACGCACAGATGATAATCTTTTTGTCAGTTACCAAAAACCACTTAAAAAGTGGTAACTCAGTGGAACTTCAAATTTGATTATATCGATTTTTATAGCGCTCATAATACCCGCCATACGGGCTACGTCTGCGTCCACCGGGCTGGCGTTAATTTAATAATAATAATTTAAAATTTGTAAGTCCTACGTAAGGCTTGCAAGCTGGTGGACCGAATCTTGTCAAGTAGGCATTTCTTAAATATTAGACTAGAAACTTACTTAATTTAACTTTTTGTGTGATTGTGATTTTGTTAACTGTTCGTTTCAAAACCATCATTAATTATTACGAAAGTAAACAATGTTTTGTTTATTTACTAAAATACCTTGAACAAGTTAATAGTTTCTACGGTTGTAATTTTTTCGATGCTCTAAACATCTGCATGTAAAACGTAATCATCTTCGGGAGAGATACGAAGTATAATTAAGAATCAAACGAACTTACTTGTGATGTTTGATATCTAATTATACGAGTGTCTTGACCGAAGATGATTACAGTCCCACCTCACCCGAGAATAATTACCCTTAACCGATCGAAAAAATTTGCTCTAAAATAATGACAAGAAATATGGCGGACCGCGGAATGTACTACGGTGCTGAGGAGTCAAAACACGTACTTTATTATATTTAAAACTTATATTTTTAAATAAATATTCTCTAAAAGTGTGATAAGGACGGCATCATCCCAGGTACTGCTGCATGTAAAACGTAATCATCTTCGGTCAAGACACTCGTATAATTAGATATCAAACATCACAAGTAAGTTCGTTTGATTCTTAATTATCTGCAAGAATGGTTGTATTTCATTTAAATAATTCGTCAAACGTCCTATTGATTGTAAGTATTGTGTATAAATTTATTAGGCTAGTTTTTTTCCAGGAGAACCCTATTATGTGAAAGGAAAAGGTTCTTGTATGCATAAATAAATGTAATCAATGCAATTTTGTAACCAGTACGAGAATAACAGAGAAACACGGGATAACAAGGAGAAAAGAATACATTACAAATGAGGAAACATTACTTTAGTTCTTAGAACAAATTAGAATAAATGAATATGTTATTCCATCATAATATTATATGAAAGCTACCTACATTGTTATTCTAGAGAAGGTAAGGGAAGTGATATTTACTTAGATAGTTTTTGCATATCATATTTGATTCAAACGGCACTTAAAATATTTAGAATATAAGATTAAAAAATGTAAAATGACAACGATGCTAAGGCTGAGTTGCACCACCTCATTTTAATTATGATTATATCCATAACTGGTATTTCTTTATGGAGTTTGACAGACTTTTGACATTTGTTAAAGTTAAAGTAAGATGGAGCAACGCAGCCTTGAGTAATAAATCAACTACGACCCACTTTTATCATAAGCACTTATTCTTTGCACGTAGAACGGCCTAAGTGATATCACATCCGTAACATATTGCCACTGTAGCTGTCAGCCGGGCCTGCAGCTCGGCTCCGACCCTCGTCATAGTTTCATTCCCTTTTCCCCTACTCCCCTACTTTTGAGCAGGATAACTTTATTTCGGTTGCAGTCAAAACAACTTTAAGTGGGGTCGTCGGCAAAAAACACGTATGCAACTGCGTTAGCTACTTGTACTTCGCTTAGCCGAGCCTACAAAGAAATACATTACACTTTTATCAATGGTTTTCCTTTATTTACCTTCGCCGAACAGTTTTGTATGGTTTCAAATATTAAGTGGGTCATCATGGCGCACTAACATTTAAGCTCTTGTTAGTTTTAGCATACTGGTAGAGATTTGACCGTAAGAGAACCTTCCAAATAGCGTTATCCTTTAATAATACGTATTGATTGGTCTACATGTAAAAGACGAAGCAAGCAAGTTAATCATTTTCCAACGTAGAAAGTCATAAAAGATGTCAACACAAATGAAACACGCAGCCAACAGCCTTTGTTTATGCTTTGAATGTCAATTCGTGATTAACATCGAAGAAACCTAAATCGCCACTTCGCCACTGTTTAACAGATCCAACAAACCCCCCGTTTATTTGCGTATCGTCAATACCGTTAAAGTAGGGATGCAACAAAACATAATTCTGCCGATACGATACCGATAATTGTAGTAAATACTTAATCAGCGATACCGTTATTGATAGCTTAGTCGTCGTCGTCGTTTCAGCCAAATGACGTCCACTGCTGGACAAAGGCCTCCCCCAAGTAATAGATAATAAATCAAAATTCCTTGTTAAATGCATATTTTTTTAATATTTAATAGAGAATCGACTTTGTGTAGTGTGAAAACTAGAAATAAAAATAAATACCTAAATTAATAAAAAGCCAAATCAAAATTTGGGTCGCCCACGCCCGTAGTTCGTTTCGCGCTCTTTTCAAACTGTTTGATATAGGTTGTATTTTAATTGGCATACATATATCGGCCCATATCGATTATATCAGCCGATATATCGGTATCGGAATCGTTACATCACTACCGTTAAAGGAAAGCGTACACAGAGCGCCTAATCCGAACAAATCCCATCTCTGTTATCGAATATGAGCTCGCGTTAACCGCTTTTACGCGGGAAACTTTCGCGATATTGTTTTTGTTGGTGTTCATGATAACACAAGTAAAACGATACAGGGAAGATAAACATGAGCGCTTTTGTTACAATAAGGAGGAAATTTTCCAACGGTACTACATTATACTGCTTTAAGTATGTATGTCCTTTCATATTTTATTCATCAGACTCTGGACGGTAGATTTTCTTTCCCTTACTGTTTAGCCAACGTACATCGTGATTTTGTAATGTATTACAACTTGTAAGAACTTGATTTAAAGAGCACAAGACAATAATCCAAAGTTTTGTAAAAACAAAATTTTAGCACTAAAACCATGATATCAATCAATACAGTGAAAATCTTTAGTTGGCGAACAACCGTGACGTCATAGTTTCTTCTTTAAAATTGTAAGCATTTTAAAACATATCAAGTTATATTGTTTTCCACGTGGTTGTGGTGCACGTAGTACGACTACGTGCACTGCTCGAAACAGCATGTGACACGTTTTCTCCATTATATTGTAGAGTCAAATGACTCTACGATATAATGGAGAAAACGTTCGGAGTTCGCCGCACGAGTAGCGCGGACTATTTTTCATTTTGAATTTGAACACTTGTTTTAGAAAAGTTTAATGTGATACTACTGATATACTTACTGACTTTAAAATAAAGTAAAATGATGGCTATGGAATTAGGGGACTTATATCTTATTTCCATTACCTAAACCTGCTTGTATTTTCATTGACTTGTTTAAAATAATTATACCTCTACAGCACGGCGATGAGATAGTTAAATAAATATTAATACTTAGCCAATAAACATTATAAACACCCTATTTCTGAATTAAGACTTTTATCAAGCTAATAATTTCAACTCAGAAACCAGGGGAAAAGACTTAAACTCAATAATCGAAATGCTTCCTCCACATGTCTTGTAATTCCTCCACAAAGACTCGCAGAAATCGGTTTCAAAGAATTTCAATTGGAGTTGCGAAGTTTCACCACGTTAGATCTTTGGCATTCCCCTGCCTTGTAGTTAGACCGTTTTACGATGCCCTTTTAGATGTAGAAATGGGACGACATGAGGGGTAATTTCTGGGAATATTCCGAAATTAAAGTCTTTGGCTCTCAAACAACAGATCCTATGTAAAATAAATTTTATATTCAGCCAACAATGCCGCAATTCGCTATTACCTACAGAACACAACGAAATGAAAACAATAAAAACTAACACACCCCTTTAAAATTTACATACAGATTAGTTTCGCAGCTCACAAATTTCATTGCCCACTAAATGCTGTAGAACAACCTACCGACATTAACGCCAAGTCGCTTATTTTGCGTTTATAAAATACCCCAACAGCTGGATTCAACATCTTAACGACAAATCAGCTGGACCCTTTGCCCTTTAATATAAGGTCTACATTCGTGTGTGAGAGCGGAAAAGTGAAGTTTAGCGGAATAGCCCAAATAGCGCTCTGGATTAAATCTCAACAGGTTTGTCCTCCCTGATTGGACTCTACAGCCTTCAAGTTAAGGTTTATTGTCGTGTGAGGGTTCAGGCCACACGTTCACACGTTGCTCAGTCCCCTGGATAAGTTACACCTCATAAAGTTGAAATGTTTGCGCCCAAATGCCCATTGTTGGAGTTTTTCTCGTAAAACATCATCGTCTTCGAATGTTTACTTAGTACAACTACGGGAATTGGCAAATGTTGGCAGTTACTCATACGAATCATTTTGTTACACTTAATATTTGTTTCGAAAGACTTTAATTTATCTTCTACGGCAATAGACATAAACGAACCATTGGAAATTTTGCAAGTGATATGATAAAATCATTTGAAACAAAGCCTGAAATATCTTATTCTTCTCGACATTTCACTTTTCAATCAAAGATTTTAGAACCCTCCCTTTAGTAATTTTGACAATATCAATCCCTGATCGGACTTTGTATCCGAATTTGGTACTCATTAATAAAAACACTAAGTTATTCTTTAAAAAAACAAAGCAAAAAGGCCAAGGATATCAATTTCACAGGTCTCAATTAAAATTTTTTCATTCACCGAGGGTAAAACTTTTCAAGTACCCAAGTTTGGGCCTTGTTACAACAAAATTACTTCAACCAACTTGGAGGTCGTCTTCATTATAAGCACTACAAATACCTCAAACCACTTACAAACGAGTTTTCGTTCTGGTACAGTCAGCATTAAATAGTGATTGACAAGTTTCCCAAGTACCAACCCAGTCCTTTAAGTCTCAACTGCTGGAACTAAACGATAGAAAATCTAGTATCTGAGACTCAAGAGCAGCTCGAATTCGAATTATTCGAGGGTACCTGAACTTAACACACTGGCTGTAGTGCATTAATAGTAGTAGACTAGTAGTACTATGACTGTAGAGTCAGCGTCTTAAGGCTGAGTTGCACCACCTAACTTTGACCGTAACTTTGACGATAACCGGTGTTTTTTGTATGGTGTTTGACAGATTTTTGACGTTTGTCAAAGTTAAATTAAGATGATGCAACCCAGCCTAAGTCTACCCTGATGATAAACGGACATCGATAAAAGAGTTTAAGCGCCCCCGTTGACCACAGTATGATAGTTAGTCGGCGGATAGTCGGCGTCCAATTTGGATGAGGAATCGGCTGATACCAAATCGGTGTAATGTGCGCACTTCTATAAGATTTGATCAACAGCCTGCGGAAAGTCTGCGGGGTAACTAGCTATCAACCTGGTTCTGTTGGTTACATTGTAATCAAGATTATGCACGGTTCCAATTAAATCAAAAAATGCATTATTAGATGAAAGAATGTATCAAAGTAACTTAATTACTATTTAGTAATTTGTGCTATTAATATAATCCGCCTAAATTGTGCCGTTTAGAATTTGTATTCCTTTTGTCTGTTTTGTTCACAAAATCATAGTTCGAAGCTAACTGTACCAGTGGATGACGAATCGACAACGATGTATAACTGCGAGCTACCTGGTTTCTGCTCCGGGCGCTTACATGTTAATCTCCAGGCTTAACACAGCTCACTCAGAACAAATAATTCAGGCAAAATAACTCATAATAATTTAAGGTTCTACCGGAGAGAAGACAAAACAGTTCTTAATAAGTACGACAACTTTTTTCAAGTAAAAAATATTGTGCATTTGTTTTTTATAAAAATACCATCTTTCCGCCTGCGGCTTCGCCCGCGTGTAATTTTGTCTGTGACAGAAAAACTTTATCGCGCAGGGCAACTTTAACAGGGAAGCCCTGTTTCAAAAACCGCTAAGAAAGGATTTTACGAAACTCCACCCCTAAGAGGGTAAAACGGGATCCACACGTACGAAGTCGCGGGCGGCCGCTAGTTAAGTATAGATTTGATAATGTTTATGATAATTTGAAGCCCTACAATAAATTAATAAAGGAACTTTCCATTTGGTTGACGAACGAACGAAGCAACTCTCCTCTCCCTGATATGCTTTTTTTTTGTTGGGATCTGTTTTTATATTGTTTATGAAATAAAGATTATGTGAATAAGCTTTCTTTAACAGGCTGTATCATGTCAGTCCCTCAATGCGCGTGTCATCATTACTCGATTTTCCACGAAAATACTTCACATGCCGACATTTTTCCCGCTCGGAAAACCAGTTTGTTTTGGCGCTTATTACAAATGATGCTGACGAATGACGGTTTACACGCACTCTTCAGTTTACGTCATCATTTTTCCGCTTTTCAATTGTTTTACCTACTCATTTTTGTGTATACTAGCTGTTATGTTGTTTGTGCAGTTACAACGTTTTAGTGATGTGGTCGATTTTAAATTGTGATTGGAATCGTCGAAATTAATAATAATTATTAATAGTAAAATTATTGTATTCAAAATTATTAAAATTATTATTTAAACTAAGTATAGTAGATACGACAAATACCTACCCAAAACCAATTACATATTTTTATACATAAATGCGAAAGTAGCTGTACCTATCTATACATTGTACTCTAGTTAGTAGGTGTACGGTTAGTATGTAAATACCTACTACGGCAAAAGTGCTATTAAAATACAATTAAATCTTGTTTTTAATCATCTTATTATTAAGGCTGAATTGCACCACCTAACTTTGACGATAACCGGTGTTTTTTGTATGGATTTTGACAGATTTGTCAAAGTTCAAGTAAGATGGTGCAACCCAGCCTAAGACAACAAAATTATATTAACGTGAAGTATATCCGTACGCGTCTCTTTCACCTCTTTGTAGATATCTTATTCTACAGCCAGCTCCGTCAACCGCCTTAACACAATGTATTTAGGTACGTAGTACGGAATTAATTAACACTGTAATACCCAATTAGGGGCCACGACGCAAACAAGTGCTGTAAAGGATTACAGGGAAATTACCAATAATCTTCTGTGTACTCGCTTTCAAGTGATTCTCTATGCAAATTATATTATTGGATAAATACAGCATTTTCGATAATGAGGGCTCGTCTCTACGGCTATCCAGTTTCGCGGGATTCAGAAATGCTGCCGCAAAACTAGAATCTCGTACATATACACAATATGTCTGTGTGCTTGAAATTCGAACTCCAAATTCGAACGGATCTGTTTTTGCGGGACAGTGCAAACGGTGACGACGATGTTCGCGTGAACTTTAATATTACAACACTTAGAGTAGGCGCACATCGTTGATTTTTAGTTGGCCGATAGTTGTGCCCGATTTTAAATTGTATGAAGAATCGGCCAAATCGAATCGGCGTAGTGTGCGCACTCCCATACTGATCAACTGCCCGACTAAACTATCGGCCGACGAAAAATCAACGGTGTGCGCCTACTCTTAGGCTGTTACACCACTTAACTTTGACCGTAACTATAACGATAACCGGCGTTTGACAGATTTTTTTCAAAGTTTGTCAAAGTTATTAAAATAAGATGGTGCAACCCAGCCTTACCACTACTTACTACTAACCCGGATCCTGCTTAAACAGTTCATAGCACAGGCATCTCACTTCATTTTGGTTTACGTATACTGTAGCATTATCTTAGATACATTGTGCACATAATACAAACATCAAGGGATAGCTGTTTTCGAGCTGCACAAAAGTTACTATGGTGACAAATTCCAAATCCGTCCATTTGGATTTATGCTTTAACATTCATATCAGTTTTCTTACGAAATGTATTGAAGGGGAAAAATTTTTCGTTATTTCGGACTTTTTTGTCCTTTGAGTCTTTTGATCCCTATTTATATAGAAAGGAAGAAATAAAAGAAAAAATATTTATTTGATGCAAGTACAGGGTATAATCACTAACGCCCGTATTCACAAACATTACTATGAGGTCTCCCAGTGTGCGTGGACGCACAGGGTCACTCGCGAATCAATTACAGAACTCTATTCAACGCTGTGCGTTCGATTTACTGAGTCACTTAAGCAAGCATCGTTTGTGAATTACGGGCGTGAATGTTTCTGCTCAATCCTCAGTCATTCCTAAGCTATGACGGCAGAAAAGAACAAAAATTTTACAAGGACTTCGTGAAAATGAAAATACTTTTTATTAAATAAACACTTTTCAATTACAAAATATTATGTGCCGCTCGTATAACCTAATTATTGCAATTCGAAAGTTATTACTTCACCAATATTCCACGTTCTGCAAATATAAACACATCTCGTAATGCGCTCTCGTAATTTATGTACACGACCACAATTTGATGGGCACAGCGAATAGTGTGTTTTATTATTTAGCGCGACGCACTGAGTAGGGCTGCGCCTGACCTAGTTAGCAGCATTACAATTGCTCTATTATGCTGTTTCTGAGGAACAGCGTGCTTACCATGAGTTTACGTTAGGTGTGCTCGCTAGCGAGTACGTAAAAAAAAACCTAGAGGCGCTGCACAATATATCAAATATTTAAGCTGGGTTGCACTATCTTACTTTGACTGTAACAAACGTCAAACTAAAATCCCCGGTTATCGTTATAGATTCGGTCAGTTTCCTGGTGCAACTCAGCATATTTTTACGTAGTCGCTATCGAGCACAGCTGACGTAAACTCATAGTAAGCACACAGTTCTATACTGAATGCTATCTTAGGACTAAAGCAGACACGATACTTTTAGCATTGGCGATCAGTGATGTCTCCTATGCCTATGTAAGATGCAGCAATCGAACACAGCATATAAAATGACTGTGATCCGCTTTTTGGACCAAAAATAGAGTCGACGAAGTTTGACATGTCAATTTTGTATCGATGCAGTAGCACCTAGAATGTTTCCTAAGATTGCCCTATCGATTTCTGTTAGTTTTAATGTGGTGGAGAATAAAGAACAATTTATCTATCCATGCATATAGAAGTATACCACTAGCTGCAACTTGAAAAAAGTATGTAGGTAATATAAAATGCACTGCATCATCATTATCGTTCGCGTTTGTAGTTTTACATTACGTTACATTTTGATTTTACACATTTTGCAAAGATTTGACTTGGTTTTGCTAGCTGCTTGTTTTTAAACATTTTCATGAGAGCTAACAAAATGAGAAGCTTTCATGGTATTCGTCTGACCTACATGTCTGACCTAGCCAAAAGCAATATCTAAGGCTGAGTTGCACCACCTAACTTTGACCATAACTATAACGAAAACCGGTGTTTTTGTATGAAGTTTGACAGATTTTAGACGTTTGTCAAAGTTAAAATAAGATGGTGCAACCCAGCCTAAATCTGTTAACGTGCCATCTAAAACAGTCACACATCTGAAAGATCTGTTATCAAAAACAAAAAAGGCTCTATATTTCACACAGCACAGAAAGACACTATTATTTACAACATTATTACACAAAACACGGCGTGAAGGGTTGGCAAGTGACCCAGTTTGCGATCCATTAACAATTCCATGATGTCTCTATTACGTTGCGAGATCGTGCATATTGTATAACCCGGCCGGCCGGCTGGTATTCGAAGATTCCTTTTAAGGCGCGTATTTAGAGCACTTGGAACTTATTCTTCTATATTTTTTTGATACCAAGCAAATGCAAATTAAATAATAATTTTAAATTATAGAAGAATCATCAATGATGATAATGAAGACTAGATTAATCATTCAACATTAAATCTGCAATCTAAGTTTAATTATATGTATGTGTAAATTGAATCTTAATCAGTTTTATTTCACATTTAATAAAACAAAAGTGTAAAAGTGCTGTTCTAAAAGCCTACTTGCAAAAATAAAATCAGTTTAATGAGTTCTAAAAGGAAATTGAAGAGTATTGAAAAAGATAACGCTATTAGTGTTTAAGAAAAATAACCAAAATTGTTTAAAGCAAACGGGACACAGTATTCAAACCGAATTCTCAATTTTTCACACCGTGTTTCAGGTTTGGAAAAATCAGGAATTTTGATTTTAATTGAAAATAAATGACAAATGAAAATCTACGTAGTCAACCCTATTACTCGTATGTGCGTAAAGATTCAGCATCGAGACCGCAAACGCGCGACGCCACGTGAAATAATAATGTCCCTGATAATGTCTCTTAGCTCGCGCTGCTGTTTTTATAGAGCAGCTCTGTCAAAATATTTGAAATCCGAACAGCGAGCGTCCACAGATAAGAATTAACACGAGCTGTCAAAACGTTTGCTTTGGCCGCGTTGCACTAGCGGATCTTGGCATTGGATCTCAAACCAGGAAAAATGCTGAGACAGTCATAAGGTTTTTCAAGGTAGGCACAATTTAACCAGATTTAAATTGAACCATAAGTAAAGGCAAAAAAGTTTTTAATTGATCCATAAGTATAGCCCTTAATTACCTTTTCAATGTTTAAACTGTCAAATTAATCCTTCATTACTCAACCGGTTTAAGTGGGCCCAAATATTCAAAAGTCTTAAGTATTGAGTTTCAGTGTTCAAGACATCGTCAAGAAAAACTTCACTACCACTATTTCATAATTTGTATAGTCCAGAATGCCGCAAAATTAATCTTGGCGATCATCTCACATCACCATAATTTATACGAGACCATAAAAACAAGCTGAAATGAAAATATTACCCCACTAATTTCCATTTGAGTATCTCGCAGCTACGTACCTGCAATAAAAGAAAATCCACATTAATAAACCAGTTTACAGCCAAACCACCGCTTTAAGCGGCTATATTTAACAGTAATCAAATAAAAATCATCTTTTTATTTTTTTAATAAACGCTGTGGCGTTTTTATTGGCCCGTGACGTCTAAATGTCAAACAACACTGGCCGTAAACAATTCTGTAATAGAGAATTTGTTTCTTATTTGGCGGGCGGTTGTCCCTTTCACACTTGTGGTGTGAGAATGAGATGGAGCGTTGCAGTAAATTTTACGAGGCGAATGTTACGATCGCATCGGGAAAGTCATTACGAGTTGACGAATGATATACGGTTTGTCGAGCGAGTCTTTGGTGCTATGAGTTATTTTATTAGGCCTTCTATAATCAACTGCAGTGCGAAACTGAATATTCTTTGGCGCCGGTTTCAAGAGCAGTATTTGATTAATTTAATATAGAAGATTGTAGAGGACTACTAATAAAATATGGAAGTGACTTTCTTTAAGTGGCTTATTCGGAATGGATTGCAATTCCAGAAGCAGTAAAAATTTTATTTTTTATCTCTATCATGAGTTTTCAAAGTTACACTTTCAAAGTTTATTTGCAACCAATGATGGACCATTAACTATTGCAAAAAAAAATATAGAATCGAAAAAAAAAGAACATTTTACCATTAAAAATAATAATTCTTGATCACAGTTTGATTCTTATTAACACATCTGCAACGACTATAATTCCACGCTAAAATATGCTCGCGCTAACCGCAGACATATTTATTTGTTCAATTTTTCAAATCCACGTCTCTCGATTTATAGCAGCCCGAAGATACCTGAAGGTGTATTTCAGGAGCATTAGAATTCAATTTCGCATTTGCATTTTCTACTCATCGTATGGGAATTTGTATGCGATTGGTGTTATTTCGCACGCGAATTGGAATTCTATTGCTTCAAAAATACGTCACCCGGGCTAAACGCGTGCCAGAGTAGGCCAACGATCTGGTGAATATGCAACATGTTTTCTAGTTTTAGCTTCATATTTTAGTTATTTTGTTTTTGTTACCTGTATCAAGAGAGCCATTTTTATTTTGTTTCTGAGTTTTTTAATTTCGTAACGTTCTCGTTAATCAAATTGAAAAACTTATTCTATCATTTTTTCAATTTGATTAACGAAAAACTAACTTCTTCTTCTTGTTTATGTGTGTGTGGTTGTTCAATTCATAATACATAACATGAAATTTGAAGAATGTTGATTGGTTAAGTAGGTACTAGGATAGCATTACGGAAACACAAGTAATACAATAATTTTTACCAAGTAAATATTTCCATACTAAATGTCAATAAACAGAGTTCAACGCCCGTTTAACTTTTTGTAATAAGTTCCATAATGTCCACCAACATTACAGCAATCGAAGTTAACTTTGTATTGTATTTACAAAAAAAAAGTATTTAAGTATGTTTGTATTCGTTGTCTAGTGTCCATAGTACAAGCTTTGCTTAATTTGGGACTAGAAGCGTAGTGTAAAATGTCCAAGGATATTTATTTATTTAACTGACAAATTAGAAATTACTCGATTCATTCTAGTTTTAACCGGTTCAGATGTAAACAAAACACCGTCGACAGTTGAAATCCCTTAAGCCCTCTGACGAGATACGTCGGCCGGAGGAGCGGGCAGGTGGTAATTTATAGAAGCTGGATTATAGGGCGAAGGGACGGACGATGATAATGGAGATATCGATACCTTTCAATGTTGGCTACATTCACCCGAGTTGCTGTAGGTAGATGATCGCTTGTCATTGTTATTACAGTTAGTAATAAAGCCTAGTCCATGAGCAAGTAGAATTTTGTCCAATGACCCCAAGCTACCTATCCTTATCGCTCGCGCGTAATTATATTGCTGTCGTGACTGTGCGACGGGTGCCTGCAGTGAGTGTATATGTTACAGGAAATGTATGAAATCCGTCATTGTATACAATTCCTAGGATTTGTGTATAAGTCCTAAAATCACCCGGAAATGTGTGATGTAAATTATATTAGACACATTTCCTAGGAAATTTACACATTTCCTAAACAGCAATCGGAAATGTAATTAAGATTTCTTTTTTTTCTCCGATACTTAAATGGCGCTACCGCGCCGCGGCCGCTGTGTATGTGTAAGGTCGCAAGTCTAACCTAACCTAACCGAGACTTTGTTATCCACCTACAGGAGTACTAAAACCTTCATGTCAATAATAGTTTAACAAAAGAGATGTTAAAATTAGGGTTTTCCAATACTTCAGCGTAATATGCGTGATGCCGAAAGAAAGGTATGCCAATAGGCAAATTTTTTTTCAGCCAAAGTATAGTAGTGCGGAAACAACTTTCAGGGTAAACAATAATAGTTGTGAGTTAAAAGTACCTATCGGTCAATGTGGTTTGTCTAAATGAAATTTTAGGCGTACTGAGGGGCACCCGATCACACGACCGCGCTTGTGCCGCTTAGTTTTATACATTTCCTAATACAATATTGGAATTCTATAAAATTCCTAGGAAAAGTATACATGTCCTAGGATATGTGCGTATTAAAAAATCTCTGAAGCAATATTTCATACATTTCCTAAATAGCTTTGGAATTGTATACATTTCCTAGGAATAGTATACAATTCCTAGAATTCATACATTTCCTGTAACATATACATGAAATTCAATGTAAACTGCTAGCGCGCCCCTTTTCCGCTTGATTACGTTGTGGATAGGATCGTTACGGATTGAACTCTCATGTCTTTAACATTTAAAGACCATCACTTTCCATCAGGTGAGATGCAGGCCAAGAGCTTCTCTGATGTGATAAAAAATAAAAATTCTTAAATAATCTTTCATGTCGAATGCTGTAGAAGGTAAACTCGTACCGATCATAATTCATTTTATAGAAGAGTAAACTGAAAAATGTTTCAAAACCAGCAGTATGTACCTAAGTGTCTACGACTATATTCAGTACCTCTAGCACGAAAAACTTTCGACTTCGAATCGTATGCGTATTCGAATCGCCTTCAAAAGCTTTAGTATGGAAACATAAACAGCGCCCCTGTAAGCGAGACGTAAAGTGAACTAATTTTGACAATCGAGATCGTCACGTTATCGTTGAATTATGCAAATGATTCGAAGACGAAAGTTTTTCGTACTAGAGGTACCTACGTCCTATTCAATGCTTAGTTAAATTAGATAGTTTTTTACATGCTATTTTTACTGTACTGCTTACGCTCACTTACGCTGCTGTACCTATCGCAATAATTTATCTACAGCCTACACATCCCTAGCGCGGGGTAAGTTATTTGAGTCCTTTCAAAGGCCCGTCGTCCAACGGTATCCGGGGCCATCGGGCTAATGTTTAATCATCAATTAACACCGTTTTAAGAGAGTGATAATAATGTATAAGCGGAACTATATTGGCCGATAAACAATGACAGGATTTCTACCTTATTGAGCAAGTTAAATTCATGAAGGTAATGCATTGCTTTTGGTATTGTGATTTGAGAATATTCTAACTTAAATTAGAATTCTTTCATTCAGTTCGGTGGTCACAAATTATTACACTTTTTTAACCGTAACATCAACTATGCAGGGGCGTGGCAATTTTCTTTTCAAAAATTATATTAGTATTTTGTATTACTCAATTACCAATTTTACCGTTGATCATTCTTAATAAGTTCAAATGCTTGTGCTACGAGTTCTACGTATTCTACGAGTACGTATCTACGTATTCTATATTACGAGTATTCTACGAGTGGGTTCATTACAATATTCCTACACCTATATTCTTATCTCCTATCTTTTTTTATGCAACAGGGCAGGTATTTGGCCACAATCGCACCTGGTATTTTGTTACAATCTACATAGTTTGGTTTAGTGTAAATAAGTCTAAAGAAATATCCAAATGATACTTTTTAAGCTTTGCACGAACACGACTTCCTATTTATATTCATAGCAGGACCCTTTTAGCTGAACGTCAATTCAATTATGTCAACGTAACTCTTTCCGAAGTATTCATCTTTAGTACAAAAAATAACGCCTACAATTTAAAAACAAAACTGTACATAGTTGATGGACTTATAAAAAGAAGAGTGTCTGAGCTGTTATTACATAAGTTTTTTGTTCTATCTTATTCTATTCCAGAATCGTAAGTTTTTGTAAAAAAAGTAAATGCATAATGTTTTAAGCAAATAAATAAATTATCTTATCTTATCTAGCTACTTTTTTCTCATAGATAGGTAGGTACGATATACTCGTACCAATGTGTGCCTTCCCTTTTCTCTACATAAGTAACACTAAAAATGGTTTTGCAATTTAAGCTTGATAATGAAACTAATAATTATCGCTTAACTACGTGTACATATTATAAATTAATCTAAAAACCCACTCGTCAACATTTCATCGGCGCCTAATTCGATATCTTAACTCCACATAAACGTTACTTTAAAATAAATTATAAAATAAATGTGATAAAATATGCATAATAAAATTAATATTTAGTGGCGTAAAGTGAAAATATCAGCTAAAAATTAAATATTTAGTAGCGTAAAGTGAAAAAATCGGCTAAAAGAAATAATGTTCGGATACAATCGCTGGCGACACGCCAAGATGCTCGTAGCAGTATTAAGGTTGCTCGTAACGGAGATGACAACTCTTTTATTTCTGCACAAAAGATAAAGCGTACAGCAATTAATTGTTGCTGTTCTTTTAAAATTTTGCAGTTAGAATTCTGGATGTTTTGATCAATAATAATTTTGCCAGTCTCTATATATACAATACTAGCTTTCCGCCCGCGGCTTCGCCCGCGTGGAATTTTGTCTGTCACAGAAAAACTTTATCGCGCGCGTCCCTGTTTCAAAAACCGGGATAAAAACTATCCTATGTCCTTTCCCGGGACACTCAAACTATCTCTATGCCAAATTTCATCAAAATCGCTTCAGTGGTTTATGTGTGAAAGCAAGACAGACAGACAGACAGTTACTTTCGCATTTATAATATTAGTATAGATTTTTCAGGATAGGTACCTACCTACTCTGTTTCTTTTCTGAAAATGTTCATAAAGTTTGTAATCACTAAAATGTTATTCATTAAATTTATTTTACTCACACCACACACAGGTTACCTGTCGTTCTACGAAAGTCACTTGTGGCATTTTTACTAAAGAGCGCATTCACATTTAGGCGACTTCAGCAGCGCGGCAGCGCGACAAACGCGCGACAGACGCGCTGCCGATAATTTCATACTACATGACAGCGGATCCCTGCCTTTACATTATAAAAACTGCATATACTGGCCCGAGAAAATCTCCAACGTCGAGCTATTGGAACGCTGCCACGAAATTCCGATCGACCAGCAGATCAAGCGCCGCAAGTGGAACTGGATTGGCCACACTCTCCGAAGGGACCCCGATCACATCCCTAAGCAGGCTCTGGATTGGAATCCCCAAGGAAAACGCAAACGTGGTCGACCCAGGCAAACTTGGCGGTGCACTGTAGCGGACGAGGCGAAGAAGATCGGCAAGACCAGGAGCGAGATCAAGCGAGAAGCTCAAGACCGAACGAGATGGAGGACTGTTGTGGACGCCCTCTGCCCCATCTAGGGGACATAGGACCATAAGTCAAGTAAGTCAAGCTGCCGCGCTGCTGTCGCGCTTCTAATGCCCTAATGTGAAAGCGCTCTAAGTATGTACCTCTACAAACTGAAACTTTCCAAATGAAACAACGTACACTCCAAACCAATACTAAACCACAAAATCTACCATTGAAAACGCGTAACCAACCCGTAAACTTTAGTATCATGACGGAATTACCGCCCTGGCCCGAAGTCCGAACGGGTATTTCCCCGGGCATGTATTTTAAAACAGGTTGCTAAGCCGCCTCCATTTAGAATTTATAAAGCTCTGTGGAGCTGTAGGGTAGGTAGATGTCACGCGACCGGTCATGACCACATTAGGCGGAATTAGCCGTTGCCCTGGCCATGAAATCAAATTTTATGAGCATGCACCGTCAGCTTTTAAAGGAAAAGGTTCGGGCTCTTTCCGCTGCGCCATTTTCCCAGCCGTTTCAAATATCTCTCTTAACTGCTGACTTAAATATCTTTACAAACGTCAAGAATCTGTCAACTCCATACAAAAAGCACCGGTTATTGTCATTGTTACGGTTAAAATATGGTGGTGCAACTCAGCCTAAGTCTTCCATAAGTTTAGTTTCGCTGTAAAATTAAAACTTTTTGCCGCAATGCTAAAAAGCAGTCTTTCATTAGTTACTATTTAATACGAGTATCATCAAAATAACGTCTCTACATGTAGATTTTTTTACATTTAGTCATAATAGGTATCTGTGGAAAATAGAACTGAAGCTCTATGATTTCTATCGTAATCTATAGAGAAAGTAGTGTAATTCCTTGACAAGATATTAATAAACCGTAATAAACTATTGCCCATGGACAAGTGTCCTAGAACAAGTATTGGCCAGCAGGTCATTAATCTCTTTAGAGACAATGGTGTATTTAATAAACAAAATACATAATTTAAACTTACGCCCGTATTCACAAACATTACTATGAGGTCTCACAGTGGGCGTAGACGCACAGGATGGCACACACGAACCAGTCACAGAGCTCTATTAAACGCTGTGCGTTCGATTTGCTGATTCAGTTAAGCAAGCATCGTTTGTGAATACGAGTGTTATGGCCGTTTTCACCATCAATCCCTAATTTTTAAGTGACCCCTATGGTAACACATAACAGGAATTTTGTTTTCATAGGGATCACATAAAAAATAGGGATTGATGGTGAAAACGGGCATTAGACACTTATTTAAATGAACTCAACCATGTATTCAATTAGTTCTAAAACATATGACATTATAAGTAGCTAAAACTAATTAATGTGATTGCAAAATCATCCTTAACAACGCGTTCAGGGATACAGCACTCACGTAATTGGCGCGCATTTAGCGGTAGGTACATGTATTAGAGGCTATGTAGTCCTCAATTATGTAGATTTGGATGTACGGCCGCCGCACACTATCCCCTGGTGTCCAGTTATCAGGCGGTGGTGCAAGGGAGAGCGGAAAGCTTGATGAAGTGGGAAAAAGAGAGCGGGTTGCCATGTCCAAAATCACAAAAGCCGGTCTCTGTGCTTCATTTGACGGGACATTTTACCCTAAAAGCCGGACATGTTCATGCGTGTGCTTCATATTATTCTGTGGCTCGAGTTTCACCTGGCGCAGCAACCTAATAAAAAGCCTAACAAAATCCGGACAGGCCGGACAACATAATATTTGGCCGGACAAGACCGTAAAAAGCCATGCAAACATGTCCGGCTAAAGCTGGACACCTGGCAACCCTATATGTGGATGGTGATCGCTGGAAATATTGTAAGTAATAAATAACTTAATGAACACAACACAGCAAAAAAATTTAACATAACGTGAGAGCATGACCTATATCTAAAATCTTGGATTTTTTAAACACGCACAATGTATGACATGAGCAAGTTCTGCAATGTTTAATTAAAGCTGGATATAAGACACTACATTTTACTCTATAGTAAGAAGTTTAAGAACGTATAGGGATCAAGTGAACACCTAATGTTACATCGTGAGGTTAAAAAAAATAAGAAAGATAAAAACTTCACAGTGTTACCTTTAACCTACTTTCAATTGTGTATACTCATCTACACGAAATAAAATAGTCAACCTAAAAATATTCGATTCAGTTATTTAATAAACTCCATACTTCGTCAATTCTATCGGCCTGAAAAAAAGGCATAGCGATTTTCCCGTTGAAGCTTTTACTTTGGGCCGCCCACGAATGTGATGTTCGCTCAACAATACCCAATTACCATAATGCATATTTTATTAGTGGAGCGAACGCGATCGCTCCATCGCAACCGGCGAGCATTATTCGGCTCGCTGGGTTTTCGAATCGTTTAGCAATCTCTCTTTAATTTCTCTATTGAAAGCCTCCAGACACAATTGTAAATGACTTCGATGTTACTGTCATTCCTTGCTTAGGTAATGACATTCTAAAACGCCCGTATTCACAAACGATGCTTGCTTAAGTGAAGCAGCAAATCGAACGCACAGCGTTTAATAGAGCTCTGTGATTGATTCGTGCGTGTGTGACCCTTTGCGTCCACGCGCACTGTAAGACCTAATAGTAATTTTCCACCAAGACGGAGCGACGCGAAGCGGAGCAGAGAGGTTTTTTGAATAATGAGATTTCATTATTATTTGCACATCTCTACTCCGCTCCGCTTCGGTAGAAATGGATCGAGCGGAGAAGTGTCGGGCGCACTTGTTTTTCTATAGAATTTGACAGCGGCACGGTGCAGACAAGAGTAGAGAAGAGCGGAGCGGTGCGGAGATTTTTAGCAATTAGTCTGACAGCTGACAGCTACGCTCAGTTCCACACATCTCTCATCTCCGCACAGCTCCGCTCTTCTCCGCTCCGCTTTGGTGAAAGTAGCCTACCAGCTTCGCCGCACATCTCCTCTCGTCTTCGCACTGCTCCACCTTGGTGGAAACCGGGACTAATTTTCCCCACTACCAAAAAGTTTTGTCGCACTATAACCATCATTCCTCCATTCTAACTACCAGTGTCAGTAGTAATGGAATACCGGGTCTAATTCTCCCCACTCACAACAAGTCTTGTAGGTAGCACTATAACCGTCAGTTCTCCATTCTAACCACCACACTGTCAGTTATGTTTAATTTAACGTAATGTCATCATTAATGATAGCATCTGGTCCACTACTATTCTGTTTTCTGAAAGCTGACATAAGCTTAAAAGCGCACGTCATCGTATTTTGGCTTTAGGCTTTATCTATATGTAATGGATTGCCATCTTCAGCCTAATAGCTTACGTTAAAAAAGCTCTCGTCAGCACTTCAAGTCTTAAGCTTTTACCTATAGAGTAATACCCATTACCATCTTCAGCCTAATACACAGATAGAAGCTTAAGTAGGTATGTAATTTTCTAAAATCATTTCTGTTTGTGCAACTCCATTAAAGTTACAACTTAATCTTTTGTGTTTTCCAATAAAGAAAAATTATAAATAGCAATAAGTAGGTATTATGTTTCAATTAAAAGTTTTCTCATTAAACGAAGGCATCAAATAACTAGATTCACTTGATTGTTGAGGTAATGATACTATGCATGATGAAGCTGCTACACTTAATTGAGCCGTATTGTAAAGGTAGGATGAATTGCTATCCCAGCTTCCACTAAATGAATAGCAACTGTCTAATAGTTACGCCAGACTAGACGGAGTTTTAATCGGATTATATCGAATCTGTCCAGCAAAGCCAAGCGTGGCAGTTCTTGGCTGATGTGGCTTAAAGTGATCCCTTACGTCCAGCGCTCTATTGAACAAACTGCAGATTCAATCCTAGTTTAAGCCTGGTCACATGCTATCAAGGCTGTCAGATATGGTTCACAAAAACCTACACTTGAGATAAAAGGCCAGTAGCCCCGAGTGTAAATAATTTCAAAGAGACAAATTACATGAACGTGGAAGGTTGCATTCCGCTTACGTAACTGATTTTGATGCAAAATGAAAGTATTCATTACAAACTTTATTGTGTTGCCTCTAGGCAAATCCAGTCGTGATCCTTTCAATTTCTTAATTAGACAACAATACATGATCACTACTGTTGCCATTGCAGATAAATTCCGCAACAGCAAAAAAAAAAATTTCAACTCGAACAAAAAGGTTGGTTCAAGTATACAATTATGTACTTACCCAAAAAGTGTTTCCATATTTCCAAATTAAAGAATACTTCCTGGAATTTTTCTCTAAGTGAAAACACGAGCAAAGGTCGTGTGATGCCGTTAATACCACTTAGCGATAAACAGGCCCAAATATTTAACCGAGAAAAGGAAAAATTAGTCACTCAAAAATATAAACAGGCCCCTGAAGAAATTAGCATAGGACCGGGCATGCATAATGAAGGCCTGTGGGAGTAGGGATGCCATCATTGGAACGTAAAGTAAAGATGTGGTTTCGAAGGTCGTGGTCTCGAATTCCACCTGAGGATTAGTTCAAGTGAAAATTACACTTCAGTTGGGAACCTCGGGTAGATGAAATTGCTCGTAATTCTTAGGTTTTTGTATTTTGGAAGCGTTCGATTTTCAAATTATTTTAATCAGTTAGCCAGTGACTTTCCATCATCATTCGGTAATTTGACCCTTGAACCCAAGATTTAATGTGTTACATCATAAAAAGTACGGTTAACCGTCTCTTCTTTCAAAAAACTCTACCCTAAATTCAACATAACTGAGGCAGTCCATTTTTTCTTTTTGTATTTTTAATTATGTAGCTATATTTGAGCTCTAAAAGTGTTTGATGACCCCCAATTTGTTGTCAACAGAAATAGTAACGTTGACAATTTTTTATTTACGTTACAAAGCGAGTCAACTTTTCAAACCCAATAACATGATTCGAGGCAGCTTTTTCTTAAGTCCCCGGACAAAAGGAAAGTCTTTATGCCCTCTCCAAAACAGGGACAAATTGATTCCCGATAGTTCCCGACCATTGGGCCGCTACGATCGGATATCGGGACACATCTAACGCGTCAATGGCCGCATGTTTTGTTAGGTCCATGATTCGATTTCTGTCGCTTTCTATGTTTGACGAATTGAATCTTATGATAGATTTGACAGATTTTTCATTTTATCTTGTACTTTGACAAATTGAAAGACAATGCTTTATGTTATGACCGGCTGGTAGAGTCGTATGAAGTCCCGATCGTTCGAATGATGAATCTAAATTATTGCTTTTTCTATCCTCTATATAAGATTTAAAATTTTTGATTTGAGATACTTGAGAGACTTTAACCGATGAACAGATTGGTGTCGAACGAGTGCAGACATATTGTCAATGACGTACCCGGCTTCAAAACGGATCATGCAATCCTTGTTCTATCAATGCGACAGCCATCCTCTAATTAAGGTATGATTCAATCATTCTCTCCTGATAGAATTCCTATAGCGTTTCCGAATAGTTTTAATTAAATTCCTGCAGCATACTGATAGAGACAGCCCTACGAACCCCAACTCGCCCGTGCCCGGCCAATTAGGGCGGTATTTCAAGACGGGCATTTTAGACCGGCTTATTAATCTATGGCGGAACGGTTCGGGCGCGTGTCAATTTAAAATTCCATGTCAGAAATGTTGTTTTTATTTAATGGAAAAACGAAGGTCCTTTTATCGTCGGTTACGGTATTTGAGCAAATATCGGCTCGGTTTGATTAAGGAGCAAAAAATAAATCACAAAATGGTTTGGAGATTTTTGATCCAGTAGTGGATAGGGAATATGCAAGGTTTTTTTATTTCGCACATTTAAGTAGCCTTGGCATTATCAATTCAAAAATTTCAAAAGATACCTAAGATATAGACGTTAGAGATCTCATGACGTCATTGGTCATGTTAGAATGACACGCAGAGTCCCATACAAGTTACTATGGGCGGGTGACGCTTGACGTCACGCTTAGCTTAGTCCATACAAAGTTTAAAAACTTGTAACTTTTTGTTTTCAGTCCGATTTCAATACTAGTTTTTCAGAAATTTTATGATTTACCTATAATATGAGGTAAAGTGTATATTTATAAATAATTTATTAACTTTTAAAACCGATGCATATTTCCTATTATGTTTCTAAATAAATGAAGAAAAACGCGTCGCGAATACTAGATTACATAAAAATATAAGTAAAAGAACGATACGAACACGTACGTTTGTACGAATACGAAAGTAACAAAGAATATAAAAATATTTCACCAAAATCTTGCTGTAAATAACGAAAATCTGACTTTGTTTAGGAAAGAAAACACTCAAGTCACGACTCTCCAACAAAAAATATTACACTTTAACCCTAGTTTGGGCCCAAAAAACGGCGTACACCATGCACTCTAGTTAAGCCGAGATAAAAGGGAATGTGTGTCGTGAGCTCAACACTATCGCGTTACTAAAAACTAGCAAGAGTTTTTGGTTTTATCAAAATCTTAATTTTAAATGCGGCAGCCAAGCCTTGGTAACTTTATTGCAATATGAAGAATTAAATAGAAATAACGGGTCTTAATGCGGCATTTATTAATTTAAGACCCGTGTCTTTCTATTTAAGTCGAAATGGAACGCGAAAGTTGTAAAATCTTATAATATGAAGAATGTTATAAAGAAATACAAAACATAAATTCGTTAGCTTTAATTAACTTAAATGTGTAAATTTAAGTTAATTAAAGCTAACGAATTTGTTTTGTATTTCCAACCAACAATCAGGGAGATTTAAGCCTACCTAAAAACTAACTACACATCTTCAATACATAATAAATATCTAAGTAATCAATTCCGGAAAATATTCATTTTCTATTTCCATCAAACCTTAAAAAACCCGTATTTCTTGCCGACCTACAAAAACCCATCGACGGCACATTAAAGAGGATTCCTTTTCAATTCCTAAAATCTGCGGGATCCGGGAAGACAAATGACCGATGGAGTGACGGAATACGAACCAGCCTTAGTCGCTCCTTCCCATGCCACTTTCTCCCTTATTTCTATTGAAATAGGAGCAAACGTGGTCGAAAATGGTTTGATCTGTTGTAAATCAACATGGGACCTTTGTACCCTGGGTAGATGAGGGCGGGTTGATTAAACGTCTTTCACGTAAGTCAATTTCGGAAGCGCTCGCCGACATTTAGGCCGAGGAGATCATGATATTTTATCGCACGTCAAGTTCTGTTAGGTTCGATACAGCTAGTTCGGGATTTGCGAGGGTCAGCCTAGACAATATTGGATCAAAAGATAAGTGTGGGAGTATAATGAAATAACATGAGTCTGCAGTCTACTGTTAATAAAAACAAATAATAATAATCGTATCAGTCATTCCAAAATTAAAGTTCTAGTAGATATTACTCGTAAATAAAGTTATTCTAGCTGGATGTTTATCAAAAGTTTATCTTTAGCTTTGTTCATGCATGTCACAGAGGACGGTATTCAAATTACGCGAAGAGGACCATTATAAAGGTCATACGATACAGTTAATTAGATAGTGGAATAAAGTACTCGTATATTATTCAGTCAAAAGGTTATGCAAATAATTTAAAAGAATTCAAGTTATCGTATATTGACTTTCAAAGAAATTGGGAAAGAAAGGTCTCCCTAAAGGTCGAGCGAGACGGATAACTTTTATCGCGATTTAAATTTCGATAAAACGAAAATAAATCTCATAGGTTTTCAACTTTAAGCATTGGTGATAAAGATAAAAGTGCTTTTACTCAATCAGTTTGATATTTAGATCACGACGAAAACAATACCTAGAAGATGTCTATGATCCGATTCAATTTGAAGGTAAAATATTAATATTCATTGTTCCAGAAAGATATAATGAATCAGCATCATTATTTAACGTCTTGGTAACAAGTTTATCGATAACACAGCGACTATCGCCAAGTCTCGAGACATCTTTGAGGCTTTCGACAAGATCTGTCACGACTAACTTCTACGCAAACTTTCGAGCTTCAGAATATCTAGTGAGTTTTGTACTGGCCACGAGATTTTCCGAGTGAACAATTGATAAGCCAGGTACTTGACGGCAGCTCCTCAGATTTAGTGCATATTAATTCTGGAGTTTCTCAAGGATCTGTTTTGGCACCAATATTATTCTGCCACTCATTAAAGTCAATACTAATAACTGATTTGTAAGATATGTTAGGAATTTTTCTATTGTTAAATGTCTATATTCACGTATTGTATACTTTCCTTTCTAACCTTAAACGGAACCTAAGTAATTTAATCAGCAACTAACATCATTCGATTAGAAGTGTGGAATGTCAATGTCAAATTACTTAAAGAATTTACCCAATGTCAAATGAGAATCCATACAACCGTTGCACAACACAAACGATGGTTGCTGAAGTACTTAATATGTTACTTATGTAGCTGGGAACATAATCGACCGGTTTTCGTGCTGTCTGTTCAAAAGGATGTCAAATCCAAATTTAAATAATATACAGTTTTTTGTGTCTCCTGAAAAACTTATGGTATAACATACATCTTTTTGAACTGACAGCGACGAATTATTTAAAGATGGATCTTTTAATTCAAAATTGAATGACTGACTACTATGGCACAAAATAAATTGTTTTAGATATACTCGTACGAATAAATGGATATGTAATTAACTAAAACGATCCTCAAAAGCCTATTAATAGAGGCCAATGACTGTTGTTTGAAAGATTATTCAGTAACCAATCGATTAGCCTATTTATTATTCAGTGTGAGACCCTCCTCCAAATATTTCCAAGAATAGAGCTACAGAGTTTCATTATAGGATTTCCAATAACATATTTATATTTCCCAGAATTCTGGTTCACTTCCGCGAGGGTAGTACGCATTTCCATAACGACACGAACAACGGCAAAGACGTAAGCCCCAGAGCTGGACAAGATTCGGAGTAGTTAGAAATAACTAACTCTAAAACTCCCTGGTTTTACCATATACCTGTTCAATTGCTGTCCAGCGATGGACCTAACTCGGAAAGCAGAAGAACAGATGCAGAATTAAGGTGTATAGGTTTTGTAGCCTTTCGACCTACACAAAAAATATTGTGACGATAAAAATGATGATCGAACAATAATGACCCATTTTATATCATTTTCGTTTCAGTTTAATGGAAACAAGCCCAGATACACTTCCAAACTGTTTTCGAAGTTACTTGAACTCGAAGTTATTTAATGTTTTATACATTAAATTACGATCGCGAATTACTATTGTAATTTATTTATGAATCATTAAAATATTTCTCCGCTGCTTCCTTAGTGCTACTTAGTTGTTACAAGGTGACAATAAGCCCCCGGCTCTCGTTTGTGTTTATAAATTGAGTATTAAAAGGTTGAAATGGCCTCAAAAGTGCCAATTAACATTTAAGGTGCCTTTTCATTGGAAAATACAAATTTGCCAATATGTCGGAAATTAAAATGGTGTGCATCACCTGACCCTCGAGTTGTGTGAGAAATTGTCATAAGTCAATGCATAAAATAATGTGAAGGATGAATAAGGATCATTCTGGAGGCATTAGATTTTCTCTTCATATTTCATTTTCTTTTTGTGACTTCAATTCACTGGTAGAGTAAAATGGATCAAGAAGAGAATATGTATATGTAATAATATGTATACCTCATTAATTCCATAGAATGGCAAGAGGCTTTACGTAATGGATTAGTAACTCTTCCCTCGCTCGATCAAGCTCCAACTTCTACTATAACCCGTTTTAAATGCTAGTTACCTCAGTTTAATAACTTTGGAACAAAACAAAGCATAAGGCGGTGTTTGAATGTGGGCCGTTTTGAACTTATTAAGCTCTCCATTATTCAGAATGGTTCGAAGCACAATGCTGTTAAAATTAATATGTACTTTGGATTTAGAGGCCTTTGTTAGAGGGAATTGAGGCCGCAAGACAATAAATAAATAAATAAATCTTTGGACAATTTCACACAGCGCCAGCTAGCCCCAAAGTAAGCAACTTAATGCTTGTGTTATGGGTGCTAGCTTAACGGATATACTACTTATATACTTTTTTTTTTTTAAATACATAAATATTATATATAGTCACACCCAGACCCGTCACAGAAATTAAAATTCATCATTTTCAATTTCTGCCCGGCCGGGAATCGAACCCGGGACCTCTCGGCATAGTAGTCCGTTCTGAACCACTACACCAAACGGCCGACTTACACAATAGTGGTACTTTATATTTGATTAATTAAATTAATAGTATTAAGATTGGGTATTATTAGTCACAGTAGGTACAGCGTCGATTATGCCCGCTTGTTGAAGAACGCTTGCGCATGTTATGATAGTGTCAAACAATTGTTGGACACGAGGTAACAAGGATGTAGTTCCTTACTTCGCAGCGGTGACAATTGGCTGTCTGGCGTGTGCATCTGTTGTGTACGATTCTCCCAATCCTGATCCTTAACAACGATCTTTGGTCCTTCAATATCTTTAGGTCCTAAGTTACGTTTCTCATTCAGCTAAATATTGCTTCACATTTTCTTGTTCCTTTTGGAGCCCACACAACACAATAATTAACAAAAGACCTCCTCTCTATCCCCCTTATTATTAAAAGTTACACACTAGTTAGACTCTGGTTTAAAATGTCATTTAGTATGGAAATGTATTTTTTTTTATCCACAACGAAGAAGCTCTTGGCCTGTATCTCACCTAATGGTAAGTGATGATCAGGCCGAAGGTGGAAGCGAGCTTCACCAGGAATCCTCAACCACGGAGGTACTGGCTATCAATACTCAATACTCAAATCTCTATCTTACCTCTAACTGCCGGAACACAACAATGCTGTTAACATTTTAATCCAGTGTTCGTCCCGGGTGTAACCTTTATTAATAAGGGGGTAAATGTATGTGAATTTGCTATAGCCGATTCAGTTCCAGTCACTCCGTATTTAAGCTAATAAAAAGGAGAAGTCGTCTAAATCTTATAGTTCCGAATCTAGTTTCCTCGTTCCAGATTGATTGAGTTAGTTAGTTGCTTAACTTGATATCTTCCCCTTCAAGGAAAAGGACAGGAGACAAAAAACTTATTGATGACTTTTCGAGCCAACTCTATGTTTGTCAATTAAGGTGGTTTTGCAAAATTCCCAATTACATTTGAAGTGTCAATAGTGTTACTAACCAAAAAAAAAACTCGAAGAATGGAATAAATAAATTATCACCGGGCAATCTTCAAATTTCACTGTCCACCGTGTCTCGTTAAACACTCGACATTGGCGAAACCAGTGTGCTTCAAATACGCACCATTGAAGCCATTAAACAGAATAATAACAATAATAGAAAACATAAATAATAAAGGTGTTTTTGGCCTGAGACTAAATTTATTCTTGAAATAATTTTGGTATCTTCAAATTATAATTATTTCATCGTTATTAAATTTGCAATTACTCGTAATCTTATATTATACTTCGAAACATTGTTCTTAATACGTCTCTGCAAAATTAGTGATTACGTCATATTGTTTCTAGCGTAATCTGAAAATCTGGGATTAACATACAAAACAACACATCAAACATTGCCTCGGCATTTCGCACACTACAATGGCTGGATTCCATTTAAACCATTCCAGTGTTTAGATCCAAGCAGTGCCTGGAATCCCAGCGGGAACCAACTTTCGGCCATTGTTGCCAAACTCTGAGCACTCTCGGGGGAAGCACATTGATTTTACATTTACGTACGCGCCTCAGTGGTTTGTGTAAAATATTACAACAAAGTTTTGAAAATATTTTATGGGAATTGTGTCGCCATAACGAAAATGTTAACAGCATTTTTGTTTCAGCAGTTAGAGGTTATATTGGCTAGTACCTCTTTGGTTGAGGATGCCGGGTGAAGCTCGCGCCTGAACATTACTTTTCATCAGGTGTAAATGAATGCCAAAAGCTTCCTCGTTGTGGATAAACAATATTGGATAAATATTTCAACTTTTAAACATAGCACGATAATTCAGAGATATGTCGCTAGCAGGAACAAGATTTTTTCCAGGTAAAGAATATTATAATTAATATAATGACGTCCACTGCTGGACAAAGGCCTACTCCAAGGATTTCCGGTAGCTTTCCCTTAAATCCCCCAATAGTAAAATACCAGGAAAAGATCCAGGGATATTTTTAACCTGGAGGATGTCCCCAGAAATGATTATACAAGGTGTCTCAAAAGAAATTTAACATTTGATATGTGATCAAACGAACTTCACAAGCGAAGTTCGATCAATATTATATGAGTCGCTTCATTCGAAGATATAACATAACCAGGTAGTCCTTTTAGCCTACAAGGTAGAATCGCACGCTTTTAGAGATTTTTGATATCGAGAATCGATATTTGAATTCAATCGATTTCCTAACGACGCTTGGTCACGGCACTATTCGGCGCGAGACGCCATTCTTTTAGAGATTGCCCAAATAGCAAAACTTTTATAGCCGGGTTTGGGCTGGGGGGGTTGTTATATCTTCGAATGAAGCGACTCATATAATATTGATCGAACTTCGCTTGTGAAGTTCGTTTGATCACATATTATATTTCTTCGCTTCATTCTTCAGATATAACATAACCAGGTAGATGTTTAGAGCCAAGTTTTGCTATTAAAACACATATTATTCAGTCTTATTAAATTTACTTTATGAGATTAAATAACAAAAATATGACTTCACATAAACAAAAATACATTTTAATACTTGTCATGTAATAACGATAATTAATAATAATCAAAGTTAGGCGGAATCATCGTGATGCAAGATTGATTGAGCAAAGTTATTTGTGTCAATTAACTGTCGATGATAGAATTTAGCAAATACCTTAGACGTATTGGTCCATCCTGCGGCCTTTCTTATAGTGTCAATGGATACTCCCGCGGCTGCGGCGGCAGACGTGGAGGCGTGGCGCGTGCTGTGCGCGCTAAACGCCGCCACGTCTACGCCACTCTCAGACAATGTCTGCTTAATCCATCTGCTTATTGACTGTGCTGTCGCACTCCTGTAGGGGCGCTTCACAGTTATTAAGAGATTGGGTATATTGGCAGGCCGATCTGCATGAGTGATCTGAAGATAGTCCTCGAGAGTTTTTGCGGGACATATGCGAGCATTTTCTAGAAAATAAGGCAGGAATAGTGTCGGCTGTTGCCGACCCGCCGCGGATGTTTTTAAAATGTCTCTGATTGCTATGTTCACTCCGTTTGAGTTAATTGATATATTTTCGAGCTTAATTAAGGAAAGAGTTTGAACACGTTGGGCAGTACATATGGCTAATAGCATAACCAACTTTTTTGTAAGTTTTTCCCTACTGAGTTCTCTATTTGGATACCAATTAGACAAATGGTTCAAAACAATTTGTGGGTCCCATGTACTGCTGTATTTTGGAAAGCTGGGTTTTAGCCTAAAAACTCCCTTTAAAAGCCGTTTAACACAGTCATCGGACCCGACGTTATTCCCTAACAACAAGGATAACGCAGATCTGTGACTATTGAGAGATCCGTAAGCGGCTCCTTTTTTGTACTGTTCAGTTAGGAAACATAAAACCCTAGGGATGGAGCAACTAAAGAAATCGGATTCATTATTATGACAAAACTCCCACCACATCTTGAATGATACGTTGTACTGTTGTATCGTGTTGTTAGATAAAGATGCTAACATGAGGTCCAAAGCTGTTTCGGGAACGCCGCGGCGCAAGAATGCTTGCCTGAGACTATTGCGGCACCCAGGGTAAGTGGATTCCTGTAACAAGATTGTACACAATGGTCATTGGGGTATAACCAAATGATGTCTGAAATAATCATTCTTATTAACTGTGGGTACCAGGCCTGGGATGGCCAAGAAGGGAACACCAGGATGCCTGTAGCATTATCTGCTTTGATTTTTTGAAGACATTTTAGAATAAGTGGGAAAGGAGGGAATGCGTAAAAGAAATTTCCTCTCCAGTTTATAGTGAAGGCATCTATGGTGAGAGCTTCGGGATCTCTTTTCCACGATACATAATTTTGACATTTAGCGTTAGCCCGGGAAGCGAATAGGTCGATTTCGGGTTGTCCAAAGGCCTTTGTTATTCGTTTGAATGCTGTGTTAGACAGTTCACATTCAGTGTCTGGGTTGAACTTTCGAGACTCTTTATCCGCCTCATAATTATCTTTTGTATTAATATATGAGGCGAATAACCAGATGTTTCTTACTTCAGACCATTGCCATATTTGCCTGGACAGATCGTTCAAATGTGGGAATTGGATTCCGCCCATGCGGTTAACGTAACTGATAGCAGTTGTGTTATCAACTCGCAGTAGAATTGAACAATTAGAAAGATCACTTGCAAAATACTTTAGAGCTAGGAAAACCGCTAATAACTCTAAGAAATTTATATGCTGGTCAAGTTCGCAACTTTTCCAAGCTCCATGGGCTCTCGTGTTATTACACACTGCTCCCCAGCCAGTTCTTGAAGCATCGGTATAAATTTCATAGTCAAAATTAGCTGTTTTCAAGGAATTGCTACTTTTATGTATATTTTGTGTCCACCAGTTCAAATCGTCCAAAATAACTGAAGGGGGCTTGAACCGAGCTTCATAGCTTAAGCATCTTTGTAAGGCTAGGAATTTTTGTCGTTCTAGAATTTTAGTGTACAGCCAACCATATTTAACTGCAGGACATGCTGACACTAAAACCCCGATAAGTTGGGCGAATTCTCTTATTGTACACTTTTGTACATTAGAGAATTTTCTGGTCAAGTCCGTGATTTTCTGACGTTTCTCAGGTGGTAAAGAGATGGTTTCATTTACCGAGTCGTATATGAACCCGAGGAACTTGCAGGTTTGCCTAGGTACAAGAGAGCTTTTAGTATAATTTATTACGAAGCCGAGACATTGTAAGAGATTTACTGTAGCGTTAACATTTTGAAGGCATTCAGTAAAGCTATCTCCTATACAGAGGATATCATCCAAGTAGAAAACATTTTTGAAGCCTAGATAGCGTAAGTGTGTTATTACCTCTTTCATTATCTTTGTGAAGGCTCTAGGGGCAACTGAAAGACCGTATGGCATAGCGGTGAATTCATACGTAAAAACGTCGCCGGGATTTTCTTCAAACTGAAATCTTAGGAATTTTCGATCTGATTCGCGTATCGGAATAAGAAAGTACGCTTCTTTCAAATCGATGGTAGCCATAAAACCATTAGCTGGTAACAATCTAGCCGCCGTTCGGTGATCCTCCATTTTAAAATGTAAGCTAGGTATGAATTTATTAAGATTTTTCAAGTTTAGTATAAAGCGTTTTTCTCCATTTGGTTTCGGTGCTAAAAATGTCTTGGATATAAATTGATCATCACAGGGCATACAAGGTCTGATTGCGCCTAACTTTAATAATTTTTGAATAGCAACTACCATGTCTGCTTTTTCAGTCATTGACAAGGAAGACGTTGGTACATGAGTTTGGTACACAACAGAATCGAATGGTATTGGGAAACCTAAAGCTATCCACTCTAATATAACAGGGTTGGTTGTTATTTTAAGCCAACAATTGTAGAAATGGGATATTCTACCAGCATGAGTTACCTTATCTACTGGCGAGTCGCAGGTGTCCGAGGTTTGTTCGGGCCCGACGCGTTCGATGCTGGCTGAGGTGCCCGACGGTTCGCAGGGGCATTCGTTCTCAGACCCCCCCGACGTCCTCCCCTGTTCTGTTGGAACTGTTGATAGCGCGGGGGGCCCGTAGGAGAGAGCAGTTTTCTGGTATCAAATACTCTTTCATCAGCTTGTCTTTAGCCTCCTTCTCGCCAAAAATGGGTGTACTCCCTGTTTCATCTCCGAGTGCTAGTAAAAGCTCGGGGTCCAGCTCAGGGTCCGGTTCTAAAGAATCAGCAGCAGCCTCTGTGGGCGCGGGCTCGCTTACGCTTGCGTCAGCGTTCTCCTTGGGTAACGGGTCGGAGCTCGTTGAAGGAAGTATTTCCACTTGCGGTGACGTCGTAGGCGACGCTCCGTCTGGAACATACGGGACGTACTTAGTACGATGAAAATTTTACTCTCGTGTTAACTCCCGGTTAACCGCCGAATAACAACGTACTCATTATCGGTGTATGTAAATTTTAAATAAACCAATAACACTACCTAGTTACAATTATATAATATTGTATAGGTAGGTAGATATAAATACAGCCATCGTGATGACGCTCGGTCAACCGCCAGGCGAGTGCATTCAAATTAATATCGTTAAACAATTACAATGTAAGCCGCCTTCGTGTTAACTCACGGCTAACCGCCAGGCTTTTAAATACTTGCACTTTCAAACTAGAAATAATTTATATCTATAAAGAAAAAATTCGTTTTACTTACTGTCATCTGTCCCCAAATCCGTGTCAGAATCGGAATAAATAATAACTCGTCGACGTCGTTCAGATGCTTGTTTTTTATGTTCAAGCTTTTTAATTTTATTTTTATAACGTTTTATTAGGTCGTCGTCACTTTTTCGTTTCGGCATAATTGCTAGCAGAAATTATTATTTCCACCGCAGCGCGTTCGTCTTCTACCTCGCACGAAAAAAGAATGGCGTCTCGCGCCGAATAGTGCCGTGACCAAGCGTCGTTAGGAAATCGATTGAATTCAAATATCGATTCTCGATATCAAAAATCTCTAAAAGCGTGCGATTCTACCTTGTAGGCTAAAAGGACTACCTGGTTATGTTATATCTGAAGAATGAAGCGAAGAAATATAATTAGCTTACTGCGTGAACGCAACAAATCCGAGGTGTGCGGGGGTTATGTCAATCAGTAGCCTGGCTCTTGGGAGTTTAGGTGCTATGGAGTATTACTCGGGAGCAGACCGCGCGTTGTCTTTGCGAGAATTTTACAAAAATGGTTATTCTGCGACTGTAGCGCGTAGATTTCGCCACTTAAATGATGCTCCAAGCATTCTTCTTATTAGGAAATGAGCCAAAAAGTTTTAAGAGACCCGTACAATGGTAAAAATCCGGGCGACTATGGCCATCAAAAACGGTAGAAAACGTGGAGAGTGTTAATCAGTCCGCTCGTGACGACCCGATCCATTCAATTCGGAAGCGCACTAGTGCTTTAAATGTGCATAGATCATCATTAGGTACGCCGCATTTTTCACAAAGACCTAAAGCTACACTCCTACAAAATTCAATTGATGCAAGAGTTAAAGCCCCAAGAAGCCAATCAGAGGCTGTTCATGTGAAATTTTCTTTGGAAAATTGATCTCCAGGAGAGATGACATCAATTGGCCTCCACACAGTCCTAATTTAACCACTACTTTTTCCTATGAAATTAACTTAAATCTAAAGTTTAAGCCACTATACTAACTTCCCTGGCGTATTTGAAAGAAAATATCCGTCATGAAATGGCAGCCATCATTGAGTTTACCTGCCTGAGCCGTCATAAGTGATTTTACTGTTCGATTAAATGAGTGCTACGAACGCGAGGGTCTACATTTGGACAATATTATTTTTAAGAAATAAATTCCCAAAATGTGTACTTTTTAATAGTTACTCAACATTTTTTCGATACACGGCTTACTTTTTCTTTAATCGATCCATTAAATATAAACTTTCTTTTGAGACACCTTGTACTTAAAATGTAACTCGATAATGGTACTTAGCTTTTAAAAAAATATTTAGATGATCACATTCTTTCATTGTTATTGTGCATTATTCTTAAGAAAATGTTTGAGGTAAAATCATTTTACTTTACATTTTATTGAGCAAATACCCTAAGATAAACATGAAATGCTACAACAAAGAAAACACGATCTCAAAGTTTAATACGAGTAAATGTAATAACGTCGTCTATTGTTGTATTAATCGTATTTTGTATTCTAAAGCTTCATTGAACATTCTAATCTTCTAACAGACTAAAGTAAAAATAAATACTGAATAAAACCTACAGTGCTCTTCGGCTTAAGCGTATTATAAACTATTTTTATTTGTTCGTAAAGATAGATATTTTAGTAGGGCTTTTTATGTTCAATGATGTAGGTAATGATAGCGCAAATTGAAGACTCTTTTTCTTGAAAAATAGAGTACATCATAGTCATAGGACAACAAATGGGGTTGTGCCCCTCCCAGGAAAATATCGCTCCCACTCTAGGATCCATCCTTATGTAATTTTATAGAAATAGTCACGTAGGTATGACGTTCACCTAGTCCGAAGATTATTGATTTCAAATCGAATAAAAATCTAATGTGGCAAATAGAAAAAAAATGATAGATATTATTCATAGACAATTTAAGTGAGTATCTTATTTGTGTTTATTATCCAATCTACTGAGCTTAAGACTTTCATGTTTCCAAGTGAGTACGAGGTCTAACTGTACGGCTGGCACGAAAAACTTTCGAGTTCAAATCGTTTGCGTACTCGAATCGCCATCAAAAGATTTAGTAAGAAAACTACAACAGCGCCCCACTATAGATCGAAATTGCGATTTATGGACATAGCGATTTTTTTCACAATTTCTATTTGAAAAAATTACCTATCGATAGGTTACGTTATTCTGATGAATAAATGCTGCACAAGTTTTTCTCTAAAACCAATAGTTTGGCTGGAAAAAAATATTTTCCATTTTCGTTGTATGGAATGAAACATAAAGTGGTCGATTTCGACTAAGCCTTGACAGATCTTGCTTTGAAACTACTTGAGCCTTGTTGTATGGCTTGTTGACTATAATCCTACCTACGCAATCAGCGCGCGCCCAAACTTGCCCGTTCATAAGTTATGAGGTTCTGAAATTTTTTTAAAAAGTAAGTAAAAGTGACTTTTTTTTGGAATATCTTTAAAGATTTAACGAAAATATAAAGATTCTATACGTTAATAATGTGAATTAACCTTAAATTACTGCTAAAACACATTTTAATAAAATTCAAAGGAATAAAATCAGCGATATTTTTTTCACAATTCCTGTTTGAAAAAAATACCTATCGATAGGGTATGTTATTCTGATGAATAAATATTATGAAACGTTTTTCTCTAAAACCAATAGTTTGGCTGGAAAAAAATATTTTCCATTTTCGTTGTATGGAATGAAACATAAAGTGGTCGATTTCGACTAAGCCTTGACAGATTTTGCTTTGAATCTACTTGAGCCTTAATCTATGGCTTGTTGACTATAATCCTACACTAACAGCGCGCGCACAAAGTTGCCCGTTCAGAAGTTATGAGGTTCCGAAAAATTAAAATTAAAGTAAGTAAAATTGACTTTTCTTTAGATAAGACGACAAGAGAAAGGTTAATTACATTACTAAAGTATAGAATTTTCATGTTTTAGTTGAATCGTTAAAGATGTGTCCCAAAAAAGATACTTTTACTTACTTTAATTTTCATTTTTCGGAACCTCATAACTTCTGAACGGGCAACTTTGTGCGCGCGAACGTGTCGTAAAGTGAACTTAGTATGAGATGTGGTTGCACTAAACTTATTTTGAGAATCAAAATTGTCACGTTATCGTTTAAATCGAAGATTGAAAATCGAATTTTATCGAATACGCAAACGATTCGAAGACGAAAGTTGTTCATGCTAGAGGTACTGAAAACAGTACGACTAGGTACTTCAAAATGTTACCCTACCAACATAGTTGACACGCCTCTGATGTCTACACACCGCTACAACTTCCAAGTGCCTCTAGGGCAGATCGAAAGCCGAGCCGACTTAACAGTCAACAGGTGTGTTTACTATGAATTTGAGTAGGAAAGCCAAGAACATAAGTTTTAAGTGAAGAACCGATAGTGGTAAACGGTCCTCCTAGTGGGCTTAGAGGCCACTATAAAATGTTTCTGGCCCAACGGCCATCAGATCTACTTCAAGCTAGCATGGGCATGACACAGCTTTTTTAACCGACTTCAAAAAAGGAGGAGGTTATATGTTCGACTGTATGTATTTTTTTTTTTCTATGTATGTTCACCGATTACTCCGTCAATTGTGGACCGATTTTCAAAATTCTTTTTTTGTTCGATAGGGTACACTTCTGAGGTGGTCCCATTGTCACCAAGTTAGGATCTGATGATGGGATCCTAGGGAAATCGAGGGCAACCCTCAAATTTTATAGGCACGTATATCGTTTTTCAAACTTTTTCTTAAGTTATTCAAGTATTTGCTCCTGGAAATCATCATCTCATATTGATGAGCTGATGATAGAAGGTAAAACTCCGTAATGCTTAGGAGTTGGAAGATAATTCTTTTAATTTTATAGATAAGTATAGTTTCTAAAGTTATTCAAGTGTTTACATCAGATATTCATCATCTCATCATGATGAACTGGTCATGGTAGGTACAACTCCTTAATGCTTAGCAGTTGGAGGATAATTCTTTAAATATTATAGTTACAAATAGACCAACAGTTGTATTCTTTCATGTTTTTAAGGTGGGCTGACGGTTTAAGGTCTTTTTAGGTTTCCTATATGGTAACCTGTATTTTGTAGGGAATATTATTTTACACTAGACATGAAGAATATGGTCTCAATGTACTGCCTACCTTCAGTGGTAACATCAAGGTAATAATTAGTTATAGTTAACTAAAAAGCAAGAAATAAGTAAAATTTTATAAAAAAAAATAGAACCGACTCCAAAAAACCTACACTAAAAAGTAGAAAAATAATTACTAATTACCTACTTATTTATTAGGACGAATTAATATTTATGTAGGTATACCATGATTGATACTTTTGGAGTCGGTGCAGGCAAACTTTACATGTTTCATAATCTTGGCACCGACTCCAGAAGTATCAATCATGGTATACCTACATAAATATTAATTCGTCCTAATAAATAAGTAGGTAATTAGTAATTATTTTTCTACTTTTTAGTGTAGGTTTTTTGTCAAGCTAATCTTTTCAGGTAATTTCTTCTGGCTTGTATAAAATAGCCACTTTTCTATTTTTAATTTACAGAATAAATCAAAGCTAAAGATCTTTTAAATACAACAGGCAGTATAAATCGTGCCCTCAAGACTGAAATAAGGAGCTGAGCCGCCAATTTATTTTATGAACGAATTTAAACGACCTTAGCAAACAAAGATCATACTCATTCATCCTGGCTCAATGGGGGGATGTTAATTAAGGCTTATAAGCCGGAGTAATGATGCTAGCGAATATTTCCACAAAAACATGGCGATGCAACATGACGTGTAAGCGAATAATTTAGCAAATACACAGAAATATTACATTTCTACGAGTATAATAACGAATTAATGCTTGTAACATTATAGATATTGTTGTAGTAGTCAATTTATTAAACACGGGGCTCGTACCTTATTACTTACTTACCCTTACTTACTAATAAAACTTACACGCTAAGTTGAAGTGTTTTTAACCGACTTCAACAAAAGGAGGAGGTTCTCAATTCGGTTTTTTTCGTCTCATTGTTCAACAAGCGCGTAATATTGTACAACATTTTAATAAGGGGTTTAATGACAAACCAAACCTCGTTTTGGCAAACCATTCGATGGGAAAAAGATAATGGGATAATTATCTACAGGGTGTTAGGTAAATGGGTATATGAGCCGACACTAGCCCATGTTAACATGGTCATATAAATGGTATGGTGAAGTCAGAAAATTGATATCTTCATTTTAATTATTTTAATTTCCATACAAATCGGATTTTATAAAATTTATTTTGTATAAAATTTAAAAAAATTAAAATGACGATATAAAATTTCTGACTTCACCATACCGTTTATATGACCATGTTAACATGCGCTAGTGTCGGCTCATATACCCATTTACCTAACAACCTGTATACTTTTATACTAATATAATATTATAATTGCGAAAGTAACTCTGTCTGTCTGTTTGTCTTGCTTTCACGCCTAAACCACCGAACCGATTTTGATGAAATTTGGCATAGAGATAGTTTGCGTCCCGAGAAAGGACATAGGATAGTTTTTATTCCGGTTTTTGAAGCAGGGACGCGCGCGATAAAGTTTTTCTGTGACAGATAAAATACCACGCGGGCGAAGCCGCGGTGGAAAGCTAGTGTTTCCATAAACAAGAGTGTAAAAAGAGCTTCCCGAAAGCTGAAAACGAAATCAATTTTATTTTTCAAATTAGATGCTTAGCGACGTAATACATACTAATTCGATGTCGCAAAGTGAATTTCCTCGTATCGGCGCTAACTCCCGTGGCTTATGCTCGCGTCGCCCGATATCAATCACTCGATATGGCGCCGTGTGACGGCCTGTGACTCACGGGGAACACCGTTACAATAATACAAGTGACTTTTTAGTTCTGTTTGTAAAATAATAAAGATGTTATTTTCATCTGTAGTGTTTTCGAAAATAAGGATGGTCCTGTAGGAATTTGTATACCTACCCAATTTAGTAGTGTAATTCTGTCAACTCAAATACTGCACTGCAGACTTGGTAGCATAATGTAGCATGTTTATTTTATTTTTTGCACTTTTATTGAGTAGCGCCCTATATTATTAATGAGACCAACAATGACTTTTCATCTCCTACAGTGGGTCTAGTCAAAATGCCATCCCAAACCAATAGGAAGTTTTCACTAATGTCAGTCGCCGCGTCACCAGTAATTCGATTCGATCGGAAAATGGCAGCCAAAATGCACATTGAACCACCAACGACGCGGCGATATAAAAGTTCATTCAAAATCGAATAAAAGTTAAAAAATGTCTATGACTTTGCGATTGTTTTTACTTTTTTTAGCTTTTTTTTTTTTAAATTAGTTTCTTCCTTCTTTCTGCTCTCTATTTACGTCTATGCTTGGCTGTCAAATTAGCTGTCAAAACGACATCGCGATACGGATTTGTCAAAACAGCCTTAGGATGGGTTGCACCATCTTAGTTTAACTTTGACAAACGTCTAAAATCTGTCAAACTCCATACAAAAAACACCGGTTAACGTCATAATTACGGTCAAAGTTAGGTGGTGCAACTCACCCTATTGGTTTTCGATATAATCGAAGCTTATCACCGGGGTTTTAGTAATCGCAATGAAAATGGCGGGTGTTGCGATTCGATTCGATTTTGATTGAGTCTTAAATGCATGTTGGCTAAGCCTTTGTATGGGAAATTTCAATCCGGTCTTTCGATTATCGATAGGTAGGGCTTTGCGATTCGATTTTTTGCCGTTTGACTAAGCCTTTTTTGTTATCGACCTCTTTTGCGATTTGTTTATTTGTTTGCGACTGGTTTGCGATGGGTTTGCGATTTTAAAGTGCGTTTTGACTAGACCCACAGTTCTGCCCTGCTACTGTCAAGTTAACGCAAAGCAACCGGTACTGTCATCATACCATTGACCTGATTGCGCTGAAATTCTGCACGCAGATAGATCGTAGATCAGCTAAGAAGAATTCCAAAATTCACCCCCTAATCACCCCCTAAGCCTTAGGGCCTAAGGGGATAAAACAGTTAACCAGACTCCAAAAGTTAACGCAAGCGAAGCCGCTGTCAAAATCTAGTAAAGTATACAACATGAATGCCATTATTGGCTGTTACGAGACAAATAATGTCAAGTCCTATCCACAAGTGATCCGGTTGCCCCGATCAGTCACCTCTGCCGCATGCAGCCCGGATTAGAGCCGGGGCCGAGGCCGAGGGGCTTCCGAAGCCCCGGTGATCCGTTTACACCGGCCTCGTTGCGTTGCTAACACGGTGACAGATGTAACTGTCACGTGACATAAGTTATATGATGTGACGTCATAACGCGAGCGCCTTCAGCTGTGTAACATTTGAAGACACGATTAACGCTGTGTGCCGTCACGGTACAGTTAAGATGCCACGTGATGCACACTTGTATTCAATTGTTTTAATCAGAAATTAATTAATGCCTATAAATCAATATTATTAATTTGAATGAGGATATCGCAGCTGATGGAACTTCTAAGCAGCCTTAGAAGTATGTCCCATAAAGTAAAACTGGCAACAAACAGCCTATAAAAACAAAATGAACAATCGAAAACTGCCTTAAAAATAAGGAGGCCGTTCTGCTGCCCAGTTTCCAATAATGATGACGATATAAATTAAACTTCTACTCCTATAAGTATCCCCAAAGCCTCTTTGGATCGCTCAAAACTTCAGATTGGAATTACGCATGTAAAATTCCATCCAACCATCGCTTCTGGAGCATGTAGACGCAACATTCGGAATGGAGCCGGAGTGAATATGTAATGTACTGGAATACTTTATCCTGTATCGGGAATCTATTGAATAGGGCGGAATTGGATTGGAACGCGGCTGGGATGCGAACGATGTTCGGGGACCGACGAACGAGGTGTGTGTAAAGACATTCATTATATGAAGGAAACTATGAATGCTCGATTCTGGAGTAAATCAGGTAGATTCAATAACGTAGCCATCACATGGATACAATATCTATTAGAAGGATTACAACGATAACAAAATGACTGATGAAAAGACAAGACTGACGTCCGTTTTCACAAACGATGCTTGCTTTAGTGAAGCAGCAAATCGAACGCACAGCGATGAATAGAGCTCTGTGATTGGTTCGTGGGTCACCCTGTGCGTCCATGCGTACTGTGAGACCTCATAGTAATGTTTGTGAATATGGGCGTAATCAAATGAAATAATGAGATTCGTACTTAATTAAAAACCCATCCATGAAAACTTTTGGGTAAGTGTTTAATGAACTCTGGACAAAATGAAATTAGGGTTTTTAGTAATTTCCACGTCATGTGACAATGTGTAATAAACTTTATGCCACTCAAATAAACATGACAGTCACAACTTAAATAAAGAGGCCATAATGTTTAATTTCATGTGCTATTTGTCTGTACCTTTTAGTTAAAGCGATAACAACAGCATTGCACCTTCTTACTTTAACTTTATCAAGCGTGAAGTCTGTCAAACTTCATACAAAAACACCGGTAACTACTGAGTTAGGTTAGGACTACCTAGTATCCTAAGACTGCCTAGTATCCGTAAATATAAGTTGCCTTCGCAAATAGCATTATGATTAAATTATACTCGTATTATTTAGTAAATTATCTAAGTAAGTACAAACGACCGAAACACGGTATCGGCACATCACTACGCGTGGAATGGTGCCGTCTGCCGGCACGGCTGGTATGTATTCCTTCAAATTAGATGGTGTCCCTGAGCTATGTGACGAGCTCCCTAAAAATATTCAATTCAATGGGAACAAATGGGGCCTCGTACGGCGCAGAAACGAGAAATAACGGTTTTCCGATGCTTCCTTTTGTAAACATGGCATCGACTGAAACATCTCAACACGGCTGATTTGCTTGAGTATTTTGTTGCGAATAAAATTAAGTAGCAATCTGTCACATGGGTTTGCCTCAGAAATGAAATATTTGAGTTTTGTTGTAGAGAAAAATGCTTACAAATAAAAAATTCTTCTTCATTGTTAGTTACTTTTGTTACCTACTTCAATATGGTAAACTTTTTTATTTTATCGTATGGACCTACGTCAAACCCTTCAGACTAAGCTAAAGCTTCACGTGCTTCGTTTGAAAAATCAGGTAAATTCAACCTTACCACAAATTACTAAGTATAAAATTACAAGAGCAAGACTTTAGTCATCAGCACTTACATTAATACCGCATATGAACTTCAGTGAAGAGATGAAGTTTGCCTGAGCACTCTGTTGAACTACTTTCAAAATTCAAACTTGAACCGTACACCGGATTTTGACCCAAATTGTCTATTAGGTTACATAACCCATTTTGATAAATTCCCACGAATTTTCGAAGCGTAATGTGACCTCGTTTTTTTATGGACATACTAGCTGTGCCCCGCAATGTTACCCGCTAAAACGTAGCCTGTGTTAATCCAGGGTGTCAGCTAACTCCATACCAAATTTTATTGAAATCGCTCCAGCCGTTTAGACTTGAAGAAGTAACAAACATACACACTCACTCACAAACTTTCGCCTTTACAATACGAGTATTAGTGTGATGTGATGAATGGATCACCTGTATTTGGAATGATGACAGTATTGAACAGCGTTTCCCGTACTTACAAGACGCCAGCACATTTTTGTTGCAATAAATAAATAAATATCCTTGGACATTTTACACTGCGCCGCTAGCCCCAAACTAAGCAAAGCTTGTACTATGGGTACTAGACAACGGATATAAACATACTTAAATACTTTTTTTTTTAAATACATATCGCAATTTTTTTTTTCTTATTTATTTATTTATTCAGAAACTCAACAGCTGTTTTACAATATTTATGTTAGTTTGATGAGCATTAAATCTAAGCCAATTAAAGAGTTTCCTAGCTGATTTAAGATACCGTATTGTGATTAGCTTGAAGTGCCTGTGTAATGTGTAAGGAAAATTCAAAGGTTCTATTTAAACCAAAATTTCAAATCAAGACCATACCACAGAATAAGTAATAGCACCAAAACCATACTCGTACTATTAATTGCATAGGTAGTATAGGTACCTACTAAGATTACATTTAAAAGAAATTGTCATCAATTTATCTTAAACAGTCATGGTGAATTCCAGTTTAATCTAATGGCATTTTGATCTCGTATCACGTAATATAGTAAAGGAAGAAAGCCTAAATTCGTTTAGTTTTCAGCTCATCTTCAACGTTAGGTCTGGTGCCCTTTTTGCGAATATCTCTACGTTTGCGCGTGAGACGAATGGCTTAGGCCGCGCCAAATTATTTACGCCAACGTACCTATAAATAATTCAAAAAGTCGTTCACTTTCACACCGTATTTAGATTAAGAAATTCCTTATTCTGCTATAAATATCTTTCGCGTTTTCAGAGAGTCAATTCAGAAGAACACTCAACTTATTATGGAAAAAATATGTTTGCTTTAAATATTTCAAAGTGAATTGAAAGTCTAGTCAAGTGGCACACAACTCCAACCAATTATATTCGTATTTCTTTTTTGAGGAGTGTGTATGCTATATTAATCCAGGAGCCGACGGAGTTCAAACCACCGACCTCTCGAATTAATTGGTAGACAATAAGAAGGTAACTAAGCCGCTACTGCATTCATCGTTTTAATGGAGTTACTTAAAAAGTTATTATTTAAGTGATTATACCACTTAAATACGCGCATGTTATCCTGAAATTCTTGTGGGAGAGGCCTTTGTCCAGCAGTGGACTTCGTTTGGCTGAAACGAACGAACGAAATCGTATGAACTACCCGTTCGCGCTAAGTTTGCCGGACCGTGGAATGCGCGTCCCCTCCCCCAACCGCGATTAAACGCAATTAATGTGTCTTATTTTACGCAAATACACAATTTTGTATTAAAAATAATACATAAAAAATATTTTTAATATATTGTTAAAGTTATAGACGCTTTCCTTCGAGTGACGTCATATCGCCAGCGGCAAACTTAAAGCGAACGGATAGTATTTTGTTTTGCCAATTCTCGTTTGGATTGATGTGTCCAATGCGAGTTAGAGGTGGGCGCCGATATACAATTGGCCGGCGGCGGCGCGCCGACTTTTTGACCTCGGCGGCGGCGGCGTCGGCGGCGTGACCTTGTTTGACCTTTGTTCATTGGGTATTTTTTTTTAATCTGCTTTTTTAGTATCTGTCGTCAAGACTAATCAGGTGATTTGCAGTTGGTTGGGGTTTGAGCCACTAGAGCAGTGGTTTATCCTAGTAAATTAGCTCTCTTGATCATAGATACTTTGATATTTGGATAGTGGGTTTGGCGGAGATCAGGTTCTCGTGTAAGTATTTCCTAAAGGCGAGCGTACCAATGTGCCGATAAAAGTACCCTTAACATGTATTTTTGAGCTGTTTGGAGGCACATAGTTAATGTTAGATTAGCTGACTGTTGGTGGAATATTATATTCAGTTCTGTTTTATTTATATTTATGGTCTTTCTATGTTATCCTACGGTCCAGGATGTTAATGTAGGTTGATTGCAGCAATGGGTCGAGGTCTAGATTTATTTATTTATTTATATTTTATTTAATGAGCAACATAATAAGCTTACAATATAATGTCAGATTAATTGAGCGATAAGAGAATTCGTTAGGCGACTTGCCAGTCTTATGGATCATTTCCAAAGTTAAGAGACTTGCGAGGTTCTCACTCAGTGTGGTCATTGTCAATACCATGGACTTCATGGTGATCAGATCAAATGCAAGTGCTTTACGAGGGTTCATTTTTGCTATTTCTTTAGTTTAGCCATCTCTCTTAGCGTTAGTTCTTTCGTTTCAGCCGAAAGACGTCCTGCGCCGCTCGCATCCAGGCACTTCCTGCGACCTTCCCCAAATCGTCGGTCCACCTAGTGGGAGGCCTGCCCACGCTAAGTCTTTCGGCTCGTGGTTGCCACTCAAGAACTTTACTACCCCAGCGGCCATCAGCTCTACGAGATATGTGTCCCGCCCACTGCCACTTGATTTTAGCGATTCTGTGGGCTACGTCAGTCACTTTGTCCTCCTGCGTCTTTCGTCCTCAATTAGCGTAGTAGGAATCAATCTTCTACTTTGAACTTGAGGAGGGTAAGCGGAAACATGGCGGTCCACTCCTCAGATTGTCAAGTACAAAGATGTCCAGAAGAAGCATACGAAAAGATGCAAAATGGGCCCTCTCAAATCACAATGGGAAAGTTTGGCAGCACAGCACCTAGAATGGCGGGAGATTGTGTTGTATAGAGGCGAGTCCGCGAATTCAAGGAGCAGCGCACAACTGAACTCGACGCAAAACGCGATGATGTAAAACTCTCAATATGCGAGGAGTTTGCCGCGAATATCGGCTAGGTAAGTCATCTTCGGGCGCACCAGCGCCGCTAAGACAGCTAAGTCGAAGTGGTCACCATGACCGATATCGGTCAGATGAATCAAAGGCAGGCATCATAGCTGCAAGTCTCGGATCAAGTTCAATGCTTGATCTTATTTTTTTGAAAAATCCACAATTCATGTGGATTTTTTGGATTATCCGTGTCAATGGGTTTAAATAAACCGGCTTGTCATGTAGCAAATAGCAAAGGTCTGAGATTTTTCTTGTCAGTTCGCACTCATGTATAATCGGACATAATAAGCGGAGAACACTTTGAGGGAGGTACTTTGTTGCCTTCCAGAGGTTGTGGTTCCCTTTGCATTCCGAGACATATTTGCCAAACTCTGTGTGTGTGATTCGCTTAAAGTGTAGTCCAATAGTGTGGGTTGTCTGCCAGACGAAGGCGGGGATTTTTTTTCTTGACAGCAAGAGGGACCGACGCCTCTCGCGTTCAATTATTTACTAGACCAAGCAGCAACTTGAATAATGTACTTGATTAACTGTTAATATAGTTAGTATAGCTTTCCGCCCGCGGCTTCGCCCGCGTGGAATTTTGTCTGTCACAGAAAAAGTTTATCGCGCGCGTCCCTGTTTCAAAAACCGGGATAAAAACTATCCTATGTTCTTTCCCGGGACTCAAACTATCTCTATGCCAAATTTCATCAAAATCGGTTGCGAGGTTTAAGCGGGAAAGCGTAACAGACAGATAGACAGACAGACAGACAGACAGACAGACAGAGTTACTTTCGCATTTATAATATTAGTTGGGATTGAGTTATTCAATCAATTTATTAGTATATCAACGGCATTAAGTTGCGAAAAAATTATGCCAACCACATAATTTACATTAACTCAGACAGTCAGGGCGCGCTGATGGCCTTAAACTCCAACTTAATCACCTCAAAGTTGGTAGAAAACTGCATGAGTCGACTGAAAACCCTAGGAGAACGTAACAGAGTAACGCTGAAATGGGTTCCAGGTCACGCGGGAATCGTGGCAATGAAAATGCCGACGAACTAAGCGACGAGCGGAGGGAACACAATATGGTCCAGAACCCTTTTGTGGCATTCCCAAAAGTCTCGCTTGAATGACCCTGGAGAACATCTATTTAAACAAATCCTTTAAGGCATGGTCAGACACGCCAGGATTAACTCATTCCCAAGCTCTCATAAAAGCCTATGACCGAAAATGCTCTAAGCAGATCATAGGACTGAGTAGGATCAAAATGCGCATCTTAGTTCGAGCCCTCACTGGACACTGCAGCTTAAACAAGCACTTGTCCACTATGGGACTGTCCGAATCAAGAACGCGCAGGATGTGCCAAGAGGCAGATGAAACGCCACCACACATTCTCACGGCTGTGGACCTTTGATGCGCAAGCGGAGCTTACATCTGGGCAAACACATCCTAAGCCCACAAGATGTAAAACATATCGCCCCCCAAAAGATACTGCAATTCCTAATGGATGCAGGACTCGGAGACGAACTGTAAGGAAAATAGCGGCGATCATAATAGATCGGTACCGGTCGTAGTGATACTAGGACTTTATTCAACTAGAATAGCCGCTCAACTCAATCAAAAAAATAGTTCTTCTGCGTTCGAAACACAAATTAGTACAGTATAGGAGAGGAATAAATTGCAAATAGTACAGTATCAGTATCGGCGCGCCGACAGCTGGTCGTCGGCGGCGGCGGCGTGAAAAAATTCGCGGCGGCGGCGGCGCGCCGGCGTGGCGCCCACCTCTAATGCGAGTATAATAAATCCAATATTCAATCATAACAGAACGAGGTATACATCCAAACCCAGGTCCCATACAGTGCAAGCGTACGTTTATATCGGTCTATATCGGACCTTTGAACCGGCCCGGTGGTCCGGAACGGGGCCATTAGAGCCGGCGAAAAATATCGCGTGCCCCTCGCTGTGATATCACCGGTATTGCGGTATAACGTGACTTTTATGCAAATAATGTGACAGATTAAGGAGCTAGTAATAGTGATTCTTAAGGTCTCACAATAAAAGTTAATTTTTTTGCGTGAAAAAACAGAATCAATTTGATTTGAAAAACTAGCAAGTTATTTAGACTGTTTCTGTTATTTCTGATAAATCATCTAATGACATAGGCATAGTATCGTTAGTTTCAGCCAAATGACGTCCACTACTGGACAAAGGCCTCCCCAAGGCTTTCCATAACGGGACTATTTCCACCTCTCTTTCCCACCACTGCAACTCCTGTGTAGCCAGGATCTACAGCTTGACCGCCAATAAAAATCCAACCAATGAAGGTCAAGGCTTTCCATAATGAACGGTCCTGCGCTGCCCGCATCCAGTATAAGTACATGCATTTTGTTTTCAGAACACATGACATAAATAAAGCTTGCCCTAACACCAATTTGAAAAAATCGTCTAGTAATGAGATGAGAAGTGGCGCAAAATCACCTTTTCAAAAGAGTCACCTTTGTGATATTTCACTAAAAAGTAGGAAATTGACGCTATCTACCTTCAAATGACGGGAAAACATTACAAATACTAATATAATAATACTAACTAATATATTAACTAAAATTAATTTAAATTAAACTCAAATTAGGCCCAGTTTTTTGAATAATAGTTAAAATAACAAATTGTTAAATTTTGTTACTAATGGTTAAATATTAACAAAATGTTAACTAATAGTTAAAAAATGTACTAAAAGTCAAGCTAACCATTGTTCGAAAAACATTTTTTTCTGATATTTAACCACTTGTCATTTGACATCTGTCAAATTTGACTATTGGTTATTTTAACTACGAATCAAAAACCAGTTTTTTGAATAATAGTTAAAATAACAAATTGTTAAATTTTGTTACTAATGGTTAAATATTAACAAAATGTTAACTAATAGTTAAAAAATGTACTAAAAGTCAAGCTAACCATTGTTCGAAAAACATTTTTTTCTGATATTTAACCACTTGTCATTTGACATCTGTCAAATTTGACTATTGGTTATTTTAACTACGAATCAAAAAACCGGGCCTTTTAGTTTCGCAAATTCTTTCAATGATTTTCAATAAGTAAGCCGGAAAGTGATTTTCCTAAAACAGTTTTTAGATCCGATTTGCAAAGTTTCTCCCACCTTTAAACTGTTGCGGAATTCTCGGTAACTTCGACAAAGTTCGACTTGTGCTCAACGCAAAAGATGTAAGTATCGATTTGAGGAATACGGTCGCACATTATCGCGAATTTGGAGTTCGCGAAACAAAGTTGTTCGCAAATATTTTTTCTTGTTGACCCAAATCAAACGCATTGTCTCGCGAACTTTTTGTCTACACTAGACAGTTCGGCGAACTGTTGGTATTTGAAATTGTTTTTGCGATATTAAATAGAGAAGGTTATTTAGATGATATAGGGACATCATGTCAAAGCAGAAGAATTTTTAATAGTAAACGATATTGACCTAATGTCCAACCAAGGGTATATTTTATTTATTTACTGACAACCCAATGTTTTTTATTAATGGACTGTATTTTTATTTTCCAGGGCATCATCTATGAATGTTTTTCAAAAGCTTGAATCGTTAAAAACGTCTGAAAACCACTTTTCTTAATAAATTTATTTGTATAGGTATTTGTTTGTTTTTTAGCTAAAACCGGTCGTTAAGGAAATCCTTGGGAGGAGCCATGTTATCCAGCAGTGGATGTCATTTGTCTGAAATGAACGAATGAAAGCTGAAACGAATACATAATAAGTTAAAGCATGTACATAACGTTGGTATGTCATTTTATTTATATCTGCATCAGCCTGTGGGAGTTATTAACAATGTTGCTGCGTCGAAACGCCGGCAATCAGCCGCTGTTTACGCAGGCGGGCGTGATTTGGCGCGTTGTTTCCAAACAGCTCTCACGTGAACGCCGCATTTGTCAGCCCCAATGGGCTGTGGGATTAACACGGGTTTTGAGACGCTATGTTGAAACATTTGGAACCGAGATTTGTGTCTTACTAAGATTGACATAAAGAATTCATTAATTTCAAAGATTAAATTGTACGCACGTACGAGTTTGAGACACAATCTTACTAATCTTAATAAAATTCGAAAGTTTGTATGGATGTCTGGATGTCAACATGTTTGTTACTCTTTCACGCAATAACTACTGAACGGATTTTGATGAAACTTTACAGTATCATTGTTTATAACCCAAAATAACATATAGGCTATAATTTATGACGATCTGTGACAAACTAAATTTCACGCGTTTGAAGCCGCGGGCAAAAGCTAGTGTTTAAATAAAACTGAATTCTCTGACTGATACAAAATAAAAGAACCATCATCTACGAGTATCAGAAACACGACGATCTCCAATGAAATAGAGTTAAATGAAGGATTTGGCTGTCCAGGCGAGTTGAGGAGAAGAAGACGTCAAGCTCTAACTCTAGATTCCTCTAAAGTTTTCACCTCTATACGAGTTTATTTTACTGTATTACACCTACAATTACACGTTATTTTTAATGTAAAAAATCTAAATAATTACGTAGAATCACAGAAAATCAAAGCGTTAATCTAATAAAACCTAAACTCGATACCATAAGCCTGCCGCTCGATCGGCAGTGTGCCCGACCGATTGTTTTCGGCTCGTGACATATTTGCGTACTTCAGTCGCGATAGCTCGTTTGTTCAGGATCTGTCAAACAAATGGACCGATAAACTTGGGTGGGGTAAACCGAGAACTTTTACCGGTAATCGATGTCGATATATTCAGTTTTATGAATCCCTTTCATGAGTCTGCACGGTGGTATGGGTGAGAGAAACGGGTAGAGTGAATGTGTTGAAATCACTTTCGGGATTGACCCCTGGATGTAGTACGAAATTGTGAAATATGTTGCACATCGCTCATACGCACCTGTAAGCTGATATGTGTGAGAGAGAAGGGTGAAGGGCGTATTAAAATAATTTTCGAGATTGATGTAGTTTTGTTAAGCTGTGGTTCGAGATCGTGATAGTAAATATAAGAGTAGGCGCACACCGTTGATTTTTCGTCGGCCGATAGTTTAGTCGGGCAGTTGATCAGTATGGGCATGTATGGGAGTGCGCACACTACGCCGATTCGATTTGGCCGATTCTTCATACAATTTAAAATCGGGCACAACTATCGGTCAACTAAAAATCAACGGTGTGCGCCTACTCTAACACAAGATAATGTAACAAGATTTTAAACTAACTTTGCTGAAATTAATGAAAGTCAAACTGATGGAAATAGTATCAATCAGTAAGAGTTTATTATTCGACAGCCAGTCATGATATCAATACAATCAAGTGTACATCATAGACATCGTATGAAACGCGTGTGTTTTGTATTTATTTGCCACACAAAACTAGGTTCCAGAACCTAATAAGTTTGAAAATTTTATTGTAATGTACCCAGGTACATTACAATAAAATTTTCAAACTTATTACCTACATGTGTTTACGAGTACCTAATTTCGTTATTATTAGATAGGCACAGAAGCTTAGATCTTTGGAGTGTTTTATCCAAAGCTGTAAATCGACAACCGCTTCACTGGTTCAGAAAAATCGGTAATAAATGCGAAAAATTTAGGCCCTCGGTTAAACGGATTGATTTGCGAGGATTTCAATTAGTGATTTCAAATGTTTTCAGCATTCATTCATTCAAATGCGAAAAACACTTTTACAATCATACATATTATTATTGTAGAGTCTGTATTTTGTAATTTTTTTGTAAGTGTGTCATTTGGCTGAAGCGAACGAACGAATGTATTTTGTAAATACTGCTTCACTATGCCACTATAGTTCCAAAATACTGAACTGTCCTATGCATGACATTGACAGTGGGGCGCCACCGTCAATACCGGATCGCTGGCTTCGATTTTTGCCATGTTGGAAACCATATAGTTGAACGATAGTAGCGCCCCCTTGTCATTGAGTTTGGTGGGACAGTTCAGCGTGGGTCATTTATAACACCTACCGACCTGCCGATATGAGACGTCAACTTTTGACATGTTGTCGAAATACAAGTCGACGACTTTTGATATAAAGCCGCCGACAATCACCAAACCGCTAGACTTTCGGCAGGCTTAGGCTGAGTTTCTTCCACCCCCTTATTTTAACCGTAACAATAACAATAACCGGTGCTTTTTGTATGGAGTTTGACAGATTTTTGACGTTTGTCAAAGTTAAAATAAGATGGTGCAACCCAGCCTTAGTGTGTAGTCTTTTATATAGCCATTTTTAAAAATAAAAAATACTTTAATGTGATATCGACTCTACAAAACACATCTAAACTCCCGATCCGATTTCCGAACTCCATACAATAGCGTACATGGTACAGATTCCATACAGCTATGTGCGAGCCCAATCAAACGGTGCGGCGCCTTATTGCGAACAATAAACTTGAACACGGCCCGCGTCGCTCGTAAACTACCCGACAGATACACCAATTGGAATATTTGTTTACCCTCACTTTTGGGGTTCCTCGATCGACAGCCGTGATACTTAACCTGACCCAGATCTTAAGGACAGAGAGTGCTCAGTAGTAAAGATAGGTGATTTGTAACGTACTAGCATTTGTCTGTGGCTCTGCTGGAGTGGGTTTCGATCGGTCACAAAAAGTATTGGGCGGCCAGTGATCAAAAACTATCCTACACTGCCGAACGAAGCCCGAAGCGCGAAAATCGTATACTATCTCTATTTTCATAATAATCGATTGATACTTAATATTAGACACAAACACAAGTAGGTATTAGTCAGAAATTATTTTTTTGAAAAACTTTCCGTTTAAGTTATTTACTTATTAGGTACCAATTTTTCTCAGAACAAGCTGATATGTTGTCCCCAAGAGGTGGTAGAGAAGGCTACATGTGCCCTGAAAAGGACTAACATTACTAATAAATAGTTTTAATTCATTGAAAATGTTATTTTTAACGGAACCTTCACTTCTAGAGTGCAAATCGGGCATAAACTTTTATATATTACAGAAACACGTCTTTTGAATTTAATATAATTTCAGTCGTTCATTATGTCTCACCTCATTAAATTCGAAGTTAAGGTTTAAAATGTGATTCTTCTTTTCATTAAAAAAAATATTTTTACTAATCAAACTCAAGTAAAGTGAGATACCTATTAAAGTTTAAAGCATTCTAGAAGATTTAAATTGCTAGTTATAATGTTGGTAATGGTATAATTTCTAATCTTATTCGGATTCCTTTTAAAATATTTTTCATCATTATAACATCGGAAGGTAACTTGATATTAACGATCGTTCAAAAAGACATTTGAATACAGATTTATAATTTCCATAAGAAAACTTAATTTTAGAATCGTTTAAATTAAGGCTAAATTAAGGAACCATCTTATTTTAACCGTGACTATAACAATAACCGGTGTATTTTGTATTAATTTGTATAGAATTTGACAGATTTTTGACGTTTGTCAAAGTTAAAGTAAGATGGTGCAACCCAGCCTAAGTCTGTAGACGGGAGATTGAATTTATTGAAGACAGATTAGGTACAGTACACATTATGAAAATACTTGATAAATTGATATTTATTTGCTAAAATTATTTACTAAATTGCTTTGAAGATGATTGAAATGACATAAAATTCTTGGGAATGTTTCAATTTTTCATAGTGATTGATGTACCAATTTTATTTCTTTAATGTATTTCGCAGAAGTGTCATTGGCACTGTCTGTCTGAAACATTTTGAATATTATTCACAACTTAATTTAATTTGCTCATAGTTTATTCATCTATTCGTGGAAATATGTAAAAGAAACATAATTTAATAGAAATTGTTTTATTTTCTATGAAGAACAGGGCAGGGATTTGACCGCTATCACACCTGATGTTAAGTGAGATGCAGTCTATGGTGGTACATATACCTACAATTAGAGATAGTTTGAATCCCGGGAAAGGACATAGGATAGTTTTTGTCCCGGTTTTTTAAACAGGGACGCGCGCGATAAAGGTTTTCTGTGACAGACAAAACACCACGCGGGCGAAGCCGCGGGCGGAAAGCTAGTCGTCTATAAACATAAAACTACATAAAGATAAAAAAACACAATTAAAAATATTTTACAGATTATTTCAGTTCTCATCTCATCGTATTCCTCATTATTATATTAAATCGTAAATACCACAATATCCGAGCAACCATCGCGTAAAAATGAACGTAATTTAACCAGAATCCGCTCGTTATAAGTTACAAGCAAGACTTTCCCGTAATATTATATTATTAAATCGTTCCTTCGATTCCGTGTTCACCTCCAATATGCATATTTCGCATTGCGTCATTTGTATTTTGCATGCCATTATGTTTTTAATGAGTACCGAAACGAATATCTGCAAAAGTTTCCGCTTTTCTTGGAAAATATCGCTGGCTTGTTATGTTAGCAAATATGTAATTTATTTCTTTTGTTATTTAATAGCAAATGTTCGACATGCTGTAGTTTCTACTTATTTGTAAATGCTACAATTTGAAGCCAGTTAATTTTAGGTAGGTAAGTATTTCAATTAGTGTTAATGCTAAGAGTTCTTTGTTTTATAATATTCAAGTACTAGCTCCATAGATTCCTAAGAATAGTTAAATTTATGAATATAAATATTAATTTGACTTTTAAGTATGCGACAATTTAAATCGCCGGACCAGTTAAGCGTGATGAATGCTAGACATTCAAACATTACTGGCGTAAAGTCGAGGATCTAGTACTCTGTGTTTAAGCGAAATAAAAAATAACAAATGGTGTAGTGGTTCGAAACGGACTACTATTCCGGAGGTAGCGGGTTCGATTCCCGCACAGTACAAACATTTGTGTGCATCAGCATATTTGTTTGTATTGGACTGGGTGTTTTCTATGTATAATAAGTATGTATTTAAAAAAAAAAAGTATTTAAGTATGTTTATATCCGTTGTCTAGTACCCATAGTACAAGCTTTGCTTAGTTTGGGACTAGAAGCGCAGTGTAAAATGTCCAAGGATATTTATTTATTTATTTATTTACTAGATAAGAAACAGTACATAGTACTAGTACACAGCGATAGCAGCAGAGACCTCAGCGCCGCTTCCGACCAAGCGGAAATTAGACGGAACTAATCTCGTCACCGCAGCGGTGGCGTCGCGGGCTCCGTGGCTCTAAGGCATACTCCCAGACAGCTTCATAGAGTCTCCGCAAGATTATATCTTGACAAACCTTGTTAAAAATATGATCAAAATACATATAGAGCTCGTACATCAGTGATCTCAACATTATTTAATTTTGCAATTGCATATAGATCATCACTTAAAACACTTCAATTCCCACACTACTTCGTTCCAGCTCTCAAACAAAAAATGTTGTCATTTATTAATTATGACTTCAGGCAAAGACATAATGCGGTCTACAACAAAACGGCAACCATGAACTTTGACGTTCAACCTGAGCGTTCAACAGAGTCAGTAACACGTGAAAATATTATGTTTGTTTTTTACAATATTGAGAAACAAAAGAATAACAATAACTCTCAATGTATTTATTTTAACGCTCATACTTTTCTTTAATACTTCTTTTATTTTATAGTGGTTTTAAACAAAAGTAACTCAATTTCGTACTATTCAAGCTCTATAAATATACGGAATTCGACATTACTCACGTACCGGTACGCAAACCATAATTAAATCAAAGAAATTCAATAGGGGCTGATTCTGTGCTCACAGACTAACGATTTGTTAGGATTAGCGACGGATGAAAGGCTCACTCAATGGCGCCTAATGAACAAGAAATTCCTTTTTGCTTCGGAATTCTACAACAATGTAATCACTTACTAAATAAACCGACTACAAGGTCTAAATTCAGCTGATTACACCATAGTGAAAACGTTAGTTTTGAATATCAAACGTGTACTTCGGTCGCAAAAGTATCACTACACAAGCACATAAACAGATTGGCTGATAGAATCATATAGGTATGTATTTCTTTTTTGCAGTTCTGATACGTATAAGTTTGTTAAAATCAAAATCGTTGATTTGCAAGTAGGCTCCTAAAAGGCACTTTTACACGTCCCAATCCTACCACTGCAGTAATATGGGCCAGTGCTGAGTAGAAGCAGCGCAAGAAACTCCTTCACTATTATCAGCCTGTAAAAGCAAATTAGAAAACACACAAAATGACGTCATACTATGTGAATCCCAAGAAGTACTTAATTTCGATCTAAGTTTGTTATTCCTATCAAAATGTTACAGATTATTTCGTCTTATCTTTGATTTATATTATACTCTTTTTATTGTGATACTAAAACGTTTGACCACCTTTTATATCCACTACAGGACTACAAAATCGAAATCCCACGCTCCCATAAATCCATAGGCAACCTATTAAAACATACAAACTTAATAAAAATACATTGTCATTTACACGAAACGATATTCAATTATCCAGGTTAATCCAGTTTACAGCAATTCAATTAACGACCTGCCTCGCGCTTTGTAGAAGGCGCCAAAATGCGAGCAAATCCGACTATCGATGCCGCATCTAAATTAGTTTATTTATACGAGAGCATGGAATAACGGCGTAAATAAAAAGGTGAAAAGTGTTGCCAGTTAATAAAAATTGGTAAAACGAGATATTTTTTTCTTACAACACTTGACTTGGTAGAGTTCTTGGCGGAAAAGTGAAGCTTCATTGCAGTTTTGTTTGTGTACTTAATAATGGTGAACAACGTGCATGATTGTAGATAAATGAAACAAAACAGTGCAATATAGTTCAAGTTCTTTCAAGAAGTCCGCGTGAGAGCTCCGAAAAATTTTGAATACTGTATAATTATGCATGTGGGTATAGTTATTGTATATAAGCGGGGGAATATCTGTCATTCATCAAATATTAATCATATACTCGTAGTCGTACATGATTGTTTGCATTGGTTTAAACCGAAGAACATGTAATTTAGATATTTGTCATTGAATAAGTAAATGCAAACAGCACGAAGGCATAATGAGACAGAACTTAAGTTAATTACAGCTTACTTACCCAATAAAGTGACTTAAGAACCGAACTAGTCGAAAAATAATAAACTCACCATTGAGATATCGATGAAAAGTAACGATTTAATTTCTACTCGAGCGCGAATCGCGCCTAAATGGATATTGAGCTCGTAAAAAATAAAGGTGATAGGATAAAACTGGATTCACCAACGGAATATAAGAAGCTGGAAGACATCGGAAATAAACTAAACCGCCATTTTGATGAAAAATATTAAGGTACTTTTTGCTAAAGTCTGAATATTTTGCTTTTATTATAAGATGTAAGATAGACAAATATAACGTGTTTGTAACGTCAGAAGTATTTATTTTGAGTTCTTTTTTAAGAATTAACCATTACGTAACTTCTCAGTAAGCAAAGTAACAATTAAGGCTGAGTTGCACCATCTAACTTTAACTTTGACAAACGTGAAAAATCTGTCAAACTCCAAAGAAAAACACCGGATAACGTTATAGTTACGGTCAAAGTTAGGTAGTGCAACTCAGCTTAAATGAATTAAATTGTAACTGGTGTCATTTCATTGGACCAGTAAGCTTCACTGAAATTCCTAAAACCGATTTTATACGGAAATAACGATCGACTCACAAATAATTTAATTTAAAACCTTTCTAATACGGAAAAAGCGAAGAGAATTCACAAAGGAATCTCAATTGAAATTGTTATGACATTTCTAAAAAGCGCGCAGATATTTTTCCTGAAAGGTACGGTACTTTTTATGCAGTTTTTTGTTTTTTTATTATTAGTCCACATAAAGGACAAGCGAAGTTCTTTTTATCTTTATTCATTTGAATTAGCTCCCTTATCGCCTTTGTTGCATTTTAATGGACACTGGGAGTCGGAAGAGACACCTTTTCTTTTCATTTCACGAATAAATAAAAGACCCGAGCCCATTTCACGTCGGAACCATTTCCATAAATTTAGCAAGAAGCTGTAATTTACCCTAAAATCGTTTTAAGATGATATTTATTTAATCACGTGGCCTATTTTTTGAGGGAAATTAGAACGCGAAATGGATACTGTTATTCTTTAGATTCTGAAAAGCAAGAAGTCGTATAAAAATTGCGAAGAAAATATGAAAATTTATGTGATTCACCGTTAAAGTTTATTTAGGTTGAGTTGCACCATCTACATTATAAACGTAAAAAATCTATCAAACTCCATACAAAAAGCACCGGTTATTGTCATTGTTATGGTTGAAATAACGTTGTGCAACTCATCTTAGTTAAGCCCTTCTCAAATATGAGAAACGTTATACAGTAGAATCCCGATTATCCGGACTTCGATTATCCGGACATCCGATTATCCGGACTCATTCTTTACGGCACTAATTACCGATTTAGGGCCTGGACCCATCAATACAACATAGCGTCACCTGTGATACAGCTAGGCGCCGCCACTGTTTAAAGTTCAGACGTCGTCTTGATTCATTGTGAAAAGAAATGGATTCACCCAATGGTCTAAAATGATGTATGCAGAACCCTTTCTACAGTAAAAAGTTAATTATTGTTTGATTTTACTTTGAAATCGATTATCCGGATTTTCGATTATCCGGAATACCCCTGGTTTTAATTGATCCGGATAATCGGGATTCTATAATTAGATTGGTAAGTGCTAATTTCCGTTCCTGTTCAATGTGGTAAGTCTATTTGAATTGCATTAAATGCCACAATATTTATCCCGGTGTAACCGACAATTAACGATTTTGTTACTTACTAATAGTAGGACCACTCCACTACATCTCCTCCCAAAATAGTACGTACCTGTAAGAAAAGAAAACATTTAAGTAAACTTTTAAAATGTTACAGAAAATTACACTTAATAGAACACATTCCCAAAATAACTTATCAAGTTTATGTTTTATGGATCTAAAGCCTGCGCATTAAGGTATTTATTCCTACGTCACATTAGATAACCTGTCATTCCTTCATCCCACTCTGTGTTTCACGGATTAGTACACGTATTTTCGTTCTTATAGCATTTATTTTGAGACCATTATCCTGCGTCGACACATTAGTACCGGTCTCTAAATAAAAAATACCTATGTCAAAGATTACACATTTCTGAAAAAAGTCGACAGATAGGCACATTAGGTAAAACGTTTTCATAAAAATGTAAAGAATTTACAGTAAAATATGTGTACTCTTTGGTATAATAGGGCAGCTCAACAGTTTGAAATGCAACTTTAAAAATGGTCAGTGATACTGTAGTACAGTGGTTCCCAAACTTATTTAGTCTACTGCCCATTTTGAGAATAAATTATCTTTTAGCGCCCCCCATTTTTGTAGTCAAGCAAGAGTCGAGCTCAGTCGATGTCTAAGAGTCCTCCTAGTAGATGACGCCTCCCAAGCCTCTACACAACGTCCCGATTTTTTTTCTGGGTCTCTTACCGCCCCCCTTTAAGCCTGCAGCGCCCACAAGGGGGCGTTATCGCCCACTTTGGGAAAGACTGCTGTAGTACATAGTAATATGTAATGTAGGTAGGTAAGTAAATAAGTCATTGTTTTATTAAGTTACATTTTCCCCAATTATTTATTTCTTAAGACAAAATAAATATTAATGATTTGACCTTTACACAACAGGATCTCCATTAAATAACAAAATAATGGCTATATTTTCTTAATAATCCGCAAAAGCAATCGATTTTGCCACATCCGTCCATCTTCCGGGAGGCTCGCTGCCAAATATTACCTCTATCATAACAATAACGTTAGCGACAGGTGACAGACAAACATTAAGGTAATGTTGCCCCATAAAACATACTTTATTGTAATAAAAATAACTTCTAACTTTCTTCTTTCTTTCCCTTTTTGTGTCGACAACTTTTCCGAACTAAAGTAGGTCTATTCAAGCCTTAGGCTGAGTTGCACCACCTAACTTGGACCGTAACTATAACGTTAACCGGTGTTTTTTGTATGGAGTTTGACAGATTTTCGACGTTTGTCAAAGTTAAAGTAAGATGGTGCAACCCAGCCTTAGTAGGAGACTTGTGCTCATTTGTTTTACAAACAATACTAAAGTAGGTTAATTAAGTTTGCTTTTGTCAGCATTCAGTAAACCACTCAATTTAAAGTTCCTTTTAGATGTATTTTCGCTAATTGTTTGGGAATGTATACCGACAATATTATTAATGTTTCGTATAAGATTAAACTTTGCCCTTGACATTCAGCAACACATAATTTTAGAGCTAAAAAATTCTAATATTTAAAAAAAGTTGGTGTACCTACTACTTCAATATTTATGACATACTCATACGTAAATTCACGCTTTTATACCTGTACTAACTTTTGCCCGCGGCTTCACCCGCGTGAAATTTAGTTTGTCACATATAGTCATAAATTGTAGCCTATATGTTATTCTGGGTTATAAACAATAATACCGTAAAATCAAAATCCGTTCAGTACTTTCTGCGTGAAAGAGTAACAGACATCCATACAAACTTTCGCATTTATAATATAAGTAGGATGACAGCGCCGAACGAATATGATTATGTATATCTAGCACTGACGACACCAAAAAAATACATAATTTACCTTACAAACTCGACAGTTTTCTCCCACGGGAGACCTCATTTTTCATCATGGCTACACCGATTAAACATTAATGCATAACCAAGGCATTGATTAAAAATAAAATATCACCCAGCCAGGAGCGAGCGCGAAGTTTACAAATGAGTTTTGTTCCGATGCGTGAAACGGGACGTAATTCGTTTAAAATTAGCCGGGTTCAATTAGGAGCTCCCAGTCCCAGGTCCACATGTGTTCGTATAACGGAACGTTTTATAATTTGCTGAGTTTTTGAATCGCTCGAATTGAATAGGGACGGAATGGGTCAGCGAAACTGTTCAAGTATATTTGCGATGCAAATAAACGAGTAAACCTCCAGTAAATATGATGGGTTTGACAAAATTGGGTTTGTTTTGAACTATTAATTTAAAAATAAACAATGTGCGTCTAAAAAGGTGTTCTAAAAATGTAACACATTTTAATGCTAAGGCGCTGGATGCAGGCCGCTACCAACCGCGCGTTATGGAAATCATTGGGGGAGGCCTATGTTCAGCAGTGGACGTCCTGTGGCTGAAATGATGATGATGAAGATGACATAAAAGCCATCGATAGATAGAAATACATATACAGAAAGCTTACATGCTCTATATTTACTTAATTAAATAAACAGACCTCAATACATACATAATTTTAATAATCTTATACATACTCCAATAATAATTATGCTAATTTACGATAAAGGTCGTAGAATTAAAGTAATAAGTGCCACTTGTGGTCTAAACTGAATAAATATTTTTGATTTTGATTTTGATTTTGAATTAGGTGTAAATGGGTATAACCGGTCAGTATTCATACCAATACACTATGTTACATAATTACATCAGTCGTTTAGCTAATCCTGAGTAAGGTTGCAATCAATCACCTCTTCAGAACCTCCTGGAGGAGCGAACCGGACTGAGCGGGCTAATTCCGGTAATTACCGGATAAAACCAGTCGGAGCCGGTAATAGCCGATAGAAAGCGGATTTCACCACAACGTAAATTAGCACAGTTGCTACGCTGAGTTGACATAAATAATGGAGTATACAACAAACTGATCCTTGAACAAGATAAAGTGAAAGCTTGCTAGAAGTTGCGAGTAAACTTTGCGTATAAATTACAACAACAAGTTTGTAATTTGATAGATCAACTTTGTACCGTACATGTTGTATTACTCTCATAGGCATTATAAACAATATGTAATCCTCATTTTCTTTTATCGTTCAATTTTAGCGACTGAAAAGCTAAATAATATTTATTTCAGTTACAAGAAGGTTCATCATGGTATCAGATTATACACAGACCATAAGCTACAGACCAGTTTAGACCAAATCACAACATGGCTGAAAGATTGGCGTATTAAAGCCAATGAAACAAAATCTGTACAAGTCACATTCACGACCCGGCGACTTACCTGTCCACCGGTGACATTAAATAGTGTGCAGATCCCACAATCTGACGAAGCGAAGTACCTTGGAATGTACTTAGACAGACGCTTGACATGGAGAAAGCACATCTATACCAAGCGCCTTGCTATGGGGCAACAGGTGCGCAAGATGTACTGGTTACTAAACCGAAATAGTCAGCTCTCAATGGAGAGCAAACTTCTGCTTTATAAGTGCATCATAAAGCCAATATGGACATATGGAATACAACTGTAGGGCACAGCCGCAAACTCAAACCTCGAAATACTGCAAAGATTCCAATCAAAAATGTTGAGAATGATAGTGGACGCTCCATGGTATGTCACTAATGAAAGACTACACCACGACCTTGAGATCAAAACAGTGAAGGAAGAAATAAAAGCAAGAGCCAAGGCATATAAAGATAGACTGCAGCTACACCCAAACATATTGGCACACCACCTTATGGATGACTTAACTCCGAGTGTCCGGAGACTTAAAAAAAGAATACCGCAAGACTTGCTCTAATGATGAGGACATGTCACAGGATATGCATCCCAATTTCCACTGATAAATAATGGACAGAAATATTGCTGAATGTCCTCCAGAAGACAGATTGCAATAGAATAAGGGGAAAAAAAAAATGGTATCAGATTATACAACGCGCCAAAAACACGATCTTCTATGAGTCTAATTCCCGTTTTCTACATCAATCCCTATTTTTAAGTGACCCCTAAGGTAACACATAACAGGCATTTTGTTTTCATAGGGGTCACTTAAAAATTAGGGATTGATGGTGAAAACAATGCCTTTATGCGGGCGCTGCGAACCGGTCTTTGAATCCTTGGGGAAGGCCTTTGTCCAGCAGTGGACTTCATTTGGCTGAAACGAACTAACTAAACAAAAACCAAAACCAACTAAGATTTGAATGCAAGATCGAATGATGTTGAATAGACCGGTAGTTTTTGACCTCTTTTAAAATAGTTACGCAGTTGGTGATTCGGAGTAATACTGTTCCCTTATCATTTATGTTAAGGGAGAACTGGGAGAACTCTGTTTGTAAGGACGTGGAATTATAGTTGTTTATTGCCAAGTGCCCAAGCAGCCGATGACACGTGAATAGCTGTGATTAACCCGGTGTACAATCCGCAATTCATCAGGTTCTATTCCGGGTTCGATTGGGCTCAATGTACTATTAGTTATTCTGTGTCAATGGTATTGGAATGCTACATTTAGAAGGAAGAATAAGTATTTACTTATCTTCTTTTTTTTCTTAATATTTTTTTTAAACATTGCTAACGTGTATTACATCAGATTCTCAAGAAAATTGGCGCCTTCATTCTTTGAACATTTTTAAGCAGGAGAAGGCTTATCAAAATCGAGAAAAGACAAAGTACTTATTAATCAGGGTTCGAAAATATCCGATATTTATTATAAATATCAAAATATCGGATATTTATGATATATATCCGATATATATCAACTTTGATATATATCAATTTTGTATGAAAGCCATAGTATTATTTTATTGTATTATTCATTAATACTATTGCATATGTGTTACATGAACATGTTTTTAATGTTTTTAAAACTTAAAATCATACAAATAAAGCAAAAACATAAAATATCTTTGAAATACGGCAAAATCAACTAAAAAAATAGAAATCTTATGTCAAAAAGTACAAATACAGTAACAAATTTTAAAAGTTGATATATATCATCAAAACCGGCTTGATATACACTCAACATCAAATAAACCGCACCTTCCGCGACGCGAACTTTAAAGATTTTCTTCTGACACAATCATAGTACCCCAACAATATTGGTGTTATTTGAAAGCCCAATAAATATCCTTAAAGAAAAATACATTTCATTTCTAAATAAATGAATAACATATACCATAAATGTGACTTGAAAATAGACCTCACTTTGGGCTCACCTGTGGGATCAATTAGACCAATTTTTATGGTTATAAAACCAAATAAAGATCTCACGTGTCCTCTTTAACAGATGGATAGCGATTAATCCCAACTTAACAGTTTTATAGTCATAAAAAATGGCTATAGCGTAACTACCTATTTTTTGAAGAAGTGACTCTGGATCCTTGTAAAGACACATTTTTGGGGTAAAAACCTTTCCTTTAATGAAATGAAGATTAGAACTAGGCTTTCAAATGGTACCAACGTTGGTGGGAAGTGGGGATGCATACGTTTGATAAGTGCTTGTCGCGGGAGGTGCGATTTATTTGATGCCGAGTGTATATCGGATATATATCCGATATATATCTTGATATATATCCCTTGATATATATCCTCGAACCCTGTTATTAATAAGGCTGAGTTGCACCACTTTATTTTAACCGTAACAATAACCGGTGCTTTTTATGGAGTTTGACAGATTTTTGACGTTTGTCAAAGTTAAAGTAAGACGGTGTAGTAACTCAGCCTTAAAATCTATTACTTATAATAAATCTGTAGAGAGGTCAATTCTGTACATGAAATATATTTTCAAAATAACTATCAGGGGGTGATTAGTGATCGATACTGATGCCAAAAATGCAATCAGCAAAATTTTTGTCTGTCTGTCTGTATGTTCCTTATAGAAACAAAAACTACTTGATGGATTTTAACGAAACTTGGTACAATTATTCTTCATACTCCTGGGCAGGTTATAGTATACTTAGGAATTCCCACGGGAACGGGAATTAGCGGGAAAATTCTTTTGTATGAAAAATCTAAACCGCGTAAGATAGATGAAGGGAGTAAAACGGGATCCAAAGTCGCGGGCGGCCGCTAGTAATAAATAATATTGACTCTGATTAGGTATTTTAATGCTTTACTATGTATTTTACCAACTTTAAAATGCACATAAATGCATAAACAGTAAATAAACAGACTACAAACTCTATCATGTTTGTTAGTTTTGTATAGAGTTAATAAAGTAGCGAGAATCTAATTTGCTAAGCTAACATCGTTCCAGAATATTAAAGGTTTCTGTTTATTAAATTTTAAAGTTCGTAACTTTGAAGATTGGAGAAAATTCAATGCAATATTGAGTGGCTGGTTCAAAAAAAACAAACATCAAAATGCGAATAACTGTTAGCGTTGTGATTGCAATAGGACTCCCAAAGGCAGAGTAAATATGTCTAAGTAAGTACGAGTATTTTATGAAACGAAAATAAAGTTTATTTAGTCTCCAAGCACGTATTGGGACGTGTATAAGTGCCCTGAAAAGAGCTTAAAACCTTTAAAAGAATGTGTATCACCAATAAGACTGAGGTTGCAATCAAGGGTAAGCCTTTAAATTAAAATATTTTCGAGCATTCCCACCACTACCGTAATGCCCCCGGGCTTCGAGTGTCTATGGCCGACGGTAATCATTTACCATAAGCACGTTTGCCTCCTGTCCCATAAAAAACTAGGTTTAATTGGGCTTCAATTAAAAGATTCGTTATCGTATTCATTTACCGTATTGTTTTAATTACATTTACATTTTTTACCGCTGATTAGCTACGGATGATCGTCTCCTTATCGCGAATTAAATTAGTTTATTTCATTATATTTTCATTCAAATAACGTTTTACATAAAGTTGATTTTCCACAACTTCATCCTATTAGAACTCTTATAAAATCGACTGTCACTTCGCCCGTAACTTTGGCGCGGGATAGTTTTCTTTTTATTGGCCACTGGCGTATAAAATTGACTTGGAACTTTTGTAGGGGAAACGAAAAGTTGAAGGTACGAAAAGGAGACTTCCTCTCTTTATTTTCTTAATTAGTTCTTGCGACGTTAATTGATAAAAGTATACGTATCCAGGGGACATAGGACCATAAGTCAAGTAAGTCATACGTATCCATTAAAGTATAAGTTTATTTTGTTACAAAATAATTAGGTAACAACTCACTAATCTACGTATTGAATTATGTGGAAATATTTTGAGCTTTCTTGATTGTTTATAATATGTTTTTAGGGTTCCGTACCTCAAAAGGAAAAAACGGAACCCTTATAGGATCACTTTGTTGTCCGTCTGTCCGTCCGTCTGTCAAGACCCTTTTTCTCAGGAACGCGTGGAGGTATGAAGCTGAAATTTATATCAATTACTCAGGTCTACTGTCCCTTGAAGCTGTGAAAAAATCAAACTTCTAAGCCAACGCAATCAAAAGATACAGCCGTTTATGCCGCAAATTTTCGACACTTGCAAGGGAATCAAAACCTACAGGGTGCTTCCCGTGAACTCAGAATCTTGAAATTTGGTACGAAGCAACGTCTTATAGCATAGATAAAGGAAAAATTACGAAAACCATAAATTTTTAGTTACATCACATAATATATATTTTTTTTAATAATTTTAAACTTACTACCCATTTCCTCATAAACGCGTAGAGGTATTAAATTGAAATTCATACCAAATACTCAGGTCTATAATACCTTTAAGCTGTAACAAAATCAAACTTCTATGTCAACGCAATCAAAAGAAACAGCAATTTAAGCTGCATATTTTGAAACTCGCAAGTACTCGCAAGGGAATCAAAACCTAAAGGGTACTTCCAGTCGACCTAGAATCTTGAAATTTGGCATGAAGCAACGTTTTATAGCACACATAAAGGAAAAATTCCGAAAACCTTAAATTTTTAGTTACATTACAAAATATATATTTTTTAATAAATATAAACTTATGAATTTAATTTTGCAATAAAAATACCATAGTTATGACTCGATTGTCGTAATGAACGAACTTTGTAAACCTTGCAGGTTTGTACGGAACCCTCGGTGCGCGAGTCCGACTCGCACTTGGCCGGTTTTTTAAATAGGTTCTTTCTTCTTTCATTTGAGTTTTTTAATTGCAATTTCATAATAGTTTGCATACCTACGAGTACAAACTTTATTGCACAATAATTAATTTGGAAACAACGCGAAAATCAGAGTTTTTCAATTCATTACCAGAGAACTTTGAGCATCGGGAAATGAAGGAAGTTGGTGCACGCCGCAGCTGCTTTAGACGTTTTGCATTTATACAACTTTATTTCGGCTTTTTATCAGAATAAAGCATCTGATAAATCATGAATCAAATAAGTTTACAAATGTGAATCAGACTAATATTACAAAGGCGAAAGTTTGTGAGTGTGTAACTGTTTGTTACTTCTTCACGTCTAAACGGCTGGAGAGATTTTAATAAAATTTGGTATGGAGTTAACTGACACCCTGCAGGATTAACACATAGGCTAGGTGGCGGGTAACACCGCGGGGTACAGCTAGTAACTAATATAAAACTTTATACACTCTGCAAACCTTCTGAAGTCACATAAATTGCTAATTTTCATTAGTACATTGAGATAGTTACAAAAATTTAACGCATTTCAAAACCAGATACCTACTACAGTTTGCGTAGAAGTTGGCAACACTGGCAAGCTATTTAATTAAGTAGGTTAAGTAAAACTACGGTCTTAATGGGGTTAGGCCGAAACTTCAGAAATTAAGTCTAACTCGTCTTGGTTACACAAATATTTAATGAAGATTGAAAAAGCTTTTACTTTTTTTTTAAATATTACAACATGGTTACCTACTTGGTTTAAATTTTGTTGTCGTTGGACACTAATAGGATCGGAAAATTATATTGGAAAAAAATCTATCAAAAAATAAGAGTCTTTCAAACCAAGCTTAGGTACATTAATGTATTCTAAAATGCAAATAAAAGCTAAACGCTTGTAAAATTGTCCATAATTTCATGAATATTTATGTGACCAAGGAAAAATATACGATATCAGCACTGTATCTTCTGCCGTGGCTTTGCCTGCGTGAATTTTTGTCACGCGTGTCTGAAATACATTTTTAGTAAAGACAGAAAAAAATCTTATCTAACATAAGAAATGGTGGGTTCCCCAAGCCCATTTAAGATGTATTGCTAGCATAGCAAAAACCGGACTGCTGTGTGTGGTCCCCTGCATGTATGCACCAAGCTTTCCCCCGGGACAAACATGACCTTCACTGGTTGGGTTTTTATTGGCGATCAAGCTGTAGATCCTGGCTACACAGGAGTTGCAGCGGTGGGAACGACAGGTGGGAATAGTCCAATCAATAGGCAAAGATGGCGAGACATAGTAAGGCGAGCAACATCCACCCATAACAATCCACACTCCTGACGACCACGACCACTCTGTTAAGAACGACTGAGAAGAAGAAGAGCGAAGACCGAAGATTAATAAGGTCAGGTCTAGGATCAGATTTCCGTCATGACTTATTTGAGCTGATTAAAAAACTTATAAAACTCATTTTATTTTTGCAATTAGGCATTTAAAAAGCACTTCCCAGTATTAACCCTACCACTGCTACGGGACAATAAATGGACCGTATAAAAACACGCAAATGATAGACAGCGTTCCTTTCCCATTTTATGATAGTAGAAATGTTGATATTATTTAAATCTGTTTGGGCGAAAAAATAATTGTCCGCGGTTCCAGATGTCACAAAGGGCTGTCTGATAAAAGTATCGGTTTTCCATCAAGTTCATTGTGTTTCGGTTTAAAGCAAAAATTCAGTTGAGTTTCCGCAAAGAAGAATGGAAGCAAAAAAGTTCTGTGACGTCCTACTACCTCCTCCTATTACTGTTTCAGTTCGAGAATTAGTATTTTTTTATTTATTTACTAAGAATTCAAGCAGCTCTACAAAATGGTTGACATTTCAGACAGGAATTTTAAAACACAGTATGGCCCAAAATGGTAAAATGGATAACCCTATAACCAATTTTAAATTGATATTTAGATATTTCTCCGAAATCTTTTTTCTTTCGAAGTATTTTATTGGATCTCCTATTTTCATTAGTACACATTTAGTACGCATTTTTCGCCTGGGTTTTCGGTCTAAAATGATATCCAATAAGACCAAAAATCAGGAATAATATGTCTGATGATCATCAATTACCATCAAGTGAGATGCAATATCAATGGGTTTTCGGTAGTGGATAAAATAAATCTATTGATTATAGAGACGTGAAATCAAAACTTTGCATAATTTTCGTAAATGCATAAATGTCGGCCGTTTGGTGTAGTGGTTCGGAAACGGACTACTATGCCGAGAGGTCCCGGGTTCGATTCCCGGCCGGGCAGAAATTGAAATTATGAATTTTAATTTCTGTGACGGGTCTGAGTATTACTATGTATAATATGTATGTATTTACAAAAAAAAAAAGTATTTAAGTATGTTTATATCCGTTGTCTAGTACCCATAGTACAAGCTTTGCTTAGTTTGGGACTAGAAGCGTAGTGTATAATGTCCAAGGATATTTATTTATTTATTTATTTTCTATAATATCAAGTAGTAAAACCGGATCCCCGATGCGGGCCAGATAAGGCTTTGACCCGACCCATATTACTGTCGGAACTCGGAAGTATATCCTCTATAGACCCATCCATCCAGAATATTAGTGCTATGGCTACTGTTACTTTTTGATTGAAAGCCTTTGGATGTGAATCTGTTTCCTGATTGTTTGCCTACGTAGTTGGTATAATAGTTTTTACAAAACAATGAGATACCATCAGATTTAGTGAAAGAAGTGATCAGGTCTTTTTTTTTTCAATTAACCCCTCGAATCATACAGGGTGGAATATGATATGGTGGAAAATTTTCAGAGTTCTCTTTCTTTTCAAAAATAAAGAAATGTTTTCTTTGAGTAAATTTTCTATCTACAGTGAGTACTTTCCCTTCGAGTGGCATTACAAAATCCACCCCATATAAATAAAAATATGCTTGTGTTACCACCAAAGGCGGGATGAATAAGGGGGGTTTTCATTGCACTCGACTGTGCGGTCCAATCCCGTTGCAAAACAAAAACGTTCTCAATTTAAAATCACAGGTTGTGATCCGATAAGCCCTCGACCGCATTGGGTCGTTTTGCTCACAATGGCGGATGTCTTTCTGCGAATAGCGGCAAATATTGCACATAAATTTAGAAATATGTTTCTTCTATATTATTTATTTTTAGTAGTATACTTAAATTCCTCATAAAGGTAGTAAAAAGGCGCTGGATGCAGGCCGCTACCAACAAATCAATATGGAAATCATCGGGGGAGGCCATAATTTAAAACATAATTTGAAATGTGTAATTTAGTTTACGTGGGTAATTGTGGGTAAGAGTTGCTGCTATGTTGATTAACAATTAGTGTGAAGAACAAAGCCAACAAAATAAAGAAGAGTTGAAGCAGCCAGGCTCGTAATTGAATTGCTTAGGATAGAGATAGCCCTTTTAAAATATATTAAATAATACCGACGACGATATTAATATTCAATTTTTGCTGTCAACAATGTGTTCCAAGAAAATAAGATTGTACATAAGGGTTCGAATTTATTCACGAACGAACAAGAACGATTGGATGGATGTAAACTCTGAAAACATTACGCAAATTGGTGGTGCGAATAAATAAAACGCTTTCACATTATGCCGTCCGAAATACCTACAAACTCGTATAAAGTATCCGTTAACACGTTCATCAATTACCGCGACAAGTGACGATCGAAAAATAAAAACAACTCAGCCAGAATTTAAAAAATAGTTTTTTTTCTGTGGCGTGTATTTTTGCGCGTTCGAATGTAAATTTTAAATTAATACACCGTTCCGTTTCACGCGCCGCGGGCACTGCGGCGATAGCGTTCCAATTTAGGTAGATATAAAAGGGCGCAATATTGAAATGAAATATTTTTTCAAACAGAGTTTTCCCGTCCGTTGCCCTTCCTTTGCGGGTTGTTTTATTTTCCCTTTGATTAAAGCAGGTTGTTAGGTTTTTGTTACGTAACGCAAATTGTGGCAAATCAACAGGTAAAGATATTGTTCGACGAGTTTGTTTTTTTAAATCTTTTTTACATTTTCACGGTTTATCTTAGATGAGTCTCTGATTTATTTATTTAAAGGAGGCCGTGTTTATCTTAAAATATAAAGCAAACCTACGATTTATTTTGAATTTTCATCTGAAAAGTCTCGTCAGAGAGCTTAAGTCTCGCCGTACAGCTTAAGGAAATTCATGAAATAAGTAGTTTTCTTCGTGAGAAATGGTTTTCATCTCGGGCTCTTGCGCGTTTTAAAAAGGCTTTTTAAAGGATTATTTTACTTCATACTATGAGCTGCTGATTTACGAAAAAAAAATTCCGAAAAACATATCGAAAAAAAAATGTTAACTTATCTATGACCCTCGGAAAATTACAGCTTCATCTCAAGCCCCCTATTATCTCTAGGGTGCTATTGGAATGCATAAAGGCTGGGAAAACCCGTTATCTCAGGTGAGAATTGCCGGACAAACGGCATAAATCTATGTAACGGCGCCACCCCCCGGTAGGGTGACCAGGCTATAGACTGCAGCCGGCCAAGTCCTTTGTCCCCACTATTGAATACTATTGAATACCTGCCTTGTTATGCATAAAAAAAAATTAAATGGAAAAGTGACATTTGATTAAAAGCAATCCGATCAAATCTACCTTAGGGGACATTCTGGCCACAGATTGACGTGACTGATTTTAACGTGCTTAAATTCCACTCGTGGCGATAAAAGTTGTTTCACTGTTTACTCAACTATACTACACAAAGAGGGTACTGTTTATTTTATAAAACTATCTTGTGCACCAAGCTAATTTTGATTCTACTACTCCGATAGCTCTGCGACCTAAAGCGTGTCTTGGCCTCGGGTAGAAGAATCTGCCTCGGTCTTCGCCAACCGCCTCTGCTTCAAACTTGCGAAGATTTATTTATTACTAGCTTTCCGCCCGCGGCTTCACCCGCGTGGAAATTCTCTGTCACAGAAAAACTTTATCGCGCGCGTCCCTGCTCCAAAAACAGGGATAAAAACTATCCTATGTCCTTTCTCGGGACTCAAACTATCTCTATGCCAAATTTCATCAAAATCGGTTCAGTGGTTTAGGCGTGAAAGCAAGACAGACAGAGTTACTTTCGCATTTATAATATTAGTATAGATTAAGTCACACGTTGCAACTCTAGATGACCAGTCCCGCTTCCGCACACAAAACTTGGCAGCCCTACTCCCCTTCCATGGACTACTTTACATAATAGAAGACGAATAGCGGGCGTACTTCCAATAAAACGCTCTCTCGTAAGAAAGGTGCGAATCTCACCCAAGAGGAACATACGGGAGATGTATTCCTCTGCAATGAGGACCTTTACGCGGTAGCATGTGTTGAAATAAACACCTCTACTATTATGTCTCTACAAGTGAAACGTTTGTGCTCTTTCAGTCACTTTTTGACTAAACGCTGAGAGAACTAAAACGACGGCCATTCTATCTAACATTACCTACATTTATTTTCAGCTCAGTAGTGCAAAGAATAAAAGTCATGTGTAGTCATGTCATTTATTTTTACTAAGCTTTAGGAAAGCGCTTTTACAAGTATAGATAGATACTTAGAGCAGATTTACTTACAGTTTAAGATTTTAAATTTTCAATTCGCGTTTCAATTATAATGAATGTCAGTCTGCTTATGACCACGGCATCACGGTTGTGGCTAGGCTACAGAGCCGATAGGTCAAGCTTACATATCTACGAGTACATGAAAATGTGGCTATGAAACTCGTTCTTCTCTAATTTAATTACATACAGTTCGTTCGTTTAGCTAAATGACGTCCATTCAATATGCAACGAACTGAACGAACGAATATGAATGATAACTACATGTTTGACCACAAACATGCAGTAATCTATACTTATAATAAATCTGTAGAGAGGTCAATTCTGTATATGAAATATATTTTCAAAATAACTATCAGGGGGTGATTAGTGATCGATACTGATGCCAAAAATGCAATCAGTAAAATTTTTGTCTGTCTGTCTGTATGTTCCTTATAGAAACAAAAACTACTTCACGGATTTTAACGAAACTTGGTACAATTATTCTTCATACTCCTGGGCAGGTTATAGTATACTTAGGAATTCCCACGGGAACGGGAATTAGCGGGAAAATCCTTTTGTATGAAAAATCTAAACCGCTTAAGTTAGACGCTTGAAATTTGGCATGCAGGTACCTTAGTAATCTTAAAGCTTAGTTACAGCAGGATATTGCAAAATTCCCACGGGAACGGGAGTTAGCGGGAAAAAACATTTGTATGGAAAAATCTAAACCGCGTAAGATAGATGAAGGGGGTAAAACGGGATCCACGCGTACGAAGTCGCGGGCGGCCGCTAGTCATTCATATAAAAACTGAAAGGGTCCATTTTAACAGACTACTGTTAGCACAGACTGATATTTTATTCAGAACCGCTGATTAAATAAAACCCATCAATAAGGAAGGGTATTATTAAGTAAAAGCAATTACTTGAACCCAAAAAGCCACAGCGCGACCTACGTGCGAGTTGGTACGTGACCCGCATGGCTACACGTACGAGTTCAATATAAACACGTGCGCCGTGCGGTACACGTATCCGTTTTACACGTACACGTATGCTAAAGCATACAACATTTAAGCATGCTTTTGCGAATTTATGCTGATTACCTTAGACTTTATCCCGCGGCTTCGTCGGTCTATCATAAGAGAGTCTTTTGCCCGTTTTCACCATCAATCCCTAATTTTTAAGTGACCCCTATGGTAACACATAACAGGAATTTTGTTTTCATAGGGGTCACTTAAAAAATATGGATTGATGGTGAAAACGGGCATTATCTCACGAACAAAAAACGATCGTAATCGTGTTTTAGGGTTCGGTAGTCCTGACAAGGAACCATTATTTTTTTCGACATAAGTCTTTATATTTTGAAACTATGTCCTTTACCAGGATCTATTTTAATTGCATATCTTAATTAGTTAAGCTGTTCATGAATACACGACGTAGTAAAAAGTAGTAAAGCAGATATTCGTATTCGATGTACATATTGTGATTTGTGGTACAGTCAGCGTCAAATAGTTCGTGACACCCAAAAGGTGACCAAGAAGTTGACAACACAACCTTATTCCAATAAGGGCTATCGTTTTAGCGCTCACCAGTTAGCGCCACTGTAGAGTAAGGTCCTGTCACTTGCTAGTAGCGAAGACAGTGGCACCAACTGGTGAGCGCGAAAGTGGTAGGAGGACTATCGTATTTGCACTCATCAAGATGGCGCCACTGTAGAGTATGGTCCTGTCAATCGCCAGGGGTGCCAACTGTTAAGTATAAAAACGATAGCCCTCATTGTAACAAAGACGTGTTGCGATCTTTTTGGCTACTTTGGGTGTCACGAACTATTTGACGCTGACTGTAAGACACAATGTTTCGTTTTATACCGAAAGTTATAAAAATCTATGATCTCATTAAAATTCTAAGAGAAAACATAATTTCCTTCGTTTATTATCCGACAAATAATATCAACTGGAAGAAAGATCGGAACGTGTAGTACTATCTAAGAATAACAATAGCCTTGGAAATCCCAACCAATCAATATATAGGCTTTCATTATTTAAATAGTAATAAAATATTCGGAATTAATGTCAAGGTTGTGAGACATTTTATTTATGAATATGATTGTTGGAACTTGTTATACACAAAATATTGATGTTAATTTTAATTGGTAATTGAATTTACAAACCAAATCAATTAATAATTAAAACAATTGATAGAAATAGCTTATGAAAATTTCGGTAACTTTCATTACAATGTAATCCTATGGAATAATAACCGTCATCATATTTACATGTTTTTGACGTCTGACGCCTACCTACCGAAGTCTTGAGCTTACATATAATACACGTGAGTATCATATCAAACTTACTTGACTTAATACATTTCCTCAAGATCTTTCTGTAAAAACCTATAATATTTTGCACCGCGAAGACAGACCCATTTCATAAACCGTAACATTTTATCGTCTCTCCAAACACATAAACTTTTATTCCGCGATTCACCGCGTATTTATTTTTTCGAGACCTCCATTAACGCCCGATATACAGTGTGTTTGTTATTTTATTTTGTGCAAATCCTGTATTATGCCGCACAAAGGATAAAAGACGTGGCCTATCAATGCGGGTACAAAAGGACTATTATATAAGCGCGGGCGTACCTACAGGGACGGGACGTATACATACAGATTATACAGGGCCAAACTATACATTACTTCAAAACAATCCACAGAAATAGCACGAAAACCCCAATTGATGGTAGAGTATCGTTGAGTTTAAGTGTCTCTATCTAGTCTAAATCAAGGTTTAAGAACAACAAAAGCGCCTTCGTACTGATCAGTTGACTTGGATATAATTTGGATAACTTGGTTTGGTCCCAGACCCCAGTACAACTTTAACATTGAGAAAAATTACTGTGTATACCTCGGTAATTAACTTTTATAATGATTAAATCATACGGTTTAATCATCATTAAACAAAAATTAAACCTGACCGAAAAATGTTCAGTAAGTTCAGTGCTTCGGAATCCAATCAAGCGATGTCAGTCGACGAGAATCAAAAGGAGAATAAACCATGCAAATTCTTTGCATAATTATTATGCAATCCTAGCTATTTTGGTTTCAAAAACTATTTCATCCCTTAATACATCTCTGAGCTAACGTGTGAATGTACGAGTAGTTGTCATTTGAACGCGCCACCTCATTACTTATTTATGAAATGCACGCCGGACTGCGGCTCTAATGGATGCAGTGTCAAAGGTGAGGCTGCTTTGCTAAGCTTAGATTAACTTACATATTTGTGAAGAGAAACTTAATTTTATTGCTTTGCACGGCTAATTTTGAAATACATTTTGTGAACGTGTATAATTTTAAGCGTGGTGGAAAGAGCAAATTAGTTTAAGACTCAGCTTGTTAATACATTCACAGAGATATTAGATTTCATGTTGAATGTAAATAAATGTATTCGGTGTTAGTCATTCTGTTTAATCTTTGCCTTATTTACAGAATAAATTCATTTTCAAATAACTACTATTTCAGTATAAAATAAAATTTAATTTAAAATTAAGTTATTAAAATTATCCTACTAATATTATAAATGCAAGAGTTTGGATGTCTAGATGTCTGGATGGATGTTTGTTACTCTTTCACGCAAAAACTACTGAACGGATTTTTATTGAAACTTTAGAGTATTATTCTTTATAACGCAGAATAACACATAGGCTATAATTTATGACGGTCTGTAACAAACTAAGTTCACGCGGGTGAAGCCGCGGGCAAAAGCTAGTACTTTCATAAAATAGGTGTGCTTTTTAAAACCCACTGTAGCAGCGTTACCTGCTACGAGCTACGCCGTAGTTTGCACTACGAAACGAACTACGCGCTACGAAACGCTACGGGCAGAGCGGTTTTTACTACGAACTTTGTTGCGGACCATTTTATTACTTTTTAGTAGCTTCGTATTTAGTTTCTGAGCTTTTATGAAAGTTCAGGTTTTTTGCATTTTTATAAATTCTAAAGTTAGATAATGTTTTATCTTTTGCACTCTAAAATCTTCTTAGGTTTTCCTGCATGTACGTAAAATGTGGATGAAATATAATTTTGCCTCTAATTTACATTAATTATAGGTAAGCTAATCAATGTGGCACCTTACACAGTTGTAGTATGTTTTTGATTGTACAACATTAAATAAAACTAGCAAAAAAGTTCTAACGTATTAAGCTTAGTTATCTTTTAATAATAATTTCATCAGATCTAAAAACAACGTCAAATAAAATAAAATAAATTTACAAAGTTGCCAATTTTAACGGTAATTTTCTTTAATGTATCTTTTATCTATGGATTACATTTCACCCTATCGTTCCATCGTCTGCCATTGTGCGGGGCTCATCAATCTTCCATTTGGAGACTAAGTATCCTCGTCATCATGACTGGAGTTCGTACTGTCCATACCATTTGTTTAGTTCGGTTTCTTTTTATCCTCGTCACGCTAACGTTCACTAATTGCATCCCCAGTATAGCCTAGACCTACAGTTTAGCCATAAATAAAACGACCAGTTGGGACTTGGGATCCCGCAAGGTATTAAATCTGAAGAAGAAGGAGTTTCAAGGTCACGCCTACAGCAGAATCTAACCGCCTACGATGGTTCGGTCATGTCACGAGACACCCCGAAGGCCATGTCGTAAAACCTTAGCACTGCCAGTGATAGGAAAGATAGAGGACGCCCACTAGCCACCTGGTGGACCACAGTGAGGACTTAGAGCTTGTTCAAATAACCCAGGACAGACTGTCATGGCGCCGCAGTACGAGGAGAGCTGACCCCAAATAATGGGAAATGGCTAGGACAAAGAAGAATATAGGAGTTTGAAATATAATATCGACTACACGCTCTGCTACTGAAATTGACTGTAACAATAACAAATATTCGAGCTAGAAATTAGCTCGGTTGCCGTCTGCGGTCTCACCACATTCAAGCCACAGCTATTATGGCAGACGTTACAGGAACAGCGCTTGGTTATCTACTACACACTCTACCTCTGAAATAGACGAAATTGACTGTAACAATAACAAATATTGGAGCTAGAAATTAGCTCTACCGTCTGCGGTCTCCCTGCCACATTCAGGCCACCACCTATTATGGCAGACGTTACAGGAACAACGCTTGGTTATCTACAACACACTCTGCCTCTAAAATTGACGAAATTGAATACTAGCAACACGCTCTGCCCCTGAAATAGACGAAATTGAATGTAACAATAACAAATATTGGAGCTAGAAATTAGCTCTGTTGCCGTCTGCGGTCGCCCTGCCACATTGCTTCTTCTCAGCACTGGCCCATTTATTGTCCCGAAGCAGTAGTAGGGTTAATACTGGGACGTGTAAATGTGCTTTTTAAAAGCCTATTTGCAAAAATAAATGAGTTTTTTATTCAGGTCACAGCTATTATGGCAGACGTACAGGAACAACGCCTGGTTATCTACATCACACTCTACCCGTGAAATCGACTAAATTTATGTGACAATAACAAATATTGGAGCTAGAAATTAGCTCTGCCGTCTGCGGTCTCCCCGCCACATTCAGGCCACAGCTATTATGGCAGACGTACAGGAACAACACCTGGTTATCTAGAACACACTCTGCCTCTAAAATTGACGAAATTGAATACTATCGTGTAACAAGAACAAATATTGGAGCTAGAAATTAGCACGAACTCCGTCTGCGGTCTCCCTGCCACATTCAGGCCACAGCCCATTATAACAGACGTACAGGAACAACGCCTGGTTACCTACATCACACTCTGCCCCTGAAATAGACGAAATTGAATGTAACAATAACAAATATTGGAGCTAGAAATTAGCTCTGCCGTCTGCGGTCTCCCCGCCACATTCAGGCCACAGCTATTATGGCAGACGTACAGGAACAACGCCTGGTTATCTACATCACACTCTGTCCCTGAAATAGACGAAACTGAATGTAATAATAACAAATATTCTAGCTAGTAATTAGCTCTGTTGCCGTCTGCGGTCGCTCCGCCACATTCAGGTCACAGTCCATTATAACAGACATACAGGAACAACGCTTGGTTATCGACTACACGCTCTGCCCCTGAAATAGACAAAATTGAAGACTATAGTGTAACAAGAACAAATATTGGAGCTAGAAATTAGCTCGAACACCGTCTGCGGTCTCCCCGCCACATTCACCACACCGAGGTGGAGGGTTAGCAACCTGAGATACAGGATCTTTCTTAATTCAGGTGTCAACCCGCCATATCGGCAAAATGTTCCTTTTATAATAGTCTATGTACCTTATTTGTAAGATTATGGTGAGAATAAAGATATATTTTATTTATTTATTTATTCAGGCCACAGACGTACAGGAACAACGCTCGGTTATCGACTACACGCTCTGCCCCTGAAATAGGACGAAATTGAATACTATCATGTAACAATATCAAATATTGGAGCTAGAAATTTGCTATGTTGCCGTCTGCGGTCGCCCCGTCACATTCAGACCACCACCTATTATGGCAGACGTTACAAGAACAACGCTTGGTTATCGACTACACGCTCTGCCCTTGAAATAGACGAAATTGAATGTAACAATAACAAATATTGGAGCTAGAAATTAGCTCTGCCGTCTGCGGTCTCCCCGCCACATTCAGGCCACAGCTATTATGGCAGACGTACAGGAACAACGCTTGGTTATCTAGAACACACTCTGCCCCTGAAATAGACGAAATTGAATATAAGAATAACAAATATTGGAGCTAGAAATTAGCTCTACCGTCTGCGGTCGCTCCGCCACATTCAGGCCACAGCCTATTATGGCAGACGTACAGGAACAACGCCTGGTTATCTACTACACGCTCTATCCCTGAAATGGACGAAATTGAATACTATCGTGTAACAATATCAAATATTGGAGCTAGAAATTAGCACGAACTCCGTCTGCGGTCTCCCTGCCACATTCAGGCCACAGCCTATAAAGGCAGACGTTACAAGAACAACACTTGGTTATCTACATCACACTCTACCCCTGAAATCGACGAAATTAACTGTAACAATAACAAATAGTCGAGCTAGAAATATAAGCTCGGTTGCCGTCTGCGGTCTCCCCGCCACATTCAGGCCACAGCCTATTATGGCAGACGTACAGGAACAACGCTTGGTTATCGTCTACACGCTCTGCCCCTGAAATAGACGAAATTGAATGTAACAATAACAAATATTGGAGCTAGAAATTAGCTCTGTTGCCGTCTGCGGTCGCCCTGCCACATTGCTTCTTCTCAGCACTGGCCCATTTATTGTCCCGAAGCAGTAGTAGGGTTAATACTGGGACGTGTAAATGTGCTTTTTAAAAGCCTATTTGCAAAAATAAATGAGTTTTTTATCAGGTCACAGCTATTATGGCAGACGTGCAGGAACAACGCCTGGTTATCTACATCACACTCTACCCGTGAAATCGACTAAATTGATGTGACAATAACAAATATTGGAGCTAGAAATTAGCTCTGCCGTCTGCGGTCTCCCCGCCACATTCAGGCCACAGCTATTATGGCAGACGTACAGGAACAACGCTTGGTTATCTAGCGCTGCACCGCGTTGTCGCCCGACAGGCTTTGTCTTGCGGCTGACGCGGCAACAAACGCTGCTAGTTTCGTTCCGAGTTGTCGTATTGAAATTATTATTGTCACGTGGCGGTGAAAGAGTTAGTAAAATTATGTATGTGTCGTCTAACGTCTTGTCTTGGGACTACGTATAGGCGTGTGTTTTATGTGGAAAAGTGTTTGAATGGTCATGAATGTGAAAAGTCAGTCTATGTTTTTAATTGCTCGTACCTAGTTGTTTTGTTTCGATGGCATTAATAAGTACATTTGCTACTAAATCCAATGATTGATTTGAATAGCTGACATTATATTTACCTTTTATGAATACCATTTTTCAAATTGAAAAATATGGTAAGCTCAAATTTTTCAAATTCAAATTCAAAATTTTTATTGCATGAAACATTATCCATGAATCTATGAGAAATAACGCGCGTTCATACAAAAAAAGCGTCTGAGCAGAGACAATTTTCAAAAATGACGCCCTGATTCGCCTAGCACTTGTCTATGCAAAAACAATTTCTGTTGATTAACATAATCTGCTCAAATCTTGGCTTTGTTTGCTGTAGCTGATGAAAGAGCTACTTACTCTCATTCCTCGAGAACACAACGAGTAAACACGTTGTCGCCTCAATCAAATACGAGCGGATTGAGGCTGAGTGGGATCAGTTCGCGACGCGTGCTACATACAAGCGAGCAATCATGTACGATTTACGATTAGAAAACACAACATAATGGCTAGACTAAGTCATTCGTGATCGTGACAGATTCAAATTCGCGACCGCTTTAAGGAATACCTACACACCAATCCCGCCGGCTGGGTTTATTTCAAAATATCATGTCGACGACTTAGGCTGGGTTGCACCATCTTACTTTAACTTTGACAAACGTCAAAAATCTGTCAAACTCCATACAAAAAGCACCGGTTATCGTAATAGTTACGGTCGAAGTTAGGTGGTGCAACTCAGCCTTATCATTCTATGATTTTTGACAAAAGTAGTCTGTTTGGTGTGTAGACTGCTATTTAAGTACAAAATAAAACAGAGCAGAATAGTTTACATGGTCATAACATTTGTAAATTTTATTGTTATTAAGTTTACTTTTACGTAGGTACGTGTACTTATCCTTGAAATCACGATCAAAAAATAATAATGAATAACTTGGCTATTGAATCACCCACTGGAAAATAGTTTTAAACCCTTATTGATGAAAAACATCTGCGATTTCATACGTAAAAAAGACCTATTACAGTGGTGGTCCCGCGCTCAGCTCACAATTGCATTGTTTCCCGGATGCAAACCAAGCGGAGCCAAAACTGACCTACTAACAGTCGATCAATATGCCGAATGATGCCGAACATCAACGGGTGCTTTGATTCGTGGACGTTGCAGACCTTTTTACATAAGGATAATATCAGATGATATGGCATTCCTGTAGATAAAACAGATTTATTAGAAGAAAAGGAAAAGCACACGATAACGTCTAATTCTATAGACATCACCAAAACGTAAGCAGCTTTTCTTACTTATGTCAGTAGGCGGTTTGCTACACTCTTATTTATAAGGTGTCTCACAAAGGTACCTGACGAAATGTTTATGTTATTTTTGCGCAGAATCATCTAACCAATCCATTAATGTAACCAAACCCTTAATATTCATATAACAATTTATTATCAAAAATTCATTGTTAACTAATTTTTTCGTGGTAGACTGTAAGTGTTCGTACGAAATATTCTATTCATTTAATAATTAATGGGTTCCAAAAATCATCGCTCCCATTTAACGACCCGAAGTCTTCTGTCCGGCACGATTCCCAACGATTCTTTTACTGAACTCCAAAAACTTGGATTCGGAACTTCCCATTGAAATTGTCCCAAACTTTGTCGAGAATTAATGGAGACAGCAAAGTTTTTGATTTACACTTGAAAAGAATTAACGACCCATGAAACAAGGCATCAGAGAATCCAGAACTTGCGACTAATTACAAAGACTATTCGTTTGTTTTGGATCACGCATCACGAAGTGTCTTCAAGTGACAATGGAATGAAAACTACTGAAGACATTAGGGCGCCAGTCAATTGAATAGTTGGACCCATTAACCATTAAAAACTTCCTTGAAAAAACACTAGCCCTGAAAACGGAACTAGTTAATTTGTTGTAAAACCGTGATTTTAGTAGCTTGAAACCACAAATGGTAATTAATGGTTGAAATTCATTTTCGATTTACTTAAGTAGTGACATCGTAGGCGCCATGCAAATATGGAAGAGCGCTATTTTAATTCGCTAGTGATATTAACTACCCCGTTACAACTACATACGTAAATTATAAATAACTTGAAAAAATCGAACTGCCTAAGGCGGTATTTATAATTTTCAAATTAGTTTGAGATGCGACTCTAAACGCTAAAAAATTTGGTAACTACATACGTACCTAAATATTCATAACGCTGCAATGCGTATCAACTAAATAGCTGTGACATTTAACATCGCTTTTGAGTCCTGAGGGATACGGGACTGATCCCACCTCTTGTTCCCACCACTGCAACTCCTGTGTAGCCAGGATCTAAAGCTTGACCGCCATAAAAACCCAACCAATGAAGGTCAAGTTTGTCCCGGGGGAAAGTTAAACTGTCATTGGGGTCCAATGAAATTAATCAGAAGAACATAGGAGGAGTTCGAAAGGTCCTGAGGGATACTGTTTCTGGGACATGCAGCATAAATCGTTTTATATCACGTTCCATGATGTATTCATGGAACATAGTTCAATTACTGAACTATGTTTATTACGAACTATTTCAAGGTAGTCGGCAATCAAGATACATATTACGACATTCTGTTAATTAAAAATGATGATTCGCAATACCTATTGTGTTTCGAGTAACATTTGACGCAAGCAAAAAAATTACGCGTCAGCTTATGGCTCTAACGCACTAACACAAGTGTAGCTTAATATCCGGTTAGTTAACGTATCAATTAATTATTCTATGGTAAAACTTTTCTAAAAAAACCTTCATTTTAGCCCTGAAAACTCAATTATTTAGTTTTCATTTACACTTTTAACTTTTCAAGCTGTTATGAAATCAATAAATTTGATAACAGTTGTTATGAAACTTGTAGTAGTCTATTGGGTTGGCCTGCGAGTAATAAATGTTGCTATCATCTGTACGAAAAACATAAGTATTTAAACTTCTTATAAAAATAAGCGATGGCAATTAGGTAGTTACCTAATTTGCTCTCATTTACTTTTCTTCTTATCTCAAGAAAACGAAAATTGTAGGATAGCTTTAATTAAACTTATAAACTTTTCTTTAAGAATCGCTCTACGCCTTGTGGTTATTTGTTCATAAAATAGATGTCGTCTTTTCCAATAGGTACTACTTTTAGTTAGGAAACCGCTCAAGGAACCTTCTTTTGTGAAATACGAAAAGTTGATTTGAGTAGAATTGTTCCGAGTTTCTCGTTGAGCCCGACCTGCCAAACTTCAACTCTTGACAAGTCTTGACAAGTTCGTCCTTACGAAATATTTATTGCTAGAATTATAATCCTTGGATATGAACGTATAGGTTATGAGACTGTCAATCAGACGCGTGTTTGTTGTTATGTTGGAGACACATTTCACCACAGTGTAATACTTGTTACAAAGTTGGTAGCGAGAACGAAAAATTATTTTAGGGCCGATTTTTCAATCGTTAGATAACTTTTAACTGAAGATTAAGTTTGGCACATAGACAGTTTTAGTATGGGAAATATGTCAAAATGACAAGGTTATTCTTCAGTTAAAAGTTATCCGACGATTGAAAAATCAGCCCTTAATCACATATCACATTAAGTTAAAAATGTGTGTCCAAGTTTAGACAATATAAGGGCTTGCTTGTTTCCACGGATCATTTCGTTTTTTGCAGGATGTAATACGTGTTTAAATTAACGTTCACACGAACATCCCGTTTGCAGTGTCCCGTAAAAAACGAATCCGTTCGAATTTGTAATTCGAATTTCACACGACAGTCTGACAGTACTGGATCCAGCAAAACTGGATTTCTGGTAAATCCAGTTCCTATTTTACTAGTTGTTCCTACGAACAAGCCCTAAAATAGAACAATCTGGTTAATCCATATATGGAAAAATTGTTCAAAAGATACTCAATTTTCATGTTATTTCCATGCCATCCTAATGCACATGAGAATAAAGGTTGGCAGCGCACTTGTGACTTCACTGATGTTGCGGGTGTACATGGGCGACGGCAATTGCTTACCATCAGGTGATCCGTCTGCTCGTTTGCCTCCTATCACATAAAAAAAAAAAAAAAAAAAAAAATAACTTGGACCCCACTGTGACCTAGAAACGATTAAAAAAGAGCCGACCCAAATCTGAAATAGAAAAAGGCTGAGAAGTTGTTTGTAGACTTAGACCCGGTTTCTGAGTAGAGAATGTTAGGCTTACCTAATCGTGCTCCTCTTTCAAGTATGAACTTTTCATACTAAATTAAATTCATCCTTGATTACATGAGCACGCTCAAGTTGGAAATCTCAATTAAGAAAACCACCTACGTTAATAAGTTAAGTAAGAGTAAGAAAAAAATAATCACAATACCTTTTAATTTAGTTGCGAATTATTGTTCTTTTTTGTGACAAAAACTGTTATCATGAAGCAATTAAGGTTCTATTCGCCTAAACTATTTATAGCAAAAACTTAGGAAACGTTTTTGCGGCTTGTTTACAAAGTAAGTAGATGCAGGGTTACGGTTTACGGTCGACGGCCGTCGCTCACGGCCGCGCCAGGGTCGTGAGAATATGCTCTTGTCGTTATGATTATGAATCTAGATGTCTAGATGATAGTAACTCATTTAAATTCTTTAATCTAGATATCACTGTAGAATCAATCATCAACCAGTTTGAAAAGGTCACCTATTTGATTTTACTGTTTCTTTTTTTCATGTTTGAGAATTCAATAACTTACCTACCCATATCAGTCCCTAAGGTCCATTCCACCTACCAAACTTTGTTTTTAAAATCTTTTCTTATTTCTAGCACACAATTTCTTAGATCCCTAGATACCAAACGTTTTAGTTACGGTCTTAAATTATTACAAATTGGTAAAAATAATAGAAGCATTTACTTATTAAATCGTCCACTCCAATGACTCAAATCTGAATCCCTTGTTTATTGTTTAAAAAGATACGCACTGTTCTCTTAGATAACAGAACAATACCTTAATCGCCATTCAATTAAGTTTAAACAAAGGTGTGATCTCATTTAATTGTACTGTGATGTCACCTTATAACAATCATAAGCGTGAATAAAAAAATCTAGGTATTTAACTTTCATTTCCTATTATTTACGACAAAAACGGTCCAAAGAGGAACAAAAACAATTAGTTCAAATTGGATCAGCAGTTTACGCCTATTAACTTTAGCATAGAAAGAGTTCATTCTAGCATTTAGTTGTCTTATCCCAAATCCTATTAAGCAAAACCGATCTTTAAATACTAACACTGATAGAAGAATCCAGATTAACTTTTGAAATGGAATTCCTCGAATGAACACGCTGTAATAGGCAAACACCAGGCAAAATTCAGACTGCGGCGCCGTCTGCCAGAGCCCCATTAGGGAAAGTTTGCTAAATTAGTTTCGCAATATGGACAGGACGAAAGTTGCACACTTTGCTGTACCTTTTAAACATTTGATAGAGCAGCCGGACGATTATGTAACTTCATCTTTTGTTGCATTCCATACTTATGGGATGCCATGCTTGGGGCCTAGGGACTAATAATTGAGCCTTGATTTGGTTAGGTTTTATTGGTGATCAATCCTGAAAAAACTTTAGAAAAAAAAGTACTGATACACACTTTTCTGTACCTTTTTTAAACATTTTTATAGAGCGGCCGGACTATTATGTTACTTCTTTTATTGCTTGCCATGTGGGATGCCTTTAAACTGTGATGTCCAACCAGCCTGCCAAGCGTGGAGATTATGGCAAAACCCTCCGCTAAAGTGGAGGAGGCTGGAGTGGAAGTGGAGCAGTGGACTGTAAAGGACAGTTGATCATGATAATATGTTGGGTTTTATTGGTGATCAATCCTGTAAATAAATTGGAAACAGTACTACTAATATAGGACTCGTTGCAGTGGCCGCTATTTTCAGCTTCATTGTCTAATCAGCGTTGCATTGTATTTTGTCAACAATTTGCTAAAAGCAATGACAATAATGATTTTACAGCGACCTATGTTTAAAGATGTACATGATTAGGTAAATTTTCAAACACGCACCGAGGATGGAACCTTGAAGTTTGTACTTGTATTAATTAAACCACATCAATCACAATATATTAACACACGTTAACGAGACCATCAGGCAGCCTTATCTCAGAGTCACGTCGGGTTTCAATTCTGTAACATTGTTACATACATCGTTATGTAAAACAAACAAAACCTTCCGCGAGTGATGAACAATAAAGGCAAAACCGTAATACTGTTGGTGTTGCTCCATTCTGTACGCTTTTGGGACTGAAATAAAAATGGGACATCATTTTGCGAAAATACAATCCATCGCCTGATATAAACCTTTTTCCTAAGCCAGAGTGATTACAAGTAAAAGAAAAAACGTTCATATAGTAGTAGTAACTAAATGAAAAATTAAACTTAAAAATAAAGTGAAAGGACAATCTTAATTAAGTATCAATTAAGTAGCCCTTTCTAGCCAACTGGTTTGGGCGAATCTACCCATTCACATTTTAAAATGTGGACATTTGGTCCGGAGACAAATATTGCGCGGGTGAGACTGAGATGTCCCATAACCTAAAGAATCTGCATTAATTAATCATGGTAGGATAGGTACCTCAAAGTGTCCCAAAAACCAAACAGAACGGGACACTCCAACGCAACTGGGACGGCATTATTTCATAACAGTTACGTCACGCGTACGATATAACCCGAACAGTTTACGACTGGAGCACAATCGAATTTTACGAGCACAGACACGTGGCCGGGATGTGGCCGACTGACGTCTCTATCGGTCGCAGTCTGATGGACTTGGACGCTGGGGTTTTATAGGGCTGCCATTCTATTGTGGAATAAAACTGAGGCTTCAAACTTCCAATTTTTCTGGACGACTATATGGATATTTTTACAGTTCAATGTTTGTCTCGGAGTGCCCAGTGAACCGAGATGCTGAGGGGTTCTACAGGGCTGCCGAAATCTTTCTGTAAACTATGGATATGAATGTTTTGACACTTCAATGTGGGCCTCCCACTCGTTGACCAACAATCTGGTAAAGGTCGCGGGAAGCACCTGGATGCAGGTCCCGGACCGGTGGTTGTGGAAAACCTTGGGAGACGCCGCTGAGCTTCAGACCCCCTTAAACGAATTTTGACAATTTTTTCCACTTATTACAAAAAGTTAGACTCTGGTAGAACTCTGGTTTAAATTGAATTTAGTATGGAATGTCATTTAAACCAGTGTTCGTCCCGGGCTTAACTTTTTTGTAATAAGGCCCTTAGATTTTGCTATTAAAGGGTTTGATGAGGACACAAAAATATTATTCCGATCACCCAACCTGGGTCTGGTTAACCAGAACAGATGGCACCCCTAGTTTATATTAACTTTGAATGCCCAATTTTGAACGGCTAGTCTCCGTAATCTACTTGTTTGTCGCACGGATCTGTGGTACGTAGTTTGGATTTTCTGATTGGACGGAACTGGTTGATCAAAATTTGGGAAGGTTCTGGAACAAATTGGGCAATCTAAACGAAGATACGAGTACCTAATAATATCCGATCCTTGGATTGATTTTCAGATAAGCAGCAGCATGAAGCTAAATGAATTTAATTAATGTTGGTTATCAATTGTAGGTACTCTAACTACGCTGCGAGTATTAACCGGTTCTCTCAGTGCTCGCCTACTCAACCATAAATCAGAATTTAAATTGCAATAAACGATATGGCCAAGCATATGTCAGGGTCCATTTATTATAATGACTCTGTTTTTCACATAGGTATTTCTTATTCCTGAAACGCGTGAACGTCTAATATTTATTTCTCTAACATTTCAGTAGAACAATCACAATTTTCATGTACTATCAGCAACAGTGTTAACTACCCATTGCCGGTCATAATGTCGTCTTGTTCTATCGCAAAGAATCACCATTTGATGAGAGCGAGAGCAAAAACGGAAATGGATAATTAACAGTGTGGCTGTGACGCTTAATATTTGAAGTTCACATTGTTAACTGTTACTTAATCTTACACCTAGTACCTAATAATTCAATAATAAATATTTAATAGTAACACCGATAGACGTCTTACTTACACCCAAACATTAACTTTAAATGATAAAAAGTAACGTCAAAAATTGGTAGGTAATTTTCGTTTTCTATTATGATAAAAGTCTGCCTGCACCACTTTGCTCTTAAAGGTCTATAGAACTCCTAGTTAAGTGTAACTAACTCGATTTGTTTCTCAATGCAGGCTAGATTACGGATCACTGCTCGCAGTGTTGACGACGTGTTACTAATCTGATTCACCACTAACAAGGTTTTAGTTTTCAGTTTACACTTGCCTGGACTATTGGATTTTATAGATTTATGAAGGTGTCGAATGCAACTATCAGTTTAGGGTGACGAAAGAAAATCAAGATCTTTAGTATTATTTTTGCTCTCCCAAAAAATTTTGCAGCACGACGTCTTGCACCTGTTTAAAGAATTTCATGTTTTCAAATTATTAAATATTACATTATTAAACACATAATTGCAACTATTGACTTAGCTCTTGGCCTCTTTCACCATCTTCGAGTAAAATTCTAATTAGTTACTTACTGATTATACTACACTTACGTACCTACACTATTTAGCAAATCAAAGTAAGCAGTATTTTAGCGATTGTTCAGAGATTGAAAGATTGGATAAATTGTAGTGATGGGCCGACTATGGTCTTTGCCGACTAACCGACTAGCCGACTAATCGGTTTTCAAATTGCCGACTAGTCGGCCGACTAATCGGCAATGCCGATCATTCTAATACCTACTTGTCCAAAGAATAATATCTAGATTTCTCAAAGAAATATGAATATCTAGATTATCTAAAGAGATAAATATAGGTAACTTCTTAAGAAATGAGATTTTTTAATATGATAAATAATAAAAAGCAACATTACAATCACCTAACAGTACCTGAGGTAGATGTCATAATTTTCGACGGCGGAGGGGTCAGAGGAGGTGACAATAATATGATCGCCTTCTGCTGGGTTAGGATGCGCGCCCTGATATTATACTTACTTGTCGACGTCAAAATGTATGGGCAAAATTGCGCTTATCGCGGCACGCATCCTAGGCCTACTGATTCCTCTCCACCCTCCACGGCGATGGTCAGCGAGCTGGGGACGTGGGGGTACCCCCGCCTGCAGAGCACGGACTACCACCACCGTCAGATAAGCAGGGCCCACCCAGCAGGGGCTATTATTTATGTGGGTATTCCTCATCCTTCCGATGAGAGGAGCCCCACATAATCTACCACTTCCCCGCAGGATAGGTATGCAATTCCATGTATATTTTCCCAAAAAAAGTCATAATTTTTATATGGACAAATTACATAAACTTTACACATTTGATAATTTATTTCATGGTAATTTTAACTAATCTTAACTTTGTATGAATTTAGACTGATTGCCAAAATTTTAAATCTGGTGAAAGCACTTTTTACTGATTTTTGCAGTAAAAAGTGGTTTAGACAAACGCCCTTGGTCTACCTCATAATCATCTTGGTGATTATGAGTTTTATTTCATTCACATATTTAATTTGTAATGCGCCGATTATAATCGGCATATTTTGCCGAATAGTCGTCACTAGTCGGCCGACTACAAATGATGCCGATTAGTCGGCTTTCCCGACTAGTCGGCGACTAGTCGGCCCATCTCTAATAAATTGCTACTTGTGGCTTTAAGTAACGAGTAGCCTACTTGACACTTAACTCGGAGATGGCTAGTCACTTTTTTAGTTCATTTAATACTCAAAAATCTCTATAGGTTAAAATTTATTATTACTTATTTAAGCTTTAAAAAGAAAACGCTGTCGTATTAAGACTGAGTTGCACCTAACTTTGAACGTAACTTTAACGATAACCGGTGTTTTTTGTATGGAAATTGACAGATTTTTGACGTTTATCAAACTTAAAGTAAGATGGTGCAACCCAGCCTTAGAGTTAAGGGTAATGATCTGTTTATAGATTCAAGGTCTTGTATCCAGTAGTGTTATATCCGCTGAAGATAAGATTACGAAGTTTTAACAAAACGACATCGAAACCGTTGTACTTTTACATAATGTGGGTACAACAACAACATATTTGTATTCAGAAATGCTGTTTATATTGTAGTATCCATGACTGTTAATGTGTGACAGCAAGTTTTACTGTTTCGATGCACATCAAGATAATTACGAGTACTGTACAGCATCTTATGTAATTTTGCTACATGAGGTACGTATGTGTAGCGGTAAAAGCCAAAATTGGTTCAGATGTTCCACAGATTATTTCCTACAAACTTACAAACGTAACTTCTTTAAAATTTGTAGATAGATAAGTACGTTTACACTGACAGCACATTTGTTGCCCCAGAAGAGACAATTTTTTTGTTAATGCTCTACCACTTTCAGTACTTCGAATACTGAACCAAATGGCGCTGAAAATGTGTTTGACAGTTGCAAAACATTATGGTACGATTCTATGGTTGCCCTTGGTGAAAGAAAGAAGTCTTGTTTTCATGCAGTAGGTACATTAATCTCGATCGAGCAGCTCATGTGTAACCATGGTCGTATCGTAACTAATTCATTTGTTACTAGGCCCTAACTACAACGGTTATGCGATTGCGGATTAGTTATGCATTTAGTTTTAGTTTTACGACATTATTTATGTCCGCGATCGGCTGCGAAAGAATCTTAATTGTCCGCATAAAACTTTATAACCGGCTGCACTCCAGTCTTGATATTATTACGCTATTTTTTGATGATCATTTTTAATGAGTAATCATTCTTGCGACTCTGGCTGAATTGCTCTCAGTCACAACTTTCAGGGTTTAACAGACCATAATGTAGTCGTCTAACATCGTCATGCCATTTTTCAGAATCCATAGGTATAGGTGTACCAGAATCTCATGGCAAATAGGGAAAATAAACTTTGTTGAGAGCAATACCGGGGAAATTGGAATAAACGATATTGATACTATTTAATTTTTTTACTTTTATGACTTTAATATTAATGAACATAAAGTACGAATATACATTTTAGGTAGGTATGAGTATGAAGAATGTTGTTATAAATAAATCGTATATTACTTAAAGTAACTAATTTTATTATGCACCATACTTTTAACTTATCACTTCATTCAGAACTAGAAAACGATTCTAAGAACTCCACTTGCATTTCTTGTTCTTCAATAGAATGATCAAGATAAAGAGGTGTTGTAAATAAATTGTTCTTCCAACATTTCAATGGAGAAGTTTCCTGATGTTAAAAAAAACTATATTTCTCTGAATGGGATTAAAATATATACCAAAACTAAAAAGACGGTGAAGTTTTTTTTTTTTTAAATCGATCTAGAAATGTCTGGGTAATTAATTATTTAAATTACCTACATACTTATTTTAGCGTGGAATTGAAACAGGCGGTGCCGTTCTTTTTGTATAAATGGCCAGGTCTGGGATATTTAAAAAAAAGGTTACAAAATTTTACTAATAAAGAATCTTGAGTGACTTAAAAAAATAGAAATAGATTTAAAAAAATATGGATCTGTCAACAGCACTGGATCAGGGGTGATTTACTGTTTGTACCCCGAATGACTGTTGTGCGTGAATACACCGATCAAAACGGCGTGAATAGTTATGCGCAACTTTAGGGCCCTGTAACTTATTTATTTGTAGAGATATTTTCATGATTCTTTCACAATTATTATTAGTTTTACTTATATTTATTTCAAGTTTATTTAAAAGAAAAAAATTGGAAACTTCTCCATTATTCAATCTTGCTTGATTAAATCTTTTTCAATTTTCTTTACATGGTCATAACATTTTGACCATTCCTCTGCACCAATTTGTGAGATATACCTGAAAACATCGATAAAGCAGCTATTATTTAAGAATAAAAAAACATAACCCTCCTTCTGACGCAGTTGGGTAATAAGCTAAATGTATCAAACATTTCAGTCCAACTCACTGTCAACTCGACGGCGCGTTTAGAATCAAAGATTGACTTTGAATTATGCCTTATTTTACAATTCACATTGAAAACAATATGACTTACTTGAGCTTTTTCGACTTTTTCACAAAAATAACAAATAGTCAAGAAGAGATTACAAAATTTTTGCAGCGACTGACAGATTTCATAATTTTCTTTGACAGGTGACAATTAAACCATAGACAATTGCCATATGAAAAACACACTTTTCCAATATTTTTGTTTGCCATGAGATTCTGGTACACCTATAACACTTTTTCAACCGACTTCAAAAAAGGACGAGGTTCTCAATTCGACCCGTATGTTTTTTTTTTCTATGTTTGTTACGCGATAACTCCGCCAATTATGAACCGATTTGAACAAATCTTTTTTCGGCGTATAGGTAATACCTCAAGGGTGGTCCCATTTAAATTTAATAATAGGAAAAACAACCCCTAAGGGTGGAAAATTGGGGATGAACTTTTTTATACGCAATATCTCCGCCGATTATAAATCAATTTGAACGATTATTTTTTTGTTGAATAGGTATTATCAAAAGGGTGGTTTCATGCGAATTTGAAGAAAATATTTCACCCCCAAGGGTGGAAAATTGGGGATGAACTTTTTTATACGCAATATTTTAAATTTTTAGTTTTTTTTTGTGTTCACGCATTTGAAGTCGGTTTTATTTTTTAAAAAAGTTAATTATTCCCCAAAACGATGTTTGCATTTACGAAATACCTCTGTCAGTTTCTAAATGTATGGTCTAATCGCAGTAGCATTTAAGCATAAGCAAGCATTTTCTTTACACACGTTGAATATCCCAATTTCCAGCACTGGAAGGTTCATTACACCAAATGTTTGGCAAGCAACACACGTACGATAGTTGGGGAGCTGGAGCCAACGTTGGAACTCTAGTGGGGCTGGCTCCAGTGTAATTAAAACTTCGTTGCTCAGAAAGACTCCAGTCAAGTTTGAAACTCGCTAATGGGCCATTTCGTTGGTACGTATTTAACAAATATGCATTGGAGTAAATAGCACGTAAAGAAACTTATTTGCGGAGCAATCATTGCAAGTATAAAAGTTTTAGAATTTGGATCTTACATGTTAGTTTTTGTCTTGAGATGAGAATGTAATGTCTGATACTACAGTTGCTTAATCGAGGAAAAAATTAGTTCTGAAACTTATACTGCTTGGTACAGAAATATTTAGATTGAACTGTATGAAAGTGTTTCTTTAATCAAAAATTGAATATAAAAAGGAGCTAGGATTGTTGACACTGAAGCCAAATTGACAACATCAGACGAGCAATCACTAAATTAAAATTATTAAATTCTGTGCTCTTTTTGTCTTGTTTAAAGGTTTCAGTTTTGTGAAGTACTTTGTCGACCTATTTCTGTATCGTCATATTAATAAAACATTCCAAAACGAATTACTTTTTGCGATAATAAACATTAGTTTAAATTTACCCTAAAGCTAATTCAAAATTCACCGCTGGCAACTCTATTCACAGGTACTTATCAAGTCTCAATGTTTGAGTTGGCACGGGCGTACCAACTATACTGCCAACGCGTTACTTATCTGTTTTGAATTAAACACAGTATTGAGTTTCGTGATGAAACTAATACATTGATATTCAGCTGTTGCGAATTCGTTTGGCGCGTTTTAATTGAATAGAGCGAACGGGCGAATGGATATTGCCGCATTTTCATTTTTATTTGTGAAACCATATTGGATGCTGCGTTATGGACATTTTTATATGTGACACAATATTAAAATTTTATGAACACGATAAGTATTTTGGAACAAAGTAATAAGAATTAATTGTTCCGAAAAGTAGAGGTAGTGTAACTCAGTGGGTATGAAATTATATTACGAGGACCTGTTTCACCAGATTTAATGCTATTAAAATCCCTGTAAATAACTACAACGTTTAGTTTCACGAGGCTTGGGTGGAACTGGAGATATCTGACAGATAAAGTGTTATGGTAGACCTACGGTCTGTGGAGATTTAATTAAATAATACTGGCCTTTACTTACACATTCCTAATTTGAGTTATTGTATCAAGGGTTTAACGTTAACGCAAAGATCCGAAACTAGTAACGGTAAACAAAAATAATAATTTTAAATTAGTAATTTAAACTTTTTCAATAAAACCTAAATAAATACATACTTATACTGTATAAAATACATAAGATACTGTAATAAATGCAGATCTTGTACGCTCACGTATCTCGACGAAACAAACGACGATCGGCCATTTTCAGCCCGACCGCAGCACGATCATGAACCTCGCCCATTATATTTTCGCTGAGATTTCACCTTCATTACAACCCAGCTCTACCTGACCTCGACCCCAACTAACTCCAAACCTAAACCCCCAAAATTTAAGACCGAAAATCGAGTAACGACCTACTTAATCGAGATTAACAAAGCACAAAACAGGGTTTGGATGAAACCCGTCGCACAACTGACTAATCAAGCGTCTTCCTTAATGACCAGCAGCTATTTACCCCGAAATACACTCTTAATACCAAGAAGGAAGATTAGATTTTGAATGCTCCGCGTTTTAGGGAAAATTCGCCAACAAAAGACTAAATCGTTTTATTTTCAATCCACCGAAATATTTACAGGGAAACAATATTCCATTATCCGTTATCTGGCATGTACTTAATTGTATTGTTTGGGTTTGGTTAATTCTGTAAAATAATTTAGTAAACCTGATAGGTTATTTTATTTATGCCTTTATTCAGATTCTGTAATTTATGATTGCTTTGCGGCCTGCCAAAAATACATACCAACACATAAGTACATAGGTAGATGTCAAGTACACGATACGTACTAAGTGTGTGAAGTGTGGTGTGACCCAACTAATATCATTTCTAATACAATTACGGTCAAGTCTGTCACCTGTTAATTGAGTTACGTACCACATACATTTAGATTAGGCTTTGTAGAAATACGCTACTTTATTATCTACTGCGGTGTGTAGGGCTTCTTCAGGTGCTATAGACTGTGAAAGCTCATTATCTTCAATATACCCTCAGGTTTAAGAGTTCCAATGTTAAGATAAACCATTGTAACTGCTGTAATAGATATTTTAATCGAGGCAAACTGGTTTGTACAAAATACTCTAGAAAAACTCTTTTAAGTTGTTTTTTTTATAACTCCAACTTAATCAGAAAGGGGGCGTCCATAAATTACGTGAGACAATTTTGGCCATTTTTCAACCCCCCCGCCCCCCTTGGTGAGATTTGGTGAGATTTTGCCTGACCCCCTCCCCCACCCCCCTAATCTCACGTGATATTTAATAAAATGCCTATTTTGCAATGTCTATGCTTCGAGTCTATTAGATTTATATGAAAAAATCAGTAACCCAGTGTCGTGCCACGCGCAGTGCAGGGTTCCGTAGCTTCCCGTCAATTTTTTCTAGGGTAGCTTCCCTGCATGTAAAGTGGGGATGAATTTTTTCAAGGAAAACTATAACGGTTAAGATACATTACTTAGTTTAAGAGTAATAGTCATTTGACTCATGTATTATACAATTTCTTAACCAGTAAAAATTCCTTAGAAGAAATATGAAAAGTGACTTTAGATGAAGTAATTGCTTGCTTCTGAAATATATTGTTTTTTATGATGATAATGACTATCATCATAAAAAAAAAATTTTTTTTTACTTCAATAACCCAGTTTTCTGGCAATTTTACTCTATTTCTTGCGGGAAAAATTACGTGATATTTTCCGAGACCCCCCCTCTCCCCCACGTGAGATTTAGTGAGGTTTTCGTTGACCCCCTCCCCCCCCCTAAAAGTCTCACGTAATTTATGGACGCCCCCAAAGCACTGGCTGTTTACTTTCTTATTCTTTTGCCACACATTTTCTTATCACAACGACGTTGGCGCAAAACTGAAGAATGGGGTCGACTACATACTATTACCTATTACCAACTTTCAACCTAGTCGCAGACCATCGACTTTTAGTTGGCCGATAGTTGGGTCGGGCTGTTAATCAGTATGGAGATGTAAGAAAGTGCGCTCATTGGATCGGTCGATTCTTCATACAAATTAAAACTGAGTCCAACTATCGGCCGACCAAAAGTCTGTAGTCTGTGATTTCCGTCCCGGACAACATTGCCAGCGAGTTTCATGGACTAATTTTATTCAGTTCACACGGTCAAGGCCCTAGCCCTGACTGGAGAGACTATCTGGAGCACACTCGAAGCGATGTGTTATGTGAAATGGACAAGACAAAAGCCTATAGACTAAAGACTTGAAAGTTTATTTTAGACATCACATTTTCCGCTGAAAAAACTCTAAAACAATTCTATAACAGTGTGTTTCGGATAAGACTCTCGATGTTTTACCTACGTGTTTTTAAAGATCGTCATAAAAACATACAAAGAGAGGTCGCACTTCTTACTCTCACTTCAAATAATTTTTTCGAGAAGAAATTACTTGGAAAACTTGTATTTGTTAGACCTTATTTCCTTAGTCCGAACCAAAACACAATGTAGGTACATAATATGCAAAGGCTTATTTATAAAGTCGACATTCTAAAGTAGCACATCTACCACGCTCAGCGCCGGCTGACCGTTCCACATCTAACTCCAAAGCTCCATACAATTCATTGTTTAAATGTGCTGCTTTCGTATATGCCATATTGCCATGCCTATGCAAGTAGCCTCTTTATAAGCCGGGACAAAACAAAGCACGTGTACACAATGCATTGCCAGCCAGCATTCAAACCCTAAATTATTCTGCTTTATTCGGCCAAGCCGTCCTATCCTATCTCGAACGACCACAGCAAATTCAAAGCTGCATTTTCCTGTGCAGAACTAGAAAATAGACATGCGCCGTGAAAAATGTAAAAAGCCGTCTAAATTCTGCTTTGCAAACATGAGTCAAAAGTAGAATAGTATAAGGATTATTCTGTAATATAATAGTCCAAAAATTGAATAAGATATAGAAGTGAAAGGACACTAAAAGGGTTGAAGCGACCTAATGATTCCAGAATAAAATACCTAAAGGGGCATATCACTATTAACAGTACCTACACTTTAAGTCAAATGCCTGAAACCAGAACCAGAGTTGTTGAATCATTTGTTACATCCCCCATGATAGAAGAATGCGAGAGACACATAAATGCAAAGAAACATGAACTTTTATTTCTAATGAATTGTCCAATTTTGTAACCTAATTCCTAACATGGCTTATTTTAGAAACTCCCGGAAGTGTTTCTAATGAAAAATATTCCAAGTTTAAGGTCACCTGACTCGCCCCACTTAAAAACCCATTAAGTAGGCGCCAGCAACCACCGCTACCTTCGAACAGCCAGCGAAATGTACAAGGAATATTATAAACAACCTTGATGACGAAGGTACTCATTAAATATGGATTTCGCAAATGCCTAATGGTCTCATAGGGACAATATTGCTGCAAACGGTAAATTCCTCGCTATAACGTAGTTCGGGCACGTACTAGGTCCTAGGTCAAGATGGCAACACCAGCACTAGAAGCTAGTTATGGTGAAGGAATGTTATCAAACAAACGATCAAGGTGTACACATGTAGGAGAATTTTTATACCGTTTATCGTTGTTTGGAAGACATACATTTAAGCCTCTATTTTCATAAATATAATTTTTCACAACGACAGTATCAGGTCAAAACCGCGCCCTTTTTAGAGTTTCGGAGATTTTTTCTCAGAAATCCGAACTCTTATAACATCAGAACACTTATTTATCTGTCTTTATGAGCTGGGAAGATTTCTCAGAAACTGTACACGTGGCTGATACTGTGATCGTTTGGAAAGGTATCGAAGAAGACCCGGTAGGATCCAAACGATAAAACAGTCATTACTCCAATGATTGCGTGATGTATGTGTATAAACGTATGAGAGTCATTTGAACGCGAAAGTAACTCACACTTGCCAGTTTCCTTTACTTTTTCCACCAATTTTGCATCTTATCTTTACAAATATAATATTCAGGACACATTCTCAAGTCCTCCCAAAACGCAATCTCGATGCCATGAATACTGAAGCACTTCCTTGGTGATTTTGCGTCCTATATCGCCTTCTTGAACGAATATTACATACTTGAATTGGGGTTTGGACGCTCTCAAGTGTCCATTCATATGGACCAATTCTGTAGATGGCCAGACGACCCTTTTTTATGAGGCGTCTAGCATAATGTTCACACTGCAAAACATACGGCAGGACTTTTTATTCATAACAGCATTTGGAGACTATGGTCTCTAAATTCAAAGCTTAAAAGTTCATTCTTCTTATCGTCAAATGACAGTAAAATTTTACTGCCAATAAAAGTAGAAGAGAACTCAATTGCAATCTTACTAACGCTTATTCACTGCCATGGATTATAAAAGACCACGGGCTTCTTAACATATTTGAAGAACTCAAAGCTATATTTCTAGCTCAAATAACTATTATGAATGAAATATATCAGGTTTGTGTTAAGTCAGATGTAACCCCCTATTTGTTATAAGTTTTAAGCAAGCAAGCCAAATTTTCCTCTTTTTACCCGACTGCGCGACTCAAAGGAGTGGTAATGTGTTTATTGTTTCTCCTGACCTTTGTCCCATTGCGATCGGGGTCGGCTTCTTGTACGTCTGGGATATAGTATCCTATTTTGTATAATGAGGTTATAATGGCGCTTCGTTTTCAATTCGATGATACATAAATTTAATTTAACACTTAATTTTATTCCCACTAAAGCCCAGACAATTTAGTGTTAACCAATGCATAATTGAACCACAGTCGAGGAATCTTTATAATCTTAGATTTACTTTAAAATCACCTGACGCTGCCGTTAAAATGCAAATCACTTTCGTTGTGCTCACAAATATCACAAAGGGTCTGTAAGTAACGTTTTATTAGGTGCTGTTACTTTTATGAACCATTTTATTCCTTAATGATTCGCTATTACGCAGATCCCTCTGGTTCTTAAATAGGCTTGTTCATTTATTATTTGGTCTTGAGTCTACGCTTTGTAAGTGGTATTTCCACAAAAGAGTGCACTGAGATTATGAAAAATAAGAGTAAACAAGCCTTAAAAGGCTCGAATATAATGCAAAAAAAAGTATACATACCTACCTACCTAAATGATTTGCAATAGTATCCCATTATTCATTTAACTCATAAACACAATTCATTGGGCTTCTCGTACAATAAGAACCTACCATCTGATGTGATGTTATTACGACGATATGGTTAATTTACATACTTTACAGATAAACTCAATTTACTCTTTAAAAATAAATGTTTATACATGTGACATAGTGGAGCTATGTTACTATCACATCAACCCCACATACGCCTACAACACATTCAATACCAAATACCCCATAACGTACACGTACAAATTCTTCTTAACCCTCGATATTTAAGACAAACCACAGCAGTACCTACATAAACAGAACGTAGGAACTTTTACTGCCGACTCGGAAGATCCTGATAAGAAGAGATTACAGACATAAAAGTAGTTCCTAACAGAATAACAAGCCGTAAATAAATCTTAAGTTGGCAGAATATGCGCACCACGTTGGGCGCCAATCTAAAAAAGTCAAAAATAAATTTTGTTTAAATCTTTAATCATCAAGACGGAGGCGGATCGTAACCCTAATCAAGGTAACATTTCACCGAAAAGTATTGCCCAAACTTTTCCAATACGCACTACTCAAGATCAAGAAAGTTAAAGTAATAGGTTAGCTCTTTTCAAGCAAGTTACAGAATCCTTTGACTTGTTACTTGTATTTGTTCCAGCTATTTAATCCAACTCGGCTGAACTTCGAGAGGGAAGATAACCGCAGAAGCGTGGGCGACAGTGACGTAACAGAATTTAATTCCCGACATTGTTACTGAATATACATTGTTTAATAAGCCGTGTTCCACTTTGTGTTCAGGTAATTTAAATCCTAGTTTTGTTGCTCATCCAAGTTTGCTTCTGAATACAGTTGCTGAAACATCGTTAAAGAAATAATCTTAGTTGTTAGTCATTTCAGATTGGTTTCTGAACAAAATATAATAAAAGTTTCATTCCACTGCAACCGTTGAAGCACCTACTTGGTTTGCTTAGAAAAATTTACAGTAAACTCAAAGCTGAGTAACATTTCATCCACGGTTTAAGTAGGTATATGGTTATTCTTATTATTATAAAAGCAATCTAAAAACTAGTTACCACAACATTGTGCTATAAAAACAAAGTGCATATTAATTAAGATAAAATGGTTACTTGTGTCGTCCGCTACAGTAACTATACTAAATACAAATGTAACGTCATGTATTTTATATTGGGCTGTTCTTCGAAATAATCTAATAACAAAGACATTAAAATGTTTACTTCTGAATTTACAGGTCGTTTCGGAATCGTATGAAAGAATGCGAAACTAACGGCCATTCCGGAAGACAGTTATTATAAAATATCCATGTGATTCAGAGGCAAAGACATAAAAGTTTATGCTGTCTTCATAAACGTTTCAACATGTTAAATAACCATTGAAAAACCCAGCTGAAAGTCGCATGTAGTAACACAAAAGGCTTTTATCTCTCTTTGTGAAGGGGATGTAAACTCCCTGATAACAGGATGGGAATTGAATAACGAGCTACTTTACGGGTGTGTTGCGAAGGCGTGATTATGTTTCTCATCAACTGATGTTCCATTAAAATGATTGATACTTAGTTAACTGGGCCAATTTAAATGCATGGTTGATGAAGTATTTCGTAGTTTAATTATACTGACATGGGTTTAAGTATGTTTATGTCTATCGAAATTATTACCCCGCTGAAAATGTGTTTACTATGGTTTGGTTGCACAAAAATGAAGCTTATAAAAATCATTAGTTCAATATTCGAAAGGCTTTTTATTTTGATCGACAAGGTCGCTAAGGTCTTATACCACGCGCGTCTACCTAGTTTCCGTACAAACAAATTTATTAAGTCAAATTAATTCGCAACGGGATCAATCTCTAAAAAAAAACTACTGGAAAAATATAATCTTACTTATTTTGTCACATTTATGTACCTTGTACATAAATGTGTGTAAAGTATGGAGCCTACAAGTTTGCTCGTATACATTGGCGAGAAGCTACCAGCACTCTCTAAAAAATACATTAATTTGTCTGCATACTTAAATTGTATTACCTTATAAAAACCAAACTCCGGTAATTACGGCTGGAGATTTAAAAAAAAGTTAATTAACTACAAAATTCTGAATAAACCTTTGAATTCTCAAAATCATCTATGATGATGCACACGAGTTATTAGAACTGATGGTATATTGCGTTCATTACAAAGGTCGTAATAACAAAGACCTGGAATCTCCGGGAATCCAAACAAGCCAGATGAGTTGGTGCCACCTGTGAAAACAATCGCCGCTCGCGAATACCTAAACGATATTGAGATGGGTGGTTACTGGTTAATGCGGATATTATACAGACAACGGCATAAAGCAGGGCATCTTATGACTAAGGCATCTTAGGTAGAAATTGTGATGATGACGCAGAATGCGCACTTCGTTATGTTTGCACTCGAGTCAAGCAATTTTCTCAGTTGGTGCTTTCCCAAAAGGGGTACTTCTGATAATGTGCGTTTCTCAAAATGCGCACTTTTCTAGAATATAGCTAAGAATTAATATTTAGATTAAATATAATAAGATGTTATTTCGTAACGCAACCGTTATTATCCAGAAGCCAGTGAGAACAAAAATAAATCTGATTTTACTGTCAACTGTTCATGTAATCTCCATTGTTGCCCTTCTAATAATCTAGCTTACACTTAATAACACTAAGTACTTCATTATACTTACTAAAAATACCTAAATAATTTAATTTATGTACTTGTTACGAGATTACATTTGCAATCGTCGATACGGGCCCGATTGTGCCATATCGTGCGGCCACTAGTTGACAGATCAAATACTGGTTTGTTAACAAACCAACAGCAAACAATTGGCGACCTAAGCCCTTAGCACTCACAGTTCAAAGTCCTATTTGAGTCTGAGTATTTGGTCAAATATTTAACTGCGACAATGATGGATCGGGTCGTGAAAGAAACATTATGGCAATCAACATTCAAACAAGGTGACGTGTTAACTAATGCGTTGTTTTAAATTATGCGAAGTTTTGGACTGAGGTGATACCTTTTTTATCTATGTTTTTTTTTGGAACTGAGTCAGGGTTCGGAAAAAACCGTTATCAGAGTAGGTACTCTGACTCAGTTCGGAAAAAAAATCATTACCATACCCAATCGTTGACCAGTGTCAACCACTTTAGTGTATGCCTGCTCCCAATTTGATGCGAGGCAAAATGAAATCACTTTGAATAGAAGAATTAAAATAGTCGGCCAGTAAAACTTTTTTGCATTATCCTTCAGGTTTTCACTTTAATCACATTTTTTAAAATGCAGCATTCCACTATAGTGATTTTCCAATTAAAATAATATAGTAAGATTTAAACTAGGAAAACTAATAGTAAGTTGATTGATAGCGGATCAATATTCCCGAGTTAAATTGACCCCTTTTTATCCAGATTAGATGCCAGTGACAAGCATACCTACCTAGATTCTATTTACGCTAGTCGAGCAAATAAAATCTGAAAAAAACAGCAATAAAGTTCCATTTGACGTCTTCGCTCTGTGATTTTGCCGACATCGCTGGCCGTACGTCACTGATGTCTTTGCCATCATTTATCTAGTGCGAAAATAAAGCGGTACCAACAATGATCACCGCGGTAAAAATATTTCCAGCTAAATGCTTTTGCCAAAGGTATGTCGTTAAACTTTTAACATAATTTTAGGTGAGAATAAAATTATTTACCTCCGGTGTTAACGTAAATATGGCGAATTTTTTTTATCGTCAAGCTAATTTAATTGAAATACAGAATTTTATATCATTATTACTTCAATAGGTTTTTGTATAACATACGCAGCTGATTCGTTACTTTTTTTTACTTTACTACTACGAGTACTACTACTACATTTATATTAAAAATCAGAGGTTATCGGTCGGATTCAAAAAGGAATCTATTACTTAGGTCCTACTCAACATAATAATATGTATTAAAATGTATTTATGTACCAAGAAGAACATATCGAACAATTAGCAAGATGACAGATATTGAAATATTTAAACGCTTTTACCTAAAAGCACCAGTAATCTAAGATAAATAGAATAAAAAATGATATTTAAACTTCATATTTAATGCTGAAACTACTATTTCAGGTTGACTAGATTAAGATGTAAGTACCTATACCTACTGAAACTGAACGGCATAATAAATTACGAATGACGACGATTGTGTCCAGATCTGCAAAGTCACTTCGAGATCATTTAGTAACCTGCCTGGGTGATACATAACTGACGTGACTAGGTATATAATATACCTACACATTACCTACACGACATATAGGTAGGCCTCAGACGAAATGGATCTCAATCAGTAGTTGCTTGTTAAGTGAAATGTTTTTTCAGCCAGCACTTTCCTGTTTTGATCTCATCTATGTGTATAAGGAAAATATCTTTATAGAAAAGAGAAGAATTGGGCTTTTGGGAGATGTACTATTTCTTTTTCAGGCGTTTGATTTCGGAAAAATATTGACGGAATATTTTCGATGGTAAAAGAATAGCTAATTACGATATACGATAATACAGATATGAAAAAATCTGCTTTGTTCATCATGGCAGGAAATAATTCAAAATACAGCAATAATAATAAAATGTGCTGGCTTTTTCTGCAATTTTCTTGTTTTTTTGCAAGTCTCCCGTTTACATGGATACATAGAGCCTATAAAATATATCCTTTCTATTCATTTTTTAACACATTTCATCAATCTACTATTACACTATGGTCCTACTCTAGTTTTGCTGATGCAGAAATACTTAGCACTTAAAAAAAGCGCGTAGGTAATCATCTATGAGCCTTACATGCGTGCATTGTTTTTTTTTTTATGCTTAGTATTATTCATCAAACGAGGTCAAGACACCAAGTTCTGCAAATCTGCCAACGCGGGGATTTACGCCTCTCTCAACTTTGATTCATCGAAATTCCGACAAAATATTTTTTGGAATGGTACGAGAAATCGCAAGACATTTTAATAAGAATCGCGTAGCAGTGCCAATATCCTTGTTTAATTATGAACATTGCATTGCAAAAACGGTTAACGGTAAGGGCTATCTTTTCTTTTTTTGTTTGTAGTCTAAACTGAATAAATATTTTAGATTTTGGTTGTAAAATCAGAATTGACTTTGAAAGAACGAGAAGTAATTGGCGTAACATTTTTTTTACACCCATAGATTGCAAAAAAATAGTGATATTTTAAACGATCGATGTAGAGTTCTGTATTTTTATAATTTTAATCTGCCGATAATGAATAATGCTCTTCTCTAGACAAATCGATATCAATTCAATAAGCACGCCGATTTTAAAAAGGCAAGGAAATATTAATTTTCTATTTAATCTAATTTATAAAAGCGAAAGTTTTGACTGATTTACTGACTGCCTCACTCGCTCACTCACTCATCACGAAATCTCAGAAACTACAAGTGCTAGGAGTCTCAAATTTTGCATGGGGGTTCCTTTTAGAACGTAGGTGCTCACTAAGAACGGATATTACGAAACTCCACGCGTAAGAAATCGCGGGCGGCCTCTAGTTTAAAGATAAAATTTACAAATTGTGAATTAAAACACAAATATAACTTATTTAATTATATATTTTTACTTAAATCATATAACACAAACTCTAATATGATATGTGTCTTATTTCGCGTTGTTTTTCGTTTTTCACTCATTCTCAGAAATTAGACAATTTTGATAAAATTCTGACATAGTAAACCAACTCCTGGGATTCTGGGATACACAGGAACAACTTCAGGGAATTCTGGAATGGGAAAGGTACAGGATAGAAAAATAGTAACAAATATGCCAGATAGAAGATTAAATTATGTTTTAAAAAATTAGTTTTGAGAATGTAGATTGTGTTTAAATTAAAAAAAATCTTGAAAAAAATTGCATAACATGTTTGTTTTTTATAAGTCATAGTAAAAATTAACAAATTTTAGTTCCCTTGCATGCAGTTTTAAAGGTATTTCTAGGATATAATAAAAAAAAATATAATGCCAAAATAAAAATAAAAGACAAAAACTTGTAACCAAAATTTTTGTTTTGGGTAGGTATTTTTGTATGAATCATATTAGGTAATTAGGTAATACAATTTATTTGAATAAATCACAAATATTTGTCTGTTTACAAAAGCAGTTAGGTGACAGGAAGGAAGGTGATCTCATATTACTATCAAATATTAAATAACTGCTCAGATTACAAATTTAGTTTCAAATTAACTGCTATCTTCTATGAAATTGTTAGTTAAAAAAATTGTCCATTCCTTTAAACTCCGGACAATATTTTTTCCCGGAAGAACTCTGTTTTATTTTTATTTGAGATACATAGTAATTCATATTTAATAATGTTTTATATATTATTGAAACGAAATACCTATGTTTAAGTTAGATTATGTAATACCTAAATGTACAGTTTCAGTACTTGTGATGCAGTTTTAGATTTATTTAACTTGTAGTAGCTTATCACCATTACACATAACAATGGAATTTTTGTGATTGTGGACTCCTGTTTAATGCCAACACTAACCGTCATGATAACAGTAATTAGCTCAAATCAGGCAGGTACCTTGCAGTTAATTTTGGGTATATAAAACTTATTGAAACACAGGAGAGCAGTACAAATTAACAACAGCAAAAAGTGCAGTAAAAATTGCTGTTATAAATTTTTGTATTGTATAATACAAAATAAAATAAAACCTGCAGGTTAATGAACATTTAGCTGTATTTTTTAAATTAACCTAATGTAATTTTGTAATTCCAATAAGATTCGTATTGGAATTTTCATACTTAGACAGGGAGTCTAGATATATCATATCGAGGCTACTCATTAAATACATCAGCAAATAAGGCTTGCTGGAAAGTCAAGTGCTATTGTTAGTGCATACAATGCAAACGTAATGGGCAGCTCCATCGATAAATGAACCCATATCGAACGCTGTTGTTCCGCAGATCTAAGCCATCTGTTATCATACACGCACTGTCGAAAGCCGATACTGATCACAAGGCGCCTCCGCATTGTAAACAAACGATGTATTTTTAATTTCCTAACAAATCGCGCCCAAAAAATTAACGATCATTAAAAACAACAATGTCCTTACCATATGAAATCCTTGCAGTGGGAACAGAACGTCGGCTGCTTGAAGAACCTCGGCATGAACTTGTGGTCCTTCACGAAGTAAACATTCTTCTTCTTGAGGGCACCCTTCCGGCCTCGCAAGCGGAGCGCCTGATCCACCTTCATTTCACCACCACCATCGTCACAGTTATTCTCCTCGTCCGCCATCGCGACTCGCGGAGCCCGAGACACCGGTATACTCGGAAATAAATAATATTCTCACAAAATCGCTAGACTTCGCGACCCGCACGGACGAAAACCACCGTCCTCAGTCGAACGTCATTGCGCTTTGTCAAGAAAGAAATTTTGCCAGGGACCAATGAAATGAAATAGATTTATCTGTCAATGTCATGTCAAATTACCCCAAAGTGTTGCCACTCAATGTATTTATTACCCATCGTGCTTTAGGCTTCAAAAGTTTAAATATTTTTGTGCTGTATGTCGTATAAAATGCTAAGTTGATAAAGAAGCATTTGCCTCTATTTTCAATACTTAATTCTTTATAAACTGTTTACTAGGCTACAAGTTAGCAACTATGTAGTATAACGAACAATTCAAGATACTTTTGGACAGTAAATAAAAGAGGTACAATTCATTAATTTAAAAAAAAACTTGATTAAATGCTTTATTCAATAATCTATCTCATTTTCTATTTATTACAAAACTTATTGAAACAAAAAGATAACGATTGCAAACGAATAACGTAAATAACGTCGTTATTATACACTCTTTGGCGAAATGGATCGCTCGCTCATTCATTCTCTGTGGGGTGGTTGGTTCGTCGTTCATTCTGGTTCTGTCGTTCATTCATTTATGACAGCTGAGTGCCGACTGACGGTGGCCGTTAAAAATTTAATTCAAGTTTTTGTACAGTTGTAATTATTTGTTTACTCGAATTATTGAGTTGAAATGTGAAAACTTGTTGAATCTCTATACAAAATAGTGTGTTTCTTTATTACTTTACGTATCAAAGTGAAAATGAGTTCGGAAAATTCAGATTCGGGATCGGGGCTAACGCTTTCGTTGGTGGCGCAGTTTGATGATATAAACCGTTTGAACGCTGTTCTCAACGACGGAGCCGCTGAAGAATGTAAGTTTTTATCTATTTTAGTGTAACTTTATACATAACTTTATGTTACAATGCTTGTGAGCCGTATGTAAAAGATGTTTGCCATTATTGCCATGACGCCGACTGTGTTGCATCTACCCCCCTGATAGCAATGATATAATTATGAAATTATGATTATACGAACCATGATGATGTCCCATGAGTTCTCTGATTATACTTCTATTTCTTTTCTACTTCTTTCTGAACCTTTCATAAAGTATAGTTTAATTTTCAAAGTTCTTATGTTTTTATATTAGCCTCAATTCAGTGTGATGTCATTAAAATTCTAATGAATATTGTAATTTTTAATTGTATTTGAAGCTTTATGTATGTACAAAAGTATCATGGTATTTTCTAAATGCACAAATCTGTAAAAGTTCTGGATAATATTGGTCATTTTGACCAATCATAAGAGTAACAAAATATGTATGTAATAACATCAGCACATCATAATACATTTTTGTTGCAAAATGGCCCCTATAACAAATACATAAGATGGCTCAAACAGACTAGCTTCGTATGTTGTCTCTCTGACCGTCATTCGTACTAATTCTTGTTCTGGCTGACAATAGTGACCGAGTTACTTGTGCTGCAGCACTGGCCCATTTGTTGTCCCGAAACAGTTTTTTAAAAGCCTATTTGCAAAAATAAATAAGTTTGACTTTCGTCACAACACTTGCCAGAGTGGTCATGGTTGTACTAATACCACAACCTTTTACTTACGCATCAAACACTTCCTTCCAGGTTTCCTAGCGTTTGTAAAGCAGATGGAATGGGTGCGGTCCCAGTGGGCATCCGCTGAGGCAGAGGCGGCCCGACTTCAAACGGAGTTGGACGAAGCCCATAAGACCCTCTCTAAGTGGGAGGCGAAGTTTGCTCACGTGAGGAAACTGCTGGACGGAGAAAAAAGGGAGAGAAATATTGTACTGAAGAAGTATAGTGAATTGGTAATGCTCAACTTTATGCCATGAACTTGCTAGTCTAGTTCAAAATTCAAATAAAACTAAACAAAAAATTACCTAGTTCATACTTTGTTAAAGGTGTACCATTTACCTTAATTTAGCCATTTTATTATTATTACAACAAAAGATTGGGTTAATAATTAAAAAAAAAATATTCAATTGCATGTGCATAACATGGGACAAGTAGAACTTGAATTACAGACAGATTAAGATTTTTGACATAGAAATTGCCAAAGACATTGGAATTTTATATTGCACAAGTGTTAAATAAATCTTCACAAAGAAACTTTTAAAATAAAATGTCTATTCTGTAGTTTTACATAATTATTTCTTTTTTTTATGAATGTATTTTCAGAGCAAACTATTGGAAATGGCACGTGACTTGCTGTTCAACGACAACAGAAACAAGCTGAACGATGAGACACTGCAGAAGCTTGCATTCCTCAACGGCACTGCTCAGCAAGACCATAACGCCAAGCTCAGTGGAGTTCCTGAGCTCAATTCCACTGGTAAACATCATTCATAGCAGATTTGATAATTTAAAACATGGTCAGATTAGGTAGACAAATAAAATTTTAATTACACACACTTATCAAGTAGGTACATACAACAAAATAAAATTTTATGACACATGCATTTATCAAGTAGATACATACCTACAACAAATTAAGCTAAAAACTGAATAGAAATGTGTGTGAGAAGGGCGCTGAACAATTTTCTGACACTGACTTTTTGCTGTTTCTTACAACAATTTCTGTCTTTTTCTTAATGCTGAGGTGAAAATCCTAAGTTAAATTAATCGATATTATAGACAACTTTACAAGGAGATGTAAAATACCACAAACATTTATACTTTGTTTTGAAGATCATAAAAAGCAAATTACCCAGGCAGTATTATAAATTACTAGCAGCCCGCCCGCGACATCGTACGCGTGGAATCCGTTTATGGGAAAAAGAAAAGGGCTGTTTGTAGGGTTTTCCCGGAATTTATTCGAATTTTTCTCGCCCTAAAACCATCCTTGGACTTCAACGAACATAAAAAAAAAAGAATTGGGAAAATTGGTCCAGGCATTGTTGAGTTAGATTACAAACCAGTGTACATAAAATTCAACCCTACATCAAGTGGTTTCTTTTCCACAGGCACTCTCCTATCCGAGATGTCATATTCCCGTTCCGAGGACGATCTCGACATATCTTTGGCCTCGACTCGCCGTTCGTGGGTGCAACGAGGCGGGTGGACTGCGAGGGACAACCCGCCTGCGACTAAGAAACGAAGGTCGTCTACCTCATCCGCTACCAAGGTCGGTCGGCATGATAAGGTACTGTGTGTGAAGGTTTTACGTAGATGTTTAGAAGTCCCAAAGGTGGTGTATAGATGTTTAAGTAGAAACCTACATTGTGTTGTGGGCGGAACGGCCCCTCTGCTACTAAGAAACGAAGGTCGTCTACCTCATCCGCTACCAAGGTCGGTCGGCATGATAAGGTACTGTGTGTGAAGGTTTTACGTAGAGTATTAGAAATTCTAAGGTGTGTAGATGTTTAAATGGAAACCAACACTATGTATTGGGGGTTGAAAGGCCCGTTTGCTACTAAGAAACGAAGGTCTTCTACGTCATCCGCTACCAAGATCGGTCGGCACGATGAGGTACTGTGTGTGAAAGTTTTACGTAGAATACATAATATTAGAAGTTTATTTATTTATTTATTTGGTTTACTAATAATTGTTACACCAATGCTTACAAAAAATTTGATAACAATAACTTAGAACTAAGTGCACAATAATAGTACGGTAAACACTGCATGCATGAAAAGTTGACACGGTACACTTTTCAAGTTCAAGCATAGGTGATCTCAACCAGTGTTGTCCAGGACCGGCCTCTGCTGGCTGCATCCAGATGCATTCTGGTAGTTTAAATATCTACAGTCTACCTAACTGTAGATATTGAGATCATCATGAGATAATTTGGGCCCCATTGCAGGATTGCACCCTCTTATTTTATTTACCAGAAGCAAATGGAGGAGGCACACTCATGTAAAACTCAACTTATACTAAGCAAACTTATTAAATACCATCCTTTGATTTTGACAGGCAGCATTGAGACCAATGTTTGCCGTGCTGGGTTTCTTTTCTTACACACATACAAGTCAAAAAATTTTCCTTATTTATTTCCCTATTTCTCGTTGCCCCGCCCGACCAGACTTTAGTCTTATTTCCTTTGTTTATAGTTAAAAAAAGTTCTTGAGTGGCGACCACGAGCTGGAAGACGTAGCGTGGGCAGGCCTCCTACTAGGTGGACCGACGATCTGGTGAAGGTCGCGGGAGGTACCTGGATGCAAGCGGCGCAGGACCGGTCTTTGTGGAAATCCTTGGGGGAGGCCTTTGTCCAGCAGTGGACGTCTTTCGGCTGAAACGACGACGATAGTTAAAAATAAAGCTGCAACTATTCAATTACCTCAAACAGTACAACCAGCCATACTTTCCCATCAATATTGTTTGTCTGAACTTGGTATTTCCCCACAGACGGTAGAACTGCAAGGTGGCAAAGTGCTGGCCACTGCCACCACCACGCTGACTTTAGAGCGAGCGCCCACCAACCACGACTTGAAACCGCCGACCAATTTCGTAAGTGTAACTTAGGGTAAAATCTGATATCTTCTCTGTAAAGTAACTTCTCAAAATAGACAGCAAATTAATGAGTGACAGTAAAAAAGAAACTTGTACCATTTTTAAACTAGCCTCTGCCACGGCTTTGCCTTTGAATTCGCGAGAATTTTACAAATTTTCCCCATACGATATTCCTCGAGCTTCCACGAATATATGAAAAAACAAGTTGCCGAATCGGTTCACCAGTTGTACTCAAGTTTTTGTTTTTTATAGACAACTAGCGGCCGCTCGCGACTTCATTGCCGATGCCGTTTTACCCCCTTAGGGATTGAATTTTGCAAAATCCCGTCTTAGTGAGCACGTATGTTCTAAAAGGCATAATAAAATGCAAAATTTGAGACTCCTAGCACTTGTAGTTTCTGAGATTTCGTCATGAGTGAGTCAGTCAATCAGTGACCTCTCGCTTTAAATAAAGCCCGGTCTGCGAGCACGTAGAATTTTGTCCAATGACCCCAAGCTAATTATATTGCTGTCACGACTGTGCGACGGGCGCCCGCAGTGAGTGTGCGAGCGCGATAACAACATAATGAGGGCTATCGTTTTAGCGCTCACCAGTTAGCGCCACTGTAGAATAAGGTCCTGTCACTTGCTAGTAGCGAAGACAGTGGCACCAACTGGTGAGCGCTAAAGTGGTAGGAGGACTATCGCATTTGCACTCATCAAGATGGCGCCACTGTAGAGTAAGGTCCTGTCAATCGCCAGGGGTGCCAACTGTTAAGTATAAAAACGATAGCCCTCATTACGCGCAAGCGATAAGGATGGGTAGCTTGGGGTCATGGGACAAAATTCTACGTTCTCGCAGACCAGACTATAGATAGATTTCTTGTATTGCTAAGCGCAAATCTTGAGAACAACAGGACCATTATCATTTTTTAAATAATTGACAATCGTTTGTTTTACAGCAACCTATATCGGAGAGTAGCGACGAGGCGCCGGCGCCGACGCCGACGCGCAAATCATCGGGCCGCGTGTCCGGGATTCACATCCCGCAATTGCATACGCCGTCAGCGCCACCGCGCACTGGTAAGTCTAAACTATCATTCACAAACGATACTTGCATAAGTGAAGCAGCAAATCGAATGCACAGCGTTGAATAGAACTGATTGGTTCGTGTGTCACCCTGTGCGTCCATGCGCACCGTGAGACCTCATAGTAATGTTTGTGAATACGGGCGTATTATAAATGCTTTATTTATTATATTATTTACTTGAGAAGAAAGCTGTTGCTTAAAAAATTTAAAATCCAATTATAGAAGGACATAATACTAAAATATGATTTAATCTTTACTCAAGTAGCCAATTTAAATTACTATTTATATTTATCAATTTAAACAATTAAAAACTAGCAAATTTCATGTGCCTTTGTGAAATATGTGCGGCTTTAGGGCTACAGTGTAGTGTTCTACAGGACTGCGCAAGGACTGCGAAGAGGGCTATTTAAGTTCTGTCTTAGAATAATTATGATGATACCGCGAAGTAAAATGGTAGAGCGCCATTTCTTGGTAAAACCAGGCCTGTTCATCTCCGCGAGTTTACATCGAAAACAAAACAAGCACGATGGCACCCTACAGGATTACTATTCGACAAGGCCTCAGATACGAGCCCTATAGCTTCGGCGCAGTATCGGTATCGATCACCGACGTAGTACTTATTATTATTCTGTGATACTACTACGTACAGAAGGTTTACTTCGCGAAGGTATTTAAAAAAAAATATGCTCAATGTCATTAACAATATGGTGTTATTTAGCTTGTCTCAAGAGTCAAGCACCATTTTGTTGACAAACGTCAGTGATCGGCACTGCGCCGAAGCTATAGGGCTGACTTCGGTAAAATGATGTGACGTGAGGTGCCAAACTGCGGAAAATGGCGGAGGAAATACATGATTTAGCATGAATTATCATGAATAATATTAACTTATTTAGCTCTCAGTGTCTTGAGGCAACTTAAAAAAGTACATTCTGTGTTTTTATTATTATTTAGGCAGTTAAATACTGCACAGTATTTAGTACACCATTTTCTTTATTTTCTTCCATCATACACAAGAATACGCGTTCGTGAGTCAATGTTCGCTCGTATGTGAGGCCTTGTCGAATAGTATCCTGTAGGTGGGCCATCGTGCGTGTTTTGTTTTCGATGTAAACTCGCGGAGATGAACAGGCCTGGTAATACCGCGAAGTAAAAATATGAGACAGCGCCATCTCTTGGTCAAATCCAGAACTAAGTTTTACACTTTCTTTGGTGTATGACAACAGATTCGGACAGCGTGTCGGACACACCGCGCGCGCCGCCGCAACGCACGCCGTCCGTAGTATCGGCGGCGTACGGCGGCTCGCCGCGCGCGCGCCCGCGGCAACACAACTTCGTCGCCAAGAACTTCTACAAGCGGGAGACCTGCGGCCCTTGCGGGAAGACGTGAGTGCTTGCGGCTTTTTAGGTCTTGCTTGTGCTATTTGGAGGAGAATAGTGATCAGACGGCGGACGCAATACATAAATCTATACAGTACTCAAACTTCATACTAACGCCTGAATTCGCACGCGCACATAGACACGTAATTTACATGGCTTCCAATGTAACTGTTCAAAGATTTTGAAACGTCAAGTGACAAAAATCAAAAACTAACAACCCAGCATTGATAGTAGCGCCCTCCCGCTAATGTCACAATTATGATTGTCCAACGTGGCAATAATCGGAACTAATAATCCAGTATTGATAGTAGCGCCCTCTTGACAATGTCATAGCTGACACAGTTTAATTTATGTCATCTATACTTACGAGCAAAAGTATGGAATCACGCCGTTGTGTTTAGTTCCGAGCCATCTTAAGAACTGAATGATTATTTATGTATTTATAGTATCAATTTAAAGTGTAAAACATTACCTTTAAAATGGTACCATTTTTAATTATCTTCTATTAGTCATTTAGTTCTTACGATCATCGCTCGGAACAAGTATGGTGATTCCATACTTTTGCTCGCGAGTGTATATTTTCAGTAAACAAAAAAAGTGTCATGCTGCGGAATTTTTCTTTGATTCTATCCTTTTGCAGGAAAAGGCAAAAGCATACGATATACAGCCAAGTCTTCAGTTGGATGTCGTTTTGTCGATGAAATGTGATGAATTTTGACAGCAATCATCCCTAAAGCACACCCAGCCGTACGTCCTAATTTAACAACCTTACGTTCTAATTAAAAAAGGTTGAGTAACGACACTGTATAGATGTATGTATTGTGGCGGGAACTTGACCCGGGCGCGCCGTCCGTAGTATCGGCGGCGTACGGCGGCTCGCCGCGCGCGCGCCCGCGGCAACACAACTTCGTCGCCAAGAACTTCTACAAGCGGGAGACCTGCGGCCCTTGCGGGAAGACGTGAGTGCTTGCGGCTTTTTAGGTCTTGCTTGTGCTATTTGGAGGAGAATAGTGATCAGACGGCGGACGCAATACATAAATCTATACAGTACTCAAACTTCATACTAACGCCTGAATTCGCACGCGCACATAGACACGTAATTTACATGGCTTCCAATGTAACTGTTCAAAGATTTTGAAACGTCAAGTGACAAAAATCAAAAACTAACAACCCAGCATTGATAGTAGCGCCCTCCCGCTAATGTCACAATTATGATTGTCCAACGTGGCAATAATCGGAACTAATAATCCAGTATTGATAGTAGCGCCCTCTTGACAATGTCATAGCTGACACAGTTTAATTTATGTCATCTATACTTACGAGCAAAAGTATGGAATCACGCCGTTGTGTTTAGTTCCGAGCCATCTTAAGAACTGAATGATTATTTATGTATTTATAGTATCAATTTAAAGTGTAAAACATTACCTTTAAAATGGTACCATTTTTAATTATCTTCTATTAGTCATTTAGTTCTTACGATCATCGCTCGGAACAAGTATGGTGATTCCATACTTTTGCTCGCGAGTGTATATTTTCAGTAAACAAAAAAAGTGTCATGCTGCGGAATTTTTCTTTGATTCTATCCTTTTGCAGGAAAAGGCAAAAGCATACGATATACAGCCAAGTCTTCAGTTGGATGTCGTTTTGTCGATGAAATGTGATGAATTTTGACAGCAATCATCCCTAAAGCACACCCAGCCGTACGTCCTAATTTAACAACCTTACGTTCTAATTAAAAAAGGTTGAGTAACGACACTGTATAGATGTATGTATTGTGGCGGGAACTTGACCCGGGCGCGCCGTCCGTAGTATCGGCGGCGTACGGCGGCTCGCCGCGCGCGCGCCCGCGGCAACACAACTTCGTCGCCAAGAACTTCTACAAGCGGGAGACCTGCGGCCCTTGCGGGAAGACGTGAGTGCTTGCGGCTTTTTGGGTCTTGGTTGTGTCATTTGGTGGAGACGGCGGACGCAATACATAAATCTATACAGTACTCAAACTTCATACTAGCGCCTGAATTCACACGTATAGATGACCTACACTGAACCGTGCCAGCTATGACATCCTCAGGAGGGCGCTACTATCTATACTGGATTATTAGTTCCGATTATTGCCCCGTTGTACAACCATTTAGGTCATTTACAGGAGGGCGCTACTGTCAATACTGGGTCACGCTGGGTTGTTAAAGTCTGGTCCGGGAGCACGTAGAATTTTGTCCAATGACCCCAAGCTACCCATCCTTATCGCTCGCGCGTAATTATATTGCTGTCGTGACTGGGACGGGCGCCCGCAGTGAGTGTGCGAGCAAAAACAAAACAAGTGTCGTGCTGCGGAATTTGTTTTTGCAGGAAAATGGCATAATATGCCTTGGGGGCAAGTCTTCAGTTGAATGTCGTTTTATCGATATAACGTGATGAATTTTGACAGCAATCAACCCTATAGCACACCCAGCCTAGCCGTACGTTCTAATTTAACAACGTTGAGTAACGACACTGTATAGATGTATGTATTGTGACGGGAACTTGACCCGGGCGCGCCGTCCGTAGTATCGGCGGCGTACGGCGGCTCGCCGCGCGCGCGCCCGCGGCAACACAACTTCGTCGCCAAGAACTTCTACAAGCGGGAGACCTGCGGCCCTTGCGGGAAGACGTGAGTGCTTGCGGCTTGTTGGGTCTTGGTTGTGTTATTTGGTGGAGACGGCGGACGCAATACATAAATCTATACAGTACTCAAACTTCATACTAGCGCCTGAATTCACACGTATAGTTGACCTACACTGAACCGTGCCAGCTATGACATCCTCAGGAGGGCGCTACTATCTATACTGGATTATTAGTTCCGATTATTGCCACGTTGGGCAACATCTAATTATGACATTTACAGGAGGGCGCTACTATCAAGACTGGGTCACGCTGAGTTGTTAGTTTTTGAATTTTGCCACTTGACGTTTCAAACTCGTAGGACTATATACTTGTCATTTACACGGTTTCCAAGGTATTTTCAGTAAACAAAACAAGTGTCATGCTGCGGAATTTGTTTTTGCAGGAAAATGTCGTTTTGTCCATGAAATTTTGACAGCAATCAACCCTATAGCACACCCAGCCTAGCCGTACGTTCTAATTAAACAACGTTGAGTAACGACACTGTATAGATGTATGTATTGTGATGGAACGCATCTGCATGACAAGGATCATGTTACGGGGTCATGATACGGGTGCGATTGGCATCATATAGCTGATTCGTAGTAACATCTTTCATCTTCGAATGGTAACCCGAATATCCTGGGGGACCATTCTGGGGTGCTATATATGGGATATCGCCCCGGGTGCCAAGCCATACTACGCCGCCACTGGATGGGAACTTGACCCGGGCGCGCCGTCCGTAGTATCGGCGGCGTACGGCGGCTCGCCGCGCGCGCGCCCGCGGCAACACAACTTCGTCGCCAAGAACTTCTACAAGCGGGAGACCTGCGGCCCTTGCGGGAAGACGTGAGTGCTTGCGGGTTTTTAGGTCTTGGTTGTGCTATTTGGAGGAGAATAGTGATCAGACGGCGGGTACAATACATAAATCTATACAGTACTCAAAATTCACACGTATAGATGACCTACACTGAACCGTGCCAGCTATGACATCCTCAGGAGGGCGCTACTGTCTATACTGGATTATTAGTTCCGATTATTGCCACGTTGGGCAACATCTAATTATGACATTTACAGGAGGGCGCTACTATCAAGACTGGGTCACGCTGAGTTGTTAGTTTTTGAATTTTGCCACTTGACGTTTCAAAATCGTACGACTATACTTGTCATTTACACGGTTTCCAAGGTATTTTCAGTAAACAAAACAAGTGTCATGCTTCGGAATTTGTTTTTGCAGGAAAATGTCGTTGAATGTCGTTTTGTCCATGAAATTTTGACAGTAATCAACCCTATAGTAGCACACCCAGCCTAGCCATACGTTCTAATTTAACAACGTTGAGTAACGACACTGTATAGATGTATGTATTGTGACGGGAACTTGACCCGTAGTATCGGCGGCGTACGGCGGCTCGCCGCGCGCGCGCCCGCGGCAACACAACTTCGTCGCCAAGAACTTCTACAAGCGGGAGACCTGCGGCCCTTGCGGGAAGACGTGAGTGCTTGTAGCTTGTTAGGTCTTGGTTGTGTTATTTGGAGGAGAATAGTGATCAGACGGCGGACGCAATACATAAATCTATACAGTACTCAAACTTCATACTAGCGCCTGAATTCACACGCGCACATAGACACGTAATTTACATAGCTTCCAACGTAACTGTTCAAAGATTTTGAAACGGCAAGTGACAAAAATCAAAAACTAACAACCCAGCATTGATAGTAGCGCCCTCCCGATAATGTCACAATTATGATTGTCCAACGTGGCAATAATCGGAACTAATAATCCAGCATTGATAGTAGCGCCCTCTTGACAATGTCATAAGTGAGACGGTTTAATATAGGTCATCTATATTTTCAGTAAACAAAACAAAGTGTCATGCTGCGGAATTTTTCTTTAATTCTATCCTTTTGTAGAAAAATCATAACCCTCCTTTTGCTTTGCCGTAGTCGGGTAAAAAAGGCAAAGGCATACGACATACAGCCAAGTCTTAAGTTGAATGTCGTTTTGTCGGTGAAATGTGATGAATTTTGACAGCAATCATCCCTAAAGCACACCCAGCTTAGCCGTACGTTCTAACTACAACGTTGAGTAACGACACTGTATAGATGTATGTATTGTGACGGGAACTTGACCCGGGCGCGCCGTCCGTAGTATCGGCGGCGTACGGCGGCTCGCCGCGCGCGCGCCCGCGGCAACACAACTTCGTCGCCAAGAACTTCTACAAGCGGGAGACCTGCGGCCCTTGCGGGAAGACGTGAGTGCTTGCGGGTTTTTAGGTCTTGGTTGTGCTATTTGGAGGAGAATAGTGATCAGACGGCGGGTACAATACATAAATCTATACAGTACTCAAAATTCACACGTATAGATGACCTACACTGAACCGTGCCAGCTATGACATCCTCAGGAGGGCGCTACTGTCTATACTGGATTATTAGTTCCGATTATTGCCACGTTGGGCAACATCTAATTATGACATTTACAGGAGGGCGCTACTATCAAGACTGGGTCACGCTGAGTTGTTAGTTTTTGAATTTTGCCACTTGACGTTTCAAAATCGTACGACTATACTTGTCATTTACACGGTTTCCAAGGTATTTTCAGTAAACAAAACAAGTGTCATGCTGCGGAATTTGTTTTTGCAGGAAAATGTCGTTGAATGTCGTTTTGTCCATGAAATTTTGACAGTAATCAACCCTATAGTAGCACACCCAGCCTAGCCATACGTTCTAATTTAACAACGTTGAGTAACGACACTGTATAGATGTATGTATTGTGACGGGAACTTGACCCGTAGTATCGGCGGCGTACGGCGGCTCGCCGCGCGCGCGCCCGCGGCAACACAACTTCGTCGCCAAGAACTTCTACAAGCGGGAGACCTGCGGCCCTTGCGGGAAGACGTGAGTGCTTGTAGCTTGTTAGGTCTTGGTTGTGTTATTTGGAGGAGAATAGTGATCAGACGGCGGACGCAATACATAAATCTATACAGTACTCAAACTTCATACTAGCGCCTGAATTCACACGCGCACATAGACACGTAATTTACATAGCTTCCAACGTAACTGTTCAAAGATTTTGAAACGGCAAGTGACAAAAATCAAAAACTAACAACCCAGCATTGATAGTAGCGCCCTCCCGATAATGTCACAATTATGATTGTCCAACGTGGCAATAATCGGAACTAATAATCCAGCATTGATAGTAGCGCCCTCTTGACAATGTCATAAGTGAGACGGTTTAATATAGGTCATCTATATTTTCAGTAAACAAAACAAAGTGTCATGCTGCGGAATTTTTCTTTAATTCTATCCTTTTGTAGAAAAATCATAACCCTCCTTTTGCTTTGCCGTAGTCGGGTAAAAAAGGCAAAGGCATACGACATACAGCCAAGTCTTAAGTTGAATGTCGTTTTGTCGGTGAAATGTGATGAATTTTGACAGCAATCATCCCTAAAGCACACCCAGCTTAGCCGTACGTTCTAACTACAACGTTGAGTAACGACACTGTATAGATGTATGTATTGTGACGGCAACTTGACCCGGGCGCGCCGTCCGTAGTATCGGCGGCGTACGGCGGCTCGCCGCGCGCGCGCCCGCGGCAACACAACTTCGTCGCCAAGAACTTCTACAAGCGGGAGACCTGCGGCCCTTGCGGGAAGACGTGAGTGCTTGCAGCTTTTTAGGTCTTGGTTGTGTTATTTGGTGGAGACGGCGGACGCAATACATAAATCTATACAGTACTCCAACTTCATACTAGTCAAAATTCACACGTATAGATGATCTACACTGAACCGTCTCAGCTATGACATCTTCAGGAGGGCGCTACTGTCTATAGTGGATTATTAGTTTCGATTATTGCCACGCTGGACAACCATATAATTATGACATTTACAGGAGGGCGCTTCTAACAATACTGGGTCACGCTGGGTTGTTAGTTTTTTTTTTCCACTTGACGTTTCAAAATCGTTGGACTATACACATAGATACTTGTCATTTACACGACTTCCAAGGTATTTTCAGTAAACAAATCAAGTGCCGTGCTGCGGAATTTGTTTTTGCAGGAAAATGTCGTTGAATGTCGTTACCTTTGCTTGCGGCTTGTTTCAATGCAGTGCGGGCACGCTGACGCCACTATTACACGCTTAAGGTCTTGATCGCACTTTCCCTCACGTGGAAAGTTAAGATCAAACGTCTTTTTTCAACTAAGTACAATGGTGAAGCTTAGCAATATGATCTGGCTGATTGTGGAAACAAGCTTCACCCCAGCACCTCAGAATACTCAACCACCGCTTTTCACACATCACTTAAACCATAATTTCGAAGATTTTTTTATTAAGCACTCAGTTTGTAGAAGTTTGTAATAGCCATTCTATTCCCTTCTAGAAGCATTTTCATTTTTAGGAATTTGTTGTAACATACATGACAGTCCCTTGCACATGTCTTCGAAAGTAGTTGTGACTTCGGTTGAGACAAGTTACACTCATGAAATTCACCAAGGTTGAAGACCTGCTATTTAAAATCAATTGTTAACCTTATGTAAAGAAAGATAATTAAGTTCAAACTCCTTTGTCCTGCAGCATAAAATTCGCCAAAGTGGGCGTGAAGTGCGAATCGTGTCGCGCTCAAGCTCATCCCGAGTGTCGCGCGCTGCTACCGCTGCCCTGCGTGCCGCCCGGGCCGCACGCGCGCCGCGCCAACGGACACCAGGTATAATGGCTCATATGGCCTTGGCCTAAGGTCCACGATAGCGCGCAGTACGAGACTAGCTGCCTGATGAGAGCTAACGTCACCATATACGCATGATTGACCCTTGCGGCCCCGGCATAAGGTCCACAATAGCGCGCAGTACGAGACTAGCTGCCTGATGTCTGGTTCTTATGGCTTCGGCATAAGGTCCACAGTGGCGCTCAAGCTCACCCCGAGTGTCGCGCGCTGCTGCCGCTGCCCTGCGTGCCGCCCGGCCCGCACGCGCGCTGCGCCAACGGACACCAGGTATAATAATAATGGCCTTTATGGCGTCGGCATAAAGTCCACAATGGTGCGCAGCTCACCACGAGTGCCGCGCTAACGGAAACCAGATACATTCTCTTCTGCCCTCGACATAAAGTCCATAGTGGCATGCAGTACCCGCCTGGACACTCACGCGCGTCGCGTCAATGGCTCTTAAGGCAACTGGATATGGCTCGAGGTGGAATGCAGTGCCTGTTAGGTACTCAAACGCGCGCCCTTGTGGACTCGGCATAAGGTCCACATTGGCGTGCCGCGCTCAAGCTCATCCCGAGTGTCGCGCGCTGCTGCCGCTGCCCTGCGTGCCGCCCGGCCCGCACGCGCGCCGCGCCAACGGACACCAGGTATAATAGCTCTTATGGCATTGGCATAAGGCTGGTTTTAGTGTCACGCGGACCCGCTCCGCACGGCCAATCTGTATGAACTTCTAAGGAGCGTTTTAGAGTAATGCGGTCCGGAGGAACCGCTCCGCTCCCTAGCAGTTCATACAGATCGGCTGTGCGGAGCGATCCGCACTGACAGTCCGCGTGAGACTAAAACCAGCCTAAGGTTCATAGTTATAGTGCGTGCCGACGCAGGCGCACCCCTAATGCCGCGGCGACTGACACCTGGTACTGGCCTTTGTGGCTTCGGCATAAGGTCTACAATAGCGCGTAGTACCAGACTAGCAGCCTGATGAGACCTAACGTCACCATATATGCATGATTGGCCCTTGCGGCTTCGGCATAAGGCTCATAGTGTCGCGCGCTGCTGCCGCTGCCCTGCGTGCCGCCCGGGCCGCACGCGCGCCGCGCCAACGGACACCAGGTATAATGACCTTTATGGCGTCGGCATAAAGTCCACAATGGTGCGCAGCTCACCACGAGTGCCGCGCTAACGGAAACCAGATACATTCTCTTCTGCCCTCGACATAAAGTCCATAGTGGCATGCAGTACCCGCCTGGACACTCACGCGCGTCGCGTCAATGGCTCTTAAGGCAACTGGATATGGCTCAAGGTGGAATGCAGTGCCTGTTAGGTACTCAAACGCGCGCCCTTGTGGACTCGGCATAAGGTCCACATTGGCGTGCCGCGCTCAAGCTCATCCCGAGTGCCGCGCGCTTCTGCCGCTGCCCTGCGTGCCGCCCGGGCCGCACGCGCGCCGCGCCAACGGACACCAGGTATAATGGCCCTTGTGGCGTGCTATGCTCGGAGTTTCCCTGCGTGATCGAATCAGAAATGAGGAGATCCATAGGAGAACCAGAGTGACTGACATAGCCCGCAGAATCGCTAAAATCAAATGGCAGTGGGCGGGGCACATAGCTCGAAGAGCTGATGGCCCCTGGGGCAGGAAAGTTCTTGAGGGGCGACCACGAGCTGGAAGACGTAGCGTGGGCAGGCCTCCCACTAGGTGGACCGACGATCTGGTGAAGGTCGCGGGAGGTAGGTACCTGGATGCAAGCGGCGCAGGACCGGTCTTTGTGGAAATCCTTGGGGGAGGCCTTTGTCCAGCAGTGGACGTCTTTCGGCTGAAACGCACGAACGAACGAACGTCCACAGCTCACCTCGAGTGCCGCATCAACGTCATCATATATGCATGATTGACCCTTGCGGTTTCGGCATAAGGTCCACAGTACCGCGCGCTGCTGCCGCTGCCTTGCGTGCCGCCCGGGCCGCACGCGCGCCGCGCCAACGGACACCAGGTATAATGGCTCTTATGGCATTGGCATAAGGCTGGTTTTAGTGTCACGCGGACCCGCTCCGCACGGCCAATCTGTATGAACTTTTTTTTTTCTTTTTTTTTTGCATAACAAGGCAGGTATTTGACCACAATCGCACCAGATGTTAAGTGGGATGCAGTCTAGGATGGTACATATCTGCCCTGTAAGTGCTTATTCACTCTCACTTCTAAGGAGCGTTTTAGAGTAATGCGGTCCGGAGGAACCGCTCCGCTCCCTAGCAGTTCATACAAATCGGCTGTGCGGAGCGATCCGCACTGACAGTCCGCGTGACACTAAAACCAGCCTAAGGTTCATAGTTATAGTGCGTGCCGACGCAGGCGCTTCCCGAGTGCCGCGCCAAATGACACCAGGTACTGGTCCTTGCGGCCTCGGCATAAGGACCACAGTGGCGTGCAGTACGAGACGTGCCGCCTGAGACCCAGCGTCACCATATACGCATGATTGACCCTTGCGGTTTCGGCATAAGGTCCACAGTACCGCGCGCTGCTGCCGCTGCCCTGTGTGCCGCCCGGGCCGCACGCGCGCCGCGCCAACGGACACCAGGTATGCGGGACTATTCCCACCTCTCGTTCCCACCACTACAACTCCTGTGTAGCCAGGATCTACAGATTGACCGCCATAAAAACCCAACCAATGAAGGTCAAGTTTGTGCCGGGGGAAAGTTAAACTGTCATTGAACCCGCAACGAAATTAATCAGAAGAACATAGGAGGAGTTCGAAATTAAGGTTCGACTTCCCTCCATTGGACACCAGGTATAATGGCCCTTGTGTCATCGGCATAAGGTCCACAGTAGCGTGCTGCCGCAGGCGCACCCTTGGTGCTGCCGCAACGGACACCAGTTACGACTGGCTTTGAGACTAGCTGCTTGATGAGACCTAACGTCACCATATACAGGGTGGAAACGATAAGTGATCTCATTCGATTATTTCTAAACTATACAAGATATCGAAAAACTGGTTACTAATCTTGAAAGTGCTTCACAAGCTCTATCCAACGGTACCAATATTAGGTTACAGAATTAACTGGATCTATGCGAAAATTTAATATTTTCAGCCTCCATACTAAATGTATGCCAGCCAAACAATAATAGAAGTATTTTTTTTTATTAAATAATAAACACTTAAAATGAACTCGTAAATTGCATTCTTATTTAAAATTATTATTGGAAAACATTGGTTTTAGGCTTTACTTGCTATAATATTAAAAAGACATGAGTGCCATGACTGTGGCTATACTAAATGTATGGAAGCTGGAAACATTAAATTATCGAATGGATCCAGTTTATTGTGTAACCTATTATTGGTACCGTTGGATAGAGCTCGTGAAGCACTTTCAGGATCAGTAACCAGTTTTTTAATATCTTGCACAGTTTTTAATATTATGTGGTTTTACTAAATGTATGGAAGCTGGAAACATTGAATTTTCGGATAGATCCAGTTTATTCTGTAACTTATTATTGGTACCGTTTGATAGAGCTTATGAAGCACTTTCAGAATCAGTAATCAGTTTTTCGATATCTAGTATAGTTTAGAAATAATCGAGTGAGATCACTTAACGTTTCCACCCTGTATGCATGATTGACCCTTGGGGCCCCGGCATAAGGTCTAAGTGGCGTGCCGCGTAGATAACAGTGGCATGCCGCCTCAGGCGCACTCCGAATGCCACGCCAATGAGGGCTATCGTTTTTATACTTAACAGTTGGCACCCCTGGCGATTGACAGGACCTTACTCTACAGTGGCGCCATCTTGATGAGTGCAAATGCGATAGTCCTCCTACCACTTTCGCGCTCACCAGTTGGTGCCACTGTCTTCGCTACTAGCAAGTGACAGGACCTTACTCTACAGTGGCGCTAACTGGTGAGCGCTAAAACGATAGCCCTCATTGAAACCAGGTACACACGACTGGCTCTTATGGCATCGACATAAGGCTCAAGGTGGAGTGCAGTACCTGCGATGTACTCACGCGTGTCGCGTCAATGGACACCAGATACGCACGACTAGCCCTTGTGGACCCGGCATAAGATCCAAGGTGGCTCGAAGATTGACTTGAACCCTTCAAATAAGTTATGTTACTGCCATAGGAACAACAGCAGTTTACGACGCGACGTTATGTGTTAGTACCCTAGGTAGTATCGAAATCATACTCATCATTTTCACTCATTCATAATAAAAAAAGGAAAACATAAGTTATACACAACCTTTTCTGCCACAAATACCAAGTCCAATACCAATTCAACACTTTTCACCATTGAATCCTTATCACACGCGCGTAATTATATTGCTGTCGCGCACGCACACTCACTGCGGCCGCCCGTCGCACAGTCGCGACAGCAATATCGAGCGATAAGGATGGGCAGCTTGGAGTCATTGGACGAAATTTTATCTGCTCGGCGACCGGACTTTATATACTCGTACTTATTGCGTGTCATTTGTAAGCATTAAATTGCTGTATTTATTGAAAAATAGGCTGCCAAAGGTGACTGAGTTTCTTCCGCCACTTCTTCTCAGCACCAGCCCATATGTTGTCCCGAAGTGGTGTGTATAAGTGCTCTAGAATAGGGCCTATGTACTGAATAAATAATTTGAATAAACTGCCGTTTCCAGGAGGGCAGCATAGCGGACTACGCGCCTAGCGCGCCGCCGATGGTGCCAGCGTTACTGGTGCACTGCATCAACGAGGTGGAGAAGCGAGGCTTGGGAGAACGAGGCATATACCGCATCAGCGCCGTCGATAAGGACGTTAAACGACTCAAGGTATGGAACATTTATTTATTTATTTATACTTCAATGCCAAAAATTAACATTAGGCGAACTTAATGCCATAATTTAATGCCTTAATAAACATTCATCGCCATGTTCCACGAACGAATTTTACACGAATCAGTTGGTGCCACTTTCGACTCCTCATAACTTAGAAAAACATTATATGACGTTGCTGGACGAAGGACTTCCTCAAGAATTTCCACAACGACCGGTTTTGCCTTGCCTGCATCCAGGTGTCTTGTAACTTTCATCTGATTTATTATTCCATCGAATGTTGCATGCCTATGCCTACTCTACGTTTTTCGGTCCGAGGTCGACACTCGAGAACTATTCTGCTCCAATGAGCTCCGCGCATTGCCACTCTTTCAATTTGGACACAACATTTCGCACTTATGATTATCGCAATAAAAAACTTCAGTGTAAGATCGTAATAAAAAAATAATAATAGTGTAGTTTCATAAATTCTAGAAACATGCAAGTCCTTTGTAAATTATAATTGTTGTGAGTGATTATTAGGTGAATATCACACTTAATGAAGAGAATTTTCATTAATGTGAGTGAACGTTATAGGTTACCTTCATGCTTAATGAAGAGGTGCTGAGCATAATTATCCTAATTATGTATTTTGTGCGGAAGACGGCATCTAATGCATTAATACCGCGTCTTAACAATGCATCTATGTTTCCAGGAACGTTTCCTCCGCGGCTGCGGTTCCCCCCAACTGGCCAACGAAGACATCCACGTGCTATGCGGCTGCATCAAAGACTTCCTACGGTCCCTACGCGAGCCACTTGTATCCAACGCATTGTGGAGCGACTTTATGGACGCAGCCAAACTAAGCGAGCCTAGCGACGCCACCGCTGCCGTGGTGCAAGCAGTCAGCCAGCTGCCTCAGCCAAACCGAGATACTCTGGCTTTCCTGGCGCTGCATTTGCAGAAGTAAGTCTCTTTACTAAATCTATCTACAGAAGTAAGTCTCTTAATTGCCTCTAGGATGAAATGCCTTATAGGAACACCCAGGTCTAAATATACGTCGCTTCAAACAAAATACGTTTACAGCTGGACAACATTTCTAGTGCTGCATCTACAGAAGTAAGTCACTTTAGGATACACATTATTATAGGAACACCTTAGTCTACACAGCTTTTCCAGCAAAAGAAAGTACCCTCCAGGATCAGTCTGATTACCTTCGCGTTCGTAAAACTCACTAGTCCAGCTCATGACAGCTTTCACGTGCTACGCGGCTGCATCAAAGACTTCCTACGGTCCCTACGCGAGCCGCTCGTATCTAACGCATTGTGGAGCGACTTTATGGACGCGGCCAAACTAAGCGAGCCTAGTGACGCTACCGCTGCCGTGGTGCAAGCGGTCAGCCAGCTGCCTCAGCCCAACAGAGATACTCTGGACTTCCTTGCGCTGCATCTGCAGAAGTAAGTCTCTTTACTAACTCTAGGATGCCTTATAAGAACCCCCTGCCTTATAGGAAACAAAATACGTTTACAGCTGGACAACATTTCTAGTGCTGCATCTACAGAAGTAAGTCACTTTAGGATACACATTCTTATAGAGACACATTGGTCTACAGCTGTACCAGAAAGTACCTTAATTAACTCTAGGATGCACTGCCTTATAGAAACACCCAGGTCTAATATACATCGCTTAAAAAAAACACGTTTACAGCTGGACAAATTTTCTGGTGCTGCATCTACAGAAGTAAGTTTCTTAACTGCCCCTAGGATTCACATTCTTATAGGGACACCTTGGTCTACAGTTTTACCAGCAAAAGAAGTTATTCAGCCTTCAGGATTGGTTTTGAATTCTCCCGTTGGATTAGGTTCATGGATATTCCGTAACCTTAAAAATGCACTTTATCTTGCTAATCGTCTTGATTTTACGCAGCCCTATTGCGCCTCGCTGTTCTTTATATGACCTGGGCCTATGACCTGGTAAACCTGGTTCTCTTTTGTAAAGTGAACATACCTTGGTTCTCTTCTGTATGAAGATGATGAGTTTCACTCTTTAATGCGCGAGGTTATCGCCATAATAAAATGTTATTGCTAATTTTAAACCTAGCGCGCTAAACCGATAAAAAACCTCGATAAAAGTTTATCATGGCCCACATCTTCGTTCGTTTCAGCCAAATGACGTCCACTGCTAGACAAAGGCCTCCTCCAAGGTTTTCCACAATGCACGGTCCTGCGCTGCCCGCAGCCAGGCTCTTCCCGCGACCTTTACCAGATCGTCGGTCCACCTAGTAGGAGGCCTGCCCACGCTACGTCTTCCAGCCCGTGGTCGCCACTCGAGAACTTTTCTGCCCCAACGGCCATCGTCTCTACGAGCTTTGTGCCCCGCTCACTGCCACTTGATTTTAGCAATTCTGCGAACTATGTCGGTCACTTTGGTTCTCTTGCGCACATCTTAGGCCTATAGAATTAGTAAAGGCATAAAACTAAGAGTTATTTTCTATCCACAGAGTGGCCGAGAGCCCCGAGTGTGAGATGGGCGTGGAGAACTTGGCCAAGATCTTCGGGCCCACCATCGTGGGATACGGGCTCATGACGCAACCAGCTGAGATGTATACCGCTACTGCGCAGATGTTCAATGTAAGACTTTGTTACTCATCATCATCAACAGCCCTTTACAGTCCACTGCTGGACTTTGAGCCTCCTCCACTATAGTGGAGGGGTTTGCCATAATCTCCACGTTTGACAGGCGGGTTGGAGATCGCAGTTTAAAAGATTGATGTTTTTCAGAGAGCACTGCTGCCCGTTCTCTGTTTGATGTGTAGTCCCTAAGTCGCCTCTTACGACACACCCGTGGGAAGAGTAAGGGTTGGTGACAAATGTATTCTACTCTGCCGTCACCACACGGCTTTGTTACTACCCGAATATTTCTTGTTACTTATACTTTTTGCTACTTGTACTTCCCTGTACTGTTGCGTATACCCCGGGACTATTCAACCTTACCGGATTAGGCCTGGATCAGACACAACGATAATCGCGCGATTGCTGGGTTTTAGTACATTTAAAAACCGTGCTGTTATGGCGCGTGTGCACAGGGACTAATGCCCGTTTTCACCATTAGTCCTTAAATTTAGTCGGCCGTTTGGTGTAGTGGTTCAGAACGGACTACTATGCTCTATGCCGAGAGGTCCCGGGTTCGATTCCCGGCCGGGCAGAAATTGAAATGATGAATTTTAATTTCTGTGACGGGTCTGGGTGTGACTATGTATAATATGTATGTATTTAAAAAAAAAAAAAAGTATATAAGTAGTATATCCGTTAAGCTAGCACCCATAACACAAGCATTAAGTTGCTTACTTTGGGGCTAGCTGGCGCTGTGTGAAATTGTCCAAAGATTTATTATTATTATTATTATAAATTTAAGGTGACCCCTATGGTAACACATAATAGGAATTTGGTATTCATAGGGGTCACTTAAAAATTAGGGATTGATGATGAAAATGGGCATAAGCTCCGTTATTTTAATTAAAGAATTTACAATGACTCATGGCACCTGTTAAAATCAGTTTCGGGACATTGTCTTGATTTATACTGAGTAGGCACTTTTTTGGTACGAAAGCCTTCCTTCCTACCTTCATTTCAGCCGAATGACGTCCACTCCACTGCTGGCCAAGGATTTTCACAAAGACCGATCCTGCTCCGCCCGCATCCAGCATCTAGGAACCTCCCGCAACCTTCACCAGATCATCGGTCCACCTAGTGGGAGGCCTGCCCACACTACGTCTTACGGCTCGTGGTCGCTACTCGAGAACTTTTCTGCCCCAAAGAAAGCATCTATTCTTGCCTATGTGAATTAGGGATGTTATAAATAAAAATAAAATAAATAAATATCCTTGGACATTTTACACTACGCTTCTGGTTCCAAACTAAGCAAAGCTTGTACTATGTTATGGATATGTAGTTTCGGTTATGGATACGGTTACGTATATAGGAATAATATTATACCGGTTTCGGATATTTTTTTATTTCGGATATCCGAAAGTTACTGTTACGGTTACGGATATCCATCCATAACATCCCTGATGTGAATAAGATTTTGTATTTGATTGTGTCAATAGGGATGATGACTGGGTAATGAAATCGAAATCCTATTTAGTCCGTCAGACAGATAATAAAAAAGTTTGGACATATTTTTTTTCATAATCGAATAATTACAGTATTATATTGAGTTGAAATGTCGCGTGACGTCACTTTTGAGTAAAAAATCTACTCAAGCGTGACGTAACGCGCCATTTCAACTCGATGTAGCACTGTTATTATTTAATTAAAAAATATGAGTCTAATATTTTCTAGTTATCTGTCTGACGGACAAAGAATTGAAATTTTGTCATCTAGCCTATTAAAGCCTTTTTTATCTGTCGGGTATACCAGGTGATGCAGCTGCTGCTTCGTCTGCCGGCGGAGTACTGGGCGCAGTGGGCGTGCGCGGAGCCCGCGTCGCCGCCCGCGCCGCTTGCCCGCCCTAAAGGGTTCTTCTTCTCGCCGGCCGACACCGGGTCAGTACACGATTATAATAATACTAGCGGCCGCCCGCGACTTCGTACGCGTGGATCCCGTTTTATCCCCTTAGGGGTGGAGTTTCGCAAAATCCTTTCTTAACGGATGTCTACGTCATAACATCTACCTGCATGCTAAATTTCAGCCCGATCTAGTGGTTTGGACTGTGCCTTGATAGATCACTATGTCAGTCAGTCAGTCACCTTTGAGTTATATGTATTTAGAGTAGGCGCACACCGTTGATATTTCGTCGGCCGATAGTTTAGTCGGGCAGTTGATCAGTATGGGCGATTCGATTTGGCCGATTCTTCATACAAATTAAAATCGGGCACAACTATCGGCCAACTAAAAATCAACGGTGTGCGCCTGCTCTTAGATAGATGAACCACACTCAACCATCCCAGCTATGATATTGTCAGAAGGGCGCTACTATCAATGCTGGATTATTATTAGTTCCCGTTATTGCCACGTTGGACAACCATATAATTGTGACATTAGCGGGAGGGCGCTACTATCAATGCTGGGTTGTTTTTTTTTTGCCTCTTGACGTTTCAAAATCTTTGGACTATCTGTCACACTGGATGCGTCAAATGAACGCAACCCGCACCTGTCGTGTGTTGTTTGCGTTCTTTGCTCAAGTTCTGCATCAAGATTGAAAATGACAATTAAATTGCTCCTTTTTCTAAATGGTAAGAGAGCTGTAGTTAAGCCCGTAAATCCTGAGTTCAAATGCCAAGTCATTTATCGCCATGCATGATCATTTTTGCCTATTAGGGCAACGCACTGCTGGACTTTTAAGTGTCGGCGCAAATGGGCCACCGACCAAAGCCACCGGTGGCCAGCGACGGCGACTTAACACACTTTTTTAGGGTTCCGTAGCCAAATGGCAAAAAACGGAACCCTTATAGATTCGTCATGTCTGTCTGTCCGTCCGTCCGTCCGTCCGTCCGTCTGTCCGTCCGTATGTCACAGCCATTTTTTTCCGAAACTATAAGAGCTATACTGTTGAAACTTGGTAAGTAGATGTATTCTGTGAACCGCATTAAGATTTTGATTCAAAAATAAAAAAATAATAATAAATATTGGGGGCTCCCTATACTTAGAACTGAAACTCAAAAATTTTTTTTTCGTCAAAGTATGTGTTTGACGAAAAAAAAATTTTGTGTGGGGTATCTATGGATAGGTCTTCAAAAATGATATCGAGGTTTCTAAAATACTATATATACTCAAGCCTGTATTCGGAACGACTTAGGCACCGAACAAAATGAACAATTACTAAGTCCTTTATATTGTTCGGTGCTTAAACTCTAGACTCTATTCAATCGATTTTTGTTTTTACTAGTGTATAATTACCCTAACATTGCAAAAAGAAATGCTGTGTATACCTGTAATTGAGGTCATATACGTATCATGTGTTAAACCATGTTAAAATGTATGAACTGTATTGTGTATGTGACTTTGTTGGTGTACCTAATAAATAAATAAATAAAATAAATAAATAAATACTTTTTTTCTAAACCGAATAGTTTGCGTGACAGACGCTTCCAAAGTGGAAAAAAGTTATAAAATAAGAAAATGAAAAATCTAAAAAAAACATGATGTACATTACTATAAAAACTACCAACGAAAATTGTTTTGAACGAGATCTAGTAAGTAGTTTTTTTTAATACCTCGTAAATCGTAAACCGCTTATTACCGCGTAATCTTTCATACAAATAAGTTACATTAAAAAAAAATTCATAAATCAATGGTACGGAACCCTTTGTGCGTGAGTCCGACACGCACTTGGCCGGTTTTTAGTATATTCTTTTTGGCCACTCGCTACAATAGCGTCCGCGACTCGTGACTCGTGTTAAGTCGCTATCGCTGGCCACCAGTGGCTGTGGTCGGTGGCCCATTTGCGTCGAGCCTAAGTCTTAATGTTAGTTACTCTTTTAAGAAAAAAGACTGTGACTGACTTATCCATTTTTCATAAACATTCTGAACCTACTCACTTCATATTAATTTTATTTTTTTATTTTACAGTATATCGAGGAAGAAGAGAAACTATTTCCAGTGACATCGAGTAAGTTAACATTAAATAGATATTATAACTAATTTACGTGTTACTAATGTTAGAATTAATTTTCTTTGGTTCAATCGGAACAGTTAAGTTAACCATTATATTTTTTGTAGGTAGGTATATAACTTTGTATATTACATTACAACTTACACTAGAAAAATACATTTGATTTCTACTATACATACAGGATATTGTCCATTTGGCACAAGTTTTGTTTTACAAAAGAAGGAATATCTTGTCCATGGCACATCCTGTTTATTATGTGTGTAAAGTTATTTAATTTATTAGTATATTGGATACAATAGGGCATAGTTAATACTCATTTAATTTTGCACTTTTTATTTTTCAAAATCACCGGAAACTTGCCCTGTAGCAATGTTGCACAACAGTTATTTAGCTAAATCAGTCACATTGTTCAACAATTTTTCTGACCTGTTGTGCATCAATAGCTGCGCGACATTTGTTTAAAGGTGAGTATAGACTAAAGCATTTTTATGTAATGTAACAATCTTACAAATACAGGTAAAATGTACTATGTTTGGTTCGTGAAATGGTGGGTGACACTGATAATAGAACATTTCATAGAGCGGCTCGTTGTTCTGTTACAAATACTCTAGCTAGTCTATACTCACCTTATGTGTGATTTTGACTTTTTTTTCATTAGCCAAGTTTAAAGATCTGTACTTAATTACTATAGTTATTTCGTTTTGTTTATTTAATTAAACATTATTTAGTAGATTAAGATTCTAGTATCTTTATTTTATTGTTATGTAACAAGTGTTTCACCAATCGGAGGATATTTGAGTAAATTGACTAACGAAATGAACTTGCGTGTTTTAATGCTTAAAACGTGATGCAAGAATTTATTTTTATCAATAGACACTTAATACCACCGAGATTAAGAAGGAAGGATAGTTGACACCATTAGCACATTATTTCATAACATTTCTGAAAACACAAATCTATACTTTTTATACATTAAATTGGAGTTTTGTCACTGAAAGCATGTCACTTGAAAAGTGGTGTCAATCACCTAATTATAATAACTACTATAACTAAAATTATCACCAAATAAAATTGCAGCTACATTTTACATTATTATTACAAGTAAGTAACACTTGTTTTTGCAGTCGAACGCTACTTTAAAAAAAATCGTTTAGATAGATAGATGATAGCTAGGAGGTCCGTTACATAGACGTCAAATCGCCGCCTACGACGATGAATTGAAAATAAAAACATTTAGGGTTGTCGCACACCTATTGACATTGACGTGCATGCCTTGTCTCTTTGCTGTCATGCATGAAGGAAAAAAACGCTGAGACTTTTTGAGGTTTCAGTCTTATAAAAAAACCGGTATAGCCGAAACGGTAATATGACGTCGAGTTAATATGTGTGAGATAACCCTTAAACAGTGCTCAGCACTTGAATTCGCTGGAAAGAGATGACATTCTGCAAGGATGTCCTCTCTTTCAACCATTCGCTTACTAAAATGCTAAGCACTATTTGTTAATATAAATTTTGTACTGTGAAATATTTTCTAGAGTATTTTGATTAGCTTTTCACTTTATTTCCATGTATACGTTCTGCGCAATATTCTTTGTTTGTTTGTATAATGTAGGAATATTGCGCGATATTTACTGTTTTCATATTATTAACATGACAATAAAAAGCAAAAAAGATTTGTGTGTTTGCTTGCTAGTTATTGTTATTTTGTATGTTATTGTATATTTTACATAGACACGATTTAGTACAGATATTCCATAGCTTACTTTATAGGTACAGTCAGCGTCAAATAGTTCGTGACACCCAAAAGTAGCCAATAAGTACGCAACACGTCTTTGTTACATTGGAATAAGGTTGTGTTGTCAATTTTTTGGCCTCTATGGGTGTCAAGAACTAAAGCCCGGTCTGTGAGCACGTAAAATGTTGTCCAATGAACTCTAGCTACCCATCCTTATCGCTCGCGCGTAATTATATTGCTGTCGCGACTGTGCGACTGGCACCCGCAGTGAGTGTGCGAGCACCATAGCAACATAATTACGCGCGAGCGATAAGGATGGGTAGCTAGGGGTCATTGGACAAAATTCTACGTGCTCACAGACCAGCCTATATTTGACGCTGACTATATGATTATGATAATGTATGTAATAATGTTATCATTACATCCGGTATTAGGGGGACCAATGTTAACAATTTGTAGGCTAGCTTTCTACTATAAAATTATAAATATTTCTAAAGTTTTTCGTACAAGAATTTCATTAAGTACCTTTGTGCACTTCGTGGCACTGTTTATAATATAAATATCCCTACATCACACACCTAGTCACGGACTAGTAGTTTAGTTTAATCACTAACCAGTGAGTTTATTTTTGTACTTTAGTAATTTGACTTTGTAAAATGAAATAAAATCATGTAACTGATTATCTTTGTGTATGTTATTATTTTAATATCGATAAAATTGCCCTTAGCCGTGTCCCGAGTAGGCGATCTTTGAATGGCTCTTTCTCCCAATATCTTTGATGGAATATCTACTGTGCGCGTCATTTACACTATTATAAAATTATATTAAAAAGGTTGAGTACACAAAAATAAAACATAATTTTCATCATGATCTTTTATTCGACTAAAACAAAATATAAATTGAGCAAATAAAATAAATAACAGATTTGAAAACATCACAGGTTTCGTGATATGATCTTATAAATTACACATTACAATATCTTTAATAAATACAAAAATTGTTATGGCTCATATTTGAACGGATTTTCATAAGGAATACGTACAAAAAGTCTATGAAACTGAAAGTTATTCTGCAGCCTAATTTAGATCTTCGCGTGATAAAATACTGCTCTCGACAATATCCATGAATTATTAATTATTACTATTACTACTTCCAAGTGCACTTATTGATATATTCTGTTTTGTAAAATAAATATTTTTTTCTAATAAATAAATAAATGCTTTCTTAGCATACTCGAGATTCATAAGTTACTAAAAGATCCATAAAAAAAAACTCGATCGGCTTATTCCACTATGTCCTATTGACAATCCCCGTCAACGGGGATTAGTGAACTTTTTGTTCACTATTCCCCGTTAACGCCAATTGGAACTTATAAAATCAAAATAAAATCCTATTATAACGGGGATTAATGAACTTTTTGTTCACTGTAAAGGTAGAATTTGGAGCGTTTCTATTATTGAGCCATGTATCTGCTATTGTTTACCTAAATTCACATTCAAAATAAAGTTCATTTCAGTTTATTTCATTTCGTTCACGGGGTTTGTCAACGGGGAATAGTGGAATAAGCCCAACGATCTACAAAGTAAATTTACAAAATATGCTTAATTTTAGATAAAAACTAATAGACTCCAGTTGGAATATTGCTTACTTATATCTAATTATTGTTGCATCACGAAAACCTTATTTTCTTTGACTAAATCTTCTATGGTAAATTATATTTTTTCACTGGGCTTCTTGATGATTTTGTTAAGGTTTTAATATTTAGAATCTTCTTTTATAAATATAATATTCTGATAAATATATTTATACATTTAATTTACACCTTAAAAATATGATTCTTTGGTAATGCGATGAAATAATTAATAATTATTATCTTAACGACTAGTTACGTGACATTATATCTAATGAAATGACTAAAAGCATATAAAAATCAAATCTTCAAACTTTTTACACACTTCTTCACATATTGCTGAATCCCGTGTTTTTTATTCATTCCTAATATTTAAGATTCTGTGACACAAAGTTAGATCACTGCATACTAGAAAATATACTCAACATCAAATAAACCGCACCTTCCGCGACGCGAACTTTAACGATTTTCTTCTGACACAATCATGGTACCCCAACAATATTGGTGTTATTTGAAAGCCCAATAAATATCCTTAAAGAAAAACACATTTAATTTCTTAATAAATGATTAACATATACCATAAATGTGACTTGAAAAAATACCTCACTTTGGGCCCACCTATGGGATCAATTAGACCAATTTTTATGGTTATAAAACCAAATAATGATTTCACGTGTCCTCTTTAACAGATGGATAGCAATTAAACCCAACTTAACAGTTTTATAGCCATAAAAGTTGGCTCTAGCGTAACTACCTATTTTTTGAAGAAGTGACTCTGGATCCTTCTAAAGACACATTTTTGGGGTAAAAACCTTTCCTTTAATGAAATGAAGGTTAGAACTAGGCTTTTAAATGGTACCAATATTGGTGGGAAGTGGGGATGCATACGTTTGAAAATGCTTGTTGCGGGAGGTGCGATTTATTTGACGTCGAGTGTATGTTGGCTATAAAGTGATAGAAATTAATTAAAAGCAATTGATAATTCAAAATAAATGCTCAAAATGACCCTGACATTATTAATGGTATATCTATCTATGTTTAACATTATTTATTATCCCTATTATGCTATGACACTAAACTACATTATGGCAAGAGAACCTACAATAATATACGCATCAACGACTAAACAAAGGAACTACGGTTAAAATCATAATAATTTGCAAAAAAAAATTGTTAAATTTGAACCAAAGTAATTTCACTGAGGCCTTTTTTCGACTAAAAACACCAAAATTATCACGAACAAAATTGATGATCGTAGCAGTAAGATCTTTTTATACTTATTATTTACAGACACATTTGCTATTGCCAGACTAAAGTAGGCTAATATCTCCCAAAATATACATATTGATATCAATCTGACAAATCACTTCTATTACTTATGTTACGTTATAATTATACAATATAAAACGCCTTGTAATATACAAAAAATAAAAGCCAGAAGTTTGAAGACGATGGCATTCGACAAAAGCATGCTAATGTAATATAGTTCCAAAATACTGGACTGTCCTGTCGATGACATTGACAGTGGGGCGCCACCGTCAATACCGGATCGCTGGTTCAGATTTTTGCCATGTTGGAAACCATATAGTTGAACGATGGTAGCGCCCCCCTGTCATTGAGTTTGGTGGGACAGTTCAGCGTGGGTCATCTATAGGCCAATGCAATATGCATCGTATTGTCATCGTGACAGTATGTCCCTCCATTGATAAAGTATTACGTTCTCTTTTTTTCTCTTTATAAAAGTGTAAAAGAGAAAGATACACTGTCACTGTAACAAAAAGTCACCCGTGCGCGCATAGCCTTAAAGCGCTTTCACATTTAGACGATTTAGCAGCGTGACAAACGCGCGACAGACGCGCTGCCGAAAATTTCATACTATGTGACAGCGGATACATGCCTTCACATTATAAAAACGCCGCTGCCGCGCTGCAGTCGCGGTACTAACGCCCTAATGTGATAGCGCTCTTAGACTCAAAAACTTGGATATTATTCTGTCACTTCGAGCCGACGAAGAATGCACCTTATGCCCATGTCATTTGGATCATAATTGCTTGCATACAGTTACTACAAGTTAGCGTGCTTTTGCTGTCTGCCGTCGTCTTCAAATTCTTACTTTAAGCCTCTAAAAGCACATTTTAAATGCTCAGTACGAAATAAGTAACATTGATTTATTTAACGACTTTAAATGACTGTTGAGAACATCAGTTAGGCCGTATTAATGTTTCGTAAAGCCAAGAATAGGTACTTGGACAGCAGTAAAAATTAATGTTTCGTAAAGCCAAGAATAGGTACTTGGACAACAGTAAAAATAAATAAATAGTTTGCCAAGGTTTCATAAGTTTTAAATTTCTCGTCTGGATTATAAAAACCGAAACGAGAGCTACGATGATGGGGCATTGTATTGACGTTATACAAAAAGCTACCTTCCTTATCTAGTTTATTTCAATGGCCTGTTCGGCAACCTTTTCTAAAGGATCAACGTGTGTACGGTTTATGTACGACTTGCAACCATAGTCGACCATGTTTCGACAATATGTTTATTTTTTTTACAATATAGGGCCACAATATGGTTAGCTTTTTAAATGATTAGACTGTTGCCGTCATGCTGATGATATGTTGCCAAGGCTCGAAACTGGTTTGAAAAATACCGTTATTATTATGTTCTTTTAACGGTTTTTGCATAAATTTCGTTTCGATCGAAACCAATATTCATTTCGTTCTTCAACCAAAAAAAAAACCGGTTTAAGCCGCGCACCTACGTCTCTTAAGGTTTTTCAATGCCTACTTATTTACATATTTGTTTCCTAGTACACTTATCGTTCTAGTGAACCTCTGTATCTTTGGTGTCGTTTCTTAGTATACGGGGTAAATCGCCGCCGCCGAAGCGAATGCCGTACGGCCTTAAGTGGTATACGAGGTAGTCTAATACATACATCTGTTGTGGACCTACGTAGTGGAAGGATATTGCGTGGTCCGAACAGCAGTCTAGGCCCTGTGAAAAGGAAAAAGACATTAAATAAATAAATATCCTTGGACATTTTACACTACGCTTCTAGTCCCAAACTTAGCAAAGCAAGCAAGTATTACAAACGATTGTTTATAATGGGCACCATTATTATAAACAGTTTATGAAGATTTTCGTTCGTTCGTTCGTTTCAGCCGAAAGACGTCCACTGCTGGACAAAGGCCTCCCCCAAGGATTTCTACAAAGACCGGTCCTGCGCCGCTCGCATGCAGGCACCTCCCGCGACCTTCACCAGATCGTCGGTCCACCTAGTGGGAGGCCTGCCCACGCTACGTCTTCCGGCTCGTGGTCGCCACTCAAGAACTTTCCTGCCCCAGCGGCCATCAGTTCTCCGAGCTATGTGCCCCGCCCACTGCCACTTGATTTTAGCGATTCTGCGGGCTATGTCAGTCACTTTGGTTCTCCTGCGGATCTCCTCATTTCCGATTCGATCACGCAGGGAAACTCCGAGCATAACACGAAACAACGTACTAAACGTGCTTAAAGCATTCCCCACCGGTCAACCTTTGGTTCATGCAGAAAGTTTAGTAAAGGCGACAGTCGATGGCATAACAATTATGTAATGTTATTTTAAAATCATGGATAAAATGAATACTCACCTCATCAGAAGGGTAGAAGATATACTGCCAGTACCAGAAGCGTTTGTCTTTGTTCGGGAACAGATGGTCCTGCGGCACGAACGGGAAAAACCGGCCGCGGTTCAACGAGTCCCGGGAGTCCATCGCTTTCACGCCCACCTTGTCTAGGCATTTGCCTGTAATTGCCATACAAAAACCTGTTGTATTTGTTTTTTTACATGCTGTATAGATTATTTATTTTATTGTACAGTCCCGACGTGTATTCTACACAGCGTACTGTATTCCGCTGTAATAAGGTTTAAATTTCAATGAAAATGAATCGAAATCGAACCCAGACTCGGGAGGTCAGGTGGTAAAAATACTTAAGTGATACATATTACACATATTTGGTACAACTTTAGTTATGACGTTGCAGGCTTAAATCAACCGGTCTGAAACAGTAAGGCGGTTATCACACTGCGCCGCGCTCCACCGCGGAGCGCGGGGCGACAGATTTAATCATTGTATGCAAGTACCTCAGTTTGTATAGAAAACACGCGCGGCACAACACACTGACAACGGGTCCGCGCGCGTGATTTTTTAATTAAAAAACACGCGCTTCGCGGCGGAGCGCGGCGCAGTGTGATAACCGCCTAACAATAAATTACTATTAGTAATTTATTTCTGTCGTCTTATTAACCCCTCGAGCTGTATTATGGGTTCATCACAATTAGAGATGAAACGGATATCCGGTAACTATCCGGTAGGCCGGATATCCGGCCTAAATTTACTATCCGGCCAGATACCGGATATTAAAAAACTACGACAATTTCCTATTAATAAAATGAAATACATTAATCTTTGAGGTAAATATCAATAAAACGGTTTATAATAATAACGGCTTTTATTTAAAGTCCAAAAAGTTACAAAAAAGCCATAATATTAAGGCCTTTCAAAAAACTAATTTCTTTTTCTGTGCTATTCACTCTAATGACGAATACATAAATAATAAATATCTGTTAATGTCGAAATATTGCCAAATAAAAAAGGCGATTTTTTTCACTGATGGTCTGATGACATGATGCATGCAGTTCAGTCAGATTACGCATCAAGTAAACTAATTTAATTTTCGCTATTCAATCACACACTCACGATAGCAACCGAAATCACCCGAATTGATCTGCCCCCTAGACAAGTGGCAAAATCTGACATTCTATTCGGACGGATTCGATTTTCGAAAAGTGTGACTAGTCTGGTCTACTAATAGACCCACAGATCGCGTTCGAAGCACCTGTGCGGCGCTAAACTCGTCACGACATGAAACGAGACAATGGGCCAACTATCCGGCTATCCGGCCTAGCAGCTGACCGGATATCCGGTATCCGGTATCCGGCCAAACAACTATCCGTTTCATCTCTAATCACAATAGTCTAGTGGCGGCGAATGGTTCGAACTACTGTCCTCGGCACGTCCGAATCTGTAGAGACGACGGACATTGATGCCATTGAGGCATTTTCCCGACTTATCCACTGGTAAAACAAGCATATAAAGTCAACTAACCTCCATTTTAGGTACGGAACAATTCCCACCTCTCGTTTCCACCGTTGCAACTCCTGTGTAGCCAGGATCTACATCTTGACCGTCATTAAAAGCCCAACCAGTGAGAGTCAAGTTTGTCCCGGGGGAAAGTTAAACTGTCATTGGACCCGCAACGAAATTAAACAGAAGGACATAGGGTAGGTTAGTGGGAATACAGGAAATGCGCTTACCAATCTCAACGTCTTCTGCGCCGCCGTCGCTCGCCTTGCAGAGGTGTGGCGAAGGCAGCGCCTTGTTCACGAACCGATTCAGCGCCTCCCGGCTAAGCACGTAACCAGCGCCGCCGCTCATGTAGCCCTGGAAATATATTATTCACTTTTACCCGCGGAAAAGTTCAAGACTGAGAGCCGGAAAACGTAATGTGGGCAGGCCTCACACTAGTTGGACCTACGATCTGGTGAAGGTCGCGGGTGGCGGGTCAATGTTTGCTGTGCCCGACAGGGTCCATACTGTACCTATAAGTAATCTTAGAACATCCATAAACGTGTGGAATGGCAATAAAGAATTTGTATCTGGATTCTGGATGCGTTAAGCGCAGGACAGGTCGTTTAGGAAATACTTGGAGTGGCTTTGCCTGCTTTACCACAATTTATCCTATGTTTTCTATGGAGGTCAAACTATGTTGATTTGATACTGACACTTAAAAAAATTGTGTGGCGGGGGACATTTATCAAATCGAGCACACATTATGTACTTTGATTAGTAGGTACAATATCTATACTTAAAATTAAATCGAGTCTTTAACCTCGTTTTCCAATATCCACTGGCCGTAGTAAAAAATATCATACCTGTGGGGTATACGGCTTGAATCGGCACCCGAAGTATATTGGCTCGTTGGTGTCATAATCAGCCAGCATGTATCTCAAGTTCTCCATTATAACATACCTGGAAGAATAAAAATATCTTGAGTTAAAAACACAATTAATAGTTGCTACCTAAGTTTAAGGCACACCGAAGACTACAGACATTCGGCCGATAGTTGGGTTGGGTCGGCTTAGAATTTTCATGAAGAATCGACCGATACCAAATCGGTGTAATGTGCGCACTTCCATACATGCCCATACTGATTAACTGCCCGACTAAACTATCGGCCGACAAAGTCTGCGTAGACTAAGAGGCTATTCTACTGTCTTATTAAACTCGCTATTTAACTATGTTTTTTGGTTGGAAACTTGGATCACGATTTAACACGTTATTCTTATTTAACAGCTAGAATCCTTGTCTTTTTATTTTATTTGTTTGAAAATTGCCTTCACGGTTTATCTATGAATTTTAATTTGTTTTCATTTCCAACAATACAAGCAGATTCACCGTGAAATTCCCCCTCACGACCGTTTATAAACTACATTATCTGCATTTCATATGTAAATACTATTTAGCAATCGATAACAAGGAATTCACAAAATGTCCTTCAGTATTGTTCAACATACATTAACCATAACAAAATTTTCTTCGAAGTTAGAATTACTGGAAATTCAAAATAAAACATTTATTACTTGTAAAATAAACAGCACGTGAACGCAGTCCGAATCATAATATGAACAACACTAGCTTTTGCCCGCGGCTTCACTTCACGACGTGAAATTTAGTTTGTCACAGATCGTCATAAATTATAGCCTATATGTTATTCTGGGTTATAAACAATAATACTGTAAAGTTTCATCAAAATCCGTTCAGTAGTTTTTGCGTGAAAGAGTAACAAACATCCAGACATCCAAACTTTCGCATTTAGGATTGTGTTGGTCTCTATACATTTTGTAAAGATGAGATCTAGCCGTGCGGGCACGAGCAAAGAACAGATGGCAAATCCTAAAATAGATAACTAATTCTGAATCTATCGAATGGTATCCATAATTTTAGCGGAAATGTTAACTACGACCTTGTCTGCTATTATTTACAGTAAAAATATTCCTGGCACACAGCAAAGATAAATTAAACAACCGGGAATTCAAAAATATCCCAGGAAGTAATTTAATTACTTCCTGAGGTCATTTACCACTAAACGCTATAAATATTGCGTACATCAGCACATGCCATTCGACAACCGAGCTGTTTCTACTATATCTCGTTCGTCTTCACCAGATCATCGATCTATTTAGGGGGATGCCTGCCCACACTACGTCTTCCGGCCCATGGTCGCCACTTGAGAACTTCTACCCCAAGCTATTAGCTCTACGAGCTATGTGTCCCGTCCAACCCAGGAAATTTTTCATGGGATTATTTGTAATGCTACCTCCAATAATAAACCTTTTAGAATACAGGTACCTACCAGCTGCCCTAGCCGTAATCAGGGCTGACATCATAATTTAGGGTTCTCTGGACTTCACTGTTTTAATAGAAGGAAGATACAACTCTTTGGAGCACACTATCCTTGGCGCTAAGCTTGGTTTAAAGAAACATTGATCGCTCTTATTGCTTCACCTCAAGGTTAAAACTTACGTGTCATCGTCAGCCTTGAGGAACCAGTCGGCGTCCCTCTTATGATGCTCGTAGACGTATCGGAAGGCTGCCTTCGTCTTCGCCCACAAGAAGTCCCGCCCTTCGTTAACCGGTAGCTTCACTGTTGGCAGCGAACTGTCTGGAAGGTAACACTTTAGTTAGTGAGCTGCACGATTATTCATAAGATTGGGCATCCAGCCCCCTAGGTAAGGTTAGTTATGTGACAGATTTAACTCGGAAATCGCTACGTTCCAGCTTCTTTCTGCTCTCTTTCCTGAACACTATAATCTGGGCCTTTTCAAGGCAAGAGTAAATATACACTTACAGGGCAGATATGTACCATCCTAGACTGCATGTCACTTAACACCAGGTGCGATTGCGGTCAAATACCTCCCTTGTCATGCATAAAAGAAAACGTAAATAAGAACGGGTACGAGAAGCGAACGCGATATCGAATAATAATGTCACAAATGTCATTTTGTCTAGGCCCTAGATTCAGACACGTAGCTTATCGATATAATGTTAGCCCCGCACCGCTCTACCACAGGAATCTACTCAATTATGGGCTACGCTTATAATTAAATTTATTTAAAACTATCTTACCTTCAACCGTACTCATAAACACCAGCTTATTGCATCGCTTCCCCCACGTGGCTTTGACATGCTGTGCTTTCTTCTGATGGTTATTCGGTTGTGTCATCACCCAGCACAGAACCCTGACTCTTTTGGCCAGCTCATCGGCCACCGTGCGGTCTTCATCTCTATGCGCTGGCTCATCGGTTCCATGGTCAACTACTGACGATATAGGATGCTTCTCTAGATCTCTAACTGACTCTCTGGAAATTACATAGGATTTTAATTTTGAATGCCTTTGCTTGTTAGATAAAAAAAAATTGAGGTAAGCTGTTTGTAGTTTTATTCCTGAGCTCATATTTTTTTAAATATGAACGTTACATACTTCTTTATTCGCATCAACTTTAGAGCAAATCAGTAAGGCTGAGTTGCACCATCTTACTTTGACCGTAGTAACTATAACGATAACCGGTGCTTTTTGTATGGAGTTTGACAGATTTTGGACGTTTGTCAACGTTAAAATAAGATGGTGCAACCCAGCTTAAGGTATCTAAAGCCGTCAGTGGCTCGAGAAAAAGCACAAGAAAACAACGAAATGTGCATTAAAATTAAAACAATTTGCACAAAAAAAAAACTTCGTTCACATTCAATATTCTACCATATTAATAGCCAAAATACAGGTTCAGATAAATTGGTTCTAGGTCAAACACTACTTCATAGCTCACAACTAGCATATCGATCAAGTTTAAATTGATGTCTAGTATACCAATTTAGGCTAGATCTAGGCTAAATTAAACAATTGGAATGCACTAGAACACATGAATACTGTCTGCAAGCATACAATTACAAGCCAGTCGAGTTAACTGCGCACCTGGCAGCCGTGACGTCACATCGACGCTCTGGAACAGACCGGGGCGAACGCGGGCGTTTAGGCGCGATTGGTCTAATTCGCAATTGGTCTAAACGTAAAAATTTAAAAATTCGCGATTGGTCCAATTCACGATTGGTCCATTTCGCTATTGTCCAATTCGTAATTGATCCAAAATAAAAGGATATCCAAAATGAAAAAAATAAAGAGCTTATTCAACGTTTACTACTATTGCAGAAAAAAGCGAATTGGTCCAATTACGAATTGGACCAATAGCGAATTGGACCAATCGCGAATTGGACCAATCACGAATTGGACTAATCGCGAATTTTTAAATTTTTACGTTTAGACCAATTGCGAATTGGATCAATCGCGCCTAAAAGAACGCTGGGAGGTATTCGGGAGAGTGGCATTCCAACGAGGTGAGCAGTTAGCTCGATCGGTTTGTAGTGAACTCCAACATTGTTTATCAGTTAGTGATAACCCGACAGTTACTAATTCGATAAGCTCTGGAAAGCTGTTATCATTTAAATTTTAGGTTTCCCCAGTCAGTGTTGTCATTGCATTCGTAGGTTGTTATGATAACATTATCATCTCATGTTCCAACAAAGCATAAAATACAAACCTTTTATTGTATTTATGTACATAAATTGTAAAAAAAATGTAGTCAGAGGAACCGTACACACCCGTACGTACCTAATGCCTACTTATAAAATAAAAAAACAATATTATTATGTAATTTGCAGGATACAAACAAAACTGTACACTAACACTGCTCCACAAGATAACTTGAATTACCTATTACACCAGAAATTATTTTCATGCAAAATAATAACATCTAAGCAATTTTTAAATGGGCACAAAAACATACGGTTCAATAAGTAAATACTTATTTAAATAATTCATCACATTTGTATTGTGATTAATCTATAAGGCGAAGTATAGAGAACCTCGAACCATTATATTATTATCATTGAATAAAATTGGAAAGCAAAATGTAGTTATTTAATAAAACATATTTGTAACAACAACAATAATTTAGTATTTCAATAAAGTTAAAATGAACTGTGGTACGGACGACAGTTGACAGCACATCTGTGGCATCTATGTAGTTGTGTTAAAGGCGATTTTGCAATAAAAATGCACTGTTGACGCACGTTTATAAAGTTTATGGGATCTTTTGTCGCATAGGTGAAAATTGTGAAATTGTACGTGAAATTAGCGTACGTAATCTAGTGGTGTTCTACTTGACAATGCTACACAGCAACACCAAAATAACGGTATTCAAGTGCGTCTAGAATTTAAATTTTTGATTGCTACGTTAGAAAAAGTCATAATTTGTTACAATACTCTTTTATGTAAAACTAGCTTTACATAAAAGAAGCGTGAAATTTAGTTTATCACAGATCGTCATAAATTATAGCCTATATGTTATTCTGGGTTATTAACAATAATACTGTAAAGTTTCATCAAAATCCGTTCAAATTGTATATTCGTATTTTGTTTGTTCGTAGGTAGTTTTTGCGTGAAAGAGTAACAAAGATCCAGACATCCCAACTTTCGCATTTATAATATTAGTGTAAAATTATACCTACCCTGCAAATGTCTACGAGTGTTTCTAAGTAAGCAGTGAGTGTTCTTCTGGCATTTTATATGAAGGTCGAATCTATAAAATTTCGTTTTAATTTCACAATACATTTACAAAGTAGTATTTTCAAACTCAATGAAAAAATGTTATATGGTAAATTATACTTACTTTAATTAAATTACGATTAGTTTTACAGCAGAAAAAGAAATTGCAATAAAGTGCAACTAATTTTTACATCTGATAACAGTTACCTACCTACCCTACCTAAATTAAAAATTTAAAATCTCATGTTCCACTCTATGCCTCTATTTTTTAGTGATTTCTAAAACTGAAACTAATCTGACTTGAGTTAAAATTAAAATGTAGTTTTGGACGTTACCGTTTTAATAAGTGTGTGGGAATATGATGCTCAACCACAATAAGGAAGCTAGATGTTAGTGCTTCCTTCCGAGCGGGTGTTATGCTCGGGGACCAAGGTCCTATTTACACCATCTTGGTTTGTCTATATGTACTTGACAGGGTAGAAAACTCCGTCACCGCGATGCAGGTTTGTACGCGCGGTGGTGTATGCCATAGTGTAGTTGTAACAGCGCCATCTGTTGGTAGACTAGTTTGTAGTGGCGAGTAGATGTCGCCACACCACTCCCCCCGGAAGAACTGGAGGTGGATGACGTCAGGATGAGCTCAGCAGTCTGTGCGTGATGAGCTTACAAGTGCCAGTGTGCTCAAGTCTGCGGTGAGTCGAGACGAGCCGGTTGCGGTGCTCTATCCACGGTGAGTCGGGATAGTGAGCGGAGGCGTCTTCGATGGTCGGGCGTGGAGCTGGGCCAGAGCTGTACCCGTGACCAGTGAAGTGACGGTTGCTTGCTGCCGAGGAACCAGGAAGGTCGGTTGCGATCTGCGATGGTCCCTGAAGGCTGGATGCTGGCTTGTTGAAGACTGGAGCTGATGACGGAGTGGCGGAGATGGTGAGGATGGCGGAGGCTGATGCCGAAGATGGTGACGATGAAGGGGTTGCGTCTCACATCACGTCGGGGTCACCAATGTGGGAATATGATGCTCAACCACAATAAGGAAGCTAGATGTTAGTGCTTCCTTCCGAGCGGGTGTTATGCTCGGGGACCAAGGTCCTATTTACACCATCTTGGTTTGTCTATATGTACTTGACAGGGTAGAAAACTCCGTCACCGCGATGCAGGTTTGTACGCGCGGTGGTGTATGCCATAGTGTAGTTGTAACAGCGCCATCTGTTGGTAGACTAGTTTGTAGTGGCGAGTAGATGTCGCCACAAGTGCAAAGGGTCGGAACTCGGAACAAGAGTCTTTTTTTTTCTCTTAGCTTGACCTGTGGTGTATTGGTAAAGAATGCCACCTGGCATTAAGTCCGCCATTGTACAGTAATTTAGTACAACATTAATAACAGATTAAATAAATAAATCATACATAAACGTACTTATATTAGTGTCTGGTCTCGTGGTTCGCGAAACTGACTTAAGCCAGCCGTGGTTGTAGGTTCGAATTCTTAAGGGGGCAAATATCTTATCATTATCCAGAGACATAGTCGTTTAAATATGCATCTGTATCTATTTGATATGTTTATGTAGTATTTTTCTGTCAAACTGAATCATTCCCTAGAACTGTATTTATAGGATTATATTGTATTACTGTATTTATAGGATTATATTGTATTACTGTGTTTATAGGATATGTCTATCCCTCTCAGTTATAAATGAGCTAACTGAAATGAACGATAAGGACTTGATGACACAGAAATCGCAATTGGCGCGAAGCACGAATGGCACCACTCGCAAATGTATTTATTTTCATTAAAATAATAAATTACACATGTAGTAATTATGGTTTCACGAAATTGCCACTTTAATTTAATGTGTGTAACTAATTTGTTGATAATCATTACGGCAATCAGCGCGACGAATGAAATTATAACCCTCGTGGATATACCAATTTTTGTATACTTGTACGTAATTATGTATTAATTAGTAGGCAAACATTTGATAGCATAAAATACCTTAAATCTATACTTCGCAATGAACTCAAAACCACTAAAAACTGTTTTTTGCAACTAATATTATAATGCACGTCTTAAACAACTGGAGTTAAAATCTTCTTGACCGGGCAATCATTACCTTATGTATCATCCTATTCTATATGCTTTGTAAACTATTACATACTTTTAAAATAATTTATTGCTTGTAACGCCGTAACAACTTAAAGTTGGTTGTTAGTTGTTTTTTAGTTGCGTTACTTTAAGAAAGTTTGCGTTAAGTTTTTTTGCACAATATGTTATTTACATACAAAAGATTTTCAGGTTTTTTTCCTAATTTTATTTTATAATACGCTACGAGAACTCTAAACTAAGATTCGTTTAGTTTTCGTCATTATTTAGTAATCTATTTTTTATTTTCAAACCACTCGAACACGATTTATTATCATAACAGAAACAGTCTCTCTCTCAGGTACCTATATATTATTTGACATACCTAATTAATCTCCATAAACAGACATCGATCTACTAGGTAATTTTATAGATAGGTGTTTTGTACATCTCCTGTCAATAAACTGTATACGCGCCAAAATACAATGTTCGGTATAAAACATTACTAGTTATTTCACAGAATTACAATACTGATTTAGTCATAAATACAAATTAGTCACAAGTATTTCCGTATAAATATTTGTGTAATTGCCTAAGATAAACTTTTTAAACAAAAGCTTAGCATAAACGATAATAAAATAAAAGTAAATGCGACACAAAATTAGCTTTTAAGATAAGATTAGCATACAACAATCTCATGCAACATTAAAAATGCACATGCACATGCAATTAGAACAATTAATTACCTGTACGTAGAAAAGACCACTTCTTTTGGATATCCAGTGGAAGTTAATAGTATGTATGCGAAACTAAATCCGGCTGAGATCCCAATCACCAAAGTTAGCACAAATCGGCGACCCATCACCCGCGGTTCGGCCTGCACAGTGGGGCACATAGCAGACAAGGTTGGACAAAAATAATTTTTAGTCATCTTTCACAGCGCGTTAAAAGTGTGTTCTCGTTATGGGTGAACGCGAGCTATGCCGCGAGTGTGCCGGTGTTACGAATACGTACGCAACCACAGACATTTGTGACTCGTCTGGTATGAATGAAAACGTATTCCAGTGATAACAAATAAAACGCTAATTATGTGTAATTATTGGGTTAATGGAATCATGATTGATAGTTCTTCGTTTTGGGTCTGTTTTATTTACTCAAATTTTTAGTTTTCAACGCGCCGATTGCAAAAGGAATATTAGTCGGACCATTTTAGGAATGTTCAGTGAATTGCAAGTCTCATTAAGATAAGAAAACTTTTCTTCTGCAAATACCGATACGATATGTATATTCTTTTACTTAATACTATTTTAAAGCAATATTATAAGGATCAAACGTGTACTTATTTCATACGAAACTCTGTACTTTAATCAAACAGACGTAGGTGTACCTACGTATGGACCTATTACGTAAATTGCTTTTATTGTCGACCCAATTCATGTGCCACAAAATATTTAAACAGCTTTAGGTCCCGCTGTATTGTATGAACAGACTATAGCACATCAAGCTGTACACTGTAACCTCTATTTAGTTGTAACAGATGCTATTTTACAACGAAAATTTTGTTGTGTTATCGACTGTATGAGACTTACAATCATCATCATTAGATAGAACTAGGAATAGGTCATCATTCAAAGTTATGGTTAGGTTTTAAAGTTAAATGTATTAGAGTATTTCTCAAAAAAAATGTACGTAACGAAATAGTAGTAACGAAATAGTAAGGCCATAAGGCTTGTTATACATTGGCGAAATATTGTGAATGCTCTTCATTTATTCAATTCGAAATATTTGTAAGTATGCACCCAAATACGGGGTAATATTAAGGGGTTAGAAATAAAATAAGGGAGTAATCATTCATACTATTTTAATAAAATTATTTTTGTTCCATCATGTTTATCCATTTTGAGTCGTTCTCTGTAAGCTTTTTGCCTTTCGGCATTGGTTTTTGGCGGCATTCCTAAAAAAACAAAAGAAGTAATCACATAAAAACGTAATCTAAATGATTTGATATTTTTTTGCTGGTGGCACTTCTGTAAAGCAGATAGTATCCAATCCTTTTGTTATTAACGCTCTATATTTTTTGAAATAAATTAAGTAGTGAATATTACTATGCTTAGTCAGGTAATAACAGTATACACTCAGCATTATGTTGTACTTTTTCGTAACGTAACGAAATTCGTAAAAAACGTAACGAAATATTAGACAAAATGAGATCAGAAACAAGTATTTTTTTGATAAAATTTGTTACAGCAAATATAAAAGCTTACTAAATGTTCGTACCACACGTATTACAAAAAATGGTTAAATGAAGACTTACCGTTCTATATAAAATCGCTGATTTTACTGCCTGTTACGAAAAAGTAATCCCACAAAACACACACGTTTTCACTAATTTTCGCGATAGATGTTATGGCGGAGACGTCAGGCCAACAGCCATTCAGAGTGCAGCTATTGTTGTCCGTGTAAAATAAATACGGAATTGTTCAGAAACCATGGGAAAGTAGAAATAAATCGTAACTAAAGAGTAAATAACGAAATAGTAAATGAGAGCGACTCATTTTGTTTTTTTGCTTTAAATTGCCAATTCATTATGACACCCCATAGAAAATCAATTTGATACAGAAACTGCGATTACTGTAGAACGATAATACAAAGAAATTTACAATAATTTAGTTACGTATCGCATTTTATGAAACAAAAACACATGAAAAAGCTAGGGTGGCAAACAGATTTTTGTATGAAAGGTAAAAAAGGACTATTTTTAAAATATCTAAATATTTGGTAATAAGTAGGATTATAGCTATAATTCTTCGTTATCTTAAAGATTAATATTCATCCTTCAAAATTGTGTGTGTGTTTTTTTTGTGTGATGATTTATAAATATAAAACTTTTGAACTGTTTCAAAGCACACTTTTTTTTTTCAAAATGTACATTTTTTTTGAGAAATACTCATTATTTTTTTTATTATGGGACAGTAATATTAATGTAGCAATATTCTAAAGTACCTACTTATAGAGTTGTTAAAGATTTATTTATAAGTTATAAATAGAAGTTAATTTGATAGTAGAAGTAGAACTGATGAAGTAATGAGTTTCATTATGCGGGCATATTATCATAAACTGAATATAAACTAAATATCTAATAGGTTAGTAGGTACATTATAAAATTATAATATTATTTACAAGAGGTAACTTAATGCGAATTAATTGCAACTTTTCATAAAGTTACAATAAATTCGCATACAGTTAAATAAATAAAAAGTTACGAGACGAGAACACACTATAACTCACTAAAGATGTATAACGCATCTTGAACATCACTTGTGTGCGGACAGTCTATCACTCATCTATGCAACAATATGACCAAATAGTGCGCACAGACAGAAGGAATGACTGGTGTTTACACATGAACACTAAGTTTGTTTGTTTACAAATATCGTGCTGTTTGTTTTTTACGTGCTGGGTGAAATTCCTAACACAGTGTTAGAAGTGTGTTCAGAAAGTTACTGTTTAGAAAAATGTTCTAGTTTGAGTTATTTTCGAACATAATTACATATTTTATTAGTTAGTTTATTTATTTGTAACAAGTTTGTAACATGGTTTCATAAGTTTTAGACATAGCTGGGCATTAACTCGTTAATCCGTTAATCGTTAATTAACGAAGTTAACATTTCTGTTAACGGATTAACTTTTAAGTTAACTTTAAAAAATGTTAACGGACTCGTTAACTTCCGTTAAATTATCTTAAGTCCGTTAATCGTTAATCCAGTACCTACTATTTACCAAAAAGATACAGCAGGCACGCTGAAAAACGATAGTAAAACGCGTTCTGACAAGTACGTTTGGGCTTCCACCCGATCACTAACGATAACGACACTTGTTAGTATGTGTGTGACAACTCTTGCAACTGAATTTAAGACCAGTTTTCTTCAACCGTTTGAGCTGAAATTTGGTATACTTATGTAAGTACGATGACAATGCAATGATAAGGTACCATTGAACTGGTCTGATGATGGAGTCTTGAGGTGGCCATAGGAACTCCTAAATGAAACGGCGGCATCGCATCGAATTTGGGTTCGTTGTAAGTATTTGTCTTTTCGAGCACTTTAGTACTAGATGATGTCCAGGGTCCTAATGATGGAGTCAGGAGGTAACCATAGGAATTGCTAAACGAAATGTGGTGGAAACTTATCGAGTTTGGGTTTGCTGGATTTGTCTTTTCGAGCACTTTAGTGCTAAATTGTATTGTAATTGAACCAAGGCTCTGAGATTGAAATACTACTAAAAAGTGTAAAATATAATTATAATAATTACAAAACTTTTTTAAAAACAAGCTTTTATTCTGAAATGCAGTTGTACTAAAACGAAAAAAATAATTGTACTTATGCAAGGTTCAAATAATTTCGAAAGCTTGTAGCGCAAACATAAAAGAGGAATAAATTCCATGCGCGATACAAGCTTTCGAAATTATTTATTAATTTAAACTTTAATGCCAAAATAAATTTGTACATAAGGCGAACTTAATGCACTAAAGCATTCTCGACCAGTTTACCTTTGGGTTGAGCAGAAAAAAAACAAATAATGCTACATACATTATACATACATAAATAATATATAAAATATACAATAAATAAATACATACATAAAATAGATGATTGGGTTAAACTGAAATTACAATTCATGAAGATGAGATCATTTGGAGGAAATGGTTATGGACTGATTTTTTAAAAGAAAACTTACTCGACGCTTGCCTGGTCTCTTCAGGCAGAGAGTTCCAGAGCCTTATAGCCTGGAGACGGAAGGAGTCGGAGAGAAAACCAGTTCGGTGAAGAGGGGTGGAAAGAACGGACTTGTTGGAGGAGCGGAGCTGACGTGAGTGCGTAGAGCTGAGAAGATTAAACTGAGACTTAAGATATGAAGGAGAGTTGGGATCATTTAGAATTGAAAAAAGGGTATTTGAACTTTGCATACAATTTTTTTTTTTCGTTTTATTATCTTGTGTTAACGGATTAACGATTAACGTTAACTTGCGTTAAATCTTGCGAAATGTAACGTTTTAACGTTTAACGAAGTTAATTTTTTTATTAACGGTTTAACGATTAACGAAGTTAACTATTTGATTAACGGTGCCCAGCTATGGTTTTAGACAGTAATAAAAGATAGAGTAAATTGTTTTAAAGTACGAATAAGTGTTAGGTACAGTAAGACTGTTAATAATTAGTTTAGTTATTTAAAACTTTATAATAGTAAGTAATAAAAAGAATTACATCTGCATAAGAATTAACTGAAAGTCAAGTCATTTTTATGAATAATACTGTTTATTTGACATAGTTTATATTGTGTGCATTATGACTATGAGGCAGACAAACATTAATTGTTAAGTTGTAAACAATAAGGTATTTATTGACGTTATAATAAAATAAACATATTTTTAAATAATGTGCAATGCCACTGTCACCTTGATGTGTTTTATAGAATATTATTGATTTATTGGCATTACACAGCTGGTATTTCAATTTTTTTTATTGCAAACTTAATTTATTACCTAGTTAAAAAGTAAAAGGCTGTCTACTTGATAAGAAGAAACTAGGTAGACACCGTTAAATTCCTTGAATATTGTAAAAAAATATTATACCTAAATGCTAAATGATCTTTATTCATAAAAATTACGATTAAGAAACTTTGTTTGAATTATTTGTAAAATGGATCTTGAAACAATAAAAAATAGTGTTCAATTTATTATCTGTGTATTTAAAAAAAAATATACATACAGTTTGCATGATTGTTTTTTTATTTTTTTATTATTTTGCTGAACAGAACTAACCACTAAGCACTAAACATAATACTGAACGCACAATAAAAAAAACCAATTAAATGACAAACAATAAAACTGAAAATTCAAAACCATTCGTTATTTTTATTATTATTTTCACATAATTTTTTGCAAGAAACTAAGATCGAATGCCCGTTTGAACAATTAAAACTGTTAAAAAATTACCATAAAATTGTATCACTGTGACCAATTAGTGTAGAAATTGGCTGGAAACTTCGATAACGTATACCGATAACCACGCCTACACGCCTACACATAGTATGATGGAAAATACAGGGTAGTTGGCTTTTCGTCAACTGGTAAACAGGTCCAATAAGGAATATATTATGTTATACTAGCTTTTCCCGCGTGAAATTTTGTTTGTCACAGATCGTCATAAATTATAGCCTATATGTTATTCTGGGTTTTAAACAATAACACTGCAAAGTTGCATCAAAATCCCTTCAGTAGTTTTTGCGTGAAAGAGTAACAAACATCCAGACATCCCAGACTTCCAAACATCCAAACTTTCGCATTTATAATATTAAGTAGGAAGTAGGATATGCAAAGATTTCACATTTCAGTAGCCTTGGCATTTTCAAATCATATGTATTTCTTTAACAAATATAAAAAAAATATGTGTGTTCTAATTAGAACACGTTTCATATAAGTAAGATAGTGTGTGTCATGTGAAAAACATAGTTTCTTCATTCAATATCTTTTTCGTCTCCTTTCCTGTTTTAAAACTTATTTTACAGCAATTCTAGGATTTGACTAATGCATTTATTTATGAACTTAGAGATGCATATTCCTTATTGGCCATTCTGGTCAAAATGTGGCCAAACGATTATCACTTTAAACGACACAATAATCTGTGATAGGCATAAATAGAATTAATCTGCAAAATTTGCCCTCTTTGACAATCTAAATAGTAGAAAAACAGGTTAACATAAGCTTCAGCAGGTGAAATTTTAACCAGACTTACAATAGTTTTGGAATCTTTGGTTAATATATGTCACCGGAAAATAACAAGACTCGTAAGTTGATCAATTTTCTAGGTAGTTGATCAACTCTCGGAAAATAATAAACGGCAGTTGAAATGTACTATTTAACGCATTGAATTTTAGCTAATTGGTCAACTTACGGTGCCTAGCCGTAATTTAATAATTAATATTGCTACAAATAAAATCATCCACAAATGGGCCAATCGTTGCCCAGAGTACTATTTGACGGTAGAATAGAATAGAATAGAATAGAATAGAAAAGGTTTATTGACACAGTAAAAAAGACACAATACAAAAAAAAAAACAACAAAAACACAAAATATGTAGGCTATCAAAAAACAAGTGGTGAGAAAAAACTGTGCCAATAGGCACCCGCTCAGCATTTATCGTGACATGCTCAAAAGGGCAAGTCACGAAGCTGGTCTTCCGCGGACGCCCTTGCTTATTGCGCAACCCTTGGAGAAGACACCGTCTAAAATAATGTAACCGTAAATTATAATTAGTGAAAGTTCGATGTCTCTCCAAGGGGCACGCAACGCAGGGTTGTGTGTATAATTCGGTTACAGTACGCATCAAGAATAAAAAAAAAATACAAATAACTTATCAAAACAACACAAGAGAAGAATAAAAATAAAAAAAACATAACAAGAAACAACAACAACAAAACCTCGAAAATCGAATTATCGATTAATCGCACAGATGATATCGTAAGTATCGTAATAAATTAAAATAAATCGGCTTGACAACTCCAGTGTGTACTAATTATTTATTTAAGGTAATTGGCTGATTATTCCAAAGAAAGACATTCCAAGTAAATAATGCAAAATACTGTTCATCGATAAAGATCGCATTACAGCAACTTTTTAATGCCACGGTTAAATACACGATTAAATACACGACAGCGGTGGCAAAATGAAAGTTCCCAAAGCGGTGTAAAAAAAAAAAAAAAAAAAAAAAACGTTAAAATAAAGAGAAAAAAACTGTCACGGAGAGAAAAAAGGTTACCCAGCAAATTAAATATTCAGAACAGCCATTAATTTTACAAATTTTCGCGAGAGACGCCATTTATGCCATGTGTTTGCCACGTAATAAAGCGAGAAAAGCTCTTTATTATTGAAATTGCGGCAGGCGACAGCAGGAAGAGAGAGAAAATGTCTCGCGTGGATCCACCCCGCTCGCTCGTACCTAGCCCGGCAAACACGCCGCACCGCACTTCCCGGTAAGCATTACCTATCTGATGGTTATTTGGTTCTACGTTCCATTCCAATTGCATAATGGAAGGATTGTTTTAGGGTGCGCCAAAAAGCCGGGGAAACCGCCAGTCGAAGCTCAACCGGACGCTAGAAATTATTTATGCTGGGACACGCCTGCCAACGCACGCGCACGTCGTGTACATCCCCCTGTAAGTGCATCTGCGCCACTCGTCTTTTGCAGTGAGATAAAGTGCTTCCTTACATGAGTTTTAAAGGTGTTTCTGACAAGCAGGGCACGCAATGGCGGGGGCAGGTCGTTCCAGCACCGCGACGCAGCGAATCTGAAGGAGCCTCGAAATGCCACAGTGCGATGTCTTGGAGTAGCAAAGATGTGGGTGCACTGCCTCCTTGGATATCCGCTGTGGACCCAATCCAGCTTTAGGAATAGGTATTTAGGTTTCTTTGTATTAATGACTCCAAACATCAAGGTGGCTAAATGAAGTCTTCTACGTGCCTCCATCTTCATCATATTTGCGGCGTTAAGATAAGGGGTGATATGAGAGCGAGGCGGAACCGAAAAACAGAACCGCACACATGCATTCTGTACTCTCTGGATAAGTCTGGATGTTCTTGACAGAAGGCACGGACCGTAAACAGAGTCGCAGTAATTAAATCTGCTGAGGACCAAGGACTCACAGAGTAGAATTCTGAGTTTCTCGCTCAGGTAGGGTCGCAACTTGTACAGGAGTTTGAGCCGATAGAGACTATTTCTTACACACTCCGCTACATAATTTTCAAATTTCAGATTACAATCCATAACAAGTCCCAGATTTCTGGCTGCGTCAACCCTTGCGATAGGTTCTCCGTCTATATTAATGTTTAGAGTTACATCTTTGAGTTTAGCAATGTTTTTGGGTGTCCCTATAACCAAGAACTGGGACTTTTTTGGGTTAATCTTTAAACAATTTGAGCTGCTCCAGTCAGAGATGCTGTTCAGGTCTTTGTTCACCTTAGCCACAGCAACGGCAAATTCAGCCGGTGCAAAAGAGAGGTACACCTGCAAGTCATCGGCATACAGATGGTGATGACAATTTGCGATAGTGTTAGTGATGTCGGCACTGTATAGGATGTACAGGATTGGTCCCAGAATGGACCCTTGAGGAACCCCGCGAGTAACCATTTGAGGTTGAGATCTCATCGAAGTGCCGTCCACCCTTCTCAACTCCACACACTGCAGTCGCTGGGTCAAATAACTGTGGAACCACTTAACTGAACCATTGTCGAGGCCATAATAGGTTAGTTTGGATAGCAGCAGAGAAATATTAATTGAGTCGAAAGCCCGAGAAAAGTCCAGTAGTGCGAGAATTGTTAGCATCCCCCGATCCTGAGCAACCAGCAAGTTATCGACCACATCCGCCAGTGCAGTTGTCGTGCCGTACCCTTTCCGAAAGCCAGACTGATAACGAGGGAGGATGTCATGTGCTTCAAGATAGTCAGTAAGTTGGTTACACACAACTCTTTCTAATATTTTTGAAAGGCACGGCAAGATGCTTATAGGTCGGAGTTCCTGAACTGTGATAGGCTGACTTGTCTTGGGTAGCGGTCTCACAACCGCAACCTTCCAATTCTTTGGAAATACGCCTTCCAATATCGATCGATTGACCATTGCAGTAATAGCCCCCAGCGAGTAGGGCAAGGTGAGCAAAATCATGTCCAGAGTAAGACCATCACTACCCTGTGCGTTTGATCTCAGACCCCTGATGGTCTTAAGGACTGAGTCCTCGTTAACTGTGTGTAGTGTGAAGGTGGCAGCGTTACTATGCCTATGATGCTCATAAAAGGTCAATTGTGATATTGTAACTCTGTTTTCACCTGGCACATTCAGGAAGTGTGTGTTGATCAGATCTGGGTCATTGAATGATGAAGGCAGGTCATCAAAGTTCTTTTTGTTTGGCAGTATAGTGCTTTTTAGGTTCCTCCAGAGCTGTTTTGAGTTGCTTAAATTATTGTTAATTTGCTTAGTAAAAAAACAGGTCTTCTCACATTCAATTGCATTCAAGACTAGGTACTTCATAGTTTTGTAACTGTTTTTGAGGTCTGAGGTTTTCTGCTGCTGGAACTTTTTGTGATAGTCATCTCTAACACGAATCATTTCCTTGATGGTATCAGTGATCCAAGGATGCGGGGGATGCTTGAATCTACGTGTTTTTATTGGAGCATGTAAGTCCATCAATCCCATGACACATTGTGTGAAGGCCTCCACGAGCTGGTCTACGTGGTCGAGACAGTTAAGTCTGAGACCACTCCAATCGACGGTGCTTAGGTCCCGTTCCAGTTGTTCCAGGACTATGTCCTTGAGAGGCCGGTATGTCACCCATCGGGGACTGATTTTCTCGGCTTTAATCCTGAACTCTGCCGACAGCATGGCGTGCCCTCCCAAATCCGGAGAATGCCTAACTGATACCCGGAGTGCTCGCAAATCTGTGCAAATCACATCAATTAGAGTCTCGCTATGGTCCGTGAAGTGAGTTGGCTCAGTCACTAATTGCTTGAGGTTTTGACTGTGTAAGCATTGCACAAGCTCCCTGCATCTCCCACTGCTCTCATCAAGCAGATCTATATTAAAGTCTCCAGTCAAAATTAGTCCATCCGCCCAAGTGAATGAGGCAATAGACTCAGATACCGCATTAAGAAACAACTCAGGATCCTGCCAAGGTGGCCTGTAAGCTGTGCCGACTACTATGACCTGATTGAGAATGCGTGTAGAAATCCACATCTGCTCTACCGATTCCGTAGTGCTGGGATGAGAACAAGATCTCACATTTATACCTCTCCGTATGTAGAAACCTACCCCACCCCCTCGGCCTCTCCTAATGTGGCATGGCCTCGGGGTATGTCTCAGTCGGTAATCAGTTAGCTTAGGAGCCCTGTCTCCCTCCCCAGCCCTCAGCCAGGTCTCGTTTACAGCCATTATATCCGGAGCCAAGTCATTCATTGCTACTATAAATTCCTCCTGTTTAGTACAGAGAGACCCCGCATTGAAAAAACCGACTAATAAATTCTTTAACCCCAGGCCTGTGATGTTTGTACATTATATAAACAACATTGAACTGCCTTAATGAGATGGTCTTTATGTGTAAATACACTACTCAAATAAATAAAAAAAAATAATTTGAAAAAGTTAATATTTAGAATAGAGATGTAGTCTTTAAAATTATGTTTCTCTTTTCTCAGCAATATCCTACACTGGAACAACCTGTGATAGTGTGAAATTGTATCACCGCTGGAAATTATCAGTACCGAACCAACAACAACGAGACAAAAAAGCAATAAATGAAGCATATAAAACAAATTTTGGGTAAGCCAGTTGTTAGCAAAAGATGATTTGATACTATTGGTTTTACAAAGAATGTGTGACTTAGTAAATATTTTTATTATTTTACAGTCAACCGCCAGTCATTGCGCCGGGGAGCCGAACACCCTCACAACGTCCTCCATAGAGCGCAGCTGGAACACCTGCGCGCCGTCGCCTCTACGAGCGAAAACGCGGCCCCTCCTGGTCCAAGTGTACTTCCACTGGAGACGACGGCACTCCTCCCGAACCCGGTGAAAGAGCTGGCGATTCAGCCGGGTCAGGCGCTCATTGATGAAAACTCTCGCTCCACCCTCGCCGGTGACACCGCGGCGCACACGCGCGGCCTGCAGCAGCTCGTCGCGCAGGCGGCGCGCGCGCCCGCCCGCCTCGGCCGGCGGCGCGCCCACGCGCTCCGCGAACACCACGTCCCGCTCGTCCAGCGCCACGCCCAGCCGGCCGGCGAGCACCGCGACGCTGTGCACGGCGCTCTCCCCCTTCTCCTCCGGGAGCTGGCCTATCTCGAGGTCGGCGAGCAGGGCCTCCTGGTCCCGCTCGTTGAGCTCGAGCCTGAGCTCGGCCACGGTGCGCTCCAGCTGCGCGCTCGCCCCCGGCCCGGGCGCCGCCCCGGCCTCCAGCCGCTGCTCGAGCGCGTCCATCCGCGCCGTCCCGGCCGTGGCGCCGCTCTGCACGGCGAGGTTGATGGCGTGCAGGCGCTGCTCGACGGCTCCGACCCTGTCCTCGCAGCGGGTCACCCGGCCCGTCAGCTTCCGCACCTCGTCGCACACGGCATCGGTCCGGGCGCACACAGCCCTCAGCTCCTCACGCACCTCCTCGCGGAGCTGCCTCATCTCCTCCCGCACCTCCTCTCGGAACTGCCTCAACTCGAGGACCAGCGCGTGGAAGTCCGGCAACTCCACGGTCAAGTTGTGCGCGGTGTCGTCCAGCGGCGGCCGCTCCAGCATGGACACGTCCAGATTGACGGGGCTCACTGCGGAAGCGCCCCTCCTCACGGTGACGGCGTCGACGGCGGCCCGGACCGGCGTGTTCGAGTTGTCACGCTTGGGCTGCGCGCTCACACAGGTGACGCACCGCCACCTGTCCCGGTGCTCGCCGATAAGTGTGCTGTGGTACCGCTGCTCTGTGACCCCGGCACATTCCAGATCATAGTGCAGCCCACACGCGCGGCACGTCAGCACCCTCCGCTTATCTTCGATCCTCTTCAAGCAACCCCCGCAAGTTTTGTTCTTAGGCGACATATTTAGCGAGTGAAATGAATAGTGTGAAAAAGTGACAATAAAGCTTGAGGTAGTGCACTGTGTTTGAACTGAGTTTTTGTTTATTATGAGTTCACCAAGAGCGTCACAAACAACACAGGATGAAGATCAGGGTCGAGAGACCTTTTTCAGTAAGTTTTCAGAACGAAATAATAATTTTAACACTATTTACGAATAATTTACTTAGGAGATGTTAAAAAAGCGTACTGTCACAACAACTTCCCAAAGTACCCTCCGTACGGTACACTATTATCCGTCACTTAATACACTTTTCTCTGATTGGTCGACAGCATTAATTATAAGCATTTAGCAAGTGTTTATTCATAGAGTTACAAACACTTAGATATGTTGTTTTAATATTTATATTTTAGAGATAGGGATATTAAAGTTCGGATATGCTATATAGTTAAATAAATGAAAAATGATTAAAAAATATATTGGAGCTCAGACGTCAGCCGTCCATGACCAGTCTCAACGTGGGCATCATGTATTCGCTGGTAAATTCAGCGTACAATCCGTATCGTTTTATCAGAATGGGATTTTCTTTTTAATATTAAAATTTTTCGTCACCAATATTCATTATATCATATTTTTTTTGCATTATAATATTGCCTATCACATGGTCGCTTACCTAAAGTTTTAGCAAGATTGTACCTATTCTTCTATCATTTGAATAACATTTTGGATTTTTTCACTTGTCCACTGAGTTTTTTTATTTTCTGTATTTAGCCCACTGTAGTACTTTTGTAACTCTGCAGCAAAGTGTTCTCAATCAACAAAATTAGTATTGCTCACTGATTGTTCGTTTATTTCTACCACTACAGACTCCATTTCACTCATCATAAATAAAATGACGCGTTGTAATGAGAATTATTATCAAACAAAACAACAATTGCTAATTTTACTACTGTAAATAAAGAAAAACAAGTACGGACTAGATAGATTTGTTTAAAAGTTTAAACCGGTAATGGCGGCGGCCGGGTGGCGGGGAGCGGTACCTATAAAAAAAGCACGTGAGTCTTTTAACCAATCAACGTACACCTTGCCTTTGTCGGATGATTTAACGGCAAGACGCCGTAAATTAATCAACTTACTAAAATACTTACGTTAAATAGTACATTTCAAATGCCGTTTATTATTTTCCGAGAGTTGATCATCTACCTAGAAAATTGATCAACTTACGAGTCTTGTTATTTTCCGGTGACATATATAAAAACAAACAAATAAGACAAAATTAAATTATTTTTTCACAACACAATACTCTAAATACTAACCCCCTCACTAATAAAACTTACACGCTTGTTGAACAGTGTTTTAAAGTTACGTTTAGTATGGAAATGTCATTTTAAAATAGTGTTCAACAACTGTGTAACTTTTTATTAGTGAGGGGGTTAGTATTTAGAGTATTGTGTTGTGAAAAAATAATTTAATTTTGTCTTATTTGTTTGTTTTTATATATGTCACCGGAAAATAACAAGACTCGTAAGTTGATCAATTTTCTAGGTAGATGATCAACTCTCGGAAAATAATAAACGGCATTTGAAATGTACTATTTAACGTAAGTATTTTAGTAAGTTGATTAATTTACGGCGTCTTGCCGTTAAATCATCCGACAAAGGCAAGGTGTACGTTGATTGGTTAAAAGACTCACGTGCTTTTTTTATAGGTACCGCTCCCCGCCACCCGGCCGCCGCCATTACCGGTTTAAACTTTTAAACAAATCTATCTAGTCCGTACTTGTTTTTCTTTATTTACAGTAGTAAAATTAGCAATTGTTGTTTTGTTTGATAATAATTCTCATTACAACGCGTCATTTTATTTATGATGAGTGAAATGGAGTCTGTAGTGGTAGAAATAAACGAACAATCAGTGAGCAATACTAATTTTGTTGATTGAGAACACTTTGCTGCAGAGTTACAAAAGTACTACAGTGGGCTAAATACAGAAAATAAAAAAACTCAGTGGACAAGTGAAAAAATCCAAAATGTTATTCAAATGATAGAAGAATAGGTACAATCTTGCTAAAACTTTAGGTAAGCGACCATGTGATAGGCAATATTATAATGCAAAAAAAATATGATGCGGCCGGGTGGCGGGGAGCGGTACCTATAAAAAAAGCACGTGAGTCTTTTAACCAATCAACGTACACCTTGCCTTTGTCGGATGATTTAACGGCAAGACGCCGTAAATTAATCAACTTACTAAAATACTTACGTTAAATAGTACATTTCAAATGCCGTTTATTATTTTCCGAGAGTTGATCATCTACCTAGAAAATTGATCAACTTACGAGTCTTGTTATTTTCCGGTGACATATATAAAAACAAACAAATAAGACAAAATTAAATTATTTTTTCACAACACAATACTCTAAATACTAACCCCCTCACTAATAAAACTTACACGCTTGTTGAACAGTGTTTTAAAGTTACGTTTAGTATGGAAATGTCATTTTAAAATAGTGTTCAACAACTGTGTAACTTTTTATTAGTAAGGGGGTATAATTTTAAGTATCTGTTACAGATTTCTTCTTTACATACCAAACTTGTTTTTCTATTTTTATTTCACTAAAGAGGTATATGGGAGGACAATAATTGTTAGCTTTTAGAATAGCTTAATGCTGTTTTGGTTTTGCTTAAATCTGTGAAATCCTTTCCTTTGGTCCTCTAAAATCCTTCATATTAGCAGTTTGTTTGCTTTTAAACATTCCTTGAATAGCTCGGCAAGTAAAAGGTCATAGGTTCAATTCCCACCTTAGGCAGTTCTTTCTTTTTTATCCGTACAGTAGTAGGTATTAACATTTTATCTTCACTATAAGGTCAAGTGTATTTTGATGTTATAGATCCCCTTTATTGTTATAATAATTAAATAAAAAACAAAAGATAAAATCAAACCCAATAAAAAGTAAATTATATTGAAACTAAATGTAAGCTGGTGATCAATATTTTGTCAAATATAAATAGGATAAAAACAGTGATTAAACAGTTAAGTAATAATAATTTACCTAATTATGCAAGGGAAAATTGCTGATATTCGCGTTAAAACCACTTCTATTACAAAATAAACACTTGGTCTCACCAACACAACATAATCAATTTATTTTCATTTTGATACAAAACGTACGCGCTTTATAGGATCAAATACAACGAGTGATCTATGAAAATATCATTGAAAGGATGTAGGCAACGAGATAACTAATATAAATGTTACAAAATACGATAACAACAGTAGGTGTCCACCAAACTTACCGTCATAATGTAGGATTTTTGTCCGCTTCTAGTAACGCTTGCACAAGTCCATCCCTAACTTTAATTTCTCCAGTTTTCAGTATTTATTTTTTATTTGTATTTTTACATTCTTCGAGGTTTTTACAACCACAAAAACATTTTCTCAATCGTTGAAATCGACCGCACAAATTACGAGTTCGCGATCGCGAACGAATGAAAATACGAAATGTCAAGAAAAGATTAAGAATGACATTTTGAAATGAACGAATGTGGCGATTTGTCACTTTCCGTCACTTTATTTCTTCTTCTTCTTTTTTGATGATGTTGGCAATACACGTCGAGGTCGACTTGATTTGTGCCATTTTCAAGTATTTATGTGATACGAGTTATAGCCTGACCAGGAACATAAAAACCCTGGCATAGAGGCGCGTCAATTGCATTTGATAGTGCAACACTGGGTACAGTCGTACCTGTATTAAATTAATAGGCTAACTTTATGTATCAGGATTCAGGATTATAGGCTAATTTAATATTTTCATAAATTAACAAAAAAATATTATATTATAGGTAAACTGGTTTAAATAAATTAATTGAAACCATCAATCGAGCAAGTAGGATTTTATTATTATTCATCAATAATCAAATTCTGAACTTGAATATTCAAATACAATGTCTGCTCATGAACGCTTCAAACTCGGTACTTCTTTCCCAATTCCATAAAATTCAATACTTACAAAGTGACAAAAAACTTTAAAATAGGTAGTTGAAACAAACCACAGCTAATTTTCATAGTTGACTGTACTATACGATAAACATGTCAGTCAATTTGACAACCTTTGTCGGAAACATTATTCAATGAAAATATTGTCCGAACCCTTAGTATTTCTCTTCGACAAATACTTTAACACATTGTGAACCACTTTTCTTTCACGACTATAAAAGATTTTAGCAATTTAATTCACAAAATCAATTGCGCACATTTAAAATAAAGTTTGTTTACACTTTGACAGCAATAGACTGACATGCAAGGTGACATGTCAATGAAGTTTTCAGTTACTGTTGCCATTAAAAGAAATTAGTACCATTAATTTTCCGCAACATGGCGAGGGTTTTTATGTTCCTGTAGGCCTAAGATGCGCGCATCGACAATGACATGATATGATAAGACAATTTTCGATCACGTAGATAATTTTATCATTTTCCCTAACATGGAACCATCGATAGAAAAGTCTATCGACCGCTATCGCGTGATAACCGAATTGTTGCCATATTAAGAAAAAATTGCGTTATTATGTTGGCCAACCTTGAAATATTTTAGCTCATTCGTTCAATCTCGTTCATTCGGCTAAAAACACATATCTTAAAGCAGTGAGAACGTCATTAAAAAAAAGTTATGTCACTTTTGTTGACATTACATGACTGCTTGATTGTATTTGTTTGTGTTTTTAAAATTGTATTTTTATGTTTCCAGTCTTATTTTTAATATTTCTAAAGTACGGAAAATATCAAACGAAGAGATAACCAAGTTAAAGAAAAACAATGAAGAATTCCTAATCATACCGATAGTATTAAAGAATGAAGTCTTCAAAATTAACAGAATAACCGAACTCCACTACCTACCCCATAATGCGAGGTTTACAGTAATTATTCAACTTACATGAAGCAGTCAGAAAGTTTATTGAGATTTGAGAAATAAAGTTACACTCATAAGTAGCAAAGTAAGTACCTAAAATCTAAAATATTAGCTATACTCCGCAGATCTTGATTTTCATAAGTAACAGCACCGGAGAAAAGGAAAAATATCTTTATTCCTACAAATAAGCTTTCACCTTCTTTCCTATATTTATTTCACATAGTTCTTTCACCGTGTAATAATACTGTGATCAATATTTTGTATGTAAACTTAAAATACAAATAGGATTAAGTAAATGTTTCTATTTATGAACTGTTTATGTAATTGTAATATTTATAATTGTGTTTAAATAATATTCTTTCTTTTTTCAGACAGTGGATGAAGAAGTGTGGGATTATGAGTGATTATTTCATTCTAAAGCAGACATAATCAAGTCTTGCTCACTATCATGAAAATTTACAATAACAATCAGCAAGAAAAACTTCAAGGGTACTGGCTAGGCTAACCAATTCATGGAATTCTGTTTGTATTTGAAATTATAAATAGCTATTGTAAAACAAAAGTTTTCCAAATAAAGATTTTGTAAATAATGGTTGAATTATTTTGAAATTACACTGCAATAATGAATTTATTGCCTGCGTCCAGCGCCTTTCTGCTACCATTATGATGTCGTCGGTCCACCTTGTGGGTGGACGTCCCACGCTGCGTATTCCGGTACCCGGCCTCCACCCCAGAACCTTGCTGCCCCATCGGGCAACATGGAAAGCATTGGGGGAGGCCTAAGTTCAGCAGTGGACGTCCTATGGCTGAGATGATGATGAATTTATTATAATGGAATAAATTGTACAAGATTATCATCCTGTCACATTAAAGCCCTTAAAAAAGACCACATGGAGGAATTAGATTGATAGTAATGTGGAATGTATGTATGGTATCACCATCAAGTTATAAAATTAGTAAAATTCATTTATTCTCATTGTTATTATAGCAAGTTTGATTACACATCCCACCCAATGCTAATTTCTGACAATGACCTTGCCACTGTTTGATGTAGACACAAGAAGCTCGGTCACCACATTCCGCCCCATTTTCAATAATTTTATAAGATTATGTACAGATGACAGTAGGTACTTAAATCAAGCTAAACACTGTGGGGTATCTCACGACATTTGCAACTTAATATGTATTGTCTGATGTACTGTTGACTGCCTACCTAAGTAGGTAAGTAATGGTTATTTTACAAGGTAGGTAATGTAATAATTAATATGTGGGTGGGACTGTGGGAGCACTAAGATTTTGCAGCTAGCGATTATAAACTGTCGCAAGATTCGCCTCACACTGATAAACTCTTGAACTAGAACTCAATCTCCACCTAGAAGTAAAAGTATCACAAAGGTGCTAGATTCCTTTCTTTGAATTTTACTAGCCTCAAATTAGTCGTAAAATGTCATTTACCATTATAAATGATAAATAAATAGAGTTAAAGTAGCTTGCAAAAAAGTTAATCTCCTATCGTCTTGCTATCGTGGGCAAGGATCGAGGACGATAAAAACACCACATCCTATCCTATCGTGATGTCAAAATATGATATATAGATGACCCACGCTGAACTGTCCCGCCAAACTCAATGACAGGGGGGCGCTACCATCGTTCAACTATATGGTTTCCAACATGGCAAAAATCTGAACCAGCGATCCGGTATTGACAGTGGCGCCCCACTGTCAATGTCATCGACAGGACAGTCCAGTATTTTGGAACTATAGTTAGCGCTTCATGTTAGGGCTTGCCAGGTTTATCACAAAAAAAAAAACAAATCTATCACTATCACATTTTGACAGATGACATGATAATTTTCGGGGTGCCATGTTAGCGCCGGTAGATAAAACGATATAGTGACGTCAAAATCGATATAACGCCGCGATAGCAGTTTATCACGGCGCGCATCTTAGCCCTGCTGGTCAGGCTATACAAAATGAGATCAATTTTAATTTTTTAATTTTTTTTTTATAATGATAATAATGATTAAGGATGATTGATGATACCCCTTCCCACCCTTTGAGTCTCAGTAAAATTGTGGTGCTTTACTGAAAGACCTCCTATGGACAACTTGAGAGAACCAGAAGAATCACGATGCACTGTTTTGCTTCACTCGCCCACACTCATGCACGTTCACGAACACTTAATGGTTAATAATCCACCATTATTACACATTAATAGTCGCCCAAACACGAATTTGAGGAAATAAAACAAAACCGCTAACATGACGCTTCAGATTCCCGCCAAGAAGTCCCACTTTATTTTTTATAATCGTTTCTATCGGGGCACTGAGCCCCGATTGCGCTAATTTTTAAACGTCTCCAATTCATGGGCGCTTCTACTCCAGTTGCGCTTCGTTTTTCATTCCAGCTGAGGTGCAAATTCGGTATCGCGGTAAAATTCACGCGCAAACAAAGACAAAACAACGAATTTAATCACTTTCCATTATAAGTCCGAAAACCTTTTTTTTTTTCACTAAAACACAGCAAATGTTCGTGAAGGCGTTTGAGAAAAAGTAGCTTTCTTTCAGCTTTTACACAAAGAAAAAGAAGCAGTTGCGTTTTGTTTTCGTTTGAACTAGCTGTCAAAGCGACACGAATTTGTAATTTTCGTTCCTCGTCTAGTCGCGTTGTAGTTGAAAATATTTAGCGCAATCGGGGCACTGGCTATCTGACCTCTAACTGCCGAACGCCCAGAATACAATATTATAATGCTGTTAACATTGTTGTTATTATCTTGACAAGACTTACAAGTAGGTACAATGGTAGTAGCTAGCCAGGCGGATTTAGAACAACAATAAAACCGAACAGAAAATCTACCTCCACTATAAATCGAACTCGGGACCTCAAATGCCTCAAGCTCTAGAGATTGTAGACCACAGAGGCGCGCATAGGCGTACAACCGCCTGTGTTGTTCATTGTTGATCCTTTCATGGAGTTCGGATGAAAGGATTTCGAAATTCAGACGCGCAACGAAAGATGAGGCGAATACGTAGGTAGGTCTCACAACGAAAAAGACAGAACATGAGAGACAGCTTTCACGTAAACCTTGGGTTAAAGATCCAACTAGGTTCAGTGATGCACCTTGTATGTATTACTTTGCTCTATGCTTGGACCCTTCTTGGACCCCATTTCCACCACAGATGACAATTTCCACCGTCGAGTGACTTATGCCACATTATGCGGCAACACTGATATAGTTCCAAAATACTGGACTGTCCTGTCGATGACATTGACAGTGGGGCGCCACCGTCAATACCGGATCGCTGGTTCAGATTTTTGCCATGTTGGAAACCATATAGTTGAACGATGGTAGCGCCCCCCTGTCATTGAGTTTGGCGGGACAGTTCAGCGTGGGTCATCTATATGCTGTCTGTCTAAAAAAAGTAACTGTCAGTCAGCCATATTTTAAATTTTGCTGTGAAGTGTTTTTCAGCGTAGTAGATCATTTTGTTAATTTTTCTGTTCACCTTTTATGTTTATAAATGCTAGTCATCGAAATAAACATGTATTTTTAGTGTGGAAATGCAGTAGGATGATAGTTAGCCCCTCCTACTCGTAATCAGTCGTAGGAAGTCTATCAACATGTCGCGATCGGGTTTTTGTTATGCTTTCATTTTGATAAGTTTGATTCAATATGTTTCCGCGCACCAGAAAGGATATGCAGAACTGTGTAAAGATAAGAAGACCCAGAGTTTAAGCTGCAGCACACAGGTATGTGAGTTGCCGAAGTAATGAAGCTTTATTTTGCTCGAGTGTTTTCACTTTTCTAGCTACGTCAAACTTATTGATTTTTGTAGCATTACGTGTTGTTTTTCAATTCTATTGGAACGAATTCCCTGAAAGACGATAAATATAATGCATTGATAACACACTTGGTATACCATAATAATATAGCTCTGAATCTAATGTTATTGATTTATTTTCCTTAAGTGTTATCATTGGAATTTAAGTTCAAAAACAACCTACATTATTATTGTTAATATAATAATAGTAATGAATAATACAATTAAATAAGGAATATGCATCGATTCCAAAAGTTAATAAATTGTGTATAAATAGAATTTTGACATTTTTGTTAAAGAAAAGCACAGATTGATTTGATAATGCCAAGGCTACTGATATGTGATATGTACTAATAAACAAACCATGCATATAAAGCCACGATAGCCGAACGGTGAAGGGGTCGGACTGGCCGACTCGTGATCCGGGGAACGCGGGTTCGGTCCCCGCCGCCGCTCGACTATTGTGGTGAGCTCACTCGTGACACAAGCATATTTAGCTTAGTACGAGGGGCTAACGGGAATATTAGTAATTTGTGTAATAACAAATTACTAATAATCTTTTTAAAAAAAAAAAAAAAAAAAAAAAAAAAAAAAAAAAAAAAAAATTCCCTATTGCCAAAAATTTGTAACTATTAGTGTCATAGTATTTATTATTATGTTCAAATACTTTTTATAATTTACGGCTACAGTTGGCAGACCAGCAACGGACTGAAAGAGATGTCTGTACGGTTGAGCATTTCTCCTCGGAGAGCCCGGAATGCAAGAACATGGATTTTGGGCCGATAAAACCCAATGGGAATATCGGTGGAGTCAGTCTCAAACCGTATATTTTGACACAATACACATCATTTAACTTCACAGTACTTAACATTACGTTTACCAACATTAAATGGAAAGGTAAGCTTGAAAATATTTTAACTTTTTTAGTAATCAATTTATTGTCTTATCTTTCGTATGTCGATAAACAGTTGAGCACCTTCATCATAATCACTACCTACTCGTGTTATTACAATGTAAAAATTGAAATTTGGGAGAATTATTTAAACACATTTTCTCATTTACAGAAATGAAGTTCCGTTTCCAACCGACGACTTTCCAAAACCGCCATTGCCGTAACATTGTATTATCGAACGATGTCACCATCGACGACCGCTCCATTCTCTACTATGATTGTTACTGGTCTCACACGGATGGAGACTATAATAACACAAGCCACATTCTTGATTTCGAGGCTACAAGTGACAAATCAGTCAGTAGGGGCCAATACTACTTCAATATTCCGAACATGCAGATGCTAAGTGAGTTTCGCTCATTTATCAAACTACTGTAAATTAATCCATGCACAAATAAATACATTGATTGAATTTCTCTGAAATTCCTCGAAAACAATAAATTTTATCTTAAATCAAGTTGTTATCTTATGATAAATAAATAACTTACCCACTCTGTCAATTTCTAGGTCCTTTTATAAGTGAGAATGAATGGAAACCGTTCCTGTACATAGAGATCTTGCCAAGCGATCTAAGGCTCCATATAATGCCACCGCCAGCTCAGCTTCAGATATTAGGGTACAAGATCGAAGTTAGAAAGGGCTGTATGAAGGGCACGCCTGTATCTGACTGCAGCGATGAGCTGGTCAAGCAAACAACGCTTACTTTGAAAAACAACACCCAGGTAAGCATTTACTAATTTTGTGTTGTTCTCACCATGTTTGTGTATATTTTTACTAACTTTAAACCAAATTTGTAAAAAATTTCACTACAAAAGTTTTTTTTAGGCTGAGTTGCATTATATTTAAACCGTAACTATAACCTACTTAATTAAACCTATAAGGTAATTTTTGTATGGTTTCACAGACTTTTAACGTTATACTAAGATGGTATAACCCATCCTAAGTTCATAAATAAACATAAACTTTTTACGTAAACAAACATTTTCACAGTAGTGTTAAAATAATATCAAAAACTCAATTTATTTACAGGAAGTTACATACAACTACTACTTTCTGGGTCAGACCGGCTATTATTACTTCGTAGTCACACCCCTGCATAGCCAATGTTCTTATTCAGAGAACAAATGTACGGTGGTGGCGAGTCCTAAGATTGCAATAAGTGAGTATTCATGATTTTGGGTTCACACGTAATATGCCTCAAAATTTTTTGTGTATTGTTTAAAGTAGACAGTTATGTGATGGATTTTTTTTGTATGATATCTGTATGTTTATTACATGGATTATTTTTCTTCAAAACCTGTGTTATTTTAAATTGTTTAGAAATATGTTTTCTCCAGGGGGCTCGGTCCTGGGTCGTCTCGCTGTTTACTTGGGCCTCTAAGGTCTTTATTTATTTACTATACTATAGTCTGGTCCGTGAGCACGTAGAATTTTGTCCAACGACCCCTAGCTACCCATCCTTATCGCTCGCGCGTAATTATGTTGCTATCGCGCTCGCACACTCACTGCGGGTGCCAGTCGCACAGTCGCGACTGCAATATAATTACGCGCGAGCGATAAGGATGGGTAGCTAGGAGTCATTGGACAAAATTCTACGTGCTCACGGACCAGGCTTTAGTATAAATGATTTATTAAATATTTTTCATCATTACAGCTCACGAGCAGAAGACCCTGAACATCTGCATAGCGAGCGTGACGGCGCTGGTGGTGGCGACCCTATTCGGGTACTACATAGCGCTGCGGTTCATCCGCCGCTTCTGGTGCAAGGACTACAAGATGGCGTTAGGTACGTTCACTTTTATCATAGTTCTTGCAGTGGTAAAGTCTGTTCACCGAGAGTTGATAAAAAAAATTGAATATCAGAGGTTCTGAACTCATTATAAATTGCGGCCCGCTAATTATTTTTGTCGATATAATGAAAAAGTTGGTAGATTTTTTGGCCTGGATTCTCGGCTCGGTTACAATTTAATTTTGGACTATCATTTATAACAATGTTCTAAAAATACCAATTATCTACCAAAATCTACTAAACGATTTCGCACTACTAAATCATCGTTCTCTTTGCCTCAAATCTACCAAAAAAGTTGAAATCTACTAAAAGTGGTCACGCTGTGGCCGCCGCCGCCCGCCGGCCGGGGCGCTTGACGACAGCTGCGTGGCTCGCACCATGGTACTCAGTGCGCGTTGTGACTTGTGACAAACGACGCCCGCCATACAGAATGCGATAATTAAGCGATAGTCGCTATTGCAAGACATTTCATAATATTTATCAACTCTCGGCGAACAGACTTTAGTGTGAGTTTACGTCAAACGCATTCGATGTCGACTGCATAAAAAAGTGACATTCAATGTATGACGGATTGTACAGCGCCTCTAGCGGAAACTTTCAAGAACTAAAATCTTCATATATTTTTTTAACGCGCTCGTTAGTATGATGTAAACTCACACTCAACCCTCTGTACTATAGTTTCCAAGTATGGGTATTTTGAGTATCACTTTTCAATTTTATTTGTGGGAACAAAAGTGAGTCGCACCTTTGGTAGAACAAGGGTGAGTTTAGGGGGCCCTGGGCTAATACTACTTAGGGGCTCACCTCTTTCGCATTATCGTCGTATTTTTTATTTTGACTTGACTTAGCTGGGGGCCCCTTAAATTCACGGGGCCAATGCCATATGGTAGACCGGCCCTGTATTTTACGTTACTGATCAGTAATCCTTGACCGCAGACAACGAAATCCCGGCTCCAACGAAAGTGCTCGTGATATACTCGCCGGCCAGCCGCCTTCACGCGGAATGCGTGGCAACGTTCGTGGCCTACCTCAAGTCGGAATACGGTTTCGACGTGATGTTCGACGGAGACATCGCTGCGACCAGCCACGGCGACCCCTATATCTGGGCCGAGGAAGCAATCCAGCTTAGCACCCACGTCCTATACATCGTCGGACCGGCCGAAGAGAAAAACCTGTACAACAACATCTACGAAAAACCCATCGGAGCGCACAAGGATGTCGACGTCCTACTCCTTTCCATGGTCAAAGCGTTCAAAACGTCCCGGTGCCCCAAAGACGTTTCCAACGTCTTCTTCGAATACTCAACCGGGACCGTACCCATCGAAACGAAACACGGAAAAGTATTCTTCCTGCTGAAAGACTGGCAGAAACTCATATCGCATCTGTCGAAGAATCTCCTCCCGAAGAAAACCATCATGCGGACGGAGAAAGGCAGGTGCTTCTTGGATGAACTCACCAAAGCGAAGAAAATGCTCGGAGGGAAATGTGATAATGTGGGAAAGAGCTTGGTTTAAATGCGAAGGCGTTGTTATAGGAGTTAGTTTAACCTGGAGTTACCCGGGGATGTGAAGGAACAAAACGCATGCAAAGTTTGAAGACTGTCGGTGACGTGGCAAGTTGTTTAGTCTTATTTGAAATGTAAGATATCATTTGATATAAGGAGCATATTTTGTTAAATATAAATTATCATATTCAATATAATCAGAAACATTTAATTACAGATATAGTCATAACTCATAAAATTGTTAGCAATTAATTTTTCAAGTAATAGTCAGCAAAATGTGCTCCACAAAAAAAGGAAATAAAAATGTTATTTATCAATGTAATATTTTTGTGGATATTTATAATTGTTGTCAATGTGACATTTCCCCAGTCTTCAAAACTGTACTGTGCTTTAGTAATGTAAATAGAATTTTGTACCTACAAATTTCTTTATGTATTTTATGTTTTTCTATTCACCTCTTTCTGTGAATGAGGATATCTTTAAATAACACACAACCATGAATAAAAATAACTAGATGTGATGTTATTGAACTCAGTATTCATGTATGAAAAAATGATAATAATGTCTCACATCTAATTATTATTGATGTAACGCACATTTAATTTTCTCTTGCACTTAACAATTTGCCAGCGCGAATCTAACGAGGCATAATTTATATCGACATTCCATATAAATGTTAAATTGAATGTGCCATAAGAATCTAAATGTGATCTTCTTACTAAATGTTGCAATCTTTCCGCACGCTGGCATGGTCTGGGGACGTAGACTGCCTTTTTCGTTATTACGTATTTTGTATTCTTAAATTTTTAGTTCCAGTTCTTTTTGTTATTTTAAGTTTAGAAGTATTCCTCGGTATCCTTGAAGTTTTTTTTGGTTGCATTTAAATAGTACACCAATTTAAAATGACTTCTAGACTTTAGCGGGGTTACTCAAAATATCCGAAGTTTCGAATGTTGCCATCCCTCTCACGCAAAGCGAGATGGCAGTGAATGACGGTGACGGCATGATGGAATATTATTGACGGATCAAATAAATGTGAATTCATCTTTATTTGCACTTGTAAAATGCAGCCGCGGCTTATGTCTTTTCAAAGAGATTATATATTTTTTTTATAATTATGTTTTTTATTCTGTTTAGCCTAGGCGCAGACCACCGGCTTTTAGTTGGCCGATAGTTTGGGTCAGGCCGTGTCGACTTTGTAGGCAACACCGTGGATTTTCTTTTCTATGGAGTCGCCATTCTTCTCGTCAGAGTAAATATTTTCTTTGGTTTGGGTCGGGCGTTTAATGAAAATTCTTCATACAAATTAAAATCGGGCCCAACTATCGGCGGCCGACTAAAAGTCGGTGGGCTTATTGTTAACCCAGATTCATGTACGTGCAATATTCATTGTTACACTTCGCCTATACCTTGGCTTGACCAACTTTATAAAAACCGTCAAAATCTTTAGGTGTCTCACAATTTTGAAAATGTAATGGAACAACCAATGAATTAGTATAGTCTCTAATATTTAACTTGTTGATCTCAACTGAAAACTGTTAAACGTGTGTTCTATCATTAATACAGGACTTTCAATTATTAAGCTCAATATATACCTTGTGATGTATTTTTATAGTAAAGTCGTACATATTACATTTCTGACTTTTATTTCAGACCTCCCTATGCCGGCCCACTTTGTTCTTATGGCGCAGGTACACTATGCGGGAAATTAATCGAACAGAAGCGCGAACACTAATATCGAAGTATGGGCGCGCATAATAGCAATATGAAAGCACGGTTAAAATAACATACTTGCTGAAAATCATTGAGGGATGCATAGCCCCACCGTAGTATTTAATCATCAGTCAGGCTAATGTCAGTTTACTGCTGGTTATAAATAATGCCGTTGCCACTTGTCTCTTCTTGTAGGTATGTCTTGCTTTTTACCAAGTACTTACAGATTAAAAAAATAACGAATATATTTTCATTGGTTTATTATCACGATAATATATCATTATAACTTTGGAATGTTGTACCCGATTAGAGTTGAAAATTACGGAATGTTGTTTCGTTTTGGTAAGAAAATAAGTTTTCAAGGTAACTTTCCGGAAACATTCCTGAAATGTACCAAATTACGGTAATTTAAGTAATTTTCCAAAACGATAATTTTACTTTGTATCATTCCATACAACGAAAAGGAAAATACTTTTTCCAGCCAATAATACATTCTATTAGTAATAGGAAAACATTTAATGACGTTTTATTCATCAGATGGACGAAACCTATCGATAGTTGTTTAAAAAAAATAGAAATTGTGAAAAAAAAAAACAATTTAAAACTTCCTAAATTGGAAACTTTCAGGTACCTATCTTTCAGAAAACTTTCCTTCAAAAAGGAAACTTTCCAGGTAATTTTCAACTCTATACGCGATCATACAACTCACATCTTTTATACTAAAATAGCAGGTAATTACAACCAATGTACCATCCAATTTTACATCAAGAAAAAATATGTTACAAGTGAAGAAAATTAAAATTATCATAAAATCTTACACCGAATGGCAAACAATTAGAAATAACAAAAGAAAAACCAAAACTACTTACTTTATAAACAATAAAGGAACAATGACATTAAACCATGATTACAAATAAATGATAAATGGACAAACGATGCTTTTTTACTTTAGGCAGGACTTTCCAAACCGTGCAAATAAAAACATTTTTTTTTTAAATTATTAGTAATAAATCGTCTTAACAAAGAAAAAAAGCATCGGATGCTTTCAAAAACGAAATTATTTACAATATTAATTGTTACTATTGCACTAAGACTATTTGGTATATTACGTCGCAACACGAAATGTATTTTAAAATGTTAATGAAGGGCTAACATACAGCCTCGTGCACATAATATACAGTGAATAATTATTAACATAATACGGAAGGCAAAAATGTAAGTCCACTTTGCGAAAAATCATATAACCAAACACGTCAAAAAGAATCATCATCATCAAATTATTTATTAATTTATGTATGTTTATAACGCAATAAACATAGATAAATTAATAAATGATTTTCGTTAGAAGAGTTTTCGTATCAAATAACATAGTTAATATAATAATTATTATAAAAATGCTTAGCAATTACTGATTATACGGTGAGATCTATACAACTACAGTGTAAATTATACATATAACGACATTCAAGAGATCGAGCAAATTTAGACGTTTTAAAGAGTGGTCGTTAAATGGAGTGACACGGTAAAGGGGATAAAAAACAAGGTAAACCAACAAAGTCAAGAAACGACGTTCCAAGGGGTTTGTCGTTATATTGAATAAAGTTATAAAAAAATTAGTAACGTTATAAAGCAGGGGTGGCCAACCGGTCGATTCGACTATTAGTCCAGTCGATCGTGGCAAGGCAATAAATACTACATGATTGTGTACTGTAAAACTATGCTGTTTCATTAAAATATTTAAGAAGTAAATGTAAGTGGTAGATAGCACAGGGTTTCGTTAGTACCTAAACAGTAGGTTCTATGTCTAATCAAGTTCGCCACCCCTGTTATAAAGAGTTTACACTGTATTTGTGTTACGTCACACGCATAATTTATCAATATGATGTTTCCTAAAATCACATCTCGCCTGGATTTCAAATAACTTGATACGTTTAAAATTCAGAGCCCGCCAAGCGAAAGGCGTGGGTTTTAATTTCTCACATGTGAGCTGTGGCAAAATTATTTTTTTAAATATAAATATGTAGTGTTTTTCATCAAAAAGTCGAAAAAAAAAAGTTCTTTCTATGGTTTACTGAGCCATTTGTAAATAAATAGTCAGCGTCAAATACACTCAGCGGCACGGAATTTGGCCCAAGCCTAAACAACCAGATATGAGGCCAAATAGGTGTTGTATACCTAAGTTTCGTGTGACATGTTAACAGAACATTTGTTTTTGTTATTTTAAGAGGCTAGATTCATAAAAAAATGCGTCTGTTTAACTTATTTGACTCTAGCAACGCATTTCGTTGTTGGAGCGTAAAAGTACGGGTAAGTTTAAATTCGATATTAAATGTTGTAAGGGTTTGGCGTTTTGTTTTTTGTTATTAAATTAATCTTAGAGTTATTCTCGGTTCCATAATTTGAGAATAATGCCCATTACTCCAGCTCAAGTTACTCAAATAGTGTTGCTTAGAAGTCAAGCGCGTATGCAGCGGGAGATGGCTGAAACTTTCAATTTATGGCGTACAAACTTGAGATACACGTTAAAAAAGCATGAACAGACCGCCTTTTACACAAGAAGACCAAGAAGTGGGGAATTAAGGTGTATGTCAGCGCGCGATGACCCGATTATCGTGCCTGGAATATCAAGAAATCGGGTTCTCACTACGTTTGAGATACGCCAGCGTTTACAAACTGCAAGCCCAGTGAATGTCAGTGAGCACACAATAAGAAGAAGGATGGAGGATCATAACCTGCATACTCGAAGACCAGCTCGAGGACCAGAACTTTTCCGATACCTTCGCGAAGTGCGACTTACGTTTTCTAGAGAACTCTTAAATTAACAAAAACAAATGTTCTGTTAACATGTCACGCGAAACTTAGGTATACAACACCTATTTAGCCTCATATCTGGGTGTTTAGGCTTGGGCCAAATTCCGTGCCGCTGAGTGTAGTTCGCGACACTCAAAGTAGACAAAAAATTCGCAACACGTCTTTGTTACAACTAATAATAAGGTTGTGTCACGTTGTGTTGTCCACTTTTTGGCCATTGGGTGTCACGACGAATTTCATGCTGACTGTACCATTTTCTGACTGCGATCAAAATTTCTTAAATGTCATGGCCGTGCCACTACAATATGACCATCGCCCGTATCCACAAACGATGCTTGCGTGAAGTGAAGCAGCAAATCGAACACACAGCGTTCAATCTGTGATTGGTTCGTGTGTCACCCTGTGCGTCCACGCGCACTGTGAGACCTCAAAGTAATGTTTGTGAATACGGGCGCATATCTCGCAGGGTGGTAGAAAATGTATTTCTTTCTCCTTATGCGCAGGAAGATCATATGTCATTTTGCGCCTCGATCACCACCCTCCATCAGTTTTATAATTATTATAATCCTCTAAATGTTTTTCGTACTGAGCCTTGGCCTGCGCCGCTTTTTCCTCCCAAACACTTTTGTCTTCCATTGCTCTCCAAATTTCTCCTCCTTTCCGAGCGATTTCGGTCACTTTTAAGCCAGGATTATCGGCTTTTATTTGTTGCCTTGCAGACTCTAACCAAAGCATATAAGCTGACATTGGGCGCTTTGGTTTTGTTAGGTTAATTTTTTCCCTGAAGACAAAAACATTGAAATAATATTGGTAAAGATACTCACACCAAAAGAATATTAATTAAAGTTAGAGTAGGAGTTTAATTATAATGTAATATTTTGATTTTTTGTTGAAACTTGCAAAGGTTACTGAAAAATTAAAATACACAATTTATACGATAATAATGTCAGAATATAAAACAGATAGGTATAAGTCATTTGTTTATACTAAGCGAGTGTAGTTGATCACAATACCATAAAAAATAGTCAAGTTATGTGTAATAATATTCAAAATGGAAGCCATTATATTATTATGCATACAAAAATAACTGTTAGGAGGGTAATCGATGTTGTAAGACTTGTAAGGTTATCCATTGTTTATGGGACACCCTGTATGAAGAAGGAGAGAAGTTACATTTACACATTGGTTTTAATTTGAAGTCAAAATACATGTAATTTTTCACATGCTATGTTTATAGTATAGTTATATTTTAATCGCAAATGGTATTCTGTTTTTTAGTTTACTCAACATCCCAAAAACAGAAATAACGTTTTTGCATTTTATATCTTTAGTAGTAACGTCAAAGAGAGAGATATCACTAAACAATATAAATAATTATAAAATGTTACATATAAAAATAAATAAATCTATACACATTTTATACGTTATAAATTATATACATAATTGCCTTTAGAACACATAATATTTTTTGAACTTTTAAAATAAATATTATAAAAAATTACATTCTTTTCACGTGCATTCGAGTCGGACTTAGATGATGAGATATTATGCAATGCATGCAAAAATAAGCAGTTTCTTTGACGTTAATTAAAATGATAATGTATAATTAGAGACATTCACATTAATGCAATTTCAGAAGAACGATTGTCCCTCAATTAAAATATAGATGAATTCATATGTCAATCAATTTTTGCTAAATAATTGTACATTTTATGATTGCCATGTGAACACATTCGTTCAGATAATAATACAAAAAAATGTTATAGGGCGTACGCGAAAACTCGCGCGAGCGTACGCAAGCGTGTTTTAGCGTAGGGCCCATAAGTGCGCTTTCAGATTTAGGCTAGGCGCAGACCACCGATTTTTAGTTAGCCGATAGTTGGGTCAGGCTGTTGATCAGTATGGAGATGTATGAAAGTGCGCACATTACACAGATTTGGTATCGGCCGATTCTTCATACAAATTAGAATCGGGCCCAACTATCGGCCAACTAAAAGTCGGTGGTTTGCGCCTAGGCTTAGGCGAATTTAGCAGATGCGCTGCCGATAATTTCGTATTATATGACAGCGAATGCCTTCACATTATACAAAAGCTGCTATCGCGCTTCTGACGGCCTAATGTGAAAACAGTTTATGGGTATATGACACCATCAACCAATTGACGTATTTATGAGCTGTTCAAATGCGAGGTTCCTATAGATTTTGTGGGGCAGATGACGTCACTATTTGTATTGACAAGTCTTTATTAATTTCAAAGCAACTAAAAATCTAAAACAGTTGATTTTATTCCAGAATAATGTTGTATTTAAGAAAAGTTGTGGAATTAAAGATCAATAGAACACACTTTATTGTACACCACACAACACAAGGAAGAAAGAGAAAAAATATACAAAAGATACGGCACAATTTAGGCGCTCTTATCGCCATAAAACGATGTATTCCAGACAACCTAGAATTATTTCTACCCAAATGGTGTCAAATACCCAAATGTTATATGGATGCAAAAACCTAGGGTAATTACTATTACTTATGTTAACACAAAGTATACTATTTGCACTACATCAACACTAAAACTGTCATGACACACCACTACACAAGTATTAGGCGATCGCGGTCGGTACCACGCGGTACTCTTCATGTACTGTGAAAAGAAAAATTATACGTTACTATAGTCTGGTCCGTGAGCACGTAGAATTTTGTCCAACGACCCCTAGCTACCCATCCTTATCGCTCGCGCGTAATTATGTTGCTATCGCGCTCGCACACTCACTGCGGGTGCCAGTCGCACAGTCGCGACAGCAATATAATTACGCGCGAGCGATAAGGATGGGTAGCTAGGGGTCATTGGACAAAATTCTACGTGCTCACAGACCGGGCTTTAGCTTCCTACGTTTCAGTAGCAAAAACTGTGCGTCAGATCGGTTGTGATTATTAGTAACTTAATTCTTAACTAAGAGTTGTCAAGTGTTTGTCTGTCCTTGGACTTTGCCATCTTATTACAAAAAGTTAAACTCGTATTGATCACTATAACGTAAACGAACTTAAGAGGCTGTCATAGCCCGACGGATTAGCAAGCTGAAGTGGCAATGGGCAGGGCATAGTACGCAGAACTGATTGCCGATGGGGCAGCAAGGTTCTGGAGTAGATCACTAATTCATTATCGTTCGTTCGTTTCAGCCAAACGACGTCCACTGCTGGACAAAGGCCTCCCCCAAGGATTTTCACAACGACCTTCACCAGATCGTCGGTCCACTTAGTGGGGGGTCTGCCCACTCTACGTCTTCTGACCCGTGGTCGCCATTCGAGAACTTTTCTACTCCATCGGCCATCAGTTCTGCGAGCTATGTGCCCCGCCCACTGCTACTTGATTTTAGCAATTCTGCGGGCTATGTCGTCATTTGGTTCTCCTGTGGATCCCTCTGATAATTCACTGTAGTTTAAATTTAAACGGAAATGTCATTTTCAACCAGTGTTCGTGGAGCTTTTAACTTTGTAACTGTAGACTCACATGATCTCCAAACTGCTGTCGCTGTTTTTGGTGGCCTGTTCACCCTCGCTGGAATTAGATCCTGACTCGGAGCGCTGGCTGCGGCTCCTGTGAGTAAGGATGAAACGATACGAGTAAAATACAAGTACATACTGGATATTTTTCTACGATACCAAGTAAAGTCCGGTCGCCGAGCACATACAATTTCGATCAATGACCCCAAGCTACCCGTCCTTATTTCTCGCGCGTAATTATATTGCTGTCGCAATCGCACACTCATTGCGGCCGCCCGTCACATAGTCGCGACAGCAATTAACGCGCGAGTGATAAGGATGGGTAGCTTGGGATCATTGGACGAAATTCTATCTGCTCGGCAAGATTATTTTCATAAACTCTTACTTTTTTTTTAAAGATTATTAGCAATTTGTATTGCACAAATTACTAATAGTCCCGTTAGCCTCTCGCGTTAAGCTAAATAAGCTTGTGTTACGAGCTCACCACAATAGTCGAGCGGCGGTGGGATTCGAACCCGCGTTCCTCGGATCTCGAGTCGGCCAGTCCGACCACTGCACCGTTGGGCTATCGTGGCTACTTATTAATAAAGAATACCAATACTTGTTGTTAGTTTTCCAAGAATAGACACGTACTCGTAAGTATCGATACTTTTAATTGATATACCAAGTAAGTATATCGATACTTGACGACGATACTGTATAAAAGTATCGATACATCAATGGTGTTACCTGTGAGGTTTCTTCTTCTCTTCGGGCGCGGCTTCTGTAGAGGTGGCCTCTTCGGACTGCCGCTGCCACGCCGGTATGGACGGCGGATCGGGACGCGTGTTCAGAGAGGGGAACTGGTTTCTAGTGGATGGAAATTTTTGATTGTTTTATTTTTTTTAGGGAAACTTACAGCTAAGTAAATTCGGCGTATACAAGTTGCTAATAGATATTCATGGACGAGAGGTGGGAGTTTTTATAAAAACTCGTCTTCTTGCACATACAAAGGTCTTAAAAATCCCCTTACTATAGATCTAGCTCGTAACTGAGCATATTGACATTGATATTATGCCGAGAGGTCCCTGTTTCGAGTCGGCCCGTTTGGTGTAGTGGTTCGAAACGGACTAATATGCCGAGTGGTCCCGGGTTCGATTACCGGTCGAGCAGAAATTTTAATTATGTATTATGAGGTAACGAGATTACAAATCTAAAGCACATCTGAAGTCTCGATGACGATTGACGCCTCAAAAACACGCTCCCGTGCCGTTCCAATACCTCAGGCAGTAATTAAAAATACACTCATGTTTTCTTTTCAACCGACTTCAAAAAAAGGAGGAGGTTCTCAATTCGACCCGTATGTTTTTTTTCTATGTTTGTTACGCGATAACTCCGCCAATTATGAAGCGATTTGAACAAATCTTTTTTAGGCGTATAGGTAATACCTCAAGGGTGGTCCCATTTAAATTTAATAATAAAAAAAACAACCCCCAAGGGTGGAAAATTGGGGATGAACTTTTTTATACGCAATATCTCCGCCGATTATGAACCAATTTGAACGATTATTTTTTTGTTGAATAGGTATTATTTGTGTTCACGCATTTGAAGTCGGTTTTATTTTTTTTAAAAAGTTATGAAAGTTTTGAAAATGATGAATTTTATCAACGAGACAAAAACGGTACAGTAGTACACAATTAATAAGGCTCACCGATGTACCTGCGCAGAAGACGAATTTAAGTAACGCGGGAAATGCTATTGACCAATCGGGATACTCCACGCACGGCGCGTCTTCTTCCTGTGCCGGTATTGGTCCGTCGCCGCGTCATGTTTGCGCGCGCTGTGACACATGTTAGTCAGCCGCCATACTCTAGAGTGCGTAGACGCGTTGCAGACAAAAGTACACTTAGTGGCAAAAAAAAGTGTTTTATTTTTGTGAGCCTCCAATCTCCATACATCTACACATTCACAATTCATTCATAGATTCAGCATTCACTCTTCTCACATTCGGAAATTCAAATATTTATTTATGCAAATATTAACATTTCTAAATTATGGATTAAATACATCCCACAAAAATAATCCTACTAATATTATAAAATTTGCGAAAGTTTGGATGTCTGGATGTTTGTTACTCTTTCACGCAAAAATTACTGAACGGATTTTGATGAAACTTTACAGTATTATTGTTTATAACATAATATAGGCTATAATTTATGACGATCTATGACAAACTAAATCTCACGCGGGTGAAACCGCGGGCAAAAGCTAGTAAATAAATAAATACATATTAGACGCGTACATTGCTCCGATCGATCCCAAAGTATGTAGCAAAAGCACTTGTGTTATGGAAATCGGGAACAACGACGGGTACCACAAGTGTATTTATAATTAGTTTTTTAAGAAGTCTATTTATTTATTTAAATACTCTATTTAACTTTTTTTGGCAAAAAGATAAATATTTTATTCCCCGTAATTCCGTTACAATTGGCCTGCAGTGTAATTATGAAATGGGCGGGGCTTGCGCAAGTGCGACGGGGAACATAATCGGAAAAATTTTGTCCTTGTCTGCGTGGCCGAAGATTCACGACGCGCCTTATTAAATGTGTACTACTGTACTAACGTTTTTGTGGATTCCCAGTTAACTATCAATTCTTAAATGGTTTAACCCTGAAGACCCTTTCATAATAATATTCAGCTTGCAACATGTAAAAGTAATTTACGTACAAATAAGTATTAGAATTGAATGACACAAGTTTGTTTTACAATATTTTTCGAAGTAGGAACGAATATAACTAGAAAATTGGGGGTCATTGTTTCATTACAATGGATTTTCTATACTTTTGTCGCAGTAAAAAACATTATGTCGTAACCGCAACACGAGATAATTATATCTTTTTAGGTTCCATAGCATTTGAAAGCATAAAAATAAGTATGGCCTTTTTTGGTACAAAGAACATGGTCGAACCATATTTAAAATAGTATAAAAATAGATATGACGAAAAGCCATTTGGTTTCGACAGAGAATCCTACTCCTACAAATATTATAAATGTGAAGTTTGGATGTCTGGATGTTTGTTACTCTTTCACGCAAAAACTATTGAACGGATTTTGATCAATAATAATGTAAAGTTTACATTATTATTGATATAACGTATAGGCTATAATTTATGACGATATGTGACAAACTAAATTTCACGCGGGTGAAGCCGCGGGCAAAAGCTAGTATTAGATAAGAGACGACTAAGCGGGAAATATGAGATGAGAAAATCAGGCTTCAGCAACGCCCGATGGGATGGCCAGCAAATAGGCCATTTCCCATTTTTCTAGTACCGTACAGTTGGGACTAGAGGTCGCAAACTAAGCAAAGCTTGTACTATGAATGAATACGGCGCAGTGTAAAATTATTTACTTTGTTGTCTACAACAATACACTAGTCGTCTCTAGTGTAGTCCAAATCCACCATTTGCCTCTGGTGAATAAAACAGGGTGTCTTGCAGTAGCGATTAAATGACCTAGGCCTGGGATGCGCGCCACGCTAAACTTTTATCATTTTATCGATATTGCACGATAAGCCGATACATTTATCGTTAAAATCATCGATAAGATTTTAGGTGGCGCGCATTCTAGCCCAGCTGTTGATAAAGACACTACAATACTTTCGTCTTTATCAACAGCTGGGCTAGAATGATATTTAGGTATAATATTTAGGTACGTACCTATGAAGCAATATTCCTTTAACCGAAGCGATGTCAGACTTGATGTTGTCAAGTTGTGAGCGCATGGCGCTCTGCTGCGCGGATGCTTGCATGTCGTTGCGCAGTGACGTCACGCTCGCGTTCAAGATGTCCAGACTCTTGCGCAACTCGTCTATGCACTCCGCTGTGGACTTACGCTTCGGCTCTTCGACGAAGAGTAGCTGGCGGATGCAGTTCTGGAATATTTTTAATTGTGTTTTTAAATCCTAAAAATCATCGGAGTACAGTCAGCGTCATAGTTCGTGACGCCCAAAGTAGCCAATAAGTTTGTGTTGTCAACTTTTCGGCCAGTTAGGGTGTCACGAACTATATGTGCTCACTGTACCAGGGTGTTGGTTGGGTTGAGGAGATATTACTTAAATTCTCACTTCTTCTATGGTGCTGAGATGTGATTGTGAACTTTCACAATAAGGCTAGTTTATCAGTTTTAAGTAGCCCAGTGCGCTATGGAAAGGGTAGGGTAGTAAGTATAATATTTGTGCTCATCACTAAATTGAAACAATTATAAATTGATTGAATATAATATTGAAACTAAAGTAAACACAGCAGGCATTGAACATGCTGTCGCGGAAGTCTAAGGATACGGCCGGATACTCGCGAAACCCCCACTAGGGCGATGACGGAACGCCGCGGCGGTTTTAGTGGGTATACCCCGTCCTTTTCAGGATGGAGCAGCGCCCTTTTTAAGGGCGCCGGGAGTCCACAAACCACCCTGTCCCCCGGCAGTGGTGAAGGTGCGCAAAGAATTTCCTCCGCGACTCAAAAAAAGGCATTGAACATGCAATTTTAGAAATCTGGTGTCACGAATCTTCGAGCATATTTACGAAAAATGTATTGAAAATTTCTAAAGACGAGTCGTCTTTGAGACATACTATCAGTGAAGTCTAGTATTTCGATAATTACACTGATACCTTATCTATAACCTGGGTTACCAAGTTAATGAGGTACATACTTATCTAAGTGGAGTATATTGGTCGTTCAATATAAGAATAAACTAGTTCAAGCCACAAAGTTTTAAATCATTAGTCAAAACCTCTATTTTACAAATAAAAAAATAATTTTATGTACAACTAAAATGACACTGTGTGACCTAGCAATTTGCTGTGACCTCTTTAACAAAGGCAACTCACAGAGGAATGGATGTCTGTTACTATAATATGATGCTTTATACAAAAACTACCTAATGAATTTTGATGAAACTTAATCTAAAAATCCTCAGAATGTTTGAGCCAGTAGTAATTTCTATAGAAATCTAAGTGGATCTGTAAATCTAGCCAGATGTCATAGCTACAGTCAACAGCACATCAGCCTATACATTTATATTGCATAATAGCCTGTATTTAAATGACATAAGACTCCAGCTTGTTTAGCTTAAAGCATTTCAGTATCAGTAGAAACTTATATTCAATAAAACAATAGAACAATTCCTAAAAAAGTTGAGAGCACTCTTGATTTCTTTTATCTAGGCATTTGTTATGTAAATAAAAACTTGTTTATGTTAGTAATGTATTTATAAACAAGTTTTATTGATAAATGCAATGGTGGCAAGGTACAATTGACTTTCTATTGATAGATAAAGAATATTATTCCTTTAAGTATTGTTTCAACATCATTGGAGACTTGGATTCTTCTAGAGCTTACAAGTGTGATTGTCAGAGATATTTAATTAACAATTTAATAAAAGCAAAAGGTCACTGATTTACTGACTGAATGACTCACTCACTCATCATGAAATCTCAGAAACTACAAGTTTTAATACATTTTTTGTAAAATTTTGCATGGGGGTTCCTTTTAGAACGTAGGTGCTCACTAAGAACGGATTTTACGAAACTTCACCTCTAAGAGGGTAAAACAGGATCCATGTGTACAAAGTCGCGGGCGGCTGCTAGTTTAATAATAAAATGCTATCCACTTCACACAGAATAGTTTTCTGTTATAAAATAATTAAAAACATACCTTATAAAACCAGTAGCATCCAAACGCTAGCCCACCATAGACAAGTATTGGTAACACATTATCTCTGAACCAGGATCTCCGTGGGTGATGGAAGAACATAAGTTCGGATGTTATTGACGGCATGTCTACAAGTTCGGCACACTTTTCTATGGCTTTCTGTATTTCAATGTCCGTTAGCCCTTTGTTACGGAGAAACCTCTCTTTGCTCTCCATCGTACAACGTTGAACACTCGGATTGGTGAGGAATTTAACTGCAGTTGTGACCTGGCAACAAAATTATTTGATAATTGAGAAATACACTGGCAAACTTATTGCATTAAATAAATAAATAAACTTTGCTAAGATCATTATGAAGTATTATGAACATTCATTAGTCTTATTTTAGAAAAAGAAGCATTGATGAATTTTCTTAACTTTTGCACTATTAACATTAATTATTGTGAACCCATGTGTCTCATCTGTGCTCAAATTATTCCAAGTAAACTTGTCTGACTGTAAAACTCGAATGCAAAGGCATTCTACTGGAATGCCTACCTTACAATTATCGGTTAAGCTTGTTTTAAAAGTAAACACAAAGAAAAAGAATCGTAAAGTATCAAGTGCGAAGGTCAAATACTAATAGGCTAGGAAGGTTTGTCGACTCTAGTCAATTATTCATGGAGTATTCTATACATTATTCAAATCGCATATTTAGTAAGAACGCTGATTAATACAGTTAATAAGGAATTATGTTGAAATAAGGCATAGAATTCGATAATTACCAGATTTTCACGAATTTCATTTCCAGCGGTCACTACAGCTTCCGAACTCATTTTGAGTGTCCACAATTTAAATTTAAACGTATATTTATTATGTACCGTATATTATTAAATATAATTTAGATCAGCAGACTGATTATTTCTAGAAATCGTGCGTGAAGAAAGAAAAAATGAGTCCAACAATATTTGATGCCGATTGACCACAGATATGGATGCGATTGACAGAACACTGGGGAGGGGAAGTGGGGATGGAAAATGACATTGACGTTTATTTATTGAACCACAGATATAATACCACTGACGACTAGACGACTACCGACACGCTAGGGATGTGAATTGGAAAAGTAAAAAAAACCATTTACTATTCGTTCTGAAATCTAATCTACAATAAATTATTTTCCTGTCAAAAATTTCAGAACGATTGTTAACTGTCAAAAGTGACCAACAGTGTTGCCAGAAGGTTACTTTTGTAACCTTTTAGGTTACTTTTGAACTGCTGTGGTTACTTTTAGGTTACACTAATGAAAAGGTTACTTTTAGGTGATTTTTCAGAAATTGTAGAATTAACTTTACAGGTTATTCAGTAAAAAATATTAATAGTGACAATTTAAAAATTATGTCAAAAAGTGCATTTAAACTTAATTTGATTTATTATTTGTTAAAAAAAATGAGTTTTAGCGAATGTTTTTCGATAATAAAACGCAAATCCATGAAACGTTTTTGGTCACTTTTCGAATTTAGATGATCAATTGTATTCATTTTCCATCCATGAACAACCTTACACAATCATCGCTCCGCACCCGCACCCCCCCCCCCCCCCGTATGAAGGTTACTTTTTATTCAAAAAGGTTACTTTTTTTTATATTTCTGGTAATTTCTGACTAGACCCGACTGGCAACACTGGTGACCAAATGAAATGTCATTTCTCCGATTTGCGAATCGCGATTTCACGATACTTTTTATTGAAAATTATTGTAAATGAATTTTTTGTGTGTACTCTGAGGCGATAATCAAATAAAATGAGTGATTTAATAAACGCCAGGGAGGCGGCGTCCCTGGCTATTCAGTTCGATCAGATGGGAGAAACGGACAAAGCTGTGGAATGTTATAGGACTGCTGCTCGTATTTTGGATAGAGCTAGGGACTCTGTGTCTCTAGAACGAAGATCTGAGATCCGGGAGAAAGTACAGGAGTACCTTAAAAGAGCCAATGCACTACAAGAGCAGAAGGGTAAGTAGATTTTTAGGAAAACTGGTCATTTCCATTTGGTTTTGAAATGATAATTTTTGTAAACAAAACTGGTTAGCTCATTGTGCTGCGGTCCCTATGACTCATTGAGCAAGTAGCGTGACGGTAGCGTTTTTATCGTAATATAATACAAGCGCTAATCATTAACTGTATCCGCATTTATACATTTCTTTTATAATGAGGATCATTTCGATTTTTAGCTGTGAATGCAGATTTATAGGGCTAAGAAATCCTTAATACACAGTCCAAAAATTTTTGTTCTACGACAAAAATTGACGAAGTTATGGCCAAATTACTAAAAAAGTTCACTGACCGCCCGGCGCGGGGACGATGACGTCATTATATCCGATCCGAACGCTGCCGGCGTACTGCGTGGATAGAAAATATTTTTTCTAGCCAAACTATCAGTTTTAGAGAAAAACTTGTAATGACATTTATTCATCAGAATAAAGTAAGCTATCGATAGGTAATTTTTAAAAATAGAAATTGTGAAAAATAACGCAAAAAATCCATACGCTCATACGATTCAATGGAACGCAGAGACGCGATTGGGGTCTCCGCGGTGGTATATTTGGCGATTTATTCAAATAAAGTGTTCATAAGTGTTGTTAGAGTCATATCTTCTTCCAAGTAAAATATAAAAATGTATAAGTATTAATTTATTTACTTCTAACAATAAGGTATAGCTGAGGCAGATTCACTTTCCCTAGGCTACAAGACATTGCTATGAAGATAATTTCGATGTACACGCAATACCTACCTGTTATTTAGTTTTTCTGAGTTAAACCTACGTACCTACCTATCTATTCGCCGTTCCCATGGGCGGGCCAGCTGCTGCAGGAAAGGACAGCTGCTCCCTCCTGGAAATCTATTTAATCTTAGCCTAGATGCTGGGTATGACTCCCCCGCCCCCCTCCTCTCCCCAGGTCATAAGCTGGGCATGACTTCCCCCTCGGCCAGAAGTTGGGTATGATTTACCCCCCCCCCTCCCCCCAGGCCCGAAACTGGGTATGACGACCCCTCCTCCTCCCCCCAGGCCTTATGGCCTGGCCATAAGCTGGATATGACTCCCCTTCGGCCAGAAGCTGGGTATGACACCCCCCCCCCCCCTCCCCCCAGGCCAGAAGCTGGGTAAGGCTAGCCCCTCCCCCCAGCCCATAAGCATAAGCTGGGTATGACTCCCCCTCGGCCAGAAGCTGGGTATTACATACCCCCCCCCCCCAGGCCAGAAACTGGGTATGACTTGACCCCCCCCCCAGGCCAGAAACTGGGTATTAGCATCATATTATGTATTATTATGTTCAATACAAACAATCATTAAGTTACACTCACCCCAACCGCGTCTCCGCATTGCATCGAATCCTATGAAAATGTGGTTTTTGGACATAGCGATACTTATTCTTCACAATTTTTATTTTTAAAAATTACTGGTCGATAGGTTACTTTATTTTGATGAATAAATGTTATAAAAAGTTTTTTTCTAAAACTGATAGTTTAGCTGGAAAAAAATATTTTCCATGCCAATAGTACGCCGGCTGCGCTCGATTCGGATATAATGACGTCACGCGGCCGTGCGTACGTTGACTTTTAGCGGCAAAAACGGCCTATGTTTATTACTTAATATCTTCGTAAGTAATGGTCCGATTTGGATAATTCAAAAAGATATATCTTTCTTATGTCTTAAAGATTAACGTAGATACTAGTTTTATTGAATTTTCTACAACAGTACTGATCCTCATTGGACAATGCAGTGCTTTATTACAGCTGAAGTTTTTATAAGTTAAGAAAAATAATGATCAAAACGTTACCTATTGCTCCAATTTAATAAAAGCAACGACAAAAAATAATAATTTTAGAACGAATAAATCTGTCCCCTGGTTTCTGAATTGAGATTTTTATCTTATAATAATCTTGATTAAATGGAAGATAGATCTCCTATCTAACTAAAGCCTGGTCCGTGAGCACGTAGAATCCCGTCCAATGACCCCAAGCTACCCATCCCTATCGCTCGCGCGTAATTATGTTGCTGTCGCGACTGTGCGACGGGCGCCCGCAGTGAGTGTGCGAGCGCGACAGCAACATAATTACGCGCGAGCGATAGGGATGGGTAGCTTGGGGTCATTGGACAGGATTCTACGTGCTCACGGACCAGGCTTTAGAAGATGAGCAAATAATATTGTTATAAGAATTCTTATCTATATAAATAAAAATGAATTGATGTTCGTTAGTCTGATTAAAACTCGAGAACGGCTGGGCCGATTGAGCTGATTTTGGTGTTAAAATGTTTGTCGTAGTCTAGGGTAGGTCTAAACGGTGAGCAAATAAGAAAAGATTTGCTTATTTATTGCCTTTAAGGCGGAACAGAGTTCGCCGGGTCAGCTAGTTATTACAATAAAAAGTGAGGTATAATAATCAGAACTAAGGTTTTTTAAAAGTTATAAATTATACATTTATCCTACTAGTCCTACTAATATTATAAATGCAAAAGTTTGGATGTCTGGATGTTTGTTACTCTTTCACGCAAAAACTTCTGAACAGATTTTGATGAAACTACAGTATTATTGTTTATAACCCAGATTAACATATAGGCTATAAGTTTATGAAGATCTGTGCCAAACTAAATTTCACGCGGGTGAAGCCGCAGGCAAAAGATAGTTGTATTATACATAGGGAACTTTGGTCCAGTGTTTTCGAGCTGTATTTGAAATGGCTAAAAACAGAGAAGCATGGAGATCATTGGAGGAGGCCTATGTCCAAGGACAAACTGGAGATGAGTGCAGCTAAATTGTAAAATGAAATGGTTAATTAATGTTGTAAAATACCTTGTAATCCAGTAATAAAGGCTTATATTATTATTATTGTATTATACATAGAGTTTAGAGTAACTAATTGGAGTCTATATTATAAAACATGTTACATACTTGTTTAATTAATGTGTTATTGTTATGTATGTCATCATTCAGATGTAGCACAGCAGGCGGAAGTGGAACGAAGTTTGCAGCAATGCTACTTCTTGATGCAGCAGGCTTTGGATGCCGATGAAGCTGATTTAAAGGACATAGCCTTGCAGCTCTACACTCAAGCTGTGGAGTTGGCTGTCACCATTGTGAGTGCACTTTCATATTATTAGTTTTTGTAACTGAGTGCTACAATGTAACCTTGTTGATGATCAATTTTAAAAAAAAATAAAAAAATAAGTAAGTGAATGTTAGTAAATAGAAAGAAACTACCTATTTTAGTTTCTACAGACTTATTTTGAACTTGAATGTTAAGGTCCTTTTTGACCCTTAAGACTTCTTTCCTTTGTGCTACATTTGAAAATGCCTTCATCACATCATATTTTGATACTTTTCCTTTCTTTATTTGCCTCTTAAAAATTATTTATTAATGCTACTGGAGCAACTTTTCTTTTATATTTTGGTGTACCTAATTTTTTCGTATCATCCTTATTATGGTAGATTTACCTATTTTTCTATCAGGAACTTACCTTGTTAATAAAAATAAATGCACTAAACTCATTTTTATCTTTGAATTGAACTCAAGTATGTTTTAGAAATCAAGTGATCCCGAGATAAAAGAAAAAGTAAAAGGATTGGCCTCGCAAGCGTTAGATAGAGCAGAGGACTTAAAAGGGATCAACAAGTTTTCTACATTGTCTATTGGTGGCCAGCCAAGACCCGGTAAGAATTCACTTATCTATAACTAGCTTTTGCCTGCGGCTTCGCCCGTGTGAAATTTAGTTTGTCCGACCTGAGCCCCGATTACGGTAACTTTTAACGTCTACAATCCAGACACGCTTCTCGATTCTGCGATACGATTGGTCGTTCAACAGCGTACGTCAGCTGTTTTGACCAATCGTATCGCAGAATCGAGAAGCGTGTCTGGATTGTAGACGTTAAAAGTTACCGTAATCGGGGCTCTGTACTTCTGTAGATTTTGCGTGAAAGAGCATGAAAGAGTTAAAGAGTAACATCCAGACATCTATACAAACTCGCATTTATAATATTAGTAGGTTATTAGTAGTTTAGATTAACTAATAAAGATAAAAATATTTTTATTTAAAGACATGTGTGACAATATTACATTACAGAAATATTATATTCTTGGTTTTAGTAGGTCTTGTTAGTATCAACATGTCTTACCGATATTCGGCGCGTAAAAATTGTAAGTGTATTATACATTTAGTCGACATACCAAAGTCAATAAATCAATAATAAAAAATAATGTCAAAAATCATTAAGAGAGTGTCATTTACTATAATAGCATTTGATACAATAAATCGAAAACATGTGAGTCAACTGTTTTATGATTGTTTCATTGAACAGAAATGGAGTCACATTTGATTGTCCTTATTGATATCTTTAGGTATTTTATAGAAGTAGTAACTTATGAATCTTGTGATATGATTAATTTTCTTGTGCAATAGGGACTATGCAAGTTTTATTTTTATTGTTTACATTTCTTTAGCATAGGCATAATTCAATGATTGTCATCCTCACATCTAACACAGCGTTTGAGGATGGAATAAAACAGTTTTTTATTTTAATAAACATCTTAAATCGAATCAGAAATGAGGAGATCCGTAGGAGAACTAGAGTGACTGACATAGCCCGCAGAATCGCTAAAATCAAGTGGCAGTGGGCGGGGCATATAGCTCGAAGAGCTGATGGCCGCTGGGGCAGGAAAGTTCTTGAGTGGCGACCACGAGCCGGAAGACGTAGCGTGGGCAGGCCTCCCACTAGGTGGACCGACGATCTGGTGAAGGTCGCGGGAGGTGCCTGGATGCGAGCGGCGCAGGACCGGTCTTTGTGGAAATCCTTGGGGGAGGCCTTTGTCCAGCAGTGGACGTCTTTCGGCTGAAACGAACGAAACATCTTAAATACTTATAAAACTTTGCAGTGGTTTCACCGAACAGACCTCCTCTACAAAGAGAGCAAAGTGTCCATTTACAAGTAAGCGGCGGAAAACACACATACACAGAAGAAGAAAAAGACGTACTCAGAACAACTTCAAATATCAACAACAACTGGTTCCTACCATTTATGGACGTGGATTTGTCGGAGAAGTTCCAATATGCAATACCGTTTGAAGAGAAAGCCAGCGAATTAAAGCTGTCTTCGAAGCAACAGAAGGAATTTGACTGTTGGATTCGGCCTCACGAGATTTGTAGTGATCCAAAGTTGATAATCAATGAGCATGTGGATTGTTTCAGTATTAAACAAACAGTAAGTCTAATGATATATGATATAACCTTGGGGGAGGCCTTTGTCCAGCAGTGGACGTCATTTGGCTGAAACGACGACGACGAAGTCTAATGATATAGTTAAAGTCTGGTCCGTGAGCACGTAGAATCCCGTCCAATGACCCCAAGCTGCCCATCCTTGTCGCTCGCACGTAATTATGTTGCTGTCGCACTCGCACACTCACTGCGGGCGCGCGTCGCACAGTTGCGTCAGCAATATAATTACGCGCGAGCGATAAGGATGGGCAGCTGGGGGTCATTGGACGGGATTCTACGTGCTCATGGACCAGGCTTTAGGTGTTTTATGCCTGGGCCGCACTCATCGCGATAACCCGAAGATTCGCGCTATCGCGATGTGTGTAGCCAAGTATTAGCGTATACTTCGGTGCTCTTTGCATAGATACAAGACTTCGTTCCGCTGTCGCCCGAATGTTATCGCTGTGAGTGCGGCCCAGGCATTATAAAGTATTTATTATTATATTATATTATTATTATTTCTTCAGCCAAATTATGCATGTTTGGTGCAGTGTACTGGCTTACTATACTAAAAAAAATTACATGAGTATATCTGTTACGGTTAAAGTGATAAATATGAAAATTATGAATAATCGCCGGTTATTATGAATAATTACCACATGCTTTGGTAAATGTGATTAATATGAGATCATTTATGTGTGTATAAAACGGCCCAAGGGCCACCCCCGCCGCACCTTAACCTATTTTTCACTTTAAATCAAAACAATATGTTATGTGCATTATGGCAAAGTAATGTTACGCAAGAAACAGTCCAAACTCATTATGCCAAATTATATTAACATATGATATCAAAACGTTCAAAATGTATGGCTGTACACAAGCACTATACATGAGCCATTGTTCTCTTTTATGATATTTCTTAGCACTAAAGTTACATTATTAAATAATCACTGATAAATTTAATTCATTTATTACTTTTACCTTGACTGTCGGTAATTATTCATAATAACCGGCGATTATTCATAATTTTCAATTTATCACATTTACCGTAATATATCCATCTCCTTTGTATGGGATCCATAGTACTACCCGATCGAGCTAACTGCACCTCGCTGGAATGCGACTCTCCACACCTCCCCGCGTTCGCCCTGCCCGTACCAGAGCGACGATGTGACGTCACGGCTGCCTGGTACGCAGTTAAATCGATCGGGTTGTATAAACTTTGCTTAGTTTGGGACTTTTTTTGGAGTCAAATGTCCATAAAAATAAAATAAAAATTGTCTTTCTTGAACCTAAATCAGGGGTCTCCAAACTTTGAAGCCTTGGGGCCATATTATTTTTTCGGTATGTTGCAGCAAGGGCCAATTATTTTTTCTGTCCACCTATGCAAAATAGGCTTATGCCCGTTTTCACCATCAATTCCTAATTTTTAAGTGACCCCTATGGTAACACATAACATGCATTTTGTTTTCATAGAGGTCACTTAAAAATTGGGGTATGATGGTGAAAACGGGTATTAGTCTACAGCTGTCGCGGGCCGGATTGATGGTAGTGGCGGGCCGTAGTTTGGAGACCACTGACCTAAATCAATGATGTTTTCAGATAGTATCAGATTGTTCGTTCGTCGCCTCCCTCGCCGTGAGTGCCTTATACGAAAGGAGGTTCAATAAGAAAATAATCACATCCATAATCTATCCAAAAAACAAGAACAAACAACCTGTGTACAACCCTTTTGGCAAGTACATGGTGAAGCTACACCTTAACGGAGTAAGAAGGAAGGTAAATATACTTCATATACTTACTTTCTATGTTTTAATGTACCATTTACAATAAAAAGTTATTTTAATCCATTGCCTGGTACCCATTAGTACAAGCTACTAAATGAAAAAATAACGGTATGTCTGTCTGTTACTTTTTCAAGTTTACTGAACCGTTTTAGAAAAATTTTTGTATAACAAAATTGGTCCAGCTATTCTCATGTTTTGCTCTGGGCAAGGAATTTATTTGAAATATTTTTATTATAGGTAATCATAGACGACAGACTTCCGTACAGCAAATATGGCCGACTTCTATGTTCGTATTCGAGCAATAAGAACGAATTTTGGGTCTCCATGTTGGAAAAGGCGTACATGAAAGTCATGGGTGGTTATGATTTCCCTGGCTCGAATAGTGTGAGTATTACATAACATTAACATTAGCCTTAGGTAATTAAAGTTCAAAAATATTTAATTTCGCAAATAATTTAAATGAATGATTTCACCTCCTAGAGTTTTAATCTAGAATGTGTTGAATTTTCGTGGGTTTAAGAAATAAATTATGATATTTGGTTGCATTGTCATTGAAAAAAGTAGTTTGAGTTGACAAAATAGTGACGTCATAGGCTAGTTCGTTCGTTCGTTCGTTTCAGCCAAATGACGTCCACTGCTGGACATAGGCTAGTATTGCCATACAAAATCTATTCTAATTCAAATTCAAATAGTTCATTCAGTACATACAGGGCACTTATGCACGTTCCAAATATAGCTTGCCCTACCACCACTTCGGGACAACACCTGTAGGAGAGTCTCATTTTGACAGTTTTAAAAAGTCTTTCAATTGATTAGTGGTGTACTTCAATTGTTTTTTCCAGAACATAGATCTCCACGCGTTAACTGGTTGGATACCGGAGCGATGCGCGATTCGCAAGGACGAGCCCGATTTCAACGCGGACGCATTATACGAGACTATCAGGTCTCGGATGGAAAGGGGCGACGTTTTGGTGACAGTCGCCACCGGTCCCCTGTCCGATCCGGACGCAGAGAGAACCGGACTGGTCGCTACACACGCTTACGCTGTGCTGGACGTGAAGATTGCTAATGTAAGTAAGATAATCTGGCTCCATCATCAGATCAGCTCGGCTTGATACTTGGAAGGTGTTGGTGACAGTCGCAACTGGTCCCCTGTCCGATCCGGACGCAGAGAGAACCGGACTGGTCGCTACACATGCATACGCTGTGCTGGACGTGAAGATCGCTAATGTAAGTAAGATAACCTGGCTCCATCATCAGATCAGCTTAATACTAGAGGGGGGAGGGAAGTTTTAGTGACAGTCGCCACTGGTCCCCTGTCCGATCCGGACGCAGAGAGAACCGGACTGGTCGCTACACACGCTTATGCTGTGCTGGATGTGAAGATTGCTAATGTAAGTAAGATAGCCTGGCTCCATCATCAGATCAGCTCGGCTTGATACTTGGAAGGTGTTGGTGACAGTCGCAACTGGTCCCCTGTCCGATCCGGACGCAGAGAGAACCGGACTGGTTGCTACACATGCTTACGCTGTGCTGGACGTTAAGATCGCTAATGTAAGTAAGATGACCTGGCTCCATCATCAGATCAGTCAGCTTAATACTAGAGGGGGGAGGGAGGTTTTGGTGACAGTCGCAACTGGTCCCCTGTCTGATTCGGACGCAGAGAGAACCGGACTGGTCGCTACACACACTTACGCTGTGTTGGGTGAAGATTGCTAATGTAAGTAAGATAACCTGGCTCCATCATCAGATCAACTTAATACCAGAGAGGTGTTGGTGGCAGTCACCACCGGTCCCCTGTCCGATCCGGACGCGGAGAGAACAGGACTGGTCGCTACACATGCTTACGCTGTGCTGGACGTGAAGATCGCTAATGTAAGTAAGATAGCATGGCTCCATCATCAGATCAGCTTAATAAAGAGGGGAAGTTTTGGTGACAGCCGCAACTGGTCCTCTGTCCGATCCGGACGCAGAGAGAACCGGACTGGTCGCTACACATGCTTACGCTGTGCTGGATGTGAAGATTGCTAATGTAAGTAAGATAACCTGGCTCCATCATCAGATCAGCTCGGCTTGATACTTGGAAGGTGTTGGTGACAGTCGCAACTGGTCCCCTGTCCGATCCGGACGCAGAGAGAACCGGACTAGTCACTACACATGCTTACGCTGTGCTGGACGTGAAGATTGCTAATGTAAGTAAGATAACCTGGCTCCATCATCAGAGCAGCTTAATAAAGAGGGGAAGTTTTGGTGACAGTCGCCACCGGTCCCCTGTCCGATCCGGACGCAGAGAGAACCGGACTGGTCGCTACGCACGCTTACGCTGTGCTGGACGTGAAGATTGCTAATGTAAGTAAGATAAGATTATCTACGGGCCGGACCGTGAGTTTAGGGGGCCCTGGGCTAATACTACTTAGGGGCCCACCTACTATACTCTTTCGCATTATCGTCTATTTTTGACTTTGACTTGACTTAGCTGAATCGCCCTTGAATCCATAGGGCCCTGGGCTGAAGCCCAAAAAGTCATATGGTAGATCCGGCCCTGAACCTGGCTCCATCATCAGATCAGCTCGGCTTGATACTTGGAAGGAGGTGTTAGTGATAATCGGACCTAGTCCGTTCCGTAGTATCGGACTGGGACATAGAAAGAATAATAATAATAATAATAATAAATCATTTATTTGCCAGAATACGGTTACAAATGGTTTTAAAAAGAGAAGTTTCCAACATATTCTATCGTACATACGATGTGCAAATATTACAAAAAAATACGGTTATGTTTTTAATATTAAAAAGTAGTATCATTATTAATTGAATGTCATGCAAATGTCAGAAAATAAGAACTGGGCTTGTCGGTAAACACACGTCTATAAATAAGATATCTTCCTGACTCCAACATCAGATCAGCTCGGCTTGATACTTGGAATGGGAGGTGTTGGTGACAGTCGCCACTGGTCCCTTCTTCTTCTTGTGTCGACAACAAACCTATGCAGTGTCAGCCAAAAATCCGCTACAAGAGTGGCGTTGTCAGTAGCATTCATTAATAGGCTAGATGACAAAATTTCAATTATTTGTCCGTCAGACAGATAATTAGAAAATATTGGACTCATATTTTTTATTTTCTTTCATAATTAAATAATAACAGTGCTACATCGAGTTGAAATGGCGCGATACGTCACGCTTGAGTAGAATTTTTACTCAAAAGTGACGTTACGCGACATTTCAAGTCAAATACTGTAATTATTCGATTATGAAAAAAATAAAAAAATATGAGCCTTATATTTTCTAATTATCTGTCTGACGGACTAAATAGAATTTCGATTTCATTACTCAGTCATCATCCCTATTCTTCCTGCGTGCAGTTGTTTGTTCCCTTGTTCAACCGAAAGAGGGTTGTTGTACGACATACAAGCACTTTGTTGTAAAACAAGTCAAAACATGACTGTTTATGAGTCACCTTTTCAATGAAACACCAGCACAGAAAGACAAACAAGATTATCAAAATCTTATCTTGTTAATATTGGGACCGATAATATGATAATGTTATCCAGAGTCTTCAGTTAATTGATTAATCAAATACTCACACGATTAAATATTGATTACACGATAAACGATTCCAATCGCGTATCGCGTTTCATCCCATTATTAAGTTTTTTGAACAATCAAATTTTCAACGATTTTGAACGTCACATTTTGAGTTACGACACTATTTTATAAATTGTATTTTTTTTTAAAGATTATTAAGTAATTTGTTACAAATTACTAATAGTGCCGTTAGCCCCTCGTACTAAGCTAAATATGCTTGTGTCACGAGTGAGCTCCCCACAATAGTCGAGCGGCGGGGACCGAACCCGCGTTCCCCGGATCACGAGTCGGCCAGTCCGACCCCTTCACCGTTCTTCTATCGTAGCTTCTACATTATAAGGCTTGATTTCCTCCTACGCTGACGTCGGTCGCGTACATCGGTCGAGCGTACGAATAAACACAATGTTCTATGAAGCACCGCACTGCAACGCCGTCGTCAGCGGCAGATGATTACATAGAACTAAAGCCTGGTCCGTAAGCACGTAGAATTTTGTCCAATGACCCCATGCTGCCCATCCTTGTCGCTCGCACGTAATTATGTTGCTGTCGCGCTCGCACACTCACTGCGGGCGCGCGTAGCACAGTCGCGACAGCAATATAATTACGCGCGAGCGATAAGGATGGGTAGCTTGGGGTCATTGGACGGGATTCTACGTGCTCACGGACCAGGCTTTAGTGTGTAATCGTGCGCGCCGCTGACGTCGGTCACCGATGTCAGCCTAAAAGGAAATCAAGCCTAAATGCGATTGTGTTATCAGGGCGTGAAACTCCTCAAGCTGAAGAACCCTTGGTCGCACTTACGTTGGCGCGGGAACTACTCCGAGTTGGACACTGTGCATTGGACGCCAAACCTTAGAGGTCTTCTCAACTACGACCCAGAAAGCGCGGCGCAGTACGACAACGGCGTATTCTGGATTGACTACACGAGTATTCTGGAGTTTTTCGATGTATTCTACTTGAATTGGAACCCGGAGCTGTTTAAATTCACCTATTGTATTCACCAGTGAGTATACGTTCTTACTTTATTTGCAAATTATGCAATCTATGTCTTTGGTATATTAAAATAACAAATGAAAATCTAAAAAAGTATTAAAATTTTAAAATACGAAATGCTCTGCATAAACCCATAATTAAAGTGTATTCGTGTTGCCCAAATCGTAACGACATTTTGCGATTTAGAAAGATAGTGGTTTATTTTTTAAACTTTTCATTGAATTTGTGTACTACACTAAGGCCCAGAACACACAGTGAAACACAATTGCAACGAAACTGCAACTTCTAGTTACTTTTGAGTTGCATCTAAGTTTCTGCCATAGATTCCGTTGACAGACCACACATGACGCGACCAGTTTAAAACTTTCAAACTGGTTGCGTTTCACCGTCTGTTCTGGGCCTAATCCCAACTAATATTATAAATGCGAAAGTAACTCTGTCTGTCTGTCTGTCTGTCTGTCTGTCTGTTACGCTTTCCCGCTTAAACCTCGCAACCGATTTTGATGAAATTTGGCATAGAGATAGTTTGAGTCCCGGGAAAGAACATAGGATAGTTTTTATCCCGGTTTTTGAAACAGGGACGCGCGCGATAAAGTTTTTCTGTGACAGACAAAATTCCACGCGGGCGAAGCCGCGGGCGGAAAGCTAGTACATAATATTGTAACCAATTCCATTAGTTTAAAACACATAGACGGTTACCGTTTCGAAAATATCATTCATCATTCATCATCATCATTATAGGATGTCCACTGCTGAACATAGGCCTCCCCCAATGCTTCCCATGTTGATCGACATGATCGAAAATATCATTATTTCAATTAAAATATGCATATTCTTTCAGGAAATGGGACGCCGGTAACGGTCCCGCCAAAGACGCGTACATTATTGGCGAAAACCCCCAGTTCTCATTGCACGTGCAAGGAAAAGGCGCCGTCTGGTTACTGCTTACGAGACACATCACGCAGATAGACGACTTCCGTGACAATAAGGAATATATCACGCTGCTCGTCTACAAGAACAACGGGAAAAGAGTGTACTACCCTTGTAAGTGACGTCATATTCCAGTTCTTTTAGTCTCTATCATAAAGTACATTGTTTAGTAGACATATCACGCAGATCGACGACTTCCGTGACAATAAGGAGTATATCACGCTGCTCGTCTACAAGAACAACGGGAAGAGAGTGTACTACCCTTGTAAGTGACGTCATATTCCAGTTCTTTTAGTCTCTATCATAAAGTACATTGTTTAGTAGACATATCACGCAGATCGACGACTTCCGTGACAATAAGGAGTATATCACGCTGCTCGTCTATAAGAACAACGGGAAGAGAGTGTACTACCCTTGTGAGTGACGTCATATTCCACTTATTTTAGTCTCTATCAGCAAGTGCGTTTTCTGGTTGCTGTTTAGAACATATATCACGCAGATCGACGACTTCCGTGACAATAAGGAGTATATCACGCTGCTCGTCTACAAGAACAACGGGAAGAGAGTTTACTACCCTTGTAAGTGACGTCATATTCCAGTTCTTTTAGTCTCTATCATAAAGTACATTGTTTAGTAGACATATCACGCAGATCGACGACTTCCGTGACAATAAGGAGTATATCACGCTGCTCGTCTACAAGAACAACGGGAAGAGAGTGTACTACCCTTGTAAGTGACGTCATATTCCAGTTCTTTTAGTCTCTATCATAAAGTACATTGTTTAGTAGACATATCACGCAGATCGACGACTTCCGTGACAATAAGGAGTATATCACGCTGCTCGTCTATAAGAACAACGGGAAGAGAGTGTACTACCCTTGTGAGTGACGTCATATTCCACTTATTTTAGTCTCTATCAGCAAGTGCGTTTTCTGGTTGCTGTTTAGAACATATATCACGCAGATCGACGACTTCCGTGACAATAAGGAGTATATCACGCTGCTCGTCTACAAGAACAACGGGAAGAGAGTGTACTACCCTTGTAAGTGACGTCATATTCCAGTTCTTTTAGTCTCTATCATAAAGTACATTGTTTAGTAGACATATCACGCAGATCGACGACTTCCGTGACAATAAGGAGTATATCACGCTGCTCGTCTACAAGAACAACGGGAAGAGAGTGTACTACCCTTGTAAGTGACGTCATATTCCAGTTCTTTTAGTCTCTATCATAAAGTACATTGTTTAGTAGACATATCACGCAGATCGACGACTTCCGTGACAATAAGGAGTATATCACGCTGCTCGTCTACAAGAACAACGGGAAGAGAGTGTACTACCCTTGTAAGTGACGTCACATTCCAGTTCTTTTAGTCTATCAGAAAGTGCATTGTTTAGTAGACATATCATGCAGATAGACGACTTCCGTGACAATAAGGAGTATATCACGCTGCTCGTCTACAAGAACAACGGGAAGAGAGTGTACTACCCTTGTGAGTGACGTCATATTACAGTTTTTGTGACAATTAATAGTATATCACGCTGTTCGTCTTCAAGAATAACGGGAAGAGAGTGTACTACCCCTGTAAATGTCAACATTTGGTCTACACTCCCCACGCCTTTTGCTTCTGGCAATTTTATATTAAGAAAAAAGCAGAAAATGAGCACGCTCAAGCTAAAAATCCCAATTTAGAAACGGGGAAAATCTTTTAATCCTTTAAATCTTGAGTTTACTATTCCAGAGTTTGCTCACGGCGAAAATAAATATCTTATCCAATCACGATTTACCCTATACATGTAGAGTGTGGTCTGCCTGCAGTAGAGATTAAAGAATTTGCCACACTATGCGGTATGCGGTCAGGTCAAAGTGAATTCAGCTCGCATCCATGTATAAAAACATGATCGATCAGGGCAATCTGTCAGTGGTTGTGACAAAACAATCTGTCAGCGGTGCGGTTTGCGTTCTTTGCTCTTGCGGTCAGATAGCATTGATGCAAAATGTATAGAGACAAGGTTGATCATACATGATGCGAAAACTTCAACGACATGCGAGTGATTTGATAGCTGGATTCTCGCGATTTGATAGGATCGCAATTCAGCAATTTGACATTTTTGACGTTTTCACTAGCATCCGATTAAACCAAACTTCAAAATATAGGTGAAGGCACGATCGAATACGCATAAAAACGAAATCGAAACAAAATCGGGAGATTGATACGTAAATACAAAAAGTGACACCTGTGATCAAATCGCTTACATGTCGTTGAAGTTTTGATACGTGAATTAGGCTACAGAACGCATCCAGTGTGAGAAAACCTTAAATTACCTGTAGGCCTAAGATGCGCGCCGTGATAACTTTTATCGACGTCAAAATGTATGGGCAAAATCGATAAAATGGCGTGATAACCGCTTATCGCGGCGCGCATCTTAGGCCTACTGATTATGCGTTTATAATGATGATAATTTATGTTATTTTAGGCGAGCCGCCTCCATACATCGACGGCATCCGTATCAACAGCCCTCACTATCTGTGCAAGGTGATAGTTGGAGAAGGCAGCAGTGATCGATACACGCTGGTCAGTATTTTGGGAATATCGAATGAGAAACATTCGGCAATATTGCGTGAATATGGCAATATTGCGTGAATATGACAATATTGCGTGAATATGGCAATATTGCGTGAATATAGCAATATTGCGTGAATATGGAAATATTCCCAATATTGCTATTTGAGAAAATTGTTGCCGTATTATTGCATGTTGTCGATTTATTAGGGTCTTAAATAAGTTGCATTTTTTAAACTTAACAAAGTGGCGTCTTATCTTATTGTACAATCAGCGTCAAATAGTTCAAAACAACCAAAGTAGCCAAAAAGCTCACAACACGTCTTCGTCACAATTAGAATAAGGTTGTGTTATCAACGTTTTGGTCACTTTGAGTGCCACGATTATTGTATTATTTTGAAATAAAAATAAATTGTCTATCTCGACTGTACAGTTAGAATATTAAAGAAAACCTCAAAAAATTTAAATTTCCAATTAAGGTTTTCTTTCACCCTTTTTATTTGTATTTAAATAATGAATAGCAAACCTCATACTATGTATTGTTAACTGAATTTTTTACCGTTTCATACAGGTGGTCTCACAGTACGAGAAAACCCGCACGATATTCTACACGTTGCGAGCGTACGCTACGTGTCCTTTCTCGCTCAATAAGATGGAGCCCTATCGCCATTTCAAGTCGGTGAGTTAACCATTAATATATTATAAACTAGCGACTCACTCTACTTATTGCTGAAAACCGCACTAAAATCTGTTGCGAAGTTTAAAAGATCTCAGCGGACAGACTGCAGCGACTTAAAAAACTCATAAAAATAATTTATTTTTGCAAATAGGCTTTTATAAAGCACTTTTAAGGGTGGATTCGACCAAACAAGAGCAAATATTAATTTCAGAATAAATTGTCAGTTTTGTCATATTTCCCATACTGAAACTGTCAATGTGCCAGTTATACCATGAGTTATTCTCGGATAAAAGTTTGGTCAAATCGGGCCTAATAAAGTAATTAAGCATTTATGGATACTTGTTGTAGCATGTATTATTGTTTTATTTATCTGCCGGGCTAGGATGCGTGCCATGATAAAATCGCATCGATGGTATTTGGGCTTATCGCGCAAAATCTAGGCCTACAGAATAACATATCGGCTATAAATATAAGGATATGGAGTTAAAACTGAATTTCATAGGCATAGCCGCAGGCAAAAACTGTTACATAAATGGTAATCCAAGGTCATATAAGCTAGTATAACAATGATATAATTTAAATGTGAAACCTTGTTATGTTATCTTTGTATTTGTTTTGAATTGTATTCTATGGTTGTGCCTTTAGATAAAAAAATAAATTGTATTACAACAGCTAAAAGGAGACTGGACGGCTCGCACAGCAGGCGGCTGCGAAAACAACAGACAAACTTACCCCAACAACCCTAAGTTTGTGGTCACAGTGCCCGATACCAGGGTCCCGTGTCACGTGGTCATTGAGTTGAGGGGACCCAAGCAGTACCAGATGGGAATGGACGTTAGGGTCGAATCGCTGGATGACCCTAACGTTACTGCGCCGTTCTTCAAGGAAACTTCTGGACCGTACAGGTGAGTTTGTTACCAAAAACTCCTTCTAGATTAGGGTCACGTGGTCATTGAGCTGAGGGGACCCAAGCAGTACCAGATGGGAATGGATGTTAGGGTCGAATCGCTGGATGACCCTAACGTTACCGCGCCGTTCTTCAAGGAAACTTCTGGACCGTACAGGTTAGTTTGTTACTAAGAACTCGTTCTAGCCAAGTTTGTGGTCACAGTCCTTGACACTACGGTCCCGTGTCGTTCTGTCAAATTACTTGACAGCCATAGTTACTGCAAAAAAATCTTTAAAGAACGTTTAAAGAATTTTCTAGACCCTACCATAGTGACATAGTTTATTTTTATAGCTTTTCTTAATGGGAATATTCCTGCCTCTCATTCTCACCGCTGCAACTTCTGTGTAGCCAGGATCTACAGCTTGACCGCCATAAAAACCCAACCAGTGAATGTCAAGTTTGTCCCGGGTGAGAGTTAATGTCATTGAACCCGCAACGAAATTAATCAGTACCTAGATCATATTATTTTATAGGCTTAAGTCCACACTTTGTAGAAGATAATCACGCTGAAGCTAAAAATCTCAATTCATAAACCGGGAGCTAGCATCCTTTTCTTGATCTTCTAAAGCCCGGTCTCCGAGCACGTAGAATTTTGTCCAATGACCCCAAGCTACCTTTATCGCTCGCGCGTAATTATGTTGCTGTCGCGCTCGCACACTCACTGCGGGCGCCCGTCGCACAGTCGCGACAGCAATATAATAACGCGTTAGTGATAAGGATGCGTAGCTTGGGGTCATTGGACGAAATTCTATGTGCTCGGCGACCAGACTAATACAGAACAATATAAAGACTTAGTTTACCTTTTTTTCGCAGATCGGGCTTCGTAGTCCTGGAATTGAACAATTTGCCTGCAGGCCGGTACATTGTCACACCATCCACTTTCTACGCGGGTCAAGAGGGCCCATTCTTTTTGCAATTCCGGTCCACTTGCGAGTTACAATGCGAGGCGCGCAACTAGCGACCTATGGGCAGGAGGAGGGAACATGCTTGTCATTTGAGACAAAATAACGGGTAACGTTACTGGGTAACGGATAACGTTGTAGAATAACGGTAAATGCAGGCTTAGGCAGCGCCTTCTCGAGGACACCATGAAGATTATTAATGAAGTTATTATTTTTGAATTTAATAGTTGACCAATATTGTTTGCTATAATTAAATCTTGTTTACACTAAGTTTTTGGCTTTTGTCGATCATACCTGTATATGGATAAATCAGTTTAGTTTTTTTATACCAATGTTTTTTTAATAATATTATGGTCTGACATGAAATGAGACACTAAAGATATGAATAATGAATGATCTCTTTCTGATTTTACCATAGATCTGTAATTATGAATTATTGTAATAATCACATATTATGTTAATAACTCAAAATTAGATTTTTGCTATTCTCTGTTGTTAGTTAAGGAAATTAATTATGTATAGCTTGTAAATCAGATTGGAGGGACCCATTTTATTAATTAAAAATTAAGTTTTTGTTTAATTTAAAGATATTATGACTCGTTGTATGTATAATAAATATAAATATATTGTTCTCATGAATTAACACGCTTCAGCATTTGTTTCCATTTGACTAATTTGAAAATTTTAGAATATGTTTTTTATTTTTTTATTTTCATCAATAAATCTTGTAATTTTATAGCACTGTTTGTTCACGACATAAGTTTAAAAAACATAATGCTTTAGCTATACATTATTTACACTATAATACTGGCATAAAACTAAAAAACTTGGTCACAAAAAAATAGTTGCCTTTTAAAAGAAAAACTATTCTATCATTCCATATTCAAACAGGGGTTTTCCTTGCTCTGATTGGTTCAGAAACAAAACACGTCTATGCATGCATGCAAATCTATCTAATTGCATAAATGCAGATTTATTCCGTTTCTTGTGTCGTGCACGACTGTACTAAAGTTGCGTCCTGTGTTACAGCGGATTTGTGAAGAAATGTCCGCGAAAAATTACGAAATTTAATGTGACAGTAAAGACGATATTGCTTTAACAAAATATTTTAATGTTTTCATACTAAACTCACTAAACCGTCTTCAACGAACATGTAACTCTTATTGGTAATCGGGAGTGTTCAGAAAAAGTACGTGTTTAATGAAAAATGGGTTGCACCATAGCCAATGGTAAACACTATGGCACCTTAGTACTTGTAATAGATCTATTTATTTTGCAAGCAAAATGTACAGTGCAGTGTAATGTATCGCTATACAAAATATTTAAACAAAATTACCGCCTTTACCATTTATTTGTAGTTGACTTTATTTTTTATAGTTTATTTTAATCAATTTTGTAATTGGTAAAAGTAACCGCTGTGAGTGAGGACCCACCCTTTTCTGCCCTGGGCTTTCAGTTGTATGTTTCGCAGGTTTTCTCTTCGCACTGCGCTGTGATAGTTAGTTGTAAGCTCACAGTTTGGATGTTGTTGAATCGAATTTTTATAGAAGGATAATATATTTTTGGTAAAGTATTTATGCGGTTTTATTTGTTTTATTTATTCAGGACATTAAAGGTTCAGTCAAACCAACGCGATCACACGCGACCAGCCGGCGTGCAGCGATGGCGACCAGACTTAAATGCATTGATCGCCAGCGCTGTACGCTGGCTAATCGCATGTGATCGCGTTGGTTTGGCCGAACCTTTAGAAACCCCGTAGACTACAGACTTTTACGCCGGTATTCACAAACGATGCTTGCTTAAGTGAACCTGCAAATCGAACGCACAGCGTTGAATAGAGCTCTGTGATTAGTTCGTATGTCACCCTGTGCGTTCACGCGCACTGTGTTAGTCTACCGACAGTTTGGTCGGCTTCCAATTTGTTAAGGAACCGGCTGACACCATATCGGTGTTAAGTGCGCACTTCCATACATTTTCATACTGATCAACAGCCCGAACAAACTATTGGCCAACTTTTTAGTGCTAAATTACGGATTTTATGATTGAAAGTACTAAATAGGTAGTTTTTGCTTTCACATGTAATAAATTGAATCAATATTCAATCATCATCATCATCATCATCATCATCATCATTTCAGCCATAGGACGTCCACTGCAGAACATAGGCCTCCCCCATTGATTTTCACAATGGCCGGTTGGTGGCGGCCTGCATCCAGCGCCTTCCCGCTACCTTTATGAGGTCGTCGGTCCAATATTCAATATTAAGTAGAAATTATTATGAGAATTCATACCGTGATCTCAATAAACTATGCAATGTCACATTCAATAAAGTATATGGTGGGCTCGGCTGGAACAAATGCCAGCAATTTGCTGTACACACATCCGAAGATCAAATACTCGTTAAGCATTCAGTGGATGAGAAATGTCGACTCTATGACATGGTGATAAGAAGCTAAGTTACTCGCGCGATCTTGGCCCTTTATTCTGTCATTATGTGGTGGAAGGTATAGGCGAAGAGCGATTTCTTTTTGTATGCTATAACATCGCTTATGTCTAGAGTTGGATGTACGTTATTTTTGTATCTCGTCTTGAATTTGAGTGGATATGGGCACATAACATTAATCAATTATGTATTCAATTAAATGAATCGACCGTTATAGATAGCCACGATTGCCGAACGGTGAAGGGGTCGGAGTGGCCGACTCGAGGAACGCGGGTTCGAATCCCACCGCCGCTCGACTATTGTGGTGAGCCCACTCGTAACACAAGCTTATTTAGCTTAACGCGAGAGGCTAACGGGACTATTAATTAGTAATTTGGGCAATACAAATTGCAAATAATCTTAAAAAAAAAGATAGTTTCGATTTCGTGGTCGCTTCGCTATTTAGAATCTACAGGTAAACAACAGTGTTGTTATTGCAAGCCTTTTCAATCACCGTTAGGTTCTTCATTTCATGAATTGTTAACAACTTATAAAACCCAAACTTTCGATAAAAGTTGTCCGGGTCTACTTTGAAAAACCGATGTCTATACGTCGACTCTATCTGCCTCTCTCATACACTCCAGTGGCCCATGATGAGTGACAATGACGGATAGATATGAAATAGAAATCGATTTGTGGATACAAGTAGGTAAGGTCAACTAAGTATCTGGCTCTCTCTCACACTCCAGTACCCCATGATGAGTGACAGTGACGGATAGATATGAATGGAAATCGATTTTATGTGGGGTAGGTAAGTAATCACTCATGACTTGTGCGCCACGTGAATGTTTTATAAGGGTGTGCTTCAAAATTTAATTTTGCTCGCTGTGTGCGATTGCGTTCGTTGTTTTTTAGAGCCTAATTCCGGAAATGTGTCAAGGCCATCTCACGCATGTCTTTCACAATAGGTAGGTAGGTACTTCTTATAGGTCCTATCCTGGTACTTTTGTTGCAGTTGGTACAGTGGCCACAATAGTCGAGCGGCGGTGGGATTCGACCCGCGTTCCTCGGATCTCGAGTCGGCCAGTCCGACTCCTTCACCGTTCGGCTACCGCAAAATAGGATGGGTCATATAAAATTAGTTTAATGGACAGTTGACTTAAGACACACATTCGTTGTTCTTACGATACGAAAGGGCAGGCTTCTAGAAAAACCAAAAGCTATTCCCGCTAAAAAGGTGATATCGCGAAACAGACAGACTATAAAGTTGCCAGAGAATTAAATTTTTAACGGCACTGTTCGTCTAAATTAGGTAAACATTAAAAAATCGCTAATCTAATTTTTTAGACTTTGACAAATCACGGCAAAAAAAGGGCGGGTTGTTTATAAAAACCTAATTGCGTGTAAAAGCTTCCCCAAAACAAATTTGTCTTCTCGTATTTTCGCTATGCAGATTTAATTAATTTTGATGGATATGCGCCGCCCTCGGCTGCCGAAAATGGTTTAGAACTTACCTATCGACCAGGCAAGATGCGTTATTATAGCACCTAGGTATACCTAGGTAGAGTTAAGAATGTCAAAGGATCGTTGGGATCTGTACGGCTAGCACGAAAAACTTTCGAGTTCGAATCGTTTGCGAATTCGAATTGCCATCAAAAGATTTAGTACGAAAACTACAACAGCGCCCTTGTGAACGTGTTGTAAAGTGAATTTAGTATGAGAAAAGGTTGCACGAAACTTATTTTGAGAATCAAAATTGTCACGTTATCGTTTAATTCGAAGATTGAGTATCGAATTTTGTCGAATACACAAACGATTCGAAGACGAAAGTTGTTCATGCTAGAGGTATTGGTGAAGGTCGCGGGAAGCACCTGGATGCGGGCAGCCCAGGACCGGTCGTTGTGGAAATCGAAGGTCCTGTACTAATAAATGTAATATGTCGGCCGTTTGGTGTAGTGATTCAGAACGGACTACTATGCCGAGAGGTCCCGGGTTCGATTCCCGGCCGAGCAGAAATTGAAATGATGAATTTTAATTTTTGTGACGGGTCTGGGTGTTTTCTATGTATAATATGTATGTATTAAAAAAAAGTATTTAAGTATGTTTATATCCGTTGTCTAGTACCCATAGTAGCACAGAATAATAATAAGATAGTAGGTACAAGCTTTGCTTAGTTTGGGGCTAGCGGCGCAGTGTAAAATGTCCAAGGATATTTATTATTATTATTATTTATATGCCAATTTTATTATCATGCATTTGGGTATCATATGTGCGGGGCATGACTTTGTTCTTGTGCTTGGGCAACGCTAGGGTCGGCCTTGGTAGGTACTGGGTATACCAAAGAAGGGTTCGTACTAGTATGTTGTCGCTCTTCTTCTTTCTTCTTCTGCGTATGCTGAATAAAACTGAAGGACTTAATAAGCTACTTCTGTGCTTTTCGTACGTCAGATGCCTCTCAGCTTTTTTCGCCGACTTTATTGTTGGTGTCGTTTAATTTCTCTAAACGTGACCCGTTTCGAGGCAAAGCAACATTCGGTATGTTTGAAAGTACGCGACCTATTTATTTTTTACTAGCTTTCCTCCCGCGGCTTCGCCCGCGTGGAATTTTGTCTGTCACAGAAAAACAATATCGCGCGCGTATTTGCCTACCCTGGACTACGACAAACATTTTAAAACCAAAATCAGCTCAATCGGCCTAGCCGTTCTCGAGTTTTAATCAGAGTAACGAACATCAATTCATTTTTATTTATATAGATAGATGTTGCAAGAGGAACAATTAAAGTTAAGCACATAAAATAGATTTTGTAATTTAATAGTAAATGCCTGTACTTAAAGGCAGATAGATACAGGTGAAAAAATTGTTCGTCTAATAAAATCACAAACACAGAAATTATCGCGGACAGAAGCTACTTCTCAATACAATTAAATGCTACAAGGGGTGAAGTTAATTAGGTTTTCAGGCGAGTCATATGCTCGCCTGTCTTCTGCAATATTACAATGGAATAGGTACCTACTATTTGGTAGTCTACCCAAGTAACAATTATTATTATCTAAAGTTCAGGATTATTACTTACTAGGTAATACCAACCAGAATAATAGAGCACAGGGACATTTAGTGGTGTAGAGAGGACAGTGAAGTGTCAATTTGTGACAATGAGTACCAATTTCAGCTCGGAGGTAATCCGTGCGGCAAATCGCTCGCTCACACCGATATAATTCATAATGGACGACACACCATCGGTCGGTTAAGCATTGAATAGCTCCATTTACCCAGATGATATATCACAGTGATAGTCTGTCACTGCTCCGCGTCGTTTATCACTGTTATAAATACTACGTTGTAACTTCATTGGCGTGGGGATCAGTCTCGCGCTAAAAATGTTCTAGGATATCGATCGTTATGACAGTCAGTTACTTTTCATGTTTTTAACGTCTTTCTTTATCGTCCCTCTATCTTGTCGTCTTCCTCAATAAGGTTTTTGTAAGTGTTTTCTGACATTTTTACGTTTATATCAGAAGAAATACTTTTTTTAGAGTTTACAGCGTTGCTTGGGATTATCTGCCTCTACTTTCTACTTCTTACTTGCATGGACTATCGATTTAATAATATTAACATTTTGTCATCCATTATACTTAATGTTACATTCATGCATAATATGTCTACTGTTCGTTTTGGCTTTTCCCAATCTTGAGTTGAGCAGCCATTGCCTGGAGCTTTTTTTTACCCGACTGCGTGACGCAAAGGAGTGGTAATGTGCTTATTTACTACAACCAGGGACCAGTTTAATTCCGAGATAGGAGCGGTGTTTTATTTTCAACACTAAAACACCGTGTACTTTTTCGTATTTTCATCAGGTCGGCATTGTTAATTGACTCGTCTTTTGATTTTATCCTATCTTTACCAGTGCTTTATACGAGTAGGTATAATATGCTTATGTGACCTAAACGTTTGAGATCGCATAGTAACGCGTTACAAGTAATTTCCGCAACTCATCTCGCAATAACTAACTTGGGGACGTTTGTAATACCCTGACAGCCCACATAGATTTAATTCGTCATCACAATCCCAGATCTGACGAGCGGCCGCGCGTGCCCGATCGCGGTGACACACATTTATGGAATTCTCGATATTTGCAGGGACGAATTGAGGGTATTTTACCTTGTTAAAGTAAAAGTATGAACTGGTTGATCAAAAAGTATCACAGTGAATGAATACAGTAAATCAGCTTGATTATAATAAAAACGGTACCTATTTTAAAAGGCAACAAGTCAAGTATGCTTTATTAATGAGAAATATTTTGTTTTCTTAAAAGCCGTTAATTAAAAACTCTACTCGAGAGTTATGTTGACACCCGTGACTAGATTTCTCTTCTATGATTTAGGCACTAACAAAGACAGCACGAGAGCTTCTAAATACAAGAGACAAAACACATGAATAACTTACTACGTAAAAGTTGAGAAGATACACCACTCCTTTATGAAGACTAGAAGTCATATTTTAATCGCCAAATATTAAAGACAACTTAGGTATACTTAGTGGCTCAAACTTGACAGGCATTCCAGGCTATAAAGTCCCTCCAAAATCTTATAACCACAGTATAACCATTAAATTCAATACAGGTAGTATCTAATTTCAATTCCCAGATCCGTGCCTGTCCATCAATAATTTGAAATACTCAAACAATGGACCGATTATAGGGTCTGCTACACGTGTAGGGGGTTGACTTGGGAGCCACAACAATGTGCTTGAAAGGTTCCCTTTGATGTGCGCTGATTACTTTAATCCTCGGATAATATCGTTAAAACAGGTTTGTTTGAGAGATTCCGTTCGGGAGCTTATATCTGAGCTGAAATGTTATTTTTGGAGCAATTTAGTTGCTGGCGGCATAGGAAGAGTTTACTTATAATAAGAAAAGAAAAAACAGTAAATGGAAATAAAATGACTGAAAATCAATTGTAATGTGCATGCGATAAAGCTACGCAATGGCGGGCTTTCATTGAAGAAAGTGATTTTCATGGTAGAGTAGGTAAGTAACTTACTCTCTACGTCAAAATGTGGTCAAATAATGGTCTAGGACTGATCTAAATAAAGAAAACATTCAATTGGTACCTTAAAAACGAAAAATCGAGAAAACTCTAGATATTTTCTAGAAAATGCAATCTAAAAAGCGTGTAGCAAAATGTTTGTAATAAATTGTTAACTCTTCCGTACTGAAACTAAACAACAACATTTTTGTTCGATTTACCCATTAACTTACCTTGGAAGTTGCGGCGAACTTGGATTGCAGTGGGTGAAAATAAACCTGATTATTATACGTGGATGTATAGAGAAAATTAAAAAGATAACTCACCAAAGTAAAAAGGAAAAGATACCTTTGATCGGCAGCGTAAGACCCCTTTCACATTAGAGCGTCAGAAGCGCGGCAGCGGCGTTTTTATAAGAATGCAGGTATCCGCTGTCAGATACAGGATGATAGGTAAATGGTACATAAAGCCGACATACTACAGCCTGTAGTCTACAGGGAGAATGAAATTATCGCAGCGCGTCTGTCACGCGTTTGTCGCGCTGCTAGAGTCGCCTTTTGAAAGAGCTCTAAATTGGCCGGCGATTCACGAAGATCGATTGTATTTTTCTTAAATTTTCCTCTCTCACGATTTTCACGTCTCGCCTTAAAAATAATGATTTTAAATAAATGTAAATGAAGATTGAACAGTAAGAGGAACATCTCGATGTCGATTACAAACCAATAATGAACTCACTCATGCAAATTTTCCAATAGGGAAAAAATTTCGACTGATGTCGATTTCATGGCAGCCTTTTTAAAAATTAATTATTTTGAACGAAACAAGTCAGACGGGGAAAAGTCATTTAGGTACCGCCTTTCTTATAATCATGGTTTTTAAATCCGGTTCAATAAAATTGTATTTTGTATTGGTACCTAAGGTCAGGTAATTTATGAACGCCTTTTCAAAATCAAAATCAAAATTATCTTTATTTGTATAGACTAATTAAATAAGTACTTACAAATCGTCAAATGCTCTTAAGGAGCCTATACATGTCTCATTATTTTGTTGCCCTACCAGCATTTTAAGAATTGAAGCAGTACCTATTTCCAAAGATAAAATGTTACGAAAACATTTTTATAAGGAAACATGGAACAGCATCATAACAGCACAAAGGTTGTAAAAGAAGCTGTAAAACGGGGCAGGCATTTAACCGCAATCACATCATGTTAAGTGAGATGCAGTTAGATGGTACATACGAGTAAGTACCAGCCCAGTAAATGCCGCTCTACCTTGAAGAGGCCCGGATAATAAATAAATATAGTGCTCAAGAAAGATATCAATCGAAGTTGGGCTGTTCTCGTTACCCTGTGGCGAAGGTTAACAATACAGTCGCGTGTGAGGCTGCACAGCCGATCCGAAGGCCGCGGACTGTCCAACTTCTGATGGGTGGTTGGGCTATAAAACAGGCGTTCGCTCTGGGCTGAATAATATTTAGGGAACTCCTATCTGGGCTCAATCATCATCATCATCATCATCATCATTTCAGCCATAGGACACTCACTGCTGAAGATAGGCCTCCCCCAATGATTTCCACGCTGACCGGTTGGTAGCGGCTTGCATCCAGCGCCTGTTACCTACCTTTACCAAGCACAATAATAAAAATAAAATATTCTATTTATATGAAGGGTACCAAAACCCTTTAGTTTATGGTTCTAAGGCTGAGTTGCAACACCTAACTTTGACCGTAACTTTAACGATAACCGGTGGATTTTGTATGGTGTAACCCAGCCTAAGTCTATTTCTTACATTCCACAGATTAGATTACGAGTAAATCATGTCTCTATCTTATCTATGGACAATAAAGTTTAGAAGATCGTTACATTAATTCCTTGGAAAGTAATTCCTATGATTTCCCGATACAAATCACGGTCAGACCTTACTGTAAAATTTAAAAAATTTTAGTCAACTTGTCCTTTGCATTACACTGTTTTGATGTACCTCATGAAGAGTCAAATTAACCTTAAAATCCTAGCGGCCAGAGAAATTAAAATTAATTATTAAACTAGAGCGTATCTAATGTGGCCACCCGCGGGTCTATTAGTGTTGGAAAATTGCCATTTGACTAACAAATTTGAGTGTTATTACCTGAAGAGGCACACTGAATAACATCTTTTTATAGTTTTGGAGATGAGACTTTGTGTAGAAGTTTTTTTTAATGACTCTAGTTTCTTAGCAATTTTAATAGAATACTTAGAGTATTTCTTTTAATCCAAATATTAATTTATTCAGAACTAGCTTTCCGCCTGCGGCTTCGCCCGCGTAGAATTTTTCGTTTTTTTTTATGTATAACCTAAGACAATAATGTGGCTTTCTATTGGTGAAAGAATTTTTAAAATCGGTTTGGTAGATCCCGAGATTACCCTTTACAATTTAACAAATATACTAATATGTAACTTTACCTCTTTATAATATTAGTATAGATTACATTGGGTCTAATCGTTTGTTTTTTGTTACTTCTTTGGTTTTCAGATTTTTGTAGCAGTTGACTCGGTTTGGCCACATTTGAGAACAACTATATTTTTCGAACAAAATAATTGTCTTTTTACAAAATTTTGAATAGGCATACAATTGTATGATTGTAATGTTATTTACTATCAGAAATTTTATAAACTAAATTGAACATAGACCGATTGAGTTAAAACCAGAGTTAAGTCAGTCAGGTTAAAACCAGAATGGGAAGCTGGTTTTAAAGATTTAATGGTTTTATCGCCAATTTAGTGGCCACACTAGGAAGCTTAGGTAAAGTAATGCAAAGGCCGGGGCGGACGCAAGAGCGAAGGCGATTATGGCTTACTGTCTGGCGAAGTCAGAACAAACTAAGAGTAGGCGCACACCGTTGATTTTTAGTTGGCCGATAGTTGTGCCCGATTTCAAATTGTATGAAGAATCGGCCAAATCGAATCGGCGTAGTGTGCGCACTCCCATACATGCCCATACAGATCAACTGCCCGACTAAACTATCGGCCGACGAAAAATCAACGGTGTGCGCCTACTCTAATAAGTAGAAGTCTAGCAAGTTGTATGAAGTGGTTTTAGGTAAAAAGTAGTTTGGGAGCTTAATTCGATATAAGACCGTATTCTTAAAGGAAGTAGAGAGATCTTAAACCAAAAGGGATTAGTGGAATTACAAAGTTGGTTTTCTGTTAGAATTGCGGAACTGAAAGACTGAACTCCGATATTAAACGTTACTTCGACACCATTGAATACCTATCGACATGACTTTACTCCGACTACGCAAAGGTACTTGGACAAAGGTAAAACACCTTTGTAAAATTATCAGGTAGAAGACTTCATGGGTTTCAAGAAGGTGCCAGATGCAGGCCGCTATCAACCGGCCAATCTGGAAATCATTACCTTCCCAAATGTAGAGAACTGGAAATAATTGGGAGAGGTTTATCCAGCAGTCATCGTCATCATTATTTCAACCACAGGACGTCTCCTGTGGTTGAAATAATGATGACGATGGTGAATGTAGGAATGTGTGTGATGTCCCATTGTATTTTTTCTTTCTTCAGTAAGTTCAAAGTGCAATTAACGCCAACTGGGCCGAGTGCATCCGATTCTTCAACCACAAGACTTTATTTATTTATTTATTTATTTAAAATCTTTATTGCACACATAAAAATACAGTGGTACAATAGGCGAGCTTAATGCCATGTGGCATTCTCTTCCAGCTAACCAGAAAATTAAACAAAACAGAGAATTTAAGTAGGCGGTGCAAAATAGTACAAATACAAAAAAATAAAATCTAATACAATACATAAAATATTATAATATAAATTAATACAAATATATATATATATATATATATACCTACATAAGTACATGCATATACATAATATACGGTGGATAACGAGAAGGTTTAAGAGAGATCAAGACGACGAGATATGTTCAAGGAAATGCTTGCGCACAGAGTATTTGAACACAAACTTGCTGGGAGCCTGCCTAATGTTCTCGGGAAGAGCGTTCCAAAGGCGAATAGATTGGAGAAGGAATGAGTTAGAGAGGAAACCAGTGCGGTGGGATGGGGTAGAAAGAAGAAGTTTGTTGGAGTTTCGCCTCTCTCTTTCGACTCAAATCTAAACACGATAAATACGAACTAGAACCGTCCTGATAATACCCAATTATCACATTTGGAACTGTCAGAGATTACCTCAACCAAGGGTTAAGTTAACCGGAACAGGCGTATATAATTGAACCGTCCAAAGGCCCGACAGATCCGCCATGAATTGCAAATTGATGTTAACCGTCCACTTTTCCGGACGAATTAGCTTTTAAACTATGGTAATAGGGTAGTTGTGCGTTTTGGCCGACGGTTTGATTCGGACTGCGAGTAGAGTCAGCAGTCAGCACGTCGACTACCGGAACAACATTTTGTGATTGATTTGGAACCTTCTACCAAAGACTTAGTCAAAATTAATTGGGGAAATTCGAATTTTTATTGTGGTCACTATTGCTACTTGGTATGACACATTAGAGTTCGATATTATTAAGCAATCCGGCAATCTGCTACATAATGACGAATTCAAACAAAATCAATTGAAGTTTTGTGAAAGGCACATGGATATACCTACCTAGTAATTCCTGACGCTGGACGCAGGCCGCTATCAACCGGGCAACATGGAAAGCATTGGGGGAGGCCTATGTTCAGCAGTGGACGTCCTATCGCTGAGGTGATGATGATGATGATGACTGATGCGATTACATAAACTTTATTGCACAATGCACATACAATAAGATGATATTGACCCAGTCAACGTTTAGGTCAAATAGTCTTAAAAGAAAACTTATACCTATTCAATCGGTTGTAGTAAACGTACTTAATCGTATATTATCTATGCACCCATGAAAGTTTCAAGGTCCAAAAAGCTTTTTAATTCCTACCTAACATCGAAAAAGCGTAGATGGTTGGATCATCAAACATTGCATCAACATTTTTAGGAAAAATACAGATGAATATCGTTAAGGAAGGAGGCTGGAGACCGTTTTTATAATGTAAATAGGCGTGAGGAAAAATACGGGCGTCCTCGAAGACTGCTTAAGTTATTATTTTTGCTAAGAAGCTTTGTGGGGAAGAAAATAATAGACAGCCCAGATGGCCAGTTTGGGCGGTGGTGTTAGAATAAAAAGGGGAAATTCATTCATGCCCTGTTCGTTCGTTCGTTCGTTTCAGCCGAAAGACGTCCACTGCTGGACAAAAGGCCTCCCCCAAGGATTTCCACAAAGACCGGTCCTGCGCCGCTCGCATCCAGGCACCTCCCGCGACCTTCACCAGATCGTCGGTCCACCTAGTGGACGTCATGCCCTGTGTTTCAGCCGAACGACGTCCAATGCTGGACAAAGGCCAATGCTGGACAATTTTTAAGGACGTAGCACACTTTATCACCCAGAAATGGTACGTAACCGTATCAACTCGAGGCGTTCAGTATTCTTTGTATGAAACTCCATACTGCAAGTCCCACACAATTATCCGAACCGTAACGTAAACGCCTCGCCTCGCGATTCACACCGCGCGAAAAGCGATGACAGCTCGCGAAAGGCGATAATATGGTGTTGATCCCATTCCGATTTGATCAGTTTTACGCTGCCCGCATTCACCTGGAATACCTGGAGCCAGCAGGTGCTTCCCTTCACCAGATGGTCGGTGGGAGACCTGCGAGACGTTCGTGTTCCGATCCGCATTACTACCACTCTACTGATGCGCGTTGGGGCAGAAAAGTTTTCAACGGCTATCAGTACAGCCTGAAGGATAATCCTGAATGATGTTCTATTATCATCATCATCATTTTAGCCACAGGACGTCCACTGCTGAACATAGGCCTCCCCTAATGACTTCCACATCGCAGGGTTGGTAGCGGCCTGCATCCAGCGCCTTCCTGCTACCTTTATCAGGTCGTCGGTGGACGTCCCACGCTGCGTTTTCCAGTACCTACGCGGCCTCCATTCCAGAACTTTGCAGCCCCATCGGCCGTCAGTTCTGCGTACTATGTGCCCTGCCCACTGCCACTTTAGCTTGCTAATCCGTCGGGCTATGTCAGCGACTTTAGGTCGTTTACGGATGTTCTATGCTTTTTGTCTATTGGGTGTCTCCCAATGAAATATTTACAAGCTCATCACGTATAAGCTGTTGTTAGCAGTTCAACCCCTTCTTTATCGAGTCCCGTATATAGAGATATTCGCTATCCCGCTTGCTCGCAAGGTATTGTTGGAATCCTGCTTAATTTATCCTCTGCCACAGACTAAAGGTAAACAGTATGATAAACATCATGTAAGTAAGTATAATAAATTAGAGATAAATTAACATCGATGTAAAATAATTGCTTGTCGTTCGTATGCGAGAACTCAGTCAGAAAAAGAAATTCTACGGAAAATACTACATTTCTGGTTAAATTGTAACTAGAGTTACAACCTTTTTTAAGGCAGGCAACAAGACATTTCCATTGCAGGACTCGGTCAGGTCCGAGCTCTACAGCCACATTATTAGAAAGTACTTCTTAAATGATGTAACATCATAATTTAAAATGTGTTAGTACTTTTTTAAGTAAAAGTTCTCGAGTGACGACCACTGGCCGGAAGGCGTGGTATGGGCAGGCTTCCCACTAGGTGGACCGACGATCTGGTGAAGGTCATGCGGTTAGCGCAGGACCGTTCGTTATGGAAATCCTTGGGGGAGGCCTTTTACCAGCAGTGGACGTCATTTAGCTAAGACGAACGGACGAACGAGTACTTTTAAATAGGTAGCAAGTCTTTGTAGAAATAAAACAAAAGTTACTTCTCACTAAAAAAAAGAAATGCAGCGCTAGCATAACTTTAACCATGACGTAATATTCACACAAGAGAAGGTGTACCTACCTAACCCATTGATTTCGCTGCTCTGCGTGTAGTGCGTCCATTAATGTGATTGCCAATCTTATTTCTCGTGAAACGTTTTTGTCTAAGTAATTTCCTTCGGACAGATGTCTTTTCGGAGTCGGAAGTTGCTATCCGATTGGTTTTTATTGACTGATGAAATAAATCGATTTGAATACAACTTTTATTTGTATAAAGAATAAGTACATTTTGGTAAGAGACAAAAAAATATAGCTGTTAAAAAAATTGTCATCAAGTCAATAAAGCACAAGGAATTATTATTTAATGATCAGATAAGATGAATATGTATTGTTAATCACGAAAGTCGCTTTTCATGTTTCAACAAAAAACGACACAATAAAATAAATGAACCAAAAAATTTTGCTTTTAGCAGCTAAAACGGAAGAACGTGTTATACAACTGTAAAGTTAAGTTACAAGAACAACAGAAATGTTTGAATGTTATTATAATTTTAAGTTATAATAATAGGGGAGAGAGATTTAGAGAGAAAAAAGAACCATAAAGTGTGTATTGCAGAAGAGGATTCATACAAGCATAATTGAGGATTTTTGATTGGTCAAATTTCAATGACTGCGATTGATTGATTCTTAGTTTTTAGGGTTGTTTTGTAATACGGACCATAGAGTTCAACTCGTAACAGGTTTTTAATCTCATCGTTTACCACCGAACAGCACTGAATAGACAAATAAAGTCTATTGTCAGAAAAAGCTGGAACACTACCATTACAAACTTTAAAGCTCGCCCCAACGCGGGTCGACGATAATGATAATAGCGAAAGTTCGCGCGAACTTTCGCAAAATCCGCGAACAGCTATTGCGACCGCAATACAATTCTCTTCGAAACAATTCCTAGCAGTTTAAGAGTTTCAATACACCACTGTGTACTTTCGAGAAAAAAATAGGCGGCGTGCACACCCTACTTTTACTCGTGAACACTGTTCTTTAGGCGTTTGATAGCTAGATTGAAACAAAAGACAATCGGACAAGATAAAAAACTGACTGGAGTGAGGTAGCGCTATATTGTGAACGGTATAAAAAATTGAAGCACGCGTAAATTCGAAATGAAAACAAAAGACAATTGCAAAAAAGAAAAAAGAATTCAAGTGGCCAGGTGGTTCAAATACACTTACCTTTAGAAAGCATTATGGCCTCGAAAGAGCAGACGAAATACAAAATATGTAGAAAAATAATCTGTATTTCAAATTTAATATTTCCTTTAGGAATATTATAATATTAAACTATTTCTTTTTAAATTCCATTATTTTGTTGTTTAGATTATGTTTATACCTCTAGACTATAATATTAAAATTTGTTAAGTAAAACAACTCCAACAAGCCTAGAGTTATTAACTTCTATTAAAATACAAGGAAAATAAACTATGTTTGCGGATAGCCTAACTTTTCAATACTCTGCTTACTTCTCACAAAATAATTATTTTCGTTACCCGATAGGGTTGTCAGAGCGGAGTTTCAACTGACACGTCAAGAAAGTTTCCCCTAGCGAAAAGTTTCGCTGGTGTCAGGAATTCCAATCTCAACTTTACCTTTAAAAAAAGTTACCTACCTACCTACTTGCGGATAACATCATTATGTGTTGCGTACTTTAAGTTTTGTATAAAAGTAATGGCGCATTTGACAGTTAATTAATGGAAATGGGAAATAATAATATTCAATAGACGATTATTAATTTGGAAAACTTTATTATTAAAATTATAAGGGTCGAACGAAAGAACTTGTATCAAATTAATGAACAGTTTTTGGACTCTTCGTTCTTCCTAAGATTCATCAAGCTTAGAACGAGCACTACAAAGCCATAAAACTAACCATATTATAATTATAATCAGAAAATACGTATGAATAAACATCAAGACATATTTGACAGCAAACTTGATTAAAAATGTTGCAATTTTATTAGTTAGCATTTTAAAAAATGATCTTATTTTTATTGAGTCTATATTGTTTATGGTAAATAATGTTTTTTTCCGAAAATGGGAAAATATTTCCCACCCGTTGCCAACCCTAATAACTGTGGTTTACCGGTTCCCGCTTTGAGTCCTACGGCTGTTCGTATTTATTCGTAAATACAGTTAGGGTATTTCACATTTACGAATGTAAACTTTCTAAGGTCAGAATATTATGTTCGCTTTGAGTTGCCGACCCTCAAAAGGAAAATATAGACTTTTGATGCTAAGAGGATTTTTAGGTGTGCGGGATTATTGCGAGAATAAACGTTGTTTATTTCGACCATAATTTATTTTTATAACCGCGACCGTAATCGCGCCTCTGTCTCAGAAATAAAGGCCTTTTTAACATATTTAAAAGGTTCGTATAATAAAATCACGTGTACAAATTATTCGTGTATTTGTACCGTACATTATTTATTTGCGAGGCGATAATTTGATCAAAGAGGAACGCTATTGAGCCCCATACGTTTTTCAGCGTAAAAGGGACGTAGCACATTCATCAACCTGGAAAGGGATCGTAACCGTATCAATTCGAGGCGGTCAGTATTCTGTGTAAGAAACTCCATACCTACTGCAACGCACAGTTATCCGCACCGTAAACGTAAACGCCTCGCCTCGCGTTTAGGCGATACGGTGTTGATCCCCTGACCCTTTCCGAGTTAATAAGTCTGCTATGACCTTAAAGGTTCGGCCAAACCAACGCGATCACACGCGATCAGCCGGCGTGCAGCGATGGCGATCAATGCATTTAAGTCTGGTCGCCATCGCTGCACGCCGGCTGATCGCGTGTGATCGCGTTGGCTTGGCCGAACCTTTAGGCTGGTTTTAGAATCGCGCTGACCGCTCGCTGATCGTCAGCGCTGACAAATCAAAATGTATGTAATTGAAGGGAACGTTTCTGAGTGACGCTCATCGCTCGGCGCCGACGCTCTATACATTTCGGCTATCAGCGCTGACGGCCAGCGTGCGTCAGCGTGATTCTAAAACCAGCCTTAGAATTTTCCGTGAATCAATGAATCGGATGGCTCCATATTTTGCTCGCACAATAAATGTCCTTTCGTCACTGATGGGTTATGTTAATTCGCTGTGTTTACACCAACACCAACTGCGATGCCGCGTCCATTAAGCGATGTTTTTGCAGATCCTCAAGCTGTGTTCACACTGGAGTCGAAGAATATCTTGCTACAAGCGTCTTGCAATGATTTTTGAGGCAGCTCTAACAGCATTCTGAATATAACGCCAGGTGGGATTCGCCGCTGTATATGAGCTGGATATGGCTACATGTTATGGCATAAGGCACAGGCACTTGGTGAAAGGAGTTGTAGTGCTGGAAAATTGGGTTTGATTTGTCTTTTCTATGAAAAGTAGGACGTAAAATAGAGTAGTAGTTTTTGATTCAAAGATACTATTCATGTCTATTAAGCTATGCCCTAAGTGGAAATTGGACCCACGACCGCTAACTGACGATGCACGCTTATGGTGTACACTTGAAGATTACGACAACAATGTCAAATTCAAATTCAAATTTTTTACTGCATATTAAGTGTTTACAATTGGGTCTTAATCTAAACAATGAGCTTATAACTTAATAACCCGTTAATGGGTATTGCAATATTCTTCGTCATTTAGCGGTTAGAGTACTTGCCTCGGAATCAAAAGGCACAGAATAAGTAATAGTACAAAAGGTTACCAGCGATTTATAATTTTTTTCACTTTTCAACGAGCCCGTTGCACGAAGCTCAAATGTGGCCGCGCCTTTATACAAACACGAGCACATCGAGCTCAGTCAATTAGCAGAACTACGCGTGAGTGACTATAGACCTTAACCGCTCCAATTAAGGTTGGTTTTCGCTTAAGATTGACCCAAGGAAGAGGTCTACGTCGTATTAGACATTCCGTGTGACAAGTCTCAGAAAGGGATCAGACGGTACCATAGTACAGTCAGCGTCAAATGCAAGCACTTTCAAACGTATGCATTCCCACTTCCCACCAATATTGGCACCATTTAAATGCCTAGTTCTAAACTTCATTTCAATAAAGGAAAGAATTTTACCCCAAAAATGTGTCTTCAGAAGGATCCAGAGTCACTTTTTCAAAAATGGGCAGTTACGCTTGAGCCAACTTTTATGGCTATAAGACTGTTAAGTTAGGATTAATCATTATCCATCTGTTAAAGAGGACACGTGAGATCATTATTTGGTTTTATAACCATAAAAATTGGTCTAATGGATCCCAGAGGTAAGCCCAAAGTGAGGTCTTTTTTCAAGTCACATTTATGGTACATGTTAATCATTTATTAAGAAATTAAATGTGTTTTTCTTTAAGGATATTTATTGGGCTTTCAAATAACACCAATATTGTTGGGGCACCATGATTGTGTCAGAAGAAAATCATTAAAGTTCGCGTCGCGGAAGGTGCGATTTATTTGATGTTGAGTGTAGTTCGTGACACCCAAAGTAGCCAATAAGATCGCGACACGTCTTTGTTGGAATTGGAATAAGGTTGTTATCAATTTTATGGTCACTCTGGGTATCACGAATTATTTGACGCTGACTGTACACTTGTACAGCGAGTGTAATTTGGAGACATCGGAAATTGTGACTAGTTGTAGCCAAAGGCTTTTGATGACGTATAAATAGGTAGGTTCTAATGAAACCTGTATTGTGGCTTGATGCTCTTAATCTGGAGTCCTAGATTCACCTCCTAGATAAGTAGTGCTAGCTAGTTGCAAAGATCACTGTATTATTAGACCTAAGAAGGTCTAATCTGTCAATAATTTCCATAATGTTGAGTTTACAGCGTACTAAGTAGGTACATTTAGGTACTCTTGAATGCGAATACTTAAAAAAACCAGTAATATTTACAGATAAACTCGCGCATAAACTTGCAGTTTTGAGGTGTAATAGAACAATTACACACAGGTAGGTATGCCTTTTTTAAGTCGGTCAAAAACATTTTTCAGCTCCACTCACCTATTGTCCGGTTAAGCTGAGAAAGCCAAGGAAAAACGAAAGAAAAAAGTGGTTTCACGTTCTACTTTGCGCTCTGCATTAGCATGAACTTCCCTGGGATCTGAATTTTAAAGTTTTAGAGCAATGCTTATTGAGATATTTCTTTGATATTGGTAGCGTCTTTAACCGGTAGAGAGCCCGGCATTTAAGGATTCAAGAAGCCCCTTTCCTACAATAAAAAATGGAAATTGTAAAATAATTAACTTCAACTGTTAGTTAAGCGATTACGTTAACTGTTAATATTCACAGGTTACTTTTATATGTATCCTAGCTTTCCGCCCGCGGCTTCGCCAGCGTGTTTTGTCTGTCACAGAAAAACTTTATACATATCCTTTCCCGGGACAAACTATCTCTATGCCAAAAATCAGTTCAGTGGTTTAGGCGTCAAAGCGTGACAGAGTTACTTTCGCATTTTATTAGTAGGGAGTAGGGATTTTGGGATTCCAAGTTTCCAGACACCTGCCTAGAGTGCGCTGTGTGAAAAAGAGTTTGGATTTTTAAAGTAATTTGATTGTGATTTATTTAAATTCATGCATTAAATTACTAAATACTTAATACCCCCGATCGTATGCATCGTGACAATTGATAAATCTTAGTTCTAACTCGCCAGAAATAGAAATTTCCAAGTGGAAAATTGAAATCAGATCCCCAAATCTCATAGCGATTGGTTTGTCGGTAATTCGGATTCGATTTTTAGGGTTCTTTTTAGAGATGAAACGGATATCCGGCAACTATCCGGTAGGCCGGATATCCGGCCTAAATTTACTATCCGGCCGGATACCGGATAGTAGCTCACTATCCGGCCGGATACCGGATATTAAAAAAACTACGAAAATTTCCTATAATAAAATGAAACACATTAATCTTTGAGTCAAATATCAATCAAATGGCTTAAAATAATGACGGTTTTTATCTAAAGTCCAAAAAGTTACAAAAAAGCCATATTAGGGCCTTTCAAAAAACTAATTTCTTTTCTGGGCTATTCACTCTAATGACGAACATAAATAGTAAATATATTTTAATGTCGAAATATTGCCAAATAAAATAGGCGATCTTTTTTTTTCACTGATTGTCTGATGACATACAGGGAGACTTTGAAATCGTTGGCATCCTTTTAATATAAGACTACTCATGATACATGGTGCATTCCCCAAATATGAGACAACTCTAATGAGATTTTTTGTCATTATTTTAACTATGTATTTGTATTAGTGTGCTCTTAAAAAGAGTTTAAAACTATTGTACAGTCAACAGCACATCATCCTATACATTTTGTTGCAAAATAACACTTAATACATTGAAATAAGATGCCACAATATGAAGATTGATGTGCTGTCGTCTGTAAAAGATTTCAAATATTGAAATTTTAATTCATTTGATATGACTCATATTTGGGGAATCATGAGTAGTCTTATTTTAAAAAGAATGCCAACGATTTCAAAGTCACCCTGTATAATGCAGTTCATTCAGATTACGCAGCAAGTAAACTAATTGAATTTTCGCTATTCAATCACATACTCACGATGGCAACCGAAATCGCCCGAATTGATCTGCCCCTTAGACGAGTGGCAAAATCTGACATTCTATTCGAACGAATTCGATTTTCGAAAAGTGTGACTTGTCTAGTCTACTAGACCTACTGATCGCGTTCGAAGCACCTGTGCAGCGCTAAACTCGTTACGACATGCAACATGACAATGGGACAACTATCCGGCCGCCGGATATCCGGCTATCCGGCCTAGCAGCTCGCCGGATATCCGGTATCCGGTATCCGGCCAAACAACTATCCGTTTCATCTCTAGTTCTTTTGCTCTAACGGGAGGAAATGGAACCCTAAATTGAGTTTTTTCTGAAACTAATTTAACGATGTGAAATAAGACCTAGTTACAGAATCTAAAGCTGCAAACACAATTATTCTAAATTTAGAAATCAATTCCACAACTATTGAATTGTTATTCAGACGACAGCACATTACAAATACCTCAATGTACAGTCACGGAATGAAAAGGTCCGTCAGTTTTCAAATTGATTCCTTCAACGAATCGCGAGCACATATTACCTTTTGAAACTATGTTACAGAATAATCTCGAGTTAGAGAAAATAATCTTTAACTGTTCGTCAGTAAAGTTCAAAATTATTCAGATCAAAGTTGTTTGACGATTTAACTTGTCAAGAAGATTATTATGATTGACTAGCGGCCGCCCGCGACTTCGTACGCGTGGATCCCGTTTTACCCCCTTCATCTATGTTACGCGGTTTAGATTTTTTCATACAAATGTTTTTTCCCGCTAACTCCCGTTCCCGTGGGAATTTTGCAATATCCTGTTGTAGCTAAGCTTTAAGTTTACTAAGGTACCTGCGTGCCAAATTTCAAGCGTCTAACTTAAGCGGTTTAGATTTTTCATACAAAAAGATTTTCCCGCTAATTCCCGTTCCCGAGGGAATTTCGGGAATCACTTGTTGTAACTAAGCTTTAAGCTTACTAAGGTACCTACATGCCAAATTTCAAGCGTCTAACTTAAGCGGTTTAGATTTTTCATACAAAAGGATTTTCCCGTTAATTCCTGTTCCCGTGGGAATTTCTAAGTATACTATAACCTGCCCAGGAGTATGAAGAATAATTGTACTAAGTTTCATTAAAATCCGTCGAGTAGTTTTTGTTTCTATAAGGAACATACAGACGGACAGACAGACAGACAGACAGACAGACAGACAGACAGACAAAAATTTTACTGATTGCATTTTTGGCATCAGTATCGATCACTAATCACCCCCTGATAGTTATTTTGAAAATATATTTAATGTACAGAATTGACCTCTCTACAGATTTATTATAAGTATAGATAAACTAAAACTTTCTTGTTGGCTCAACCTGCCATTATCTATTAAATTAAAAAAACTACATTTTGTAACATTGCACTGATGTGATAGAAAAATAAACAAGCAAAACCTTATTCGTTAGCAAACGTCATATTTATTTAAATGTTAGCAGCACTGTTTCTTGCACGGTTATGTTGGCAGGTTTGACTCTTACAGTACCTACTGCAAGCGAAAACCGACACTAAGGTGACGAACCTTTTCATTCCGCGACTGTACCTACCTACCAAAAAATACAAAAAGTTATATCTTATATACCAACCGAATTGAGAACCTCCTCCTTTTGTTAAAGTTGGTTAAAATATACACGTGTTATTCAAATGGGACCATTCATATTCCGCATATGCCTCCAAAGTGTAGGTACTTTTTATTCTGTGCCATAAGTGAATTGTAAGTTACATTATCGCGGATACCGCGTACCCACGACGCGTACGCGCCAACTTTTTCTTAATATAACTTGCGCTATTATTTATTGCGATAACTCGTAAAGTTGAACCTACCCTCGTCACCGCGAGTCAAGCCGAGGGAAATTTATTTGTTCATTGTGCGTGAGATAAACGGTTGGTTATATAAAATTAATTGCCTTTATGAAGTATGGGCTATAAGAACAACGCAAGGTGATTTAATAGACCGTTTACATGAGAAGATTTTGCAGTTGTTATCTCGTAAAATGATGTGGAGTGGATAATAAATATTAGCTCTGGTCAAACATGTAATTCTTTTCTGTCATATAGTTTTCTTTTGTTTTCTAAAAGACTTAAGACATCTTTGAGAATCAATAGAATTCGCGTATAAAATCACTGAAAGGATTCCAAACTTTTGTTACTAAATCGTTCTTATACTTACAGCTTTACTGTGTTTGGAGCCAGATAATTTCGCGTAAAGGGATTCTGAGCTATTGTTATATTATTTAATTTATTTTTTTTAATCTTGATCCAAATATTGTAAATATTGTAAAAGTTAATTGCCAAACTTCCTTGCATGAATACACCCTTTACATTCCGTCTCTACATTTGAGTTCATTGTAACACGCGTTAAAGTAAAATAAACAGCAACTTTTATCGCTTCCGTCTCTTAAAAAGTAAAGAAGAACGGTCACGCCCCATACAAAAAAAACCCAGACCCGACAGAAACGAGACATACCTCAGTTTTTTTGTCATGTCTTAATTAGTTAAATTATATATTTTGATGATGATGATATATTTTTTATATTCGAAATCTATGTATAACACCAAAATATTACCCTTTGTTTTTGTTTAGGCGTTATACAAAAACTAATACAAAATGCTTATTTATCACCAAAATTGGTAAATCTATGTACCTAAATGTCTATTACAGCTGCTATGGAATGTATCTAGGTGACCTGGAGATACAACCGGATTATACAGGGTGGTTATACATATGGAACGATAAGTGATCTCACTCGATTATTTCTAAACTATACAAGATATCGAAAAACTAGTTACTGATTCTGAAAGTGCTTCACGAGCTCTTTCAAATGGTACCATTAATAAGGTACAGATTATGGAAGCTGGTAACATAGAATTTTTGGATTTTGTAACTTATAATTTTTTCCACCCTGTATAATCCGGCTGTATCTCCAGGTCACCTAGATACATTCCATAGCAGCTGTAATATACATTTAGGTACATACATTTACCAATTTTGGTGATAAATAGGCATTTTGTATTAGTTTTTGTATAACGCCTAAACAAAAACAAAGGGTAATATTTTGGTGTTATACATAGATTTCGAAAATAAAAAATATATAATTTAACTAATTAAGACATGACAAAAAAACTGAGGTATGTCTCGTTTCTGTCGGGCCTGGGTCACAGATGACCGTTCTTCTTTCCCATTTCGCAAAACCTCTTGAAAACACTAAACTGTTAACGGCTTTCATCTGTAAAATAGACAACAGAAAACACTGTAACTGAAGCTTACTATCGACAATGAAACCTTTTGTGTTCCCTTTGATTTCCGAGAAGGAAAATATTTTCCTTTCACGGGCAAAATATATGGATATATTCTATTGAAATAGAGTTGCTTATGGCGCGAAAGGTGCGATAGTATTCCAGATGGTCGCCATTGGGAAATGTAAAGGAGTCTACACACCATACTCACCGACCCGCCGACAATGGGTTGTCGGTTTTTTCGTCGCGAGTTAGTCGGCGAGTTCACAGGTTGTTTAAGTTGGAAATCTTTGTCGGTGGTATTAGCAACTTTTTTGGCAGTTGCTATCAACTTTCAACGCGACAATCACTATTGACAACTGCGTGTAGGCAGGGCCGTCTTTAACCTACTAGGGGCCCTGGGCATTTGAGGATTAAGGGGGGCCCCTTCCCTTATCATCCCGAAAATGGTCTTATTAGCAGATGGGGGCCCCCTCGGTCGCGGGGCCCTGGGCACGTGCCCAAAGTGCCCAGTGGGAAAGAGGGGCCTGCGTGTAGGCAGGAGTGTTGTTTTTCTAGAGTTTCGGCGTAAAAATGAGCACGTAAGTCGCAGTCATGCCTATATGTTACCACAAGTCGCCGGACGATAGGCGCGGGTACAAGTCGTTGATGATTCTTTTAAAATAGTGCGGCCGACATTACGCCGGCGGGCTGTCGGCATCTTAGTGTGTATGCACCTTAAAGAAAACTTTGCGTTCTCGTGCTCTTTTCAAATGGTAAGTGCATTATTATGGTGAAATACCTATTGTGATGATGCGTATCAGTTACAAAGGCGTCAATTGATTATATCGGTTTGAGTTGTAGTTTGTGGTTTGGGACTTAGTATTTGGTAAATTCCTTGCTATTTATTTGCCCTAAAACTAAGGTTAAGGCAAACTACTTCAGTGCCATTTATTGCCTAGTACCTAGTACAAGCTTTGCTTAGTTTGGGACTAGAGGTGCAGTGTAACATGTCCAAGGATATTTACATAGCTGGGCACCGTTAATCAAATAGTTAACTTCGTTAATCGTTAAACCGTTACTAAAAAAATTAACTTCGTTAAACGTTAAAACGTTACATTTCGGAAGATTTAACGCAAGTTAACGTTAATCGTTAACACGTGATAATAAAACGAAAAAAAATATTGTATGCAAGGTTCAAATAACTTCGAAAGCTTGTACTAACTAAGTACCTATCGCGCATGGAATTTATTCCTCTTTTATGTTTGCGCTACAAGCTTTCGAAATTTTTTGAACCTTGCAGGTACAATTATTTTTTTGTTTTAGTACAACTGCATTTCAGAACAAAAGCTTGTTTAAAAAAAGTTTTTTTTTATTATAATTTTATTACACTTTTTAGTTGTAGGTACCTATCTCGATCTCAGAGCCTTGGTACAATACAATACAATTTAGCACCAAAGTGCAAAAGACAAATCCAAACTCGATAAGTTTCCACCGTTTCGTTTAGGAATTCCTATGGCCACCTCCTGACTCCATCATCACAACCCTGGACATCATCTAGTACTAAAATGCTCAAAAAGACAAATCCAACGAACGTAAATTCGACGTGATTCCGCCGTTTCATTTAGGAGTTTCTATGGCCATCTCCTGACTCCATCATCAGACCAGCTCAATGGTACCATAACATTGCATTGTCATCGTACTTACATAAGTATTCAGCTCAATCGTTTGAGGAGAACTGGTCTTAAATTCAGTTGTAAATAAATAAAAACATGCATTTTTATATCGTTGCGTTGGTGATCTGGTTACAAAAACGGTTTTTTTGGGTTCTGGAAGTTCTGGAAGCCCGAACGTACTTGTCAGAACGCGTTTTTCTAGCGTTTTTCAGCATGCCTGCTGTATCTTTTTGGTAAATAGTAGGTACTGGATTAACGATTAACGGACTTAGGATAATTTAACGGAAGTTAACGAGTCCGTTAACATTTTTTAAAGTTAACTTAAAAGTTAATCCGTTAATAGAAATGTTAACTTCGTTAATTAACGATTAACGGATTAACGAGTTAATGCCCAGCTATGGATATTTATTTATTTATTAAAAGTCTTTATTTTTATAAACGTGATAAACTCATGATATTATTATCTTTCCTAAGATAATTTATTGGTTGAAGCTATTGTCAGATCATATTTTATGAATTTGACACACACGTTTGTCTGGTTTATGTACCAAGTTACCTTTTGACTACGTATTTCTACTTAAGTGAATATTTTTGTAGATTTTTTAAATACAAAATATAATGTAGGTAAGTATGTCCTTAATATTATCAATATTATGTTCAATTCTTTATTGCTTTTCGTGTGGAATAGAAATAAAGAATTGAATTGCCTAGTAGGCTCGAAATACCTCTTAGCAATCTTAAGATGGTTTCTAGAATCCAATCAAAAACCTATTATTAATGTGTTTTCACTTTTAGAGACGGGTGGCAAAAACAATTACTTATTTGTAAAACTTGCTAAAATATAAAATCAGTACATCGAATTTCTACTTCAAATAACCTTTGATGTGAGAGTTTCTTTGTTGTTTTAGACTTTGAAGTTAACAAAACCATTTTCACCTAAGCTAATAAGTAGGTGGATAGGTACTTAACTTTTGATTTTAGTGTTGTGATCATTATTAAAAAACTATCGATATAAATTCTTACACAGTTAGGTTGCATTTTTATTATTTCGGTCACACTTTTCAGACTATGTTCTTTGTGGTAATTTAGTAATTTTATTTCGCATGCCTTTCATATGAATGGACACTTTATAACGATAATGATAAAGAGAAAATATTCGATTGTATTGAATATGCTCCGAAACCATTAAAACCTACATTTTGGATGATCGGTAAGAAGTTCGCTTAGCAAGACCCGAACTTCGTACCTATATCATCTCATTTTAACATTTATTAAACATTATTCATGTTAATATAAACTTTTAACATAAAATAATCTTGTATATGTTACGGTTATTGTATATGTGATAAATTGAAAATTATGCATAATAACCGGTTATTATGAATAATTACCGCATGATTTGGTAAATGTGATTAATATGAGATCATTAATGTGTGTATAAAACAGTTAACATATACATAAACTTTCGTTTAACAACAAGCCCTACATATAAGTGAGATAATTTATTTCAAATTCAATATTTTAACTATAACTCGGTAACAGACATTTAAAGTAACAACTCTACCTGGAATTTTAGTAGAATTATTTTTGCGTACCCATGAAGTTAACTAAGAGCTTTTAAGCTCAAGTTACGCAAATTAGATTCGTCATGACGAGCTTTACGTTAAACCTTCGTAAACTTTCGGGACGGATTTCCAGCCCAATGTGTTTCTAGTTTTTAAACTAAGGCTGAGTTGCACCATCTTATTTTAACCATAACCGGTGTTTTTTGTATGGAGTTTGACAGACTTTTGACGTTTGTTAAAGTTAAAGTAAGATGGTGCAACCCAGCCTAATTTTCTGGTCAACTACTTATTACAGAAGTTTACTAATTCAATATAAATTCCAGTATTGGGACTAGAGGAGCCAGTGCTAAATACCCAACGACATTTATTTCTGTTCTTATTTATTTATGACATTAGGTATTGATATAAAAAACTCATAGAATTGCAACATTGAAAATTTTTACGTATTCTACGTTTTATCAAAACCATGAAAACATGTTAAGGCCTCTACACACCAAGCCCGCTGACAGCCCCGGTGGCTTGGTGTCGGTTTCAAAAGAATCATGTACACGATTTGTATAATATTTTTAATACTTTTCGAGTCGAAATTTTTTTTTCTACCTTAAAAAATTCTCATACTTTTTTAATTGTTATTTTCTAAAATGTTAATATAATCTATTTATTTATAACATAGACCATTGTATGGGGTGGAGGGTTGGTAACCTGAGACACAGGAATCTTCCTAGTTCAGGTATCAACCCACCAACATTCTTACTTTGTTTTCACTGATTGTTTGTTATCATAATATTATCTGTTATGTTGGTGAGAAATAAACATTATTTTACTTTACTTTACTTTTACTTTCTATGACTTTTGAGAACATGTCGCATACTCAAGTCGGCGGGTCGGCGAGTTTGGTTTGTAGACCGCATTATAATACCTTAACATACCACAGTAGATACCTGATATCGTTTTATTTGATCTACTGGTTTTCAAATAAACTAATAATGCAAACAGCAACAAGTGGGTGGTTTTGAAATCGTTGGCATCCTTTTAAACTAAGACTACTCATGTACTTACATTCCCTGAATAGGTATGAGACAAATCCAATGAGTTTTTTCTTAAAGTTATCCTGTAGAAGTCTTTGGATATAGTACACTCAACAGCACATGTAACTATACATTTTCGATGCCAAATCTATTACAACTACTTAGTATGTTGACATAAATTCTTTCGTAATATTTCCCCTTAGTTATTCTGTGCCCTACAAATTGGGGGTTGCTTACACACGGGACAGAGCATTATTTCACCTGTTGTGACACACGCTCGGTCGCTTACTTGTGGCATCCAATTACTTTGGGATAGTGGTAGCTTATGCTTTCAGGGCTACAGTTTCAATAAACTGGTCATATAGCAAGCAATTTTTAAGAGAATGTTGTTATAAAGACTAACGCCCGTATTCACAAACATTACTATGAGACCTCACAGTGCGAGTGGACGCACAGGATGATACTCGAACCAATCAGAGAGCTCTATTCAACGCTGTGCGTTCGATTTGCTGCTTCACTTAAGCAAGCATCGTTTGTGAATACGGGCGTAAGAGTAGGCGCACACCGTTGATTTTTCGTCGTCAGTATGAGCATGTATGGGAGTGCGCACACTACGCCGATTCGATTTGGCCGATTCTTCATACAATTTAAAATCGGGCACAACTATCGGCCAACTAAAAATCAACGGTTCTTAGTGTTAATTTAAAAGTGCTGCTAATAATTACTGCTAGTAATATTGATGAATTATAAACACTAGTCATGGCACGTGGCTTCGCCTTTCATCGTAATTCCTCGTTTAAAACACAGTCGTAAAATATAAGTCTTGAAAGACTCTTAACTTCTTACCATAACCATAAATCTGAATTTTAAGACCCTTTACCTGCTTGAAAAATAACAGATTCTCCATACATAATTTCTCTTGAGATGTACTGGTATTTTTGCATTAAGTATGTAATTAGTGTTCTGATTTGAAAAATGGTTTTTAAAACTCAATGCTTTTGAATGTTTCAAAATTATGCAAATGGAACTCTCTTGACGCAGACCGATTAAAATCTAAAAAAGATTCGTTCCATGCAGTTAAAGTTTTTTGTTTAACACGCAATGCACCAGCCCAGCCAAATTATCAATCCCCACAGCGCACATTTTTAATTGTGTCATTCCAAATTCGCTTTAGACCAGAAAATTCGTTCTACATTTTAACTGACAGAGATAAGTTGGTCACACAATAGGAATTCCAGAGTGCATAGATCAGGGATGGCGAACCTTTATGCATCAACGTGCCACTTTTCTAAAAAACTGTTTGATGCAGTTTTAGGCCGGGTTGCTATATTCAATCTCAATCTAAATCCGTCCTTCAACTGTCAAAATCTGTTTTCGATAAAATATCCATAACTTTCGATGATTTTACACTTTCATATTGCTTAAATAGTACCAAATGCTATCAATGAGGGGTATCGTACAAGTGGCGCCACTAGCCAGTGACGGACTTAACTCTACAGTGGCACCAACTGATGAGGGCAAGTACGATAGTTATTCAAAACACATTATTTACTATTTTATTTCGTAATGATTATTTTTCGGAGTTTCCCTGCGTGATCGAATCAGAAATGAGGAGATCCGTAGGAGAACCAGAGTGACTGACATAGCCCGCTGAATCGCTAAAATCAAGTGGCAGTGGGCAGGGCACATAGCTCGTAGAGCTAACGGCCGTTGGGGCAGGAAAGTTCTTGAGTGGCGACTAGGTGGAACGACGATCTGGTGAAGGTCGCGGGAGGCGCCTGGATGCGAGCGGCGCAGGACCGGTCTTGTAAAAATCCTTGGGAGAGGCTTTTGTCCAGCAGTGGACGTCTTTCGGCTGAAACGAACGAACGAATGAACGAATGATTATTTTTGCGTGCCCCTAAATATTGTGGCGCGTGCCATCAATGGCACACATGCCATCGGTTCGCCATCCCTGGCATAGATGATGGCGGAGTGCATAATTTATCAAAACTGATTTATGGCAGCCAGTTGACCCACTTGGAGATCTTTTCATGATGGTAGTTGCTTTATTTGCTTTGGTTTCGAGTAGATTCGCTGTAACTGGAGGAAAATACGGGGAGACTGGAATTTGTATTCGCTTTGGTTTATGTCTGATGCAACCAATTTTCATCTTTCTAGCTTACACTTACTTATCTTGTAAATGGTCTTGCTTTCCTTTAATAAATAAAAAGCTGAAAAAGTTGACTGACTTTCTTCCGCCACCTCTCAGCATCAGTTGATATATTGTCCCGAAGAGGTGGCAGTGGTGGTAGGTCAAGTTATTTTACTGCATAATTCTGATAAAGAATTTCAATTTGTATATTTAATATGAGTATGATTTTTAAGCGGCTATTGCAACAGTTAGTTAAAGTAAGATCTATTTAGCAATATGTTTAATAACACTAAAGTGTCACAAAATGAGGTTTCATCTACCACTGACAAAAATGTTTGTAACAATCTTTTTTGATAGCCAGGAACACCTGTGAAACAAGCTGTCTAGCGTAATCTAGGCGCTCTAAGCCCAGCTGAATGGTTAATGGCCGGCGTTTAGCAGCCGTCCGCCGAGCACGGTACATTTGCGCGTGTCAATTTGTCACCTGCAGTAGACGGGACTATACGGCACACTGCAGACGAGCGTAGACGAATTTATATGTCACAATGTGGGACAGACTGGCTGACGGGCAGTGGAGTTTTAATAATAGTTAATCCATTGGCACCAGGGATAAAGGACAAAAAAATCAAAAATAATTCAGCACTAGTCGTGACAGACAGAGTATGCCATGATGAATCTGTACTCCGAGTTTTCCACCAAAAATTACGGGCACAAAGTGATCAAAGAGCCTGTTGCTATGGGAAATATGGGTAGGTAACTCAAATACACGGTTAGAAATATTTTCTAAAACGAGCTAAAATTGTATTTTCTCCATTTAGAACGATCTAACACAAGCATGAAATATTTTCTAAGACGCTGAAAGCCACGTCATTGCCAGTTCAGATAAAACTAACATAAATAAACTTAGTTTTGTGTTTTTAAAAGGCGTTAATAAATAGCTAGTATATTTCTAAGAATTTATTAGTTGTTTAGACAGTCTATAGAAGTATCCTATACTTAGTGAGTAGGCACAACACGACACCGCACTGGGAATTTTGGTGAGCCTATGCAATCACTCACGTGATTCTCTGTGTAGTTTATAGCTTATTGTACGTGAGTATCTTACGGTTAATCTATTTGCTAAGAGTTAACTGGTATTAGATGGGTAACCAGGATTTCCATTAGGTAGCTGAAACGACATGCGATATAAAGGTAGCGTAGGTACTTTGGTTTTCTATGATAGGTTTAGTCAAAGTACCTACAATATGTATCTAGATTTAAAAACATCTTAAACAACTGTCCTCTAGGTTGTTTAGAAGAGATTGCTTCACAGCGTTAAAACCGTCGTATCCGTAGATTGTGCTGTCTCTTTTGTGTAGAAAACAAAACATTCTCTTCTTTTCTCGTTTTGTGTGGTATACAATAAAGTATTATAATTTTCTTACACTGATGGATGACTGGACACAATGGTTAATAATCCTAACCTACATTCGGCTAACCACAAATGTTTGAAAATAACGCCCGTATTCACTGATGATGCTTGCTTAAGTGAAGCAGCAAATCGAACGCACAGCGTAGAGCTCTGTGATTGGTTCGTGTGTCACCCTGTGCGTCCACGCGCACTATGAATCCTCATAATAATGTTTGTGAATGCGGGCGTAAAACATTACTTTTCTTTACTTTCCCGCTCCAACTTCTTACGCGTCTTCATTCATATAAAATATAAGTAGCAGATACTAACAACAAATACTTATTATCTACACGTGTTCTGAAAGGAGTTATACTTATCCGAGCTTACAGGCTTATACTTGACAAGCTCGAGAGCTTAATCAAGGCGGAAAACGCGCGAAAATGCTCGCTCATCGACTCTGAAAAATGACGGTTATATAAAAGAACATATAATATCTCGGCGTGTGAATGAAAATCTATTTTAAGAATGCCATAACGATGTTCGTTTTTCAATGTAGCTTATATTGCGACGAGTTTTGTTATTTCTCTGATTACTAATCATCTCTATCTCTTATATGCTTTACTTAATTATCTCTTATATGGTTGGGTTTGTAGGGTACGCGATTATTTCTCACCTACCGTTCCCATCGCTGCAACTCCTGTGTAGCTAGGATCTATAGCTTGACCGCCAATAAAAACCCAGCCAGTGAAGGTCAAGTTTGTCCCGGGGGAAAGTTAAACTGTCACTATCACCGGGTTTATAGGGTGTCAAAATCAAGATCTTGGCTACACAGAGTACTTATTTATAGAGCTTATTTCGATATTAAAATAAATAAAATCACCAACAATGATCGATCTCGCATTTAATTTAGTTTAACGATTTAATACACCTATATTTTCATAACAAATCCTCGAAACACACTTAAATTATCCGATGTACTCCACGCCTTACGGACTACAAGTGGTTGCTAGCCGGTGTGTAACGGGCCTTATGCCGCAGAAATGTTCGCGAAGCCCGATAAGGCGGTGCATTGTCGACAAAATTGAGTCGCTGCTCGCGCCAAAGCTACGTTATCAATAGCTCTGGATGCTGCTGATTCAATATCAATAAATTGAAATCGGAGAATGATTCAGGTTTCGTATAGACCAGCGGTTTCAACGTCTTGGCGAGAGAATCTTTTAAGTAGGTACAAGAAGTTTAGGTAGCTAATCTTTATGAATCAAATATTGAACGGCATTAACAGTTAAAAGTACCTAATATCTTCTTGCAAAATGCATCTATTTATACATTATTAAAGGTGCTTCAGTATTCAGCCTAATAACTTGAAAACATCGAACTTCCTTAGGTGGGAATCGAACCCACGATCTTTCGCAAGCCGGGCGACTGCAGATAATTTTAATAAATGATATACAGTCGTCGGCACTTTCATTCTTTTCATCATTATTATCATCATCTGAACAAACCTCACTCATTATTTTATCTGGTCTTAATGTAAAGTCCTTAAGGTTGATATTATTTCATCTGACTTTGCACTGTCTCCTCAGGAGTGTACTGTACATACGTCGATCGTAGGTTATCTTGGCCAGGATGACGTTGAGGTCACCGCGGGATTTCGAGGGTAGGCTTAGCGCTGTCACTTGCTGAGAGAGTCCCACGTAACCTCTTTACCCTTTGTAGGGCAAAAGGGTATGTGCATCAGCCTATCTCTTGGCAAATTTATTTCTATAGGTATGTAAGTATTTTGACTACAAATACATTACACAAATTGGTCTGGCTGTCAATTTGTATTTTCTAGTAGCACTACTGATAAACGAAAGTTTTATGCGACATTTGTCAAAATGTTTAAGATTGAAAATATGTTTTAAGTTAACTACGTTTTCTCGTCATGGTTATTTTAGTCTAGGCTGTAGCCCAATTTATTATATTTTACATTAAAATGCTATAGATCTTTTGACAAATCATAAATGTGAATACATTTTCTGTTTAGAATGTATGTTGAAAGTTACCTGTCGTTAAATCAAAAGCATTGATTTCATTGATTGTCGTTTAGAAGAATGAAATCGATTCGTAAATTGGTTACCCCATAACAATAAGGTTGATTTTAGTAATGCCGATCCAATCTCACTAATGCACATCAAGAAAGGTCAAGATTTAGACCTTCGGCGACCAATCTGTTCACGGCCTCTTCAATAATTGAGCCGGCCCCATGACGACGCCTTGCTGAATATTGCATTACTCGCATACAGTCAGCGTCGAATAATTCGTGACACCCAAAGTGGCCAAAAAGATGACAACCTTATTCTAATTATAACCAAGGCGTGTTGCGAACTTTTTGGCAACTTTGGGTGCCAAGAACTATTTGACGCTGACTGTACATGTGTAGGCAGTACATCAAGTTGTGCACTGTAGTTCTTATGTAGCTGTGATAAGTGTGACATTGCCACAAAAATGTTAAGTCTGATTTGCTTTCAGCTGTACCTTGAGGACACTTTCTAGGCCTATGGCATAGACTACCTATAGTGATAACAGAAGGATCGATTTGAAAATACATTTAGGGTGGATTCGACCAATAGTTCGTTTACGGATCTCGCCAATCACCGATGCTAAAAATAGCATCTGTACTGTGGCTCTAATAACAAAAGATGACTCACTCAACAGATCATAACTTATTTGTATTCGTGAATAATTTCGTCGCAATAAAAGCAAGCAGACCGTCAACATACTATCCCAACGATTTAAGACGCAGTAAAAACAAATGAATCCGTGGAAAGGAAGAATTTACGTTTTTTATTGTCCATAAACATAGCAAATGACAAATAAGCTTATCTGCCTTATTAATGGTAGAAAGGAAGGAGAAAAATAAAACTGGCAATAAATATGAGGGGACACGTAGAAACAAAAGATCCTTAGAGGTTGCGTTTACGTGGAAATGTTTAGAAAAGTCCGCAAAGAGGACGGAGGGTCAAGATTTTGGGGTCCCGCTGCGTTTTGATAAGGGTAGAGATATAAAAATGTATATTCGTACTTATGAGAAGTTATAGACTGATGCTGGGTTGCACCATTTTACTTTACTTATAACAAACGTCAAAGTTATGACACACTCTATACAAAAACACCGGTTATGGTTATTTACGTTTAAAGTTTAAAGTAAGGTGGTGCCATTCACTCATTAGATCTGATCACGACTTCGAATCTGTAACCGGAACGTTGTACGCGAATCCAGCCCACGCGGCCGTCAATTATTTTGCGAGTAGTTCGTCTTAATTAATAATGATTGACTCACAGAATAGTATTAGTAGATCTAAAATAACCTTAGTTTGTGAAACTTAAGAGAAGATTGTTTTCGTTTTCACAAATAGGTATTTGATTATAAAATTAATGAGATTGGGTTTATTAAAAATTGCAGTTCTAAATTTATAATCGAATGGAAATTTTCATCAACATAATTAATATTGAGAGCCTCAATCTTAAAGTTCGCAATAGATTAAAGAAATATTGCGTACAAATTCTTTAGACTTTCAGTAAAGATGAACATTTGTGTTATTTGAATCTGTCAAAAACATTTTACACAGAACTTGAAACAAAGTTGCGACCTAAACTTGACTTTTTCATTTCACCAACCAGCACTTACTTCCAATCCCGGGAGATAAGGGTGCCATAGAAAAAAAGCCCTCAAATTGTTTTTCGTTTCATTAAAAATCGTGAAAACCCAGCAATCAGAAACTTGACAACTTTCGTATAATTTGACCTGCTGTTGAGCTCACTTAGCTTACAATGCACACGATTACACCGCCCTTAAGTGTTTGTGATAAAGTTGACAATTGCTCGATCTAATTTTTTGCGACGGCAAATATAAAATTGCTGAATTGTCACTCATTATTTTCCTGTCATGCCAAAATGACAAATCCAGCAGTAATTCTTGCTGTGAGTAGGTATATTTATACAAGTCGTATAATTGTTATGATAATGGACATGGCGCACAATTTTTGTTGAAGATGCCAAAAAATACTACAAAAAATTAGAATGAATACTGTATTTTTACTTTTTTGATATCTTTAAAAATGACTGAAATATTCAAGCTCAAAGTGCGCTCTTCCGCTAGGAGCGATTTTCCGCGCGGATTTTGAAAATGTGACGTAGTAACATGAAAAGCTGCATGTAAGATATTATCTGTGTACAATGGTTAGAATGGTTAGTAAGGGAGCCGAAGCGGGGATTTCGGGACTTACTAAAGAGTGGCAGACTAACATACAAGGAAATACTTTGTACCTGGTTGATTACCTCTAAGTATGAATTTTTGATACAAAACGGCATTAGTTCTTATGCCTCTCACCCAAAAAATACCTCAATTAAGCCCAAATTTGAGACCGCAGCCAAACTTTGAGTGACGATGGAAACTAGCCTAGATGGAGGACACATGAAATTGAACTGAGTTACGAGCATTAGAAGTTTGATGATTTTCATACTAGATTTGCTTTTTGTGCGCAAGTTTTGTAAGAAATTGCAACAAAATAGTGAGATTGTATATGTAAACAAACAATACCATCCATTAAAGGCTCCAGAAATCAGTATGGAGCAGAATCAGCGCAATAAAAAAATAGCGCAATATTTTGTTGCAATTTCTTACAAAACTTGCGCACAAAAAGCAAATCTAGTATGAAAATCATCAAACTTCTAATGCTCGTAACTCAGTTCAGACTGAGTTTAGAGGTATACATGCCATAGTAAGTTTGGTTTATTACACTATTTTGTAATCAAAAAACAAAGTTTAATAAATATTTTTCTTTTTATCATCAAGCTTAGCAGTCTAATAAGTTACTATGACACTGGAGTTAATCCACATTCAGCACTATAGCCTCCCCTTCTACAAGGCCCTCTACAAATTTCAAAACGTCACTTAACCCTTTTAGCACCAGTTCTTTTGTTTTTGAGAAGATGTACCCAAATTTTTATATCAATTTAATTATAGTCCAGTCGTTTGGTACAAATTAACGTGGTTACCTGGAAAGTGTTCCGGGAGTTTTGAAAATTGGTGATTAAAATAGATTTCGCTATGTTCTCTGTTAGTCTGTTAGTTAAGTGTGATTGCCGCGCTCGTTGCGAAATTGGAAAAATGCTGCCTTAGAGAAGATTTTTGATAGTTACATTCTTTCCTATTTCGTCGTTCCAAATGACGTTCACTGCTGGACAAAGGCGAGAGGCCTTTGGGTTTTCCATAGGTTTTTCATAATGAACAGTCCTGCGCTGCCCGCATTCAGGTTATTCCCGCGACCTTTGCCAGATCGTCGGTCCACCTAGTAGGAGGCCTGCCCACGCTACGTCTTCCAGCCCGTGGTCGCCACTCAAGAAATTTTCTGCCCCAATGGCCATCGTCTCTACGAGCTATGTGTCCCGCCCACTGCCACTTGATTTTAGCAGTTCTGCGTGCTATGTCGGTCACTTTGGTTCTCCTGCGGATCTCCTCATTTCTGATTCGATCACGCAGGGAAACCCCGATCATAGCCCGCTCCATTACCCTTTGGGTGACCTTGAGCCTTCTTATGGGGCCCATAGTAAGCGACCACGTTATATTGTACAGTTTCAACAAAATCCGTTGAGTACTTTTTGCGTGAAAGAGTAACAAAACAAACCCGAGACACAGGAATCTTCATAGTTCAGGTATCAACCCACCAACATTCTTACTTTTTGTTTTTCCTGATTGTTTGTTATCATAATATTATCTGTTATATTGGTGAGAAATAAACATTACTTTACTTTATTTTAAACTTCCAGACATCCAAAAAAAAAAAGTATACTTCAGCAACGCGAATTTTTTTATACTTCAGCATATTTAGAACACCCGGCAGCGTGTCCTGCCATGATCAAAGAAAAAAGAACTCGCAATTTAGCAGGTACATTAATTTGACTGTTTCACAACTCTAAATCTATTTAACTTACATTACATGAAATTTATCACATTTATCAAAGCTTCTTAGCTTGTCTATGTCCCAAAAATAATAAAATGAAAAAAGTAGTTGTCAAAAACCTTTTTTAAGGCGGATTTTTTTCAATAAGGCGGGCGCGCGCGCGGCTATAAACTAGGTCACAAAATTCGGAAAGAACATAGCGAAATCTATTTATTCACCAATTTTCAAAAATTCCGGAAAACTTTCCAAGTAAAATTAACAAATAACTGGACTATTTACTTGTTATTGAGCACAAAGACACAAAATTGGTTATTTTTCCAGAAAATTTATATTTAAGTGCATAAATGTAAAAATGGCTTCATAGTGCACAAAATTGGCAATAGGTGGCATAATAATGGTAACTTTTTAGCGCCTAGTTTAAAATGTGATTGAACGATGACAACCAACAACAGTGGGTCTAGACAAAGTGCAAATTATAATCGCAAACCAGTCGAAAAGTGGTCGAAAAGCCCTTTTTTGTATGGAGTTTTGACGGATTCGATTTTCGATTCGATCAAAAAGTGCGTTTTGTCTAGGGGGGCAGTTGTCAGTTAGGTACAAAAAGTGGTAAATGGGTTAACGTGCGGGGGCTGCAAAATCATGTTGTGACGTCACGCGCGAATATTGGAAATTTTTGAAAATTTTAAAAAGTCCGTAAACTTCTCGAGGCTCTATCTTCGGTAATACTGGATGGATTGAGGTGAAATAAAAACTAGTGTAATGTATGTGATCTAAACTTTAAATTAAGTCATAATTTAACTTAATATTACAACTTATGCGTGTTGTCCATTAGTACATAATTAGCAGTATTAATTCTGAATTTAAACTCGAGCCATGGATATACATATTTATGAGCCGAGACTCGGTTTTCTATTTTTAATTCGCAATTAATAACGATTATGCTTTCTTAATGCCTCGCTAATTGCTCTAAAGAGTTTTCTTTAGTTTTGCTCTATTTAAAATTTTCACATATTTTAAAGTAGGTAATGCATAATTTCTTCATTGAATATTAATTATTACTTGTACATCATCACAATGCTATGCAACTTAACAATTTTAGTTTAAGGATTATGATGAAATAATATCAAAATTATCTCTTTCGAAATTAAAAAAAACCTAAAATTTTCGTCATTAATTTCATTTTTATGCCGTAGTGTTTGCAAACATTTATTGTATCGATTTATAAAAGCAATATACAAATCATTTCAAACATTTAAAAACTTTTAAGAGTAAAAATCTATTTTCAAAAATATGAATTCAATCAAATGAAAAATCAGTAAATTCCTGGTTCCAGGAATTGCGTTTATATTCTATGTTTTTCATTCAATCAATTTTTATGACGTACACTGTGTGGACACACACTACACCCAGTCCACACTGCGGCGCACATCAAACACGGCAAAGCTAACATACATTATGAAAGGCTCGTTTGCCGGGGCCCTAACAAAACCGGTATTGGCTCTTCAAAAATTTCCCCTTGGTTTGCGGAAAAACATCAGAGAAATACCGAATAGGCAGTAGTGGTACTCGTACTCTGAATGTAGTTGGGTATACTTTTTATGTAGTTAGCAAAAGTTTTGGAATTTGCCAGCTTCGTATGGTGTTTTATTGGTTTGCTCTTTCGAATATAGTATTTGAGGTCTGTGATGTAATTAACCCCTTCATATACGCAAAAATAATAATTATGGATGTTTTAAATAAAAAAACATTTTTTTACATAAAAAATACTGCTGAATCACCCTACAAATAGTAGAGTCCGTGAAACACTAGACTGATATTATGACTTGATCATTAGTTCAAATAGCGTGTCCACATCCGTAGATGTAAACACGGCTTAATTTCAAACTGAATGTGTCTAATGTGTCTATGCCTTATTTTTATGGTTAATGTTGGCAACACTAAATTTTATACTGCTCTTCCCCATCACACTCTCACCAACTCGTACTGGTTTTTGTAAATATTGTGTTTTTATAAATAAAAGTCAAGATTAAAGTACAAAATCTTATTATTTGTATGTTCCACGAACATAGCGTGTAGGCCTAGTTTTATCCTTCTACTGACTGCCTAATAACATACAGTACCCGGCAATAAATATTGCACATCGACCTTTGGAAAGAGACAATCGGTTAATTTCGGCTTGTAGAGCGTTATCTCTGTCGCACACTACCTATACGATTGACAAAACGTCATTGACAAAACATTATTCAATGAAAATATTGTCCGAACCCTTAGTATTTCTCTTCGACAAATACTTTAACATATTATTATTGTGAACCACTTTTCTTTCACGACTATAAAAAGGTTTTAGCAATTTAATTCACAAAATCAATTGTACACATTTAAAATAAAGTTTGTTTACACTTTGACAAAACGTCATTGTCAGTCGTGCGACAGAGATAACGCTCTACGAAACCGAAATTAGCCGATTTCTCTTTCTTAAAGGTCGATGTGCAATATTTATTTTATCGCCGGGTATTGTAACTCGTAGAACGGATGGCTTTGGGGTAGAAAAGTTCTAGGGTGGCGACCACGGACCAGTAGACATCTTCAATCGATGGACCGAACATCTAGTGAAGGGCTTAGAAACTTCTAGGTGCGGACAGCGCAGGACCGGTCATTGTAGAAATCCTTGGGGGAGGCCTTGGCCCTTGGTCCAGGTAGACAAGTCCTTCTTTAGTTGAAAAGAACGAACCTTCTGCGTGCTGTTATTGAATATGAGCCAATTATTTAGATACATAGAAACGATTTGCAATCAATTCGTACGCCCAATTGATTCTCAATCAATCACGAGAGTAACCTAATTTTACGATGTTTTTTTGACAAACATCCGGGCATTGTTTGAATATGAGATAACAATATTGGAAATTGAAAATAATTGAGTCTTTAACGAGATTAAAATTATCTTTACCACGATGTTTCAGGGTTTTAGGTGAGGTAATTAACTGTACTATTGTACTAATTTTGAACTATCTAGTGTCCGACATAAGAAGACTTTTTGGCGGAAAAGTGAAGACAGTTGGTGTAATTGTTATCCCACCAAAAACATTCTGTAAAAAACTAGCCAAGTCTCGATGGAGCTGCTTGTTTATCTCTAAAAAGTAATGAAATCTAGACAAAGTCGTGCCAAGTCTATGGTTCCTTACTGCGATTTCTTTATTATTATAGTTAATGTTGTGTGACTTGGCCGTTGAAGGGTGACAAAACCAGGTGCTCCATAACACCATTGCACCAATCTGTCACCAGAACCGCTACCCATTGACGATGGAAAATTGCCACTTGGAAAACGTTGATTCAACAATAACCAGTCAATTGTAGGTTTAATAAAGCTGCGTTTTTCAATAATACTTATGTATGATTATCATAATAAAGATTGTTCAACGGCCAAGTCACACAACATTAACTATAATAATAAAGAAATCGCAATAAGGAACCATAGACTTGGCACGACTTTGTCTAGATTTCATTACTTTTTAGAGATAAACAAGCAGCTCCATCGAGACTTGGCTAGTTTTTTACAGAATGTTTTTGGTGGGATTTCACTTCTTTTTGTAGAAAGTGGCAAAATTATTTAACGTCGTCATTTTATCGACATTTTTTTACGATATTAAACACAAATAAACTCAACGACCTTTAAAATGGACAACGAATCAGAATTGTTTTAATAACATAACCTCAGCGAACCTTACAATATAATAAACGAAATCAACGAAATGCAAATTACACAACATTCAACTTAATCGACGGGGGGCTCTAGAAAGGAAAAAAATCTGGACACCGCTTGCTAGTGCTAGCGCCATCTAGTGGTGAGCGATACAGGCGAACACCACGGTGCCGGAGTAGTATTGATTATGAATGTGGTGTTACTCCAGATCTTCGATTTTCCTAGTTTTTATAGTTTTCCCTTTATGTGGCCATTAAACCCTAACTCTGTACCAAATTTCAGCTCTCTGAGTTTATGGGAAGTACTAGTTCTATTTTGATGATCATCAGTGAGTGAGTGAGTGTCGTAAATCCGAAACTTTGCTTTCGCTTAACTTCGGAACTAAATGACCTACAGACTTGAAATTTTGGATTTTAAGTATGTGATTATAGCTTACTAGATGACGAAAATTTCTGCGTTCTGGTCTTATCCAGAGGTTCTCAAATAGGGGCCTGAAAATGCGGCGAAATGGTTCCAGTAAAGGATGGTACGGCAGTGTTTGCTTCGCGCTCGACTTGGCGGGGGCACTGCCGTGCCCCCAGATTTGGTTTTATAAATACAAAAATTGGTGAAAACTGGTCCCAGAGGTGAGCCCTAAGTGAGGCTATTTTCTAGTCACATTTATGGTACCTGTTAATTGTTAATGAAAAAAATTAGATGTGTTATTCTTTAAGTTTATTTATTGGGCTTTCAAATAACACCAATATTGGTGGGGCCTCGTGATTGTGAAGAGAATCTTTCAAGTTGTTGTCACGGGTGGTGCTACTCTGATGCCGAGTGTAGTTTAGTAAAAATCTCATAAAAAACTCATAAAACTTATTTATTTATGCAAGTAGGCTTTTAAAAAGCACTTTTACACGTCCCAGTATTAACCCTACCACTGCTTTAGGATAATAAATGGGCTAGTGCTGAGAAGAAGCAGCACTAGAAACTCAGTCACTATTTTGTATTTTGTTTGTCTCAATACACATAAATGTGTACCTCGTTCGTACCTAAAAGTGAACTTGGTTAGGGCCATTCGTGTTTGACTTATCGTCAATTTCGTAACTTAACAAAAACATGTAGTAGAACTTTTTTACGTCTACGTTTCGGGGATTCCACATCAATATCCGACGAAGCAAGAACCCATAAAGCTGTGAAATATTTTTGTAAATTTATATTTTGGACTAACTTCGTTTTCCATATTCCCTCGCCCTGTCACACCACTTTCGCTTTTAAGTCAAATAGGGAGGGGATATATTCGTTCGGATTGCAAGCCAATCTAGGCTCACGGATCCAATTCAGTGTGGCCGATTTGTTAGCTTGACAAATTGCGTACTGTAGATAGGGATGTGGTAATCGACGTCGAAATCGATCGATGTCAATCGATAAATTTGACTTAAGTGTTAATATATTAAAATAATTAAATTTTTTGCTTATGTTTTCTGTATTTAATAATTTTTCTTTTCTTACTTGATTTGACAGATTAAAGTTTATAAATTATTTTTACTAATTTTAATCTAAATATCGACCGAAAATTGAATCATAGTAGGGCCTGAGGTTTCTATCCGGTTCACATGCACTTGCTAGCACCGGCCCGGTGCCGGATCGGATATAAAACGACTCATCAATATTATTGCTTAAAGTTTAAGCAATCTAAATACAATATTATAACTCAAAGGTGACTGATTGACATTATGTCTATGATAGTAATCTATCAACGCACAGCCCAAACCACTGGACGGATCGGGCTGAAATTTGGCATGCAGGTAGATGTTATTACCTAGGCATCCGCTAAGAAAGGATTTTACGAAACTCCATCCCTAAGGGGGTAAAACGGGATCCACGCGTACGAAGTCGCGGGTGGCTGCTAGTATTGTATAAAAGCTAAGAATCTGTAGACATTTATCGACATTTTATGTGCACAAAAATATATTAAAAAATCACTTTCTTAAAATGATTTATTCTTAAGAAACATCGATAATCGACATTTCGACAGCCCTAGTCATAGCCAGGACCAATTTGTACCTACTTGATGTATCGGCTCGAATTAATGGTGTAGGTACCTCGCGTTTAGCTGTTGTTAGGGAGCGGTAGTATTAAATATCAAGTTACAACGGTAGCGTACTGGAACTTGATATTTCATACTAGGTGCCTGTACTGAACAGATGAATGTAATTTATACCCTACAGCAGTATAGTGTGAAAGGACCTTTTTTTGGAACTGAAATAAGACCAATTTTTTTCTATCTTCACTTGCTTTTAAAGCACTATACCAAGGTGGTGTGAGATCAAGTTATTATTATTACTATTTTTTGCCCGCGGCTTCACCCGCGTGAAATTTAGTTTATAGCCTTTATGTTATTCTGGGTTATAAACAATAATACTGTGTAGTTTCATCAAAATCCGTTAAGTAGTTTTTGCGTGAAGGAGTAACAAACATCCAGACATCCATACAAACATTCGCATTTATAATATTAGTAGTGTTTATATTCGTATACCCATAATTAACTTTTAAAAAAAATAAAACCGACTTCAAATGCGTGAACACAAAAAAAAACTAAAAATTAAAAATATTGCGTATAAAAAGTTCATCCCCAATTTTCCACCCTTGGGGGTGAAATATTTTCTTCAAATTCGCATGAAACCACCCTTTTGATAATACCTATTCAACAAAAAAATAATCGTTCAAATTGATTTATAATCGGCGGAGATATTGCGTATAAAAAAGTTCATCCCCAATTTTCCACCCTAGGGGGTTGTTTTTTCTATTATTAAATTTAAATGGGACCACCCTTGAGGTATTATCTATACGCCGAAAAAAGATTTGTTCAAATCGGTTCATAATTGGCGGAGTTATCGCGTAACAAACATAGAAAAAAAAAAAAACATACGGGTCGAATTGAGAACCTCCTCCTTTTTTTGAAGTCGGTTGAAAAAGGATAAAAACGCAAGCAAATCTGGCACATTTTATTCTGATCTTATAATGAAAACCTTGAGATGTATCAGGAGAAACATACTATCCAAACCTACTTTAAATACTTTAAGTAGTCGGCAACTTCCATAAATGTAGTTCGTAGCAGCTACGCCGTAGTACAGTACCGACTACGAGATGAACGGGCGCGTAGTATTGCGCGTAGTGTTATACCACAGAATAATAATAAGTACATACTACGAGTTCTGACGGTACTCGTTACGGCGTAGCAGCTACGAGCCGTAGAATTGGTTTCAACATAAACCCTCTTAAATTCTCAAAGTCGACTTCGTACAATATTTTACAGTACTTTTGATGCTTAGCATCATACGAGTGTGACGTCATTGATGCGTGTGGATGTTATTTAAACAAACTTTGAAGGTGCGGCAAACAATAAGTTATAATAAACATGAGTGCATAATATTATCTTCTTCTAAATATTATAATTTATTCCAGTGAGTTCTTCTGAAATCGGCTGTAAATAACATTTTCTGGATACTTTTAAAACAGGTTTGGAGTGCAAAGTTGCGTTCCCATTTTTATAACTGCCGACCACAATGCAAAGGGAAAAGACAGTAATTCCATTGCTCGTAGGAATTACCTAAGTAATATTCATATATGACTTGGGTAACAATAATAAATGCCAGTGTACCAATCCACATAATAAAATTTCCGTCCCGAAAGTGCTAAAGTAAAATCTAAATACTACGAGTATATTTTTATTTTTCTTACCAATGATTATGATTAGAATCTATTGCTGAAGTATTTTAGGTGCTGATTTTCTTTTTCTTACCAATAATTAGAACATATTGCTGAAGTTTAAAGTAGACCATTGTTTTCTTATCCTATAAATAAGTATTTTTCTTTCTTTAAAAATTCAAACCAGCACCGCATGTCGTGTAGGGGTGCCAGAATGTTAGATAGCAATTTATTTGAAAACCTGGTAAATATTGAATTTCTCCGCTTGCCAGGGTGAAACTTTATCAAAGTTTACAGTCGGATGAACTAAACGAAGTGCAGAAAGAGCCGATACTAACCAGACTCGTACAGTCCAACGTAAAAATATGCGCTGCTAAGTTGACTTTAAAAAACTACGTTCGGTTCCGAGATAATGGACGGTGATTATTTTTGCTGTTAACGAAATAATATTTAACTTTTAAACACTTTTCTTTGTTGCCGTCACTAAACTACTTACTACTAAAATGACGACTAACCCAGCTTTAGTTTCCCTTAGTTCCCTAGTTAGTTTTAACTTTATTCCCAGATTTAGAAATACATATTTCTACTAGCCGACCCGGCAAACTTCGTACCGCGAATGAAAAGTTGTCTTAACTTATAAAATATTGCGTTTCATTATATGTTTTTTCTGTTTAAAAGTAGACTGTCTCAGGAGGGATTTGTACTCACAGCATTTAATTTTCTTGTCAAGCGACTATTGTATATTGTTGAGTTCGATATATATTTACCTAGCCATTATGTAATGATATAAATAAAATTTTAAAATATTGTGGTTGTTGTTTCAAAGTTTTCTCATATTATTGCATTTCACTGTACCAATGTCATTCCTGTAGTGCTTGATAAATATTTCATGCCGCGAACATCTGCATTTGCCTTTTATGATATAATGCATTTTAATGAGCATTCTGCTGTTATTTTGCAAGTAAAAGGATACTTATGAACCTTGTTAATAAACATTTGAACGTTTATTTATTTATGCATTTGAATGAAAGGAAATTTACTTGTTTGCTTACACTAAAATAAATATTAAGTCGAAGCACTTTGAATTCAAATGTGCTTAGGTTAAACTTGTAGGTTTTGGTATTCGTAGATCAGCGGTCGAGGATGGGGGTAAGTAAAAATTATGTGACTAGCTAAAGTAGTCAAATAGTTATGTATTTATTTATTTATAATTCTACTCAAAATATTTTCCTATTTTCATTCTTTTTTTTAATAAAACGAAGCTACTTATTAGCTTTAAGAGTAGGCGCACACCGTTGATTTTTAGTTGGCCGATAGTTGTGCCCGATTTTAAATTGTATGAAGAATCGGGCAAATCTAATCGGCGTAGTGTGCGCACTCCCATACATTCCCATACTGATCAACTGCCCGACTAAACTATCGGCCGACGAAAAATCAACGGTGTGCGCCTACTCTAAATATTTACCACGCGACTTCCACCGCAAAGTACAGATAGCGCCATCTCTCGGTGACAAGGACAACAGCCACCCCAAATTCCCAATACCTCGCTACTTAAACATTCAAGTCCTTCTGTTCATTAATGTACCCGCGTTTTCTCGATACAAAGGTGGAGTCACACTGGAGTTAGGCGATTATCCCACTGCACCGCGCTCCGCCGCAGTACGCGGGACGACAGATTTAATCATTCCGTGCGCAGACGCGTTGTCAGTGTGTTGTGCCGCGTGTGTTTTCTATACAACTGAGGTCATCATCATCATCATCATCATTTCAGCCATAGGACGTCCACTGCTGAACATAGGCCTCCCCCAATGCTTTCCATGTTTATCGATTGGTAGCGGCCTGCGTCCAGCGCTTCCCTGCTACCTTTACGATGTCGTCGGTCCACCTTGTAGGTGGACGTCCCACGCTGCGTTTTCCGGTACGCGGCCTCCATTCCATTCCAGAACCTTAACAACTGAGGTACTTGCATATAATGATTAAATCTGTCATCCCGCGTACTGCGGCGGAGCGCGGTGCAGTAGGATAATCGCTTAATAGCACGAATATGGACACGAGCAAATCTCACTAACGGAACAACAAAATTCTAATATTCAGCGACAGCAACTTTATGTCGCAGCGTAGGCAGCGTTTATGACTCGGATGACTAGGGTGACCATATAAGTGGATTTGGAGACTTGTGGACTAGGTTTGGAAGTAGGAGTTAGTGATAGAAATATCTTTAATAGGAATATCTTTTGTACGTATAAGAAAAGCCTGGAATGTTTTATTTGTTCAGTCAGTAAAATAAGGAAATGCTGTGAGCTGTGTTCTATGTACACGATGGAAGGCACAAAATTATTGTTAATATAAAGAAGAAAGCAAATGAAGAGATAAACGGCCTAATGCCATTCCAATTTGTTTTTTGTTTCAAAGCGGACGATAGAAAACAAAAAAATAAATAATCTTCGTACGCGTGGATCCCGTTTTACTCCCTTAGGGGTGGAGTGTCTTAAAATCCTTTCTTAGCGGATGCCTACGTCATAACATCTACCTGCATGCCAAATTTCAGCCCGATCCGTCCAGTGGTTTGGGCGATCAGATCACTATGTCAGTCAGTCAGCCAGTCGGTCACCTTTGAGTTATATATACATATTTAGATAAGATAAAATATAGTAGAGTCCGTATCGCGTGGTTACCGTGGCTGACACAGTGGCGCCACCTATCGACAAGTTTTACGTCCGCTTAGAATATATCACCGGCCAATAAACCTTCGGACAAACGTAATAATCCTGTAGGTGCTTGTCTTGTACCATTGAATTTGGATCCAACATAGTTTGGCAAACACTGACCAACTTTTGCCGAGAGAAATATTGGGCTTATGTTTGTAAGTAGGTGCCGAAAGTCGTAGGAAAGTTTTGGATTAGATTTTTGTGGTTTTGACTTCAACAAGATGTTATTATTTTCCAGGGTTTGTAACTTTGTTTGCCGAATAAAGGGCGTAAAGGAGTGGTAGGGTCTGAGTACGTAAATTATTGTTACTGAACTAGAAGCTTTAGTTGTTAAAAAACGTTGCTAGTCGAACGTTTTTTAATCATATTTTCTTTTTGTATTTTTTTAACTGAAAATTGTTTATTGAAAGTTTCAAATATTATACGAGTCATATCATATTGAATGCCCACCCAACTTTGAAGGGCTATAAAATGAATTGAAAATAATAATAATATGAACTTTTTGCGACTACATAATTATGTAACTCACATAAAAAATGACGCGTAGAGACCCGTGTAAGTAAAGTTTTTAAAATAGCAGTTCACGTATTGGTGCGCTCCTTCCCTCCCCCGAAAGTCCAGAGGGATATGAGTACTTCCTTTAGACCTTGTTTATCTGTATTTAAATATGAAAATTCTTACGAACGGAGCTCTGTCACATCATTGTTGTATTTTGCAGGCCCAAGGGAGCGGAATTCGGCTGACATGCGGCCTCGCCACGGATTGGCGCCCCGCCAGGCTCACGTGTTGCGCTTGCCTGCTTTATTCTGACGGTATACGAAATAATAAAGATGTTACAAGAAGATAGAAATAGGAAAACTTTATTGACACAGTACATCTATATATATAAATCGAAAGGTCACTGACTGACTCACTCACTCATCATGAAATCTCAGAAACTACAATTGCTAAGAATCTCAAATTTTGCATGGGGTTCCTTTTAGAACATAGGTGCTCACTAAGAACGGATTATACAAAATTTTACCTCTAAGGGGCCTAAACGGGATCGATGCGTATATGAAGTCGCAGACGGCCTCTAAAACAACAACAACACAGCTAGAATAAAAAGTAAATAAAAACAAAACAATTACTGAGCCATTGCGTCAATGGCTCAATAATTTTTATGTCAAAAAGCTGGTCTTCTGCGGATGCCCTTGCTTCTGGCATTGCACATCTAAGAAAGATAGGTTTGATGTTGTAGAGGGAATGGTATGGTAATTTTAGTTGACCAATCGCTATTGATTTGTTGATTTATTTTTCAAAACAAGTGCCATCATAAAATATAGCATGTGTTTTGATCAGAGACCGATTGAAATGGTTTGTTGAATATGTGTCGATAACTCGAAGAAAAGTGCTGTAATGATTCATTTCCTGACAATTCTAAGTTCTTTTTGCTTCACGAAGCCTTAACATTGTGACAATGACTTCATTTATTTGCTTCCGGTCTTGGACCGACCTTTTTATGTACCTTCTTTACGTAAATCATATCTATTATCCCTACTAATATTATAAATGCGAAAGTAACTCTGTCTGTCTGTCTGTGTCGTTTTCACGCCTAAACCACTGAATCGGTTTTGATGAAAGGTATCTAGATAGTTTGAATCCCGGGAAAGGACATGGGATAATTTTTATCCCGGTTTTTGAAACACGGACGCGCGCGATAAAGTTTTTCTGTGACAGACAAAATTTCACGCGGGTGATGCTGCGGGCGGAAAGCTAATAGTAGGTAGGTACCTACATATTTTCTGGATTTGAGATTTTTTGTCTATGGCAAGAAGGCATAGATGTTTCCGATACAGCAGAAGTTCTACTATGGTACATGCTTAACTACCGTCATCATTCCGCACACTTGCTAAAACCAATCCAATTATACCTATTCACAAAGCGCAATTACAAAGGCTAATCAACAAATCTGCTCACACTTCTACCGACCACTATCCGACCTTTGATCGGTAATCTGTGCTCATGCGATTTTAATCGATTCATTTCACTCGCTCCCGATTGCTCTCGATATCTCGGATAGCCCCCGGCTGTACCCAAATGGGACGGTGAGTGTAAATCGATTTTGTATCGGAGTCACTGCGTGCGGTTAGGGACGGGCTACAATGTTATGGCAATGCGATATTGTTTGGAGGGAATATTGAAATTGACTTGGATTTTTGGTGAATTTTAGTCAGCTGGTAGAATTACTTAAGCGTTTCAAACATTGCATGTTATGTTACATATAGGTACATTCTTTGCCCGACTGTGAAAAAGTGTTCAAAACTCGATTTATGTTTAAGCATAGGTTCAAGATTAAGGGTTGAATTTCAATTTATATTAAACCAATCTCAGGCTTTTTTTATTTTAGATTGAGCCGAGTTTAAGGTTCATTAGATACATGATACACGTTTAAGTAGGTAATTTGTCTAAGTTTTCTGCTTGCAGTTACCAAATTCTTGCTAAAATATTCAATTTACTTGCTTTTCAATGAATCAATAAATAGCCTTAATTTCGAACTCCTCCTATGTGTTTCTGATTAATTACGTTGCGGGTCCAATGACAGTTTAACTTTCCCCCGGGACAAACTTGACCTTCATTGTTTGGGTTTTTATGGCGGCCAAGCTGAAGATCCTGGCTACACAGGAGTTGCAATGGTGGGAACGAGAGGTGGGAATAGTCTCGAATCAATAAATAACTGAATTTCACTATTAGTCAGATTTTCAGCAGCGTTGCAAAATCAAGCTTTTCAGTAGCATTTATCAATGTATATTATGCTAAAACGTAACCAACATTGGTTTTTCCAATATCGCATATTGCGCCTAAGCCTTTAGAATGTAAGGGAGCTTTTCTCCGGCTTTTTCCGCATTGTCGCGATAGTTTCCCTTCAGAACCACTTTGATCGCGTTTCAGTGATTTTGATAAGAAATGGCTACGAAAACGTTTTTCCAAAGGGTGGATATGAAAATAAAGGGAATAATAGTGTTTTAGATGTGTTTGTTTGGCGAAGTGATGCAGTGCGTTGTTGTGCTCGAAGTTATCACAAACAAAATTACATAAAACAAATATTACTGAATGTTTATCCAGTAAATTGGGAACTCTCAGAATAAGCAAAAGTTACAAGTCGTAAATGAGTTTTAGGAATGATTTCAATTAGGTTATAAACATATAACTGCATGAACCGATGATCTAGTGAAGGTGAGAGAAGCAGCTGGATGCGGGCAGCGCAGAATTGATCTTTGTGGAAACTCTTGAGGGGAGGCCTTTGTCCAGCCAGCAGTGGACTTCCTTTGGCTAAAACGAAATAATGGAAAATGTCCCATGTATTTTTCTTCTCCATCCCCTTTATTAGTAGAAACATGCTTTTGCAGTTATAAAACTGTTACTTGACTTAAAGATACCCAGTATTTTTTAAGACCGTGTTTTACTATAGTTGTTTGAATTTTACTTTTCACACCTTAAAACTGAGTGAAATACAAATCTTGTCATTTGATTACAAATCATCCAAATCTAATAACACAGACCCTTCGGAGCTTTTGACTCAATATACGAGATCGGGCAAGCGTGAACCTGGCTGGTTGCTGTTTGACCAAACTATTGAGTTAGGATGCGATCGAATGCAAACACCAATCTTGTGATTCGATGTGAAGGGACCAGAATCGATTCTCAGTTGAATCGATTGTATTATTTGGACTTCCACTCTAATGCCTCTAAGTAATGTTTGGATTTACGATAAAATCTATCTATTACAGTTTGATACACTCGGGCGAAACCACGGGCACAAGCTAGTCTAATTAATGTTATTTTACACCCCTCACGCGCTCTGCGGCGGGAAGGCGCTACTGTGTCAAGTGCCCCCCACTTCCCGCGGGAAAAAAAAAAAAATTTCCCGTTGCGCATTTTCCCTAAAATAGCTTATCATTATTACCGTTACATACTATCGAGTCACATTTTTGGAATCTGGATAAAATTACCCGTCTTTTGGTGTAACTTTTAAGGCTAACAAATATATATTTTAGGTACAACACTTACTTGAAAAAACAGATTCGTCATTTTTGTCACTTTTTGTGATTGCACTTGATTCACCTTCAAAATTAGAAGCAATGTTATATATTAACACTTATTTCCAAAGTTAATCACATTATACACGTTTTTTATAAAGAAAAACACACTTCCAAAGCATCTAAACGATAAAAAACATCCATCTTTTTCACTACCCAGACGGGCACCGCGGATCGCGTCATCTTCAAACACAGACTGAGAAAAATTTGGTTGAAAAGCAACCATAGTGCCTAGAAAATATAGCTATCACATTCATACTTAAGCATTATTACTTTCGAGCGAAAGAAACAGAACTATATTTTTTAAATGACAAGGTCCCGAACTTGGACAAGTGATTTGCGTCTGCTCCCGCCGCATAGCACTTTAGAGCTTAGTGATGTGCGTCTGCTCCCGCCGCATGTCGCTTGAGAGGATAATAGCAGGCCTGTTCATCTCCGCGAGTTTACATCGAAAACAAAACACGCACGATGGCCCACCTACAGGATACTATTCGACAAGGCCTCACATACGAGCGAACATTGACTCACTCACGCGTATTCTTGTGTATAATGGAAGAAAATAAAGAAAATGGTGTACTAAATACTGTGCAGTATTTAACTGCTTAAATAATAATAAAAACACAGAATGTACTTTTTTAAGTTGCCTCAAGACACTGAGAGGTAAATAAGTAGTTAATAAGCTGTAAGTTCTCCAAAAAATTGTAAAATAAATAAATAAATATTATTCATGATAATTCATGCTAAATCATGTATTTCCTCCGCCATTTTCCGCAGTTTGGCACCTCACGTCACATCATTTTACCGAAGTCAGCCCTATAGCTTCGGCGCAGTGCCGATCACTGACGTTTATCAACAAAATGGTGCTTGACTCTTGAGACAGGCTAAATTACACCATATTGTTAATGACATTGAGCATACATTTTTTTTAAATACCTTCGCGAAGTAAAACTTCTGTACCTAGTACTTATTATTATTCTGTGATAATAGTTCGTATGTGTCTGACTTATTTACCTTATGTCACAGCGTGTAAAGTATGACAGTTACACGCGGCCGAAACCACGGGCCCAAGCTAGCTATTCAATGTTATTTTACCTAAGAGTTCATATGACATAAGGTAACGTGTGAACCAGTTCTACGCTTCCTATTGTGTTGACATGGCAGCATTCTCATTACTTAGATGAAAAACGAATTTTCGCGCCGTTTCTTATTGACAGGGCGCACCCTTCTGTAATACCGTTCGTTCGTCGTCGTCGTTTTTAATGTTCTTACATCGGCAATAGCAATACTCGTTCTATGAAAATGTCTACTTTACTGTCTACATTTAATTAGATAGACAAGCAGACAGTGTAGTATGGTCAAAAGAGTATCACATTTTGGGTACGGAACACAAAAAAATATATTAAAAGCGCTAAAAATGTTTTTTAGAGGATTACCACAACAGATCAGCAGTGGCGAGGTTCGAATCCGCGTTCTTCTGATCTCAAGTCAGCCAGTCTGACATTGACACCATTGACACCGTTCAGCTACTGTCACCTAAGTACGCGTAAGTAATGCCCGTTTTCAGCTTCAACCCTAATTTTTAAGTGACCCCTATGAAAACAAAATGCCTGTTATGTGTTACCAAAGAGGTCACTTAAAAATTAGGCATTGATGGTGAAAACGGACTAAGAGTAGCGTGGTAATAGAAAGGTAGGTAGGTATACTGGAAGAGTTACTATTTACCTCACCGTTTAAACATTTTAAATGTCACATTGGTTTCCAAATTAACTCAAAGGTCAAGGCAATAACTTGTTTTCAAAAGAAAGTAAAGGACGAATTCTCAAGTAGCCAATGCAGGGTTTGCACAGGTCCGTCTTTTTAAGCCACATCCTTTGTGGAAAATATCTTATCCCATGTGAAGTTACTCGTATGTACGTGGGGCAAAGTCAATATTGAAGGGCTATTATAATACCGAAATTGAGAATAAATGGGGTAAATATTTGCTTGAAAACGAGTCGACAAGTTAATGTCCACTTTCTAATTCAGCCATGTCAAGTTGGTAAACGAATCTTCTTCTATGGTGTACCTAGAAGCATTGAATTACCTGAGATGACCCTTGTGTCGGAGCTTATAAGGACGATAGTTGTATGGCATGGCTTGTTCGACTCGATGGACATTCTGGGCTTTTCGATGCAAAGAATGTTTTGTATTTCTTTAGAGAAATTCAGTAAAAATACGCTTTCTCTAAAAATGATAATGTAGGTATCTCCTATATCCTCATTTCTGTCTTACATCTAAAGGTGTGTATAAACTAGACCATACATGTACCAGAACATCAAGCCATTAATTATTATTATTCTTCTTTCCTCCACAGGACAGGCAATGCCTAGTGTGGAGGTCTGTCTTTTAGTTATTGTATTGTTTGATTTTGGCAATAAATAAATATTTTCACTTTCACTTTTCAGTTGTGTAGTTTACTTTTTTGGTCCTTTTGGTGTATTAATGTAGTTGTTACGGTCAAAGTGATAAATGTGAAAATTATGAATAATCGCCGGTTATTATGAATAATTACCGCATGATTTGGTAAATGTGATTAATATGAGGTCATTTATGTGTGTATAAAACTAAATAGGCGGCTTAGGGGTGGCCCAAGGGCCACCCCCGCCGCACCTTAACCTATTTTTCACTTTAAATCAAAACATTATGTTAAAGGCATCATGGAAAAGTAATATTATGCAAGAAACATTCCAAACTCATTATACCAAATTATATTAATATATGATATCAAAATGTTCAAAAGTTTGGCTGTACACGAGCACGTACACAAGATGTTGTTCTCTTTTATGAAATTTGTTAGTACTAAGGTTGAATTATTAAATAATCACTGTTAAATGTGATTAATTTATCACTTTTACCGCGACTGTAGGCAATTATTCATAATAACCGGTTATTATTAATAATTTTCTATTTATCACATTAACCGTAACATAGTCATAAATATTACAGTGCAGGATTGAATTTGTTTTAATTAAATTATTTAATAGTAAAACCCTAATTTAAATAAAATAGTGATTTCAGTTTTTTAAAGCGTAACGACTTGAAAAAAAATGTAAAGATTTTTCAATAAAGAATCAAATAATATTAATCATGCTCTGTTAAGAAATATTTCATCTCACTTTCATTTGGGTTGAAATTTAATTAATTCTTCATTTGTCCTCTCGGCTGAGGGCACAGGTTTAGTGCTTGGACGAGGTTATCGCTGACAAAGATGTGTATCTTTATAAAAAGATATACAGGGTGTCACTTTAGACTTAAGAAAATCATTCGGACATTAGTTTAATCAGCATCATCTCAGCCATAGGACGTCAACTGCTGAACATAGCTGCCTCCCCCAATGCTTTCCATGTTGCCCGGTTGTTAGCGGCCTGCATTACTTTAGTAATAAATGGGTATCAAATCTTCTACTTAGCCAGAATCTAAAAGGTTGTCAGTTGTCTTACAGGTTTCTTGAATTTTTTAAAGCAACTTTTCAGTCATTCTTTTTCAAAAGCACTTCATAGAATATTATTAAAGAAACCCATGAAAAAAATAACTTTTTCGCTTGATTGCTATTGAAATACCGCAAATTTTTTGTAACAACAGGATTGTGGATCTTCTATCGTAAAAACCTTAGGATATCCCGAGCTTATCAGACCACTGCCACCCTGTATTATGAACAAAAAATTACGAGTCCGCGACAAGATGGCGTAAGAAAATGTAATAAAAAGTCACGTTCAGATGTTTTTGCTCGGCTTTCCTTGGCAGCGTTGAATAAGTTGTTTGATTGACCTAGGCTGACCCGAAGATGAAAATAATATGTCTTTTGTACTAGGCCGCTAAAATAATAAAAACACAATAGAATTTATATTTTTCTTTATTTCAAGTGAAGCCTAGGATTATTACTACAACTTACGTACTCGTATTTCGCCTAAAGTGTCTTTTTGATCCATATCAAAGATTTTTTGGTCATCCAAATAAACAACTGAAGAAAGACACACTGCTGAAAATGGACTTAGTGATAAACCTACGTCATTGTACGTTATTGAAACGTATGAATTGTGAGTAGAGGAAAGGTTTCAAGATGATGTAGAGTTTACTTTCCCGAAATGTTGCAGCTAAAGGTCGAATGATTTCTTTTCCCACGATGTTTGTGTGATTATCCGATTATACAAAATGGAGGAAACAATAAGTGATCTCATTCGATTAAATAATCGAATAGATTAGAAATCTAAATTATACAAAAAACTGGTTACTGATTCTAAAAGAGCTCTGTCAAAAGGTATCAATAATAGGTTGCAGAATAAACTGGATCTATACGAAAATTATATATTTACAACTTCCATACATTTGGTATAGACACAGAAGACGATGATTGCTAAAAAACAATACGTGACGATGTTGTCTGGTACATATCACAAGCTTTACATTGGGTCTAGATAGCGTAGTGTTAAAAAGGCCAAGGATTTAATATTGTATGCGCATGACTGAAATGGCGAAGTTTTATCCACATAAGTAGGTTTTACGCTTCTACCAACACTTGACTCTGAGCCGTCAGCCGTCACGGGCCATGGCTCATCTAACAACCGCTGCCAGAGCCAGTTACCAGCGAAGGGTAATGTACCGTATAAAACACGGAATAAGCTTTATAATCGGCGATCAAGTTGATTCAGGGCTGCAGTTTAAACTGGGAAGTAACTCAATGGGATTACTTCACATAAAGGTTTTATTTTTAATTAAAAAAATGTCTAAAATTAAAACTTCATTTTACTAATCGTGAACCTGAAAATTAAGGGCGATGAAAGTGTTTCTTCTTCATTTATGAAGCAAGTAACTACTGAAATCAGAATAGGCAACCATATAATATGAGTGACAATTTATAATTAGGCCAATACGCGCATGATTTGCCATCCGAAGTTCATTATCATCTTCAGGTCACTTAGTCGTGACTACAGAAGCACGACTCTATCTAATTGTTTTTCCAGATGCAGATGAAAGCCCTCACATTATGAAGAACTTGCGGAATCATATTTCTTTCCATACGATCCTACTGATTTGCCTGAAGTTCTCTAATCGAACTGGCAACATTACAAAATGGTTTCTCTAATGAGAGTCCAACAATTCAGTAAGGAGATATGACAACGAAATTAATTTAAATATATTTTTCAACAGCAAGTTGACCTCAAACGTGAACTTTTGCAGACAGCAAGCGCTTGAAATCATAAAAAATAACAAGAGCGAATAGCTACAAAGACGTGCACTGAGATGAATTGCATTTTAAATGTGTCGTCGCTTTACGCTGTTAGGATATGGGGTTTGGTGTTGAGCGACGCTGCGAGCGTGTGTAAAGTAGCGATTTATTTCACCTGCGTCAGACGCCCGCATTCACAAACGTTGCTTTCATAAGTAAAGCAGCAAATTGAACGCACAGCGTAGAATAGAGCTCTGTGATTGGTTCGTGTGTCACCCTGTGCGTCAACGCGCACTGTGAGATATCATTAATGTTTGTGAATACGGGCGTCAGAATCAGTGTTTGTGCTCGCTTACGAGTGCGTCAAAAAATCTATGAAGATTTTAGTTCTTGAAAGTAGCCACTAGGGGCGCTGTACAATTTGTCATACATTAAATGTATTTTTTTACGCAGTTGCTTTATTATTTATAATCATAATAATCGTAAGTACCTACTCTTAAAACCTTTACCTGGACTAATGAACAAGTAGGTACTTAGCTAGCTGGCGTTTATATTTTAATGTAGGGTTATCAATAAAAGTACGAATGGGATATCCCCATTTATCGCTTACACATTGTCTAACTTTCATCATTCATCATCAGGTCATTTAGTCTCCACTGCTGGAGACCCTCTCTAATTTATCAGAGGCAAATGGAGGATGGCAGTAGCCGGGGCACATAGCTCGTAGAGCTGATGGCCGCTGTGGCAGGAAAGTTCTCGAGTGGCGACCACGAGCCGGAAGGCGTAGCGTGGGCAGGCCTCCCACTAGGTGAAACGACGTTTTGGTAAAGGTCGCGGGAGGTGCCTGGATGCGAGCGGCGCAGGATCGGTCTACGTGGAAATCCTTGGGTGAGGCCTTTGTCCAGCAGTGGACGTCTTTCGGCTGAAACGAACGAAATGGAGGATTTGGCCTACACTCCCCACGCTGGCCGGGTTTTCTAATTGTCTAACTTAAATCTTGGAGATTTGGTAGCCATTAACAAAAGTCTGCTATTTTCAAGTTAACTCTACATATACAGGGTGTCCCAAAAACAATGGATTACCCTGTAACCATCGGTAGGCCTCGCCATGGTCTCCCTAACATCCAATTTTGACCCCAGTAAAAATATCACCATTTTCAAGATTTTCAAGTTTTTGTGCATTTTTAGAAAATTGCCACCTGCGATTACTTTTTCTCATGCCATTTCTACAAATGAGGATACTTTTCAATCTAGTTTTTTTCCTTATCACAAGGGATAGTTGGGCTATCAAAAGAAAAGATTAAAGTTCAACAAACTAGTTTAAAAGTATGAAAATTTTAAGAAATTGCAGAGAAGAAGGAAAAATTAATTCATTGTCTTGCACTTTTGATCAGCCATCGTGTAAAAAAAATGTAGGAAGACCATCGTGCCCATTACCTTAAAAACTTCCTTGGTTAATTGAGATTCTAAAAAGGTATCACAAACCTATTTATTCTGTATTATTTTTATCTTATGGCTACTTGAATAGCAACTGGGATGAAAACTGCAAAAATGAGATTTTCTCGTAATAGTTAAAGTAGGACTGCATAGTGGCATTAAATACAAATGGATAATTTTTAGCGTAGGAATTTTAATAAAGCAACATTTAATCATCATCGTCATCATCATTTCAGCCATAGAACGTCCACTGCTGAACATAGGCCTGTACCCCAATGATTTTCATAATGACCGCTTGGTAGCGGCCTGCATCCAGCACCTTCCTGCTTACCTTTATGAGGTCGTCGGTCCACTTTGTAGGTGGACGTCCTACGATGCGCTTTCCGGTACGTAGCCTCCACTTTAACCCTGCTGCCTCAGTTCTGCAAACTACTGTGCCCTGCCCATTGCCACTTCAGCTTGCTGATCCGTCGAGGTAGGTATGTCAGCGACTTTAGGTCGTTTACGGATCTCCTAATTTTTTATACGATTTCGTAAAGAAACCCGAGCATAGCCCCTTCCATAGCACGTTGTCCAAAAAATCTACGTTTCCGAGCCGTGTATTATCACGGGTATCTGTCTATAGGCACATTTATAAGGTTTAAAACAAAAATTAAGTAATCACAAAAACGCAGAACGGACGGCCAATGGGGCAACAGGGTTCAAGTGGAGCGTGGAGGCTACGTACCAGAAAGCGCATCGTAGGACGTCCACCTACAAAGTGGACCGACGACCTCATAAAGGTAAGCAGGAAGGTGCTGGATGCAGGCCGCTACCAAGCGGTCATTATGAAAATCATTGGGGTACAGGCCTATGTTCAGCAGTGGACGTCCTATGGCTGAAATGATGATGATGATGATGATGATGATGATTAAATGTTGCTTTATTAAAATTCCTACGCTAAAAATTATCCATTTGTAATTAATGCCACTATGCAGTCCTAGTTTAACTATTACGAGAAAAACTCATTTTTGCAGTTTTCATACTAGTTGCTATTCAAGTAGCCATGAGATAAAAATATTACAGAATACATAGGCTTGTGATATCTTTTTAGAATCACAATTAACCAAGGAAGTTTTTAAGGTAATGGGCACGATAGTCTTCCTACATTTTTTTACACGATGGCTGATCAAAAGTGCAAGACAATGAATTAATTTTTCCTTCTTCTCTGCAATTTCTTAAAATTTTCATACTTTTAAACTAGTTTGTTGAACTTTAATATTTTCTTTTGATAGCCCAACTATCCCTTGTGATAAGGAAAAAAACTAGATTGAAAAGTATCCTCATTTGTAGAAATGGCATGAGAAAAAGTAATCGCAGGTGGCAATTTTCTAAAAATGCACAAAAGCTTAAAAATCTTGAAACGGTGATATTTTTACTGGGGTCAAAATTGGACGTTAGGGAGACCGTGGCGAGGCCTATCGATGGTTACAGGGTTATCCATTGTTTTTGGGACACCCTGTATATACAGTGTATATGTATATTATATATATGTTACGGTCAAAGTGATAAATGTGAAAATTATGAATAATCGCCGGTTATTATGAATAATTACCGCATGATTTGGTAAATGTGATTAATATGAGGTCATTTATGTGTGTATAAAACTAAATAGGCGGCTTAGGGGTGGCCCAAGGGCCACCCCCGCCGCACCTTAACCTATTTTTCATTTTAAATCAAAACATTATGCTATAGGCATCATGGAAAAGTAACATTATGCAAGAAACATTCCAAACTCATTATGCCAAATTATATTAATATATGATATCAAAACGTTCAAAAGTTTGGCTGTACACGAGCACGTACACAAGATGTTGTTCTATTTTATGAAATTTGTTAGAACTAAGGTTGAAATATTAAATAATCACTGTTAAATGTGATTAATTTATCACTTTTACCGCGAATGTCGGTAATTATCTATATCTATCTATACTTATAATAAATCTGTAGAGAGGTCAATTCTGTACATGAAATATATTTTCAAAATAATTATCAGGGGGTGATTAGTGATCGATACTGATGCCAAAAATGCAATCAGTAAAATTTTTGTCTGTCTGTCTGTCTGTCTGTCTGTCTGTCTGTCTGTCTGTATGTTCCTTATAGAAACAAAAACTACTCGACGGATTTTAACGAAACTTGGTACAATTATTTTTCATACTCCTGGGCAGGTTATAGGATACTTAGGAATTCCCACGGGAACGGGAATTAGCGGGAAAATCCTTTTGTATGTAAAATCTAAACCGCTTAAGTTAGACGCTTGAAATTTGGCATGTAGGTACCTTAGTAAACTTAGAGCTTAGTTACAACAAGGAATTCCCGAAATTCCCACGGAAACGGTAACAAGAGGGAAAATCCTTTTGTATGAAAAATCTAAACCGCTTAAGTTAGACGCTTGAAATTTGGCATGCAGGTACCTTAGTAAACTTAAAGCTTAGTTATAACAGGATATTGCACAATTCTTACGGGAACGGGAGTTAGCGGGAAAAAACATTTGTATGAAAAAATCTAAGCCACGTAAGATAGACGCTTGAAATTTGGCATGCAGGTACCTTAGTAAATTTAAAGCTTAGTTACAACAGGATATTGCAAAATTCTCACGGGAACGGGAGTTAGCGGGAAAAAACATTTGTATGAAAAAATCTAAACCGCGTAAGATAGATGAAGGGGGTAAAACGGGATCCACGCGTACGAAGTCGCGGGCGGCCGCTAGTTCATAATAACCGGTTATTATTAATAATTTTCAATTTATCACATTAACCGTAACATATACACTATTCTCGAATAGGTGCCACGTGTCGTCTTAGGCATTGCCGAAAATATTTATATTTTCCGAGACAAGCGTGACTCCTATTATTTTTGTAAATTGTATTTTAGTCTAGCACAACTGGTGAATGATAAAGTGTTTGCTCACAACACAACAGCTCTTCATAAATTCGAAATTCTCTATGCGGCCTTTTATAATAATAGATATACCTACTACGCACTACTTTGTTTTACATTTAAAGAATTTTCGGTGTTAGAATAATAGTCATTTTTTCAGAACAAAGCAAGTATTTGACTGAAATCGCACCTGATGTTAAGTGAGATGCTGTCTACTATAGTAAATCTACCCTGTAAGTGCTTATTCACTATAATATTATCTGATATGAATATTTAGCGCTGATATCTTCTGACTTACAATCTCAAGTAGGTAATAATAATTATAGGGTCAGCAAAATATTTATTTAATCCGTCGTTATGAAGGTTAAAGCACAGAGACGTCAGCCTATATTATTCGTTGGTAACCATTATGTACAAAATAGTGGGTTAAAAAGTAGTAAAGTTCATTTGTCCGCGTCTTCGAGGCACTGTGCGCTCGCCATGTCCAAACTCCATTCCAATTTAGAGAGGGCCTACCCAGCTCCAAATTGTTATAAATGAGATGCACGGTTTTATCTCAGGCCACAGTGCCGATGTCCTGGCTTTCTTGGGGTCATAAATTCGACCTTTCGCCTTATGCCGTCTTTTTGTGATCGTGGAATGTTGACGGGACAAATAAATAAAGGGAACCATAAGGAAATAGCCGTAGAATGTCCCGTTTGGAACGTAAAACTGGCTGTAAAGTAAAAACTTGTTGAAACTGTGTCTTGGTAAGTAGATTTGATAAAGTAAATAAATGTTGTAAAGTATTTTTTTATATTTTTAAAACTTAAAACTACTGTTTTAATTATTGATTTGTGTGAACTTGAACTTCAACAGAAGGAGGAGGTTCTCAATTCGGCGATGTTTTTTCAATACCAGTGAAACCATCTGTATGTATTTGGTTGTATAGTTTTTTAGTTGAAATGGCAATGGACAAGACAAGATGCAAAAATATAGCTTCTTACGATATGTGAGAGTGAGAGATTTAGTACCTATAGAGTAAGTAAATAGGTACCTATATTCCTTGGTTCTATGTACGAGTATATGATAGAAAAATGTCTTACAAATACAAATTTACAATAGTTGATAAAAGTTTCAAAACAAAACAATTTAAATAACAGTCGCCGGGGAGTTTAAATTGAAATGAAGCTGGTACACATGGCTGGCGCATAGCACGGTAAATATAAACTACTGCCGTGAAAAGTTATGTAAAAATCGATGCTCGGACATATTGAAAAACGCTGTACAGCCAGTGTGATTACTTTGTTGGAAAATGTGCTTTAAGGAGGTGATGACGTTTTTATACTTAACAGTTGGCACCCCTGGCGATTGACAGGACCTTACTCTACAGTGGCGCCATCTTGATGAGTGCAAATGCGATAGTCCTCCTACCACTTTCGCGCTCACCAGTTGGTGCCACTGTCTTCGCTACTAGCAAGTGACAGGACCTTACTCTACAGTGGCGCTAACTGGTGAGCGCTAAAACGATAGCCCTCATTGAAAAATGATGAGTTTCTTCAATAGATTTGTTTTATGTTAAAGTGTAAGAAATATCGATCAAGGAGATTTGGCAGGTTGGGTCGGTTTACTTACAGTTGACTCTACAATCTAGGTTAATCTACGATAGTCCAGTCAATGAATGCTTTAACAACGGTGTAGAGAGAAATCCGTGGAACACAATTTTTGACCTCGGGACTTTATTTAGACTAGTTAGGAGGTGAACATAGCAAAAGTCCCCGCCCTTAGCCCTTGAGCCGGCGGGGAGAGGGGGGTTTAAAGGTACCACTTTTCGATTTTTCGCTTAATCCTCGGAAACTATGCGTCCTAGTCTCATGACTACTATGAACCAAAATATGCTTATTCAATTTGCTACAGGTGAGATAGTCAAGTTTTTCTATAGCTTGTATAGTTTTCGCGGCATCTGCTCTAGAAGGTCTGTAATATGGGAAATTTTAATTTTGTCTTACATGTTTCCATCAGGAGAAAATCGACTAAATCAACATTAAGCAAACATTATAGACATGCGGGAGCATGTTAAGCCTAGTTCCAGGGAGGGGACTGCATCGTGCGTATATTTAGACGAACTAATTGGAGCCACTTTTGACTCCTCATCACTCAAAAAGCACTGTGCATTAACACTTCAAATTATGCTCATGTGTTGAGACTTGCAAGATAAACATCGGCTTCAAATTTCATAAATATACCTCAAACGGTTATTTAGGTATTGACGTTCAAAAATCGACATTTAGGACACTAAAATATATCTATCACCTGTGAAATGTTAAAATTTACTGGTTTTTTATTTGTTCCTTTGTATTTACACAACTACCTATCTGGATGCCAAATTTGAACCTTCAAGGTCGTCTGAAAGTGGTTAGAATTTGGTCTTATAGGTCAGCCATGTAGATTTTTAGACGTCAATACCTAAAGAACCGTTTGAGGTATATTTATGAAATTTGAAGCTGATGTTTATCTTGCAAGTCTCAACACATTAGCCAAATTTGAAGTGTTAATGCACAGTACTTTTTGAGTGATGAGAAGTCAAAAGTTGCTCCAAGTGGATCGTCTAAATATACGCACGGTGCAGTCCCCTCCCTGGAACTGGGCTTAACATGCTCCCGCATGTCTAGAATATTAGCTCAATGTTGATTTAGTCGATTTTATCCTGATGGGAACATGTAAGGCAAAAATAAAATTTCCAAAATTACAGACCTTCTAGAGCAGATGCCGCGAAAAGTATACAAGATATAGAAAAACTTAACTATCTCACCTATAGCAAATTGAATAAACTTTTTTTTGTTCATAGTAGTCATGTCACTAGGACGCATAGTTTCCGAGGATTAAGCGAAAAACCGAAAAGTGGTACCTTTAAACCCCCCTCTCCCCGCCGGCTCAAGGGCTAAGGGCGGGGACTTTTGCTATGTTCACCTCCTAACTAGCTTAAATAAAGTCCCGAAGTCAAAAATTGTGTTCCACGGTTTTCCATCTATAATGCTTTATTGACTGGACTACGAGTAAATCAAGTGTTTTCGTATTGTCTGTATTTTGGATACCATATCAAAGGATTTAAATGAAAAGCATACGTAGGAGTATAGCACTAACAAGCCTAGTTTAAACTTTAAAATAAGTTACTCAATATCTCGATTTAATTTATTTATAGGTAGGCATTTATAATATGCAGGTTGGTAACAATTTGGCAACTCAACACGGGAATAACAGCCTAGGGACAAATAAAGCACCTCCTTCTGAATATTTAAAAAGTAATATACCTCTTTACTACCTGTTTATGGAGTGAAACGCTCCCCTCATTTGTGGGCCATGTGATCTAGTTGTAAAACGAAACTTAGGTTTTACGAGTGCGTGTCAAAATGTAACAACAACTGTACACTGTACAGCCGGTAGCATATCAGATTGTGAACACTGCTTTTGTAAAATAACACCTATTGTAAGTACATAAGATGCTACGGTTGAGGTAATAACACAGAGATAGACGTAATGTTACGACAAACGTACTTTCCAACAACGCTGGAATTTTGGGTGAAGTGACGTAACAAGTATGTACATACAGGGGGGACACCCTGAATGGGTGAATCAAACTGATAGGGGAGGTAACAGATGGCACTAGCCGTCAGGTAAACATCGGCTCCGTGATTTTTGATAAATAAAAAACATTAAAACGTGACTTAAGACATTAAAATGTGAAAAAAGTACTAATTGTTATTCAATTAAGTAGTGACAGTGTTATCTTCAAGAAACTGTCGGACATTTGTGAAATAATGACGAAATATTGTTTGTGTTTTTAAGTGCTCGCTAAATTAAAAATAGGTGATAAACAATGAAAATAAAGTGACATAGAACCATAATAAGTGAGTGGACGTTATAATCTTTATAAACTATTTATCAAATAAGCGTAAATCTAGAAAAATAGTATTGTGACATTCTTGGTGCCGTTTATGTTATTCGAAAGTGGCAAGTGTTATAGAAAACTGACTATTACTGCGCTGTATATTATGACTATTATCCCGTAATGACAATATGACGCCATCTGTTGATTCTGAATGGTAGTACTGCGCACAATTCGATAGTACCGTCATCATTTGCTTTGTGAGTCAGTGAGTCAGGATGGGCGCCACCGACTTGTGCTCACTAACTGGTCGCTAATTTCGCCGTACAAGTAAGAGGACTGCATGGCCGATATAGTGTGGCCTGAGTGATAAAACAGTTCAAGAATTGTGGGTTCGAGTCACATCGGACAAGAACTTTTATTATTATTTTTTTAATTTTTTTTTTTTTTTGTTTTGTTTTTTATTTGAGATTACATATTGCATTGGGAATAAAATATAAATAAATCAAAATGGCGAAAAAATGCTACAAATGCAATAAAGTTATTACTGATACTAGAATACTGACATGTTTAACATGTATGAAGATATTTCACTTAGATTGTACAACTGTGTCAGAAAAATTATACTACCTCATGAAAAACAAGAAAAACAGTAAATGGACATGTGATGTTTGTATAAACAGGCGACGTGACGGGAATAGTCCCAGCACATCTGTAAGCTCGGAAAAAAGGATACCAGCATCCAGAAATATTGAACCCGCACCAACAATTGCAGAAAACACCTCGCCTTTACTGCTTAAGGAGCCAACATCAAAAGTGCCTACAAAAAAAAAAAAAAAAAACATACGGGTCGAATTGAGAACCTCCTCCTTTTTTGAAGTCGGTTGAAAAGTATCAGGATAAGATGACACTAAATCCTCCGACGATACCTACGGAAATGGTCTGCATTAGTGACGACACATATCCAAATCATTCACAATCAACACAAGACTTTATCACACAACGTAATAAATGTAAGACGAATATTGTAGTGGAAAACTCATCTCTATCCCTGCAATCCGATTCATCCGATAGCGAAGACTACTCGGAATTAGACGCAGAAATGTTAAATAGAAGCTGTCCTGAAATAAGTCAAAGTATCAAGGAAGAGTTAATTGACTTAAAAACTAAACTAAATAACGTAGAAAAGAAGCTCTTAATTGCTGAAAAAGAGATAGAAAATTTGGCTATTGAAAACATTTCGTTAAAAAAACAAATTACAGCATATGAAATGAAAACAAATCAACTCACACAAATATGTCGTTCAACTCCAAGGCCGGAAAAACCGAGAGGAAAGCAAAGAAGTGTAAAGAAAAAGAGTGTGAAATTGGATTTTATGAATGAATCAATCAATAGTGAATCTAACAGAAAAGAAATTTATGAAATTCCTGCAAAGTTTACAAAAATGCCAGTAACAACGGAAACAACCGATGGAAAAGCAAACTCAGGCAATATCAAGAAAATGAAATTATGCGTAATAAGTAGTAACAATAGAAATAAAGTGATAGGAGCCATTGAGAAATTGGACACTACGAGTTTTGAGTATTGCCACTACATCAAGCCACATGTCGGGGTAAAAGAACTACTAACTGGACTGGAATCTAAATTAGAAAGTTTTACTAGAAATGACTACTGTGTTATTCTCGTAGGGGAAGAAGATTTTAAGAAAACGACAGACAATAGTGACCTAATAACTTACATGGAAAAGATACTAGAACAGATAAACAACACCAATGTTATTATTGGAGTACCCACATACGTGCTTGGGGCTCCACTATACAACTTTAGAGTGGAAGTTTTCAATAATATTCTTAGTGATAGCTTTAAGTCTCTGAAATATGTTCATTGTTTTGACTCCAATCTGGATTTGTCTCTTAATATGTTCTCACAAGTAACAGGTAAAATAAATAATTATGGTCTTGATAACATCTTTCAAAATCTTAATAATATTTTTTTTCGTTTCACAACATCAAAACAAAGTGTAACGTAATTTGTAATCGAGTCATTTTTCAGAAAGAAGAGACCAGTCCGGATCATTATCTTGATTGTAAGTCAGGAAATGTTAACGAAGTTAATAGGTTTAGTATATATCACCAGAATGTGTGTAGTCTGACGACAAAGAAAGATGAACTAGATTTATATTTGGAAAACCTTAACACTTTAAAGCCACAATACGTGTGTATTACTGAGCATTTCTTAAATAACAAAAGTATTAATTTGTTTTGCTTAAATCATTATGACATAATTTCTTATAACACAAGGTCTAAGAAAATCAGAGGTGGCAGTCTTATTTTGGGCCTTGAAAATTGTATCTTCGAAGAATCATTTTTCTGTAAGACTGTTTATAAAGTAGACTATTTTGAGATTTGTGGTATTAAGGACGTGAATACTAATTTGAATGTTGTCTGTATCTATAGGAATCCAGTAGATAAGCACTTTGATGTATTTATGGAACAGTTGGAAAAGACTTTAGAATATTATTTTGACAAAAAATGCATAATAAGTGGAGATTTCAATATTGATTTGCTAAAAGATACAAAATATAGATCAGAATTTTTATCCTTGCTCAAATGTTATAATTTCAGACCTCTCATATCGGCAGTCACTTATATGAAGGGTAATGCACAATCTTGTTTGGACAATTTCTTAACCAATCTTTCAGATGCTTGTATTGGTGACACTACCTTAGATCACAATGGATTATCTGATGGACATGCAGCGATTATGTGTAGCATTTCTCTTCCGTCTCATGGAAATATGAAAAAGGACAATGAAACAGTAATAATGACAAGTCGAAGAAAATTAAATGAGAAAAGTAACAGAATCTACAGGGAACACACACTGAAACTTGATTGGACTAATTTTGGGATTAATTGTTTCATCAAGAACTTTCATGGGATTTTTCTGAAATGTTTTAGAAAAAAGAATCAAAGGGTCAAAGTTAGTGGTAAGAAGGCTTTAGTTTGGGTTACAAGGGGAATTAAGACATCAAGTAAAATGAAACGCTTCCTAAACCAAGCTCATGTGTCTAATGTGGACACATCAGTAGTAAATTATAAAAATAACTACATACGGATTTATAGAAAAACTATACGAGCCGCTAAAAAACTAGCCGTCCAATCTGCAATAGATCAATCAAAAAACTCAGCCAAAACAATATGGAATGTCGTAAACAAACAGAGGAAGCAGGGTTGTAACAGTAACAAAGACAAAATCATTTTGAAGGTACGTCATGGGTATATTGACAATCCACAATCCATAGTAAACATTTTTGCGGATACATTTGACCATAACAATCATCCGTCCACAGGTGATCAAAAACTATCTATAAAGTTTCTCAAACAAAGTTGCGAATCTTGTCAAACCGAAATGACTTGGGAATACATTGCACCCACAGAAATAGTTAAAATAGTTAATAAAATGGAAGACAAAAAATCATGCGGATGGGATGACATACCCATTTCTGTTTTCAAACAAAATATAGACTTATGGGCAAATCCATTGGCAACATTTTTCAATAAATGTTATGAACAGGGCGTATTTCCGGAACAATTTAAAATTGCGAAGGTTATACCGGTATACAAAAAAGGATCAAAAACTGACCCGAAACACTACAGGCCAATATCATTATTACCAACTATCTCCAAAATTTTTGAAAAACTTTTAAAAAATCGTTTAATGAAGCATATAAATGAAAATTGTATGCTGAATAAACGACAATTTGGATACCAAACTAACGTTGGAACTAATGATGCAATTGAAACTTTGACAGGGGATGTTATCAAAAGCCTGAACGAGAGGAGAAAAGTGGCCGGCATATTTCTCGACTTAAGTTCTGCATTTGATATGGTGGACCATCAAATATTAATTAAGAAATTGCAACATTATGGAATAAAAAATAAGATACTTGCATTATTTGAATCATATTTGAATAACAGAAAACAATATGTGGAGTTAAAGTATGTGGAACAAAGTAGTGAGAAATTTTTCAAGTCACAACCAAAAAACATCAAAAGAGGTGTTCCGCAGGGATCTATATTGGGCCCAATTTTCTTCGTGATGTTTATTAATGACTTAATTCCATTTATGTACAAGAATATACCATGCATTGAGCTTACAGTTTTTGCGGATGACACTAACGCTATAATAAGTGCGCAAAACATTTCAGATCTCAATGACAAAGTAAATGATGCACTGGCAGCGTTTCATCTGTGGTTCAAAGCAAATAACCTTAAGCTCAATGCAGAAAAGACTGGAGCCATCCTATTCAAGCCCACTACCAGGACTAAGGATGTTCTTGACATTAGATTGAATCATGAGCAAATTGAGTTGGTAGATTCAGTGAAATTCTTGGGAGTATATATAGACTCAGCTCTAAATTGGAAAGAAGAGGTAAAACAAATAGAAAATAAGATTTCTTCTGCATGCTACGCTCTGCGAAGTCTAAGGGAGGAACTAACAATGGCACAAATAAAAAGTGTATATTATGCACTGGTTGAGTCTCGCCTTAGATATAGTATAAAATTTTGGGGAAACAGTTATAACTATAATTTCAAGAAGGCATTTATAATTCAAAAGAGAGCAATAAGAACAATGGTTCGCATAAGCCAAAGGCAGTCTTGCCGAGAACATTTCCAAAGATTAAAAATCCTGACAGTCCCATGTCTTTACATTCTAGTTCTTCTCACAGATTTTGTCAAGCACCCAGAAAGATACGAGACCACAGAGGAAAGGATGAAACGCCTTGAGACTAGAAGGAAGGACATACCAAATGCAACACAGCCGAAGCTGGGAATAGCTATGCACAGTGTCAGATATCAGGCGGTGAGATTGTTTAACAAATTGCCAAAGGATCTCAAAATAGATACAAATCCAAATTCATTCAAGAAGAAATTGAAGCTTTATCTATTGGAAAATAATTTTTATAGCGTAGAGGATTATGTAAATAAAATTTAAATTGAATTATCAAAATTAACATAAAATAATAATACAGTCGAATTTGACATAATGTATTTAATATTAATTTTATTATTTATTTCATTTGACATAAATACCAATTGACTTTAGTATATGAAATGCAATTTTAGGGTTAGATCGGATTTATTTTATTCTATTTTAATTAATTTTGACATTATGTATTGTGTAATAATTTTATTTATTTATTTAATCTGACATTTATATTAATTCAAGTATGTGAAATGAAATTTTAGGGTTAAATTAGATTAATTTTATTTTAATTGAATTGCAGATTGTGTGAATTTTAATGTCTAATTTTCCTATACAATGTATTTTGTTTTTGGAATAAATAAATTGAATTGAAAAAACAGCAGACGCATTTTATTCTAAAAGCTTTCGGTCTGTCTGTAATTTAACCTAGACCGGAGATTTAGAGCAAAAACTCGAGTTATTGCCAATATTGCCATACTGTCGTCTTTCGCTTACACCCGAATTTCAGGCTGGCCTACGAATTCATGAAATCCATATTTGCTCGCGCGAGCCTTTTTTACCTTTGACAAAAGATTATTCTTTTGTGCCCTATATATTGATTGTGTCACTATAGTTACGAGACTAGAAAGTATGCTTGGTGTAATGACATGGGTCGCAAATACTTAGAAAATGATATGAAAAGAAAAAGTGATACTTTCATAGATGGAGGGCTTTGAAATAGATTGCTTTGTATTCGCAAAGTTATAACGAGTTGAATGATATTCATATGTATCATGTATCAAACAAGGCTGTATGTTTCTTTAACAAAGATAAATAAATAAATAAATGTGTGTTTTTACTGTGGCAACAATTCAGACCAAAATATGAAAATGCAAAGATAAAATATATCAATCACATCAGGCCTCCACAACCCGTCTAGCGATCGTGGGAGTGAAGTTAAATCTTCCATTTTTTGGGTAAATTAGTGTCTACTCACGGACATTGCCCCCGGGCGGCGTGACCGGAGGGAGCGGCGAGCGTTCGGCGAACGAACGAGCAATGTTCGGTTCGCGAGCGAACATCTAAGAAGACGATCCTGACGCACTCTCTTCAACGACTTTGCACTAAACGGTCTCGATATTATTGTAAATTTATACCGAATAGACAATTTTATACAGTCCACTCCTTTTCATTTATAACTTCCACTACACTCACTATCGAAGTAACAATTAGAGAGCATCGTGCTCCTGCAGTGGAGACTAAAGCCCATATTTACAAACGATATTTGCTTAAGAGAAGCAGCAAATCGAACGCACAGCGTTGAATAGAGCTCTGTGATTGGTTCGTGTGTCACCCTTTGCGTCCACGCGCACTGTGAGACATAAATGTTTGCGAATACGGGCGTAAGTTTCCAAATTCTTAAAAAAGTAAGTACAAGGTGCTCTTACATTTTGGTGTTAATTAGTAAAATTGGTAGGGTCAATTGGACATTAACATAGTACTAGGTAAAGGAATAGGCAGATTTTAGCTATAGACCTTCGTCAATCATCGCAAATCAAATAGCCCTGCTAAATGACAAATCGCTCCTTACTTCCAATTTTCGGCAGCAAAAAGTTACCCAAGTCGTAACCTTGCTGTTCTATTTCGAACTTTGTGTTTTGGTTCGTAAGAGTTATAAATAGTTGTTGGCGAGCTATTAACCCTTGACTTATCGGTCTCAGTGGCCATTAGGTCGTGGTTAACCCAAACCGCGGTGATATATCATTAACTTGGTGCCTCTGTTGGCTCAATTAGAACTGGGCACACATGTTTGTTCAAGGCATTGGCAGGGGCGGCGTTTGACAGGTTAAATTTTAATGTAAACACATAAATTAGGTCCGTTATTGATTGACACCCGTCTTGATTGGTTCGTGATTTATGGACTAAAGGCCAGCTGCGATGCCAGTAGGTATTTGCTAACATTGAAGTAAACTATGCAAATTTGTAGATTTTGAAATAAGTTTTCACAGCGTGAGTGTAAGTGCGTGCATGTTCAGTATTTAGTATCTAAAAGTACAGTTACACATGCTTATTACTAACACAAAAGCATGCCACTATTCAGCAATTAGTACTTAGCAGCATTTGTTTTTTTAATACTCAATACTGTATTTCATTTCACAGTGTAGATAAGGTATTACAGATTACATACATTATAATTAGATCACCATGAACCTTATCGGACACAACAACAATGGAGAATATGAATTAAAAGTTTCGAAACATCGCTAATAATAAGCATGCTCATTTCGAGTTGCTCTAGCACGCTTATTTTAAGCATGCTAATAAGCATGACATTTTATGAGCATGTGTAACTCTACCTTAATTTTATGTCATTTATTACTTTACATGGTTTTTATAGTCATAGCTTCCAATATCCATCTCAATTTTACAACGTCAATAAAAATTAATATAAATAAATAACGTGTGGCAAAATTCCTGTTCTTTTCACAGAATTCACTAGCTTGGCAAAAATTCATTGGCATTATATGAAGTTACGCGCGCGATTTCCCGCTTGGGACCCTAAATAAGCCTTGGGGGTGTAATACATGAAGATATGAGGGGTCCGTAGGGTTTAAAGTGTTAAAAGTTGAATTACAGTGTAAGATTTATTTCGAAGAAATTACTTAGGTAGGCTTACGTTTTCTTTTGAGAATTTTTAGACTAACTAGATACCAAGAACTGAGGATGGATTGCACTCAAGAACTGCTTAATGGATACCGAGCCTATCGGGTTGGAATAGCTCATGGCTTTGCCTGAGTTAAGTAAGTCAATAATTTTATTGAAACATTAACGATATCCATTTCATCGAGTAATTTTCCCGTTAAGTTATTTTTACTGTAGATTTGATTGATTCCATGAATTCTTTGATTGTAATGAACAGACTACAGCCTAAGTACCCCTTAAGCTAAACACAGTGGGGTTTTAAAAAGGTAATAAAAGCTATTTTGCAGCAAACATTTATATTTTGATGTGCTGTGGACTGTACCTACATCAGATTTTAAAACTGTGTCATCTTATTTAATAATATTTATAAGCGCTATTAAGCAACCAAATTTTAGACAGTACTTTTTAATGTTTACTCTTAACTTCTAGGGAGAATGATATAGGTATACTTATTAGATTGCACAGTACCTAATGTAATCTAATAGACGAACTTTCATCGCCTCTAAGTTTTGCTTAACAATATGTGTATGTTTCTTCTTCTAGATGCACGTCTTATACACTCTAAATTCTGCCGAAGTGCGCACGGGCCGTCAATCTGACACTAGCTGATTTATTTTTATTTCGTCGCGAGCGCTCGTAATATTTCACTTGGCGCCGTTAAATATGGGCATACGTGCGATTTGTGGTTTACAGTTGCAACAATGTAGAGAATCGTGCCTGTTATCGAAGAAAATGGCCATTGAGTAGAAATTATTTCCAAGTAGACATGTGAGATAAGAATAAGAACACTTTATAGGTAGGTACACAGAAGACAAGAACAAGAAAGAAAGAAGAAAGAGAAATACACAAAAGTTGTACTAATAGTTACGAGTTGGTAATAAATAAACTTGAAAGCTATGTCAAAATTATGTTTTTTAATAAAAGCACATGAAATGTTAAAATAAAAATAATAAATTAAATAAACTATCTATTTGTTAAGACCAATTTCCCACGAGACGACGGGGCTTTAACTGACAGACTTCAGTTCTGAAATGTAGGCTATTTTATTTTTCATAAAGAATTAGGATTAGAAAACTCTACATTGAAGTTTACAAAGAAAACAATTTTATTTTGACAGCTAATAACTTGATACTATTTTCTCCTAAGAATAGGCACACTTTTAATATTCTCGCACTTGTATGGCATTTTTAATCTTTCATTTTAGTTAAAACGCTTGTCAATCAATCCGCGATTCCAGTAGGGTTCCTTCTCTGAGGAACCCAAGATCCCACGCCTGTTATCGTCTCACAAACACATCGGCGTACGTGCGGCACCCGAACCGCACCTCTTAGGTACAATGCACATCAATCTACAGTAGCATTTATGTACTGGTAACAGGTGCTAATATACAGCAAAAAGTATCTGGCCTGTGGAGGACTGTACTTTGTTTGCGCTGAGCGACGTGCCTTCCGGGTTATTCGCGACTGCTTAGGAATTATGTTTGCCTGGTACCTACTACGTGCGTGCATTTGAATAAGAAAAAGAGTAAGTTTTATTTCAATAAATGTATAACATGAACTGCAGAAGAGACGATGAAAGAGGAAAAGTTACCTACTTGAAGTCATTCTAATTTAATCAATAAATTCACACTGTTCGTTCGTTACAGCCAAATGACACTGGGGGACCGGTCCTGTGCTGCCTGCATCCAGTTACTTCCCTCAACCTCCACTCACCTAGTGGGAGGCCATTCGAGAACTTTTCTGCCCCAACGGCCATTACTTCTACGAGCTATGTGCCCTACCGACTGTCACTTTAGTTTAGCAATTCTGTGGGCTATGTCGGTCACTTTGGTTTTATTTTGGTTTAGTTTTAGTCTCTAATTGTGAGTTTTTTTATGAGTAACAAGGCAGGTATTTGAACGCAATCGCACCTGGTGTACCTATATGAGATGCAGTCTAGCATGGTACATATCTGCCCTGTAAGTGGCTATTCATTCTCGCCTTGAAAAGTAGGTACCTACAGTCAAAGTTGGCTACTTCTAAGTATTTATACATTTTTGCTTTTATTGCATGAAGCTACTTTAAATACATAGAAAGTCCAGTACCTTCCACAAACCTTCCGCAAATTACCGCAAAAATGAAAAGGTAACGTGCGAACGACAAAAAAAGTAACGCAAAATCCGTGTTGACACTAAAACGCACAGATTTTTGTTCCCGCAAAAAACGTGACTAAGTGACCCCCGGCCGAGTGTGATTGTCCTATGACGAGTGGGGATTAAGGCTTATGTGGGGTATTAGAGGCCACGAGATTTTCGAGTTGACTTTTAGTATATTTTTTTGCTGGGAGGCCAGTTACAAAGAAGGTTTAGGGAACAGCTTTTTACAAAGGTGTGTAAGATTGATGTGGGTTTTTAAGTGAACCTAAAATGCATATGGTAAAGGTGTTGGATGGATTGAAAAGACTGAAAGAGACTTCCTCAATTTTTGTTTACTTTTGAATAAAGTATAAAATTACACGCCTAAAAAAACCTTCTACAAATTGGAAAAAAAGTTTTTATTCTGTTTAATTTATTACATTCCGTCTCCTTGGCATTTTGCTTTCATACTCTCCTATTACGCTCTACTATCGTTACGTTATACTTACTAGCTTTCGTCACAATAATCAAAAAGCACAAAATCCCGTTATTCTAAAGGTCCGAAACAGCTTAACAGCGTAAATAAAACAATTTAGCTTAAACGTTTCGAAAATCAGAACAATTTACTCCACTATTTTCCCCAAAACTTAACAATTTACACTGGCAACACTGGACAAACCGTTTGCATTTCATCGAAAACTATTTCTCCCATTCCCCCCACAATGCGCTTTTCAATTTACTGTGGGTTCCTACCTGATTTACACGGGTTGCACCAAACGGCAACAGAACAAAACTAATTTAAATTTTGATTCAATTTCAAATTCAATTTAAATTCTATTACCTTTGCAAATGGTCTGGATTTTAATTTGTTGGTACTTGTAGGTGACCATTTTGTTATTATTCATTCGGTCGTTCGTTCGTTTCAGCCGAAAGACGTCCACTGCTGGACAAAGGCCTCCCCCAAGGATTTCCACAAAGACCGGTCCTGCGCCGCTCGCATCCAGGCATCTCCTGCGACCTTCACCAGATCGTCGGTCCACCTAGTGGGAGGCCTGCCCATGCCACGTCTTCCGGTTCGTGGTCGCCACTCAAGAACATTTATTGTTATTATTGCTTTATGTTTATTTCATAATAACGTAATTTTTACGACTATTTGTGGAAATGAAGTCAGTATTATTTTACTAAATTAAACCCATGTAAACTCCATGTATGCCACGTATAACGTTTGATTCAAATTCAAACTCTTCATTAGTTATGTAGGCCATTTTTAGGGCACTTTACACGTCCCAAATACATACAGCTTGTCCTACCACCATTTCGGGACAACAAATTATACCTATTCGGAAAAATATGGTTTAACGAGTTCAGTAAAGTGTCTCTACATTCTGCCTACTACAATAAGCCAATAATCCATTTACTTTTTTATCATACTACTAGCGACCCGCCCCGGCTTCGCATGGGTGCTAAGTATACGTCATATAAACTTGCTCTTGAATCACTCTATCTATTAAAAAAAATTCATCAAAATCCGTTGCGTAGTTTTAAAGATCTAAGCCTACATAGGGACAGACAGCGAAAAGCGACTTTGTTTTATACTATGTAGTGATGATACACTTTCAAAGATATTGCACGCCCCACGTACGCCCCGATACAGTGTGAATACATCCTATATCTTATATCCGTTATATCATAAGCCTGCCTATGCTAATATCAGATAATGAATTATCGAAGTTCGGAACTCCGGCCGAGTCGGGAATATATTAAAGTAATTTGAATGAATTAACATGAAACTTTGTATTGATTGATTGTTCCGAGCCGTGTGAAGAAACGCTGTTGTGGTTTATGTGGGTAAAGCCACGGCTTTGCGGTTACTTAGGGAACAACTAGGTAACTAAACTAATAACATTTATTAGAAATGTAACTCAACAAGTATAACTCAATTAGGTAAATTGTAGCCTTTTGTTTTAGAAAAACAGCTTTTGTAAGATCACTAGAGTAAATCTCTAGCCGTGTCACTAGGTCTCACAGTGCGCGTGGACGCACAGGGTGACACACGAACCAATCACAGAGCTCTATTCAACGCTGTGCGTTCGATTTGCTGCTTCACTTAAGCAAGCATCGCTTGTGAATACGCAAACTCGTTGGTGTGGTTGAAGCTTTAGCTCAATAATACTGTTTGTATCAAAACTGTACTACGACTGTAACAGGTAACTTACAAAATTGTATCAAATAAGTTACATGCGTCAGTCAACGTCCCACGTGCCTATAAAACATCCGGAGAGTACTTACCTTATTGAGAAAAGTTGAAATCCCCACGGCCCGAGCCATTGAGTTCTTACAAAATGTAATACATTCAAGAACATAATAAAATACAGCGTCAGTAGACTCTTGGGGACGGGGGAATATCTCCAGCTTATTATTATTGATTTGGCAGACATTTCCTGTGCGAATGAACTGTATTTTCCACGTCAAACTTGTTGTGAAAAATACTTGCAAGTTTTTGAGAATAACGCTGAGATGTTGACACAAAAGATTTGGCTTCAATGCGGTTGTAAGCGCTATCTATACTTCTATACTAATATTATAAATGCGAAAGTAACTTTGTCTGTCTGTCTCGCTTTCACGCCTAAACCACTGAAGCGATTTTAATTAAATTTGGCATTGAGATAGTTTGAGTCCAGGGAAAGGACATAGGATAGTTTTTATCCCGGTTTTTGAAACAAGAACGAGCGCGATAAAGTTTTTCTGTGACAGTCAAATTCCACGCTGGCGAAGCCGCGGGCGGAAAGCTAGTATTTTATAACTGCCAGAATTTTGTTATTGTCAACTCAAATAAAGCGTTTGTTTTCAAATCTTTCAAAAAAGTTCCACTATGGTGATCAATTATATTGCCCTCTACGGTATTGAACCTATCATTGTAATGTATTTCAGAATGCAAATTGCTACAGCTTTGAGAACCACCACGCCAGGTGGTCGTCAGCATTTTGTACTAACCCAAGTACCTTCAAGCGAATAGAGACACGATAGAAATATTTTTTTTACTGCAGTTTCATGCGACCACCCATGGAACCCACGAGCTAAGTTCAAAACTGCAAATTATTTTTTAATAAATAAATTACTACGAGTACATTTTTAGGGTTCCGTAGCCAAATGGCAAAAAACGGAACCCTTATAGATTCGTCATGTCTGTCTGTCCGTCTGTCCGTCCGTATGTCACAGCCATTTTTTCCGAAACTATAAGAGCTATACTGTTGAAACTTGGTAGGTAGATGTATTCTGTAAACCGCATTAAGATTTTGATGCAAAAATAAAAAAAATAAGGGGCTCCCCTTACTTAGAACTGAAACTCAAAATTTTTTTTTTCATCGAACACTTACGTGTGAGGTATCTATGGATAGGTCTTCAAAAATGATATCTAGGTTTCTAAAATATTTTTTTTTCTAAACCGAATAGTTTGCGTGACAGACGCTTCCAAAGTGGAAAAAAGTTGCCCCCCCCCCCCCCTCTAACTTCTAAAATAAGAAAATAAAAATAAAAAAAAAACATATGATGTATATTACTATAAAAACTACCAACGAAAATTGTTTTGAACGAGATTTAGTTTCCTATTGGCCCCGAAGTGAAAATTGTAAGGTTCATGAGTCTATGAGAATGATTAAATCGACTTGTAAATCTGCCTATATTACTCGTACATACATATATGGGTTTATATGCTTGTTCTATGTGTAACAGTGTATAAGAGAACCATTTGTCCGCCATCATCTGGCAGTAAACAAAGATTTCGGATTATTGGAGTCGTGGGCTCCATCGTTCACGGCGCCCTTTTTATATTATATGTCAACATACAGCCATGTTTGAGATAGGGCTGCCTCATTGTTTATGATTAAAACAGTGAATCAAATATAACATATATTTGATCAGATGAGTCTGGTAAATAGTGATATTCTACAAGAGCATCATTCTTGTTACTAGAATATAGTGTTTTTACTTTTCATATCTCTATAATTTTGCTCACACGAGGCATGGTTTATGAAAATTAATTATTTTAATACAATTTAGAATTTAGAATATGATATTCAAAGGTTCAGGGGTGGTTTGACAAACAATCATACATTTTGGTTTCAAAATATTGAAGAAGGATGAAAGCAGTTGCACTACTTAAACATATCTTCGAGGCTTGGGAGAATTCTCAAAATGCACTAGGGGTCTTCTGTGATCTCTCAAAAGCTTTTGACTGCATAGAACACCAAACGCTAATTCGCAAACTGCACTATTATGGGGTGAAGGACTCGGCTTTGGATTTAATACAATCCTATTTAAACTTTAGAGTTCAAAAATTTGACATAAATGGTGTTTTGTCTTCTGGGTCACCTGTGAAAATGGGAGTTCCGCAGGGGTCCATTCTGGGTCCATTCTTGTTTCTTATATACATTAATGATCTACCATATTTTGTTAAGGACTCTTGCGAAATCGTGTTATTTGCTGATGACACATCTTTGATTTTTAATATTGATAGAAGTAAAAATAACTTTGACGATGTAAATAATGCACTAACAAGAGTTTTAAGTTGGTTCACTACAAATAATTTACAACTCAATGCAAAGAAAACAAAATGTATAAAATTCTCTTTGCCTAACGTAAAAACAGTTAGTACCCAAATAGAACTTAATAATAATGCAATCGATCTGGTAGACTCTACTGTATTTCTGGGAATTACCCTGGATTCAAAACTCCAGTGGGGCCCCCATATAGAAACTCTGGCGGGAAAGCTCAGCTCAGCGGCTTTTGCAATAAAAAGGATACGGTCATTAACCGATGTTTCAACAGCTCGCTTAGTCTACTTCAGCTACTTTCATAGCCTAATGTCATATGGAATCATGCTATGGGGCAAAGCTGCAGATTTTGAAACAATATTTATTTTGCAAAAACGTGCGATAAGATACTTGTATAAAATGAAAGCAAGAGCGTCCCTTAGAGAATTGTTTAAAGAAATTGGCATTCTCACGGCCGCTTCACAATACATCTTAAACTGTATTCTATTTATTCAACAAAATATTAACGAATTCAAAAAGAAAAGTGATATTCACCAAATTAACACTAGAAATAAAAATAAATTGGCTATACCCGCTTTTAGACTTAATAAAGTGTTTGCCACTTTTATAGGACAAGGTATCCATTTTTATAACAAAGTCCCTGATAAATATAAAGAGCTACCGTATAATAAATTTAAAGGTATAGTTAAAGATCACATGCTTAAAAAAGCCTATTATACAACTCGAGATTTTCTTAATGATAAATCATCCTGGGAGTAGGATTATGGTCCTCTCATGCTCGCACTAAAAAGAATTAAAATGAAAAGTAATATTGTATAAACTAATAATAATTTCTCAAATGTTATAGTGTCATGCTTCTCAATCTGGACTGTTACTTAGCTTTATTATTAATTTTTTTTTTTAAAGAGATAACTTGGCATTGTCATTCTCACTAAAATGTCTCTGGGGTGGTGGCGTAGTGAGGCGGGTCGTTACATTCCCTCTAATATGGTCGAGTGAAGCGATGGCTGGTTCACTCGTCATGTCTGTGAACAGGCGCTGCTTTCGGGGACTGGTCAATCCAAGTTATTCAAATTTATGTATGCGAGTCATTTCTACTAGTACCTTAATATGTAAGTCTAGATATTAGCACGTCACTATCTTGTTTAATATACCACGCAATCTTGTATACCCATTCTTATGATACACCATACAAGAATGCATGGTAAATTCAGTGAACTGCTCCTGAATCGAATGTACCTACTACTGCTATTTCTATTTATTTATATTAACCGGCAGACAGTGGTGACTGAGTTTGTTGCGGCGCTTCTTCTCAGCACTTGCCAAATGTTGGTCTCGAAGCGCTGGTAGGGTAAAAAGATTATGAGACATGTAGAGGCTCCTTAAGAGCATATGACGATTTGTAAGAACTATTTATTAGTCTAAACAAATAAAGAAATTTTGACTTTGACTTTGACTTTGCTTATGGTAACAATTTAGAAACAATCAAGTGTACTCACCCGTTCTGCAATCCACCAGCTCCAAGAGTTCCACGGCATGAACTGCTGTTCCCCATGTCCCCATCTCTTCTTCTGCCCTTGATGCATGTTTAAAGGACCAGTTCATTATGACACACACTCCACAATGTCTGTTCAAAGTACAAGATAGAAGGCAGTGACCGATCAGATGCGGTCTAAATACAACGACGTGGAAACTTCTAGAACTCACTTTTGATTGTTCATTTAATTTATCGTACATAGTTTTATAGTTATACGGTCGGACAAACGGCTGTTACTCCGGTGACGCGTCTAGAGTGAGCGGATGCTATTCCTAAACTAATTTATTTAGTAAGCAACTACCGGTAAAGATACTAAAGAATATGTGGGTAGGTAACAAAAATAAAAATACCTGCTTTGCCATTAACATTAAAAACAGTTAGCTTCGAAAAACCATCGATTTTAGTTTTCAATCAACAAAATTATCTCTTTAGAAGCAATTTTACGTAGCTTAGCTGGCGAAGAGCTAGCCATTGTAAGAATTTATGTTACTGACGGTAAGATTGTATCTTCTTCACCGAAAGAAGCCCGTACCTTTGCCAAATCTCTACTTATTGATTTGGCAGCCCTACACGGGTCATAGATAAGAAAGTGATAAATGCCCGAAGGAAAATAGAAATAAGGAAATCGTCCAATTTAGCTTTAAATGGTGCTATTTTAGGATTGGTGAGTGTTGTCTGTTGTTTTTGGGGATTTTCGCTCCGATTCTATTATGTGGAAGTATTTTTTTATGTGGCCGGTGATCTGGTAAAGGTCGCGGAAAGAGCTTGGATGCGGCAGCGCAGGACCGTTCATTGTGGAAAACCTTGGGGGAGGCCTTTGTCCAGCAGTGGACGTCATTTGGCTGAAACGAACGAACGAACGATTTTTTTATTTTGTCAGTGACTAGCATTTTACGCCAAATATTTACATTCACGTCCACTGCTGAGCACAGGCCTCCCCCAACGATTTCCACATGCTGTAACTGAAATGATGATGATGATTCTTCTTCTTCTTTTTTATTTTGGCCACGACTTGGTTAAATGATGATGATGATTACATTGACAATGAGCCATTTTCACGGAGTAAGCACAGATTAAAGTTTAAATTAAATAGTTTTGATACCATTCTTTGTTTGAGATATAGTGTTTACTTATTGATCTTGGTTTTGTCTTTTCCTAAGTTACTTAATGACTATTTTCTTTTTTTACGTTTAAACAGCTGCTACTGAAACTTTGATCTAAATGACGAGTATTAATAGTCTCAAAGACAGCTCTCTCAGAAAGACAGAGAAAATTTTGATTTCTTAGCAAATGAAAAAAATAGTAGTAGGTAGGTTGTCGTAGTGACAAATCAAAGAATGTAAAAAAATCGCGGGCCCTTTGCCCGAAACTTGTTTGCATAGAGTTGCGATAAGGGATCTGTATAAATAAACATATTCACATGACTCAATTTTCTTCCTGACACATCTGAATATTGTTTTTGTATATTTTATTGACTCAACCCATTCGAGGGACGAAATAAAATGGGAAAAGTCACACCGCTAAATAAATATCGTGTCGATATAGTGTCGCTAATAGAAAGTGGCAATATTGTTAAAATAACAGGTTAAGAGTAGGCGCACACCGTTGATTTTTAGTTGGCCGATAGTTGTGCCCGATTTTAAATTGTATGAAGAATCGGCCAAATCGAATCGGCGTAGTGTGCGCACTCCCATACATGCCCATACTGATCAACTGCCCGACTAAACTATCGGCCGACGAAAAATCAACGGTGTGCGCCTACTCTTAAAAACATAACCCTCCTTCTGGCGCAGTCGGGTAAAAAGGGAAGAAAGGTTTACTCAAACCACTAAGGCTGGGTTGCACTATCTTAAATTAACTTTAACACACGTCAAAAGTCTCAATTAGGTATAGTAAGATTGTGCAACTTAGCCTTAGGTATAGGATACTGCTACAGAATTACGTCAATGTTATTTATATCAATTACTAGCGGCCGCCCGCGACTTCGTACGCGTGGATCCCGTTTTACCCTCTTCATCTATCTTACGCGGTTAAGATTTTTCATACAAATGTTTTTCCCGCTAACTCCCGTTCCCGTGGGAATTTTGCAATATCCTGTTGTAACTAAGCTTTAAGTTTACTAAGGTAATAGCATGCCAAATTTCAAGCTTCTAACTTAAGCGGTTTTGATTTTTCATACAAAAGGATTTTCCCGCTAATTCCTGTTCCCGTGGGAATTCCTAAGTATACTATAACCTGCCCAGGAGTAAGAAGAATAATTGTACCAAGTTTCGTTAAAATCCGTCGAGTAGTTTTTGTTTCTATAAGGAACATACAGACGGACAGACAGACAGACAGACAGACAGACAGACAAAAATTTTACTAATTGCATTTTTGGCATCAGTATCGATCACTAATCACCCCCTGATAGTTATTTTGAAAATATATTTCATGTACAGAATTGACCTCTCTACAGATTTATTATAAGTATAGATAAAGAAACTAATACAAAAGAAACGCGAGTTTCGGAACGCGACATTAAACTCCTCCAACTATGTATATATGTATTCTGTGCTCCAACGCACACACGCACACACGCACATTGTTTTGATAGATAATATGATCTTTGACGTTAGGAACACACCTAAATCACAAAAATTGCTTAGACAACAGTCAGTGCTTGTAATTTAATATGAACTTTATACCATAGCAATAAAGCTCAAATTGACTACGTTTTAGTTACAAATCATTTGTATGGGAAAAAGAAAAGGGCTATTTTTAGGGTTTTTCCAGCAATAATTCTAATTTTTCTCGCCGTAAAAACCATCCTTGAACTTCAACGAACATTTTAAAAAAAGATTTGGCCAAATTGGTCCAGGCGTTGTTGAGTTATGCGCTTACCAACACATTTTGCGATTCATTTTTATATTATAGATTACAAAAAATGCAACTTTTGTTGGCGCGTATCTACTTAAGATACAATCATAGCAGTTCTTTTTATTATACCTTTGTGAGAAGCTTTTGCGATTTTCCGTGATTTGTCCTCATGTTTTCTTCACATATCCTCTATACACCCTTCTAAACAACTTACTAAGAATATTGCACTTCCTTTTATCTTTTTTTTGAAGATACAATATTATTTACGTCGACTAACATGCTTTTTGCTTGGAGATATTTCGTCCCAAATCGCACAAGTGATTTATTAAATGTTGCCCGGATTTTATTAAAAAGTTTTGTAAACCAACATCGTTTTGTTGACCTCGAGTTTGCTATTGAATCTAGTTATTTTTCACGAATCAAGGCCTTCATTTGCATTGCAAAAGGTATTAAGGCAAAATTTGAGCTGAATTTTTTGTTATTGTTAGAACAGATGAGATTAATTTATGTGTGTTTACTTCTCTTTAATAGAAAACCTCAATAACTTGAATTTTTTTCTTTTTTGTTTAATGGCTGACTGTTGTCGATTACTTTGTGCCAGCCAGTGATACAAACTTTTTTACGATAATGTTCTTCATCTGTGCCCTACGGTAGGATGTAAAAGCCATAAACTTTTATCTTAATGTGCTTCCACATTGAAAGCATGTAAATGTACTCATAATGTAACATGAAAAGATTCAATTTTGAGCTTTGGACAATTTTTATATTATATTTTAAACTATTATGTTGCATTTTTTACTATAAAATTATCACTTCACGGGATTTATTGCAACAATATCTATTTTAACGGTAAATAATATTTACCCTCCCGACGTTTCGGCTCGGTTGCACGAGTCATGGTCGCGGGCAGACTGAAGAATTTTTATATTGCATACTAGCTGACCCGGCGAACTCTGTTCCGCCTTAAAGGCAATAAATAAGCAAATCTTTCCTTATTTGCTCACCGTTTAGACCTACCCTGGACTACGACAAACATTTTAAAACCAAAATCAGCTCAATCGGCCCAGCCGTTCTCGAGTTTTAACCAGACTAACGAACATCAATTCATTTTTATTTATATGTATAGATGTATAGATTATGTGTCTGGTTAGACATCTTCACGACGCAAAAATAGACTAAAATGTATTTTACACTCATTTCATAGTTTTTTTACCACAGTTTGAGAAAAGTAAAACACCAAGGATTAAAATGATACAGTAAATTTAATTCTGATATAATTTTAATATTTATTTCGTAATGTCACTTGAAACAACATAAGAGCTGGCGAGGGGGCCGCCCCGGACTCTCGGGCGACGCCAACGCGGCTGCATAGACTATAACGCGTAAAAAAACAATTCTCAACGTCATCTATAATGTATATACCTTTATAATATTATTTACAAACCTCCGTCTTAACGTATTTACACTCACTACTAACGATAAGTATGTATAACATACAGAAAGCTTTGAAATATTATACAAGTAGGAGAATAACATAGTCCGTAGTCGTATTTGACTCAATTATATACATAGTAGGGACATTTTCGTTAGAATTTTTTATTGCGCCCGCGCCGATGCGTGCCGAAGAGGATCCGCGCGAACGCCTGGCGGAAGTCGGGGCTGAATATCGTGTAGATGACGGGGTTCAGCGTCGAGTTGAAGTAGCCGAGCCACAGGAAGAAACTCGCTAAATAGTCGCTGATCACACACGTCTGACAGATCGGCATTATCAACGCCATTATGAAGAACGGCAGCCAGCAGAACACAAACGCCCCCGTTATGATCGCCAGCGTCTTCGCTGCCTTTCTCTCTCTCTTTGCTTCCAAAGACTCCTTCTTTTCTCTATGCGTGGGAGCGGGCACAATAGCCCGCTCCTGTTTCGACCCATTCGTAACGGTCGAGGAAGACTTTTCTGGCGACACACTTGCCGGAGCCTTTTCGTTGACGGTGAACGCAGTGGTTCTGGGCTCCTCGTCCAAGGTGTCGACCGTGGAGGTGCTCTGTCCTTCGGTGAGGAGCAGAGCCGCCGCTAAGGTTTCTGCTCTGGTGCGTTGGTTGCACTTTTTGAGGTTCAGAAAGCGTTTCTTGACGAATCTCCTGTCTCTGGCTGATTGGACAGGTCTTCCTGAAGGTGGGGCACCGTCTGCGGAGGTTGGTCTGGGTGGAGGTGGTTCTCTTCTCCTTCGGATGCGTCTTCGGGCTGTTTGGAATATTTTCCAGTAGAGGATAAGGATGACGGCGAGGGGGACGTAGAACGTGGAGCAAGTAGCGAAGATCTGGTACGCCAGATCTTGGCTGACGAGGCACTTCTGCTGCTGGGTGATCCTGGCGAGGTAGTCGGGGTCCTTCCAGCCCAGCTGCGGCGCGAGGGACACCACCAGCGCCGCCCCCCACACTAGGAAGATCATCGTGAAGATTCGTCTCTCGTTACGTATGTGGATGTAGTCCACATCTGTCACAGCCCAATACCTGTACAGAAAAGTATGATTTCAGTTGTAGTGTTTTTATGATTTCAAATGTCATTAAAGTTTTATACAATTTGATAAAGTGAGAACAAAACAGCGCAATATTGAAGTTATTGATCTAAGAGGATGACTCATGTAGAAATCCCATATTATGCAGAACATGAATACGAGAATTGATCAACATGCATGGTAAGGAAAAACAGAATGTTGACTTTGGAATAGAGTAAGCTAATGAACGCGATATTAATTGATTAAATAAATTGGTTAATAAAGAATTACCTATCAGTAGCGATAGCGACGAGGTGGAGAATAGAAGCGGAGCTGCAAAGAACGTCGCTGGAAGTCCACATATCACAGAGTTCCGGCCCCAGGATCCAGCCCTGGCTGACCTGTAGAACAAATGCAATCCGTTAGTACGTTAGTCAAATCTGTAACGTGTTACAGCGTTTATGACAATGAGGTCACAAACGTTACCTTGAGGCAGACGTAATTGGGAGCAATAAGACGCAACAGTTACACTGTGTGCTAAAACAATATTTAAATCGTCACAACTCTTAGATATAAAAATTAATAATTAAATATTTATTATTTCCCAATGTTTGGAAAATAAGGAAAACATTATGTAGTTTGTGATGCAGTAGTCGCCCGCATATTTGCATATCGCTTGCAGCACAAGCACATAAATGCTTTTATCGTATTTCAAAACTGACGTGTAATCGTCAATCGTGTAAGGTATTACAAAAGTTTTGATAGGTAGTACAATTTAGAAAAGCTATTCTTACGTCAAAACATGTCTGGCACGGATAAAACATCTTCATTATAAATAATTACACAGAAGCTTGGTGTTATCACACAATTACACCATAAATAAAAGCCCAGAGCGAAAGTGTTATAATTAAGTACAATCTTACCAACAATCTGTTACATACATCTAAATGGCAAATAGTCCATTTAAGCCTGCTTACATCGCGTGACGAAAGCCAGTTACAAAACACCTTATCAAGAACATAAAAGGTGAAGGAAAAGTAGGATAATTCATTGATGCAGCATGGGATGTCCAACCACAAGGTGGCATTGACGACCTCATAAAGGTCGCAGTAAGGCGCTGGATGCATGCCGCTACCAACCGGGTGATGCGGAAATCATTGGGGGAGGCTTAGGTATGTTCAGCAGTGGACTTTCTGTGACTGAAATGATGATGACGATGAAGATTCGATAGTAATACTTCTCGCCCGTGTGCATTTCGGTCCATCATCAGGTCATTTAGTCTACATTGCAGGAGCAAGAGCCTCTACAATTTACCACAAACAAATGTAAGATTTGGTCTACACACTTCCTATGCTGGCCACACTGGTTGGGGAGGCCTGATGTTCGCGGATTGGTCCCTTAGGTGCCTTTTACCACAGCTACGGTAAGAGTGGGGGATTCTACTCTCCTAGAACTACGCGACAACCCACAAGATAAAAGAAGGACAGACAGACAGACAGAGAGAGTGAGAGAGAACTTCAATTGTTTCAGCGTGAGAAATGAGACCATACTATGGTCTCACTTTTCCAAATAAACCTTTATTTATTAATTCAAATATGCAACACCATACTCTTGCATACGAGTATACATATTACACCGGAGAGCTGATGATGCCCCTCTCTCTCTTTGTAAGGTTATTACGGACTGCACCTGCTGAAACAGACTTTTTTATGTCAAACCAGAAAAAATAAAGGTAAATAAATACAGAAACCTTTCAAGTTGTACTGTTGTTATTGCTGAGTGGTCCAATTGGTCTAATTGGACAAGGTCACGGCAAAAGGTGAGAATTGATTGGTGTAGTTTTTGTGAAGTGTTTCAGGGTGGAGTGTGGGCAATTATGCTAGCAAGGCTGGGTGATTTTGCTTATGAATAATTTAAACACAAGATAATTTGGTTATTTCAATTTAATTTATTGAGTAGATATTGTGTCAACCAGATTTTTTAAAATATAAATAATAGTACCTAATTTGTAGTTGGGGAAAAAATTTTTTAGAGAGGCGATCACGAGCCGGAAGACCTAGTGTGGGCAGGCCTGCCAATAGGTAGACCGATGATCTTGTGAAGGTCGCGGGAAGAACCTGGATGCGGGCAGCGCAGATCGTTAAGGCCGGGTAGCAGTGAAAATGGCGAAAATGAGGTTTTCATTTTTCATTTTTGAGGTACTAAACAGTAAAATTAAAGGCTAAGATTTTATTTGGGCATAGTTGAGGATATTTTCTAGGGCTATTAACGGATGGAAACACGATTTGATGAAGTTGACTCGATAGAATATATTCCCAAAGTTACCTCTATTCGTTTTCTATTTATGGTTTTATTTTTTAAATAAGCGATTTGAGATTCTGAATCTTTTACTAAACTAAAGTTCAGAAATAACTTGAGGGCTTTTAACGGATGAAATTTTTATATAGGCTCTTATTTAGTTACTATGTTAAAAAATGTGGAAAAAATCGCCCATGACGGCTTGGACAATCTCAATCAGTCGCGCGGTGGCGCTTACGGAGGACGGACGCGTGTCAGTTTTTTGGTCGTGACAATTCGCGATTTGTCAATATTTTTGACAATGATGACTTTGATGAGTCACAGTATAATAACATCAGTGTTACTGGAGAAAGCTAAAATTTTTGATAATTAAGAATTATTATGAATTTTGTCTACCTATTGAAATTTAAATCGTTGGCATCCTTTTAAACTAAGACCCTACTCATGATACATAGTACATTCCTCAAATATGAGACAAAACCAATGAGTTAAAATTACATTTTTATAGTACCTACATATAATCGTCTTACACTCTTTAGAAGAGCACAATGACATAAATAAATAATAAAAATTAGGTCAAATATAGGGGCAGCTGCACGTCACTGAAAGACGATTCTGTACTCGGCATCTGGGCTGGAGAACATGAATCCTTGCTTACAGATGCAGATGTAAATAGAGTTATAACTGGACAAATTTTACATGAAATGTTTAACAGAAATCAGTTAAAAGACACATACATGGAATACCAATAAGGTTGCGGAGGGAAAGCTACCTATTATAAACTAGCGGCAGCCCGCGACTTCGTTTCACCCCCGTTAGATATGATGTTTTACTTCGTTGTTGATAGATGGCGTTTCACGGCTTCCCCCGAATGAATATTTACGATCGTCATACCGTAGTTTGTCCAGTGCTGTAGATTTTAACCAATGACGATAGATGGCGCTTTTTAGACACGTCTTATTTATTTATTGAAATTTATTTGCCACATATCGTCATAATGTTAATCTGGGTTATAAACAATAATACTGTGAAGTTTCAACAAAATCCGTTCAGTAGTTTTTGCGTGAAAGAGTAACAAACATCCGGACATCATGACATCTAGACACCCAAACTTTCGCCTTTATAATATTAGTAGGATATTTCACAATCCAAACTAATATTTACTATTTAGCATTTACTTACAGTAAATATTAGTTTGGATTGTGAAATATTTAAAATAAAAAAAAGAATAAAACAAAATAGGGTTTCAAATTACCTATCTATATCTAATATTATAAAGAGGTAAAGTTTGTGTGTTTGTATATTTGTTAAATTGTAAGGGGTAATCTCGGGATCTACTGAACCGATTTTAAAAAATCTTTCACCAATAGAAAGCCACATTATATCTGAGTGTAATAGGTTATATAAAAACCGAAAAATTCCACGCGGGCGAAGCAGCGGGCGGAAACCTAGTTTATTTATAATTATGTAAGAGCATAATTATTAAAGTCGAAGTCAAACATTATTTATTTGTGTGGACCTATATTAACGAGAGATTACAAGGCGTCAAATATTTCAAGAAAAAAATTAAAAACTATATTATAATGCTAAATTTTGCTCTCATGGAGCCTTTACCTACTCTGACAAATTAAGATTTAGAGAAGAAACTAATAATAAAACCATTTAACTGTCCTACAATGAAAAGCTTGATCGGGTACAACACCTCAAGTTATTTCAGAACTTGATTTCATTAAAAGACTCCGAATATCAAATCACTTAGGTATCTAAAGTCAAACGATTCTGAAATGTCAAGTGGCATAAAGTTGGGACTAATGAATAACCCATTAAGATAGTAGCGCCCTCCTGTCAATGACATACCTGGAACGATAGAGTATTGGACAACTAATGAAAATGCTTTGTCCTAAATGACTGACGGATATCGTAGAGACCTGAAAGTTGGAAGGTGTGTTCTTTGTATGACGTAGGCATCTCATAAGAAAAGATTTTCCGAAATGGGGTCATGAAATGAAGGGGGTGAAAAAAGGGGGCAAAGTTTGTATGGGACAAAGTGATTCCTTGGTTCAATCTACTTGAAATTTAGCTTAACAATTCCTTAATATAATTCATGAAAGACGTGTGGAACGGGTAGAAAGTAATTTTTTTGGCAGTCATTTTCTTCGAAGTTGATATCAATACTACTTAGTGCCTTTGATTTAATTACTTTTTATTTTTACAAGTGTTTGAAAACTCCATGTCAGATTGTGTTCAATGTCAAGTGAAATCTCAAATTGAAATGTCTCAATCTCAATGAGGAGACTCTGTATTTATTCCTAGAATTCCCCTAACACCGTCAAATTGCCTTTTCGAATTCAAGCCAGTGCAGTTTCCCATCAGTCTGCTTCGTAATGACTATAAACAAAGCTCAAAGTCAAACTCTAGGGACCTCTGCTTAAACTCCCATGAGTGCACAGAGGTAAGCAGGTAACCGCGTGTGATGCTCATAGTAATTTTCGATACAGAACCCCGTACATACGTCATACATATTATAGAAAGAAAACACCCAGACCAATACAAACAAATATGTTTCTGCAATTTTAGTATGATATTTTTATTTATTAATAAACAAAGAGACTCAACAAAATTAATGCGTGTACTGATTAATGTTATTAACCACATGCAAAGCTTCGTGAATTGCAACAACTATAATTTATTATCCAAGCTCTAAATAATCGCTACTAAGAGTAACTTATCATAAAATGTTTTTCCAGTCGCTCAAGCTTCCAAGGGCCTACCGATAGGTCGGGTGACGTAATCTTGAAATTCTTTAAGCCGGCGCAGAACTTCCAGAAGGTCAGGCGACGCCACGGCCACTTTGAACCGTGTTTACTTCTGCAGTTATATTTCATATTTATTCGATTCTAGAATATATTCCCAAAAAGTCTGTAAGGTGTTTTAATTTGTATCACTTGGATATGATTTGTATTAGAAAGTGTTGTGAGTGTGACGCTTGAAGGGAAGGAAGTCGACCTAACCTAACCAACTGCGTATTTCTATACTATGTAGCTGGAAATTGTGGCGGGAGCTCTTTGGCGCGCTGTCTTCGGCGAAGAATTGCGCGCGCAGATTTTGACAGCGCGAAATACCTACTTTAGCAGAAATACCAAGCCTTAAGCCTAGGCGCAGACCACCGATTTTTCATCGGCCTATAGTTTAGTCGGGCAGTTAATCAGTATGGGCATGTAAGGAAGTGCGCACATTACAACGATTTGGTATCGGCCGATTCTTCATACAAATTAAAATCGGGTCCAACTATCGGCCAAGTAAAAGTTGGTGGTGCGCCTTTTTTTATTATTATTATTTTGGCTAGGGAAATCCTTGGTCTTTGTCCAATAGTAGTCATTTGGCTGAAACGAACGAACGAATCAATATCTATAATAAATACGTGGACGTATTAAGTTTCTACAGTGCCTATGAGAGGCGTATATTCAGCATTGGACTTTCTATGGCTGAAATTATGAAGTTTCAACTGGAAACATACAAAAAAGATATTCTCCCTTATTTATTCACTCGCAAACACAACAAACGTATCAGATGGGCCATTCAATCATCGCTTATATCACCCACAGCCATAATTAGATTGTTCCATGGCTCTTATTAACGCTAATGAATCAAAGCGTTACTTCATGCCATCTGTTTGTCGCGGCCACAGCCTGGGAAGTACGGCCATGTCACTAACAAATTGGATTGTCTGTCTTGTGTATTGCCTGAATGAGGTTGAAGCCAGCACAGATTTATTTCTTCGTCTTTTGTTGATCGCGATGAACTTGTGTTTTTTCGCCACGAGAGCAAACCGTTCCGCCAATGTTATTAGCACATACTTAATTTATGTAAATTGAGTAAATTTATTCAAAATATGCGACAAGAAAATGGTATGAAGTAGCTCAGGTTATAGGAAGACAATTTTTTTTTCAACTTGGAAGTTACATTTATAAAAATTGACAAAATAATGTGGAATTATAATATCTATTGAGTAACACGTGACTAGTAGCTGGTACATAACGTTTGTACAGTTACATGGAATACCATGAATCTAATAAGATTCACGACCACATTTTGAAGGTTTATAGTGACATACCTATTACCTACCTTAGAAGAATGTTTAATTAAATGAAAGTTTCTAAGAAAAACTTTTGATTTATTTTAAAGTTGTGGGATAATATTTTAAGAATTAAGAACATTTATCTACTTTAAGTACAAAACTGACAATTTTAATTTTAATATTATCTTTCCTTTAGCTATGGGGTGTCTATTCTATTTTGTGTGTGCCCCACTCAGATTCGCAATACATCAGAGTCCCGCGCACACGTCACTGCCTCAGCCGGTGATGTGTTTATGTAAATATGGAGATGTAGTGTTATACACTCTAGTAGCTCTATCTTAGAGCCATATTCACTAAGAGCCTAAGCACACGACGCGTTGCGGCGCCGCACCGCTAAGATTTCGCCGTTTCGCGCGACGAGGCACCGTACCGCTTGTGTGTCCGCCACAGAATTTATGTAAGACCGCTTTCACATTAGGGCGACAGTAGCGCGGCAGTGGCGTTTTTACAATGTGAAGGCAAGCATCTGTTGTCATTTAGTATGCAATTGTCGTCAGCACATCTGTAGCGCGTTTGTCACGCTGCTAAAGTTGCCTAAATGTGAAAACGCTCTAAGGGCTTGTTTCCACATTACTTTATCCCAAAAAACTGGACTGTCGGATGAACACATATTTACTCGAATTAAAAATTCGAATCGATCGGTTTTTGCGGGACACTGCAAACGGGATGTTTTTTTTATCCACAACGAGGAAGCTCTTGGCCTGTATCTCACCTGATGGTTCGTGTGAACGTTAATATTAAAACACGTATAATATATGTACTACTAAACGGGATGCTGCAAAAAACTGTTCCTGCGCGGGATATTTCCGTGGGAACAAGACCTAAGACGCAGCGACACTGCTCTGAGGGCTTAGTGTGAGTTTACAATAAAATTCGTCACTAGTGAGCGCGTTTAAAAAATCTATAAAGATTTTAGTTCTTGAAAATATCCGCTAGGGGCACAGTACAATCCACCATACATTTAACAAAAATTTACGCGCTTACTAGTGAGGAGAGTTTAATGTTAACTCACACTTAGCCTAGCGCAACGCGTCGTGTGCTTTGGCTCTAAGAGATAACTACTAGCAGACAAGCTAAGGCTTTAACCTATATCCACACCACCTGTTCTACAATGGTATTATTCAGGCTTTAATAAACTAAAATAGTTTAAGTGCTATGGGGAAGTATTGTGAATTTAATTAATTGGAAACCTATTTTTATATGAAAATAATACATTACATTTGTACAATCGTTATGTTACTTATACAATCTTTATGTTGTCCGGGTGAAATGAATGAATAAAGGACGTAGTACACCTACCCGGAAAGGGATCGTAACCGTATCAACTCGAGGTGGTCAGTATTCTTTATATGAAACTACATACTGCAACGCACACTTGCCTCAGCGAAAGGCGATGACATCTCGCGAAAGGCCGAAATACCACGGCAATACGGTGTTGATCCATTTCCGAGTTGATAAGTCTGCTATATAACCTTAAAGCTGAGATGGGCTGTCTTAACGTCGACAGCACGTCAAGCTTATTGCACCTTTAGCTGTTCCTTTAGGCACTTGTCTTTATTTTTAGTGTGAATAAATGTTTGCTAAGTATTTTTTTATTCTAATAAACAATTCTCTATCAATCAAGTCATAATTTTTTGTCTCACAATTTATCACCTTAACGGCTAAGTTGACAGTTTAATCGCTACTATTAAATTATTGTTGTTGTTAATGAGTTAACTGTTGTTTAGTAATTGATTGAATTGCTGTTCGGAAGCGTAATTATACGTAAATTAATAAATTAAATGTCACCTTCAAAGTAATTATGTAAATTCGATTGATTACCTACTCGATAACGATGACTAACAATATCATTTAAGGTGTTTTGTTTACTAACCACAATATGAACTGTAAAGTTGTTGGAAAAACACTTTAATTTTTTTAAATAAAATAATACGCATTATGTGAGACAGTGAAAATGAATTAATGTTATGAAGTCGCTATGTGTGTGTGTTATGCTATCACGAAGTTCTAAAAACTATACTTTTGAACTTCATTGTTGGTTGCTGCACTGTAGACAGGACAGCGTCCTGTCGAATTCTTAGAGCGGTCAGGTTATTTTATCTTCTACTTATTCGTTTCGTTCTTCGCAGAGCGGTCGTGGTGACGTTGAGGAGTTGTTCACATCGGTTGTAGACGCGGATACAACTCTCCGCACGATCTCCCGCCATCTCTCTCTGTTGGCAGACTGTCTGGTGCAGTCACATACGCCGTCTCCCACTGCCGATTTCACTTGGTCGGTTTAGCGCATAGTTGACCTGCCACGTGATTGGGTTCCTTCGACTTTTCCTTGGACGACTCTATGGAGTTGTTAAATCCAGCCTTGAGACATGGCCGAAGTATTGCAGTATGCGCGACTGTAAGTACTACGGCTGACAAACGCTGAGTGATTTTTATACTTGGCATGTTTTAGATTATGTATTACTAGCGGCCGCCCGCGACTTCGTACGCGTGGATCCCGTTTTACCCGGTTTAGATTTTTTCGTACAAATGTTTTTTCCCGCTAACTCTCGTTCCCGTGGGAATTTTGCAATATCCTGTTGTAACTAAGCTTTAAGTTTACTAAAATACCTACCTGCATGCCAAATTTCAAGCGTCTAACTTAAGCGGTTTAGATTTTTCATACAAAAGGATTTTCCCGTTAATTCCCGTTCCCGTGGGAATTCATAAGTATCCTATAACCTGCCCAGGAGTATGAAGAATAATTGTACCAAGTTTCGTTAAAATCCGTCGAGTAGTTTTTGTTTCTATAAGGAACATACAGACAGACAGACAGACAGACAGACAAAAATTTTACTGATTGCATTTTTGGCATCAGTATCGATCACTAATCACCCCCTGATAGTTATTTTGAAAATATATTTCATGTACAGAATTGACCTCTCTACAGATTTATTATAAGTATAGATTTTTCTTTCGTTGTGCTTTGTACCGAATTCAATAAAACAATAAACGGATCACCTGCAATGACGTCAGAGCTATACAGTCATAACTTGGCAAGATTTACATTTCGCGTTAACCGTATAATAGTTAGTTGAGCAAACGTACGCTCGGCGGCTGTTGGAACAGAAATATAGACTGCTAAATTAAGTTGGGCGGTACAGTCAGGCTCGGATATGATAGCCTGTTCTGATAGATTATCTGTTCTAGTTTCAATTTTAACTCGATTCTTAATAAAAGTTGCAGACGCGTCGAATGGCAGTCCAAAATGTTATTTTACACGAAACGTCGTTTTGAAGCTGTGTTTAATACTCGTTTAACTTTTATTAATAAGTGTATTTTGATACGAAGACGATTAAGTATCAAAGCTACATAAAACATAATCAGCTTGCCATCAGCAAAATGCAAAGTTAACAAGACCCAAATATAAAAGCTCCAAATATTCAATTCAATTTACAAAACGCTGCCCTTTTACAATATTTATGAGATGTCAGTTGAGTCATAAATATGTAACAAAATAATAAGTAGGTATCTTCCAGGTTTAATTTACTTCAGTAAATTGGGACTTACTTATAGGGAAATTTTCAAACTGGCAATTATAGACTTTAATAGAAAGAAAGAAAGACAGAAAGAAAGAAACATTTATTGCCTGGACATCACAAAAGACAAATGAGGTAAAATGAAAAAAAAAAAAACAAATAAGACAGAGGTGACATAAAACATACAATGAATGAGCAAGTAAACTAAGCAGTGCCACCCTGTCGCACAGCGATGCCCATCGCAATGGGACCCCACTCAGCATATGCCGTGGCCCCCGGTGAGGGAAGCCACGACGCTGGTTTTCAGTGTGCCCCATGCCGAGTGAGAGTCACGGACACTAACCTATACTGCATAAAATATACATACATAAATAATAATAATAGTGCGCGTATAAATTTTAAGTGTAAATACAGACGTAGTAGAAAATAATAATATACGATATAGACGAAGTAGAAAAGATGTGATAAGATATTTATAAATAAAAAGATAATATTTAAAAAACAAAACTGTGTGTGTGTACATAATAATAATAATAAATTGTAATGTATTAAAGTGCGTTTGTGTATACTGTGATTGTGTGTGTCTCGACGTCCGCAAAACAGTCTCGATCGATCGAATCATTCTGCGTGGTTGTGGCTATTCATAGCATCAGTTAAATCAGTTTGGCCCATAATCTTGAGCGCTTTAGTCGCATCGCATACCCACAATACAAAAATAATGAATAAACAAAATAAAATACATCAGTGTCAGATCAAATTAATTATATAAATTTCATCTACGCATATCTAAAAATAATCATGTCAGATAGTTGTTATTACGATGTCAATTAATTGCATACAATCATAGTGGTGCTTAAATGCTATGTCGAGAGGATGAGTCAGTTCTATGAGAAGTCAAATCAAGTCAAGCCACCACAGTCCCAAATACGATGATCGGTGACCTACCTACCCCCGTGCTCGTTTGTCTGGAAACTTGAGGTATGGATACAAGTTACCTACGTTAATAATTGTGTACTAAAAACGTGTTCCCTGTACTTTTTTTTAAAAGTGCTTATTGTTTTTAGACTACGCAATGGCGGTGGCAAGTCATTCCAGCACTTGGAAGCGGCAAACCTGAAGCTACCCCGGAAGGCAACGGTTCGGTGCGGGGGAAGGATGAGAGCGCTGCCGGAGCGACGGGTCTGGTGCGAGTGGACTTCCCGAGTCCAAACCAGTTTCTCCAGTAGATAAGTCGGAACATTGTGTTTTATTGTACCAAAAAGCAATGTAGCAAAGTGCAACGCCCTCCGTGAGTTCATTTTTAATATTTTAGAATTGTTTAAATATGGCGTAACGTGTGCTCTTGGCGGGATCGAGAAACAAAAACGAGCACATGAATTTTGCACACGTTGGATAGCTTGTTTGGTGCGCGACAGCAGCCGAGGTCCATAAACCACGTCCATGTAATTAAATTTAGAAAGAACTAAAGAGTCGCACAACCTAATACGATTTTCAATGGTCAGATATTTACGTATTTGGTATAACACTTTAAGTCTATAATAACAGTTCCCTATTGTATTATTGATATGTTTCTCAAAGCGCATTTCCTCATCCATAAGGAGTCCCAAGTTTTTCGCCTCTGTAACCCTTTCTATTGATTCCCCCTTAATCAAAACTCTAACTCCCCTGTTTGTGATCTTTCTTATCTGATCTTTAGAACCCAATATCATATATTTGGACTTACTCCCATTTAATACCAGGGAATTGCACTTAGCCCAACTAGCTATCCGATCAAGATCCTCATTTAGATTGACAACAGCTTCACAAATATCTTTTGGTTTACTTGATATATATAGTTGAATGTCATCAGCGTAAATGTGATATTTACAATTCTTAATATGGTTAGTTACGTCCGCACTGTAGATGATGAACAGAAGTGGGCCCAAAATTGAACCCTGTGGGACTCCTCGACCAAATGAATAAATCATGAACTTCCTTAATTAATGCGACCATTTCACATTTCTGATGAATTAAAGAGAAAGAGCAACATATCATTTTTATGGCAATTGCAATAATACAGTAAGTAATGGGGCCGACTGTATCAAGACAAACCTTGTGAACAAACCCCCAGTTGTTTTGGTTATGTACACTAGTTTAAAGCGATGGCCGTGCCGTTCGCTGAAATTTATATTTAATAGTAGAAATAATTGTGTATCTTTGGGTGAGACCAAAGTAGCAGAACAAACTATACAGGGTGGAATTTTGTTATGCCACCTGGAGGGAAAGTACCCATAATAAGAAATTTTTACTCAAAGAAAACCTCCTTTATATTTGAAAAGTAAGAGAACTGCATTCAAAGATTTTCAAAAATTTACCACCATACCATACAATTTTCTGTAAATAATTACAATTTAAGATTTCATGGTTTTCCTTTCATTTGATTTATCAAGTTTGTTTGAGAGATTTCATCCTTATTATCACCCTAATGATAGATGTAATAAAAATACAGAGATACAGTAATTTTTAACATATTTTAGTTGGTTCGATTTCCGGGTGTAGCAAGAAAATTTTTGTAAATTTTTGAATGCAGTTCAATTTCTTTTCAAAAATAAAGGAATGTTTTCTTTGAGTTTTTTTTTTCTATCTACTAAGAGTACTTTCCCTCCAGGTGGCATTACAAAATTCCACCCTGTAGGTATACATTTTTGTTGTAATGGACTAAGAGCTAGTGAACGCCAGATCTACGTTATTTTATAACAGTTGACAGTTTGGCGGGCCGCCACCAACCTGGCAACATGAAAGCATTGGGGGAGGCCTACGTTCAGCAGTGGACGTCCTATGGCTGAGATGATAATGATGATGATGATGAAAGTTTGTTAGCGCATGCAAGAACGTTGGACCACCATGAGGTTTGGGTCATCGTGGCTTTGGCAGCTACCCTAAAATGCTTATCTGGCATAGGATTGGAACGGTATATGGCTGATGAGGATTTTTTTTAAATTGCTCTATAATATTGAAGCGACAATAGTCCAACGGTGTCGGTGTCGGATTGGCCGAATCGAGATCCAAGGAACGTGGGTTCGAATCCCGCTGCCGCTGGACGATTGAGGTGAAGCCACTCGTGACACAAGCATAATTTAGCTTACCACGAGGGGTTAACGGGACTATTAGTAATTTATATTTATTACAAATTATTGTTCACGTAAAAAAGGTATTATCTAGAAGTACTAGACAGACTGTCCATAACTGAGATATTGTCCTCAAAGTTTGCGACATTACTTACCTAATATAAAACAAAGTCGCTCTGACCTATGTATGCTTAGATGTTTAAAACTACGCAACGGATTTTGATAAGGTTTTTTATTAGATAGAGTGATTCAAGAGGAAGCTTTTTATGTATAATACTTACTTGTACCTGTGTGAAGCAGGGGCGTGTCGCTAATTTATCAATAAGTCATTTAGTCGATTGCTAGTGAGGGGAGAGCGATTCACGAAGGCTGTTATCGTCAAACTGGCTATTATATCGTATAATGAAACTGAAACTGACAGCAAATGTGAGCAATGTCTTCAATAACTCAACTCCTAACTGAGCGGTGTGGCTGCAAAGGGCATAATAAAAGTACATTCACCACATTTTACTTCATAAAAAACAGGTACAAATTCTATTTCTTTATCTCCATTGACGACTGAGGCACAAATCTCCTTTCAGAGTAGTGAAAACTCTTTTTTTTGTTTATTTACTAGAAAAATCTTTTACCTGTTATTTACGACACGTTCCATTAGTACAAATGTCTATTTGTATCACTTTCATTTTCCTCTTGCGAGAATCACTTTTATGTTCTAAAAGCTCTCATACCCTTTCTTTGTTTATATTTCGTAACAGAATTCCCTGTAATAGGTCTTGAGTACTCGCATAACTGTTACACAAATACTCGAAGCAGTAACGTAAGGCTGCGTCTACACTTGAGATGTGAAACAACTCAAAGTTCGAACACTTGCCGTGTAGCGCGAACTTAGTTGAGGTTTTGTTTGCTGGCTGGCATTTGCTCGTGGCGTTAGTTTACGACAAGAAATACAAAGGGCCTGTTTTGAACTTATCTGACAGATAAACTACAACGTTTGGTCTCGAAAAGACATTTGTAGGGCACAACTAAGTAAGCACTAGGAAACAATTTTAACTAGGTATTTTCATCGATAAGACTGGAAGATAACGTCACCGGTAATCAAAAACCTTTACTCGTTAGATAGTAATTATGTTAAATTAATTATTTGAAACTTAATCGTATATCGATTGAGATGATATTAATCTAACAATGTAGAATCGGTGTTTGTGATATCGTTATGCCAATGTGTTACATAATAACGAGCGACAATAAGTTTGTAATACCTACTCAAATACATATAAACGTGACTTCATTTGTTCGTTCATACGTTTCAGCCAAATGACGTCCACTGCTGGACAAAGGCCTCTCCCAAGTATTTCCATAACGACTGGTCTTACGCTACCCGCACCCAGTTACTTCCCGGGACTTTTACCACTACTGCGACTAGGATGTACCTGTGTGAAAATATGCATTTAGATGCATCAGTGTGTATTCACCCTTAGAGAAAACATAGCTAAAAGGATATCAGCGTTCCATGAAGGTCGCTTTCGTAAAATAACTGTTATTGGGTTTCACTGACTGTGTCGGCACAACTTAGGTGTGTAACAGTCACGGTTACTGTCTTTTAAATTATTCTAACAGCGGTTCAGGGTTGCCAGGGGTGAAATTTAATTAGTGAGGCCAGCTCTTTGCTTTTATTTCTGTAAAAGTTTTAAACTTTGTCATAATAATTATGATTGTATTGCCCGTTTTTTCATTGGTAACGATAATAAATATGCATGTTTCAAAGAGTAAAACCTGCCTTTGTTTTTCAATGGCTTTCGTGTTTAAAGGAAAAGCTCTTGTATTACTTAGGGTGGATTCGACCAAACAAGAGTAAATATTAATCGCAGAATAAATTGTCGGTTTTGACATATTATTTCCCATACTGAAACTGTCAATGTGCCAGTTATACCAGGCGTTATTCTCGGATAAAAATTTGGTTGAATCGGGCCTTAGAAGGATTATTAATACAAAATAGTAAGAGATCTAGTGCTTTAGCTTGAATAATTTGTTGTTGAACAAATTTAAGGGCACATCAAGCTGAGTTATCCTACATCAGACTCTTTGACAGCTCATACAAAGAAAAAAATAAGCTAAAATATTGTTCTGTCTTTCTAAGTATTTGTATTGTTGCAACCACAATCCATGTTACAGTGAATAGAATATAATAGTTTTTATTTTGTCCAGACATAAAAATTTTGTGGGTCTCAAGATGGATAGATGATATCATAAAGGTTGCAGAAAAGCTAGAATACAGACCGCTACCAATCGGCCAATCTGGAAATCATGGGGGAGGCCTATTAGTAACAGAAGTAGACGTCTTATGGCTGAAATGATGATAATGCTGACGACAATCCTTGTTACAGAAAAGTTGTGAATGAAAATAGCATCAAAAGTGGAATTATTTTCCTTAATAAAAACTCTATAATCAGGGTGGTTACAGCAATAGAAATTCCCTCTAACAAACTTATCAGAACCAACCTATCGATTGTTTGACAGCCCTATGCGGGAAAGTAACGTGTTAATTAGAGATAATGCGGTAGAGGTCGCTGCATCGGCGAAACTAACGAGCTCTTGAGGAAACCTTTTTAAGCACGTTGTGTTTGCTCAGCTTCATTGTGACGGTTAGAAATGACCGAAAACTGACTGGATTTGCTAATGGTTTTAAGCAAATCTTTTGCATACTTTTTTAGGGATAAAAACTTAGAACTCATAAAACTCATTTATTTACTTTACTTTTGTTACAGTCAAAACTAGAAGAGAACCAGAATCATTATTATTTTATTACAGTCATGTATTTCACTGCAATCTCCCACTAACCACCCCTGGTTCCTGTTCACTTTTTCCTCAAAACTCATACTGTAGTGGCATAATGTTATAAGCAGGTACCTAGTATCAGTCACTATAGCTATGCTCGGGCAGATAAAATCTAAGCTTTTATTTTGATTACCTCATACACAGCTCCGAGGGGCATCACGAGGCACGCCACCATCAGGTCAGCCACCGCTAGCGAGGCCACCAGGTAGTTGGCCACGTTCTGCAGGTTCCTCTCGATTATGATGGCTGCTATGACGAACACGTTACCTGCGACAAAACACAATTTATTTTAATAAATCTTGTATTTAAAATCTTTCACGACAGAAAATGTTCTAATGTTTAGTGGGTTGGATTCAGATATTTTGGGTACTAATAGTATTATATTGAGGGATATTGACGTAGACTACAGCACGTAAGACTACAAATTTTCATTATTACCCATGATTACCCCTACAACAATAGTTTGTACATTAGTGCGAATATAAAATAAAGTTTATTTGTTCCTAAACTAATCGTTAAAAAACAACTACTCTTTTTCTTAGCCGCATCGTTAAGCTGTCGGTACGATTAACCAAGTCAGATTCGTGACGTCACTCTCTATAAACTGGCACATAAAGTTAAGGTCCAACAGTCAATAGGTTCCAAGCCAGTGCATCTGTAACGAATTGCACGTTGCACCATTTTGTAGCGACTCAACGTCACGTTTTGCATCGTGTGCAGTTTCAGGAGACGTTGTAAATGCGTCAGTTGTTTTCCGCGCGCTTCCTAATCGCTCACTTAGGCGATTATCACACTGCGCGGCGCTCCGCCGCGGTACACGGGACGACAGATTTAATCATTGTATGCAAGTACCTCAGTTTGTATAGAAAACACGCGCGGCACAACACACTGACAACGCGTCCGCGCGCGGGATTTTTTATATGAAATCACGCGGACCGCGGCGGAGTGCGGCGCAGTGTGATAACCGCCTTACTGCTAGGCTAGTCTAGCTCTAAACTCAGTCAGCGCATGAGGTATGGGAGCGTCATGGGATCAGCGGTGACATTGACATAATGTTTGATGATGACATTAAGTACGCTAAAGAGCTAAAGTTTCAAATCGAATCAAAATTTTTAATACCTACTGAGGACCTATTCCTTATAAACGTCCCAATTAAAGCTTGCCCTACCACCACTTCAGGGCAACATAATTATGGGGTAGTGCTGAGAAGAAGTGACAGAAGAAACTCAGTCACCTTTGTCAGCCTCTTTTTCAATTAGATACAGCAAATATTTACATTAAACATAGTTTTAACTACAGAATTGTGTCGTGTCATGATGGCTTCCAGCATGTCGCATAAAGATCTATGTTCTAATTATGATATCACAACACTTCAGACAAATATAAATCCACCTTTAAGCTGTAAATACTTCTGCGGACATTATGTAGAGTGCAAATAAATATATTTTTTCCAAATATTATCTATGAAAACTATTTAATTCCATCCATCATAGACAAATCACTTACCATTAGGAGTTAAGGCATACTTAGGTCCAAGCAAAAATATAAGAAACAAAAATCAATCTATCTCAGCAAACTCATCATTACTTTCCAGACACTATTACTGTGATCATAAAACAGATTGTAAACAATATATTGTTCTTCAAAATCCTAAAACCAACAGTTATTACAATAAAACCCAAGAAACTTTTGCCTGAGTACACAGTGGAAATTAATTACAAAATCATGGTCTCCATAGACTTATTACGTGTTCCTAGACTTGCTATTATAAAAAATAATTCTAATTAGACTTTGAGAATTGAAAAATGAAACAGTATACTAATAATTAATACTATTGTTACACCACCATACAAATTGAGGACTTTGAACTTTTATGAGCTGTCAAAAAGCGATAGACTTTGTATGACAATAAAGCTATGAAATTACTTAAAAGGCTTAGGCTTAGAACTATTTATTTATTTAAAGAAACTTTATGTACAATCCGGATGAGTTAACTGCGCACCTGATAAGCGTGACGTCACGTCGACGCTCTGGTACGCAACGGAACGAACGTGGAGGTGTACGGGTGAGTGCAAGGGAGAGTCGCATTTCAGCGAGGTGCGCAGTTCGGTATACAGGGCTAAAACCTGTATGTAAATGTGAGTTTTATACAGGGTGGAAACGTTAAGTGATCTCACTCGATTATTTCTAAACTATACAAGATATTGAAAAACTGGTTACTGATCCTGAAAGTGCTTCAAGAGCTCTTTCAAACGGTATCAATAAAATGTTACAGAATAAACTGGATCTATCTGAAAATTCATTGTTTCCAGCTTCCATACTAAATGTATGCCAGTCACACAATATTAGAAAGTGTATTTTTTTTATTTAATAATAAACTCTTAAAATAAACTCGTAAATTGTATCCTTATTTTAAATCATTCATGGAAAATGTTGGTTTTAGGCTTTACTTGCTATAATATTGTCAAGAGTTGAGTGTCAAAAAATGTGGTAGTACAAAATGTATGAAAGAAGGAAACATTGAATTTTTGGATAGATCCAGTTTATTCTGTAACCTATTATTGATACCATTGGATAGAGCTTGTGAAGCACTTTTAGAATCAGTAATCAGTTTTACGATATCGTGTGTAGTTTTTAAAATAATGTGACTTTACCAAATGTATGGAAGCTGGAAACATTGAATTTTAGGATAGATCCAGTTTATTCTGTAACCTATTATTAATACCGTTTGATAGAGCTCATGAAGCACTTTCAGGATCAGTAACTAGTTTATTGATATCTTGTATAGTTTAGAAATTATCGAGTGAGATCACTTATCGTTTCCACCCTGTATATACCTGACTATATTTACTCGTATTCTTGACAATTTCAATTTAGAAATCACTCCACTCCGACTTTATTTAGAAACTACTCGAATCGAAATATTTGATTTTACTTATATTACCACTTTATGGCGATTATAATCGTGCAACAAATCTTGTTACCTTTCCATAATCCAGGACCATAGCGGAACGAGTTAAAGTCAACAGTGTTGCCACTCTCAAGTTAAATATTACAGTTACCAGCCTATGGAAACAAGTTGGTACTGCAAATAAAGTGTACGAAGTTTTTGTTGGATTTAAGTAAATGTGGCAGTCAACTAGCGTTTATTAATGGGGTTGAACTTAGAAAAAGCTTTTCTCCATTTTCAATGTTGATTTTGTTGTTGTTGGGGCTTTGGTTATGGATTTCTCGACTGTGTGGTGCTATAAAAAATAAGGCCAGAGAGTGATGAATAGATGTAATTAGTGCATCAAGATAAATACAATATAGATAAAGTCTAACTCAGTCACGCCCGTATTCACAAACATTACTATGAGGTCTCACAGTGCGCGTGGACGCACAGGGTGACACACGAACCTATCACAGAGCTCTATTCAACGCTGTGGGTTCGATTTGCTGCTTCACTTAAGCAAGCATCGTTTGTGAATACGGGCGTCAGTGCCTGCTGTATGGGACCGGCACTGGAGGGTGTTTTTGTAACGTCACATATCAGCGAGACTTCAGATCTCCTTCAGATTTATATGTATACTCTATCACGTCGTCACCATGAAGAATAAGTATTATTATACTCTGTACAAACCACAGCAGGCCAAGCGAAACACTGCAGCATCTTATTCAGTTTCAATAAGTACCATTTTTCATCATCTTATTTTAACGTTTAACTACCTAGCTCGCATCAATACTTATGACTAGAATTTGTATATTTTAAAGACTGAAAAGGAGGCTGACAACAGTGACTGAGTTTCTTGCGCTGATTCATCTCAGCACTGGCCCATTTATTGTCCCGAAGCAGTGGTAGGGTTAATATTGGGACGTGTAAAAGTGCTTTTTAAAAGCCTATTTGCAAAAATAAATGAATTTTATGAATTTTGACAAACGTCAAAATTCTGTCAAACTCCATTCAAAAACACCGGTTATCGTTATAGTTACGGTCAAAGTTAGGTGGTGCAACTCAGCCTTAGTCTGATGTGGGGTACAATTTGAAGCTCGTCACTTTAAAATTCAAGCAACTCCCAAGTTGTAGAGTGAGAGCCGCGTAAACCGTTTAGTCAAAGTTTTTGGCTCGCGGTTACAGTTGAAGTTAGTGTTTGAACGTTTGCTTTGGGGTTTTGGGTACGAATTGGTTCGTATTAATACGACTACCTACTCGTATTATTCTTATTGTTATGAGTACAGAGTAGTGTGTAAAGATCACTTAAAAGTGTGATTTTGTGTACATTTTATCTTATAATAAACTAGCTTTCCGCCCGCGGCTTCGCCCGCGTGGAATTTTGTCTGTCACAGAAAAACTTTATCGCGCGCGTCCCTGTTTCAAAAACCGGGATAAAAACTATCCTATGTTCTTTCCCGGGACTCAAACTATCTCTATGCCAAATTTCATCAAAATCGGTTGCGAGGTTTAAGCGGGAAAGCGTAACAGACAGACAGACAGACAGAGTTACTTTCGCATTTATAATATTAGTTGGGATTCAGTTATTACCTTTTTTTGAAAAATTTGGAAAAATTGCGAAGTATATTTTAACTGAGCTGAATTTTTTAGTTGGTCATTCAACGCTCATGCGTGTGTTTGATTTTGTAAAAAAAAATCTTAAATGCATACAATAAGGGGCCATCCATAAAGTACGTCACACGAATTTCATGATTTTTTGACCCCCCTCTCCGTCCTTGTCACAGGTGGTCACATTTCTGAGACCCCCCTCCCTAGTGTGACGTCACATGTTTTGCAATTTCACATCGAAAAATTATTAAATTAACAGCAGTTATTAGTTTTATTTCCATTTAAATTAAGTACTTTTTTATGAAATCAACATTATATCAAATATTTGAAACAATTGAAATGTGATGTCACGAAATTTAGGACCCCTCCCACCCCTTGTCACACCATGTCACACTTTGTCAACCCCCTCCCCCCTCTTTATGTGTGACGTACTTTATGGATGACCCCTAAAACAATAGTCAGCCCTTATTTTATTCTTAAGTTAAAAGTGGTAACTAAAATGAAATTTAAGTCCTCTTAAATTTCATTTTAGTTACCACTTTTAACAGACAGACAGTTAAATTTCATTTTAGTTACCACTTTTAACAGACAGAGGGCACCACTGTGCTACTGTTTACATCGGCTCCGTAGTATTGTTTATTTTAAAATATGTAGTAGTTGCAAAATCGTACAAATGTAAAATATTTCGGCGTGTCAAACATCAATGCATCTGTGATATCGTTGGCCTCACGAAAAAACAACAGATCTGGACAAAAATAGTGAACATTTATTGTGCTGAAACATTTCAAAAACTTAACATAACTCGCTTAAGGACTATCAGTGATAAGTGTTATAACATTAGGTTGATACAGTGGTCATTTGCAGTGTCTGAAACGGCGTTTACTTCAAGATCAAAGGGACCTAGTGATAATATAACCTCTTCACAGCTCTCAGACCTGCAATTAGTTTTTAAAAATAATAAACAACCACCCTCAACTGAGCATTACCAACAGCCCCACAGTATCAGAAATTTCGACACTTCCTACAGAGCAACTTTGGTGTAGTGGTAAAAGCAACGGACAGAATCATCGTGTTTCCCCCGGTTCAAATCCAGACGAACTTATTTTTTTTGTTTATTTTTTTTTTTTTGTTTTTTTTTTTTTTTTTTTTTTTTTGTGATTTTGTTGATTAGTTTGCTCCTACTTCTGAAACAAAATTCAAAATGGCAACAAGGGGACCCGCAACAAACAAAACTGGGGAGATGCCCGCCTGCGCAGGTTGCCGCCGCAATATCACAGACAGGCGATACCTGAAATGTTGTAGGTGCGCGCAGTACTGGCACATAGATTGTGTAAATATTCCCGAGTGCAGATTCTACAACACTATGACGTCGGAGCACAAGAGCAGGTGGATATGCCCAGAATGCGTCTGTAGCCAGCGGAAGGGGGGTGACAACACCGAGACGCCGGTCAAGTCCTCGGAGGTCAGCCATGTAACCACCCGTCGGGCGGCCGCGGCGGCCCGCACGGAGAGTCTGGACGAGACGGGGATGTCTCTGGATGATGACACCCAGACAGCGGAGGAACAGAGCATCGAGGAGAGGGTACTTCCGGCGACTGGCGGCGTCCAGCCAGCTCTGGTTTCGCTGAACGAGGCCGTCCGGAGTATGATGAGCGAGCTTCGCCAATTTAGGGAAGAAATGCGGGACGAAGTGAAAACCAGGCGAGCCGAGATCAAGTCTCTCAGGGACGGCTTGCTGCAGTTGTCGGAGAGGGTGGACAGCTGCAGGACTCACGTCGTCGGCCTGGACGAGCGAATGAAGGCGCTGGAGCTCAAGGCCAACCAGGGCGACGAGGCCAACGCGGCGCGTCTGGACGCGATCGAGCGACGACTGGAGGCCGCGGAGCGTCCGGGCCCGGCGGGCGAGGGCGCGGCGTCGGTCGCGGAGCTGGAGCGGACGGTCGCGGGACTCAGGCTCGAGCTGAACGACCGGGACCAGGAGGCCCTGCTCGCGGACCTCGAGATCGGCCAGCTCCCGGAGCAGAAGGGCGAGAACGTCCTGCACAGCGTCGCCGTGCTCGCCGCGCGCCTGGGCGTGCCGCTGGAGGAGCGCGACGTGGTGTTCGCGGAGCGCGTGGGCGCGCCGCCGGCCGAGGGCGCGCGGGCGCGGCGCGTGGTGGTGCGGCTGGCGCGCCGCCAGCTGCGCGACGAGCTGCTGCGGGCCGCGCGCACGCGCCGCGGGGTGCCGGAGGGGAGCGGCCGGGTGTTCGTGAACGAGCGCCTGACGCGCCCCAACCGCCAGCTGTTCCACCGGGCGCGCGAGGAGTGCCGCGCCCGCCAGTGGAGGTACTGCTGGACGAGGCGGGGGCGTGTCTTCGTCCCTGGATAACAGATACCATCAAGGAAATGATACATGTTAGGGACGATTACCACAAGCGGTACAAGAAAAATGGAACCACTGCTCTTAGAGATGGTTACAAAATGATGAAGAAGATGGTGGTTGATGCAATTGAGAAAGAAAAAACCTGCTTCTTTAAAACCCACATCAATAGTAACTCAAAAAATCCTAAACAGCTTTGGAAAAACCTGAAAAATACAGTGCTACCGGACAGGAAAGGTGCTTGTGAGCTTCCTCCAATATTTAATGACCCTGATTCAATTAATCATCATTTTCTCAACGTGCCTGGGGAAAACAATGTGTCGATCTCTAAATTAACCTATTATGAATACCACAGACATAGGAACCTTGTATCATTCTCACTCCATACTGTTAGCCCAGAAGTTGTTTTAAAAACCATCACAGCGCTTAAATCTAATGCCCAGGGAAGTGATGGCATCACACTGGATATGCTAATGCTCACATTGCCTTACTCACTTCAAGCGCTTACCGACTTGGTGAATGGTTCAATATTGCATGGAATCTTTCCTGACTGTTGGAAGGTGGCAGTTGTAAGGCCACTACCAAAGACTAGTCACCCAGCTTCAGTTGGGGACCTAAGGCCTATCAGCATCCTACCATGCTTGTCCAAGATCCTCGAGCGTATAGTTTGTAATCAACTAACTAAATACCTTGAGGAGCAGGGGTTGCTCCCGGGACGTCAATCGGGATTCCGCAAAGGCTATGGGACGGCCACTGCTCTTTCGGATGTTATTGATGACCTTCTCGCTGCTCAGGATGGAGGGATGGTTTCGATGCTTGTGCTGCTGGACTTCTCGCGCGCGTTCGACTCTATTAATATTCCTTTGCTTCTCTCCAAGCTGCGTTATTATGGTCTAGATAGCTCCTCCATTCGATGGTTCCATAGCTATCTTACTCAACGACAGCAGTATGTGGAGCTGAAAGGGGTGGATGGGTTGGCATTATTGTCAGAACAAAAACCAGTAACTCGTGGAGTTCCTCAGGGATCCATATTGGGTCCAATACTGTACATTTTGTACAGTGCTGACATAATCAACTGCATCACGGACTGTCAATACCACCTATATGCCGATGATCTACAACTATATACATCATTCACCCCATCTAATCATGAAAATGCAATAATAAAGGTTAACAACCAACTAGGTAAGATTTTTGACTGGTGTGTTGCCAATTGCCTTGTTCTCAACCCTAGAAAATCAAAGTTCATGCTAACAGGAACACGTAAAAGCTTGGAGACTCTTAAAACCATACAACTCAATGTTGGAATAAATGGAGAACCTTTGGAAAGAGTGGCAGAGGTAAGAAACCTGGGAGTGGTCATAGACGGAAACCTAAAGTTTGAAAGCCATATACTCGAGTGCACAAAGAACTGCTTTTACCGCTTAAAGATTTTATACAACTTGAGGCCCTATTTAAGCGAAAGCCTTAGAATATCTTTATGTGAGTCACTCGTATTGAGCAAACTTAACTACTGTGACACAGTGTATGGCCCGTGCCTGCTGGGTAGATCGTCACGTCTCATTCAAAGGGTACAAAACGCATGCGCCCGCTTTTGTTTCACTGTTCCTCCGAGATCACACATCACTCCATTCCTAAACTCATCAAACATGTTAAGGATGGCTGCTCGGCGAAGATTGCACCTGGCCACCATGTTGTTTGGCATACTGGATAGTGCGAGGCCTAAGTATCTGTTCAGCAAACTGGAATGGGCCCAAGCTCAGAGTAGATATCCAAAGAGGCTATGCACTCACATATTTGCTACACCCAAACATCGCACAGCAGCTTTTCGCGGATCATTCAGATTTGCGGCGTCCCGGTGCTGGAACGACCTGCCTCCTCCTCTGCGCGCCCTGAAAACAAAATTCACTTTTAAACATCATCTGAGAAAATATTTAATGGAATTGCAAAAGATTGACAATGATGGGTTACTTACCAACGGGTCATGCGCGGCAAGCGTAGGAGACCTATCAGGGCGTCCTGGCGCCGGTAAGCCGCAGTAAAATGATGGACAGAGGCCGTGATCATGATCATAGAGCGCTGGGTTCTTCCAAGGTTGCACCATTCCCATTCCTATTCCCCATTTTCATTCTCGGGGCCCTCCCTGCGCATGAGTGCATCCTATGGGGGAAAGTTAATTAGTATTATTTTTATTAAATTCGATGTAACGAACTAAACTTTATGTAAATGGTTAGCTTTCTCACCAAGTTACTCGCACTTCATGCCAAAAAACCAAGGCAATGGGTGGAAATCAAAACGCCGGGCACTCCGTTTAGCGTCGTCTTGGGCCTGCTTTATTTTATTTATTCTGTTCTCTGGCTTGACCTTTGTAGTGTGTAGCTATAAATCACTTTCTTCAAAATCAAAATCAGGAATCAAAGTGGTGAAGTCCAGTTCCAAGGGTGAAATCACGTTTTTGTCAGTTTTTGTTGCGTGGCAGCATGTGGTCGTCAATAAATCTTCAACCATTTTCTTTTATTTTTTTTATTTTTTTTTCTTTTCTCTGTTTTTTTTTTTTTTCCCGTTTCACGCCTTTGAGTTTTGTGGCATTCACAGGGGAAGTGAAATAGCTTAAGGGTATTTAAATGGTATAATTTATTAAACATTTTTATAAAAGTTTTAAAGTTGAAATAATTTATTTTATCTTTGTCTGGTCGATCTGTGAATTGTGATTGTGTGATTTTTTGTTTTTGTCCTTGCATTGGTGCACACTGGGTTGGCCATAACCATGGCCATGACATTTATCCTGTGGGTCTGGACAAAGTGCACATTATATTTGCAAGTCAGTCCAAAAGCGATCGCTAAGCCTTCTTTTCTATGGATTTTTTGACAAATTCGATTTTTGATTCATTTATAAAAGTGCATTTTGTCTAGGGGGGCTGGCGTCATGAGTCGACTCCAGTGTTGTATCCTAATTTATTTTTTTTATTTTTTGTGTGTATTTTCTCAACATAGCAAAATTGGTGCGGTGAGATAGTGGCGCCCTCTTGTCAATGTCAATGTCTTGTTTAATGTTTTGTTTTTTGTATTTAAAATGTTGGTTGGAGAGGCACCCGCTGAAAACCAGCGTCGGGGCACGCGTGCATGCACGCGTGGCTCGATTAATGCTGAGCGGGCGCCTTTTTGGCACAAAATATTATGCGTGTATAGTTTTAAGTCCCTTTGTTCTGTTTTTCTGTTTTCTTTTGTGTCAAATAAAGTTTTTCTTATTCTTATTCTTATTCTTATGCAGACTCGCAGAGAGACATGTCATTTTTAGCACATAATTACCTAAATTAGTATGCAGTAGAATCATAAAATTTTGAATTATGTATAAAAGTTTCCGAGACCTCACAAAAGAGGGCATACTGAACCTTTCTGCTCTGTGGCTCGACTGTAACACTAGCACCAAAAAGAGGGCGTATAAAATCCGTTAATAGTGCCGGTTTTTGCGGTTACGTAGTTCAAATGCACATATATTTCAATTTTTAACCGAGTTCCGAGATAATATTTTTATTCCATCGGCAACGTATGGGTTCGGACTTTTCATTTTTCATATTTCGTGTGGAGGTGCATTCAGATGCTGCCTTTTTAATCCGTTTTAAGGGTTACGTACTTCAAAAGGAAAAAACGGAACCCTTATAGGATAGTAAAATGATGCACTAGTTAATTAAAATGTAATGAATCATTATATTTCAATGAGTACTTTAACTATGAAAAACAAACTGTTTTTATTTCCTCGTGTAAAGTTTGCACAAATGGACATAAGCAGTTTGAAAATTAGGCTGTCGATATTAAATACTCAGGTTTATAATACAGTTATAGCTTAAAGGTAAGCTGTAACAAAATCGAAGTTATATCCTACCTACAGGTTTGTACGGAACCCTCAGTGCGCGAGTCCGACTCGCACTTGGCCGGTTTTTGGAGAGGAATGGAGGTTTTATCTCTTAGTTACGGAAAAGCCGGGGATATTATTAGTGGTTTAGAGTTCAGATTACAGTCGTCTTTGTTGTTCAATTTATTTGCTGACATAAATATTGTCACGAGCAAAATACTGTAGTTCGTTATACTGTAAATATTCGTGAGGAAAAGTGATCTACAGAAATAATGTTGCCTTTAGCAGTTCCAGGGGCTATTTGTTATGGACATTAACATACTTACGAAAAACCTCTTCATAATATTAGCACTTTGTTATGCCGTAATGTAGTGAATAAATTGTGAAATATGTTCTTTGAATACGATGTTATTTTATTGCCTCACATTTTATAAAGGCCACTTTCGTTCGCTCGTTTCAGCCCAATGATGTCCACTGCTGGACAAAGGCCTCCCCCAAGGATTTCCATAACGACCGGTCCTGCGGTGCCCGCATCTTATTACTTCCCGTGACATCATCAGATCGTCGGTCCACCTAGAGAGAGCCTGCCCACACTACCGTGGTCGCCACTCGAGAATTTTCCTACCCCTGCGCCGCTTTATTTAATAATCTTTTGCGCCATAAACTGCAAACCCAGAAAACTTTGTGAAAACTGTTTTAATAGTGCAAAAACACTTTTCTAATTGGATTAGCAGAACCAAACGCAAAAACTGGCAACCCAAAGATTGTGTAAAAAAATCTTCTGCAACTCGCCCTTTGTGTAAAATGACGAAGTTTGGAATACTTTTTCGTATTTTCCAAAGTCGGGGCGTCTGTTTTTTGTTGGAGTTATCGTTGGAGGCTTAGAAAGGATTTGGAAAGTTAGAGCTAAGTCGACGGACTTGAGTGTCTGCTGATGAGTTTGGTGTAATTTATACCTCCGTTTTAGTAAGCCTTTGATCTTGTTTAGGATTAATAAAGGAGGACGGTTACTCGAGTTCTTATTTAATTAAAAAATAAATACATTTACTTAATAAACTTTAGATTTAAGGCTCTTGTGAATTATTGTGATATATGTGAGACATAACAACCTCATTCTTATTATTTAATATTTCTAAAGTAAATCAAGATGTTCTTTATCTATTAGTAGGGGAGACCGAGGAGAGTTGTGACATTGTCTATTTTTGGAAACCTATTAACTAACAGCGAGCGCGCATTTTTTATATTTTGTGTTATAAGAGTCTTGAACAAAAAGAGGCGCTCTGTTACTTGCTCGGTAGTTAGTTAATAAGTTAAAAAAAATCGACAATGTCAGAACTCTTCTCTGTTACAACTCTCCTCGGTCTCCCCTATTACACATAGTATTAACCAAAATTACTATATCTTGATGATGATGATGATGATGATGATGATGATGATCCATCCGACCGATTTCGGCCATGGCGATCACTCCGACTTATCCGACCATGTCGGCTCACGGGCTAAACCTGGATGAGGGGCTTGCCATCTCGGTGGACAAGTTTTATGCGAATCCCTCCCGCAAAGCGCATAAAGTCTGATTTGGCGAGAAATGCAACTATATCGTAATTATGATTTCAAGAAATACTTTAGATTTTGTCATCTAACCCACATGATAGAAAGAGAAGAATAAAGTCACAAAGTAACGAAAGAACTATATTCACATAGAAAGAAGGCTAAAGATTTCAGTTTCCAAGATGGACTCCAGCGTACAGTAGAATAGCCAGATCGATCCAAAGCACTTCCCAGTGTAAAGTATAAAACGAATGCGAACTGAATATCAAGTGAAACTAGTTCTAGTACTTCCATCAATGAAAATAATGGCGTCTCGCGTCATTGTAGGGGTGCTAAAATTCAATGTTGGTCTTTCGAATCGATATAATATTATGTCGTCAACGTGCCGAAAGCACATTAAGCTAGACACTGTGGTATCTTAAGCCGTTATGATAAAGACGGTTTTGCAACAAAAATGTATAGTTTGATGTGCACCGTAGAGCACTTTTAAAGTAATACTTAGAACGTTAAATCTGGCGGAGCGGTTTGGTGTTAAAAATTGGAAATATCATAGTTTTAGTTTTACTTTTCACTTTGGTAATGAAGCTTTTGTCATAAAAAAGCAGACAAATTTCAGAGCAACTAGAGCGGTCGCGTTGGTTAGATTGAATCATTATTATGACGTCTTCTTTTTTATGTAGAGACTTGGATGTTGGAATATAAGATTGAAATTAAATGTTTATTTATTCGTCATCATCAAAATAACGTGTCGTGTGTCAAGTTTAGTAAGACATCAGACTGAGGCTGAGTTGCACCACCATAATTAAACTTGCAACGATTATGTTTTTTTTTCATGTGGTCACATTCTTTGATTTTAGTTTGTAAAAGGAACCTTATCGTAGGGATAGAAGATTGTTAAAAATGACAAAGAAGTCAATAAAACTCTTTTGCAGCTATGCTATCGAGCAAAGTGAAGAAAAAGTTACAAAAAAATCATTTTAAACTTGCATCTCAAAGTGAGTGCATCCAACTTAAATGCAGTTGTTGAAATAAGAGAGCGACCGCTAAGTGGGGGTTGTTACTTAGTTTAACACTTAATATAGATGAAAAAAAAAATTTTGCATGGTTGATTAAATAAGTAGTTGCTTAAGTACAAAAAAGAACACAAGAAATTGGTTAAGTCAACGAGCTACATTAAAATTGAGATTTAATTATAAAACTCACGACGCAAACTCGGATAATGAGTTGGGGCGAGCTCCTGTGTATATGTTTACATTATGTACCTACGTATCAAAATATCTGTCTGTGACATATTACTGGGAACTCCCAAACGGAGAAATCTACTTTGATCTGTGTTTTGTTCTATAGTGTTGTTTTGTAACTTCATCATAACTGTTTTTGCAGTTAAGTCTAAGATATATAATAGCAATTTAACTCAATATATATCTATTCATATTGCGATTTAAGGATATCCACTGTATCCAGGTTAGTAGGACCACAGACGACGTAAAAAAATCCATTCCCTTGCAGTTTCATTCAAAATTTGTTTTTTATCTACAACGAGGAGGCTTTTAAGCTTTTGGGCTGCATTCATCTGATGAAAAGCAATGATCACTGATCATTGATCAGGTCGAAGGTAGAAGCGAGCTTCGCCTGGAATCCTCAACCATAGAGGAACTGGCTATCTTACGTTTAACTGCCGGAACACAACCATATTAATAATGATTATTATAATACACTCAGCTCGGTTATGACTCTCGCATACTAGTTTTACTGTAGGAACTCGTACTTCAAAGCACGCCGCGTTTTCCAGTTCGTAGTATCGCCCAGCCCTAGTACCGTCAAACTTTTCCAGTAGCGTACATACCTCAAAAGACCCCTATTGCTCTTTTAATCGACGCTCAAACTTTTGTTAATTAAAAATAACTCAATAAAAGTTTGAATTGGAACCTCTTTCTTGAGTATTTAAAAAGTTTAACGGCATTACCGTTTTTGGGAGCCATTAATACCCGTATTTTGAGCGCTGTCAAGTTTTAGTACGGTGTTACGGGTTACGCAGGTGTTTGTATAGGCCGCCATTTTAAACAAAATAACATAATTTTAGAGGTTTATCTCGTCTCTATCTATGTTGTCTAGTCATCCAGGTTCCAGGTATCAGTCAAGTATGTGTACTTTAGTAATGTTTTAAATTATTATGATCTGATAAAAAATGAAACTAGACCGTTTAAGTAAACTCATCATTATTATTTCACGTTGAAATCTATAGAAGTTTTATTAAAATAGTTATTAGAGACGACACATTGGATTAAAGAAAGTACAGTCGGAAGGAAAAATGTGGGACTAGTAACTTTGCACGCAGAGCCACTTGTTACATGAAACATTTAATTACCTCATTCACATTTGTTAACGTTTTCGATTTAAGAAAATGCGAATTTAGTGACTATGAAATCGAATCGATCAAGTCATTTTGTCTAGACGCAAAAGAGGCTACTTTTATAAACAAATCGCTATATACTTTTGATAAATTATCGTAATAACTAATAGGCTCCTACGTATTTCCTTTCCCTTGAAATAACGTATAAAATAAATATTTTCTTGCCACACGTCTGGCCCCCTGAGATCTCAGACATTTCAAGGGAAAGTAAGTTTTCTAAATTGATTCAACTGCTGATCGCTCTCGAGATATTCATTTACCTCCTTTTCGAAATCACTCCTTGTTGAAGAGTTTGGTACAAACACTTGACTTAAATGTTGAGCAAATATCTCGGCTTTCTCTTTAGGAGTTTTGGCCCAAGCTCCCGACTGAGCTCTCAGTGGTGGTACTGATTGTTGTGGTCTCTTGAACTGCTTTGTGAATTTCCATAAAGAGTAATCATCACACCTTTTAGCAGATAAAGATGACAGTTTCTGTTCAAATGTGTAGTTCTCATTCTCTGTTATCATTTCCCTCAGTTCTTTAGCTGCTTTTTCATAGAGTCTTCTATCATACGAATGTCTGCTCAGCTGCCAGACTCTTCTAAGTCTTCTTTTCTCCACAAGTTTTTCTCGTATTTGCAGAGGTATGTTAGTAGTTTTACTTATGGTTTTCAATTGTGGTGTACATCGCCATGCAACTTCCTGTATTAGGTTGGTTATATAGAATGTTGCATCATCTATGTCAGCTTCAGTTTTTAATTTTATTTTCAATTCTGTTTCCGCCTCCAAATAATCGGCAAATAGCACCCAATCGGTTCTGTGGTTATAAAGTCTTGTCTGTGTTTCTCTGTATATTATTGTTCTGCTCAGAGTGCATATTATAGGCGAGTGATCAGAGGTTGTGTCCCAGCAGCTTTCAATGTCTAGATAGTTGTCGGAAAAGCCCTTTATGATGAAAAAGTCCAACAGATCAGGAATCTTATTCGGATCTGATGGCCAATAGGTAGGCTCACCAGTAGATAATGATGATATTCCGAGGTTGTCCATACATCTCTTCAGCTCCCTGCCTCGAGTGGTTGTCAATCGTGACCCCCAGTGTGTGTGTTTACTGTTCCAGTCTCCTCCACAGATGAATCTATTTCCAAGATCTTTAAAATATTCTCTGAATATTTCCTCCTTAGTATTGAACCGTGGTGGACAATAAACTGCACTTACATTTATGCAACCATTCTTATCCTCCAGTGTGATTGTAGTAGCTTGTAGGTAATCCTCCATGACCCTACTATGAATGTGATGTTTGATGTGATTTTTAATTAAGATTGCTGTCCCTCCATGACAGGTGCCATCCGGGTGGTTGGTACAGTGCACTTCATAATTTTGTAGTTTAAACATTTTTTTATCATTAAGGTGTGTTTCAGAGATTAACATAATATCTATTTTGTTCGCTTCTAATATTATTTTTAGATCGTTTTTAACTGGAGCTAGTCCATTTGCATTCCATGCTCCAATACGAATAGAAGTCATTTCGTCTTGCTGACTAGTGTAGTTATGAGGTTTATTAGGGTCCCCATTTGTTGTAACAGTAAGTCAATTTTTAGAGCTTGTCTATTAATTGTTTCTAGTAGAGTGATCTCATACTCACTATGTGTTTGGTTACTGGTTTGACCCGATTGGGTTATATGAGGATTTTGATTTCCTGTTATGTTGTAGGTGCCTGAACCTCGTGGTTTATTACCATTCTTCAATACTTCACTATAGGAATGTGTATATTTATCTGTGATATTTGATTCGCTTTGGTCTCGTGTTAGGGGTACCCAGTTTTCTCCACCAATGGTGTTTGTGACAGTCGGTTGCGCCTGCTTTGGTTTGTTGGCATCATTCGTATTATTCTTGTGATACCTTCTGGTGTATATGTCACGGTACACTGAGCACCCTTTGTAATTTGCGGGGTGACTACCTTCACACAAGGCACAGGTGGCCGGGGTGTTTCTGTCTTTACCACAATCTTTACTGCTATGGGTTTCTCCGCATTTCACACACCTAAAAGGTCTCATGCAGTAATTTTTGGTGTGACCATACTGCTGGCACCGTGTACACTGGGCAATAGTTTTACTTCTTCTAGGATCTTCTATTTGGACTTTTTGGTGATAAATGTACTCTATGTTTTTAATTTTTGGTAGATTTTCACTTGGTACAATATTCACAAAGAATACATTGTAGGGTTCTTTTGTATTTTTCCTTCGGGCATTAATAATCTCTCCTTTTATTTTGTTTCCAGTTGCTTCAATAGCTTCTAGTATTGCTTCCTTCGGTGTAGTATGATGGAGATTTTTAATAACAAAAGTTTGACACCTATCTTCTTTCTTTGTGAAAGTGTGTCCGATCAATCCTTTAGCCCGTATGTGAGTTATGAGTTGCTCGTAGACTGCTACAGATTTGGAGGATATAATTAACTGATTTCTAGATGATATTTTATAGGTATATTCTTCTTTATTTACTTTCTCTTCGATGAAGTCAGTCAGTTGTTTTACATCTTGAATACCATACAAAATTATGGGGGGTGGTTTTGAAATTCTCTTTGGCTTGGCGGGAATTGTTGTATTGATTATATCATTTTCTTCTTGGTCTACGTCTTCACTGAGTAGGGAGAAACTATTAGTGGTTTCTACAGTTGCTCTGTTTTTGTTGAACATTTGTTGTCTAGTTTCACTTCTTTTCTGAAACTTATGGGTACTAATTGCTTGCTCTGGGGAGCGATTTCTTTTGTGGTTCATTGTTGGAACTTTTTGCCAATGGATATGATGTGTTTTAGCTTGGTTGATTATATCGCCGCTAGTCTCGGAGGAGGGATGATTTACTGTTTGTTCTAGGGACTGCTGGCAATTATTTGTTTGGATATTGCAGTTATCTGTATTTTGTTTGGTAATTGTTTCAGGACCTGCTATTTTATGTATATCTCCAGTTGAATTACTTTTGGGTCGAGTAGCCATATCAAATAGCCCCTTATGGAACACTTGTTGAACAAGTTGTTTGTTTACAAGAACTGATTTGGATGGTTCACAAGATGGTTTTACTATATTGTCGTTGTTCGACATTGTTGCTACTTTATTAATTATCCGTTTTCAAAGCTATTTCTTCCAAACATTGTTTTTATTTCACACGAAAGAGAGAAATTCGTTAACACTTTTTGAAATTTTGAGGTTAGGTTTCAGTTAGATTTTTGTTCACTGTTTTCACTATTTACACTTTGGTCTTTTAATGAGTTAACAGCAATTGCGAGGAATTAGCACTATTGGAGTCCAGTTATAACACTTTTTAGTCCAGATTAGCAAAATTCACGAAAATATGCAAAAAGTTGTCGGAAGTATAGACTGACGCGAGCGCGTTCCGTTTCACATATGCAGCTATCACCACCTATAAAACTTATAACACCAAGAGAACTACAAAGAGCAATAAGAATGTTGAGCAACAAAAAGGCTCCAGGATTTGACTTAATCACTGGTGAAATCCTTAAACATCTACCCAGAAAACCAGTCGTCTTCCTGACTATGCTGTTCAATGCTATAATGAGAATACAATACTTTCCTAGATTGTGGAGCGTCTCTCAAATATGCATGTTGCTGAAACCTGGAAAGGTGCCCACAGATCCGAGCTCATATAGGCCAATTAGTCTTTTGCCAGTACTATCAAAGTTATTTGAGAAAATATTCTTGCAAAGACTTAAACCAATATTAGAAGAAGAAGCCATAATACCAGATCACCAATTTGGGTTCAGGGAGCGACATAGCACAGTGGAACAAGTACATCGTATAGTGAACAAGATAAGACAATCACTGGAGCAGAAAGAATACTGTGCTGCGGTGTTCCTGGACATCCAGCAGGCATTCGATAGGGTTTGGCACAAAGGTCTTTTGTATAAGCTAAAAAGTTTTCTACCTAATTCATATTATATGGTGCTTAAGTCCTACCTACAAGACAGAAAGTTCCAAGTTAAATTTGGCGAAGAAGTATCCGTTCTGTATGATATTGGGGCGTCTGTGCCACAGGGATCTGTGCTCGGCCCTGTGCTATATTCTATATACACAGCGGACCTACCATGCACTACAGATGTAGTAACAGCGACATATGCAGATGACACCGCATGTCTTGCAAGTCATAAAGATCCGGCTTTGGCATCAGAAAAACTACAAAATCACCTGTATGAAATTGACGAATGGCTGGAAAAGTGGAGAATAGAGCCAAATGTTACTAAATCTCTACAAATAACGTTCACACTCCGCAAAGGAGACTGCCCAGCTGTAACGCTACGGGGGCAACAACTGCCTACAGAAAATTGTGTAAGATACCTGGGACTCCATCTAGACCGGAGGTTAACCTGGGCAACCCATATAAAAACAAAGAGAAAAGAGGCAGATTCACAGTTTAAGAAGTTCTACTGGCTGATTGGGAGACAATCATCCCTCAGATTAAACAACAAAATGCTGGTCTATAAATGCATAATAAAGCCTATATGGACTTATGGGATTCAACTCTGGGGATCTGCCAGTAATTCCAACCTTGAAATCCTCCAAAGGTTTCAGAATAAAACACTGAGGGCAATCTCAAATTCACCATGGTTCGCTAGAAATGTAGAGATACACGAGTACTTGGAGATGCCGACAGTCAGGGAGGAGGTGAGCAAATACTGTACCAAATATAAGGAAAGGCTAAAACATCACACAAACCAACTTGCTAGAGAAATTGTGGAACAAACCCACAAGACCACCACAAGACTGAAAAGATGGCAAATATTACAGTTGGACCAAAGATGCTAGTGGCTTGGACTGAATATTGGAAGGCTGGACTAGATTGCTACGTGAATTAGTAAAAACCGAGGGAGAGAATTTACTGGAATACCCCTCCTCATGAACACAAACAAAAAAGCAAGACAAAACATCTGATTATGACCTAAGTCGATTGCAGATATAAAAAGGGAAAAAAAAAAAAAAAAAAAAAAAAAAAAATTGATTCAACAAATCAAACAAAGTGACCTATTCTATATAAATGGAGGGAGAGTTGTGCCGTCAGGTTGCGAATAAAAATATTGTTTTTTCCGTAGGAAAAATTGTAGCAATGTTGATAGATAGATGAGAATTTTATTGCCACACGTACAGTGGGCCACAGTTACAGCTACCCTCCGTTTTTTCTCTCGCTCTCATCAAATGGCGCTTCTTTGTGATAGAACGAGACGACATGACCGGAAATCGGTAGCTGGAAGTGTGGCCCATAGTACATAACAAGTAGGTATACAAGTCGTCGTTTCAGCCAAATGACGTCCACTACTGGACAAAGGCCTCCTCCAAGGTTTTCCACAATGCACGGTCCTGCGCTGCCCGCATCCAGGTTCTTAAGTATACCAAGCTAAAATACTAAATTCATATTGTTGATTGTTAAAAAAATATCAGTTTTGTGTGGTGTGTGATGTGTAATTAAGGGTAAAATAATAATATCTAGCTATGGGGTATCGCGCTTTTGAGATACTGAGGGGTGTATAGCTACTTACACTTAGATGAACAGTGCTTTTTGTATGGACTTTGACAGATTTTTGACGTTTGTTAAAGTTTTTTATTTAAAGTTAAAGTGTAAGATGGTGCAACCCAGTCTAAGATCCCTCTTCAATCGTATTCTGTCTGCGATTAATGTTTGACGGATATGCACTATTTGTATGTATGAATATAAAATACCTAGTAAAATGGTAGGTCCGAAATGGCCATCAAAGTTCCAAGGCGATTTTAAAGCCTCTAGTCTCTTTCAAGTCACTTAATAGAGTTTCGAAATAATCCTTTTAAAGTTGTGAGACTTAGCGCTGCAGCCACGTGTATCGATCAGAAAGTTCGTCTGAACGGAGAGGCACAGAATAATAAATTAGAATTGGCCTTGTAATTAATATGCAACGCATTGATTAAGTAGCTTGGAACTTGGGGAAATTGTTGATGACATATTATCAAGAACAGTAGTCAGAGTCAAATGGTTCGTGACACACAAAGTGGCCAAAAACATATTTTTTTATCCACAACGAGGAAGCTCTTGGCCTGTATCTCACCTGATGGTAAGTGATGATCAGGCCGAAGGTGGAAGCGAGCTTCACCCGGAATCCTCAACCACGGAGGAACAGGCTATCTTACCTCTAACTGCCGGAACACAACAATGCTGTTAACATTGTTGTAATGGTGCGTCCAGACTAGGCGCACGGGCTCGCGTGACTAACTCAACATCCTGCTCACTTAAGAGCAGAGTGAGCAGGATGACCAGCGTGCCGCGTGCGCCCAGTCTGGACGCACCATTATGACGACAGACTTAGGTAAGATGGTGGTAGCTAGCCAGGCAAACTTAGAACAAGCCCTACCACCAAGCAAACCGAACAGAAAAATCTGCACCCACTGGGAATCGAACCCGGGACCTCTGCGTCTGAAGCAGGTGATCTTACCACTAGACCACAGAGGCGGTTGCATGTGGTGTCACGAACTATTGGACGCTGACTGTACATACCTACTTAATAAATATTTTTTATAAGAGATCAAAATGCATGATATTACCTATTACACTATTAAAATGCGTATACGTTGTATTTAGGTTTATGACAAATAACTCTTGAAAAGCATATTTATTGAAAGCCATTGACAAAAATGTATTTATAGTCTTGTTAAACATTATTTACGAGTAAAACAAATAAATATTTTAAGTCATCATTGTCTGAACTATAAAAGTTTATTTGGTAGGGAGCATGGAGTCACATGTCTCGGTGGAGCTTATCGTATTTCAGAACAAAACATAGCAGAAGAATCCATTAAGCCTATTCCCGCTTCTCTAAATCTTCTCTAAATCGCCTGTTGAACAAAAAAAAAAAACAGACAAGAAAGGGAAAAAACTAAATGTCACATCGTTTCATCTCGTACACCATCTTGTTTGCGTAGTTTAGTACACGTTTCAGGGGGTTGATCCAAAATTGGAATCGGGCCAACTTCGGTTCGCTGACATTAAAAATACATTCCGTTTTGGGCCAGACGTTGGATGTAAGGGCAAACATTATTGCTTATTTGCGAATACTTGTTGCTAAATTAACTTGGAACGGGGACAATCAGGGGAGTGCTGTGATGTTGACAAAATAGAAGACTTTTTTGCGAAGATCCGAGTGATTGGATACGTCCACTTTGAAATGGATCGTCTTTTGTCTTGGTATTTACATTGCGTGAGTGGAGTTGACTTGAAACTAGAGTACCTACATAGGATAGCAAACATGTCCTAATGTATGGATTTTCGCTAAAAGTGTTTGTGATGATGTGAGTTTATGTAATTATGCTAAGTCTACAAGTCTGTTTTAGTGGTAAAATCAAGCCACTGGGCTTGAAATTTGTAATTATTTGCCTAACTAATTACATCTAAAGTAAAGTATGTACCTAAACGAAACATAATTGCTAGTGCATAATTTATTTATTTATTAATGAAGTAAATAAAAGTCCAAAGTTGATAAAAGATAAAAAATGACTGGCATATAGAAAAATTGAGTTTCAGTCTCAGATTAAAATATTTTATTCAAAGAAAAAGGAGCTCTTAACTTCTCAAACTAAAGAATTCCCTAGCATTCTACAAATTGCCGAGAGCGTCTTCTGTATTCCTATTTTTTTCATCTTTCACCCAGAAATCTTGGTTCTGCTCCGATAAATCACAGTTCCTCTGTTACGCGATGCAAAATCCCTCCATACGGAACAGTGTTAAGCTCGATTCACACATATCAGTGTAGTCACAGTTCAGGCTCAGTACCGGCACAGTGCGAAATATTCTTTCATACAGTTTTTATGAACGCATCCCCACTTGTCAGTGTCAGTGACGACACAGTGATCTCAGTGTCAGTGCCGACACCGGCAATCACGGACGTATTCGTTGACGACGATATTTTTTGTCGGATCAAAACAAAATAACTTACTTCATCGTTTTTGAACAAGAATATTGAGAGAGCTCTCTGAAATTTTAAAATATTCAAAATATTTCACTGACGCATCAGTGCTATACTGATACTGAACTGAGCGGACACTGTGACGGAACTGTGGCTTCACTGATATGTGTGAATCGAGCTTTAGATGGAGCGGCGACTTGACCTACTAATAACAGATTTCACACTTAACTCGATGCTGGTTTACGTAAATCGAGTGGCTCTCTTGTTTCGTATCGAGTATGCGGTGGATATCGAGTATGCAGTATCGATTAGGGAATGCTTTGAGCTGAAAAATCAATGTTGGCTTAGTAGGTGTCAAATCGTTCTTATTTGTTTTGGAGAGAGTTCATTGGTCGATGTTGAAACTAAATGTAAAGAACGTGGCATCTTTTTATGTCTCATGCATATTTATTTGGCTTACCGGTGGTAGCTTAATTTTTTTTTAAAATTAGGCAGTGATAGTTAGGCTGTGAGTTTTTTTACTGAAGTTTCCCATCTCATCCCATTTAGGCTCATTTGGGATATCATTTAGAACCCAGAAACTTTAGACTGAATCTTTAGGGAAGCATCCAAAAAAGAGACTGGGATTAGAACATGTACTTAACAAGGAACAATAAGTTAAACTTTAAGGTTGTCCTAAAAATGGAACAGGACAATTTTTAGCATTTAAATCTATCTTAACTCCAGCATAATTTAGATGGATCATGTTTCAGTTGTTTTTACAACTTTTCCTCATCCGTGAACCCCAGCTCGGCGTCAAACGAATTTAAATTAATTACTGAAAAGAATAATTTTTCATTTCCCTCCAAAATTATTTTCTGGTGGTCGTAATTAAGGGGAATGGTCACGGATGTTTTGCATTTTTCAGCGGCCGGCTGTTTGGGGTTAATTTTTATTGCGTCATTCATTGTTTTTAAGGGAGGGTAGCTAAATGAGCAACGGCTGGCTGACCTTAGACTAAGCTGGGTGACCTTGAGCTTTGCTTTAGTGACTAACATCGGAAAGGCTGTGACATACTGGTGAGTCGCAGCGAACACGCTATGGATGCGATATTTACGCCCGTATTCACAAACGATGCTTGCTTAAGTGAAGCAGCAAATCGAATACACAGCTCTGTGATTGGTTCGTGTGTCACCCAGTGCGTCCACGCGCACTGTGAGACCTCATAGTAATGTTTGTGAATACGGGAGTTACTCTTTACGTGTGAATGTCCATTGAAACTGTCTCGGATCATTACAGACTCTTCTTTAATACATCGTAGAGCAGCTCTCTTTCAGTCCGTGAATTTCATCATCATCATCTCAGCCATAGGACTTCCACTGCTGAACATAGGCCTCCCCCAACGCTTTCCATGTTACCTGGTTGGTAGCGTGAATTTATTAATTGATAAATTAAAACTCCTAAAAGCTTTCATTTTAGTGCCTTTTTAAGTAACTAAGTTAAGAGAAGTTTCTCCTTGGAAATACTGGCGCAAAGTTCTCTGCCAACATTGGAAACGCTGGGGCACACTCAATAGATATGTCAGCTTGCAGTGTGATGCAGCCCTAATAATTAGTAACTAATGGTGCCATAATACGTGATAGCGTGATGACACCTCGCGAACTCCGTAATGAACAAACAGAATATCAACAATAATAGTTTTCATCACTTTTGGTCATTTTGTCTCCAACATAAACTACAGGAACATGATCAAACATGACCCTCTCTATTTAATAGAGGCAAATGGACGATCTAGAAATACTATCCCCACGCTGCGCTGATTAGACAGGTTAGGGAGGGCTGATTTTCGCATATTTATAGTAGTAGTAAAGTTATAATTATTAAATACTGTAAGACGCAAGTGGTCAAGAACCCCGAAGAATTTCGGCAATACGGTACGGTAAGTATTGCAGAAATCCTTGGAGGGTTTTGACCTTAAAGGTTTTTTACCAGTCCTTGTGCTGCCTGCATCCCTCAAGCTTTACTAGATTTTAAACCATAGAGTGGGAAGGCCATGACTTCATAATTGATCCAATACCAGACCGCACCCAACGTTGCTTAACAACAACGATCTCTCACATTTCATGCTAGCCGCTAGGCCACCTGTCCTCCAACATTAGCCGGCGAAATTCCAGCTAGTATTCAAACGTATCTTTTTTTCTAATCAAACCGATTGGAATGTGCCAGTGAATTGGCGGAGTTCCAAATTGGAAGTGCTTATCATGGTAACAATACGCGCAAGTTTCAAATGGACGCTCATATCTATAGATCTCTGTTTTCCGCTCGTTTCACATTCGAAATATAAACAAATAAAGGACAATGGATGCTTGATTTCTGTCGTCTAAAAACAGCAAAATAGATTTCAATGTTATTTATCCGTTTATTTTTTTTTTGTATGTCCGGAAGTCTGCGAGGATTTTTTGTTTTTGTAAATGATTCATCTAAGATGAAAGCCACTGGAGTTATTTTTCCGAAATTTCATGATTTAGGTAGATACCCTAAATATTTTGGCATATTAAGTATTTATGGTTGAAACAAAACACATGATTAAACAGTAGTTATGTTATACACTTGCCAGCGTAGCTTAGGTACCTAATAGATATACATTTTAGTTTCAAGATCGTATAGCTATTAGGATTATACGTATAAGTGCTGAGTCGACCTTGATATGCCATCTTCCTTACGTTGAAGAGTGAAAAAAGTGTATAAAAACCGTCTCGTCTGTCATTCACAGGAAAAAGACATGATTTATCAGGTCTGGGACAGCTATTGTTTTTGCTCACCAGTCTCTCACACCCTTTATACACAAAAAGTGAACACACACCGAGAAATTACAAGAATACATTAAATGGGAAATGAAAATCAAAATGGGCTATCAATGTAACAAATTGAATTCTTCGAAACTCGGCATCTACTGAATTTTATATAAAAGACTTGATATCAACTTTTATTCTATAAAACGTTCTTGGATTGAATTGAAAAATCCGGTGAATGTAAAATACTCGGCAGCATTTTGTGAAAAAGTTTAGCACTTTAAAATTGAGTTGAAAATACGGACTCACCGGCCATTGAAATATCATTGCAGTAATTTGGACATTTGTTAACTGGAAATCTGATGAATTTAAAAGTTTATTTTAAAAATAAATAAAGCATTTATCCACGTATGTTGAATTCAAAAATTCTACTTACGAATATAATCTACATAAAATGTACTAGAAACCATTCAAAATTACGTAAAAGATAATAAAAGAGAGTACAGTGAAACCAGATCTACGTATTTTATCACTAAACAAGTTGTCCTGGACTTAAGATTTTAGAAGAAATTAAGATTCTGATTGCTATCACAACCTAATTTAGTCCAATGCGAGAGAGAGAAGCAAAAGTGCCGCAAAACCCGCGTTAAACTAAACGTTTAAATGCAACGGACAAATATACTGATTATTTACCTGCGTGTAGATTTGAAGTTATTTTAGCTCCTAGTACTGCTGTTTACACATGTTTGTGAATTGCAACATATTATTGTAACTACACGCCTGTTATTAAGTTTCATTCACCTGTTGTATGTGCCTAATACTTACTTAAGTATATGAATTTTGAATGAGTATTTTTTTACCTGTTCTTTTTCGGAACTTGGGTCAAAACACCTGAATTGCACAAAAAGCGGTTTCGTTTAATTCTTCGCAAGAACATGTTAAAGTTTACTACTACAGTAGGTACAGTTATACTCTCAGATCATAGAAGGGAATAGATGTGAAACGGGGGCGTGGCGCGTGTCTCCGCGATATGCCCAGAAACGAACATCAGCCGCGTAGCTAGGTTAGTCGCGATTCAGTCGTACTAAGGAAATGTTCTCCGATATTTTGGATAATGCGTCGTTACGTGCAATAGAACAAGTGAAACGAAGAACTACAGGAACAATGGAGTCATTTACTACATGTTAGTATTGCAAATCCATTGGTATTTTGCTTATAAATAAAAAAAAACTAAACAAGTTTACGAACGAATTCATTGCCGTAACAGTTACTGCGATATCGAAATCAGTGGTGATAAAAATTCTAACACACTTGTACATTGACGATTTAGTTAGCAACCACTTTATGTCATGCTCAACTACTGCGCAATGTATTTAATTTCTTCCGATATCCACTGTCGTGTGAAAATACACAGTACGGCCGCATGTGCCGGTCGTAACATAGTGCCGTGCTCGTGTTCTAATGCGGTTTCCTATTATCGATAAATAGAAGTAAATTATAATTTTCTATTTTGTAATTTTAAATAAAAAAATGATGTGTTACTTGCGATTATAAGATTTTACAAAAAAAAAATAACTGTAGAAGTAATTAGTAACTGTCAACTATGTAATTACTATAAGAGCTAGTTGAAAGCCTAATATAGGCATTATTTTTAATAAACATATGCGGTACGCAGATCGCCATAATTAAAAAGAAAATGCGTGATAGTAGTTAATAATAACGTATAATAATAAAAAGGTTTTCATACATAAGCATTTTGTGAAACCAGTTTCGAGCCTTGCCCCTAGTGATTTAAAGTATCGATATCTTGTCGACTGCATTTTATCTTTGTTCTCTCACTAGCGTTTTCAATGTGTGCGTCACGTCACGCGGCCATTGATTGGCCATAAGGCACGCCTTCTGGCCAATCACAGCACTTTTAAGCCGGTTGCACATGTTGTCGTAGACTCTCAGTCGCTTTGTTTTTACACAGTTGAATGTGTGTGTGGAAGCTGTGGTGGGGGAAATGTGGGGACACTGGTTCTCGTTGTAGTTACGCGCGACTTCATATCTATTCTCTTTCTATGATCTGAGGTTATACTACATATACATACAGTCCACTATAGAATTAACCACCAGAATATCAGATACAGTCCACTACAATAGTTAGGTAAGGTTTTCTTTAACAGTGATTGAAAAAATCTATAAAACTCACCAACAATAGTAGTATGATCTACTGTAATTCTGTTATGCGAGTCTAATTATAAAACCGTTTATGAAGTGATATTTTTTTAAAGCTTGTATACTTTTGATGAATGATTGTGTGACCTCTGAAACTCACCAACAATAGTAGCGAGGATAATAAGCGCGAGGACCACCGAGGTTACCGCCATGAGGACGAGCGACGTGACGTCACTGGAGGTGCTGTTCCCGCCGGTGCCGTTGAGGCTGCTGTTGCAGCCCCACGACACCGCCTCCACCCAGGAGCAGTTGGCGTCGAACCACTCCGTCGGCGGGTACGCGACTTCGTCTGGAAGAGAAGGAGAATTGAGTTTAGTTGTGATGGTAAAAGAAATGATATTTCATTGGCTTTGAGACACTGTCGAATACGCGACTTCGTCTGGAAGAGAAGGAGAATTGAGTTTAGTTGTGATGGTAATAGAAATGATATTTCATTGGCTTTGAGACACTCTGGCGGGTACGCGACTTCGTCTGGAAGAGAAGGGAAATTGAGTTCAGTTGTGATGGTAATAGAAATGATATTTCATTGGCTTTGAGACACTCTGTCGAATACGCGACTTCGTCTGGAAGAGAAGGAGAATTGGTCTTAGTTATGATGGTAGTGGAAATGATATTCGATTGGCAGCGAACCATACCGTTGGAGGGTACGCTACTTCGTCGTCTGATAGAAGTGTAAAATTGGACTCAGTTTCATAGGTCTTCAGTTGCCAGAGCGTCGGCGAGTAATGGAAGAGAAGGTAAATGGATTCAGTTTTTAAAGGTGATAAAATGTAATTTATCAAAATTTCTGTTCGTTGCGGGTTCCAAGACAGTAAACTTCTATTAACTACGCAACCTGGTGGTTGGGTTTCGTAAAACTATAGATAGATCTTGACTATACAGGAGTTGCAGTGGCGGGAAGTAAAGGTGGAATTAGTTCACATACAGGTACCTATGTCTATTTATTTCAGCCATAGAAAGTATACTTTTGAAAATAGTCTGAAAATATTCCTTATTGACTGGTTGGTGGCCTTCCTGCTACCTTTATGAGATACCTTTTGGTTAGAAGTCGCTGCGCTTTTATTATCTACATGTTGCTAAAATAATAATGAAAATTGCTTTAAGACCTTTCAAAAATGTTTTACCAGCGATTTCACAAGTAACAATAAATATCCAATGAAATACGAATTATAACACTTTAAAACACAATACGTTATCGAATACGAGCAATAAATATTGGCTTTTTGGATTATTGAATAAACAAGCTTAAATTGTGAAACAACCACTTAACCGCAAAGCGGTGATTCATGGAAAATGTATTGTGAGCAGTCCACAGATATTTGTAGGTATAAGATAGTGATGGAAAATATTATAGTTCTCAAGGCAATAACAAGCTCCGTTTGCTGCTGAAGCTGGAGAGTGCTTCGGAACAATGCTGTGCTGAGCACCGCTGTTTGCGACGGCTCAGATTGCGTAATCTGGCTGTAAGGCTGGGTTATATTAAATTTGCCTTAGAATCTGAAGAAAAAATGATCGGGACGATATTTTTTTACGAAAGTTAGCAAAGTTAAGGTTTTACTTCACCTCTAATAATGGAAGAACAGACTAACACCCGTATTCACAAAAATTACTATGAGTTCTCACATTGCGCGTCGACGCACATGGTCCCAAAAATCTATTCATAGACAATACTTGAGTGAGTGCGAATCAATCACAGAGCTCTAATCAACGCTGTGCGTTCGACTTCGCATACCGTTGCTGCTTCACTTAAGCAAGTATCGTTTTTATAAGTACTGATATTATTGTATAATACTCATAAATAGCAACGAAAACCTCATTGAGAAGGACTTTATAATTATGTAGAATCCAGTGTAAAGGTAATCATTATAGGAGGTTCTATAGCCGTTTATGCAACGGGAGCTAAGGATTGTTCGTTTAACTTTGCGATCAAATAATGGGATTTCTCTGAATTCGTGTCTGGAAGATGTGGTAAGCGAAGTGAACTTGGTAGCTTGAAGAGTCCTTTGGCATAATGCTCTGTAAAATTAACCGTCTAATATTTGAATTAAAAGACTAGTGCAGTGACCAAAAAGCTGTTAATTTCTTCGGACAGTAAATTAGTTTGGCCATCAAAAGAATCAATGGTTCCTTCTCACCACTATGTTTGGAAGCAGCACTTTGGTTACATAGTAGTAATATCTGTTTTGTAGAATCCTGCGGGATAGTTTCTTTTGAATAACCGTTTGTGTTATAAAAAAATAAGGTCCGCTGCCACAATATTTATGATAGCCGTATAATTTTGTTGAATTTAGATAGGAAGTTTATTTTATGTCAAATAAGGTTTTATTTGTCCGTTTAACAGAGGAATTCCTCCAGAGAAACTCCGAGAGCAGTCTTTGGAAGTCGTGGCATTTAAACGGAGTGAACTTCGCCCGAAGAGTGCTCCAGAACAATGGCACTGAGCGTAGCTGTTAGTACCAGCTAGGTGCGCAGTTAACTCGATTGGTTGTATGTACCGCCCGCTGCACAATATTTATGTTAGCTGTATAATTTGGTTGAAATTTAGACGGAAACTTTCTTTTATGTCAAGATAAATAAGGTTTTACTTGTCCGTTTAACAGAGGAATTCCTCCAGAGAAACTCTGAGAGTCGTCTCTGGAAGCCGTGGCATTTAAGCGGAGTGAACTTGGCCTGAAGAGTGCTCCGGAACAATGGCGCTGAGCGTCGCTGTTAGTGGCGGCTGAGATTATGTAATCTGCCCTTTATGCTAGTACTTTTAATATTCAATTTTGCGTGAAACCAAATGTAGAGTATTGTCCAGCCAATTGAATTTGGAAAATATTGCACTGCTGAATCGGCTTGCCACTTCGTACTAATTGTTTTCGTTAGTGAATTACTTTCTGTTTATAGGCCCATAGGAGAGTCTACGTCACTAACGGCCATGACACACTTTTTAACAGTTAAGAGCTTGGCACTTCATAAAGTCTAATACGAGTAGCTTTTATGGTGTAATCAAAATTATGTACGAGTACCTACTCGTCTTGGCGTTACTTGAAAATGTTTTTTGTACAACATAATCTCAAGGCAACTCTCTATTCGGTATGGGTATTTTTATACTGATCAAATAGTGGAAATTCCTCTGGTGCTGAAGGTCGTGGCTTTAAGAGGGAACTGGGCCCTCTCGAGTGCTCGCGGACAATGAAGCCACAACTGAGCAGCGTTATGCAATCTGTTATGCTGTTCTGTTTAGTGTGATGTTATAGGTACTTACTCAAATTATGGTGTTAAAATAGTCATGTAAAACACTAATCAGCGTTTTAATGTCGCCACACTACAAATAATTGTGCAAGCAAGGTCTATTGGACGGACATTGACTCCACTGACGCCCGTATTCACAAACGATGCTTGCTTGTGAAGCAGCAAATCGAACGCACAGCGTTGAATAAAGCTGTGATTGGTTCGTGTGTCACCCTGTGCGTCCATGCGCACTGTGATACCTCATAGTAACGTTTGTGAATACGTGAATCAGTTTTCACTCTTTAAGTAAAAAAAGTTTCAGTTTTGCCACAAATACCAATACCAAATTGTCAAAGTTTATTGGTTTCTTTATTTCCCAGAATTATAAAGCTTATTTTGTTTTCAAATTCTTCCGTAAATGCGTAAATCGCCATATTTTAATAACCCTTTAGCCACGAGCGAAATTCCTATGAATTCCTAGTCAGGAAACGACTGGGCATGTGTGTTTTGCGAAGTAAGCCGCAGGTGGTACGGTATTACGTAAAAGCCATGGCTATGAGAGATAGGCTTGAAGTGATATCATAAACGCATTTTGATTAAGATATACTGACAGACCTTGAAGTTTGTTTTTCTTTATAATAATAGGTAGTTACTTTTTGCTGCATTTTGTATTCAGTTTAAGCCCCATGTTGCTCAATAGACTAAATATTATGATACAGTTAGTACGCCAATTCGTATGCACGTATTTTTGTATGTGAGAATACTTAAACATACTGTAGACATGTAGAGGACCAAAATTCATTTTCATTTTCAGGTCCTTCAGTCTCGACTGTAAAGGCATGTGGAGGATTTGTGAAAAATATTTACTGGAATTATTTTATGGACTGATAAGTTTGAGTTGAATTCAACGTCGACACGTAACGCTAGGAAAGTTCATGTAAGTACTTATTATTATATTATACTTATAGGTTTATAGGTGGCACTTTTTGTAAATAGTCCCTTTCAGATCAGTCGCGATCCCTTTACGAAATTGGTTCAGTTTGTCAGGAGAGGTGCTCTGCGAACAATGCACTGCTGAGCGCTGCTGTCTCCGCCCGGTCGCGGCCTTTGCCCACTTTGTGCAGCCTTAGCAGGGCTGTACACTGTACAGTATATTTCACACTAAACAATTTATGCCGTTGTGATAGGGTTTAAATTTCAATAAAACAACATAATGGGTAAGTGCGACGAAAGGTTTTTGACGCTTTAAATTTTGATGAGTTAGCCTAGCTATAACTATACACAGCTGATGAGTACTCGTTAGACAGTTTAAAAATCACGATAGCTTCCTAAACTTACGCACGAGACAGGCGACGTGAATGGATTTATCGAATTGAAATCGATGAAAATAAAGATATTGTCACAGACTGAATTTCGAGACCGCTTTACTTCATCAGTTTAGTTCCTTTAAATCTAGGCGCAGGCCACCGATTTTTAGTTGGCCGATAGTTTAGTCGGGCTGTTAATCAGTATGGAGATGTATGAGAGTGCGCACATTACACCGATTTGGTATCGGGCGATTCTTCATACAAATTAACAATGGGCCCAACTATCGACCAACTAAAAGTCGGCGGTCTGTGCCTAGGCTTCGTAGTATTTTCAGAACTGGAACTGCTCTCAAGCTAACTAAACGTATTTTCCATTAGATGATAACTTTGGCCATGCAGAAATGTTTTGTTTCAGTCTAAAGCGCACATTTTAAAAACTTGGAAGACCATTGAAAGCTGATAACGATGACCTTGATAGTACGAATAGTCAGCTGTTTATGTTAGTACGAATTTTAATTGCCGTTGTTGTTTTTACGTTATGAATTTGAAGGCAAACATCGTTGAAAGCAACATTATAATTTACGAATTCCTAATTAGTGCTTTCCATGCCAACCTTCCATTTAGTTTCAGAAGCTAATTGTAGGTGCTTACGAATAAGCTTCGGCGTTCAACAATTATTATCGAATTAGAAACGACATTCAAGATGTTATGAAACAGTTCGTGTATTAATTGAAAATTACACGTAATAATAGTAAATGCACTTTTTTTATACATTCTACGTAGCAAAGGTTAATGTAGAGCGATCTTATGATCTCATTACATTACTTATTCCTGCAACTTCGTCTGTATCATCATCATCTTGATTGAAGAAGGCTTATTTCGAGTTTGGTGATGCCTTCTTTAACTCCCTTCTTCGCTCCCTATTTTAAGTCATCAGCATCTACTTTTAATTAAATCTAATCAATCATCAACAGTCCGCCACCTTTATGATGTGATATTTCCATCCGTATCTTTTAGACTAAATTTTGTGGAACGTGAAGATAAAGTGAAGTCTACGTGTCAATTTCTTTATAGAAATTGACACGTAGACTTCACTTTATGTTTTTATGGGCTTATGCTCCTAAAAAGAAAGATGTATATTGAACAAGTTATCGTAAAATCCACGCGGATGGAGCCAAAGCCAAAGGCTAAATAGTTCAAATGTAAAAGCGTGTATCTCTTCCGTCTAGCTGACCTATTTCTCAGAACTATCCCAGATGTAAAAATAATAAAAGCATCGTAACTATGCTCCAACTGGCCGCTACGCCAGCAAGTTTGCATTCGGCACGGAAACGATAGTGTGGGCTGAAAAGTTTGCTGTGGCCTGTGTGTATTGTGTACGATGTATGGTAGATATGTCTTTATCAGCAGGGTTGAGATGTGTGCCACGATATTATTATGTCATAGCATTTTATCGATCGACGACAAAAAAATACATTTGTGGTCTAAGAACATCGATAACATTTCGTCATTAAGCGCATCCTAGACCGTGGTCGTATTCATCTTTCGTGTCAAAGACAATATTGAGTCCATTAATCCGACCAAAACTACAACCAAAATCACATTCTAGTCTAGATTATAACATAATGCCCTGATTGGAATTGAGTAGGTGATCTTTCAACATTTTTCTATTGTTCAGTCTTAACTTTTCGTGCGAAGTCTGTATCAATAAAGTTTTTATCACTACATTAAGGTCTATCTGATCCAGTTGACACGTGAAAATACCTCTTTTCACGTGTCAACTGGAGCAGCAGCGGATGGTACCTATCTCTACCTAGCTTCAGTAAGGTAGGTATCTAGTGCAATAATTAGGGATCCAACTCGACATAATAGTGGCAGCAAGAAGTAGAAGAGAGAGAATAGTAAAGCGGCGTAGGACCGGTCGTTGTAGAATTCTTTAGGGGAGGCCTTTGTCCAGCAGTGGACGTCATTTGGCTGAAATGAACAAATGAAGGTATCAACTTAGCCAATTTTGTTCGGGTATGTGCTTGTGCATGCAGGGTTATGTTTCAATATTCTAATTTAGGTACTTGTTTACCAAACTAGTTGAAAGTTCAGTTACCCACTAACGAGGTTGTCAACGACACGCAAAAGTGTAATTTGAGTTACGTTTACTGTTATTTTTAAGTAAATATTTCATTGAGTACTCTTATTGGAACATTGCTTAAGCATCAAAAGTAAAATAATAATAACTTAGGCATGCATACACGAAATCTAGTAGTAAAGCATAAACATTTGTATTAAAGGCGCCTCCGTGATTTAGGCTGAGTTGCAACACCTTATTTTAACCGTAACAATAACCTGTGCTTTTGTATGGAGTAAGACGTTTGTCAAAGTTAAATTAAGATCGTGCAACTCTGCCTTAGTGATCTTGGGTCCAATTGGCAGATGTGAGAGATCAATGAAATTCAAAAATACTTTAGAAAAGATCAGAAATTCTAAAGCACAATACACATTGAGCCCGCCGGGCCGCCGACATAACTTTTTGTCGGCGGTCTAGTTGGCGGCTTCACTTATTACAAGTCGGAAAATTTGGTTGGCGGCTTGAGATGAGAGGATAGGCAAGTAATATTTTCAGGTATTATAGATAATTATATCATGCATCAATATAAAGTAAATATAGCTGCCAATTTTCTAGTGTAACGGAGAAAAAAATGTTTTCTGAAAATCATAAATTATTAAATAATTCCTAAATTACTGCAGCAATAACCATTTATTTCTGCATAAAGGTAGACGTTATAGTGATAGGTAAATTTATTTACAAAATTCTGCCTTAATGTAATTTTTTTAAAAAAAATATGCTTCTAAAACTGTTTTTTTATAAAATCACAATATCGAATATTTCTTCGAAACTAAGCAAATACAACTACTAGTTCCTTCATCAATTTTATACATAATAGTAATATCTAACGATTGCATTAATAAAACAGGGATGTCCGCTTCTAAGGGAAAATAAAAGACTGTGCGCCGGTGTGCCGCCGGATTGTGTCGCCGGGCTTTGTCGACGGCCCAGCGGGCTCAGTGTGTATTGCGCTTAAGATATTCAGCAGTGACGTCATATGCCTGAAATGCGATGATGACTTGCTATAAGCGACGCAAAGCTTACAAAGTTGTTGAATGGTCAACCTGTTAGTTAACACAACGCATAATTATGCAGTGGAAGTCCTATGGCAGAAACGATGAGGATGATGATGCCTTTGCTTTGAGAAGTGCAATACATTTTTGGAAGACCAACTTTATAGTCAACACACAAAAACCCATTTTTAAAAATTCCGTCTAGCCTGTCGATTGGAACTCCAATACAAAGCGGGTCTAATATCATCACCTGGCGATAAGAGAAAACTGTATTGTTACACGGTTCGGTCCTTTCGTTTGGCAATTAGAAGAATTCAATTAGTATGGCCAATTAAGCTTGGTCGAATGGGAATTGGTATTCGAGACGAAGGGAGCCTTGCTGTGTACGGAATACGTCGGATAATGGCTTAAAAGCCTAATTGATGGGGCTTTACCTGGAGCTTTTATTGTTCTTTGATGATCAATTAGTATGGGGCTTGACGTGGTTTGCGCTACCAAAACAAATGAAGATCGAGGTAGTTTAGTTATTGTCTGATTACTTGATTTATTTATATTTAGGTAAATATAATTCAAAACAAATCGTATTTGATTGTTGTGCAAATAAAGTAGGTAAATATTGGTGGGTGAGATCAACGATAACATCTTCCTTTCCAAAATACTTTTAATAATTATATTAAAAGTATTTTGGAAAGGAAGATGTTATCGTTGATCTAAATAAAACTTGAAGGGAGTGAAATAGTGGGGTGAAGTTTTTTTTTATGTGATAGGCGGTTTTCAAAAAGTAAACTCATAATCATTATGGTTTTGGTAATTATACCAAAACCATAATGATTATGAGTTTTCAGTTCGTCAATTTAGGAAATTATTGATTTATTTACTTTTTGAAAACCGCCTATCACATAAAAAAAAACTTCACCCCACTATTTCACTCCCTTCAAGTTTTATTTAACAAAATTATTGCATTTTTATTAGCTTATACAAACCTACATGGTAACATACTAGTTAAATTAAAGCGTGTAATAAAAAGTTTATTTATTTATTTATTTATTTATTTTAAGGACAGCCAACAAAGCATACACCTTCTCTAGTATAATCTTAATACATCAAACATTATGTGGTGTTGCCTTACTTAAAGGCTGCCACGGCATGCAAATAAGTGTACTACTAATAGAAGGCAAACACAATTTCAATTTTCTTTTCTCTTTTACATAAACCATGTTTAGAGTCTACAGTTCGTTTCGGATACATAGTCCAATCTTTAGACTATTTATCCGAAACGAACAAGTCATGCAATACAGCTTTAAATTTACGAGGTGAATATGATATTATGTCGATGCTCCCAGAAGATGACCGTGACAGGCGGCTAAACTGCGATTGGATTCTATTGATTGTCGAAAAATGGCCCAAGTTAGTCCTAAACTCTTTTGCTCGGAAAGCCATATACCTAGACGGTCTAGCCAGTTTGTAAGGAGTGTTAAAATTAACCTGAGACAGTAGATCCCGGCAGTCGATTTGCCCATTAATAATTTTGTACAAAAAAAAAAGTTATGCTTTATAGTTAATATTAGTAGGTATAGTAGATAGATAAGGGTCAAAGTCCTGATAATACTTCCATACTAACCTATTGTTTTACAATTGAAATTCTACCCCCAGCGTTTGATTACATCACAGCGTTACACCACTCAAAGGGCCAAATTCGCACTCTCGTGCACGTGACCGGAATCCCTAGCCCTGTCCCAGCCATCGGGCAGTTTATCCGCGGGATTTGAGGTGTGAAAAAGAAATTCATGGGAAAATACACTTTATTTACAGCTATCTTTAACTGTATGTAGCTCTAACAGTGAAGTTTTTGGACTGCCAAAGTATGTTTTATTCTTTAATTATTTTAGTTTTTTAAACTATTCAGTTATTTTCGTACTCATTTTTGTATTTCTAAACGAATATTATTAAAAAATAATTAGGTAAGTAGTCTTTTAAACTATTTAAAAAAGAGGTTATCAATTGTTTCACTCGTAAAAAACTATGTATATTATAAAAGCGAAAGGATTTACTCACTCATCACGAAATCTCAGAAACTACAAGTGCTAGGAGTCTCAAATTTTGTATGGGGGTTCCTTTTAGAACGTAGGTGCTCGCTAAGACGGGATTTTGCAAAATTCAACCCCTAAGGGGGTATAACAGGATCCACGCGTATAAAGTCGCGGGCGGCCGCTAGTATGCAACAAAATCGCAAATTGGCATCTACATAGTTTAAGCATAATTAAATTACCTACTATAAAAGAATCAAATGGCGGCACCCATAGGTACTACATCAAAATTTCTCGTATGAATGAATACATTAGCTTACAACACTGCGTTCATTGAAAGTCACCCTGTGATTCGTGGCGATTGTAACATTGAAAATTACATTGATCAGATGATCAGCCAAATTCAAGTAAAATAGACCAGTGAATATTCGATTGAGCAATATGATACGCGCCAGTGAAATTATAAAATACCATATTAACGCCAGTTTCCAAGAAATAATGGAAATACCTATGCAAAATCAAGTTACTAAAATAAGCAATTGAACAATAATGAACGCGTCACTTACAAAATCTATAATGCGAAAGTAGCTCTGTCTGTCTGTCTCTCTTTCACGCCTAACGCACTGAACCGATTATGATGAAATTTGGCATAGAGATAGTTTGAGTTCCGGGAAAGGACATGCGATAGTTTTTATCCCGGTTTTTGAAACAGGGACGCGCGCGATAAAGTTTTTCTGTGACAGACAAAATTCCACGCGGGCGAAGCCGCGGGCGGAAACCTAGTACCATATAAATGCCAGTTTCCAAAAACAATAGAATTGGAATATGATATTAAATGCAATATTAAGTTTAATAGACCAGTCGTTAAGCGATTGAACAATAATGATACGCTCCAATGAAATTACAAAATACCATAAAAGCTGAATAGTTTCCAAGAAATAATGGAATTGGAAAGTGTATAATAAATGTAAACGTATGGTTTTAAAGCAAATGAAGTAAATAAAAGTCAATTTCAGTATCGCTCGCGGGAATTCTCGCATTCGATAAATAGGCAGCCGTTAATATTAAACATGCTGGTATGAAGCCGGAAATTATTATGAATTCAGTAGTAATATCATTCGGACTCCATATCGTGCCAGAAGGGGTTAATAATTTTTGTGATGGTAGCTGGAGTCAATAAATTTTGTATCTATCTAAAAATATATAACTCAAAGGTGACTGACTGACTGACTGACATAGTGATCTATCAATGCACAGCCCAAACCACTGGACGGATCGGGCTGAAATTTGGCATGCAGGTAAATGTTATGACGTAGGCATCCGCTAAGAAAGAATTTTACGAAACTCCACCCCTAAGGGGGTAAATAGGGATCCACGCGTACGAAGTCGCGGGCGGCCGGTAGTTTTTTAATAAGAGTTCTTGCTCTGGAGAGTACTAACATGGACGCTTGGTCTAAACCATGGATCATCTTGGCTTTGATGCTTAAATAGAACACAGTAGATCTATTCTATAAAAGCGAAAGGTCACTGATTGACTGACTCACTCACTCATCACGAAATCTCGGAAACTACAAGTGCTAGTAGTCTCAAATTTTGCATAGGGGTTCCTTTTAGAACGTAGGTGCTCACTAAGACGGGATTTTGCAAAATTCAACCCCCTTAGGGTAAAACGGGGCCTACGCGCACTAAGTCGCGGGCGGCCGCTATTAATTTTCCATTGATGGTTATTTGGTATGACGTGTGGCATCATCACACGCTAACTTATCATGAATTGTCTGTCGGTCCGATTAGTAAACTGTATGCAAGACCTTCCAGAGCCAAAGACATTGCACTTATTGCCCCAAGACTGCTGAATAAAGATATATCTTACTAAGGGTGGATTCGACCAAACAAGAGTAAATATTAATCTCAGAATAAATCGTCAGTTTTGACATATTTCCCATACTGAAACTGCCAATGTGCCAGTTATACTAGGAGTTATTCTCGGATAAAAGTTTGGTCGAATCGTGCCTAATGCCTTGATCACACGTACCGAGCAAACGGGCGAGACAGTGCTCTCGGCCGAGTACTCGGTGTGTATGAATATTACGCCCAGTGCTCACCCAACTGTCTGGACCGAGTAAACATTACTGTCTCGCCCGTTTACTTGCTATACGTGTGATCAAGGCTTTAGTGGTATAATACCAACTAGCTTTTTTTTATAGCTGACGTAAAAGAGGAACTATGCTGTACTGGCATGGCTCATGAAGATTGCACTATTACTCATATCGAGTAAGCTCTTTGCTTTTAATTTCCAAACCAGCTCCAGGATTGAGTCTGGTTTTGGAAATAGAAAAGAATTTGGAATTCACTGCGACACTTCAGCACTTACTCTTAAATCTCTAAACCAGTCGTGATTCCGAAGCTTTTCGATGTGATTCATATTTCGGTCACGCAGCGGGGTCGGTGGCGAATTTGCAAACCTTTAAGGGTCACACGAGTGCATGGAGTGGAATTGAGTGCATTTTGTCTGAGTGCCAGCCACAATACTTGTTGGTAGGTAGGGGGGTAGAGAGCGGTCGATAGAATAAAAACTGTTTTGTTACATATACAGGGTGTCCCAGAATGGGTGAATCAAACTGATAGGGGAGGCAGCTCTATTAATGTACTATCCCTAAAAAATATGAAAAAAATAAAACGCATAAGGAAACAAAAAAAAAATTTAAAAAGTTAAAATAAATCAGCTTTGCCTAAGTATTTGGCTATAATTTCTGCGTTTGGAGTTTATTTGTACTTTTTTCTTACTAATATTAATTGTACATGATCGCTTCGTTTATATGTAAACAAACTTTTGAAAATAATGACTAGATTTCGAGTTTAGAGCACTTTATTTAAAAAAAATTTCGAACTCAAAAATTTTTTAGGGATAGTATACATTAGTAGAGCTACCCCCCTATCAGTTTGATTCACCCATTCTGGGAGACCCTGTATATACGGCTTGACGTTTCGGCTGCTGTGCTGCAGCCGCGGTCACAAGCAGACTGGCGGCTCGCGGCGTCGTCTGTTCGGGTGGGCTTAATTATGTAACTCATATATATAATGTCGCGTTGAGACCCGTGTTTGTCTATTTGTCTGCATCATTAAGCACAGCTGTTTTTATTCGCTGTGTCCATTAATTCCATTGCAATAGTTCATAATCACGACTAGAAACCTTCCGGAAAATGTAGCAACTGCGTTTTGAAAACAAGACTGTATAGTGTTTTATATTTAATCATTAATATTATAGTTTTGTCCCTTACCTGAAATAATTCATCCCGTTTTCATATTGCAAGCACCTGTGCCCGATATTGGTCTAATAAACCTAATATTATATTCATGCACCGCGCTGTACAGTCGGAATACAAATTGAGTTACTGAGGTATTCCGTCGTATCTATTGTACTGGTCAAGCTAGTAATTAATTTATACGAGTGTACAATACCAGCAGCTCTATCAATATTTTAAGTGTAAGACCACGCTTTTGACTTTAAAAAGAAAATAAAAAAAGTACTAAATAAGTTAGTTTAGTTCAGTATAGATTTTTTAATAACCGTATTTGAAACGAATTTAATAAAGTCTTTAAAACTGTTTAGTATTTCTTTTCAACTTGAGCATGCAGTAGTATTTTTATGAATATTTACTACAATAATTATACGACTATACTTTTTATGAGGGAAATGAATAACCTCAGTAATACCTCATAAAATTGCATAAACAAGTATTTAATCTGTGAGAAGAACGTAACTTGTAATCTGCAAGTATTAAAAAACACTCAGAAAAGAAACTCTGTGGGTTGCCCATAGCCAATAACTTGGATTATTATTCCTATGTAAAACTAAACATAAAATATTTTTAAACAGCCACAGGAATGCCACCTTTTTCCCTCCCAAACCCAGATTTACGTTCGGGTGTCATATTCCCACATAATATCGGCCACTTCGCATCGCGGTCACGTAGGGCAGGGCTGCCCAAGTGCCCAAATTTGATATGGTCAATATAAATAACTAAAAAGAATAGAGCCGCAGAAAAATAATTTAAACGCCTCTGTGGTCTATTGGTGACTACCTGCCTCTGACTCAGAGGTCCCGGGTTTGATTCTTAGTGATAAGTCCGCCTGGCTAGCTATCAATATCTTACTAGTTTATTGCCATAATAAACATCTTAAGAGCATTGTTGTTGGAGATAAGATGGCCAGTTCCTCTGTGGTTGAGGATTATGGATGATCTTCTCCGTTGTGAGTAGAAAAAAATCATTTTTGAAGAGATTTTGCAATGTGGATAAATATACCATTCATTTACTTTAAATGCCACAAAAAAGATTCTACGGTAAAGACATAGATTTTGTAAAAGGGAAGTTTTCGTATTTTTGCTAGATCAAAACTCGTTGAGGGTACATGCAGCCTTTGGACAGCCCTGACGTAGGGCGGCTTTGGGCGGCAATGAATTTCCAAAAGATATAAATATCAACTGCTATTTGATACAAGGGTTCCTTTACTTTGACCTCTGCCTAAAAAATCATAGTGAAATCTATTCCGGGAATCTCTCGCTCTCTAAAAGTAATATTAGATTTGTTTTCTGAAAAAGCTGCTGTTACTTATATTTTATCTTAAATTAGCTTTGCCCGCGACTTTGTGAATAATATTTTTCGTTATTCAACATTTTGCTTTACTGCTTCGCCCCTATTGGTTGTAGGGTTATGTTATTATAGCCTAAAAGCTTCCTCGATAAACGGGCTATCTAACACAAAAATAATTTTTCAAATCGAACCAGTACTTCCTGAGATTAGCGCGTTGAATAAAATACATTGAATAATAATTATTTCCCGTTTTGCAGCATTTTTCTTTACTGCTCCGTCCCTATTGGCTGTAGGGTGATGTTATTATAATAGCCTAAAATCTTCTTCGATAAATGGGCAAAAATATTTTTTCTAAATGGACTAGTAGTTCCTGAGATTAGCGCGTTCAAGCAAACAAAGAAACAAACTCTTCAGTTTTATAATATTAGTAAGTAATTGTCAACTCAAATACCTATACCTTAAAGCACACATTCCCCAACAGTTTCGCGAGTGGGCAAAACATTGTTCTTTTAAACGTATCTGATTGATTGTACTTTTAACGATGTCAATACTCCAAAAGCGATTACTTCCGTCAATACCAACAATCCCTCTTGGGTTCGTGACGAGCTTTCAAAGCTGGAATTAGACACAAGACACGTATCGATATTATTATTATCGAGCAATTCGATAAACAACACGTGTACTCGTCTGTCGCCAAACCGCCTATGCACAAACATTGCTATGAGGTCTCACATGGACGCACAGGGTGACACATGAACCGATCACAGAGCTCTATTTGACGCTGTGCGTTCGATTTACTGCTTCACTTAAGCAAGCATCGTTTGTGAATACGGGCGTTTATCACGTGAGCTTTCATAAAGTCACAGGACTTCTAAATATTATCAAAGAATTCTCATAAATAATTATTAACTTTTGAATGCCTTGGAGAAGACGTATTATTTTCCTACGTAGACCAAGATTAACTAGAAAGAGTATAGATTGAATTTTTGCTTGTGATTATGAACAGAATACGTCATTTACGTAAAGGTCAATAATATAATAACTTACATACTTAATTGAGGGCCAAAAACACGTTTATCAAGTTCCAAGCGAGATACGTACCTTTTTAGTAATCTATATTTTTGTATCTATGACTTATCGATACTTTTTAAGGATACCGTGACCCTTCCTTACCGCACTCCATGGGAGGGCTTTCCAAAACATTAAATACAGAGGCGGGTCTAAAAGACCATGAACAAGTTTCCGTTTCACATAAAACAATTCCGTGCCGATTTGGGATCATCCTGCATTTGTACGGTGATAGCATATCAGACTATACATTTTTTGTCGTAAAATAGCTCTTATAACAACTATGTAAGATATAACAGTGTTTAACTTGATGTGCCCTTGTCTGTACGGTGACCCACATCGCGGTTATATTAAAAAGCTGTCATTTTCACGGAACGTTGGCGTTAAATAAGCCTTAATAGAGGGCGCTGGAGTTGAATTTCAGTTTTGAGTACATACTCGTATCTACCATAATGTACTGGCTAGTAGATTTTGTGCCTTATTTAATGTGCAATAAAGTTTCAAATAAATTAAATAATCCTCGACGGATTAGCGGTAAAGTGCGTGATGAGTGTTATTTCACTCCTTCCAAAAAAGGGGAAGGTTTCTGCAATAAAGTGTCATGATATTCGCTTGCTCTGTATAATTGACCTTTCTCTTATGGCAAGAAACAGTTGCCCAATTTTCAGAAAGGATTCATGATTGTAGACAACTTTTCATCTACTACTACAGAATTTAAAGGATGAAATTGAAATCGTTGGCATCCTTTTAAAAGAAGACTACTCATGATACATACGCCCGTATTCACAAATAATACTTGCTTAAGTGAAGCAGCAAATCGAACGCACAGCGTTGATTAGAGATCTGTGATTGGTTCATGTCACCCTGTGCGTCCACGCGGACTGCTAGACCTCATAGTAATGTTTGTGAATTCGGGCGATAGTTTATTCTCCAAATATGAGACAAATCTAATTAAGACGATGAGACAAAAATCCGCTGATTCATACATAAATGTTTCAATAAATATGTGAAACATAGACTATAAATAACACAAGTCCCACAAAAACATTGGAACGCACAATTAACTACGCTATAGTTTTTTTTTTTTTTTTGTCTTCGGCACTTTTTAGATTTTGGTTAAAGTACCTAATAATGTGCTCACAGTTTTTATTGAACTTCGAAAGTTCTGAGCTCCAAGGGCGTTTAGTTGCAGTCTGCTTATGGATACAGTCTGCTACCAAACGTGAAAAGAGGGAGAGATCCAACACTACGTAGCTTATAATAATAATCTTATGTATCCCATTTATTGTGTAACGCGGTTATGACGTCATTATGGCCGTACTATTATGATTGATGACGGAATAAATGGTTAGGTGTATGGGAAAATATTATGGGAGAAGGCCCAATACAGCATTATGGACGGGGACGAAATAAGACGGGATGTACAGACAAATGGCGCTATTTTATCATAGTTTGGGAAATATCTGGTTATTCGGGAATTCGGGATAATTATGTGAAAAAAACTTGCGACGCTACAGCAAATGATTTAAGCATTCCTTAAGGTTTAGGTTAGGTTAGTCTTGTTTCAAAAGAAAACAATACCTAGTTAATATGCTATCACTGAGAGACAAACGTGGAGTGAGAATGCAATTTTTAATTTGAGGAATAGCCATTTTTGGTAAGTAGTATAGTAGGACCACCATCACTCTAGAGTGCTCTCTTATCTACGCTATTCTAGAGGTCGCAGAAGGCAATTCAAAAAACAAATAACAGGTCTTAAACGAACATGAAGATTCCGCAACCCGTCTGGTGAGGATTGTAGCCCAAATATTTCCTCTAGTAAATGTTTTTTTTTTGTAAAACAGAGAAGGCTTAAGCTTTAATCACACCAACGCGTGCAGATCGCCATCGCTGACGCGATCATAGGCCAATGACAGGTCACGCGATCCATGACAGTCCGTGTGGTTTTAGTTTCACTCCTGCTGTGGACTAAATGATGACGACGAAACTAAATAATGCCACCAATATGGCTGACATCGCAATGTTAATCATAAAAGTAGGCACTTTAATTTAATACTTATTACTCAAAATTAATAAAAGAAACTTACTAGTGGTGTCATTGAGCCCGCGTGTCAGCAGTTGCGTCACATTCACGTTAGCACCCATGTCGCTCGCCCTCCTGTAACAAACAAGATAGTTCTTAACTACCATTATCAATATAAAGATGTCTATAGAACATAGGCTTGTTCTTCTGATTAATTTCGTTGCTGGTCCAATAACAGTTTAACTTTCCCCCGGGATAAACTTGACCTTCACTGGTTGGGTTTTTTATTTGCGGTCAAGCTGTAGATCCTGGCTACACAGGAGTTGCAGCGGTGGGAACGAGAGGTGGGAATAGTCCCGTATAGAACATAGCTCTTTTTAACCAGGGTTGGCTGACCTCCCACTACCGGTGGTGAGCCGGTGATCTGGTGAACGTCAAACCGATCGTTGTAGACATCCTTGCGAGAGCCCACTGTCCAGCAATGGAAGTAATTTGGCTGTGCCCATGCTGAATTCAGATTTTTCATAGAGGAACTATGCAGAAGGACTCTTTAAATGTAAAATAGGTAAAGGTATGTCAAAGATGCACCGGGACAAGTATTTTGCTATCGAACTGACAGCCTTTCCCATTCCCGTCAATGTATTTTTTGCTTAAGAATCTTTTACGCCACCCCTAGCCCAGGGTATAAGAGGTTTGCAAGAGTCTTTTCGCATGCCAATGCCTTTTCGCTAGAATCCTGTATCCCTTTTCCCAGAGTATAAGGGGTTATGTAGAGTCTCTTAGCGAGTGGCGCTACCCGCTGTCAGCCTCTAAGCCCACTAAACCCTAAAGTAGCCACCTGCATAATCCTAAACCATGATTACCTGTCTGGATCATCGTGGAAGGTTAACGATGATTACTTCACTGTATTTTCGACTTCGCATAGTCAAATGCCAGAAGGTAGCCGAAAAGCCGATTTATTGGACGAAACCTTGAGAAAAGGTCCGAAGTTTCATCGAAAGCCGCAATCGCACCTGATGTTAAGTGAGATGCTGTCTATCATGGTACATATCTGCCCTGTAAGTATCTATACACTCTCGCCTTGAAAAGGCCCAGATTATAATGTTCGGGTAAGACAGCAACAGGCAACGAATCCAGTCCCTAGCTGTTCGCAAAGAATTAACGAATCCTTTAGTGCGAGCTGGTGGAATGTGGACAATGTAGGGTAGATTCCTATAAATAAAGAATTCTATTGATTTTTTTAAATTTTAAAATGTCAAATGTCATCAACTTGTAGAGCCTAGAAACACCCTTGAGTTTGAGATCTATCCTATTTTAAATAATTTCTGATTAAACCGAAACATAATTTTCTCCAAAGCCTGTGTAAAAACAGACTCCTAAAAATAGATGAAACACAGCAGCCGGTTGTTATTTTGTTTAGCTATAAGCTTAGAGGCTTATATCACTTAGCGGGCGCGATCCCTCTTAACACGTCGAGCCAGATTTTTGTACTGGAATAAAAGAGCTTTTGGTTTAAAGTCCATTTCTGGCATACATTCGCCCTAGGTATACATGGCTGCACCTAGGGTTGCCAGGTGTCCGGCTTTAGCCGGACATGTTTGGCTTTTTACGGTATTGTCCGGCCTTTCTTTTAAAGTTCATTCGATTTCTAGTAAATTATTTAATAATTTACCACAGGCAAATGGTGGATTTGGCCTAAGTAAGTAAGCAGGGGTGTTTGAACGCTGTTCTTTGTCCCTTAGTCCCTTAGAGTGGGAGTGGTGTTTTTCACGATCACTGCTGAAAACACACACGGGTGTGTTTTTTCGATCGCAACGTCTAGGTGCCTGTAAGGCCGAACAGGTTTTACGCGATTGCTTAATTTTCCATATGGCCGTTCTGCCGACGCCTAAGTATGTGCGGAAAACATAATACGTCTGATTTGTTATTTTTGTGCGAAAAATAAGAAGGTACCAACTTATGGAAATCTTTATTTTATTAATATACTCTGCCAGAACTATACTTATCATAGAATGAAATTTTAAAATGAATAATAATTAATCTAATGTAATCGGTACTTATTTTGGCGAAACTGTAGAGCAATGTTTAAAATTATTTTCTAAATCTTAATTTCGTATTGGCAAAGAAAGCTTGAAACTGAATAGTAAATCCTACATATCAGTTTTCTCGGATACATTTAAATTGATTAATCACACAATGCACATTTGGTTTGCTGATGCTGACTGACGGAACCACGGATTAAATATTTAACGGTAAAACATCAATTGTTGTCCGGTGTGGCTTGACTCATTGCAAAATGATCGGACACGACAATCATCATTACGAATGATAAATGGGTGTTATAATGATATTGATGACGCTGTAATTGAAAGAGATAGGTGTTAGTGTGGTCTTAAACAAATATACTGATTTCAATATATTATTACCCTTTTAAAGTATACAGTATAGTTCGTGCCTTTAGTTTTTCATTAAATCAGTACTCATTCCTTATTTCCATCATCATCATCAGGTCATTTAGTATCCACTGCAGGAGCACGGACCTCACAAATTTACCAGAGGCAAATAATTTGTTTTGTGAAAAATTAAAAGAATGGGTACTAAGTAAATGTTTCTACACGCTAAAAGAATTTTTTAATCTCAACTCTAGATAAATAAATAAATATACCTAAGCAATTGTCTGTAATATTGCTATTTTGATAATTTAGATTTTAATATTTTTATGTACTTATAATGTATAGGTACCTATACCTATAAATTATCAAAAGAGGGTCATGTTTGGGACTCTATATTATTATTTAAGATCCAAATGTACCAACATGATGCAATAAACATATATGACTATGACTATGACTATGACTATGTACCTACACTCCTCATGCTTGTCCTCACTTTTGATAATGTTTTGCCATTTTCAAAAGTTACGAATTTGGTCATTAATCTACTTTGTTAACCTACTTGGTTAAACCTATCACCTGGTTTCGGCTTGACACCTTACAGGAAACAACCTGTATAAATTAATTAGATTTTATTTAATCAGACCTACATAAAATACACCACTAAATTATTATCACCGAAAAAAAATTCTGGTTAATGTGTTATTGATACTGATCCCATTTGTGCAAAAAAAGAAGTTAAATAAAGTGACTCAAAATTTCCTCCTAAAATTGGTAATTTATGGACACACGCGTCGCTAGCACTATTTACGTACGATAATGTAATACTTATTAGAATTCAAAATGGTCTAAGTTAGCTAAGTATGTAATAATAACACTGGAAGCGTGGTCGAGGCGTGAGCGAGACAGACAGATCGATACTCTAGCGAGCAGCGGAGTGACAAAGCTGTGACGCGTAAAATACGGACTAAAGAAAATTTAATAAAAAAATTAACTTTATGAAAAACATTTCTTTTTCTTTTGCTTTAAATATTTCACACGTTTCTATATAACCTGTTAAAATTTTTTCGGTGATAAAAATTTAGTGGTGTATATACAAAGCAATGATCGCTCAATTAAAAGCTAGAAGGCTTACAATACCTTCGTAATAAAAGCGGGGTTTCCTGTAAATTAAACTCCCTAGACTTGGAAGTTAATAAGAGTCAGGCCTCACGAAATGGCGTATTTTACTCCAGATTAAACCTAAGATGAGGAATATTAAATTGATGTCAATGTGGGATGGGTTTATCCGGATCTGAGATCGGAAGTTGAAGATATAAGCCTGCAAGTTCTTTGTCAAATGATTAGTCTTAAGATTTTGTAAGCAAAATTAAAACACCATAGTAAAGTAGTAAGAGGCGAAAAAATCTTACCCTCACTCAGGCGGTTATATTTTGAGAAATTCGCAAGTCTTCTGCCTATACTTTATACGCTTTACTCACTCACATGCCTTTCGCCCGTATTCACAAACGATGCTTGCTTAAAAGTGAAGCAGCAAATCGAACGCACAGCGTTGAATAGAGCTCTGTAATTGGTTCGTGTGTCACCCTGTGCGTCCACGCGCACTGTAAGACCTCATTGTAATGTTTGTGAATACGGGCGTAAGATTCCCCACTGATTAAAGACTTTTGGTCGGCTTGCAATATGTTTGAGGAATCGGCCGATTCCAAATTGGTGTAATGTGCGTGCGTACTTCTCTATTCATGTTCATCCTGATTAACAGTCCGCCCAAATTATCGGCCGATAAAAAGTATGTAGTCTACGAAGTATTTAATAAGACATATGTTTGGAATAATTACTAGTTATTACAATCTCTTCTTTTTCTTCAGGAAGGCGCTGGACGCAGGCCGCTACCAACCGAGCAACATGGAAAGCATTGGGGGAGGCCTATTTTCAGCAGTGGGCGTCCTATGGCTGAGATGATGATCATAATGACCACCTATTCTTTTCAACTTACAATTTTGTCTTTGTCTCTACATACGCAAGAAATTCATTCTTCAAAATATAGAAATCTCTTTTAAGAATATCTTTTACGAAGCAAGTTTTTCAGTCAATACATTTTACATTACATTACCCGTTATTTGTTCTCTTCGAATAGACTGCGAGTAATATCGCGTACTCCCAACGGCGCCCAAAAGGCATTCAATAAGGTACAGGTAATCCCACGTGTGCTTATTGGGAATAGTGACATAAGGTAGGAAGGATAAGAAAACCCTTAGCGCTCCTGCACACGACGCCGCTACCGCGCCGCCGCCGCGCCGTCGCCGCGCCGCTACACTGTTTATAAGCGCCGCGTAAACACCGCTGCCGCGCCGCCGCCGCGCCGCTAGCGAAATTAAGCTTTGACGGCGCGGTGGCGGCGCGGCGGCTGTTTTACTCGGTGCGTATGAACAGTGTAGCGTGGCGGCGCCGTGGTGGCGTCGTGTGCAGGAGCCCTTACCTATCAGACCAGCAGTATGGGGATGGGTCAAATCCTCTATTGCCTTCTATCTGGTACATAAATAAGAAAGGCATGAGCTTTTACAATGGATACTAAATGATCTGTTAATGATGATGATTATGAGAGTAATTAAGAGATTTAATCCGTCTATGTATACTTGTGGTATAACCAGCGAAACGAGTTCTTAGGAGATCAAGTCTTGGCAAACGTAGGTAGAGAAAGTCAGCCATCTAAAGGATCAACGACTTCAAGAATACAGTCGTTGTTTCTAAGTTTACTGAGAATCATGATCGTACTCGATCGTCTTGGATTAAACAACAATATATGTCTAAATCGTGTATATTCTTATCTGGTTCGGCTGATTTTAGTATCACGCGTACCGTCCGGTGCGGACCCGCTCCGCACGGCCAATCTGTATGAACTTCTAGGCAGCGTTTTAGAGTAATGCGGTCCGGAGGAACCGCTCGCTCCCTAGCAGTTCATACAGATCGGCTGTGCGGAGCGATCCGCACTGACAGTCCGCGTGACACTAAAACCAGCCTTATATTGTGCCAATATGCAAAACGTTAGTATTGAGAATTGTGGAGAGCGAAATTGCTACTCGCGGGCGGCGACAAACCGGGCAATGTAAGCATTAAAATATTACGCAGCGAAGACGGCGGGGATTGGGAAAAGTTTGCCAGTTGTTGGGAAAATATTTCCCACGAATTAAAACATACGAACGCCGAGGTCAACCCAATAAAGACCTACGAATGGCCTCGATAATTCAGGGCCAAAATGAAGCGAAATGGACGCCTTCGGTAGTCAAAGGTAGGGCGATGGTATTGGCCGATAGGCAGCCCTATATTAGATTAAAAGGGGTCTCTCACACATACGAAGGCAGGCAGGTAATTGCTGACCATCTTAGATACAATCTTACGGTCCAAGTTTAAATGTCGGTAATTACATTAGCGAGGGACATCTGGTTGACTCAGATTTCTTGAGCTTAAGAAAAGTTATGTTAATTTGTAGTAATGGTTTTCAATCAATTAAGGAAAATGAGGCATGGAAGAATACCCGTAGCAACTGTGAATATTATCGCCAGTATTCACAAACGATGCCAGCAAATCGAACGCACAGCGTTGAATGGAACTCTGTAATTTGTTCGTGTGTCACCCTGTGCGTCCACGCGCACTAGGAAACCTCATAGTAATGTTTATGAATACGGGCGTATGTTATAGGTAAGTATTTGTCATAAATAAGCTTTGCTCTGATAGGTATTTTGTGCGGGTCCGTGGCTGAGTCCCCCAGTATTCGATGCACCCGTGGTCGACGCCCCCGGTCAGTGAAATTTTGATTAGAAGCAATTTTTAATCAAATGTACAGTCAGGCACAAAAATGTTTATAAACGAATAAATATTTATACTGATCGTACAAATAAATGCTTAATATATTTTACCATAGTGATACCTACAAAAAATGATAGGTTTTATTTTGTAACTAACTACAAATAAAATTTTAAATTATAAAAGTTTAAGTATTTATATCAAAAAATTAAATACAGCATTTTTAGTAATAATAACATAAATAACATTAGTTAGTATAACAACAGTAAACATGCAAAATCATTGTTTTTTCATTAGTTTTCCTTGACTGTACTTAGTGCAAAAGCCGAAAAAAATATGATATTAAATTAATTTAAGTCGGGGGCGTCGACCACGGGTGCGTCGTATACTGGGGGACTCGGCCACGGACCCTTTTGCGTGGGTCAGTTACAAAGGTTGTTTTTGCACAAATTTTACTTCAATAAACTACATACAGTGATTCTGTCTTCTATTGCTTTGTTTTAAATTTACCTAGATCTATGCAAAATGATAAGAGCACTGAAATACAAAATTTGCTGTCCAATAAATTTGGAAAACGTTTCATCGATAAAACATTGTTGCTAAATATTTCATACAAATATTGGCAATATGTAGATAAGATCTGCGCTCTAAATCACGGCGACTTGACAAGATACGGGGATCCAGAGCAACACAACCCAAGATCTTGGAGCAGTTGATTTATTGTTACATTCGTATGCATTACGTGCAGTCCCGGAACATGGTATGAAATTTGAATAAAAGAATAGCCGTTTTGATTACAGTTTGGCTGAAAGTTTTGTTCTAAATCCCCAGTTTTGTCCTCAAAATTTACAGAGCCAGAAGAAATGCCACTGCTTCAAAATGTACACGGGCAGAAGAAATCTCACAGTACGTGCTTATGGAATGTAGAAGCGTGGTAGATCAACTAAACCAAATTATCCAATCTCCAGCATCAGTGTTACAAGCCTGAAGAACTCTGGACAGGCTGCTCGCGTTTGGGGTGATCTGGATTGATTGGAGTAGAAAGAGAACCATAAGTAGACCATCTAGTTATCATGCATATAGCCCAGTAAAACTTACAGCAACAATGGCCGATTCGAGATCCGAGGAATGCAAACTCCTTCATCCGCTGGACTATTGTGGTAAGCCCACTCATAATACAGGAATTTTAGCGTAGGTGGAGGGGTTTAAGGCGGCAAAAAAGAACTAAAATAACCAAACTAATCCTGAAATGCGAATTGCCTAAAATACGTCAAAATTTATAGGCTTTAACCAACTTTGAGCTTTCCCTTACATTTCTAAGCTCATGCGTGCTTCAGACAATTTCCTGTGAACTGCCTGAAAGCTCCTAAACAATTCTAAAGCTACATTACTTTTGAAATATAACTGACAAATCCTCACTGTTGATGTATGAAGGAAGATAAATTTAGTGTCGCTCCCAGGATGGGTCCTGAAGGTCAAGGTGTCCCGAAAAAACACGCAAAGAATAAACTGCCGCAGAGTGTTTCAGACAAATGACACTTCCCTTGGCCGCGTGTTTGCAAACTATACAAGGAAAATATTTTTAAATTAATATTAGAATTTGTAAGCTATACTTGTGGTTTTGGTTACATTGAAAATAACTTGGTACGGAAAATAAAACACTATTTTAATCATGCAAAAATACAGGTAGAAGAGTTTTACATAGATAATTACGGTATTTACCTACTTATATCTGGAATACTTTGACAGCACTAGACTCCACTATCAACCAATCTCATATCTCACAACATAGACATATTATTATTATAGATCATCAGTTATTTCTATTAGGTTGTGCTATAATTAATCCTAAGTTAAGCTGCCCGCTATAAAAATATTTCTGTTTAAAGTGGACAAAAGATTTTTTTACAAAAGAACGTATAAATGATGGGCACCAAAACTTACACGGGTAAAGTATTAAATAGGAACACTAGTGTTCCCAAATACGCGGCTCCGTAACATTCGCAAGATGGATGTGCGGCATTATTCGCGGGTACCGTACAGTCGGACTCGTATCGACTGGCGACAGACGACCGACTAATTTGTTATCGCTCCGATTGCAAATCGATGCTGGAAAAGTATTTATTTTGTAGCTACAACATTAACGATTGTACGTTGGAAAAGATAGAATATACTTTATTTACAAGCTTTAGAAGTTGTATGTGTTTTACTGTGTAGATTCTGCACAAAATGAACGTACCTATCACGTACGTACGCACGCACGTAGCACGTAACGTTTTGCACATTTGATCGTAGGTGCAGTCAAGAAATAGAAGGCAGCACCTCAAGTCAGTCAGAGGCACCTCAAGTCACCTACAGTCAGAGATCTTATAAAGTTGTTTAAAAGCGATTTTACAAGAATAGAGTGTAGTGATGTGCTTGTGACTATACATACATAGATCGTAGTACCTATGTCCACTGGTAGACAATCACAGCCAGACATATAAAACGCGCGCGAACAGTTTTTAGGACTTAGTTAAACAAACGTTTATTGAGGCCAGTTTCTTTGAGTTATCACGAAAATTTTATCTTTTATTTTTATTTACTTTGACCACTTTCTTGAATTTTCTTCTTTCACCCTTTCCCCGCCCAATTTTTCACATCTTCACTAAAATGTGCGATTCTTTACATTTGATATTTGTGAGTATAAAAATAACTAATTCGTTTTTATTATTCACGTGATTGTATGAAAAATGGCGGAATTATTACGTTTATAATACGTCATTGTTTTTATCGTAACTATTTATAACGTGCTAGAGAGTGATTGCGTGAGAAGTATGTTGTAGTAATAATATTATTATTGTTACGGATTAGAAGTTAATGCTAACGAATTCAGCGCAAATTACGACATAAATTAACTCGACCGTAAACATGTCACGGCTGTGATAAAGGTATCGATTTAAGTTATTTACTGAGGGAAAAGAGTTTTGTAACTTTTTAGTAGCATATAGGGCAGGGGTAACCAAACTTTTGACCTGTGAGGTCTACATAATTCGATGGGTGCCTGGAATAAAGCCGCAATAGCCATAGCAGCAGTTTTCCGATTAAGTGATTTTAGTAAACTGCGGGTCCCTATACACCTTTTGAATTTTTTTCAGAATTTTATCTTTGAAACTGCCTGATTTACCAAAAGCACTATGGATATTAAATCGTTATTCCCATTCATCATTTAAAATTTGTTGACCGGAATAATCGTGCCATATACAATGTTAAAACTTTTATTTAAATCTTCTACAAGCAAACGGCTATTACTGTATCCTTCAGATCAGCGCCCGAGGCTGCAAAACACTATTGCTGTTTGATTAATTGCACACTTTTTACCGGAATAAAACCACAATGGACTCTTACGGAACCGACTTTCAATGTATGAAGCGGCAATATGTATTTCTACCTTTTTTAAAGTATATTGTAAGCACTATAACCTTATGCACATTAAATGTTACTCCAGAAAAAATAACGCATCGTTTGATATAGGGGAGACCTAGGAGAGTTGTGACAATTTTTACTTTAGGGGCCATATCTCGCTCAAAAAACATTCCACAGCTATGAATCATACAAATTAATGTAGCGCCGTTCCTTCTGTTTTCAGAACAATCACCAAAGTTAACTAAAGTATTAGGGTTTCTAAGAAAATCACCAAAATCTTAGACCACTCCCTCTGTCACAACTCTCCTAGCACCGAGGTAAGTTGTGACAGGTACCGAGGTGAGTTGTGACAGCATTGTATTTCATCTATTACATATAAAAATACCATAATACTCAATCAAATATGATTTTTTTAGCAAAAAAGTACTTTAATCATCCTTTAGTACCAATTAAAACAAATAGTTATAGGATGTCGTTACACAGATTGAGCCACATTTCTCCAGCTTTCATTTTTCTCCTAAGTACTGGATTTTTTTTATTATATATTTTAGCTAAGTACTACTTTACTCTAGTCACTTAATATTGTATTTTCTTTCTCTTCTATAAAAATAAAATAGTCGCGGTGGTATAATCCATAGACGGAGCTTCGCTTTTTGGGTTTACTTGATAAGCCTCTTTCTTCTTAATATATCTTGACAAGTTTAGATTGTAAGAGGTCGCAGCACATTTTATCTTAAACTTTAACCCTTTAACCTAATCACTTCATAAGCCTGTGACGCGCCCCAGGACGCATCGACAGCCCTAACACCGAGCGCGGAGATTTTGACAACCCTACGGCTGCGCGGCCGCACGCCGCACGGACCGAGCTAATATAAGAGACGGCGGCGACCGGAGGCCTCTCTCAGCCCTCGCAATCTTCCCAGCCCTCCGGCTCGCAGTCGAGCACCGGGCGGACTGTCAGAGTCCCCCCAGTCTTTGTCCAGGACAAGGCGTCCTGGAACAAGATTTCCGGCGCGCTCAAGGAGCGTCACATCAACTTCTCGCACGCTAAGTCGTGCAACGTAGGTATTAAGGTGTCCTTGTCCACCTCGGACGAGCACCGAGCCCTAACACGATTCCTAGATGAAAACCGTATCGGTTATCATACTTTCCCCCGCGAGGAGGAAAGGGAGCTGCGGGTTGTTATCCGTGGCCTTCCCAAGGAGCTAGACTCCGCCTCCATCTTGGCCGACCTCAAGGCCCAAAACTTCCCTGTCAAACAGGTTCATCGTCTGTACAGGACTCGTACTCGTGAACCATTTGACCTTGTCCAAGTAGTCTTGGACTATTCCGATGAAGCGAAATCGATTTTCAATTTGAAAACGGTTTGCTTCATCTCCGGGCTCAAAGTTGAGCCACCCCGAAAGCGCGGCGCTCCCGGCCAGTGCCACCGCTGTCAACATTACGGGCACGCTGCCCGTAATTGTCACGCCCGTCCTAGGTGCGTCAAGTGCCTAGGCGATCACGGCACAGCCGACTGTGTCCGTGACAAGGCCACAGCCACCGAACCACCGAGCTGCATACTGTGTGGTAGCCAGGGTCATCCTGCGAATTATCGCGGTTGTCCCCGGGCTCCACGCACTCAGCCGCGTGCCCCCATCCCCTCTGCCCCCAGGCAGATCAATGCTACTCGCAACTTTGCGGTAGCAAGTGAGGCTCCTAGCCTCCGCCCCAACAGGCCCAATGCTTGGGCTAGGCCTCTGGCCTACACCCAGGCTGCCAGCCTTACTCCCACACCCACCCAAACAGCTGTGGCCCCACCCGCGCTCCAGCAGGCTCCTCAACCCCACCCAGCCCCTAAGGCTACGCCAAAGGCACCTACCCAACAGGCGCCTAACCCAAGTCCCCCTGCCCCTAAGGCACCAGCCCACAAAGTCCCGGCCCCTCAGGCCAAGCCCCAGCCTTCACATTCACCTGCGGCTGACATTAAGTTGGTCAGAGACTTCTTTGGCCAAATTAATGTCGGCGAGATGTTTGTGATCGCCGCAAAACTGCGCGCGACTAATGGCGAAGGCAACATCATGGATAGGTTATCTATCCTCGCCGAACACGTAGACTTTTGCTACGCTATCTCCTCTTTCCACGCTCCGTAATGGCTAATCCCACCGCTAGGATCAAACCCCGGTCAATCACCTTAGCATTTTTCAACGCTAACGGTCTTAGACAGCAGAAGGACGAGGTTACTCAGTTCCTTACCGACCACCAGGTCGACATCTTTCTGGTTCAAGAGACCCTCCTAACACCCTCTATTCGCAATCCTAGGATAGCGAACTACAATATCATTAGACACGATAGGCCCACACGTGGCGGCGGCACGCTTATTTATTATAAGCGTTCTCTGCACTGTGCTTTAGTCGATCCCCCTTCTCTCTCTAACCTAGAAGTCTCACTCTGTCGGCTAGCCATGACCGGACACGAGCCCATCCTCATCGGCTCGGTTTACCTTTCCCCGAACAAGACTCCCTTAAGGAGCGACTTTCAGGCCCTCTTTGCTATGAATAGTGCAGTCATTCTTGGCGGCGACTTTAATAGCAAACACACTCATTGGGGTTGCGTAACATCCACTGCCAATGGCAACATGTTAAGCGAACTCTCTGAGGAACTCATCTTTGACATCTTAGTCCCTATGACGCCCACTCACTATCCTTACAATGTCGAGCATCGGCCCGACATTCTGGACATGGCAATTCTAAAGAATATAGGCCTCCGCCTACACTCTATAGAAACCATGCACGCGCTCACTTCTGACCATCGCCCGGTCGTACTCCAACTAGGCTCTCCTGAGTCTACACCCACTATGAAGACAGTTGTGGACTGGGACAAACTCAAGGTAAAACTTGGGAACTGTCAGAGCCCACAACTGTCCTCAATCCCCGACGATATAGTTTCGCCTCACGAAACTATTCACGCGATCGATGCGCTCACTAGTCACATCTCGGTCGCCATCGGCGACTCGTCTAGGCAAGTGCCTGCGATGGCTAACCACCGTCTCAGGTTGCCGGACGACGCGCGAGAGCTATTGAGGGCAAAGAACGCAGCCACTCGCGATTATGACGCTTATCCAACCGAGGAAAACAGAGTCCGCCTACGTTCCTTACAGCGCGCTGTCAAGGCCCGTATCGCGGAACTCCGTAACAATCAGTGGGATGATCTACTTAAAGAAATCTCGCCATCTCACCAAGCCTATTGGAAGTTGACGAGAGCCTTTAAGTCTGACACCGTAGCGTCCACGCCACCGCTTTTACGTCCCGATCAAACGCTTGCGTTTGACGACGACGCCAAAGCCGAATGTCTAGCCGACAGTCTAGAAGCACAGTGCTCCCCCAGTACCCTCCCAGTAGACTCTGCCCACCTCCGCATGGTGGACAGCGAAGTCGAACGTAGAGCCGCCCTCCCTCCGACCACAACCCTAGACCCGACCAACGTCGACGAGGTGCGAACGATAATCAAAGGTTTCCGTCCCAACAAAGCCCCCGGCCCGGACCGTATCTCTAATAGAGTCTTACGCGCCCTGCCCGCCCCCCTAGTATACCTCTTGGTTGCTATTTTCAACGCGGCCATGTCTCACTGCATCTTTCCCGACGCGTGGAAAGAGGCAGAAGTCATTGGCATCCCGAAGCCCGGTAAGAAACTGACTGACCCCACAAGCTACAGACCCATCAGTCTCTTAAAGACCATGGGTAAGTTATACGAACGTATAATTGTCTCTCGATTAAGAGATTATGTTTTTTCTAATAATCTCTTAATAAACGAACAGTTTGGCTTCCGCGCCTCACATTCCTGCGTACAACAGGTGCACCGCTTAACGGAGCATATACTTAGCGGCCTCACTGCTAAGCCACCCGTAGGGACAGGAGTGTTATTCTTCGACGTAGCGAAGGCATTCGATAAAGTCTGGCACAACGGCTTGATTTACAAGCTTTACGAACTCGGTGTGCCGGACAGTCTCGTGCACATCTTACGTGACTTTTTATCGAATCGCACCTTTCGTTACCGAGTAGATGGCTCCCTCTCCTCCCCCCGCCCCATAAGAGCCGGAGTCCCCCAGGGCTCCGTGCTCTCGCCCATCCTCTTTTCATTGTACGTCAATGACATCCCCAAATATCCGAATACGGATTTAGCCCTCTTTGCGGACGACACCGCACTCTACAAGTCCGGACGTAATCGGAATTACGTCATCTTGGCGCTCCAACGCGCAGTCACACAATTAGGCGAATGGTTCAGGAAGTGGCGTATCGAGGTAAATCCCGAAAAAAGTGCAGCAGTGTACTTTTCTAGGGCTTTGTCTGCGAAACGTCCTCCGGTTCGCACTCGTCCTAATGTCCCCACCCATCTCACCTTATTTGACCAAACTATTCCTTGGAAAAGTGAGGCCAAGTACTTAGGTGTCACTCTCGACCAGAGATTATCGTTCGCTCCGCACCTCAGACGCGTCTTGAGCCGTGCGAACCACTACATCCACCGACTCTACCACCTAGTTGGAAGGAAAAGTAAATTGTCACTTAGAAATAAGTTGACAATTTACAAAACCTGCATCCGTCCAGTGTTGACTTACGCCAGTCCGGTGTTTGCTCACACTTCCTGCACAGACCTTAAGAAATTCCAGACCCTCCAAAACAAATTCTTACGCCGAGCCGCGGATGCCCCGTGGTTCGTGCGTAATACGAATCTCCATAGAGATTTCGAGATCCCATCGATTGATCACTTTATGAAAGAAGCCTCTCGCCGCTACTTTGATAAAGCGATCAACCACAAGAACCCTCTTATCGTTAGCGCCGCCACGTATACACCCCAGAAAGATGTCGCTGCCCAATACCGACGACCTAGGCATGTCCTAGACGACCCGGACGATCCTATTACCGAATTTCTGAACACAGACATCACTGCCTTAAGCACGCCAACTACTCCACAACACAGTAGCTCGTTACACCGTACTCGCCGGCGAGTACGAGGCCCTGCTTTCCATTTCGGACGGTACAGACATGTACCGGGCCGGTTCTCCCTTATCCGTCCCCCGGACACGGCCTGAGCCGAGGTCCGAGCCTACCGTGGCGCCCTCAGGCCGCGTCCGTAGTCCCCTCGATCGGGCCCACTAGAGTGAGCCCGCCGTAGGCTGGACTTTGGTCCAACACCGCGGTGGGCAACCCTCTAGTTGGGTTCGCCACTGATCGGGCGCCTTATGCGCTCGATACGGCCCGATCGCGAACGTCGGTCTGCGACCGACGCGGACGAGCCTGGGCTTCGCTTCGCGAAGCCCACACTCGGCCTCGTCGGCACGCGCACCGACGATCGCCAAACGGCTAGAGTACCTTCTGTACTCGCCACTCTGCCCGGTGAAGCTGGAAAAGCTCCTCAAGCTACCAGCGCGCGTCCCTTCAAAAAAAAAAAAAAAAAAAAAAAAAAAAAGCGGGCGCCTAGCATTCGCTCGGGAGCCATTGCAACAACCAGACGTTCGCGCGCGCGTCTATTGTTCCCTCGGTTGCATTGCACAGAGTCCCTAGCGAATTGCTACCCACACTGTTCCCACTAACTCGGCTTGACTCGATACCTCGTTTACCTCCGCGGGGCCATAAAGCTTCCGTGTTGCTGTTGAAACGTTCTATCGTTGATAGCTACCTATTCTCGTCCTTACCGAGTAGTGCATGTGATACTCATCCCGAACCTGCGGTAGCAATCCAGCTGCCACCCATCCCAAACTTCATACCCCCTCGCCACGTAGGTCCGACGCCTTTCCCCTAGTGGTTTCAGCTCGCCTGACGACTTAGGTCTCATGGTTCTAGCGTATGAAATCACGTCCTACCCCCCTAGTTATAAGTATCCACTAACACTCGCTAAACCTCGCACAGGGCGCCGCCCCTCTCGCGGATACGTTAACTAGTTTCGGGACGCGGACCGGGCGCGTCGTCATTCCTCTCGTTGTAATTAGTAAATTGTGATATAACTTGTAAAGTACTTGTAAACTTGCTCATTATTAAATAATAGTAATTTAGAGTCAGTGAAACTAGAATAAGTAAACTATTGTGGAACTTGAATTATAAGTGCCATTGTGTTATTGATTGTGCGTTTCCTTGGTCAATATCCCTGTAGGCATCCTAGATAGGTACACATCCCTCATCGCAGAAGGCGAATTGGGACTTAGTACTAAACAGCGGGGTGTCAGACTGAGCTAGCTTAGACGCCCCGTTGCAAGCCAGGTCCTAGATTTCGACTCTAGCAAGCAGTTCCTCTATATGGCTTTCATGTATTTTTATTAGGCATTCTGAATCAAAAAAGTAACAGCATCCAATTATACAACTTATGAACCTACTAACACACAAAAAACATCTAAAAACATCGTGGAAATGGCCCATCAGAAAAATTAAGTACCTAAGCTAGGAGAGTTGTGACAGCCTGTCACAACTCTCCTAGGTGTTTAAAATGACGACTTGGTTCGAATAATAATTTTTATTTTCTAAACACGATGTGCACACAAAATATAAGTGCTACATTTTGAGACCTGAATAACCATGCAACTTGAGAAAAAATAACATAAAAGTGCACATATACTAAAACATGATATAAATTGAAATAAAATTTTGAAGAAAAACTTACTTTTCGCATTTTTTTGTACACAGGCGTCATATTTACGTAACCGTGCCTCTTGCGCCGCCCGCAGGTACTTACTCAAGAAGAGAGTCTTAAAAGCGACAAACAAGCGTTTTTACCAGCTTCCTAACTATATTAAGTAAGGAGAAATCGTCCTTGTCACAACTCACCTCTGTCACAACTCTCCTAGGTCTCCCCTACAAACCGTTTTGATACGCCTCGTAGTTTAGAATTATTCAAAATTGACACTAAATCTCTTCTCCTGTAAAATTGTGAATTTATTATGCTCGAAAATATTTCTTGCGGTCGACTGCAAGGTAGGTACAGTTTAGAAGAGTGAAATGAAACATTTTTCATTTTCAATAATTCTGTTTAGTTTATTTATCTCTCGCGGGCTGCCGAAATCGTCTTCGCGGTCGACCGATAGACCGCGGTCGACCTCTTGGCCATGACTGATAGTCACCTATTTGAGTCCATCGACACATTTGTTTTCAAACAAGGAAAAAGTCTCAAAAAAGATGTTTCAGTTGATTCTATTATTGAACTGTAGGCGGGCTATTGTCATTTTAAAATTGAACAAAAATGACAATACTGTATTTTTATCAGACCCAGACAGACAGATTATTGTATGGATATTTTTGTAGTTGCAATAGTAAAATAACAACAGGCAAATACATAAGTAAGTGAAAATATCAAATAGGTACCTTCCTTGTTTTAAAGTACATTTCAAATTGTTGTCATGGTATGCAAGTTGTTGGTAGACACGCTAGCTTTTCGTGCGATATTTTTATATTACAACATATTCATGCCACGAGCTGTCACAGCCATACATTATGAAACTTTTTACTAATTATTCAGCTGTGAAACCGTTGTTTTATGAGAAAATTGTAATGGATTTTTCTCCTTTGTTCTGCTTTTATCGACAACGAGTACATTCAAACTCAAATAGAGTTTTAGATCCTAATTTATTTATGTAATAATTATTAATATAACTTTCGCAACGTCGCGTCCTATACATATACTCCGTTCAGCCTGTCAGTCTCCATTTTCGACGCACCTTAATATGACTTTGTGAAACTGAGAACCAGAGGGCTTCTGGGAATAACGAGAACGATATTGCGGACTTCGCAAAATAGGTACAAGCGATGATCGGGTGTTAACTTGAAACCCTATACGGTTTGAAACTACAATCGAATCTAAAACTACGTCTAACACCTTATAAAAGGGTTTCGTTACACAAAAAAATCTGTTGGTATTTTGGTAGGAATTATTTTGCAAGTGCTAAATTTCAAAAGTTTATTAGGAAGTAACTTGTAGCACAAAACATTGATATTATTCCTGTTAATCGCGTACCTAGAGAGGTTAATACCTAAATATTCTATGTCTAGCTGTTGTCGGAAATAGAACTAGCGTCATTTTAATTTACAGTTCTATACTTATTATGCTATTAAACATTATATCACCATAACTAGAAATTCACTAAAACAAAATTCAACCGTCAAGTATAAAACCTCGAACAAGTGAAATGCTGAAAAATACCAGCATTTTTCACCACGTGTTTGCAAATTACCTGCCTATTTACGAGCTTAAAGCCACTCCAGGGTCTAAAAGCTAGTTCCTACGAACGATTCTAACGACTGGAAAGGCATTGCTTTCCAAACCCATATTATTTTCAAGCTTTTTTATGTTTGAAAATAAAATAAACCTGGCTATAGCAAAAAAAATCATTTACAAAATTGGGCTGAGTTGCACCGTCTTACTTTAACTTTGACAAACGTCAAAAATCTGTCAAACTCTGTACAAAAAACTCAGGTTATCGTTATAGTTATGGTCAAAGTTAGGTGGTGCAACTCAGCCTTAGTGTAATACGTATAATACGTAATTACATTTTTTAAATTTTATTGAAAAAGTACATACACAATTCACAATCAAACGCAAACAAAGAAAGCAAACTGATTAAATTCATGATGAATTTAGATCGAATATTATGATAAAAACATGGTGATTTCTCCGCTACTAGTAAGAATATTTGTCTTTTTCGTTCCACCAGTTCGCTTTTTCAACAAAGAGATTATTCACATACTATTACCTATTAAAGTAGATTCTGCATATAAAATGTCCGTATTAAGGTCGAAGCACACTTATCAACCCAGAAACGGATCGTAACCGTATCACCTCAAAAAATCAAAAATTAAATCAAAATTATCTTTATTTGTTTAGACTAATTAAATTAGTACTTACAAATCGTCAAATGCTCTTAAGGAGCCTATACATGTCTCATTCTTTTTTTGCCCTACCAGGTGGTACCTCGAGGTGATCTATACTTTGTAAGAAATTCCGTTCTGCAACGCTAGCCGCACGTAACGTAAACGCCTCGCCTCGCGGTTGACAGCGCGAAAGGCGATACGGTGTTGACTCCTTCCGAGTTGAAGCTGAGTTGCACCAACTTACTTTATCCGTAACTTTAACAAACCGGTTCTTTTCGAATGCAGTGTGCTTACCATGAGTTTACGTTCGGAGTGCTCGCTAGCGAGTACGTCAAAAAAATCTACGAAGATTTTGTTTCTTGAAAGTAGCCGCTAGGGGGCGCTGCACAATATGTCATACATTTAATGTAAATTTTTTACGTAGTCGCTAGCGAGCACACCTAACGTAAACTCATGGTAAGCACACAGTTTGACAGATTTTTGACGTTTGCTAAAGTCAAAGTAAAGATGGTGCAACTCAGCACAGTATTAAAAGTGTAGTCTAGAAAAAGACGATCTCTAAAATTTTTTTCAGTTTGAGAACCAGTGCCTAAGAGCATTAGTAGTGGTTTAGAAAAACAAAGTTAAGTGTTAACTGAATGGCTTAACTAGGCGTTACTGGCTCCATTTCAAACTCGAGTATTCTGTGGAACTATTCAGCTTTTTATTCTTTTATTTTGTGTGAATTAGCTCGTGTTTTTAAAGTGGCTTTTTGTTTATCTGCCATCTTTGATTATAATTAACGTGTCCTATAATTATAATGGTATAAATGTCACTTCTAGTAAAAAAAGATAAGCCGTAAAAACTACATTATGTTAATGTGCCCTGAAATAAATGGTTACTTTTTGTATTAATAGTACCATTATGCTTAATTCTGATTTATTATCATTAATTGCTGAAATGATCTAACCCTATTGTGAAGTTTTAATGCGGTTAAAAGAGCAGTCATTTATAATAATAATAATGACTTTCATTGAACTTAATAACTAATCTTAACCATAATACTTTAAAAGCTATATCCATTTTATCATCTACTTTGAGTCCATAAGTAATATTATAGTTAATGCGTTTATTTTAAGTATGAACCATCACAAAAAGGCTGTGTTTAAAAATTTACTAGTTCTGTATTATTTTTAAACCAAGCCTTTTTATTGTATAAAGCTTTATTTGAAATCAAAGTAAATTGAAAAGCATGTAGCAGATATTTGGTCTCTAAAAAGGTGCTGTAAATGTGCTCTAAAAGGGTTTTACGTCCAAAACTATAAAGGTTTCTTTGTAATGAAACTAGGGTAGAGGGCATTTACAGCTTAAATCGAGAATATTGGTTTCATTGTATTGTAAGGCACAATGGAGGGCGACAAAGAGAGTGTGTTTTCGTGTTTGTATCTAAATATAATACAGTCAGCACCAAATGGTTCGTGACACCCAAAATGCAGTCAAAAAGTTCGCAACACGTCTTTGTTACAACTGGAATAAGCTTGTTTTTGGCCATTTTTAGGTGTCACGCACGATTTATTTGACGCTGACTGTACAGGTAGACACAGTTAATAGCACAAAAATAAGGAAATTGAAAAATTATACAACGAAGAAAGTTGTCAATGAGATTTTGCATCCGAAATGCTAAGAGGATAATTCACAAAAAAAACTTACAATTATTAGACAGTTTTTAAAATTAATCACATGCTTACATATAAGTATTTTTATAACAGCGTAGGTCTCAACTAGTTACTAACCAAAATCAAGAAACCATTGATTCCAGAACCAATGTAGAAAAACCTTATACTACACTTTTATCATCATGTCATCATGAATGAAATGTTTCAGTAAAGCCCACAAACATTAAATAAAGTGGCAAGCCAAAGAACGCCATAACGACACATTTACGTGATTTTAATTACATATGCGTGACAGTTTGTCGGCCGTTTGGTGTAGTGGTTCGAAACGGACTACTATTCCGGAGGTTGCGGTACGATTCCCGCACAGTACAAACATTTGTGAGCATGAACATTTTGAACATACTCGTATGTGTTTGTATTGGACTGGGTGTTTTCTACATATGTATAATATGTAGGTATATCTTTACAAAAAAAAGTATTTAAGTATGTTTATATCCGTTGTCTATTAGTACCCTAGTACAAGCTTTGCTTAGTTTGGGACTAGAAGCGCAGTGTAAAATGTCCAATGATATTTATTTATTTAATAACTATCCAAAGCTACCACAAAAGTTTTGCAAGTAGTTACCATTTTTTCTAAAAGTACAGAAGTAAGCAAGTGAGAGTAAACTAAGTAACCAAGTAAGTCGTGGAAATCCTTGGGAGAGGGTTTTTTAAAGCTGTGGACGTCATTTGGCTATATAAAAACTTAGTCAAGAAACACGACTACTAGACATTAAATGACTTAATAAACTATATTATCTAACATTTCTAAAGCTACCATAAAAGTTTAGCCACGACCTTCTTTCCAAAAACTACAAAGGTACGTCTGGGCCAATTTCAGCGAGTCCGAAAGCAAAATGCTTCCTTTTGCGGCGCGACACATGTTAGCTGAGTCGCTTTGACGCCGGTTGGGATCAACATCGCACAGTGGAATCTATTTGTTTACCTTTCGCTGCGTTTTTTAATACGACTGCTGTTGCTGACATTTCTTTTTTTTAATGGTCTAAAATAAAAGAGGTAAACATTTTGTGACTTAAGGAGGATATCTCCAAATGGTCACGTTTTAAAAAAATATTTCCATTTCATGGCGATTGATTTCTACCTATAATTTTGAGCAACTATCTACGGCAGAAATACGGGTACAACCTAGACAAAGCCGGGGGACGATCATTTATCTTTTCCATTAAACAAAACTTGAGGTCACAAGGTGGACCGACGACATCATAATGGTAGCAGGAAGGCCCACGCAGGCCGCTACCAACCGAGCAACAAGGAAAAGCATTGGGGGAGGCCTATGTTCAGCAGTGAACGTCCTATGGCTGAGATGATGATGATGATGATGATGATGAGGTTACAAACCTTCTTAGGGACTGTTTCAAGAATCCAACATGGAATTGAATTGAAGGAACCCCAAAACACGAACTCATTTCGTACAATCAAATCCACATCAAATGAATAGCTATAAAAACTACTGACATAAGTGTGTCGAGGTTCTCACTTCCTGGACTTATACCAAAACAGCAGAATAGTCTTCACGACATCGGAACAAGGTTCAGTAAATAAATTCCCGCTGAAAGCCCTTATCTTAAGAGGTTATCAACAAAGCATTCCTGATTTGGCACGACAGACAGACATTTTTGCGTTCTCACAAGCTATAAATTCCTTTCTAGGGAAAAAATATTTCTTAAACGAATTTTCTGTGAAATTATGACTGTGTAGCTGCCGTGATGTTGCTATAAAATTTATGAAATGTGGGTATAAAATGAAATGATGTATTAATTCACTGGGATCAACTGCATGAAGAGTTTCAGCTTAATATTTTAAACAATTTCAGACCATTTTACGACACGACCATACGAGTCTTTCAGCTATATCAGTGCCTTGGAAAAATAGAAATTTAGTTATACCCTAGAAAAGTCTTTATCATCATCAAGTCATAGCTAAAGTCTCCACTGTACGACCACCCTTTCCAAATCAAAAGCAAATGAAAGAAACATTTGAAAGATTTGGCTTACACTCCTCACACGGCCAGACGGGTTGGGGAGGTTCCATATTCTCATCCTGTAAGAGGCCCGTATTCCACCAAAACAAAAACGAGAGAAGATGTCAGATTTCGTTATTTCCACACCATCTCTCCGCTCAGTTTCGGTTCGAATATCTGATTGGTTATTTAAACACATCTCCTCTTCTCTCCACTTTGGAGGAAATCGGGCGTCAGTGTTGAAATATGACGTGTAAGTTACTTTTATGACCATATTGCCGTGCTTTAAACGATTTTGTAAAAACTATTTAGGCAGGTAGCTAATAGCTCATAAGACAGGTCCTCATATTGATGTGTCTGTGGTGCATATCTTTTCATAAATGTTACTAAATCTTTGTTAGCCACGCTCCGCTTTGCATTGGATGAAAGTCGAACCTCCTCCTATGTTCTTTTGATCAATTTCATTGCGGGTCCAATGTCAGTTTAACTTTCCCCCGGCACAAACTTGACCTTCACTGGTAGGGTTTTTATTGGCGGTCAAGCTGTAGATCCTGGTTACACAGGAGTTGCAGCGGTGGGAACGAGAGGTGGGGATTGTCCCGTTTTAAGACTATAACATGATTCTTTACTGACCCAGATACTACAACGTATCGCCAATCATTATCAAGAAGCTGAGAAACTTAAAGATGTGGTAAAGAGTTACGACTTCGCTACATTGTTGCTTCCATCATCATACTCGTATAGACGCGTCGTTAAACGGCGCAATGACGCCTTTAAACGCAGTATGGCGTAATAAAAGGTATCGGAAACAATATAACTAAAGGATTTATTTTACAACACATTTAGAACGAGAGTTAAGAGTGTTGTAGTGTGAAGCTATTATGAGTACACAATTTTATAGAAGGCTATTTGAAGGATGATTCCTATCCCAATACATTATTATTATTATCATCATCATATCATTTAGTCGCCACTGCAGGAGCACTACTCTCTTTAAGTTACTAGAGCCAAATAGATGATTTGGTGCTACAGGCCCCTAATAAAGTTACTATTTTTATATTTAGGTATGTATTATTGTTCCATATTTTACCGATTTTGCGATACGGTTTTATAATCCAGGTTGTTTTGCGACCTTACGATTAGGTCCTCATAATTAATCTAAGCACTTAATTCATTTTTAAGGGCAGAAACTGCGTTAACCGGGCAGCGGCGCGGTTTCATACAAAGTGCTCCGTCGCGGGCACCCGCGCGGGGACTTTCGTATGAAACCGCGCGGTCGTCCGCTAAACGCAGTTTCGGGCCTGAGTAGTAACTTTTCCCGACACTTTTTCAGTTACAATTTCTCTTTTGATTTTTCTGTCAAAATTAAGCATGACGTCATATTACGCGATTGTCAGGCGACCACGTCACACAACGAGTCACGTTCGCAAACGTAATTAAAAAGAGTTCTCCACTCTGTTTGCATTTCCCACGCCATTAATTACCAAAAGGCCTCCGAGTGACTACCCTCAGTCGCCGTCACTCGCCTCCCGGAGGAGGACCCCTATTTTCTCGATTTACCCAATTTGCGAATAATTACTGAGAGTGCCGCGTTGCTACGAGGGTTGTATCTTCGTTTGTATTTTGTTGATGTGTTTGAGGGCTGATCGCTGTGATTTACCGATTTGGTGCTGATTTTTTGTAGTGTAGTCGACAGCAGATCAAATTCGTTGCAAAATAGCCGCGATTATAACTTTATAAGATACCACTATAGATAATATTACCATGCCACTATTTAGGTTGACGTTACGTCTAAAGGACTCTACACGAAAGAAAGAAAGAAAGAAAAAGTATTTACTCGACAAGTACAAAATAAAATAACAATTAGATATAATAAAATCAAACAGTAAGGTACATGCACCAAAATGGCATCTGCTCATTATAAGCCGTGTCAGCAGAGAGCGCGTCACGACCACTGGTATTCTGCGGATGCCAGTTGAGCAAAAGGGCGCAGCCCGCCCAAGAACAATCGGTTAGCAAAAAGGTGATTTTAAAAATAAAGCTTTGACAGATAATTTAATTAAACAGCTTAGGCAATTTTTTTTGATTATTATATCGGTGTCAGTGGCTTTCTTTCAGAAAATCATTATCGACGACTTGTACTTTCCATATCTTACGACAACATGTCAAAAGTTGACGATTCATGAGGGCGGCGGGCTTGGTGTGTAGAGTCCATAATAAAAAGTAATTTTGCTGTTTGTCAATCCAATTTTCCATTTCGTTTGGAGAAAAACTAAAAATCTTCAAGCAAATATAAAGTTTAAAAGTCAAAGAGTCGAAAGTCATTTACTTTCTGCAAATAAGCTTTTGAAAGCGCTTTTACAAATTAAAAACTTTCAAATTCCAGTTTAGTTGACTAATTAATGCCATGAACTTGTCTGGAGAAAATAGTTTTAATTAATTTCACGTAATCAAGGGCTCGGGTTCATGTCTTGGCTCGTAAGGCTATAGTATTATGACACTACTACAGTAAATGAATTTTTACGGGTTTGTTTCTTTTTTTATGGAAATCATTGTTTGATTCATAATCATCAGGACATTTAGTCTTCACTGCAGGAACACGATCCTTTAATTTACCAGAGGCAAATGGAGGATTCGCTCCCGTGAGTTTTGGAATAAAACCGCAATTCCACAACCGCCGCGGCCTCGGTTGAATATCGCGCCGTGAGTTCTTAGCCGTACCCGCGCACTTCCCGCGTTTGTCCTGTCCGTACCGGTGTCGATGGTGACGTCACGGCAGCCAGGTGTGCAGTATCTCGACCGGCTTGTACGCTCCCCACGCTTGAAACGAATTACTTGAATAGAGCAATCGTTTTACTTAGATTTTGTTTCTCCGAGATGTTATTTTTGTAAGAACCATGTCAACCATAAAACAGATGCCAACTGCCTGAAATTTAATACAGTAGCAATCCTGAAATACACTTCTTACAACAACAGGTCCGCGATTTTACTTATACAAGACTATCCGCGGTTTTCAGGTTTCAGTGCTCACTCGAGGGAGGAGCGTTGCATTTCGTGCTGTTATTTGAACAACGGAGGCTACTAAATTTACGGAATAAAGAATTAAAGTAACTTTCGAATTATTTGTTTGGTAAGTAATGTATTGAAAAGAGCTCATATTTATTGTGTTGTAACTGGTAGGGCATTTTATGTTAGTGCAATAGGTGAAAAGTGACCACTCTTATTTTTTTACTCAAAATGCACAGAAAGCGTTTGTAGAATGTAAATAAGGGATGACGAAAAAAATTATTTGATTTGATTTGAAAATGTCATTAATTAAAAAAAGCGATATTAACAAATATTTTTTTTCAGTTGTCTTGAAAGACGTTCTGTTTTGAGAAAAGTTAATATCGAAATCTATCCTAAGTATATCAAGAAACAGTAACATTAGGTATCTTTAAAACCATCTAATTTAAAGTAATCTAACAATAAAAAGTTTTCATTAAACGGAAAACCATGAGACACGATTAAATTAAAAATCATCCAGTCCCTGAAATTCCGAGTCCAAGCTCGAACATACAACGGACGTGTTGTGGTGCGAAACGCGTGTGTGAAACGTGTACGAGTATCTGAAACTCGAATAGAGCCCGCTTGTTCCATGGCCTCGGCTTTTGCTTGGAAAAATACGTTCTTTACCTTCTTGAATTTTAGTGCTCAACCATTGTTAATATTTGTAGACTGTTCAGCCTGTATTTTGCTAGGATTATGCAACATGAATTTGGTTGTATTTTGTACAGGGTGGCCCAGAAAGAAATTCACTTTTGAAAATTCAAGGAAAAAAATTCTGTGTAATTTTATAGAACTTTATTCATTACAATTCAAAGAAAATTAAATGAAGTTTATTTTTAAATTTAACTTTATTAAATTACATCGTTCAGGAGATTTCCTTGACGCTTACAACATTCGATCAACATACATCAAAATCTTGAAATGCGTTCGTTAGAATTACCTCGAAACCTATTTTCCATTTTTTGCCGAATGTTCAGCTTCCGTTGCTGCATGGTTGTTGGATTATAAAAGTATACTCTATTCTTAAGGTAACACCACAAAAAGGAGTTTTCTGGAGTGAGATCAGGGCTTCCTGGTGGCCAGGAGATGTCACCCCTGCCTAAAATTTTTTTTTGTGGGAACATGTCTCTTGCCATCTAAATGCTCTCATTTGAAGTGTGACACGTAGCCCAATCTTGATGAAACCAAGTGATCCTGTCATAGCCTTGCGAATCTTGCCACTTTGAAATCAAAAAGCTTTTCAGCATGCCAGTATGGCGCTCTCAAAAATTAATCATCCTTTCGATGCAACAAACCAATTAAGCAGGGGTGAAATCTCGTTGCCACTAAGAAGCCCTAATCTCATTCCAGCAGACTTCTTTTTGTGAGGTTACATTATGAGCAGAGTATACTCTAAAAATCCAAAAACTCTGCAGCATTCATCCATCCTTAATCCATTTCAAGGTAACTCTTACGAAAGTTTTCCATTATGTATGTTGACAGAATATTGTAAACGTCAAGGGAATCACATGTACAATGAAATTTAAAAAAGAAAGTAAATTTAAAAATAAATTGCATGAAATTTCCTTTAAATTACAATGGTTAAAGTTTTACAAAAATTTACAGTTTTCGTTTCCTTACATTTTCAAAAGTGAACTTTCTTCTGGGCCACCCTGTATTAAACTTACGTGTATGTTTTAGTGTCAGATATTTTAGAAGTTTTCTTTACATTTCTTGGGTATTTTATTTTTAGCGGGCAGAAGGCAAATAGCTACTGAAAATACCTTACCTTTAACATTTTGGTCTGAAATATTTGTTAAAAAGGACCTAAAAAAATAAAGCACAGTTCTTTATTTTTTTAGGTCCTTTTTAACATCCTTATGAATTATTTGTATTCTATACTGTAGTCATATTAAATAGGGATAATAAAGTATACCTAAAATTCAGTGGCAATTGCACATAAACACTGTGACAGGCTAAACTAGTACGTTGTCGTTAAAAACCATCATAATTAGTACATTAATAATTGAATTAATACTTTATCTAAGCTAAACGGTACTTAACCCTTCAAAAGTGCAAAATCTCCCCACAAAAGAGCAGCAATTGATTTCAAATAAAAAATAAATGAAAGCGAAACTACAGCGCGGAATCGGGCCCTGCAATTTGTACTCATTTTATTTCGAGCTGGATTTTTGCGAAATCCCTTTTTTCATATTGAATTGGTGCGACGCAAACTGGGTCAGAGTTTCTAAGGGTTAAGTTACTCTGTTTATGGAACGAGAAAATTAGAATATTAAACCAGTTTGAAAAGCTATTGTTTTGGGCAAACGTTCAGTGAAATGTACATAAAATAGCCAGCGTATTTACAGCGTACATTGTCCTTGTAAGTATCACTTATTGCCAGTAGGTACATAGGATACCCAGTATTTAGCTTGATGGACGTCGACTGTATAATGACAGCTATTATTACATAATAAATACTAGTGCTTACTTATTTTTTATGTAAGCAGCCTTCTTAGAACTCAAATCAACACATTATTTTATCTAGACTGAATCGCAATCAATGTATTATTTATTAAACAAGGCTTCATTTAAAAAGTACCTTTAAACTCGTAATTAAAAGGAAATTATCGGAACAACTTTACACTAGATACTTTTGTACTTAAGGTGCCCTTAAATACCGTCATCTGTAAATATGCCAGATCATTTTATCTATACCTTAAATACACGTCCAATACTCGTACACGGCTAAATCCGTCATAAAAATCATCGTAATATCTCTGCGATCCATCAATATCGAAACCGACCAATCACAGCTTGTAATTCAAAAATAGAACAAAACCCACCCGCCGTTATTCCACAGAATAATAATAAGTACTACGTACAGAAGTTTTACTTCGCGAAGGTATTTAAAAAAATGTATGCTCAATGTCATTAACAATATGGTGTAATTTAGCTTGTCTCAAGAGTCAAGCAAGTTTGTCAGAAGTTTTGTTGACAAACGTCAATGATCGGTACTGCGCCGAAGCTATAGGGCTGACTTTGGTAAAATGATGTGACGTGAGGTGCCAATCTGCAGAAAATGGCGGAGGAAATACATTATTTAGCATGAATTATCATGAATAATATTAACTACTTATTTACCTCTCAGTGTCTTCAGGCAACTTAAAAAAGTACATTCTGTGTTTTTATTATTATTTAGGCAGTTAAATACTGCACAGTATTTAGTACACCATTTTCTTTATTTTTTTCCATCATACACAAGAATACGCGTGCGTGAGTCAATGTTCGCTCGTATGTGAGGCCTTGTCGAATAGTACTCTTGTAGGGGGCAATCGTGCGTGTTTTGTTTTCGATGTAAACTCGCGGAGATGAACAGGCCTGGTTATTCATTTAAAAGAGGCAAGGTGATAGAAGATCCGCGCCGATCCCCCTCTTTAACGCCTCCACTCAATGCCACGACCCGATTCCACGACTCGATTGATATAATCGAGACGTCAGATTATTTATAGAATCGATGTCGACAGATTTTTGAAATATCGATTCTTTCGGTAACGGTTGTAACCGACTCCACGATTCGATTGAATGTAGAGTCGACACCAATAATGTTTGAAAATTCGTAACTTGCCTACTCTAAATCAGTACTATGTTAGTAATTTTATTTTTAGTAGCCAATGTTAAAAAGGTAGGGTTGAGGTAGCTAAAACTTCACTCGTTGATAAGAAAACTGTCACAAAGTAAAATTGACTTTTTTCCAGAAAGAGCGTTAGTCATAAGGGTTTTTGATTAGCTTTTTTTTTAATATACGCCGAAGGTTTGTACGCTAGAACTTTTTAGCGAATCTATGCATGTAGGTTTGCGCTTAAAAAAGCGCCGAAAATCGTAATCTGAAAAGCGCCTTACGAGTAGGTGACTGACCTTAGACCATTTTTTGAAGGCAATTTTGAATTATAAATGACCAAAAAATTCGGGCATTTTATTTTCCCGCTCATGTGGAGGATCTGACAAGTCATTAGTCATTTTGTATTGCGCGATGTATTTTCACATCTTACGACGCGAGAGCGAGTTACGTTTTGTATTCGTCTATTTATAGTACCTATATTAATAATGTTTAATAGCTTTTCGCTCAATAAATTCTGTACCAAAAGCTTATTTTTAATAACGATTTGGTGGATTCTTGACATAACAATTATAGTTTCTATATTACAATTACCTACGTACCTAATACTGAATCAAATATTGAAATCTTAGTTTTTGTTTATGGTTTCACCTGTGTGATAAGTTAGTTTGCCACGAAAACCCATTATCACGCAGTCAAAAAATTAAACACAACTTGTTGTATTTTGTATGGAGTTTGACAGATTTTTGACGTTTGTCAAAGTTAAAGTAAGATGGTGCAACCCAGCCTTAAAGCTTTTAACTTGTGTTTGCGGCAAGAAGCTTATTTTCGCATTCTTCACTCAGGTACTCATCCATCTCTAAACAGACACACAATATTTTACAGTTTTTGTGGCAACAATATGGTTAATATTGCTTGGCTCTACGTATTTTTTGTGCGTCACGACTTCAGCGTGTGATATCCCAATCTTAATTACCTCCTCTTACATAAGTGTTTTCGAATCTATAACATCAGTTAAGAGGCATAGATCGCTAACTGCACCACAATCGCGTCGTATCGACGCAAACAGTCGCGGTGACCTAGAAACCCGTGGGCGATGCGTTTTTTGCATTCCGCGACTTAATTACCTACTCTTACATAAGTGTTTTTACATTTATAATACCAGTTAAGAGGCATAGATCGCTAACTGCACCACAATCGCGTCGTATCGACGCAAAGAGTCGCGGTGACCTAGAAACCCGTGGGCGATGCGTTTTTTGCATTCCACGAGACTGCCTCCCTTTTATTGCACTCATTAGGGCAGCTTTATATTCATCGTCTGTTTTACTTTTAATATGCGCCGCATACATTTTTCTACCATTGAAATCTGGATTTGATTAAAATTCTTCTCTGTAACTTTTATTGTTGTGGGCTTGAATGACGCGTTATGTGAACATCAAATAAACCGCACATTCCGCGACGCGAACTTTAAAAATTTTCTTCTGGCACAATCATGGTGCCCCAACAATATTGGTGTTATTTGAAAGCCCAATAAATATCCTTAAAGAAAAATACATTCAATTTCTTAATATATTATTAACATATACCATAAATGTGACTTGAAAAAAGACCTCACTTTGGGCTCACCTCTGGGATTAATTAGACCAATTTTTATGGTTATACAACCAAATAATGATCTCACGTGTCCTCTTTAACCGATGGATAGCGATTAATCCCAACTTAACAGTTTTATAGCCATAAAAGTTGGCTCAAACGTAACTACCTATTTTTTGAAGAAGTGACTCTGGATCCTTCTAAAGACACATTTTTGGGGTAAAAACCTTTCCTATAATGAAATCAAGTTTAGAACTAGGCTTTTAAGTAGTGCCAATATTGGTGGGAAGTGGGGATGCATACGTTTAAAAGTGCTTGTCGCGGGAGGTGCGATTTATTTGACGACGAATGTATGTGGACAATAATATGTCTTCACTAGTGACTGCGTAAAAATGACGGATTGTAGAGCGACCCTAGCGGATACTTTCAAGAACTCTTCATAGATTTTTTTGACGCGCTCGCTAGTGACGACTTTTGATGTAAAGTCACACTTAGCCCTCTGTCCTGTCTTAACTTAATGGGGGCTATCGTTTTAGTGTTCACCAGTTGGCGCCACTGTAGAGTAAGGTCCTGTCACTTGCTAGTAGCGAAGACAGTGGCGCCAACTGGTGAGCGCGAAAGTGGTAGGAGGACTATCGCATTTGCACTCATCAAGATGGCGCCACTGTAGAGTAAGGTCCTGTCAATCGCCAGGGGTGCCAACTGTTGAGTATAAAAACGATAGCCCTCATTGCTATAATTTTGATAATTCACACAGCCAACTTAGAGATATCGAACCTACCTATATGTATTACGAAGCTAATTGATACTGTATGTACATTTTGAAGCGTGCTCTATATGTTTGTCTTGTATATTTGATGCGCGATAGTTGGAATTTTAGTTTGTATGTGATATTATGTTGACGTGTTTGTGAAGATAATTAGGGTAGCCATTTTGATTTACTGGAAAAGGCAGTTCTGTTACAAGATTTCAGCAAAAGTATTTAGAACTACAGATAGAGTACATATGTAAGAAACAAATTACAAATTCTATAGAATTTTTTAAATAAAGTTACTAATGATCTTCACTTCGTACTAAGCTAAATACATAAGTTAAGAGTGGGCTCACCATAACAGTTGAGCAGCGGCGAGGAGGTTCGAACCCACATTCCTTGTATGTCGAGTCGGCCAGTCCGACCCCTTCACAGTTCGGCTATCATGGTTTTAGTCAGATAGATATTGTCTTTGAAAAATATGTTGACGACTGTTAATACTAGTAATTACACAACTTGCGTGTTTAAAACCAATGAATAAACATGTTTTCAGCACATCATTCATTAATAATTTCTACTAATTGTTAGGGTTTACAGCTCTGATGTTATGTTATGACCTCATAGTATCCTTTACAGGTAGTTATCATGACTCGTAACTTGTTTGCTAAAGCCTATGTAATGACATAGGCTATAGAAAACAAGTTATTACAATGACCTAGCAATTTTTCTATAGCCTACATCATTATGTAAAAACTAGCTTTTGCCCGCGGCTTCACCTGCGTGTAATTTAGTGTCACAGATCGGCATAAATCTGGGTTACAAACAATAATACTGTAAAGTTTCAACGAAATCCGTTTGGTAGTTTTTGCGTGAAAGAGTAACAGACATCCAGACATCCAAACTATCGCATTTATAATATTAAGTAGGATTATAAGGAGCAAAACTGGCATCATCTTCCTTTAGGGGTCTTCATCTGAATACGAAATCTAAAATGGGGTACTTTTACTCAGTAAATACAATATTCACTTGCGTTTGTAACATATTTTCTTGCGCTGGCCCAATTATTGTCTCGAAGCAGTGGTAAAGTTAAAGTACGTGTAAAAGCGCTTTGAAAGCTTATTTGCAGAAAATAAACAGTATATCAGTTTTTAAGACATCTGGGGTATAAGAGAGCAGGAAGACATAAGCAAATCATGCTGGCAAAGCCAATATAAAACTGTTTTTTTTTTTAATTCAATTTCTTTATTCAGTACATAGGTACACGTCTCAAATATAGCTTGCCCTACCACCACTTCGGGACAACATATGGGCTGGTACTGAGGAGAGCTGGCGGAATAAACTCAGTCTCAGTTTTTATTTACCACATTGTGTATTCCACCTAAAAATAGCAGTAATCAAACCCCTATAAATAGCAGTATTTTTATTATTTTTGTCTGGCGCTTATAGCAACTCATTAATTCTGACACCTGGTGGTTACTATAGCCCACACACTATAAATAAGAACATCGTCTTACAGCTGAGTGCAAAGACATTAATTTGTGTGACGCCCACTTCTTTTGCTAGACTGCCAAATTAGAGGGCATTTTAATTCTAATTACTTTCGTATGCAAATTATCAAGTCTCCAGCCTACATACCCTTTTTATTAAAGTGAATGTCACGAATATTTAAAGACAGTATGATTTTTAGAAGGTACATACCTACTGAATTATAAATAAGATGGGCTACATCTTGGGTGTAGTAAGGTGCAAAATTAATTTCGCAATTCTGACTAAATTGAAAGACAAAATAATGAGCTGATAATAATATAATAATGATAACATTTACACTGCTATATGGTATGGAGATGGAGAGACATGAAAATTGTGCGTATTCACCCACTTCTCACTTCTGTTATAAATGCCCATTACTCTAACGTTTGCTTTTGATCCCTCAGCGCTGGCGTTATACTCGTATGTAGACCGTGAACCATCATGTCTTTGTCTTAAATTGTGACGTTGACAGCCTTTTGTACAAGATGTATTTACTTGTACATAATATAACAATGTATGTAGGATTGTAGGTATATCTATAAAAGCGAAAGGTCACTGACTCACTTACTCATCACGAAATCTCAGAAACTACAAGTGCTAGGAGTCTCAAATTTTGCATAGGGGTTCCTTTTAGAACGTGGATGCTCGCTCACTAAGACGGGAATTTGCAAAATTCAACCCCTCAAGGGGTAAATGGGATCCACGCGTACGAAGCCGCGGGCGACCGCTAGTACTATTATAACAGACAAATAGTACCTAAGTACTTTCCTCCCATCTAGCGAAAAGGCAAAATCACGCTAACATTTTGCTATTTTTCCCCCCACAAAATTGCAGTGCTGAATTCAAAACAGCTCAGCAAAAAAGGCTGAATACTAAAACATCCCCGAGAAAAACTGGCAGGCCAATTGCATTAACTCCCTTGTCTTACTACAAAGTGAAGTTTAAATAAACACGAAAATGCTACTTGAACGGTACTTACAGTGGGAATCCTTTGCAAACGGTGGAAATGTATTTTCTTACGGGCTATATTGCGGCTTGAACCGACTCCGTATAATGAGGCAAACGCAGCGTGGTGCCACAGCCGAGAGACAACAGCCAGGTTAGACAAGCGTGCCATAAAGCTAGGATTTCAAAGACAAACTAGAACTAATTAGCTTGTCAAAACGGAATGGTTTGAAAGCTTTTCGACCTAATTTAGACTATTCATTTCACATTCTAATTTTAATTGTTTCACGCTGTCCTACTAAGCTTTACTTCGGTGGGACTAAGTTTGTTCGTTTTAGCCAAATGACTCTCACTAATGGGCAAAGACCAAGGTCTTGCGCTGCCCACATATAGGTCCTCGTTGTGACTAAGTACCATAAGATATGTAACTACAAAAAAAAACAAAGTTTATCGTAAATTGGCAAAAAGGGCTATTTCAGGGCACGTGTTCACGCTTTAAATATTGCTTGCCAAACCACAGCAATTAATAGCTGAACTTTGGCTGCCAATATTTTCTGGGGTCTATGCATGTATGTTTAATCACGACACATAAACTCATCATCTTCTATAGAGTAATTTCCTTTGAATTGGAATCCTTAGAATTTTCGGATTCATTAAATTCTAATACAAGTCATTTTCAATTTGCCTCCCAAAATTATCTGAACTTAGGATCTTAATCAGTGAAGTCCAAACCGCGACAGCTTCTCCAAACTCTACTTTTGTGAAGTTTCCCGTGAATATTGGTAGATAATTTGATTTATCTGTATCAAAGTTCTGTAACTTTACGAGAAAAAAAGATAGATCTAGGTCCTGGATCATTGAGCCGAAATCTACCTTTAAAACCACGAGAACGTTTGTTACTTGCATTATACAGTTTGTTAACTAAAAGAATTGATTCTACTCGTATGCTCAAATTCAACAATTGCTCAAGACAAGGCAGTTCAAATCTTAAAAAAATACTTTCCCATACAAATACAAATCACTAATCAGCTATTTAGTATGGGGTATCAATTTTTTTGAGAATTTCGATATTGTTTCTGTAGGAAAGTTGTTTGAGCAGTAGAATCAATCCTTTTTGTTTGACCCATATACTTAAAAAGACACCATGTATAAAGGGTGGAAACGATAAGTGATCTGACTCGATTATTTCTAAACTATACAAGATATCGAAAAATTGGTTACTGATCCTGAAAGCGCTTTACGAGCTCTATCAAATGGTACCAATAATAGACTGGATATTACAGAATAAACTGGATCTATCCGAAAATTCAATATTTCCAGCTTGGCGAACTCGTGGAGCACTTTCAGGATCAGTAACCAGTTTTTCGATATCTCGTATAGTTTAGAAATAATCGAGTGAGATCACTTATCGTTTCCACCCTGTAGATATTGTCTCGTATAGTGTATTATATGACGCTTCCATTCACCTTTCATCCACCATTCCATTCCTATTGAGCTGACTGCTCAACGTCAGCTGTGTCAACGCCGTGCGATTGACACATCCTCGATATTCTATGTCAGTGGTTCCCAAACTTATTTAGTCTACTGCCCACTTTGAGAATAAATTCTTTTTTAGCGCCCCCCATTTTTGTAGTCAAGAGTCGAGCTCAGTCGATGTCTAAGAGTCCTCCTAGTAGATGACGCCTCCCAAGCCTCTACACAACGTCCCGATTTTTTTTCTGGGTCTCTTACCGCCCCCCTTTAAGCCTGCAGCGCCCACAAGGGGGCGTTATCGCCCACTTTGGGAAAGACTGTTCTATGTGATAATATCTTTCTATTCGTTGTAAGGGGCTGTCGCATTCATCTACTTAAGTTGACATCTTTTAGATTTCTGTTGTAAGTTGGAATATGCGAGTAGATTTACAATAGGTACTGTAAAGATTTTCCGCTTTATATTTTTATTGGAGGCACGAGTAGGTACGTTTGTTGATGCTATAATAGGCAGGTTTCCTAAAAAAATTAATATAAAAATATATTGGACACGTATATTTTTAATTGTCAATCAAACAAATAATCACAAAGTTATGGTGTGTTGAAGTTCCGCGCGACGTCACAAAGTGCTGCACTTTTACGCACTTAACAAGTTTTTGATAAGCTAACTGACGGACTTATTAAAATTCTTGCTTTCTTACCTAGGAAACATCCCTATTCAGCATGCTGATAGAACTTTATTTCGGAATACCATAGTTACAACTCATTATTTAGTGATGGAGAACGGTTTTTAACTTTTTACCTTCCACAAAGTAGACATGATATATGAATATTAGTAAATAGATCTTTGTTACATAATTTAACTCACCATACTACCCAGATGCATAAAAATATAGTTCTTTACCTGAAATCAAAAGAATAAACATTTTATTACATTAATTGAAATAAAAGTTAGAAAAAATCTTTAACAGAATGGTAATGAATACACGTCTAGATACCTTTATTGCTTTTGCATTATTGAAACGTCTCGTCTGATTTTAATTAAATAAGCAATTTTGAACACAGCTTATGTCTAAATACCAGAGATTTCACTATTAGGTTTCGCTTATTAAAAATAAATTATTTGTAAATTCGTTGTTCTTTTGAAATTAATTTAATTGAATTTTCCATAAATCTAGAGATGAATTTAGATTAAAGCTAAAGCAAGCCCTTTAAAATGTAATATAAAATTAATATAAATGCCTCAGACGATTGCCGTTGAGAAATGCATAATGGCGTCGGCTTAATCTCTATTAATCTTGGAGACCAACCGCGGGACAAGATGGAATGATATTGTGCAGATTTCATATTTCTTCGCTTTACACAGCGTTTTATTTAGCTAATACAAAATGTAATATTAATTTAGATAACTAGAAAGATGGCGTTTGGTCAAACAGTCATCAAAATCAAAATCAATCAAAATCACTAATATTTATTCAGTTTAGACCACAAGTGGGACCTATGAACGTCAAAATATACTAAATAATAAAAAAGAAAAGGTAGCCCTTAAGGGGCACTTTACATGTCTCCTTATCTTTTGGGCCCTACCAGCGCTTCGAGACAAACATACGGCAAGTGTTGAGAAGAAACGCCGGAACAAACATCATCTGCGTGTTGTCAAATAACGGAATGCGACGCTGAAATATCCAATTGTCTCTATCCATAGGCCAGTAAGTGACAATGGGCAGGGCACATAATACGCAGAACTAACGGCCGAAGAGGCAGCAAGGTAGGCCGTCCACCCACACGGTGGACCGACGACCTCATAAAGGTGGCAGGAAGGCGCTGGATGCAGCACGCCATTATGGAAATCATTGAGGGAGGCCTATGTTCAGCAGAGGACGTCCTATGGCAGAGATGATGATGATGAAAGGTCAGTATCCAATGTTTACCGCTCTATAACTATTTTCCGATCACTGATCTGATCACTGCGCCCTACTTTAAGAGCCTTTGGTTAAGAGCAACAACAATGCGCCACTGGTTATTTTCTTTCTCGGGTGCAGAACACTTCAAGCGCGGTTAACGGCCGGCTTATCGCTCGTTAACCGCGCGTTATGTAGGCCGCCCGTAAACAGACAGTGCTTGCGAACATTGATTGAATATGAACGTAAGTGCGCGTTGAGGGTTAACAGCTTTGGGAGTGACAAGATGGGCGTGGGCAGGTTAATGTGTCAATTTTTCAGTTCAAGATAGTGAACTGAGATGTAAGGCTGAGTTGCACCACCTTATTTTAAGCGCAATTTTAACAACAACCTGTGTTTTTTGTATGAAGTTTGACAGATTTCTAATGTTGGTAAAGATAAAGTAAGATGGTGCAACTCAGCCTACACATCCACCTCGTTGTTGTATTTTAACAAAAATATTCACTTGAAATAAATTAGTATCTTGTGACTTTTAAAATTTTACGAATGCTGAAATGTTGTTTATGTTTAAAAAGTCTTTCGTTCTGATTCTGATTCTAGACCCTGAAGCTTTTCAGGTTTCAAAAGGCACATTGTTGTTGTCCTTGGCCAAAGGCACTTACCCTTATGTAGGCCACCGCTGAGTGCCATACCGTTATTAGATCAGAGTTCGGAAAACAGTTAACCATTTTCACACGATACTAAAAGCAGAGGCAGCTTCTAAAAATAACCGATTTCACTCTAAAATTGTTATTAACTAAAAAGAACTAGATCATATCCTAGTATTATCTTAGTTACATAACCAAAAGTAAATTGTATTATTCGTTTATCAAAGCGCGTTTGAACTCTATACATTTTTGTTTATTAGACTTACAGCTATTTGTCTCGTGGCCTACCTGTTGTTGTGTTATAGACTTTGAAAATGGTTGATTTGGCACAGAATCGAGATAACTGTCTGTATTTTTCTCACACTTATGAGGTTTGTAAGCATCCTATTTAATGTAAAATATCCGCAATTTAGCGAAAATCTTTCACAAAAATCCTCCAAATAAAATGTGAGCATTTCTACCACAACATTATAAACAGCCACTTATTCCATTTCACGTTTGAACCTTACAATGGGGCTCAGGAAATTGAAACTGGATTTATGCCTAGCCTGAGTCAAACATCCGCGCCAATATTGTCTGGGCCTTGCCAATATTGTCTGGGCTTCGCCAATATTGTCTGGGCCTTGGCATTTGCGTGACGTGTATTTATCGCCAGTGGCTGGCCACTCTGGACAATGACATCGTCTTTGACAGAGGAGTGAGGACGATCGCGCGGTCGAAATCTTAGGCCGAGTTGCACCATTTTATTTTACTTTGACAAACGTCAAAATCTGTTAATCTCCATACAAAAAGCATCGGTTATTGTTAATGTTACGGTTAAAATAAAGTGGTGCAACTTAGCCTTAGAAGTTAATGTGATGGTGACAGTGAGGTCGATAAACTAAAATAGGGATTTAGTTACTACTAGACATACCTACTTTAGTTATGTGCTTAAACGGTGTTTCTTTATAGAGTTTTTAGAACCACGTTGAAATCCATAATTATGCAGCTTTTGTTTTTAAAAGTCTATTGATTTAAATCAAATAAAAATTATCTTTATCAAATTAATGAAAGTAAGCCAGTATTTCAAACATAATTTTTAAATCATCTAAATGAGTTACTTCAAAGTTACTTATGCACATAATAATGTTTTTTTGTCATTAATTTAAGACTCGTAAACTGTTAGCTTATTTTTTCGTTTTTTTTTTGTTGAATATTTTTTTCATTTAAGCAACAAAAGTATTTGCTAGTATCTACTTGCAATCTTTGTTTATTCTGTTTATTAATAATTTCGGGTATACACAACATTATCATTAAATATTTAACCCGAGCCCGCTAAAACTTCCAACGTCAAACCTGTTAACCATTCGAGCGGGAACCTATGAACTCGAGGCTTGCGTCGAAACATTAATCTTACTTAGAGACGCACTTTGAGGTACGTTGTCTGATAAATAGGGTAGGCTGAGCTCTTCGCTCGTATAAAATTTTATTTTCGGGAAGGAGCTTCTTAGGGGTCGTAAAATTAGTTTGAAATTTAGCTTACGCGCACGGTTTTGTAAGGAGTAAGCATCGTATATTGAATTTGCTTACTGAAGGTACAGCTTTTGCCGGGGATAGTAATATGTGGGTTTGGTTAGTCGTAGACAAACATTTCGCATGTCTATTAGAAAGGTACATAATAGGAACTAAATTATTACTTTGATTCGTCACTTTGTTCAGACTAAATTCTTTACTTTGATCGAAACTGGAAGACATCGACGCTAAAAGATATCAGTAGAATAGAACCGACTTAATTTTTTTATGGGACTTATTTGATAAAGTTTTTAAACTTTTCAATTATTTTTTTCAAATTCGAACAATCGGTGAACATGCATAGAAAAAGATAGCGACGAATTGAGAAACTCTTCCTTTTTTAAAAGTCGGTTAAAACAGTAGTTTTAATAAATAATTTGTGTCAATGTTTCCGAAGTAAGATTTATGAAGAATGAATAAATTATTTGATTTGATTTGATTTATAAGTAGAGCATTGATTGCTGCCAACTAACCGGGTGTTAACTAGATCTGCCTCCACGCCCTAATCGCGAGCCGCTAACCGCGTGACCTAACTAGCGGTTAGTTGATTGCCGGACAACCGTCAGGCGTTTCTAATTGAACATATTGCCAAGTAGGTATATACCATAGGGATATAGAGAGATGCCAACTAATGCGCTGAGTTCGAAACTCAGTGTCGCATAAGAAATTCACGCACACAAAGTAATCAAAATATGCGCTCATTGTCCACTGCGGTATCAGTACTCAACGTTTGAATAATATTTAGTAGGTAGGTACTACGCAAGCAATGTAAACTGTTTACATTATGACGTCGCTGCTGTCATCTTTGCATACGCGAGAAATGTGTTCCGTTTTTGGGCATATTGCTGCGACACCGGCCACGCCCCCTTGTCACATCTCCCTAGTTTCTGTGATCTGTGGTAGGTATATACCTATGTGCGATGGGATTAATGTCCCCGTAATTTATCAGTAGCTGACCCGGCGAACTTCATATCACCCAAGTCAATAAGTGTGACATGAGGTGTCAATTGAGGTAAATGGCGGAGTAAATACCCAATTTATTTTTAACCGACTTCAAAAAAAGGAGAAGGTTCTCAATTCGAGTGTATGACTAACTTTAAAAAAATATTCTTGATTTAGCTGAAGTGGTTATAGGCTAGTGGCTAGGCCAGGCCATCTGCTTTTTAGGGGTTCACAAGTGCTTGAGTAGAAGCCGGCAAACGCCAAGATGAGTTACCATGGGGATCTGTGGTATGAAACACAGCTTTGTAGCGATATCGTTGATGGTTATGGTTTGGGTAGAAAGGAATTGAAATAGAGGCCGCGTACAGGCAAGCGCAGCGTGGGATGTCCACCAAAGTACAAAGTTGACAGATGACAGAGAATTTGCGGGAAGGAGCTGGATGCAGGTCGCTGCCAACTGGCCAATCTGGAAATCATTGGGGGAGGCCTATGTTCAGAGCAGTGGACGTCTGTGGCTGGAATGATGACGATGATGTCTTCAACTTTTTCAAATTATTAATTGCAGTTAGATTAATTACATATCTGTGATAGCATCGTTCATTATGGAAAGCCTTGGGGGAGGTCTTTATCCAGCAGTGGACGTCATTTGGCTGAAGCGAACGAACGGATGAATAACATCGGTGTGAATTTAGTTGGCAGTTAGTTTAATCTGTATTAAAGTTTAGATATTCAACTGGCACGGCGATATGTGCCCAAACCGCTAATTAGGTGCCAAATGGTCTGCGGTCGACGTTGAAATTAGTCTAGCAATCATTACCGATACATCTATAAGTGGATTAACTAGTATATCTATATTTTTACTATTTATTTCAACTAAATCATCGTCAGTAACACGAATCCCACTTTAATCCCTAGCTAGACTTAGGCTGGGTTGCACCATCTTACTTCTTTAACGTCAAAAATCTGTCAAACTCCATACAAAAGCGCCGGTTATCGTTATAATTACGGTCAAAGTTAAGTGGTGCAACTTAGCCTTAAAAGTCTACTAGGCAGTAACTTATTGTTATTATTGATGATAAAATGAAACTGTCGAAAAATAATGAATCGTTTTTCTTTCCCTCTAATGAAGGGTTTCATTTTGTGTAAAAAGAATATAAGATGTATAAAAAATAGAACAAGTATTATGCTTTATTATTAGGCACTCCGTTTCAGGATTCTTCTTAAATAAATAAGCATATATTTATGAACAAAGGCCCATTATAGCACGAACCGATAATGAAGACAAAATAGGAGGAGCCCCTTACGAGCACTCCTTAGATAAAATTTAAATCAAATCAAATGACGCTACAGTGCGTCGCGTGACAGTGCATTTTATCAGGGATAAGCAAATGCAATCAATCGTGCACCCAATTGCCTAATCTAGAGCCGTCAAAGCAGCTGCAACGGCGGCAGCATAGAAAAAAAGTACATTTTAAGAATAATTTGCATTAATTATACCTGTTACATCAGCTTCATCATCAGAAGAAGACAACAAAAGCAGTCTTGAAGGCAATTAAAATCCAATCAAAGTATGCTACAGAGCGTCTACGGAGCGTGACATTGCATTTTATCGGGGATAAGCAAATGCAATCAATCGTGCACCCAATTGCCTAATCTGGAGCCGTCAAAGCGGTGGCTGAACAAGCCACTAATGAGAAGCGGGTGACGAACGCTGTCATTTAATTTTGTCTGCGTGCTAATCAGCAATCGGAATTATTTAGCGGCGCTATTATTATTGAGTCTATCCATGCTGAAAACATACAACATTTTGGGATAATATCTACATGATATTATTGATTCTTGTGAGAAATAATAAAGATCTTAAACCACATGATGCTTAGGCGAGAGTACGGTAATAGATCGAAGAATGCAAAGCATGTGGATCATAAACAATTGTTCTTACTATTATTACATTAACAGCTTACGTTATTAGGTCAAGTTGTTATTATTCTATGCTTTCACGCTTTAACGTTGAAGCGATATTAATGATGATTATTGTTCTATAACTTAAAAAAAGTTACGAGTACCAAACTGCAGTGCTTTTACCGGTTATTTTACAGGAGGTCTGCTTAATTTGAGCCTTAATAAATGGTGTTAGAGTTCCAAAGTTCCAAACACATGGTAAATAAAAAAAACGCATAAAACGAAAAACTACATTAACAACAAAATGAACAATAAATCTGGCTAATTTAGTGGCACCGTAAATATTGTTGAAAAAAAAAAAAATGCGTGCACCACACAGCAGAATTTATGCCTAAAGTTTGTTAGGCTTAATTAAATTTTGTTCAGGATTACGAGAGTTTCAGCTTTCGTGAGTTTCAGCGATAGTTCGAGCAGTTTATCTTACGGCCGATCGCTGAAAGTTTTTACAGCAATTGTGCCTTTTAGGCATCCGGTGTAACTCTGAACTCTATTTTGGTTCGTCGAGGGCTGGGCGAAATTAAAGAGCTGATAGTCACAGTTGGACGGATTCCTTGAAATATTTCAGTAACTTGTACTGCCAAGCGTGGAAATTATGGCATAATTCTCCACTAAATTGGAGGAGGCTCATACTTCAGCAGTGGACTGTAAAGGGCTGTTTATGATGATGATACTTTAATGGTTCACAATATCGGTAAAGTTGATGAAGGACCACGTATGTTTAAAAGCCTCGTATTGGGTAGAAAAAAAAATATGTGACACGGTGTTGCTATAATAACGAGTCCAAAAAATAACATCTACATGTTGATTGTAATTAGGGACCCTATCTGTGAATCTGGCCAGGCGACAACTCTTGTCCGCTTATCTGCTTAAAAATTGGGTAAATTTCCCGACAAGCGAGAGTCGTGGGTTCGATTCCCACCTCAGGGAACTAATTTTTTTAGGAACTTTTTGCCAAAGACATTTTAATTGATTTCTTCAAATTTTATGATGTTCGTAGAAGCTTCTTAGTGGACTACGAAAGGATATTGTCATAAACACCATATCTATCATAATTTACCTCTATCGTTTTCAGCTCCACTTTGTTTAGTCTAAGGAAGAAGATATTTGGCACGCACCCAACAATTATGATGAGCTGATGGATTGATTTAAAGGAAAACGTAATAAGGTGAGCTTAATAATTGAATATTTGGCACGATTCCAATATACCGTGGATTGCAAATATTTTCCAATACGTAAGGCGTGGAATGTTGCCCCTTTGACTCTGAGGTTCAAAGTGTAGATTTTAATCCGGATAGCGTAGCTTTAGAATCTATAATATAAATATTATAAATGCGAAAGTAACTCTGTCTGTCTGTCTGTCTGTCTTGCTTTCACGCCTAAACTACTGAACCGATTTTGATGAAATTTGGCATAGAGATAGTTTGAGTCCCGAAAAAGGACATAGGATAGTTTTTGTCCCGGTTTTTGAAACAGAGACGCGCGCGATAAAGTTTTTCTGTGACAAACAAATGTGAAACTGTGAAATCAGTTGCTTTCAGTAAACTTGTATTTTTTAACCGACTCCAAAAGAGAAGGAGGTTCTATGTTCACCTGTGTGTATTTATTTAATGTTTAAAAAAGAGCTCGCATTCACTTTGGTTTGAATATGTGTTTGTATAAGTTGCATACGCATTACCAATGCTTCTTCATGTTCATGCTTTCAGTTTATGGGTTGAAGAAGCCCCTGTTATGGTGGCCGAAAGTCTTCAGTTCACTTCCAACATCTCGGTTTACAACTGCTCTGAAATAGTCTTATTCCCTTATTTGACGATTTTAAAATAAAATATTTTGTTTCATAAGAACAACACTGCAGTGAAAAAAGTAGGTTATTTCTACAACGCAAATATTATTGAATTCCAATCAAATTAAGAAATTGCCCATACGAAAACGAAAGTTCCAAATGAAAACGCTTTCACAAGTAACAGTTTCAAGTGAAAACTTCTAGAAACTTTAAACGATACACATTTCAGTGGGTAAATTGGTAAATCTATATCGATATGTTTGACTATAGCCGTCTCTTTCCTCCCTGAAGCAAGCGAGAGAGACGAAGCGAGTCGATATGTGAGAATTTGCGAAGTAACATCTCAGATTACGGATAATTTCAGTTCAGCGCGACCCAAGTTTAAGTGTTATCGGCAATAAAAGCTATCAATGCCTTGTTAGTTTCCAATGAAACGAAATAACGTTAGATACAATGGAAAATAACACGGTAAGTTTAATGAAGAATAGAAATATTAGATTTTAAACTTCGCACCCCCCCTGGAATAAGTATGCAAGTCCACTTGTGCGATATTTTTTTTATTGCACTAAAAAATCAAGAAGGAGGTAATACATATTGTCAATTTTTTTCATAATTTTTCTCTTAAAAATGAAGAAATTATGTACAAATATGTAAAATATTGCAACATTAAAATATCTATATTTCCATAGCAAAAACGAAGTAAATACATTTGCACTTAATTGTTTAATAAAGTTCCGTATGAATAATAGCATATTAATAGTTACGTACATCTTCCACGAAGACTTTAAAAATTATTTTCGCGTATCTATTGTTGCATACTTATTTTAGGATATTATTTGGTGGGTATCGTGGTGCAAGTTTAGTTGCTTAGTTTTTCCACGAAACTTTTGTGCACATTATGCTGGTAATTTTGTGCAAGTCTAGATGCTTAATTCTTCCACGAAACTTTTATTCGAATAATAATATATAACAATTGATACGTTATTTTCTACGTACATTATCTTTGTGCAAGTCTAGTTGCTAATATTTTGCGAAACTTTTGGCGATGTTGTATTTTATACCGATATTGATACATTTATTTAGATGTAATTAAGTCATTAACAAAGCACAAATTAACTTAGTTTCAGTCATTTAAGTATCCAATCCACTACTTTTTGCACTAAATACCCCTGTAAGACTGTGTGTTTATCAAAAATTCGTCCCAATGATTACTTACCACGTGGTAAAATTATCGGTCTTTATGAGTACAAGATCCATTTTAAATTCTGTCTCTCTCTTCAGTGAATCGTTATCGTAGTTATCGTGATAAATTTTCAACTTTCCAGAGCCGCATGAGTTCATTTATCAGCTTATGCGTGTATTGCCAGCGTGACAAGGTATGTATCTATACGTCTTTTGGAGCAGTAAGCAACAATCGGTGTGTCCCCAATTATAGAATGACACAAGTTTTTATATGTATTTTAAGGATTATTGTAATCAAAAGGACATACTCGTAATGGTCAGACGTTTAAAAATGCAACAACCTGATTCAAAACTGTTGCCATCTTTTCGTATGTACGATGAGGGAATACTGACTGTATTCTTTTCAGGTGGTACTTGATCGACCGGACGCCAACCTTCCGCAGACCTCCACAGATTGTAGGCTTGCCACTGGAATGTAGTGCCTATCCTAGTGTTGACGCTAATTTGTCCAGTGATTGCATTTATTTCCAGGCCTTATGAAACTCCTGGCTCAGACAATGTTCCTATCCTGGCTGTTCACAGGTCCGGCCACTCTTCAACAAAGCGTATAAAAGCACCTATAAGTTTTGGACCAAATAAAAACTGTTCTTTCTTTCTTTATAGGTTCAGCCAAACCAACGCAATCTCAAGCGATCAGCTGGCGTGCAGCGATGGCGACCAGACCTAAATGTGTGCCTAAATGCATTGTTCGCCATCGCTGCACGCCGGTTGATCGAGTGTGAACCTTATAGGATTTGGAAGTGATGTCACCAACGAGTTCAATGTGGGTAGCGTCATGCAGACAATAAATATCACTATATTATAGGCTTCTATAGTTTTGTTCCCTTGGACATCAAAATTTAAAAGGGTCCTTCAAAATCGTCTCCCTTGTTCATGAATTGTCTAGATTGAGATACTTGCTGTTCTGGTAAATCTACCATTATTAAAATTTGTACTTTGGCAGTAGCATTCAATTTAGCACAATTGAAACATCTGTGCACGTATTCGACTTTCTCCACGACGCGGTTTGCAACAATAGATTTCCACCTATTCGTCTCTCCAGACAGCTAGGCGATCACAATAGAAAAACCTGTTCACAGTGTTCGAACATCTGTGAGGTTGGTATTCTTCACATTACTTCTTCTCATTTGCTTCATCCAGTTTACTCAAAGCACCACATAGCTCAAGACGTGGTAAAAAAAAAAGTTTTTAGAGAGCACTTGAGTTTTTTAGCAATTAATTTCGTTTCAAATCCTTCATCTAGTTGATAGTGAACGGCTGTAGTTTATTGCACTCACAGAGGCATCGCTAAATTAATTATATTGTATTTTTACTCGGCCTGCATCCAACGCCTTTCCGCTACCTTTATCAGGTCGTCGGACCACCTTGTGGATGGATGTCCTAACGCTGCGTTTTACGGTACGTGGCCTCCGCTCCATAACCTTGCTGCCCCATCGGCCGTCAGTTCTGCGTACTATGTGCTTCCAACCGCGCGATCCGGAAGTCATTGGGGGAGGCCTATGTTCAGCAGTGGACGTCCTGTGGCTGAAATGATGATGATGTATTTTTTCTCTGTATCTATACATAGATAGTATACCAACCTATATCTGTATTTTGTCAATGTGAATCAAATCCTGCCGTATCTTAATCCAATCTTTTTCTAATGTTACTTATCTTTCCATCCTTACTAGTTTTTTATCAGCCAAAGTTTTTGTTTTGAAACAAATAAATACTTTCTATTCTATTTCTATTAGAATCTTAGCCATGACTGTGCTTAACGCTAAGCTCCAGCCAAGGGGATCAAAAAGTTTGATCAGATGTATAAGATAAAATGTTACGTTTCATGGTTGGTTTTTTTGTGGTATATTCACATTGCATTGAAATCTGTGCTCAAATTCCATTCAATACTACACTACTTTGGCACTAGCTTATATTTTGTTGTCTTCTATTGACTTCATAAACTCAACGCAGAACTAGGTAGCAAAAGGTATTTGACCGCAATTGCATGTGATGTTAAGTGAGATGCAGTATAAGATGATAGATATCTACCTGTAAGTGCCTATAAGGTCCAAAGAGACAGCAGCAGGCAGCGACCTGTTCGCATTATAAAAGAGTTTATCGAAACGCTTAGTGCAAGCTGGTGGAATGTCGACAATGTAGGAATGATACGTTAACCAGCGTCTGATGATGGAAGGGGGCTGGTGGAATCAGGTCGTGTAATTCCTTCGCACATTCTCTGAAGTGTAACCTGGTGGATGGTCACATCAGATGTATTATTATCTGCTCTGTAAGTTCTCATTAAATTATAGCATTATAGCTTCAATTGACCAGTCCACTTCTGATAAAAGGTCGTTGATATAAAAATATTGTTTTATTATTTTATAGAAATCGGTACTCCGGTAATCCGAATCATTTTTGTCACATAAATCTGAAGACCATCTTCATAATGTCATCTATGAAGCAAACACGTTTCATCTCATTATAATATTTCTCGGGTTTTCTTGCAGCTGGGAACCTACAAGCAGTTCGTTATTCAGTGAAATATAAATCGAACCTTAACACAAAGCATCAAATATTATAATCGTGCGCGAGTTGTCTCCGTATTATTCCAGACGACCGCATGATGATGTAAGTATACTGTCAGTCTTGTTTCTTTTTCTTTTTCAGGTAGGTATCTTTTTTAATAAAAAAAATCTGTGTGTTCGTTAATCTTTTTTTAGGTATAGTGATTTCTGTAACTACCTTTCTAATTGAACGGACCTGAGTGGTTATGTTTCTGGGTTTTTAAGGGAAAGGAGGCAAACGAGCAGACGAATCACCTGATGGTAAGTGTTTACCCGCCGCCCATAGACACCCGCTCCTCGGTGAGTTACAGGTGCGTTGATTGTCTTTAAAGTATTAGAGTCTGTTCTTAAAGGTTTTAGGTCGTATTGGTCCGCAAATAGGTACTGCAAACGGCAGTTCATTCCTCGGTTTGGTGTCTGCAAATGGTGATTGTGGATTTTCTGTTTTAAATGGTAACTTTACAAAATATCTATCTACCGCTTCCGTAAAAAAAATGTCCTGAAGCAGTGGTTGGGTTAATACTGGGGAGTGTAAAACTATAAAAATGCTTTATAAAAGCCTACTTGCAAAAATAAATGAGTTTTATGCCCGTTTTCACCATTAATCCCAAATTTTTAAGTGACCCCTATAAAAACAAAATTCCCGTTATGTATCACCATAGAAGTCACTTACAAATTAGGGATTGATGGTGAAAACGGGCATTAGTCCTTTTGATAGCTCGTCTCTCCCTAAAAATGCAATTTTCGAAAATTATAATATAGTTGTGCAAAAATATTGTAACTTTTTGATTTTGAATAAAGCTATAATTTTAAATACAACCATAAGTTATGTAATTTTTCACAAGGTAAAAGTACGTTATCCTTTTTACGAATTTATTTCGATACGAATAGTTCGAGGAAAAACTACGTAAACTACACTTACACGTTGAATGCACGACTAAATCTGAACGCCAATAAGTGGTTATCTGCAATAATACCAAACAGCATGTATTCCTTTACATGTCAACAATGCAATATTCATAATTACAACAACAAGGTGTTAAATATGTTTCGCGGAATAAGTACGCAACGCTCTTTTTTAAGTTTTTCTCAAAACCTATTAAGTGTATTTTAAATATAAATACATAGGCCCCTCACAGACATTTTTAGCTATCTTTTGATGTATAACACATATTTTTAATAATGGTAATAAATTTTTAGGATAGTTTTTTTACGCTCCTGAAAAGTTGGCATTTTTCACTTGCGTACTTATTCCAGGAAGGGTGCGACTTTCGCGTTCCATTTCAACTAAAACAATAAGACACGCTGCTGCTGCAGAAAATACAATCTGCTTGTGATCACGGCTGCACCATATAGTAGCCGATACGTCAAGCCGTGAGTACATAATGTCGCATTAATAAGACCCGTGTCTTACTATTTTAATAGAAATATTATTGGAAAGCACTTAATAATAAAATTAATAGGTAGATAGTAGTAAAGCAAGCTACAGGTTAGTGGATGCCTTAGTCAATAAAGATTCTTTTTATGGTGTCAAAACGCGACTCCCCCATAGATTTCGAATGGTAACTGGATTGTAACGACACCAGGTTGCGAGCTCTATCAAATGCCGAAAGGCATTAAGTCCGCCTTATGTACACTGTCTATGTGCATATAAGTTTGAAATAAATAAATAGGCCTTACTGATTTCAAAGTTGCTAAAGTCATAGAAAGTCTAAATTACGGGGACCATGAAAAGCTCGCTAGTAAATTATTTACTAGTTACTTGTCCAAATAAAGTTGAAGTCAAGGATTTTTTTATGGAGAAAACCTACAACATTAAAACTTAGTACACACAACTTCTTAATAAATATTAGGCAGAGTTTATGTAAGTATAGCGAGCCTACGAAGCCTTTTTATTTCGAAGAAAAAGCAACAAGCAGTTAAACTTTTCTCGTATCGAAAACGAATTTAAAACCATTGTGCTAAAGGTCGAAAGAAAATAACAATATAATTGTGCTCGTACAATACAGACTGAACAACATTGAGCTTTCAACATAGAGCGTTAGTTCGCAATATAAAACGGAGTTGCACCAACATAAAATGAGGAGGAATGCCTTTCGATCCTTTTATGTTTGATTGTCGATTGTTGAAAAGTTTGTTTCTATCTATTGAAATGTGTGTTTTGATCATACAAACTCTATTAGGTAACTATTTTTAACTACTTATCTATTTTTACTTACTTTAACCTGATCTTCATAAAAGGTCATAAAATTCGGATACGTACAAAATAAGTGTTTATAAATAAAATATTATGTAACCAATCTTTGGGATTAAATGAGACGAGCGTGCACTACAAGAATTATTACCTAACTGGTTGACCTACAAATATTGTTTGCCAACCCAATAATAAATAGGTACCTATTTTTGGTGGTTTTTGAATGAGTGTATTTAGTAGATATAGTATTTAGGTTTCTATAGAAATACAATATTCCTGTATTAGATTCAGACTCCGTACATCCCATCCCAACTAATATTATAAATGCGAAAGTAACTCTGTCTGTCTGTCTGTCTGTCTGTCTGTCTGTCTGTCTGTCTGTTACGCTTTCCCGCTTAAACCTCGCAACCGATTTTGATGAAATTTGGCATAGAGATAGTTTGAGTCCCGGGAAAGAACATAGGATAGTTTTTATCCCGGTTTTTGAAACAGGGACGCGCGCGATAAAGTTTTTCTGTGACAGACAAAATTCCACGCGGGCGAAGCCGCGGGCGGAAAGCTAGTATTATTATATAGAATAGTCCTCACCGGGAATAGAATGCGTGACCTTCACTTGCTTTGTAACTGAAATGCGAAACACAAAACCCTCCAAACTATTACAATGGTCCTACTCGTATTAGATTAAATTCACGTGTATATCAATTAAAAATATGTTTCCCTAACTCTGCCAATTTCCAAAGTGTAAGTTATGCCCGTAAATTCTTGATTACTTCGAAGACAGCGATTATTAACTGTAACTTTGTTTGTACCCACGGGGGCGATATCTTGGGTACCAGTGAAGACTCCACATTGGATATTTAATACCTATAGTATGTAATTTATTCCGGTGTATTACGGTTTAAATTCCTATGAAAATGTATTTATCTATATTAATAATTTCGTCAAGGGGTACGGTAGACTGGATCGAAACCTTATATGAATAACAAAGCATAAAAAAATATCGATTTTGAGTCGACAACATATATCCGCAAAATTCGGATAATGGAGAATTTCGTTAAATTCCGATGGCACTGACAAACAAACCGCTGTCGCCATTTTTAGTAGTTTACCATCCACTCACTATGCGATCAGCGCCAAAACCTTATAATCAACTATTTGCTGGGTTGTCATCGATCCATAAATAAATGGAGATCAGTGCGTTTCGCGATTTTTATGACAATACTCTTTGTTATGTGTTTTTTCTTTAATTGGCCGATTCAACCACAGAAAAAGAATATTAGCCATAACCATAAAAGTTGAAGTTCAATGTCAATGTCATTTAGTTTCGCACAGTGAGCCACAGTGATAAATTCCAGTGACATGCAATTTTTGTAATGGCAAAATATTTGTAAGAAACTGCAAACAAATGCAAATGTGCAGTCGATGTGTGGAATGCGACAACATTATACTCGGTTAGCGGCTTAATATTTTTTTTATTTAACCCGACAATAAAAAATGACCACATACATAGCCTGTGTTGAGTTGTTATCAACATACACGACAGAAACAGACACGATTTTTGCACCGTTTTTTCTGATAACGGAATAGACTCCTTCATGCGCAAGTTCCACTTGAGCTCGGCTGGCAGCTTATTATTATAAATAATTGTGTAATATATTTTTGCAGATAATTTCAATTATTGCGAGTGTTGTGGCTTAGAAACAATTAGGCAGTTAAGAATAAACAAGGCTCGGGCACTATCAAGCCTTTTTCCTAAAAAGCAAAAAGCTGCTTCTGCTGCATCACAAGATTTATTAGATGACTTTCAGGTAAGTTGATAGTGTAGGTCACTGAGTAAAGTAAAATAAATATAGAGGTGGGAGGATATACCTACACCTACATACATTCACAATACTTATTATTATTTGAATATTTGTCTAAAAATAAAATATATTTCTCTTATTAAACTCAGTTAGCTCAGATGGTAAGAGCGCGACAACGGAGAAGTCGAGGATGATGTAGGTTCAATTCCTGCATGTGGTGTATTTTTTCATCACATCTTATTAAATTTGTTTAATAAGAGTAACACAATATATCATTAAAAATTTAAATTAAATCTTTAAATTAAATTAAATTAGCTATTCATAAATATATTTCTCTTTTAAGGTTGATAACGAAGAGTTGACGCTAATCGAGGATTCATTAATGATTGATGATGCTTCTTCGGACAACAAGAAAAAACAGCTACTGTCAGTCAGCAGTGATGATGCTTCTTCGGACAACAAGGAAAAACAGGTGCTGTCAGTCGGCAGTGATTTTATTTCTTTAAAAGAAGAAGAGAAAGAAAACATATCAAATGGCGGGCAGACCCCCGAAAAAACGTAAATATTCAAGCAGGTTTAGTACAGAATATCAGCACCCCAGGACTAACTATTTATATTTAGCACTTTCAAATAACACCATTCAAGTATCAGTACATTCAGTTGGTTCTATGATTTATGAATGTGTTCAATGTCAAGCACTTCATTTTTTAGGTGAAAAAATTAAAAATCATTTTAAAAATTGTTGTCATAATGGGAAGGTATACATAGACCCAGACAGAGTCTTAAAGCCAATTCCAGAAATATTATTAGCATTTTTTTTAACTAAACAGAACAGATGAAAGTGCTCGACAATATCTTTACACTGAAATTCCGACTCCGATATCTCAGTCAGCGGCTGATAAAGTAATTGCAAGAATGTATAATTATTCCTTTTCTGATCGGGAACGATATTATCTCCGGCTATTACTTCTTCACGTCAAAGGGCCGACTTGCTTCAGAGATGTTAGAACTTATTAATATGAAAATATTATTTACACATCATTTCGAGAAGCTGCTCAAGCAAGGGGGCTGCTTTTTGACGATCAAGAATGGGAAAGATGTTTGGATGAAGCAATTGGTTTCAAACTTCCTCGGCAATTACGACAGCTGTTTACGTTAATTTGCGTGTTTTGTGAAGTAACTGATCCTAATGCTCTTTGGGAAAAATTTGCATCACATTTTATCGAAGACTTTACAAGATCCCGCCCTGAAATATTATCCAAACAGTTGGCTTTACAAGAAATTGATGAAACATTAAAACTCCACGGAAAGAGACTAACAGATTTCGGACTTCCGGAGCCAGGTATTGATGAAAATAGTATTTTCTTATCTGATCCCGTTTCTGACTATTAATAAGAGTTATTTACATAACCTATATTAACGATTGAATTTGATTGTTTTGTTAATTTGTCTTAGTTTATTTTGAATGTTGATTTAAAATAAAAATAATTTGTGTAAAAACATTTGCGTTTTTATTTACCATATTTATTAAACACAACTGTGACACAACTAACGAAGCTATATGTGTCTATATATTTAATATTCTTTGAGAACCGATGACTACAGAAACATCTATCTACATTTTGCACCTAGAATTGTGTATTATGAGTCAAATTTCACCCGAGCGAAGCCGGGTTTTCATCTAGTTGTATGTATATTTTAGCACAAATTTTTACCCGCGGCTTGGCCCGCGTGAATTTTTTTCTGTCACAGAAAAACATTATCGCGCGTCCCTGTTTCAAAAACCGGGATAAAAACTATCCTATGTTCATTCCCGGGACTTAAACTATCTCTATGCCAAATTTCATCAAAATCCGTTCAGTGGTTTAGGCGTGAGCATGAAAGCGTGACAGACAGACAGAGTTACTTTCGCATTTATGTCACTTTACCAGGGATATTCAGGGGATATCTACTCTACAGTGGGATGCAAACTCTAAAGAGTTCATTGTGAATTTATAAAAGTTAGATACAGTCCAGATTATACAGAGCCTAGATTTAGGTTTTACATTGTAATGAAAGTGCCCCATAAAGCTGTCCACAAATTAGATAGACTGGGGTCTACTGAGATATGGGTCGTACGTGTGACAGGGTTTAGGTTTCACTAAATAAAGTGTATTAGAAAACAAACAAAAACATTAAAAGTGGGTTGCACCATCTTAATTTTTTTTTAATGGTAAACCTCTCTTCTGCCAATGTCGAGTGATAAATAATTGACATAGTTATCAATAGAACGTGGGTGTTTCAGTTTTATTAATTTTTTAATGGATTCCGTGGAGTTATGTATGCCCGTAAGCAGGTTTCGAGACGCCACCGTGTCCAAAGCGGGTTGTTCATACGACAACATATGATTGACGACAACCCACTCAATACTCGATGCGCGCTCAAATTCGAAGTATTTCAATGTTTTTTATAATTTATCACTTCACTGCACTTTAGAACACAAAATAACACCAAATTTGTACACTAAAGTCCAATAAATAATAAATTGAAACCATTAAAACAGATCGACCATGCTTCCCTCCACGGAATCCTTGCACCATCCTACTTTGACAGTAATTATGGCGATAACCGGTGCTTTATGTATGGAGTATGACAGTTTTTTGACGTTTGTCAAAGTTAAAGTAAGATGGTGCAACCAAGCCTAAAAATTGTCAACTTTCCACTAGCTCGCACTGATCGTTTCAATAAATAACTCTTTTATAATGCAATCAGCTAGCTAAGGATTGGAATTCACTGCCTGCTGCTGTCTTTCCCGTACACTATAATCCGAGCCTTTTCAAGGCGAGAGTGAATAGGCACTTACAGGGCAGATATGTACCATCCTAGACTGCATCTCATTTAACACCAGATGCGATTGCGGTCAAATACCTGCCTTGTTATGCAAAAAAAATTACTGTGTTTAGTTCAATATAATATTATTTCGATAAGAGTTAATAGAGCCTAATCTACCTGGAATAAGAAATATTCTGATGTATTTTTAGAACATCGGTTAAAATGGCTGAAAGAAAGTTCTATGGTCCCCAACGGGACTATTCCCACTTCTCGTTCCCGCCGCTGCATCTCTGTAGTAAAGATCTACAGCTTGACCGCCAATAAACCCAAACAGTGAAGTGTTGATAAAATAATAAACGTTAAAATAACGGTATCGTTATGGCCAATGAGCTGCTGTCATAGTGTCATAGCTAGAAAACGTTAGAATAGAGGGACGCGCGTTGGACGACTCCGCGCGCTTTTGGTGCTAAGTGATGAATTGTATTTAAAATGAGGCAATATAATGTGAAAGTTAAGTATCCAGTGTTTTATTTCGTCGGCCGTTTGGTGTAGTGGTTCGAAACGGACTACTATTCCAGAGGTTGCGGGTTCGATTCCCGTATGGTACAAACATTTGTGTGCATGAACATATTTGTTTGTATTGGACTGGGTGTTTTGTCTGGTTATTGTCTATGTATAATTGTATGTATTTACAAAAAAAAAGTATTTAAGTATGTTTATATCCGTTGTCTAGTACCCATAGTACAAGCATTGCTTAGTTTGGGACTAGAAACGTAGTGTAAAATGTCCAATGATATTTATTTATTTATTAATAAGAATAGATCTGCTGGCCTCTAACATACAACAAAGTCTTATTCGGAATGGAAAACATGCCACTATTGCTACAGAAATTCTAGAACCTAGATCTTTTCTAGTGACGAATTAGGGGCATTATGAACAGCGGTCGCAACATGCAGTAGAGTACTGAAATATATTTATTTCAACAAACGCGCTGTATTACGCTGCCACAGCAGTTTTATAAGGATTTTAGCTGCATTTGTTGTGTGTAAATATTTCCTGACTTTCAGTGTATTGTGTATCTTTTTTGATAAAAGAATGAAGTAAAAATTTGAAAAAGCGGTGTAAACGTAGAAAAGGTCATAGCGTTTTTATTTAAGAAAGAAAGAAAGAAAGAAAAAATGTTTATTTGGCACCAAATTACATGCACTTAAAAACCTACACAATATTTAACTTATTGTAATACAAATTTAGGTGATTTTAGTTTCTTATTTCAATAAAGGTCAAGCTAGTGAACAGGACTAATCTCTCTTCTCGTTCCCACCACTGGGACTCTAGTTTAGTCAGGATCTACACTGTAGATCCTGTAGATTCCACAGGATTTATAGCATAACCACCTGTAAGTTGAGTTTGCCACCGGGGTGCTTCAATTTGAAGGCTAACTTTATCAGAAGGGGAAAGTAAGATATTTTGAAACTAAATACAAGACACGAACGAATCTTTTTTTGTTCAAACTGCTCTCTCTAGACGTTCAGAAAAACTACAAAAATATTACCTACCCTACATAATGATCTAAACCTACCTAAATCTAAGTTTGATATAGTTTTTCTATCGTCACACTTTTGTTTCAAGTTTTTCTTAACATTTTGAATTTATTATTTTGATCAACAACAACTTTATGTTAGCGTAATCTGTTGTTTAAACTTTCCCTTATTAATAAACCCGAAATCCATACGCGTTTATGAAATATTAATTGGGCTTAACGAGTTTATTCTTAAGTCACGTTTGCTTTAACCGTGGAATTACAAAAGCGCTGCCTACAGGCTGAATCAAGTAGGTAAGGAAATGGATCAAGGAATATGAGATAAGAAATACGAAAGGTATTACTCGTAGAAGTACACAGATTTTACTACTTTTTCTATTTTAATAAAATTACTACAATCTCTATTGTACTGTGTGCTTACCATGAGTTTACGTTAGGTGTACTCGCTAGCGACTGCGTAAATAAATGACATTAATTAATATGACATATTGTGCAGCGCCCCTAGCGGCTACTTTCAAGAAACAAAATCTTCATAGAGATTTTTGACGTAATCGCTAGCGAGCACACCTAACGTAAACTCATGGTAGGTACACTGTACCTATGCATAGTTGTGACGTCACTATGCTTATATTACGCCGATTTCAAAGCTACAACGAAACTTGAAAACTATTTGATTTTCGCGTCTAGAATATTAACTACAGTGTGGTTCATTTTCTGACATTGATAGTATAATTTGTTCAGGGTGATATATCGTACACCTAGATAAAGGGCTCTATACTCGTAACTCAAAATAATCTAAAATATATTAAGATTATCGAAATATGTGTCAAAATAAAGTGAATTCAAGCAGTTCTCGTTCTCGTAAGTGCCTACATTTTTTCTAAGGGCTTATGCACACAACGTTTTCTAAACGCACTTCGACGCGCATTTGTATCGACACAGACGCGATACATACAAAAGTCCGACCCAATCTATAGATGTTTGTAGAAAAACGTGGTGTGCACATGCCCTAGATGTGAGAGTCTAAGAGTAGGCGCACACCGTTGATTTTTAGTTGGCCGATAGTTGTGCCCGATTGTAAATTGTATTAAGAATCGGCCAAATCGAATCGGCGTAGTGTGCGCACTCCCATACATGCCCATACTGATCAACTGCCCGACTAAACTATCTGCCGACGAAAAATCAACGGTGTGCGCCTACTCTAAACGTTTAAAAGTTTTCTCACAACTTGTGACAGCCACAAACTTTGCGTTGGCCTTCACTGGTACCCTAATGTGCTAACCACTAAATGATTGGCTATTTTGGTCGAAGGATCAAGGCTTAATTACGCAAAATAAAGCGTCGAGCGTGACGCACTGTGACGCGTCATCTTGACAGAGACAAACGAGTGTGGGTGTCTTTGAATATGCGGTGCAAAAATGAGGCTTAGTGAATGTAGGCTGAGTCTAATGAAATATACAGGGTGAGACAAATTGATTTGTGATTTAGTTTAAATTTTAAAACTAAGGTCTATAAAATAGCCCAACGGTGTTGGACTATCCGACTCGTGATCCATGGAACCCGCCGCTGGACTATTTTGGTGAATTCACTCATAACACAAGAATATTTAACTTACCACGAGGGGTTAGCGGGTTACAAAAAAATTATAGTTGTTGCAATTCACGAAGGCGAGTGAGCTTTACATGTGTGGTGGCTCGCTACTGTTTGTTTTTCAAAAGTTTTGACAGACATTATACTACCGTTATGTGCATGTACACGTAAAGCTACACACACACACAAGTGAAGCTCACTCGCCGTCATGAGTTGCAAGAACTATACCGGTATTACTATACCGAAATTTATACTATACCGAAAATTAGTACCTAGGTACTCCTAGGTACAAATTTTCTTTACTAAATATTATTTGAATTCTTTGAAAAATATCTTTGTTTCTTCAATGTTGTCCAAATTTCAGTCCTAATACACAGAAAAGCTTAGCCCTTTGAAAATAATGCTACAAATAAACATACCGCAAACAATTTTCTCGAGTTCTTTATTTAATGTATGCCATTTCAGCAATGAGACATAAAAGTATGCTCGTAAAGATAAGAGCATGGCCATCCATACCTTAGTATCCTCACTCTTCTATATTCTGTATGCAAAGAAATAAAATTTAAGTGTCTGTTTATAATGTTAAAATAATAGCCTTTAGATAAAGTACCTTAAATAAGCATTTTTATCCGCCTGATTTTCTAATACAACTAGACCTATTTAGACAGGACAATTACTGGCAGACAGCTGATATTGCAAAAAAAAAACTTGAAAAGTTGGGTAAATTGCAAAAATTAAAACGAGAGACTAATTCGGCAAGCAATAATTATTAATACATAAATTATTCAGGTGAGCCTAAAAATACTTTTAGGGCAAAAAAATTTGTGCCTCTTCGATCACTAGTCGCTAGCTAAACAGTTATAAAGTTTTTAGTTTTATCAATATCGCGCTTTTGTCTGCTATCCAACAATGGAAATTTAATTTCGAAGCTTCACCGCTGTAATATTTGTAATGTATTCAAATCAATCAAACATACAATCTCTAAAATTGGGCTCCCTTACGTAACATATCCCTATTGACAATAACAGTTTCGCTGGTAGCACTATTTACTTAATTTGCATAATAGGATTTGATAAACCCTAGCTCTATTGTATAAGGGAGCGTTTACAATGAAGCTAGCGGAGAATATTAGCGGCACTACAGCGGCGCATGGTGGTGATAAGTCTAACTAAAATGGAGCGAAGTTGAGATAAACGGAACGTTCTCGTTTCTATTAAAACCCGCGGTTAAACGTAGCCTAGGTGTTAATCCAGGGTGTCAGCTAACTCCATATCATTTTTTTAAATCGCTCCAGTCGTTTCGACGTGAAGAAGTAACAACATACACAGTACACACTCACTAACTTTCGCCTTTATAATATTAGTGTGATTCTTTATTAATATAAAAACGTTTTCAGGAAACTTACACACCATCTACTTCAACATCATTCAAACGGTGTGTGTGAACATAGAATACTACCTAAGATTTAAAAAAATACACATCACTCCCTCTTCTTGAAGACTAAAACCAACTACAATGAAGCTAGTCATAACGTCATTAGCATGCCAAACTTTACACTGCTTCGTTTCAAATTATCTTAGCTCTTTGCTACAATCCTTTAATTTTCCTCACAATGTGATTAGCAATTTTTTGCGCGACTCTCTCCGCTCCGCTACAATGGAAACGCTCCCTTAGTTTAGTATGATAAATGTTTATGCAATTATTTTGAGCGTTAATCAGTTTGGGCTTTATGAATAGAACTGCTGATGAGGGGTTTCACTGGTTATTAAGTTAGCTTTCTAGATTTATAGGCGTACTGTTCCTTCGCTCGGTGTTGGAGGAGGCCTTAATATTCGCGAGCTATTTCCAGCCTCTCTGTTCCCGCGGGGCTATTACAAATCTTAGCAACCGGTTGCTAATTGTATAGTTGCAATGCGACTGCGAAATATGTATGGAAACTAGCGCCACCTGCAATTGAACGCGTGTTATTGGTTGGCGTAGCAATCGTTTTGCCTTTGTACAATTAGCAACGCATTAGGGTAGCAAGTTTCTGGAGTGGAGGCCACGTATCGGAAAACACAGCGTGGGACGTCCACACACAAGGTGGACCGACGACCTGATAAAGGTAGCGGGAAGGCGCTGAATGCAGGTCGCTACCAACCGTGCGATGTGGAAGTCATTGGGGGAGGCCTATGTTCAGCAGTGGACCTCCTGTGGCTGAAATGATGATGACGATTATGAATTAGTAACCGGTTACTAAGATCTGTAATCATGCCAAAATCTAGGTAGGTAAGTGGGAGTTCCTATTCTACTCACTCTACCAGAACTAGACTAAGATTAACGGCTAAGATATTTGTCTTGAACAACAAGGCCATTGTACCTAACAGTGACTTAGATCCTATCTTAGTGCTTCAATTCTAATTTACTACACTTGACTTGGTATCAGCAAAGTTCTCTAGCTTGCACAAAACTGGCGGCGAGGCGAGTCAAAGGCGATTTTTGTACCGCTATCAGGTGACCACCAAATGCAAAAAAAACACCCAAATGCAAAAAAACCAACATGGTTTTTTTGCATTTGGGTTGAAAGAACTTCTTAGTTCCCAATATTGGGCTCAGACATTATAACCTGATATAGATCGAAAAAATAAAATGCCATTTGAAGCACAAAATTATGTTTCATTTCGAATCTTCAAAAAATTTTAAATAATTACCTACGTAAATTGACTTTTTTATTTCTCCCAGGCTTCCCAAAACAATTTAATATTTTTTCAACTAAATAAAATGGAAGTTTTTCTGTTTCATAGTTTTAATGAAAACCCTTTGAAACTAGTTACGGCCTTTGTGTACAGAAGTAATTAACAGTAATAAAAGAAACTTACAAAAGATGATCTGAGGCGTTAAGTTTTAAAAATAAGGCTTTTGTTTAGTTACAAACTAATTACATAGTTGAAGTGATAATGCGAATATTAGAACAGTTACCAATGAGGAGTAGCCGCCTGGCATTCAAGCCCTGAGTTCGAATCTTACCTGAGACAGGTAAGTTTTGCAAAGGACAGTGCCAATCCATGTATGGGAGTTGGACCAAGTGCTGCCCAGAATGAAACCATAGTGCATTTTGTTCCTCAGGCCAATACTAATTTGTAAACCGGAGCGCACTGAAATCTATCCCTGGAGTTAAGAGAAAAAAAGAGTTTTGTTTTGAATTATTTACATACAAAATAACATCGATGTATACGTACTACGCATAAGATTTCGCGATTGTGGCATTAAATAACACTCGCTTTGTTGAACTTAACCATACTGCATCCGTACACCTTACTTTAGTACGACTTCGACATTCTTTATAAGCGATCAAGCGCTGTTGCATTAGTTTGGTTACTTGACAGAAATGAATTATTTCCAAAATGGAGCAAGAACTTTTAGCTTACAATAACTTTAATAATCGATTGTAATACACCAATAAATTGATTTTTTCAAGGATAGAGAACTAAAACTTCAATTGCTTCATTTTGGAAACAATGAATTTCTGTCAACTTACCGAACAATTAAAACAGCGCTAGATCTTTTATAAAGAATGTCTAAATCGCACTAAAGTAACGTGTACGGATGCAGTATGGTTAAGTTCAACATATCGAGTGTTATTTAATGCCACAATCGCGAAATCTTATGCGTAGTACGTATACGAGTACATCGATGATATTTTGTATGTAAATAATTCGAAACAAAACTCTTTTTTTCTCTTAACTCAAGGGATAGATTTCAGTGCGCTTCGGTTTACACATTAGTATAGGCCTGAGGAACAAAATGCACTATGGGTTGATTCTGGGCAACACTTGGTCCAGACCCTGGCACTATCCTATAATAAAATTAAGTAGGTACGCGTAGGTAGGTACTATATTCGTGAAATACATTATTATCTTTTTAGTTAAATAACGTGCATTTTTGTAAACTACTTAAAAAACCCTTTATTTTGATACCCCACTCGATAAGTTTTGGGGAAAAAAAAATTTAAGACATTATGGCGCCTAAAATCCGCCATTTTTTTTCAATAAAATAAAAAATAAATAAAACCAGTGTCACTCTCACGATTAAGACGAATCTAAAGACATCACTCAAACAAAAATCGGTCAAGCCGTTTAGGCTGTAAGCCGTACCAAAGAAATATACATACATACCCACATACATACATACACTCGAAAAACATAACCCTCCTTCTGGCGCAGTCGGGTAAAAATCTCATTCTGATGCGAAGACAATATCACATCAAGCGAAAATCTCTGGCACATTATGCACTATACGGAAAATTTTGCAACAAAAATATTGTATAGTATGTTGTTGTTGTCGTATGTGGTCACCTTACCTGCTCATCATCACCATCATCATTTCAGCCATAGGACGTCCACTGCTGAACATAGGCCTCCCCCAATGCTTTCCATGTCGATCGATTGGTAGCGGCCTACCAGTCGGTCTGAGTGGTTGTACCTACTCAGATGTGTGTAAATATTTACACTGACATGATGTTCAGTGTACCGAGTACTTGTCTGTAATTACTAAACAAAAATAATACAATTTTCAAGGCTATACGAGTGACTTCAGTTACGAATAAATAGAAACAATCTTCCACCCACGCCAAAAGCCTCCCCCTTCGCAATAGGAATCCAGAGGCAAGAAAAGTTGTATAAATTTCACACTCAATTTCTGGAACAAAATGAGCCTTACAAGGAATTGTGGGTATACCAAATTTCATTTGTACAGTCAGCTACAGAAGCAGCCTTTATATTAAGAAAATGTTACTGTGGGAATCACATACTTCTGAAGAGGAATTTTCAGAAGCAACAGAGCATTTGAAAGGTAACAGCTGATTATTTTACACCTATATACATATTCTTAAAATGTGACCTAATTGGCCCTTATTTATATTTTATCTTCAAATATTGCGATTTGCTTCAATAACACCTTATTCATCATTATATCTGAGGTGGAATAGTGTAAAGCAAGCGTAATCATTTGACAGTTAACAACGTACGATAAAGTCAGTTAAACAAAGCGTTTTACAGAATAATCGTACGTTATGAACTGTCAAATGATAACGATCGCTTTACACAATTCCACATCTGTTTGTTCATTATCGCTTTTGTTTTGTTTATTTTTCATCATCTTGTTTTCATTTGGTGATATTTTTATCTTGTGTCTCAATGCTGACTGTACCTACGTTAAAAATGTAGAAGACGCGAAAGTAAATTACCATACAGAATCTGTGCAAATTGAACAGATGATCAGGTAATTGATCGATAGCATTTTGTTTATATTGAAAATATTTACCTTGAAAAAGACGACGAAGAAATATCAGATACTAGCGGTCGCCCGCGACTTCGTACGTGTGGATCCCGTTTTACTATTTTTGTGGAGTTTCGTAAAATCCGTTCTTAGTGAGCACCTACGTTCTAAAAGGAACCCCGTGTAAGATTTGAGACTCCTCGCACTTGTAATTTCTAAGATTTCGCGATGAGTGAGTGAGTCAGTCAGTCAGACCTTTCGCTTTTATATAAATACAGATTTTGCAAAGTAGCATCAATTGCAACTGCAAAACGTATTGTTTACCTTGACACGTCATCGTCCATATGATTTAGAGTCTAATATCCCCCCTCTCTCCCCTACACCCGGGAACACCCCCAAAATAAACTAATTTCGAGCTGCCATATAAAAGTATCAGATGGAAATAAAAGGGGCCGAAATGATGGATGCTTGGGCGTACATGTAAATTGTATTAAGGTGTAACGTATATGTGTGTACGCACGAGATAGCAATAAATACTTTCATTTCGGTATAATTTGTATCAATGACTGTACTGAGGCTATGACGGGAACATGTTGTTTGAAAGAAAGAAAGAAAACATGTTTATTCAGTATCATCACACGTGCATAGTTTACAAAAATTTATAAAATTGTTAAAGATTGCTTAATAGGTTTGTTATTAACCAGTTTTTTTTCATAGGAAAGGGTTAAAAAGGGTTATTCAAGAGTCGCTAAGTATCGGGTCCAAGAAATTAACTTGATGAATTGACTGCCGTTTATTTAAAAAAAGTTGATCCATTACAAACAAAAGACAGCAAGTCTTTTGTTTATAACGGATCAACTTTTTTCCTTATATTTAAATAATTTAGCCATCTTCTATTTCTAATTTTATTACGAGACAAACCTTTATAGACACCTTCCTTTATTGATGGTAGATATCTACTCTTAGAGACCGTTACTGTTAGAGACCAATATTGACATTCGGAAGAATCGCAGCAGATTTTTTATCTACATGGACAATGGACAACCTAGGTTCATCTCCCAGATTGTACAAGTGTCCCTAATTTATGTATGTGTAAAAAATAATTTTGTGTTAAGGTTGTTTATTACGAGTAATGAAGCCTTCATTCACTCAATTATTCCGATTAGAAGCACTATTTATTTACGATAGAGCAGTGTCAGACGCCATAATCTCTGACACCATCATATGCTACTACTACTACCAAATATTATTATATTCAAGGAAAACAGTCGATATCCATAATTGGATTATTCTGCTACATTCTGATGATCTGTTTCCGAACAACATCTTCACGAGCCATTAGCCCCGGCGAAAATGGGCGTTGTCCTTAATGAAATATACAGTCAACGGTATACCCGGCAAATACAGCATAGATTCATTTCCTCCACGCCCGACGGACCGAAAAATCCGATCTAGTGGGGGATTAAATTGTATTGTGCAGTAAACAACTTGTCCTGAATACGAGCAGTAATGAAATTATTGTTTTAAGCTGAATGCTTGGTTGGTTATTAAAATTATACTACTGACTGAATTGCCATAGTAATCAAAATATCTGAGTCTCATCTATAACATTTAGGCTAAAGACAATTTAATAACCGGTGCCTTTTGTATGGAGTTTGACAGATTTTAGACGTTTGTCAAAGTTAAAGTAAGATGATGCAACTCAGCCTAAGTTGCTCAGGGGTCAGGGGTGCGATGGTTAGGGACCTCCTCGTGGTGCACCCTGGGCAACGCCCGCGTAGTCTGTTCACTCGGATGGCTAACTTCTCACCTGCGCGGCAGGTCTCGTCAACTCGGCGGGCCTGTCGGGCAACCCGTAACCCACAATTGAGTGGGCCGGGGGCCGTCGAGGCATTTGCCCGGGCCACGATGCAGGGGACATCTTTAAAAACCCCCAAAAGTGGGGGTTGGCTGGGCGGTTGCCCGGGTCCATTCTTTGTAGGGCCGCTCTCGGTACTTCTCTGATCAGCAGAGCTGACTGAGCACCGGCATGGAGCAGACCGTAACCCGCTACGGCGGTCCTGTCTTACCAGGGCCGCGAGGAGAAAACCTCTATAAAAAACAAGTGGAGGAGGGGATTGGGGGTTCCCTCGCTCGTGAGCGAGCCTCTAGCCTGAGGCGGAGCTGCGGACGAATGTCCAACTAGGACAATAACTCGCGGCTCCCTTTCATTGGGCTCTGGTGGAAATCGTCGGGTTTTAGTGGGTAGGCCCCACCTTTAGTGGGTAGGCGGGGAGAGTTCCACATAACCCACTGGCCGTCCCCATAGACCAGGTATGCGCAAAGCATTTCCCGAAGAAAAAAAAAAAAGTTGCTCAGTAGTCAGAGCAGTCGCCCGGCAAGCGAAGGGTCGTGCGTTCAATTATCACCTTAGGCAGTTGCACGAAACTTGATCGTATTAATCACTAATCTTAAACACAATAATACTAAAATATCAGTCTCCCTAAGGAGTGTTTGGTAGAAATCTTGTTACTATGGTCTAGTTGTTGTAAGTGTACTGTAAAATACGATTCATATTTCTTTAAGAAAATTAGATTGACTCAACCCTATAATGTCCTTCACAAACCGTCACCGTGAGAAGATCCTAATTAACAGTTTAACAGTCCATGTACTACACGTACTAGTTCACGCTCTATTGTTTTACTACTGTGTCTCGGTTGTTGACAGTGAATGGGTTAATAGCTTAGTAGTTTACTCAAATGTGTGTTTGAAACACATAATAACAACCTCCTACGTTATAATAAACCTGCAGTGGAAATAAATCATTTCTGGGAAATAACCCTATACTTACAAGTATGTGCAAAAAAGTTGGTGAGGATGAATGGATGTTTGGTTTGGTAGACCGACGACATCATAAATGTAGCAGGAAGGCGCTGGACGCAGGCCGCTGCCAACCGGGCAACATGGAAAGCTTTGGGGGAGGCCTATGTTCAGCAGTGGACGTCCTATGGCTGAGATGATGATGATGATGATGATGATGAATGGATGTTGTCTCTTTAACGCTACTAAACGGATTTTTATGAAACTTAACGCCCGTATTCACAAACGATGCTTGCTTAAGTGAAGCAGCAAATCGAACAGAACAGCGTTGAATAGAGCTCTGTGATTGGTTCGTGTGTGACCCTGTACGTCCACGTACACTGTGAGACTTCACAGTAATGCTTGTGAATACGGCGTTATTTTTTTTTACATTAGAATAACATACCTACAGATATAAATTGCAACTTTAAGAAGAAGTCTTTCTGAGACAAAATGAATTTCACGCGACTTTCTAAAATCTCATATTCTCACCAAAATCTTTCCTTCCAAATCCACCTCACTCAGTGCTGTTCAAGAGAAGGTAAACATAGAATGTATAAAATTCTAAAATCCATTGTATCTCGCTACATCGTAAGTGGTATCACCTCCAGCTGTGAGCTGTTTAAAAATTTAAAACGCCGACTCAGCAGCGAAAGAAAGGCAAACTCGAATGTAACTTACATTATAATAGGTATTTGTTTTAGTCTCTCTCTTCGGGTTATTTTCTAAGAAATAGAGGTACAATTTAATTATACGCCTTAGTACGTTGACACACGTTAGTTAGACAATAAACGTAAAATAGGAAAAGAAATTCATGTTACGAGTATTATTTCAATTTTAATAAGAAAATCTTTTCAGCGCTTTAAGCACAGAACAATAATAACAGTCTTTGTAAGATTTTATAAACACCACGGAACCTAAGGTAATTAAACAATGTCTATCATTCAATCCATATCTATATATATAAAAGAAAGTCGTGTTAGTTACTCCACTTATAACTCAAGAACGGCTGTACCGATTTAGCTGAAAATTGCCAGGGAGGTAGTTTAGAGCCAGGAGAAGGACATAGGATACTTTTTATCCCGTTCGAAATAAAAAAAAAGTCTGCTTATTTGCCATTAAGGCGGAACAAAGTTCGCCGGGTCAGCTAGTTAGAAATAAGAACAATATCACTTCATTACATCACTTGGTCTCCAGCTCCACTGCAGGAGCACGACTCTATAGCTCCATTATTTAATCCATACAAGATTAGCAATAATTTCATTGTCATAATCAAAATATTTTCACTTGATCTCCGTTGCAAAAGCACGACCGTTTTAAAACTATTGGCTAATGGGTGATCATCATCATCAGTTCATTATGATCTCCAGCGCAGGAGCACGTCTCTCTCTTATTTATCTACAAATGGAGGATTTGACCTACACTACTATAGATCGTTTCATCAACGAAGACGCGGCCCACCATTATTCCGCTAATGTTTGAGTGTTATCGGTACACGCTAAATTATCCATGAGTGCACACTGCACACGTACACTACAATAATGACTTTCGGATTGTTCAGATCAAATTCCCCACACCCCGCGCTTCTCTCAACCAAAAATTGGTGGGGCGCGTCTTCGTGGATGAAGCGATCTATAACGCCGACCTGAGGCCTCCGCCGACGGTTACGAAAAAATGAACAAGTAAGTACATTATTAAACAAACATTATTCATCACTAAGATTCGTCTCTCTCAGGATTTAGCGCTTGACATTCTGATTTGGGAAATACAGATTTATTTTAGAGAACCTTTGATTCTTTCAAGAATCTTTCCTCTACAACACTAGCTCTGCCTAAATGTATGTTGATGGATCGAGACAGAAGTCGTTTGTCACAGTCGCGATTGCGGCTAGGGTTACATTTATTTACTTATCGTGATCACCCGTTTCATTTATCAAGTTTGAGTGAAACTTAATTGAATTGAATTGTGTCTATTAATCATTAGTTTTTTAGTTACAAAGGCTTATCCGATTACTGAGGGAAGAATTTTTTTAAGCACTACCTAATTTTGTTAATCAATTTTCGTTATCTCGCTTGATTACTTATCTATGCGTATCAGGAAAATTTTCTCCCCAAGTAGGTTTTTCATTAAATTTTCATCAGTTATATTGTTGGATTTTTGTTTTGCTTGGCTATTTGCTATGTAAATCCTTGGGGGAGGCCTTTGTCCAGTAGTGGACGTCATTTGGCTGAAAAGAACAAACGAACGCATTTTGTTACGTTTAATTTTAACTAATAAATCAATTGATCATGAACATGGAAGACTGACGATCGGCTTTTGATTCACTGGATACTTTGTACAAATAATTGTTTATAATAACCATGTTTTCTTTCGAATAAAGTAAGAGAAAGGATAGGAGTTTCTTAGAAAAGGTAAGCAACGCTACGGCTATTCCCTCCTGGTTGGGAATGTCGATGAATCTGATAGATCTTTTGATATAGAATCCAGAACACAGAAGTTGGGTGTCCCCAAATCATACAAGAAGACAACTAACGCCCGTATTCACAAACATTGCTATGAGGTCTCACAGTGCGCGTGAATGCATAGGGTTACACACGAACCAATCACATAGCTCAATTCAACGCTGTGCGTTCGATTTGCTGCTTCACTTAGCAAGCATAGTTTGTGAATATCTCTGACACCATTGTAACCTCAAACTCTAAGTTTTCAATGGCGTCCCTAGAGATTTGAACATGACATTATAAAATGAATGACCCGTAATAGCACTATAATCGATCAAAAGGCTGTCCATTGAAAATGCATAGTTAGATGCACGATATGAAACCAATGACCTTTGTCCGCCATTCTAGTTTGTGGGGGAAGCGGACCGGATTAAATTTAACTGGGGTTTTATGATTTTATCGCTGAATCTTTTTATCTATCGGTTAAAATTCTTCTTAGCCTTTTTATTGGTACATTAGCTCTATCACAATTCACATCATTGGGCAGGTGTTTAGTTTACGTACATATAAAGCCATTTTTGGTTGCGCTATTGACTCCAGATGGGGTCAAATGTTAGTGTGATGATAACAAACATAAATACTATAGATAGACTAAGTTTTGTTGAAAAATTAGCTCCTATTTAATTACAGTAGGTACATGTTTAACTTTATGTGCTACGGGAACTTACGAGTATAAAAGAGTATCCCAAGTGTAAATAAATAATACATTTTTAGCTGCTTTTGCTCAAGAATGATCTCAATTCTAATCCATAGCCGCTGCGATGTTGTAGATAGGTTTATACACACAGATTAAGTGATAAGTAAAGTAATATGCAATACTTAAATATAATGGATTTTGTAAATATCCATTACTAAGGCTAATATTCATACCCATAACACTGATATTAAATTGTACATAGCGGGAATGGAATACGCGTCCTTGTATAGGTCGCTAGACAGTATCAGTAACATTCATTTTGTAAAACACAAGCGTTACAATTTCAAAACAGATACCTCCACAAATTGTATGAATATGCGTAGTAGGTGCGTAATATTCATGTAAGTATTTTTGTTGTTTATTTCTAGTCTTTTTTATTATGTTAAGCTAGTTAACAGACAAAGCAAAATATTTATACTTACTGCTTACATTTTGCGATTTATCATCATCAACAGAAAAAAAGGTATTTTGACTTATTATGATTTTCAGAATAGGTACTCAATGGATGAGAATATTAAGTATACAGTGCTGGGTTTCACCATTTTACTTAAAACATTAACAAATGTTAAAAAAATCCACCGGTTATAAAAATTCCAAACTAGCATTAAAAAGCCAACTTACATCGAACAAGAAGACAAACTTATTTCGCATCAATATTTTAAGGTAGAGTTACACCACCAAACTTTAACCGTAACTATAACGATACCCAGTGTATTTTGTTATTGCGTCATTATCAATCTATTCGAACGCTTTCCACTCGAACGAAGTCTAAGTCTAGATATTATTATAACTCGGCCTAGACCGAACGCAGGGGCTGTGAAGGCCGCCTGAATGTCACTGGGCAAGTTCAGGATCAAATGCATTCAACTGACTTGACATGTTTCTCTAACTTCAAAATGTATAAAAGGTAGCTTTAAAAAAATGTTGGCAAGTTAGGTCCCCAACATGCATTTGGGCTAGAATTTCTATTATCAGACTACAAGAGACCTAAAACAGCTGTACAGCCGATAAGAAGTACATATTTTTCTAAAAAAAAAAGAATTATCATTGACTAATGGTTCCCGGATCCCCATTGAAAGTTCAAGTCAAAAATCAAAGTCAAAAAAGTATTTGCATTCATTCAAAATAACGTTAACTGCATCATCAACAAACGAAGCGCCATCTTCCGTGAAAAGAATCCATTAAAATTACGGCTGTCACTAATTAAACAGTTGCACGTCAAAGCGTCTTTAGCAAAAAACGTGAAGGGTGAAACTGAAGCTTTTTTATTAAAGAGGTTGTATTCGCCCTAATTTTAATTTGCGCCTACACGGGCGGCGTGATCTTCAATTATTTTAATCAACACTTTGACTCTGATGTTTTCATGTTTTTAGCTCGGCGCGTTTTGAAAACACAGGACTGCTTTTAAAAACGAAGCGTGCGCTCATTATTTTTAAAGCAGGCCCTTTGGAATGGAGGTGTAATTATTATACTTAACACTTCAGTTTGTTTGCGAAGATTCATGCGCCAGGTCGCTATGAAGGAAGCGAATTGGGGATTTCTATGCAAATTTCGCGTTATTAGTGTAAATCTTGAGAGGGTCAGCGCTTTTTTCTTACCTTCGCTTCTTAACCCACTTGTTACTAGCGTTTGATATACGGATCAACATAAAAATTAAATTATTATACACAATGAGGGTGGTTTCTGATAACATTGCTTATGTTAAACGATTCCTGTGGGGTCCCTTTGTCCATCAGAAGTGTTCTGTTCTCCATTGGGTGTCACATTTCAATCGTAAGCGTTTTGTTGTTTTCGTAGATTTTATGATGACTTTTTCAAGGTGAATACAAGCATGATAAGTATTTATTCTGAAGTATTTCTTGCCGAAATATGAAAGTTTGTAGCCCACTTTTTGTAAATAGATAACATAATTATAAACATTTTTATAGTAACTGTTACTAATTCAACGTAAAACTTAGTGATCCGTATAAGGAACGCTAGTAATATGAACTGCGGTATTTTGTTGTTTTAGCGCCTGCCTTCGAGGCCCTTTCCTTTAAATGAAACCATTGAAGAATTGGAGAAAAATGAAGATGAGTGTATCCCTAACTCAATCACAATTTTCCCGCCGGAAAATCCGGAAAATTGTAATTGTGACTTAACCAAAGAGAACTCTGGTGATGAAAATAAAGTGTCAATAGATTTTCCTGGATTATAAATGAGAGCCCACGTAGAAATCACTAGAGCATTCTTCATCCAGTGATGATGAAGAAGACTGCATCCGGTTAGCTTAGATAGCCAATTATGCCCTAGACATGTTTGAAGATATGAAGAAATTATTGTTTGTAAATGAGATGATTTAGTGTGGTTACAGTTGCTTCAAATGCATTGAAAATTGCGCCAACTTTCAAAACCAAGAGATTTTCTCCGCCACATAAACAGAGGAGAAGTATTTTAACATCTCATATTCAGTCACAATACACAGTTTTTTATGAAACTCACGCTTTGATACAAATGCAATGTTTTTTGCAAGAAATATAATAATACCCTTTATCCCAGAAAATGTTTTGGGCATAATATACAGTTCACACTACTGGAATTAAATTTTAAAAATAACAAATTTAACTCTGAATATTTTTTTATTAATGAATATTCCATATTTTATGCAAATACTTCAATAACTTACGCAAGTCGCAAAGAGTAGGTATTATCTTTAAGTTCATACAAGCGGCCGTACATATTACTAGCGTTCCGTATATCAAACACCATTTTCCAGCATTTCCGTAAGACCAATATTTTTTATTTTATTTTTCCTGTTGCCTTGATGCATTAAATAGCCCATATATGCAAAATCACAGGAATCGTAAGAAAAAAGGGATATCCGTAACAACTGGGTTAATACTTCTGCGTAAACGGTAGAAATGTTGGAATATTTTAAAATCTTGCTTAATAATTTAAACAAGAAAATGTTTCTATATTACCTACTGAAATACACAGTTTTCTGTAGTTTAGGAACATCAATAAATTTATTTAAATTCCTACATTATAAAAAGGCCCTAAAGTATGAGAATATAATTATTTTACGTGAGTTTTTGAATATTTTTCCCATTTTTGCAACATTTTTCAGATGCTCCGCTCCTATTGATCTTTGAGTGATCAATATCTGTGTGTCTACTCAAAACAAAAATGATTCAAACCAGTAGTTCCTGAGATTAATCTTCAGTTTTATATTGTTTAAAAAAGTATAGATTACAATACCAATCAGCAGTTCGCAGAAACAAAAAAGCATCGCAAAATAAGAATAAAAAGTGTTCATTATTTAAACACAGACGTCACTGGCTGGTGTGAAAAAGTGAAAGTCGGCAAATAAAATTCGAATATCTTTTTTATTGGATTGCAAAGAAGTGGCCAGTCATTCTCATGATTAATATGGCCGTCATTTTGTTAGTATTCACAATTAAGTCTCGCGTGTTACTATGGCGCTAGAAATTGTTTAGCTTTAACGTTCTTGTTATTTGCTGAAAGAATGGACAGCTGTTACGAAAACTATTTCAATTTACTTTAATTGGACAGCAGTAACTCTTTTAATAATTGAGTTTAAAAAGTGTAGTCAAGAAGCGGGGTTGGTAGAATGTTGAGTGCAGCTTATTATACGACGGCACTTAAAGTTAAATACTACGGCATTTTATGAAGTTTGTAATAGATGCGATATTGGAATGAGAAATTGCAAAGACGTCTATGTTCATCAGAAATAATGTTCTAATGGTGAAAGATTTTTTCAAATCAGTTCAGTATTTTTGGAGCATATTCAAGACAAATATAAGTAAAAACAATCAAACCTTTAATCTTTAGATTCTCGATTTAGATTTAAGTCCGTCTAAAACAACGCTCTAAATTAGATTCAATTTCAGTCATATATTTTGTCCTGTAATTGCTCTAAATCTGAAATACGTATCTAATCTAAGTGATTATTATCTTAATCATCATCACCATATCAGCCATAAGACGTCTACCGATGAACATAGGCCTCCCCCATTGACTTCCATAATGATCGGTTGGTAGCGAACTGCATCCTGCTACCTTTATGAGGTATTATCTTAATGTTTCGTCATAATTAAGATCAAAACTTTACCAACTTAAACAATAATAATTGCACTCCCACGCAATATTATGCCTAACTCTAGCGTCAACATCCGCAATATTTCCATTTGTCAACAATGTTAACAGTATTATTGTGTTTCGGAAGTTGGAGTTAAGGGTTCGGCCAAACCAACGCGTGCAGCCTGCGTGCAGCCTGCGTGCGCGATGGCGATCAGATCATCATCAGCATCATCATCATCATTTCAGCCATAGGACGTCCACTGCTGAGCATAGGCCTCCCCTAATGCTTTCCACGTTAATCGATTGGTAGCAGCCTGCATTCAGCGCTTCCCTGCTACCTTTACGATGTCGTCAGTCCGATCGGACGTGGCGATCAGATGTCGTGTATGAATTTGTCGCGAGGAGTTCACATCAACGCGTCCTGTCATTGGTCGCCTCTCCTTACATAATAGTTTTGGAGCCGAATTATAAAATGTCATTTAATTTTAATTCTCAATATTAGGTTTAATCCAGTGTACATTTTCCAGATGGTTGAAGTGAGGATATGCGAAAGTCGCGTAATAAGTTAATATTCCTGGCAAATAATAAAATATATTTTTTTATCCACAACGAGGAAGCTCTTGGCCTGTATCTCACCTGATGGTAAGTGATGATCAAGCTGAAGGTGGAAGTGAGCTTCACCCGGAATCCTCAACCACCAATAATTTACTACTAACTTTACCTTAGATAAGAACAAAAATCCATAATACGTCTTCAAGGTCAATACCTATACTAGGTACACATGCCTTATTTTCTTAACCATTGTTAATTTTCCTTAACGTGTGAATTTTATCAAAGAGGCAGAAAACAGACTTGTATAAAAACAATTTTACGTAGAAAACTAACAACGCTAAGATATATGATATAAATTGGATAAGTAAACTTACTAATAATGTGCATTAATTTAAACACAAGTCTCTTTTTTTATAATTATCTGTTTAAAAAAAAAACATTGTATTTATATTATTTGCAACTTTATTGAGACATTTGCGACATTCGTGTCATTATTTATTAAAACAAAAGAATGAGTACATCGCAATCAACGATTCAGGTCTTTAATTTTAAATGTAATTTTCCACTTTCCACACAAATTTACTCTTATTAAGTATAATTACTGTCTTACTCTTCAATTAAAATAATTATCCATCGGGTCTTTTAAAGGACGGGGGAATTTTTGGTCGTCTAGATATAAATTTTGCGAGATTATTATCCTGACTCAAAGTTTGTAAGATAAATCAGTAAGTTTAAACCGAGATGTATTTATGTAGCCGAACTTGAAGCATCTCAAGTTTCCCCAGAATCCGACTCAAATTTTTGGGCAGGAACTTCGTTTGTTGCTTTTGGAAATATTTGTTTTTTGGGGTTGACGAGTTAATGATCACTGTAACTGTTTGGCTGTTTTTATTTTTATAGGATTCAGAGTCGATTGGATTGAAATCGGTTTGAAAATATTGGAATCGATCTAAGTCAATTAAAAATCATGGAAATTGTCTGTAAATATTCATAATACTAGAGCAAATGTAACATTACTATGTTTGAACCAAATAAACAATTTTTCTTTCTTCTTTCTTTCTTTCTTTCAAATATCAGTATAATTTCCAATTCGATATGAATTTTAATGAAAGATATTTAAAGGTCAAACTAAATTAACTTACACAAGCACATTCCATTCTCAACGAACCTGCGAACCATTTATCAAATCCCATTTATTTTTAAAAGTTATAATTTATTTAAATAATGCAAACTTTTTGGCGTACGTAAAAAAGTAAAAAATGTACCTGGCAGTTGCAAGTTCAAAGCCGTCCCGTGTTTCTGATGATCATTTTATCATCTGTGTGGTGTGCCACCAGTCGCTACCCCACATCTGTGTCGTACCACATCATTCGCCACCGACTCTCACAATCACTGGCCACTCGGAAAAAAAGTTAGAATTTTCGCGCGTTTTTAAATTTTTGAATTTCGGATCGACGAGCCCGTCGGCTGAACGAGCGTTGTGGCGTGCGCCCCAGTCTGTAGCCAGTCGTGAACTGGGATGGGTTGAACTGGGTGGCGCGCGCAAAATTGTTGATACTGCCTTCACAGGGACTGAGAAAAATTGTGTTCCGCTAGAACGTTTAGCGAAATTGTTCTTTTTAGTTGATAGGCTGCTCTATGGGCCGTCACATGTCGACGTCAAGTTAAAATGTAAATACTGAGATGAGATCTTGCAAAGAATTTAGGCTTCTTTCTGCGACGAACGAAGCGAGTCAGAATCAGATTGTACGTACTTGAAGGCTTTCCGAGGCCGTATTAGACAATCTTCTGTTGACATAGGCCTCTTTTGAGGGCCCGATGCCTTACTAATTCAACAATGGCAGGAATCTCCGCAATACGCTTTTAATTACGATCGCTAGAGGATAAGAGATGTAAGACGTAATTGATTAAACACGTTTATGTTTTATACGGGTTTGCTTATTAGTCTGATTTAAGGCAAATATAGGCCTTGACAAAGAGGCTCATGCTTTTGTAGTGAAGATTATTTATTACGTAAAAATGATGAAGAAAATTGTTTTTTTTTTACTGCTCGATTAATACTGTAATTAAAAACAAAAAAACATGTGTATGACTTTTTTCAAATTAAACTTGACCTTGTCTGACGCCTATGGCGCCTAATGTTTTCGAGCTACAATATAAACGATAAAGCCTTATAGTGTATGTTAATTTTTTTTCATAATGTACATTTCATAACCGCGTGTTGTGACATTTCCATACAAAAATGATGACGCGCGTTTTTTCATGCCATAACACACGTCAACACAACTCGTGCAAACTTGTTGTAAAATGCTGAAATATGAACAAAGCTAGGTTAGCTCTCCATTACAAAGATATTATCATTGGTTACACTATTGTCTATGTACACTGGACCACAAAGAAAAAGAGCCGGTTAGAAATTCAATATCTTCAAAAGTACCTGACCTAGACCTAGCTTTATGAAATAAGCACTAAATTAATTATCACTTCATGTTATAAAAAAACAGTCGTGTTCAGACGAACATTGATCTCTGATCAGCAACAAATTTGGCCTACATCATAGTGCAATCGTTGCACATTACACGGGCGTACACTATTATAGATTTAAGTAATGTACTTGTATGTGTGTGTAAATAGCGTTAGTATAGTGGTAGGGCCCAAAAGATAAGGAGACATGTAAAGTGCCCCATAAGGGCTAACTTTTCTTTTTTATTATTTTCTATAATAATTTTGACGTTCATAAGTGCCACTTGTGGTCTAAACTGAATAAATACTTTTGATTTGATTTTGATTTGATTTGATTTATAAATATTGTAAGATTGTTAATAAATCCTCTTTGACCGTTTGGACTTGGACTACATCATTTCAACCACGTATCGTTCCACCTGGTAACTATATTCCTCTCACTGTGGCCAAGACACCCTTAGCCATCAGATCCTGATCAGTCTTGTGAGTCTGCTTGACTGGCAGTGAGAAAACCCACTCCTCACCTTATTCCTCACCACATTCCGTCTGTTACCTTAGGTCTCACGGTGCAGACATCCCTCACTTATTTATATATTTATTTATCTTACATTTATGCTGTAGGTTAGGGAACTAGGGAATTAGGATACCTAGGGACATAGTTCTATCCTATAGTATAATTGTTCATGTGTAGCTAGCCGGTGCCTTTACAAGAGACCACACTTCCACGCACTTAAATACATTATTTTCACACTCTACATTAACATTAGTCGGCAGCTGCACAAGTCGCTTTCCTGTCTGTCTGTCTCTATGTATGCTTAGATCGTTAAAACTACGCAACGGATTTTGATGCTAAGAAAAATTTTAATTATATTTTTTTTAAATAGATAGAGTGATTCAAGAGGAAGGTTTTTAAGTATTGTACCTGTGCGAAGCAGGGGAGAGTCACTAGTATTTATCAAGTGCTAAATAAAAATGCGTAGTCTTCTTGTAGGTATGTTTTGTTTCATAAAGCTACGTAGGACTTTTGATAATATAGAATATTTTCTAACCAACCCTTTTTTGCGGTCCAGTGAATTTAGACTCGCGTAAACTCGTTGTAAAATATAGAAAATAGGAACAAATCCAGTTCACCCCACATTACAAACATACCTAATCATTGGACACTGTTATCTATGCCTTTGGACTTGCATTTGGCTACTGTCCCAAGCAATTCCTAAAACGGCCAGCGATATTATTATGCAGCTATTTGCATGGATATGCGACACCAAAATGCCACCGAATACAGCCACCAATTTCGCTGGACACGGAAACACCTAAGCTATTTGCTTTGGAAATGGCCATATGAGATATGAGTAACGGACAATAAATGTTAATAAGTTTGTTGTTTCTTTTTTATTGTAATGGCTTTTTTACTATCCAGTATGTTTATGACAAAAAAAAGCTTTGCGCTAAAAAAAACAATTGCGAATCAGCACATTCGAACGTTTTGAATATCTTGTAGATTAAGGCTGTGTTGCACCATTTTACTTTAACTTTGACAAACGTCAAAAACTGTCAAACTCCATACAAAAAACACCGGTTATCGTTATAGTTACGGTCAAAGTTAGGTGGTACAACTGAGCCTAATACACTCATCGTCTTTTTTTCACAGGACGTCCATCTATATTGCTCAGTTGGTAGCGGCCATAACTCTCAATACTCTACAATTTGTATGATGTACATGAGAGCTTATATTGAACATAATAAGCTGTATGAATTATGGGCTAGATTTAAAAATTATTTGGTAAAAATCTAAGATTTGAGTGACTTAATAAATTATGATAATACACAATTAATTTGTTAGTTTTAAAAATCTTAATGGACATAACGTCTTTAATATTCATAATGCTCAGAAATCCAAACATTTATAATTTATATTATCAAGGAAAAAGAAAATATTTTTGTAAGAATCACAAATGGCTCTCTTGTTGCTAGTAATAATTATCTGATTATATTTACTCAGCTTATTTACATTACGACAAAAACGAATTAGAAAAAGATTTCCACAACAAAGCTTGTAACAAAATTAAAAATTAACGGACGCCATGAACACCTAAAAACGACTTTTGAAATAAGTCTCCCATGATATGGGACGCCATTATTTAAAATTGGGGAAATTTTTCCCCACACAAAGTAATTATGCAAGCAAGGACGCTTCGGACGCCAATCAACTGAGGAAGACCTAAGGCTGTGACCTCACTATATTCACTGACATGGCTTTGTTCTTTTAGAAAGTGTTGGTAGAACTTCTTTTCTATTAACCACTGACAATGTTGTTGTGTTTATACGTTTATGTACGTTTGACACTTCTTGAGAAATAAATGATGAGAAGTCAATCCTCAGTTGTTTTTACTCAGATTTTATTAGATAGAATAAATAATATATTGGTTCTAAAAGAAAGTAAGCCATCATCGTCATTAGGTCATTAGTCTTCACTGCAAGACCACGACACACTCTTTCTGCCAATTTTTGAGCGCTTCTGCCTACATCAAGCAAAATGTTAAAATTGCTATACTAGAAATGTTGGGTTAGTTGACAGTTAAAGGTACTCACAGAACGGTGATGCTTTCTATTGATAGTATGATAATGTGTGCTCTGCCTAAAATGTAGAGTTAATAAAAACAATGTACGGATTTGTTTGTAAATCGGTTATGGGGCGATATTAAGAAAATGTCAGAAAAGGGGAGCTTTATAATAAATCGCTAAGCCTATGTAGGACGGGATATACACCAAATTTTGTATGGAATGGAATTTGTGGGGAAAAATGCTTCTGCATGCATTACATTGCTACTAAGTTCGCCTATGTTGATTGTTTTACTAATATAGAATTAAAAAATAAATAAATAAGGAAAATTCTTGCTCGTTTGCGGGCTATACTAGTTCTATTTTTATTCTATGTACCCATAAGATATAACGGAAGTGAGAAAATCCCTTGCTTCGCGTATAATCTTCCGGAAAAGTACCTATATTTCAGGATATGTAGCAACTATCAATTTTAATGGACAGCCGCTATAAAGATTTATCTACGGCTGAACTTTGAAAGCAGATTTATGAACCTTTTCCCTGTCCAATCCCGGGAGAAATATGTAACACACTAAAACTTTCCCAAACAAAATTTTCGCGGAGTTGCGCCTACACGTTAGTGCAAAACTACAAACAAGCTAACGTATCGGAGTCAACGACCTTTGATGTGATCCTTTGTGGTGCTACAAGTGCTACGAGTGCTACGACACTCGTCTCCGTAGCCCGCAGCTACGAGCACGCGCTACGAACTACGGAGACTAAGAATTTGTTGATTGTATGTGAAGCTTATTTTCAGCTCCTGTTATGAGTTCGGAGAAGGCTGCGCGTGACGTTTATTTAACTCTTTCAAGAATCTTTTTGTGATATTTTGGAGTTTATTGTGCTAAAGGTACAAGTTTTGATAGTAAGTAATTTTGGCTATAATTTAACTCGCACATTATTTAAAATACTTAAATGATTTATTCATTAAAATAATAAAGAATCTATTTTAAAAATCAACCCCTTTCTAAAAATACTGGTAATATGACACGATATGAGAATAAAGTTGACAGCTTTTCGCTAGAATATTGTTACCGATTTAGGTATTTGTCTTCACTGCGCTACGTGCTAAGCACAGATTTAAAAATAGTATGGCTCTGCGACTGTCAGTGAACTCATATTTACACGCAAGTTATTTTTACACGTTTTCTTTGTTTTCTAGTTTTATCTCAGACGTATGAATCACAGACGGATTTTAGTGCCAACTTACAAATGTATAATATATTTAAATTTTGATCTTACATTTTAAAGTAATATTTATACTTACCATCACATCCGTACTAAAAATATAAATGCAAAAGTAACCATCTGTCTGTTAACTTTGGACGCTTAAACCACTAAACTGATTTCGATTAAAGGTATAAAGATAGTTTGGGTTCCAGGGTAAAATAAAGGATAGTTTAAACCCGGTTGTTGTAAGAGGAAAGCGCGCGAGAAACTTTGTGACATTCTATGACTCAAAAATTTTCACGCGGTTGAAGCCGCGTACCATAGCCAGTTTTCAATACCTACAAAAATTGTGACAAAATAAATACTTATTTTCTGAAAAAATCAAATTAAAGAGTCATCATAAAACGCATAAAAAACTAAAAAAACTCATTAACCAATAGGCTTTTAAAAAGCACTTACACGTCCCAATATTAACCCTACCACTGCTTCGGGACAATAAATGGGCCAGTGCTGAGAAGAAGCAGCGCAAGAAACTCAGTCACTATTGTCAGCCTCCTTTTCAAGGGTTTACAGTCTTTAAAATATACAAATTATAGTCATAAGTATTGATGCGAGCATAAGTATTGATGCATCAAAAAAGTAACGCCCGTATTCACAAACGATGCTTGCTTAAGTGAAGCAGCAAATCGAACGCACAGCTTTGAATAGAGTTCTGTGATTGGTGCGTGTATCACCCTGTGCGTCCACGCGCACTGTGAGACCTCATAGTGATGTTTGTGAATACGGGCGTAAATGACGTAATATCATACCCACTATCAATTTGGTATCATTCAAAAGTAAATCGTCGCGTTAAATACCGTCAACACAATAATTGAGCGGGAAAGCGAGCCGTGGCCGTTAAATAATATTAAATTGCTCTGGCAACACTCGAGTAGTTCAATTTGATATTATCACGGAGCGGCTGGTCACCGATGTATCGATGTACAATCGAGTACAATTTTTTAAATGTTGAAAGATTGTAATCGATTGTGGTCGCTCGTGGACAGGCGTTATCAATTTTACATTGCCAAGTTACACGAGTCATAATAATAATAATATGTCGATTTGGTTCACAAAAAATATCTTGATACATAACAATGCGTGTACGTATGTACATACAGGCATACATTATTAAGACATTAAGGGTCGATTTTTCAATCATCAGATAAATTTTAACTCAAGAATAGGTTTAGCACATTGACGGTTTCGGTATGGGAAATATTATGTCAAAATGACATTTTTTCTTCAGTTGTAAGATGTAGATTTTTGACGATCCAAAAATCAGTCCTAAATGCTGAGTCCCAATGCGTTGAGACCACCATTTATGGTGTCAGTGTCGATTTGATAGTTCGAACCCCATCGTCCGCTGGAATACTCGTATTGTTATGAACCCACTATTAATACAAGCTTAATGATTATTATTTATGTTATCGGGAAAACATTAGTAATATTTGTAGTATAAAAATTGCTAATATTATACTTTAAAGAATATGGGCAATACGCTAGTGACAAATTAGCACTGCCCATTGCACTATTTCTTCTTGTTTTCTTTCGCTTCTTTTATGAGTATCAGTAATAGTCTTTGGGATATTTCAATAAACACGACAAAACTTCAACTTCTTTTCAAAATATATGAACTATTTTCGTCATGAAAAGAAGTACATTACATAAAAATACTCCCTAAGTGCTTTCAGAGAAAATAATCTACAGTCCGCTTTGATGGATACAATATAAATAATCAGAGTGCGAGAGTAATAACGGTAAATCGTGAATAAAAGGATCAATGTCGATTCCATTTTGTATTGTTATACGACACGCGAGGGTGTCATCAGGATGCGTTTGGTAGAGTTGGTTTAACTTGGGAGAGTAGGCAGGGCAAGTCGCTTAAAGTTACTAAGTACTTATACTTTGTACTGCAAATCTTCAACACCTTTTCCTCTCTCTTCCTGTTAGGGTCCTAACGAATATTAGTAAAAATGAAATAGCGGACTGTATAAAAATAGGTGCTGTACTCTCGCCAGCCTAATTTATAATTAATTATCTAGGATACGCGGTAATCGTGCGACGACGGTGGTGTCCCAAGGCGAGTGTGTGAGCCGAGCGCAGCCGATGATGACGCTGTCGGCCCGAGGTGACGTTAGTCCTTGTACGCCGCCCGCACGTCTCCTCCCGCGCGTTGTTGGGTTCCCAACACTTCCTCAGTCCTAAAAAAATACTTCAACTCCCTTACTTTTAATTTACTTAGATTTAGAATAAGTTCCAGCAAAAAGTTAAATTCATGAAAAAAATCTGTATGAGACTGAATCCCATGCAAGCAAAGCCGCGGGCGGAAGCTAGTTACTAATTTAATATTGTAATTTGCTTTTATACTGACACATGAAAAAAATAACATCCTCAATTTGCCGTTACCTCAAAAATAAAAATACATTCACAAATCCTGATTTTATCTTCCATCATTGTTTTTCGCTTGGAAAGCGGGAGTAAAATCTTTATTCTACCGTCAATGCTTTTTAGGCCTTAATCCTCAATAAACAATTGATTGATGCTGATGGATTTGCAGCCATCTTGTGCCCACCGTTGGGGCCTAAAGAAACGCGTACATACGAAATCCAGTGTGATGACGTACAAATAGCATGATTGATATTTGCGCGTACTCGTCCTTGCTTTGGAAGGCCATAATACAGGGTGGTTAATAAGTCAACGCAAATCTTTTGGTAACTAAAGTGAATCTAGCTAAGTTTTAAAACTTGAGATATTCGATTACCTGTGTTGGGAATTGAATCCATGATCTTTTATTGGACCGATGAGCTACGGGTACATTGATAATTCAGTCGAAATATTAAATAAAATATCTTTATGATAAGTTTTAAATGCAAGAAATTCTTAAAACCCACTTTTTTCTTTCTTAAACATTGTTTTAACCAAGTTATCTTTGTATGTTTAATAGAAAATTATTGAGATAAAGAAGAAACAACTAAATTGACTAAACATACTACTAAACTAAACTGGATTGAAACGTAAGCTTTGTCCAAACCAAATAAGTGGGTAACATCAATGTAGATGGATCATTATTGGTAATTTTACCACTACCCCTATCGAATATCATAGATTTCACCCTGTATTCAGCCCGTATAAAACACACCTCCGCCCAAAGGACCCAAATAACGGATGGCACGAATAATTTAATAATTCAATATAGGGCGTCAGTAGGAATAACATCAGCGCTAAATCCTGAACTCTATATCTGTACACACACTGATTATTTTCGCTTGAAAACCTCCCTGAAAGTGGTCTACATTATTTTCGTATTAAATTTGACAATGCTATTGTTATTCGATGAAGTGAGTTGTGTGTACCATATTTTTGTTGGCAATATTGTGCCAAAACTTTTGGGTCTCCCCTGGGGCTCGTTGGTTTTGCTGGCTCCAAAAATGTGATAAAATTAACTTGTTAATTAGAGTGTTATGGAGGCAACATAATAGTGTATTAATATGTAAATAACGCAGTGTTATGAACTTTATTGAAGTGAAGCACGTACACTTGTATTGATACTAAATTGAGTCCTTTTTCATCAATACAGGATTATACAAGATGGTTGCGCCATAAATTAAAGAGTTGGTTTGTTATCCGTGTGCACAATGCATCTCCTACTCCCATCCTTATCCCGCACGTATTACTAGAAGAGTACGAAAATATTTGGCGCCACCGGCGGCTTCCGCGTCATCCACGAGAGGTCGCTGCTGTTGGTTTTTTCGAGTTTCATCCCACGCACCGCCGGGAAGTGATGACTGCGTGACCGTTCCTCTGATTTAATTGTTTCTCCCGCTAATTAGACTTTGTAATCGGTATACCTTGAACCTGTGTGCCTGTGAACGTGCAGCTTGCTGAAAGTGCTACGTAAAATACGTCTTTTCGTCTTGGAAGAGGGATTATCCTGGCCGCCCATGTGCTCGACCGCGTGGTACCACGAGGCATCTGAAAGAAGCCCTTGCGACTCCATCTACGACAACTAGGAACTCAAGGTACGTGCAATCTTCTCCTTCTTCCACCGGGCTGCTTCCTATTGTTGTTTCTCCCGCCCAGCCCGGCACTTCCAGCATTTTGTACGAGGTGTACCGACCGCCATTTTCGTCATCACTTCTTCGTAGACTCCATCTCCGCAGACCAGCTCGCGTTGGTAGTTCTTTGATTGACTCCGCTTTTTTGAAAACTCCGCAAAATAATTTAGATACAGTCCACTTGTTCTTTTGCTCCCCTTTTGCCCCCCTAACTATGATTTAACGTATGATTCCGCTCATCCACAAGAGTTACACAGAAAACAATATTAACGCATTTTAATATGAACTTAAATAATTTCAGGTGAGATGGTGTCGTACTCATCTATGTTTGAGTGCTCATACTTGATCATAGTTTCAGAGAGCCTCATTTTTAATGAGAATTAATATTTGATCTTAAAAATTATGTTGGAATATTGCATTGTTCATGTAAGAAGTACAGACAACGGCATATCAAGCTAGACACAATAATAGACCTTATGTAGTTAAAATAGAGACGAATATACAACAAAAATGTAAGTTTATGTAGTCCAGTCCATAAACACTTAGCACTTTAGTAAAACTTTTCACAGCTCCACTAACGAGATGGATCGTCAAATGTTTATGCCATACTTAAGATTGACATCCCAGCAATGTCGTTAATTTGACGTTAAATTGTAAAACTACATTGTTGCATTTAATACAGGTAACGCTGGCAGTGTAGTTCGCATGTCAAATCTAAGTTAACGATGTTTTTCAGAGAACGTAACCAAGCAAACAAAATGCAGCGTGGGAAGTTCACTCACAAGGTGGACCCACGACCTCATAAAGGTAGCAGGAAGGCGCTGAATGCAGGCCGCTACCAACCGGGCAATATGGAAATCATTGGGGGAGGCCTATGTTTAGCAGCATGACCGCAGTCTGTGGGGGAACACTATTAGTGGTCGTGATGCTCATCAGTGAGGGGCCGAAGATGAACAAGAAGAATGTTTAGCAGTAGTCATATGGCTGAAATGATGATGACGATGAGGCAAGCAGAGTACCTAGCGAACATTTTTGCTGAAATATTATTTCATGTAACAAAAATCAAATCGTATTTTGTAATTGAACTCGCATTCAAATAACAAGTTTTTCACAATCAAAGCAATATGGAAAAGTCTATTATTATTTCGATTTAACCAAACTGTAGGGCCGTAAAATGTTACCTTTAAAGGACAATGTTCGTTCTCCATACATTGTTCGCCGTTAGATCAACAGTGCCGAAATAATACTTTCTAGGTTCTAAATGACACAAATCTTTATGTAAGAACAATTATTCCTGGCGGACCAATGGACAACACGCATAAGTTGTAATATTAAGTTAAATTATGACTTAATTTAAAGTTTAGATCACACACATTACACTAGTTTTTATTTCACCTCAATCCATCCAGTATTACCGAAGATAGAGCCTCGAGAAGTTTACGGACATTTTAAAATTTTCAAAAATTTCCAATATTCGCGCGTGACGTCACAACATGATTTTGCAGCCCCCGCACGTTAACCCATTTACCACTTTTTGTCTTTTTCCAACTAAAATAAAATTTTACCTAACTGACAACTGTTGTTAGTTGTCATCGTTCAATCACATTTCAAACTAGGCGCTAAAAAAGTAACCATTATTATGCCACCTATTGCCAATTTTGTGCAGTATGAAGCCATTTTTACATTTATGCACTTAAATATAAATTTTCTGGAAAAATAACCAAGTTTGTGTCTCTGTGCTCAATAACGAGTAAATAGTCCAGTTATTTGTTAGTAATGTAAGTTAAATAGATTTAGAGTTGTGAAACAGTCAAATTAATGTACCTGCTAAATTGCGAGTTATTTTTTCTTTGATCATGGCAGGACACGCTGCCGGGTGTCCTAAATATGCTGAAGTATTAAAAAATTCGCGTTGCTGAAGTATACATTTTTTTTGTCTCGTTTGTTTCTACATTACATAATTGTATCCTACTAATATAATAAATGCGAAAGTTTGGATGTCTGGAAGTTTAAAATAAAGTAAAGTAATGTTTATTTCTCACCAACATACCAGATAATATTATGATAACAAACAATCAGGAAAAACAAAAAGTAAGAATGTTGGTGGGTTGATACCTGAACTAGGAAGATTCCTGTGTCTCAGGTTTGTTACTCTTTCACGCAAAAAGTACTCAACGGATTTTGTTGAAACTGTACAATATTATTGTTTTGTTGTAACCCAGATTAACGTCATATAGGCTATAATTTATGCCGATCTGTGACACTAAATTTCACGCAGGTGAAGCCGCAGGCAAAAGCTAGTCGTGAAATAAATAGGAAAGTTTAAGGTTCTGAAACGTGGTCGCTTACTATGGGCCTCATAAGAAGGCTCAAGGTCACCCAAAGGGTGATGGAGCGGGCTATGCTCGGGGTTTCCCTGCGTGATCGAATCAGAAATGAGGAGATCCGCAGGAGAACCAAAGTGACCGACATAGCACGCAGAATTGCTAAAATCAAGTGGCAGTGGGCGGGACACATAGCTCGTAGAGACAGACAGAGTTGGGGCAGAAAATTTCTTGAGTGGCGACCACGGGCTGGAAGACGTAGCATGGGCAGGCCTCCTACTAGGTGGACCGACGATCTGGTGAAGGTCTCGGGAAGAACCTGAATGCGGGCAGCGCAGGACTGTTCATTATGAAAAACCTATGGAAAACCCAAAGGCCTCTCGCCTTTGTCCAGCAGTGAACGTCATTTGGCTGTAACGACGAAATAGGAAAGAATGTAACTATCAAAAATCTTCTCTCATCATCATCATCATCATCATCATTTCAGCCATAGGACGTCCACTGCTGAACATAGGCCTCCCCCAATGCTTTCCATGTTGATCGATTGGTAGCGGCCTGCGTCCAGCGCTTCCCTGCTACCTTTACGATGTCGTCGGTCCACCTTGTAGGTGGACGTCCCACGCTGCGTTTTCCGGTACGCGGCCTCCATTCCAGAACCTTTCTGCCCCATCGGCCGTCAGTTCTGCGTACTATGTGCCCTGCCCATTGCCACTTCAGCTTGCTAATCCGTCGGGCTATGTCAGCGACTTTGGTTCGTTTACGGATCTCCTCATTTCTGATTCGATCTCGCAAAGAAACACCAAGCATAGCCCTCTCCATAGCACGCTGTGCAACTTTGAGCTTCTGTATAAGGCCTATAGTGAGAGGCCACGTTTCCGAGCCATAAGTTATCACTGGTAACACACATTGGTTATACACTCTAGTCTTCAGGCATTGAGGTAATTTGGACGAAAAGATGTTGCGTAGTTTCCCGAACGCTGCCCAGCCGAGTTGGATTCGACGATTGACCTCCTTCTCGAAATTGGACCTACCTAGCTGAATCGTTTGTCCGAGGTAGACATACTTGTCGACAATCTCGAGAATTGAGCTCCCAACTGAAACTGGGTAGGGCGTAACATGGACATTCGACATAAGCTTCGTTTTGTCCATGTTCATCCTCAGGCCTACCTGTTGGGAAACTCGATTAAGGTCTTCGAGCATTGTGCCAAGATCTTCTAACGATTCTGCCATGACCACAATATCGTCGGCAAACCGAAGGTGAGTGATGTACTCGCCATTAATGTTTATGCCGAATCCTTTCCATTCCAGGAGTTTGAAAGCGTCTTCCAATGCAGCGGTGAACAGTTTCGGAGATATAACATCTCCCTGCCTAACGCCTCGCTGCAGTGGAATCGCCCTCGTGCTCTGCTCCTGTACTCGGACCGACATGGTGGCGTTTTTGTACAAGCACTTCAGCACCTCGATATACCGATAGTCAATACGGCACCGCTGGAGAGATTGTAACACTGCCCAAGTCTCAATCGAATCGAAGGCCTTCTCATAGTCCACGAACGCCAAGCATAGTGGCAAGTTATACTCCTCAGTCTTCTGTATAACCTGCCGCAGCGTATGGATGTGGTCTATGGTACTATAACCTTTTCGGAATCCGGCTTGTTCGGGAGGCTGGAAGTCATCGAACCTACGCGCGAGACGGTTCGTGATGACTCTCGAAAACAGTTTGTAGACATGACTCAGAAGCGAGATGGGTCTGTAATTCTTCAGCAAGGTCTTATCACCTTTCTTGAAGAAGAGCACCACCACGCTTCTGTTCCATGCCTCTGGCGTAGTTCCCTGGAGTAGGACGGAGTTAAAGAGTCTCTGAAGGGCTTTCAGTATCGGTGTTCCACCCGCATTCAGAAGCTCCGATGTTATTCCGTCATCACCCGGTGCCTTGTTGTTCTTTAGCTGTTTGAGAGCCATCCTAATCTCGTATAGGCTGATGTCCGGGATATCTTCGGTATAGTGTCGAGTTAGCTTAGCTCTTGGATCTGAAGTTGAGCTATCAACGGGTTTGGTGACCGAGGTATATAGCTGTCCATAAAACCTCTCGATCTCACCTAGAACCTCGGCTTTTGTTGACGTTACACTACCGTCCGCCGTCGTTAGCTTCGTCAGCTGGCTTTGCCCAATAGAGTTGTCTCTTGCGAACACTTTGGAGCCTTGGTTCCGCTCTATCGCCTCTTTAATACTGTTAGTATTAAAGTTGCGAATATCATGTCGCAAGGACTTCCTTATCTGTCTATTGAGCTGCCTATATGCCGTAGCGTCAACGCAGGACTGCAGCGTCATTGCACGTCGTTCTGCCATGAGGTTGAGGGTGTGGTCGGTGAGCTTTTGCGGCTTGTCTTTACGACGAGGTCTAAAGAATTTAAGCCCAGCCGCCTGGACAGTTTCTACGAACCCGTTATTGATCTCATCCACTGACTCGCAGTTTTCCAGGCATGCAAAGCGATTTGTCAACTCGAGCTGAAAGCTCTCGGGGCAGTGGATATGGGAATTGTAGGGTCGGAGCGTAGACTTCATCAGACGGGACCTTTCTAGCTTGACGTTAATATTTAGTATGCCTTTGACCATTCGGTGATCACTACCGGTTTTCACCCTGTTGATCACGGAGACATCACTAAATATTCGTCGCTTTGTGGTCATGATGAAGTCAATCTCATTTTTCGTAGAACCATCGGGACTCATCCATGTCCACTTCCTATGAGGCGGCTTCTGGAAGAAGGAGTTCATCGCAAAGAGGTCTTCCTTCTCCAGAAATTCGGCCAGCCTCTGCCCCCTGGGGTTCCGTTGCCCACATCCAAATTGCCCCACTCTCAGCTCATCATCACTTCGCATGCCCAGCTTCGCGTTGAAGTCCCCCATAACAACATTGAAGTAGGTTTTAGTAGTATGTATGGCCCTACTTATGTCCTCATACATAGCCTCTACTTCCTCATCTGGGTGTGTAGAGGTCGGTGCGTATACCTGAATTACCTTCAGCAAGTAAAGCAAAAATCTTCTCTAAGGCAGCATTTTTCCAATTTCGCAACGAGCGCGGCAATCACACTTAACTAACAGAGAGCATAGCGAAATCTATTTTAATCAAAGATTTTCAAAACTCACGGAACACTTTCCAGGTTACCACGTTAATTTGTACCAAACGACTGGACTATAATTAAATTGATATAAAAATTTGGGTACATCTTCTCAAAAACAAAAGAACTGGTGCTAAAAGGGTTAAGTGACGTTTTGACATTTGTAGAGGGCCTTGTAGAAGGGGAGGCTATGGTGCTGAATGTGGATTAACTCGAGTGTCATAGTAACTTATTAGACTGCTAAGCTTGATGATAAAAAGAAAAATATTTTATTCAATGTACATAGTCTGGTCATAAGTTCTGTCATATGATGATAACTTTTGAATTTTAAATGAAGGTTTCAAAAACATTTTTTACTGAATTAGAATTAAAAAGAAAAAATGTGCGATAGTTCGAATTTTATTGTATGTGTAGTGGACGCATAAAGAAGTCCGAACTGCAGTTGTCACGTTGCATTGCTACGCGCCAAAGCAGATTTTCGTTGTGCTGAAAAAGTTTAGTTTATCTTTTCATAAAATGATAGGTATAGGTGTACCAGAATCTCATGGCAAACAAAAATATTGGAAAAGTGTGTCTTTCATATAGCAAATGTCTATGGCTTTATTGTCACCTGTCAAAGTAAATCAAGTGAACTGTCAGTCGCTGCAGAAATTTTGTAATCTCTTCATGCCTATTTGTTATTTTTGTGAAAAATTCGAAAAAGCTCAAGCAAGTCATATTGTTTTCAATGTGTATTGTAAAATAAGGCATAATTCAAAGACAATCTTTGATTTTAAAGCGCGTCGTTGAGTTGACAGTAAGTTGGAGTGAAATTGGATACATTTAGTTTATTACCTAACTGCGTCAGAAGGAGGGTTTTTTTTTAATATTATTCTTATAATAGCTGCTTTATCGGGGGTTTCAGGTGTACCTCACAAATTGGTGCAGAGGAATGGTGAAAAAGTTATGACCATGTAAATAAAATTGAAAAAGATTTCATCAAGTAAGATGTAAGATAGAATAATTGAAATGGTGGAAGAGCAATTTATAATAAATACCTCTTTATCATGATCATCTATTGAAGAAAAGTGGAATCCTTGGAATCGTTTTCTAGTTCTGAATGAAGTGATTAGTTATAAGTATGATACATAATAAAATTAGTTACATAAAGTAATATACGATTTACTTATTTTTCAAGACATTTTCCTATTATTATTACTGACGGGATTGCTACCATGTACCTTAGTTTTGAGTTTCCAATATTTCGGCACTGTTGCAAGCGCCATGGTCACGGAGTAACTGAAGAAATTAAAACCAGACATCGTTCAGATGTGCGTTCAAAAGACCTGAGATTTTAAAAAATCCCACGTTTTGTTTAAACAGTAAGCGAAAAAAAAGTGACTTGAAAATGGAATACAAAATGATAAGGTATGGTAAATGATAAGTCTTTATCAATGAAGAAGCAGAAGTTCAATTTCATGTGTCCTCCATCTAGGCTCGTCACTCAAAGTTTGGCTGCGGTCTCAAATTTGGGCTTAATTGAGGTATTTTTTGGGTGAGAGGCATTAGAACTAATGCCGTTTTATGTCAAAAATTCATACTTAAAGGTAATCAACCAGGTACAAAGTATTTCCTTGTATGTTAGTCTGCCACTCTTTAGTAAGTCCCGAAATCCCCGCTTCGGCTCCCCTACTAACCATTCTAACCATTGTACACAGATAATATCTTACATGCAGCTTTTCATGTTACTACGTCACATTTTCAAAATCCGCGCGGAAAATCGCTCCTAGCGGAAGAGCGCACTTTGAGCTTGAATATTTCAGTCATTTTTAAAGATATCAAAAAAGTAAAAATACAGTATTCATTCTAATTTTTTGTAGTATTTTTTGGCATCTTCAACAAAAATTGTGCGCCATGTCCATTCTATAAACTTATTGATAGCAATATTGTTATCATAACCTCTTACTTACTAGTATTGTATTATATTATTTTATGCACATCGATTTGGGAGATGTCCTGTATTGTAGTTGTCGCAGCCAAATTGTATTATAATATTGGACGGGTTTTGGAAATAGCTCGGCGTTCCACTTTTATGATTTACTTACTTACATTTTGCACGTAAATAAATAACATGAATCCTATGTTTACTTTCCACTCTTGACATTTAACACGTGACTTACCAAACTAACTATCTCCATGGTTACCGTCTTAGTCTATGCATGACTAGGGATTGAACAACTTTTAATTGAATATTATTAACAATTCTCGATAATTATTATCGATTGAAAAATATTCGGTATTTGAATCGAAAGATATATTCAATTTTATCAATATCAAAATATTCAATTTTAATAATAAAATAAATATTATTTACTACCACCTATGAAATGTTCTAAAAATTGCCTGGAGCGCTCCCCCAATCCTGGGTTTTCCCTTTCCAAGCTGAGAGGATATCATTTTGGTTCTATCGATACATTATAAAGGTACTTAATATTTGAAATGTATTACCAATTATTGTTTTAAGCATTTTGAGCGAATAAAACTTTGAATTCTATTAGAACTTTAGACATTTCTCTCACTTTAAGCGGCATTGGATTTTTCATCGAATTTTGAAACTGTAACAGTGGGTCTAGACAAAGTGCAAATTATAATCGCAAACCAGTCGAAAAGTGGTCGAAAAGTCCCTTTTTTGTATGGAGTTTTGACGGATTCGATTTTCGATTCGATCAAAAAGTGCGTTTTGTCTAGGGGGGCAGATATATTAAAGATGATCCCATATTGTTGTCATTGTCTATATCAGTGTTATGATCACAATTCTTTTTATTTTATTCATGACCTTCGACCAGTTGGACACATTAGATAGCTTCTTGTAGTATCGTGCAATATATTTTTAACTTTTAATTAAAATCTAGTCATACTGTAGCAATTTGGACGATTTATTTTATTTACAAGATCGGTATCTTATTGTCTATGATGACCGCAGTCAACATCACTATTACATGGATTCCTAACAATGAAGTACGGCATTGCCTTGTGCCGATTTTACATAGATTTTATCGACACAAATTATGGAACTTCATAGGATATGGAACAGGCCACGTCCTAAAATGTCCGGATGTCGTCATAGTATTATGGAATACATATAAAATACTTTTATTATTTCATTTTTTAATCCTCAAGTGTCCGTTACAATCTAAGTTAATATTTAAGTATTCAAAAAGTAAGAGATTAATTTTGATACTTTACTGCTGTTCCCAGGAATCTAAGGCGGTTTCTGACAATGTCCTTTAAAATTAAAAAGGCTGAAACTTCAACTTTTCTATCCATTGACGGAAGCAATAGTTAAATTTATGAATTTACTCCATTCTTCCAGTGGATGTCGCAAGAGGCAACTAACGTAGATATTTGCAAACGTCAGGAGTAGGTATAGGTCAATTCCTCTATTAGGCGCTTGTAAATGGAGAGGGCCGTGTTTTTGCAGTGGTGACTAAAATGCAAGATCATATTATCTATACTTTTTTAAATTTAAATCGTAAATAACAGTGTTGCATTTAACGTCATCGCAGAATTTTAATAGCCATCGTTAACTGCGGTTAAATCGGCACTCGAACACCACTAGTGGTTTCCAATCAAATTAAAATAATACTTTTCTGATGAGTTCGAACACCAATGCCCGGAAATTATTTAACTATCAAAAGGTAAATTTGAATTTCATTGGGCGTTTGAAGTGTCTGTTACAACTTCATTAGTGGTTACAAATCCATAATGAATGGATGAATAGCTCGTAGAGACGATGGCCGTTGGGGCAGGAAAGTTCTCGAGTGGCGACCACGGGCTGGAAGACGTAGCGTGGGCAGGCCTCCTACTAGGTGGACCGATGATCTGGTAAAGGTCGCGGGAAGAGCCTGGATGCGGGCAGCGCAGGACCGTTCATTGTGGAAAACCTTGGGGGAGGCCTTTGTCCAGCAGTGGACGTCATTTGGCTGAAAAGAAAGAAGAAGAATGAATGGATGACAGCACCACAAGCTGAACTCTGTAGCATAGTAATACGCGTTATTTTACAATATATTATAGTCGAATGTATTGTCGTTCGTGAGTATTTACCTACACATGAAGCGGTAAGAGGTAATTTATTTATATTTACCGGCAGACAGTGGTGACTGAGTTTGTTGCGGCGCTTCTTCTCAGCACTTGCCAAATGTTGGACTCGAAGCGCTGGTAGGATAACAAGATTATAAGACATGTAGAAGTTTCTTAGGAGCAAAATATTGGACGATCGGTAAATACTATTTATTAGTCTATACAAATAAAGACATTTTGACTTTGAATTTGACAAGTGCAAGGGACTATCCTACATCATATTTCGTCAATTATCATCAGGTGCCATGGAAGTTAAACGGGGAAGTCGTTCTTGAGTTTTAGCGAGACTTACTCAAGCTCACAAGTTCAAGCTTTTTACCAGACCAGATTTTCAGATTACTGTAATTTATTTATATTTATGAATTTACACAAATCAGTAAATACCTTGACAAACAGAAAAAAATAACTTTCTTTTCTTTGAAGTAGAGACAACAGTTTAATTTTTATGTATTTAAAATAGTTCTATCTATTCAAAGACTTGGCGTAAACTGTAACTAATTTCACTATAGCATAGTGCACCAAATCCCCTGACAGTAACAAAACAGCGCTAAATTAAGTGAGTGGATCGACGTGACCGTTGATTGGGGTTCTCCTGTTACGGCCGGCGAATTCGCCCGATAGCATTCATTTTCCTCTTTCCCCACACACTATTTAACCGCATTGGGAAAAGGCGGGAAATTCAATTTATTACTGATAACGGAATCGTGTCAAAACAAAAATGTATTTTTCCATAATAATAATACACTTTCTAAGAAAATAAAAAACAAACCATCATCATTTAGTTTATGACAGTCCACGTAAGACTCCCCTAATAACGCCACAAATCACGATGTCCCGCTTTTTTCATGCAGCCTCTAGCATATTTTTGGCCGTTCTACGCTACGTTAACGGAAACAACAACAAAATTACTTACAATAAATAAACAAATAAAGTAAATGAACAACAAATACCTAATTGTGATAATAAAGCATTGTTATAGAGGAAAATTCTTACTACTGTAAAAGTAATTAATGAGCAGAACGGATGTATTTCCTTTGAGGAAACTGCTTTTTCAGCAGACGATAGACGTAAGAATCCCAATTAATTAAATTTACCGCGACAAAAAGGAGCAAAGTAAAATATAAACAATTTAAAAAGTATCCAATCACAAGTCAGCAACAAGAATGATCCGAATTGATGAGTTAATGGATTTATTTGCATAGTTTGACAGATGTAGAGACCAACGGCGATTCTAACGGAATTGAATAGTTGCTTTGATTTATATTGTTTAGATTGAGTTAAGCCATAACTAACGTAATACGGGACTATTCCCACCTCTCCTTCCCACCGCTGTAACTCTTGTTAGTTGAAGGTCAAGTTTGTCCCGGGGGAAAGTTAAACTGTCATTGGACCCGCAACGAAATTAATCAGAAGAACTAACAATATCCAAAATATTTATTAAAAGTATTGCACTGATAAAACTTGAGTTATTACACATTTTTAGACATAAGTAATGTTCATACAATACCCCCATTTTCGTAGCTTTTTGAAAAAGATAAGTTATAAAATATTTTAAGCTCTATTCATTGATAATATCAATAGTAATGGGATTCAGTTGAATATGCAATAGTAATAATATTACCAGACATTAAAATATGAATCTACTTTTAACAAATTGAGTGTGCAATTTTTTTGTAAGCGCGAGATTTAAGCGTTATAATAACTCATGAAAGATACACAACAAAAAAATCTTGATTGTAATTGCACCGCTTCAAAAATGAGTTTTGAATAAAACAGAAACATCTATCGTAATAACTTAGCAGCTCTTGCAAATAAAAACAATTTTTCTCGAAAGGTATGTCCATAAATACGAGTTAGGGCCCCAGCGAAATTTTTATGAGGTTCCGTACGGTTGTCTTTCTTCCTTCTTTATTGAGGTCTCGAATTCTTAGTTATTTGGGGCAAGAAACAAAGTAACACGTTTTAAAATAACTTTTGTTTTGGGGAATGTGAACGAACGAAAACATAGAACGTGTACCTGACGGTTTTTATTTTTAATCGTTATAGAGAAATAGTTACACTCCTTTTCTCTACGTTATTACGATGTAGAGTGAATCGTGTTTATCTAATTATCAATTAATTTATAAAAAAAAATACAAATGCACAGAGTTTGTTTTATTGCGTTTTGCTTTACTTTTTATTCCTAAACCTAACCAATTATGTTGAATATCAATACATTACCCGTTTGTGCCGTAAAATAACAAAAGTATATTAAATGCATGGAGAATCCATGTTACTTGTTGGTGTATAAAATAATAAATGATTTAGTTATATCAGATAAACATATAAGGCCGCTACCAACCGGACGATGTGGAAATCATTGGAGAAGACCTATGTTCAGCAGTGGATGCCCTGTGGCTGAAATTATGATGATGTTGAATGATTTTAAGAAAACAAAAAGTATCGCTAAGGGCACAATCCCTTACTACTTTCCCCTAGCTCCTCGCGTAAATTCTGATACTCCTGATGCTAAATTACCGCTAGAAAAAAGCAAAAAAAACTATTAGGGACTATTTTCCTATAGTTAAGAAAAACAATGATTTTTTTCGTGAACCAAAATCGTGATTCCTCTCAGACGTTCACCATTCTACACCAAAATATAGCTAGTATTAGGTCAAAACAAGATATCTTGGAATTAACACTAGAAGAACTACGCGAATCTGGTACTAACCCTGACCTTATATGTCTCTCCGAAACGTTTTTACAAACAGACAATGCTGCATATGTAAAAGTTGGTGGTTATGAATTGGCAACTGCATTCTGTAGAGAGAAACAACGAGGTGGAACCTGTATCCTTGCTAAACGGGATATTATCTATAAAGACCTGACATGTATAAAAAAGTATACTTCAGAAAAAAGCTTTGAAGCATGTGGTATAGAAATCCCGTTCCATAAATTGTTAGTTCTTTGTGTCTACAGAACACCTACATCAGACCCCAATTGTTTTTTAAACAAACTCGATCAAACTCTTCATGAAATATCTAAACGCTATAAAAAAAACACAAACTTAGTTATAGCAGGTGATCTTAACATCAACACCCTTAAAGCAGGAAAAATTACCGAATACCTAAAAGATATATGCAATGCCTATAATCTTAAAATTCATATTGACGTTCCCACTCGTAAAGAGTCCTGCATAGATCACATTCTAAGCAACATAAAAAATGCATCAGCCACTGTACTACCTCTCTTCCTTTCAGACCACGACACAGCTCAAATGCTTTGCTTTCCAGTAGGCAAAATAAACACCATACCAAAATCGCATTTCATATACAGAAGAGACTACTGCCTCGAGAACACAAATAAGTTTAAAGAATGCTTGAGCAATATGTCGTGGTCGGATGTATATGGTGAAAGTGATTTAAATTCTGCTTTTGAGATATTTCATGAAATTATATGCTTATTTTACAACTTATGTTTCCCTATAATAAGAATTAAAATTAATAATTTGATCTCAAATAAACAAAACTGGATAACTAAGGGTCTAAAAATATGCTGCAAAACAAAAAGATTTCTTAGACACTGTTATTATAAAAACAAAACTACAAGTTGTAAGTCAAAATATCTAACATACTCTAAACTATTAAAAAAAGCTATACGCACGGCACAAATAAACTCAAATATTAAATTCATTAATAAAAGTAATAATAAATGCAAAGCTACCTGGTCCGTAATAAAAAATAATTTACCGAAGCTAAAAATAGACAATAATAAAATATAACATCATTAAAAAATAATAATATAACAATAACTGATCCTACTGAAATAGCTAATACTTTCAACAAATATTTTATAGATTTGACTGACGATATGACATTGAATTCTAAATATGACTTTGAAATAATGACGGTCTCAAATTCAATGTTTTTAATACCTATGACTGACAAGGAAGTGAAAAAAGAAATTATGACTTTGAATAACACAAATTCAGAAGGCTACGATGGTATTAATACTAAAATACTAAAGGTTTGTGTGAATGAAGTAGTTGGTATTCTATCATACCTGATCAATTTATCATTTTCATCAGGCACATTCCCTAATAAATTAAAAATGTCAATAGTTAAGCCTCTGTTCAAAAAAGGTGACCGCGATAATGCTCTCAACTATCGACCTATTACTCTTATACCTATTTTGTCGAAGGTTTTTGAGAAGTGCATGCTTAAAAGACTTAGCAACTTCTGTACCAAAAACAAAATCATAAAGAAAGAGCAATTTGGTTTTCAGAAGGACAAGTCCACAACGTTGGCTATGTTCAATCTAGTAAGCACGGTTCTGACTAGCCTTAATAGCAACCATTTGACTACTGGATTGTTCTTTGACTTGTCAAAAGCGTTTGACTTCGTTGATCACAAACTACTGCTACAAAAATTAGAAAAGATGGGAATCAGAGGCCAGACACTGCATTGGATCTCATCCTATTTGGATAGTCGGCAACAATGTGTCACAATTGATAAAATAATAGGAAAGGAGACAAAAACAATCTCATCAGATTTCAAATATAAAATCTTAGGCGTTCCCCAAGGGAGCGTGCTGGGACCAATTTTGTTTCTACTGTACATAAATGACATAACGCAAGTGACAAGACACAAATGTACATTATTCGCTGACGATATTTCGATAATAGTGACATCTGATGACAAAAATAAAGTAAATTATCATGAAAATGACATTAATAATACGATTGACAATATAACTAAATGGCTACATGCAAATAATCTTAAAATTAATATTAATAAATCAAAATTCATACAATTTAACAAGCATAAACAAAAGAGATTCGATCCAAACATAAACATAAAAAAGATAAACGAAATAACAGACCTCAAATTCTTAGGTGTATCAATTGACGAAAATCTAGACTGGAAAAAGCATATAGTTAGCGTCTGTGTTCGAGTCAATAGGTTTGTATATGCCCTTAGACAAGTGAAAAACGTTACTTCTAGAAGAACCGCCATTATGTCCTACCATGCCTACATTGAATCCATCCTTCGATACGGGGTTATTCTATGGGGTAACAGTACAAACAAAAATATGGTATTTATAGCACAAAAAAGGTGTATCAGAGCCATATGTGGAATTTCTCCTCGCGAGTCCTGCAGGCCACTATTTAAAAGCCTCGGACTACTGCCATTCCCATGCCTGTATATTTATGAAGTAGCAATTTTCGTACACAAAAATCCGGAGCTCTTTCAAAAAGCGGGTAATTTTCATCTTAGATATCCCCATAGACTGATATTAAGTGATATACCAAAATCAACAAAGTATGGGAAAAGCTGTATTTGTATGTGTGTTCGAATCTATAATAAAATTCCAAATGAATTTAAACTGCTCACTATTAATTTGTTTAAGAATAGACTATATAAATGGCTAAACCAACATAGCTTCTATGACATGAAGGATTTCTTTGCGACATAACATTCGTGCTAAGCTGATTATTAATATTTTGTTGACATTATTGTAAATTGAAATGAATTGACTTAAATTGAATTCTGACATTATTGTAACTGAGACATTATTATGAACTTATTGTATTAATTAATTAGATTCCAACTACTGTATATAAAATATTTGCATGCATTCTTTGATGAAGCAGAACATGAGCACATTTCAACATGTAACACCGATATTTAATTATGTATACCATGTTTTAAGCAAATAAATAAATTATCTTATCTTATCTTACATTATTGGCTTAGAAGCGTTGTGTTAACAGGCTAAATATATTTTATTTCTCTTCTAAAATTCAAGTACAGTAAAATAAAATCGACATATTCAAATTCCTTCATAGCAGAATCGCTGTCGTAAGCTAAAATCAGTTCAAACAGAGAAAACACGACTATAAAGATGCAACTTTCCCCTTCAGGATTCTTCCCGCTTTAAAAATATATTACGAACCCTTTAAATTTAACGAGCTTGAAGACAAATCTCTTAACTTTAAGTCGAGTTAGAAGGTCCATTTTCGCTTAACTCTTTGATAAAACTTCGAAGAGGTTTTTTATAACGGCTATTGAAGTGATAAGAACTGATAAAATTATATCAAGAGCCTGTAAAATGTTTTAAAGACCTTATTTTTATGGGACTCGAAAATAATTAGAAAATTAGTGCCTTGTTTACTAATGAAAATAAAACAAAAAATAAGCTGTTAGGTACTTAGAAAAATTTGTTCAATTTTATACTTACGCTTCTTCTGTCATCTATTTATTAGTTTTGTCAATTTAAAATGAATAAATTAAAGACTCCTTTAATAAAAAATGGTCCATGGAGCTTACTTTAAAAGTAGTAAGCTCGTACTATATTAAAAGAACTCGGCATCAGACAGCGCCTATCAACCACGGTTCAGTCACGCATTTTAGCCTTCTTCGGCCATGTATCTCGGCGCAGTAATGACTCCATAGATAGAGGGTCTCGTAGTGCAGGGAAAAGTTGAGGGCACCAGACCACGTGGTAGATCACCAATGAGATGGACGGACCAGATCAAGGCCGCAACTAAGTGCTCGGTTAGCGAAAGTGCCCGGAAAGCCGTAGTCCGCGAGGAATGGCGCCGTATTACGAGGAACATCACTCTGAATCGTGATTCACAATGATGACCACGACTACTCTGACAAGAGTGTACCGACTGAGAAGAAGCTCGTACTGTCTAGAGTAAAAATGGTCCTTAGGTTACAATTCCGTCAGACTATGCTTTGTAAGTAGATGTTGCGAGAATCTCGCGAGAATGTTGAATTTGTCATGTAGGTTATAAATTACTGTATTTGATTGAAAAAGAGGCTGACAAAGGTGACTGAGTTTCTTCCGCTACTTCTTCTCAGCACCAGTCCATATTTTGTCCTGAAGTGGTGGTAGGGCAAGCTATGTGTATTTGGTGCCTTGGAAAAGGCTTATGTACTGAATAAACTATTTGGATAAGCTACGAGTATGTGACCATTTCCACAATGTCAAGCTGTAGCATAACAGTAATGTAGCGTAGCACAAGGTGGACAAGCAGCCTTCAGTTGATGTGTGTACTCGTTTGGTAATACAATTCTCTTCACTACCCACTTGAGGGTGTGTGAGCGTTGATTACGTCATCAAACTTGAATAATAAACAGTTACAAACTTTATCTTTGTGTCCTGCATTTGCTAGTGTTGTCCAGTTATTAATATTTAAGAATCTCTAGGCGTAGAATTTGTTAGAAAACGAAATCTTTTATCCTAGCCTAGGACCCCATCTTACGTTAACTGGGTATAACAAACGTTTAAAGTCTGACAAATTTCACACAAAAATACTGGTTAAAGTTAAGGTGATGTCGTAATCTAACTCAAAGGTGACTGACTGACTGACCGACATAGTGATCTATTAACGCACAGCCCAAACCACTGGACGGATCGGGCTGAAATTTGGTATGCAGGTAGATGTTATGACGTAGGTATCCGCTAAGAAAGGATTTTACAAAACTCCACCCTAAGCGGGTAAAACGGGACCCACGCGTACGAAGTCGCGGGCGGCCGCTAGTTTTTAGTGTAAAGCACTATGCATTTGCCCTCAGCGAGATTAAAACCAGCAGTGAAAAGTGGCGTTGTAGTATCTATTTAAACCACCACGATGACAACGTATGAAATGGGATGATCATAACGTATAGGTAGGTATTATAAATTAATTATGATTCACAATAGAAATGCTGCAGTGGATAAAACACCCCAGGGACAAACCTTTGAACTTATCACCAATAAATTACGTCGCGGAAATAGGCAGTATCAACAAATAATCCCAAATCTAATATGAAACCGGGAATTCATATTAATTACGAACTAAGGTGAGAAAACCCGGATCTCCCGGGATCTAACTAAATCCGGATATGAGTAATAAATTGCGATTTGTTAATCAATACACCTTTGTTTGGTTAAATCAACACCTCTATGTGGTACGGAATAAGGACAAATATTGAATAACGGCAATCAATAGTTAGGGATTGTAACGGTCAGTTACGGGTATTACGGGGTGTCAAACAAAAGTAATATTTCTTGTCATTTCTGCAAGGCTAAGGTGGGACTTTGAGGAACAGTGTCCTGTTTTGGGATGATGTATTGAATTGTATGCATTAAATATAGGTAATAATTGAACAGTATTTACTTTATGCACAATTTTGAGTCTTACCTATTATGGGAGACCGAGGACAGTTGTATCAGAGGTGAGTTGTGACAATGCTGATTTCTCTGCACCTGTGATAGTTGGCGAATTCGTGAAATTACTAGCTCGATAACCTGTCATACGTCTAGAGATATTGAGTTTGTAATGTTACAACTTTCCTCGGTCTCCCCTACTGTACTCAATTTGAATGTCTCTTACTAAACAATGACTCATCTTAGTAGCTCGCTTTCAAAAGGCTTTGTTTAATCGCAGTGTTTAATCTATGTGAATCGATTTTTTCTCTTCTTTCTTTCTTGCGGTGAGGAGCTTCTTACACCAATATTCTGTAAAGTTCAACAATGAGGGAAAGCCCAAAATATAAACTAACCGGGGTTTCAGGTCAACGGTCTTATAAAAAAGGATCCGCAGAATACCTAGTACCCGAACAAAATAATTGAAATTAAAGAATAAAGATAAAAGCTCCCAAATTAAGGGTTTTCGAGCAGAAAGGTTTTAATTAAAAAACCGTCCAACCATGGACTTTACTTTCGGCAAATCGTTTTTGTCAATAGCTTGCTATAGATTACAATTTTTGCGACCAGATAGGGCATCGATTCAAAGTGATTAGGGGATAGGGAATATAGAAGTATTCTACCTTGCCTTCCTGCTACCTTTACGATGTCGTCGGTCCACCTTGTATTCAAGTTCTTTACTCGTACTATCAGATCGCATCAATACAAAATGTTAAGAGACCCACAATGTTGTTTATATGATACGGGCTGCTAGTGTCCTGACCACAGAAAATTCTATAATCTTGATCTAACCATGCTAGTATTTTGGGACTGTTAACCATTCCAACCTGCATGCGTTTTGAAATAAAAAGGAGGAAATAACAACAAGGAAAGCACGCTATAAACCAATCCATTTAACGCTTAAAATAGTTTAACGCACATGAAAGAAACTGTGCTGTAGATGCAGAAGAACCAGTACCTTTTGCAGTTGTAATAGAAGTTATTTTGCGACAAAAATATTCTGATGTGCTGACTGTACGCGGGAAATCACAGTAACGTTCTTTCTCTATTAAAATACGCAGTGAATATGAACTCACATTTTTAAATTTCAATTTTCCATCTCGATTCGCGACTATTGCGACCGTTTCCGCAATCGCGGGCGGCGCAAATTATGATTTGGTGCAAATGAAAAGCGAAAGAGGACGAGTTTTTAAATATTTTTGTATAATGAATTGCTAAACTAAAGAACAAATTCTCTATAACATAATATTTTATCAAAAGTCGAAATGAGAAGCTGGTATTAAGATTAAAGCGATTGTGATTTCTTTCTCAAAAAGAATGGTCGAGTTTTAAAGAAAGACGATAAAATCTTATTGTGATATTATATCGATTTTAAACAACAAACGCAAAATTTATTTGTCAGCTATGGACTGATGGTGTAATTACAATAGTAGGTATAGAGTGTAATTGAAACGATTCTAGTACGACTAGATTGTACACTAATAAATACTTTTTAAAATCAGTCCTTCATATCTCCCAAAAACAAAACCGCTCTCATCTCATCCCTTAATTTGCTAGTTATTGTGACATGTCGGGGCAGTGAAGCCGGGCCGGCCGTCGCATTGTCCGGCCCAGCTGGTAATAACCGGCAATAATTACTCTAACCGGCCGGAATCCGGAGTTCGGCCGTCTTTTGACCGGGCCGCGTGAAATTGCCGCCATCTTGTGTTAAGTCAACTAGGAATTGTAGAAGCTGTTAACGTTTCGATTGACGGTTACTCGAGTCTGAAGGGATATTGGTCAGTTGAGTAATAGGAATCGATGTGGCAACACGTGGAGATTAACACAACAGCAATTTATGTAGTTGTATAAATGTTTATGTATAATTCTTACCGATTGTCCATCAAGGCCCATAAAATACGTAAGGAAGGGAGTCAGGAAAACGGACGTATGATTATTATAGGTAAAGCCCGGTCTGTGAGCACGTAGAATTTTGTCCAATGACCCCTAGCTACCCATCCTTATCGCTCGCGCGTAATTATATTGCTGTCGCGACTGTGCGACTGGCACCCGCAGTGAGTGTGCGAGCGCGATAGCAACATAATTACGCGCGAGCGATAAGGATGGGTAGATTGGGGTCAATGGACAAAATTCTACGTGCTCAAGCTCATGGACCAGGCTTTAGATAATCACTTAGTGATATTGTCGCTACACTGATCTTATCAAAAATGTCTTATCATAGCAACATAGTGTAATAAAGAATTGGTTTCATATCAGACAGTTATAGCAGCTCTTAAACTTCTGTAATTAATAATTTAATACAAACATTCTATTCAGCATACAAACGCATCACGCTAACTAATTTTCTGGGATATCGACTAGTTGCAGTTTATTTAACACCCATCTATACTACTCGTATAAATGCGAAAGTAAACTCTGTCTGTCTGTCTCACTTTCACGCTTAAACCACTGAACAAATTTTAATGAAATTTGGTATAGAGATAGTTTGAGTCCCAGGAAAGGACATAGGATAGTTTTTATCCCGGTTATTCTAACAGGGACGCGCGCGATAAAGTTTTTCTGTGACAGACATTCCACGTGGGCGAAGCCGCGGGCGGAAAGCTAGTTTCTTATAAAAAATCTATTCCGGGTCTTAAACGTTAAACGTTAACGCTTCAAGAGACACGTCTTACAACTCCAAGTAAATTACAAGTTGTTTAGAAAGTTGACCGTTTTGATGTGTTGAAGGGGTCGGAACTATCTCAGGCGTATCAAAGCTACTGAAAGGCTTCTTGGAAGAACAGGAAACTTCATTGTCCTCTATTACTAGCCTCATTAACTGAGACCGTTAACCATGTGGGATACACACCCACGCAGGGATGTATGTTTAATCTTTGACATAACTAAAATGTACATTCACAGATTGACTTCAAAAGGACATACAGCATAATTGAACATGAGTGTATAAACAAAGTAGGTACAACAAAGATCATTATCATTTCAGCCATAGGACGTCCACAACTGAACAGAGGCCCCCATAGTGACCGGTTGGTAGCGGCCTGTATCCAGCACCTTTCTGCTACCTTTATGAGGTCGTCGGTCTATTTTGCGGGTGGACGTCCTACCAGAGGTCCTACCCTGCACTTCTCAGTACGTGGTCCCCAATCCAGAACCTTGCTGCCCGATCGGCCGTCACTATGGATTTGTCAAGCTTTTCTCTTAACTACATATTGATTGTTAGGTATCTCTATTTCTAATGTCATAGTGTTTGTAAGAAAACGGATTGACCGATTCTTATGAAATGTATATGTGTATATCAGTAGGCCTGAGAATGTTACGTAAATTATTTTTCAGACGTCTAGGTGATTGGGGTCTTTCACACGTAGTAATTATTTAGAATTTGGTCAATACGAAGAACCTTGGCCTAAACCGTTTAGCCCTGACCGATCGCTTTGTAATTACAGTATTTAGAGAAACATCTTTTCCTTATATCAATGTACCTACGCCTATCAAGTATGCATGTCAAGAACACAACAGAGATGTGCGAGAAAGATAAAAGTCCACAAAAGGACATCTACGGTTGCTTCTCTGAACATCTATTTGTACACATCTTACGGATTACAGGCGATTGTCAAATTCTGAGTAAAGGTAATCACACTCTTGTCAACCCGGAAAGGGGTCAACACCGTATCGCCTTTCCAGGCGACACGTTTACGTTACCGTGCGGATAAAGGTCATAGCAGACTTATGAACTTGGAAAGGGATCAACACCATTTATAGCCTTTCGCGAGCTGTCATCGCCTTTCGCTCGCTGTCAACCGCGAGGCTAGGCGTTTACATTACGGTGCGGATAAGTGTGCGTTGCAGTACGGACGCAGGTTGGCCGTAATAAGGACAATCTTGTCAGGTGGGGATTCTTGGATGGCTTAAACATGGAGTGCAGGTGAAGAAGCACCAGATGTCGTGCCCTGAGTGCCCGAGCAACTGCACTCAGGAGGATTTGATGAATGTTGCTGACAACGCCACTCTTGTGGCGGAGTTTTGGGCTGACACTGTGTAGGTTTGTTGTCGACACGAAAAAAAGAAAAAGTACGGAGTTTCATAAAAAGAACACTGACCGCCTCGAGTCGGTTACGATCCGTTTCCGGGTTGATAAGAGTGCTTTGTCCTTAAACCTTCAGATTCCGCCCAAACGGGAGTCTGTGTCGGACGTAATACTCGTATTACCCTCGAAACTTCGCGAGGATTTCATGTTTTGATCAAATAAGGGCTTGAAGATGAAATAAATATTTTACTTGTGTCACGAGAGGTATAAGCTCCAGTGATGATTAGAGGAATATTTATTTTTAAAGATTATTAGTAATTTGTCATTGCACAAATTACTAATAGTCGCGTTGTTAGCCCCTCGTACTAAGCTATATGCTTGTCACGGGTGAGCTCACCACAATAGTCGGCGGCGGGGACTGAACCCGCGTTCCCCGGATCACGAGTCGGTTAGTCCAACCCCTTCATATATTTCTATAGTTATAAATAAGTTAAATAGTTATTAAACATACCTACTGAACCAATTAACTGAGACATTCAACGGTTAAACCAATCATGTAGTTAAATTATAAACCGAAGCCCCACCGCAATTACCTACTCAGAATGTAATAAATCATGACTATTGCCAACTAACCACAACACAGTTATCGGTTAATTTCACAAGAGGTGCTAACTATTAATCACTTCATGAAGCTAATGAGTTTAATGCGGCATTTCTTCTCAGCACTTCCCAAATGTTGTACTCGTAGCGGTGGTAGAGCAAAAAGGTTGAGACATGTTGTACTTAAAAATACTCATGAGCAAAATTTTCTTTTTTAAATATAAGTTTTTTTTAAATGGCACTATTTATTACTCTTTACTAAAGAAATGTAGACTTTGACACTGCTATTGGTACGCTCACGTCATGACGCCATCATAATTTAAGGCTTACTCTGACGACATTTAGTCGAACTTTGCAAGAGGTTCATGAAATGTTAAGTACAGTAAGGTCTTAAGTAAATGCTTTCGTTGATATCAAATACAGTGTAACGTCGAAACTTTGGCGAAATGAAAAGTTAAGAGCCTTCTCGAGATGAGTGCTGGGGACGTAAGTAGTTTCTTTCTTAGCACTTTTTAAAAAGTGTATGGGTGGTGCACCCTTATCAGCCATAGTATTGAAGATTTTGTTGCTAAATTGGTGTGGATTGATGACAAATTAAGGTTTGTCAGGCTTAACAAATCGAGTTAACTGAATTCCTTAACTACCCACACAATATCCCGTTATATCTGTTCCCGCGGATCCCCAGCGGAAATAACTTTGGTTTGACTTCTTTTTTCCTCATTTTAATCGCCAAAAGCCGGATATTAAACCTCAGGGCTTATTCGCCCATTATTTTTTCACCCTTTGTCTCTGTAATTCCGATGCTCCTCTAAAATTTCAGCCGGCGCGACGGTCGGTGGCCTATAATTTGACGTTTTAAGAGTGATATTTGAAGCTGAAACTTGAATTAAAATCTGTTGCTACACTGAGTTTTATTATAAGTGAACTTCTTCATAATTGGTTATTTAAGTGTTAGGTACTGTAGAGCAGAAAAATTCAAAATTTTTAAACGTCAAAAGTCAGAAGATATTTTTTAATTTAATAAATTCTTTGTTGCTTATCGAAGTTGGTTAATTAATTAATTATTAATTAAATAATAATTATTATATGATAATTTCTTTGTTGCTTAGTAGGTACCATTACGTTTAATTTACTAAGGTGCTAATATTTTTACAAAGAATATGCACAAACTATTATTAATAATAGATCCGTTAACCCCTCGTATCCCGATTTTACCACAATAGTTTAGCGGTTCCTCCAGCGTTCCTCGGATTTTTGTCAGCCAGTCCGACAGCCTTTGGACCACCGTTGGACTATTTCATAAACTATGTGGTTACTGTTATGGCGAGTCACTTACCAAAGTTTCCATGACGATTATGCGAAGATACTCCCCTGCTTCTTTTGATATACCTAGAAAAAAACAAAACAAATTCAAAATTAAGACCGAAAAGAGCAAACTTTCTTTAGTAGAGCAGTAAATCATTACATACACTTACAGAGGCTTACATCTTACACCAAAACATCTGGGGGCACGGCAGTGCCCCCGCCAAGTCGAGCGCGAAGCAAACACTGCCGTACCATCCTTTACTGGAACCATTTCGCCGCATTTTCAGGCCCCTATTTGAGAACCTCTGGATAAGACCAGAACGCAGAAATTTTCGTTATCTAGTAAGCTATAATCACATACTTAAAATCCAAAATTTCAAGTCTGTAGGTCATTTAGTTACGAAGTTAAGCGAAAGCAAAGTTTCGCATTTACGACACTCACTCACTCACTCACTGATGATCATCAAAATAGAACTAGTACTTCCCATAAACTCAGAGAGCTGAAATTTGGTACAGAGTTAGGGTTTAATGGCCACATAAAGGGAAAACTATAAAAACTAGGAAAATCGAAGATCTGGAGTAACACCACATTCATAATACTACTCCGGCACCGTGGTGTTCGCCTGTATCGCTCACCGCTAGATGGCGCTAGCATTAGCAAGCGGTGTCCAGATTTGTTTCCTTTCTAGAGAAAATCATCGATTAAGTTGAATGTTGTGTAATTTGCATTTCGTTGATTTCGTTTATTAAGGTTCGCTAAGGTTATGTTATTAAAACAATTCTGATTCGTTGTCCATTTTAAAGGTCGTTGAGTTTATTTGTGTTTAATATCGTAAAAAAATGTCGATAAAACGAGGACGTTAAATAATTTTGCCACGTTCTACAAAAAGAAGTGAAATCCCACCAAAAACATTTTGTAAAAAACTAGCCAAGTCTCGATGGAGCTGCTTGTTTATCTCTAAAAAGTAATGAAATCTAGACAAAGTCGTGCCAAGTCTATGGTTCCTTACTGCGATTTCTTTATTATTATAGTTAATGTTGTGTGACTTGGCCGTTGAACAATCTTTATTAAGATAATCATACATAAGTATTATAAATACGCAGCTTTACTGAACCTACAATGGAATGGTTATTGTTGAATTAACGTTTTCCAAGTGGCAATTTTCCATCGTCAATGGGTAGCGGTTCTGGCGACAGATTGGTGCAATGGTGTCATGGAGCACCTGGTTTTGTCACCCTTCAACGGCCAAGTCACACAACATTAACTATAATAATAAAGAAATCGCAGTAAGGAACCATAGACTTGGCACGACTTTGTCTAGATTTCATTACTTTTTAGAGATAAACAAGCAGCTCCATCGAGACTTGGCTAGTTTTTTACAAAATGTTTTTGGTGGGATTTCTCATTACAAAAGATAAATAAGAAATGGATACTGAACATTATGGTATTGTTCCAGGGAACAGTATTCTTCAGTATCGGTGTCCGATAGCCATTGTCTCTGATTGAATACAAAATAGGGACACACGGTCGTAAAAATGAGATGGCTGGGTGATTGATTTCCCAGACATATTGGGAGAGTGTATATTTTTTACTTTTTCGGCGGTTATAGACTAAGAGCTAGTGAACGCCAGACCTACGTCATTTTATAAAAGCTAAAAGTTTGTCAGCGTATGCTCCCAACCCAATATAGGATATAATGTTGGTGAATTATGAAGTTTGGGTCATGGTGGCATACGCTGACAAACTTTCAGCTTTTATAAAATGACGTAGGTCTGGCGTTCACTAGCTCTTAGTCTATTATTTTTCGTCTACTCTTTTAACTAGACTTTAAAATAGCCCCAATCAATTGAAAACACACAGTTCCTTTGTCTGTGGCCACATCATCACTATTCACGCCCGGGCGTTAGCAACGTGTTAGCATCAACCACACGAGCAAGTAGTGGTTAACCGAACATCGGTTAACGGCAGTAGTTAAGGCGATACAGTGACATTTCGTCGTGAAAACACCTCGCGCTTGAGAGGTTAATTGATAGTAAAAGTTTATTTTTACTTCACAAATAATACAATCAAGTCTAATACAATCTAGTGGGACGTCCACCTACAAGGTGGACCGACGACATCGTAAAGGTAGCAGGGAAGCGCTGTACGCAGGCTGCTACCAATCGCTCAACGTGGAAAGCATTGGGGGAGGCCTATGTTCAGCAGTGGACGTTCTATGGCTAAAATGATGATGATGATGATGATGATGAAGTCTAATAAGCTATTGTCACATTAAGGCTTAGTTGCACCACCTAGCTTAACAATAACTGACGATAACCGGTGTGTTTTGTATGGAGTTAGAAAGTAAGATGGCGCTACCCAGCCTTAGTTACATTCGTCTTTGGGATACCAAAAAGGATAAACTAGGCATTATTACCTACTTTAGAACTTCAGGCCTCTAGAACGTTTATATATTTCTTGAGAAGGTGTAATATTTTTCTTTTGTTTTAATATATTGTATAAGTTTGCGAGCGCAAAGTGTAATGTGAAGATATTTATTACAGAAAGTCTTTGCAAAATATATTATTTAATTTTCATGAAAACAACTTCATTTTGTTTGATGCTTTCAAATAAATTAACGAGTCGTGCTTGAAAAAACTGGGATTTAGGATGGTCTTTATATAATTATGAATGCTTACTAACCTTACCATCAATATTAAGGAAATTTCTTACACGAGCGCATAACGCACATTGTTCCTCCCTTCTAATAGATACAGACTTTGTATGAAAAAATTGGGATGTGAGATGGTCCTAACAAAATCAAGAGTTTTGTTGACTAATCTTCCCACCTGTGTGTCCAGCCTATCGACACGACGTAATTTTCTCTCATTTTGTATCTATTTCTAATAGCAATTAATGTTCTTTCACAAGCGCAAAACGTTCTGTATTGACCACATTGTTCCTCCTTCTTGGATACAGGCTTTGTTTGACTGCGCCTTTTAATCATCGATTAATTAGACTTAGAATAGCTAAAAATAGTATTTTTTTACAAAGGAAATTGATAGTTACTATCCACGCTTCTAGAGTTTAGTGTTTAGAGAATCGAAATCCCTTGACGAAGACGTTGTAGATTCTCACGCCCGTATTCACAAACATTACTATGAGGTCTCACAATGCGCGTGGACCCACAGGGTGTACCAATCGCAGAGCTCTATTCAACGCTGTGCGTTCGATTTGCTGCTTTACTTAAGCAAGCATCGTTTGTGAATACGGGTGTCAGACTCTCAGAGTACAGTAGTTTCTCAAAGAGACTACATGAGCTATGGAGAGTGACCGCAACTTATAGACTAATTTATCTGTACCGCACATCCTGTAGAGATCTTGCTTTAATCGCTATTAAAAGATACGTGGACCGACGACATCATAAAAGCAGGAAGGCGTTGGACGCAGGCCGGTACCAATCGATTAACATGGAAATAAGATAAATAATAAGTAGCGTGGGTAGGCCTCCTAATAGCTGGTGGACCGACGATCTGGTAAAGGTCGCGGGAAGAGCCTGGATGCGGGTAGCGCAGGACCGTTCATTGTGGAAAATCTTGGGGGAGGCCTTTGTCCAGCAGTGGACGTCATTTGGCGAAACGAACGAAGATAAATAATGTGAGTCTGGTAACTTATTATAAATCTTTCAAAACTTTCTTAATTAAGATGCCTATTCGTCGGCCGTTTGGTGTAGTGGTTCAGAACGGACTACTATGCCGAGAGGTCCCGGGTTCGATTCCCGGCCGGGCAGGAATTGAAATGATGAATTTTAATTTCTGTGACGGGTCTGGGTGTGACTATGTATAATATGTATGTATTTAAAAAAAAAGAAGTATTTAAGTAGTATATCCGTTAAGCTAGCACCCATAACACAAGCATTAAGTTGCTTACTTTGGGGCTAGCTGGCGCTGTGTGAAATTGTCCAAAGATTTATTTATTTATTTATTTATTCGCTTTTATCTTAAAGGCTTAGGCTTCAGGCATAAGGACGCTGAAATTAATCATAAGATTTACCATTATTTATTTACCCTTTTCTATTCTCCTTCCCAAGGTGTCTCTACCCCAAAACACGAGCAGAAAATAACATAATTTTTTGGCTATACACCGTATTTCGTGCCTTACTTTCTTACACGCGCTTTTTATTGGATATTACCATACAAAATAGTACCTAAAGGTGGCACAGAATCTCCTCAGTTCTTTACTACTAATATTACCATTGTAGTGCGTTTGGATCGGATTGACGACTTACGTTAAACCGACAAAAAAGTTACGGGTTCCAATTCCTCGCGTAGAAGATTGGCGAAGAAAATCAAATGGGTAAAAAATATCAAATTAAGCAGCTTAAATGTAGTACTTTCAGATGGATCTTTAAGGTACATAGTTAGATTTTCCGTGTTGTTTCAAAACTGGCTACAAGCGTAGTTTCTATCCTAATTTTAAAACTTCGAGAAAACTCCGATTAGAATTGAACGCACAATTGCCGGGTGACTGCTGTGACTGCGGAGACAGAAAAATTCAATAAAATTGCCACCAGAGGCAATTTTTCTAGTATTAAAACAAGTGCGAAATAAGTTTAGCATCTTAAATGCAAACACCCTTTTATAATTGCAGTTTTAACTTATGACAACGTAGATGTTTAGTGTTCCTATAGTCACTTTAATAACACGAGTCAATTCATACCATCCCGCCCAACCCCGCCCTACATTCAGCAGTGACAGCGCTGCGTAATTTGGTCGTATGACCAGGGTTCCGGCGTTCCGGGCCTAATCGGAGCCCGGAGGAACGGGTAATCCGGAGTTCCGGACCCTTGTATTACCGGCTGGGACAGTAATAATGTATCGTAACACACTAGTGTTACTGTCGTGTTCTGTGTGATTCCCACAATTAAGCGCTTGTTCGTGGGAGTTGACAAGATGATAGCCTTTTTATTATATTAGATAATTCTAATATCACAACCATGGCGTCGGAGTGTATGTATGATTGAAGCTAACCAAGTGACGTAGTAGGTGGGTAAGATACTATCAAAAAGACCGCACTAAAATTTGATAGGTGGGTACCTACCTGCGAATGTGAAAATTAATACTCGTACTAAATGTAACGTGCATTTACGTTTGGTTTAAGTTTTGGTTACCAAAAGTTTATGTGAAAGACTGTTTACGTAGTCACTAAATATGTAGTAGAAATTAAGGAATGTTAATTCAGTTGAAAACTGTTTTGGTATCTTCCAATGATGGTGTACAATATGTTTTTTTTCCGTTCCACTTAATTGTCATTTATTATAGTGTCACGGTTAGAGGCTTTAGAGCCATGACATAATTAGAATTTAGAGTTAATTAGTTAAATAAAAGATAGATTTAAGTTAACAAGTCATTTATTGCAATTAAGAGTAAGAGACCTTAAGGGTGTGGGTTACGAGCTAACTATCATATCGCACGAGATTCGTCACCGGGGTAGTATATTCAAACCACTGTCCTCGCTAGCATTGATGGTTATGTGGTTTGGTTCCTCGCTGGTGGTGAGCCCGCAGGGTCGTCGACGCGCCAGACGGTTAGGGACCGTACGCACTGTGGTGTAGGGCCACTTAGAGTGTGCGTACGGGCCGTCCGACACGACAGGCAGCTCTGCCGGGTTGAGGAGCCAGGTGGTAGTTCGGCTGTAGTGCGCTGGCCATGCATGGCAGGTAGTTGTTGTGAAGAAGATGAGCGTGAAGGTGAAGGTGAAGGTAAACCCTGCAAATCAAATCGGACACTAAAGCAGTTGCTAGCTTTTGTCCGTTTGACTGCGACATCAAAATACTAGCGAAGCAGATGGAATGATTTTGGTAATAAATGGTGATGTAATGATGTGGCAGTCAAACAGAATTACAATAGGTGCAGTGAATGTGATTGCAAAGTGAAGTAGGCAAAAATATTAAATTATGTAGGTAGATAATTATTTAGAATATCATCTATATAGGCAATTAATTTATAGAACAATATAGGTAGGCAATAATTTAGAATAATTAGAACAAGTACGATGCGATGAAACAATTTAAATTAGCAAGTAGAATTGAAATTAGAGTCGTTACAGTACGACCAAGGTCATGTAAGGTCATGACGTGTCGATGTCATTTCATAAAATTGATAGATTTATTATTTTATTGTGTAGTAAGATGTAAAATATTACGAGTAACAAATTGTAGCAACAGTTAAAATTACGAAATGACATCGTCCAGATACACTGAGCACACGGATTGCACATTTCAAGAACAAAATGGCGGTTAGGTACTTACATTTAGCACAAGTATAAAATCTAGGCATTAAAAATACTTTTGCAACACTCACCCGGTAGCGGGGTTCACCAATTCGCGATTACATATTTAGTTTTTAAGATATTATATACATCGCGGGTCCGGCGGTGACGGACAGCGGTACGTCCGTGCTCACTAACGCTCTGGCTCGGACTAGGAGACGCGGCGGGAGCATCGCGGCCGTAGGCGCGTCGCTTGCGCATGCATAAAAAACAGTCCGCCCGCTCGACAGAGAACAAAAGAAATATTGAACAACTTGTTTCGCGCGGGTTTGCTTGTAGATTTATTATTTTATTTATTTTATTAGTGTAGAACAATATGAATTATTTAATTAAGTTATTCATTTAGGTAGTTTACGTAGATTTAGATATATTATTATTTAAGTATATTTATTTAGATAGATAATAGTAATTAAATTAGAATTTAGATCTAAGATAACGGGCAGCGGTAACGCTAACCGTTACATATCCCCCTTTTTACGGTAGGATTTTACCTAAGGAAAATCCGCTATCTTAACTGTACTAGCTAATCTTGAGTCTGACTAACAAAATAAACATTTTAGGTCTGTTTACTTGCAACCTGACGTACAGAGTATATGATTTTTAGTAGATCTCATAATACTCACAAGATTTATTAAGTTAAGATTTAGAGAAAGTCATAATATAACTATAAATTAAATGAAGAGGTCGGAATATTAACTGTAGGGTAGACTACAGCTAATTACAAGTATGCGCAGTTGTTTAGCAACTGCTGCACCCAACAACTTCCTATCTTGAGTCCTAAGCAATGCAAAGAGGTACTTAGTAGAGTGTACCTTGCAATCCATTTTAGATGGTGCGTCAGACAAGACAGTTAAAAATAGTTTTAGACTTTATAATTAAGGTAGATTTCCAAAGATAGGTTTAAGAGATATCAGTAGGTAAGATACGAGTAGGTCTAATAAATTGTTTATTTTTAGTAGTATTTACAATTTATCATTTTATTTAATAGTTTAATTAGAAGTAACGTTTTCAGTTACAAGCTAAATTTATATTTTAGATTAGAATTACCGAGTACGTAATATTTAAAAAAATACTAGGTAGGCACGCGGGTGTGTGTTGCAAATTACACAATAAGACAGTAAGCATTACAAAAGTTAAACAAAAGCAAAATCTATGTGTGGTAGGTAGTGATTAAAAATTAAATAATATTACCAAAGGTAGGTAGAATTTAGTTAATATTATAAAATGTAGGTAGATACATTTTATTCTTAAGAAAACTATAGTAGGTAGAATAGTGTAGCTATTCTCCACAAAAATTACAAGTTTAGTACTACCACACAGAGATTACAATATTAGTTACAATCTTATAACTAAGTTATTTGAATGCCAACACCAAAAATAACCATTTATTACAAGTAAACTCACTGGTAACGTCTCAAGTGCGATAGAATAGACCGGTATGGGCGCCAATGTCACGGTTAGAGGCTTTAGAGCCATGACATAATTAGAATTTAGAGTTAATTAGTTAAATAAAAGATAGATTTAAGTTAACAAGTCATTTATTGCAATTAAGAGTAAGAGACCTTAAGGGTGTGGGTTACGAGCTAACTATCATATCGCACGAGATTCGTCACCGGGGTAGTATATTCAAACCACTGTCCTCGCTAGCATTGATGGTTATGTGGTTTGGTTCCTCGCTGGTGGTGAGCCCGCAGGGTCGTCGACGCGCCAGACGGTTAGGGACCGTACGCACTGTGGTGTAGGGCCACTTAGAGTGTGCGTACGGGCCGTCCGACACGACAGGCAGCTCTGCCGGGTTGAGGAGCCAGGTGGTAGTTCGGCTGTAGTGCGCTGGCCATGCATGGCAGGTAGTTGTTGTGAAGAAGATGAGCGTGAAGGTGAAGGTGAAGGTAAACCCTGCAAATCAAATCGGACACTAAAGCAGTTGCTAGCTTTTGTCCGTTTGACTGCGACATCAAAATACTAGCGAAGCAGATGGAATGATTTTGGTAATAAATGGTGATGTAATGATGTGGCAGTCAAACAGAATTACAATAGGTGCAGTGAATGTGATTGCAAAGTGAAGTAGGCAAAAATATTAAATTATGTAGGTAGATAATTATTTAGAATATCATCTATATAGGCAATTAATTTATAGAACAATATAGGTAGGCAATAATTTAGAATAATTAGAACAAGTACGATGCGATGAAACAATTTAAATTAGCAAGTGGAATTGAAATTAGAGTCGTTACAGTACGACCAAGGTCATGTAAGGTCATGACGTGTCGATGTCATTTCATAAAATTGATAGATTTATTATTTTATTGTGTAGTAAGATGTAAAATATTACGAGTAACAAATTGTAGCAACAGTTAAAATTACGAAATGACATCGTCCAGATACACTGAGCACACGGATTGCACATTTCAAGAACAAAATGGCGGTTAGGTACTTACATTTAGCACAAGTATAAAATCTAGGCATTAAAAATACTTTTGCAACACTCACCCGGTAGCGGGGTTCACCAATTCGCGATTACATATTTAGTTTTTAAGATATTATATACATCGCGGGTCCGGCGGTGACGGACAGCGGTACGTCCGTGCTCACTAACGCTCTGGCTCGGACTAGGAGACGCGGCGGGAGCATCGCGGCCGTAGGCGCGTCGCTTGCGCATGCATAAAAAACAGTCCGCCCGCTCGACAGAGAACAAAAGAAATATTGAACAACTTGTTTCGCGCGGGTTTGCTTGTAGATTTATTATTTTATTTATTTTATTAGTGTAGAACAATATGAATTATTTAATCAAGTTATTCATTTAGGTAGTTTACGTAGATTTAGATATATTATTATTTAAGTATATTTATTTAGGTAGATAATAGTAATTAAATTAGAATTTAGATCTAAGATAACGGGCAGCGGTAACGCTAACCGTTACAATAGAACATTTTTAGTTTATCAATTCCCTAGAGCAAACGTTAGGCAAATACAGGTAATATTTCAATATTAACCATCCGCGTAGAACTAATTCAAGAAAGAAATTAATTCAACTACCTAGACCCTAGAGAAAAATCATTTCGTATACGAATAGAGTCGCTTTTCAAACTAAATAAACAACTTAAAAAAATCGATCTGCCTAAGTCGGGATTCGAACCCACGAACTTCCGCTTTCCGGGCTTTTTGGATTTATTCAAGTTGGAAAATTATAAATAACTTGAAAAAATCGAACTGCCTAAGGCGGGAACTGAACGCACGACCTTTTTCAAGATGTTTATTTAAAATAAGTTGTCAGTAAATATTATATCCATCAAGTTACGATAACATTCCAATAGTTCATTCGGTTATAATACAGGCAATAACACATCATGATTACAAATAACAAAAGGCATCATAAGTACTTGTAAAAAGTGCTATTTTGCAGCAATTTACAGCCAGCAAGTGCTGTCTATTACCAGTATCTCGCACACTGTTCTTGAGCAGAAGTTAAGTGCTTCTAATAAATATTTTTCTAAAGTAATAAAACTTGGACAGTACAAATAGCTTCTTTTCACGGCACATTTACTTCTTAGGCTGGGTTGCACCATCTTACTTCAACTTTAACAAACGTCAAAAATCTGTCAAACTCCATACAAAAACCACCGGTTATTGTCATAGTTACCGTCAAAGTTAGGTGGTGCAACTCAGCCTTAGTGGAGTAGTTTCTTGCGACCATAACGGTCATACATTCAAGTGAGTTTTGATGTATTAATTGCTTGAGTTGGTAGTTTGGAGAGCTGCAAAAATGATGCCTAATTTAGAGGCTTCTTAGTTAGCCTTCGAGTTCGTTCGTTCGTTTCAGCCGAATGACGTCCACTGCTAGACAAAGCCTCCCCCAAGGATTTCCACAAAGGCCGGTCCTGCGCCGCTCGCATCCTCCTCCCGCGACCTTGACCAGATCGTCGGTTCACCTATTAGGAGGTCTGCCCAAGCTTCGTCTTCCGGCTCGTTGTTGCCGCTCAAGAATTTTCCTCAGCATCCTTTGAGTATTTAATAGTGATTCGCCCGTTTCAGGAGAAGCCTCCCCCAAGGATTTCCATGCGCTGCCTTCATACAAGTACTTTCCGCAACCTTCACACAGCTTGTAGAGCTAATGGCCATTATGGTAGAAAAGTTCTCGAGTAGCAGTCATGGACCGAAGGAAGTGGTGTGGGAAAGCCCCCACTAAGTGGACCGACGATCTTGATAGTTATTCATAGAAATGAATACCTACTCGATAACTTATAAAAACAGTAAGACTGGGTTGCACCATCTTACTTTTACTGCAACAAACGTCAAAAATCAGTCAAACTGTACACAAAAAGCACCGGTTATCCTTAAAGTTACGGTCAAAGTTAGGTGGTGCAACTCAGCCTAAGCATAGTAGTTTGAGGTTAACCAAATATTTTTAAAAAGGGCAGAAAATTTTAAGGTCCAATATAAAACAACGGATGAATAAACTAATCTGATGTTAACCCATGCGGGCTAAAAGACATTAATTCAAAGTTTAATTCCCCATAAACAGTGTTGAAGATAGAGAAAAGAATTGCTCGAAATTTTCATTGAATCTCGTGTCTGCGAATCTTCTGTGAAATTAAAATTTCTTCAACGTATTTTATTTTGTTCTAGCCAATGCAATTTGTCCCCTAGAACGCGATAGGGCATGTCTCCAGCAAATGAAAACAGTGGCCTTACTACCGATGAGAACTCGAATAGAAATTAGAAGTCCATGTAAAAGTCATTAGAATAGAGAAAAATAGGAAATAAAAATATCAACATGACACTTAAAACCAGAATGATAAGATATTAATACATAAGATTCTAAGGCTGAGTTCCACCACATTATTTTAACCATAACAATCAGAATAACCGGTGCTTTTTGTATATAGAGTTTGACAGATTTTTGACATTTGTCAAAGTTAAAGTACGATGGGGCAACTCAGCCTAAGAGTAAATTATTAAAATGTAATAAAAATGATAGAGTTCGACTAACTGCCATTAACTGCGCATATTATTTTACTTTTAATAACAACAGGTTAAATATTTAGATACTCGTAGATACATCTTATGTAATTACTTGTGAATAAACAATACTTACATGTTATTTTGAGCTTCGTCCATTTATCTAACATTTTAAGTAACCTAATCAACATATACATAACATTAATTATCCCCCTCAGGAATCGAACGCACAACAACTGTTTTGTAATCGGCCTGCAAACCGCAAGATCTTCCTCATAACTTGAACCAATAATTTTTATTCACACTTCCCATAAAGTTCAGATTTCATAGTAGGGTCCCAGCTCCGTTGAAAATGCAAAACGTTTTAATATCTCGAACAATGGCGACTCTTAATTTAAGTTAAGGGCTTTAACTTTGCTTTAATTAATTCAAGCCTCGGCTAATTGGTCCTGTATGTTTCTAGTAGCGCCCTCTACGTTAAAGATTCCCTCTTGATTTAATTTCGGTGACCGGAAGGGAAACACATTAATGCTGAAGTGGTATAAAAAATGTATTGATTTGGAGGTTTGGGTTTCTTCTTTTGAAAATATTTCGTTCTTTTGTGCCTATGTTCACCTTTCGATCGTTTGTTCGTTTCAGCCAAATGACGTCCACTGCTGGACAAAGGCCTTCCCCAAGGATTTCCATGCAACGACCGCTCCTGTGCTGCCCGCATCCAGGTACTTAATCCCGCGACCTTTACCAGAGGTGGAATTGTGTAAAGCAATCGTAATCATTTGACAGTTCATAACGTACGATTATTCTGTCAAACGCTTTGTTTAACTGACTTTATCGTACGTTATGAACTGTCAAATGATTACGATTGCTTTACACAATTCCATCTCAGATCTTTAGTTCACCTGGTGGGAGGCCTGTTTACACTACGTTTTCCGATACGTTGTCACCACTCGATAAATTTTCTGCCCCAACGGCCATCAGCTCTACGAGCTATGTGCTCCGTCCATCGCCACTTTAAGTATAGTCTTTGATTACTATTTATTATGTTTCCGAGTCACATTTCAAGTTTAGTGGCATGTACGTACGTAGGTATTTGTCATTTGACTAACTACTAGTTTCATGGAATTATTTTTAACTGTTAGTTAACCTCAACCTAATTACGTCAGTTACGGTTGGTCGTTTGGCTCCCTCTACTAAAGTTCGCCATTTGGAGAAAACGGGTCATTTGCCTAAGTTTTATGTCAATAGAGACGTCATCATGGTATAATAAAAGTTACTTGTAGATCAATTACTTATTTATTCAAGATACTAATTTATACATTTCCAACATTATAACACCTTAAAGTTAGTACTTCTTGCTTTGAATGCTCCAATCGAACTGACTGTCCGGCGGCATGCCCGCGATAAGGCAACTTCCCCTTCCATTCGTCAAAGTCAACCGGCTCGAAACGACTTATCGACAGCATGCCCCGGAAGTAGTCAAACTCAATACTTAAATAACAATTTATATCTAAAATACTAAATTGTATACAATAAAAATTCTAAAATAATTACATTAAATAATAAACATGAAATATGTACCTAATTGAATATAATATATAATAAATTCTAAAACCATTCTAATATCTGCAACAATGTCCAGGAAGTAATCAAGTAAAGTATTTAATTTTAATAATGGGTTTTTAAATTCTACCAAAATTATTACAATAACTATTTAAAAGCATCTAATAATCGTATAAAATACAATATTAATTCTAAAATCATTACATTCGGCCATCCGTCACCGTGATGCCTCCTGGCATTCACGTCTTATAAAGATATTAAAATCATTACATTCGGCCTGGTAGTCTTAATAAAGATATATTCTAAAATCATTACTATTAATTTTCGAAACAATATGAATCATATTATTATTTATACAACTTGTAAATAAGTGTTATTATCATGTGCAAATTTTGTTAAGAAAAGGTAGAAGATCCTGAATTTTATTTAATATTGTACATTAGGAAACTTAAAAACTAATCCACGTAACTTAGGTACTATGCACACACTGTTGGGTACAGTAGTCTTTACACAATAACTTTCCTTAGATATACCTAATACCTATTACTTATAATATTTACTTTAATTGCCCACAGAGAGCATCATGTACACACATATCATGATAATATGCCTACGTAAAGAGCATACTGTTCATTATTTATTTATCACTTTACTACATCAGAATTATGTTTGCACACACTGTTGGGTACAGCATTCTACACAATAACTTTCCTTAGATAATACCTATTACTTTTAACATTTACTTTAATTGCCCACAGAGAGCATAATAATATGCCTACCTAAAGAGCATACTGTTCATTATTTATTTATCACTTTACTACATAAGAATTATGTTTGCACACACTGTTGGGTACAGCAGTCTATACACAATAACTTTCCTTAGATAATACCTATTGCTTATAATATTAACTTTAATTGCCCACAGAGAGCATGATAATATGCCTACGTAAAGAGCATACTGTTCATTATTTATTTATCACTTTACTACATCAGAATTATGTTTGCACACACTGTTGGGTACAGCATTCTACACAATAACTTTCCTTAGATAATACCTATTACTTTTAACATTTACTTTAATTGCCCACAGAGAGCATAATAATATGCCTACCTAAAGAGCATACTGTTCATTATTTATTTATCACTTTACTACATAAGAATTATGTTTGCACACACTGTTGGGTACAGCAGTCTATACACAATAACTTTCCTTAGATAATACTGTAATGATTTTAGAATTAATATTGTATTTTATACGATTATTAGTTGCTTATAAATAGTTATTGTAATAATTTTGGTAGAATTTAAAAACCCATTATTAAAATTAAATACTTTACTTGATTACTTCCTGGAAATTGTTGCAGATATTAGAGTGGTTTTAGAATTTATTCTATATGTATTATATTCAATTACATATTTCATGTTTATTATTTAATGTAATTATTTTAGAATTTTTATTGTATACGATTTAGTAATTTAGAATAAATTGTTATTTAAGTATTGATTTTGACTACTTCCGGGGCATGCTGTCGATAAGTCGTTTCGAGCCGGTTGACTTTGACGAATGGAAGGGGAAGTTGCCTTATCGCGGGCATGCCGCCGGACAGGCAGTTCGATTGGAGCATTTAAAGTAAGAAGTACTAACTTTAAGGTGTTATAATGTTGGAAATGTATAAATTAGTATCCTGAATAAATAAGTAATTGATCAACAAGTAACTTTTTTTAATAAATCGGAAGCGGGAATGTGATCCACATCTTCAGCTCACAAACAAAGGTATGTAGCAATATATTTTTAAAAGAACATTTATTTCGTACAAAAGATTATGATAGTATTAAACATTTTTTTTTACTACATGTTCGAATCTTGTGTGCTGTATTGCGTCTCGTATATGGTCGGGGCTATTCTCTGGCGGAACGGACGTAATACGGAGCACATTTGTATTCAAATTATTATGTTCGTATATGATGGGGTCTACCCTCTGATGATACTAGCATAATGAAGTGTGTACCTGTAATAATATTTTAAAACCTACCGAAGTGCATGTTCGAATCTTGTGTGCTGTATTGTGTCTCGTATATGGTCGGGGCTATTCTCTGGCGGAACGGACATAATACGGAGCACATTTGTATTCAAATTATTATGTTCGTATATGATGGGGTCTACCCTCCGATGATACTAGCATAATAAGTGTGTACCTGTAATAATATTTTAAAACCTCCTGAAGTGCATGTTCGAATCTTGTGTGCTGTATTGTCTCGTATATGGTCGGGGCTATTCTCTGGCGGAACGGACATAATACGGAACACATTAGTATTCAAATTATTATGTTCGTATATGACGGGGCTATCCTCTGATGATACTAACTTAATAAAATTAAATTTTATTTTACTTTTGACCGATTTAGTGTGTAGTCTATTTTCGTTAAGAACTAGTTAAGTGTGCTATGTCCTGATGAAGATAATACAAAGACTAGTATATAGTTATAGAATAATATTAGATTAGTAGTTCGCATAATATTAGAAGTCCCCAATTAAGGTACTCTAAATCTTCATAAATTTACTTCATATATTATAATGCGAAAAGTTTGGATGTCTGGATGGATGTTTGTTACTCTTTCACGCAAAAATAACTGAACGGATTATGATGAAACTTTCCAGTATTAATCTTTATAGCCCAGAATAACATGTAGACTATGATTTATGACGGATCTGTGACAAACTAAATTTCACGCGGGTGGAGCCGCGGGCAAAAGCTAGTGAAATATGGATTGTTAATTGGCTAATTGCTCCTTCAGTTTATCAGGCTAGATGCGCCTTCAGTTTATCAAGATGCGTCTACAAAGTACTCGTACGGTTAGATGCGCCTACAATTACTCGTACAAAGTTAAATACGTTTCTGGTATAAAGCTAGATGCCACTTTTTATATTGTTGTAGAATTGATAAGATCTATCATTAAAGTACATTTAAACTGTACATAAGAACAAAGTTATACTAGCACAAAAAAAAAACTTGAATGATTCATTTGGTCAAGGTTACTCCTTGATAGTTTATGAAGCGATTCTTGGTACGCTTCTTTTACTAAATATTTGTCTCGAAGCACTAGGCTCCTTAAGAACATTTTGACATTTGTAAGTAACTAATTTAATTAGTCTACACGAATAAAGATAACTTTGATTTTACGAACCGACGACTGCTTGTGCTAGTGATAAATAAGGTTCATAATTATTGTAGTATGCAGACGACAGACTTGTGTAGTTTTATTAGACGCTATTTTTGCAATGAGTACTCGAGGTATGATGAAAAGACACTTCATTTGTAAAATTCATAAATGCTATGTAGGATTCATTGGAGCTATGCATGTTCCACAACTAGTAGCGACCAGGCGTAGCCAGGTGTGTCTGATTTTTAGTTAGCGGCCAGGTGTGCCGAAGGGCCAGGTGTGTCCTTGATTTTATATTAACGGCCAGGTGTGCCGATGGGCCAGGTGTGTCCTTGATTTTAACTTTAGCGGCCAGGTGTGCCGATGGGCCAGGTGTGTCCATAATTTTTAAGTTAGCGGCCAGGTGTGTCGATGGGCCAAGTGTCCTTGATTTTAGTTATGAAGCGTTAGCGTTGTGCCCATAGTGGATAATTGTTTTCATTTTTTTTTTAGCTTGATAGCTAACTTTTAGCCTTTCCAGTTTCTTTTTCATAATGTTTTACCCACCTAATATTGTAGGTTAAGAGACGCACTAGGTGTGCTTGCCGACTTCGGGCAGGATTTTGCTGGTATGTTAAGCGAGCCATCCAGTCGTCGCAGTTGTGTATGAGGGTTGCACTGACTAAAATACAAACTGAACATCTTTATTTATAAAGCATAAGTAAAATTGTTACATGTAATAGTGGCAAAGCAAAGAAGAGCATACAATATTTGTCAAGCAATATATTTTTAGATTTAATTTTTGGTTTTGAATAGGAAATAAATCAAGAGCTTAATATGATATAAAAATTGAACATAGCCCCATAAAATTTTAAGTTGATGTTTGTCATACACAGTTTATTCCGTCGAGAACTTTATTTCACAGTTGAGGACAATGACGTCTGAATATGAAGCCGGTACACCACCGGGGACGCCCGTCAGCCAACGATCAAGTAAGCGAGCTAAGCGGATGAATTTGTCTTCGTTGTCGAAGTAAGGAGGCGTCACCACGACGGTCTTCTATGGGGTGAAGTTGCAAGAAGAGAATGCAAAGGGGCTCATCTTCTTCCAGCTATACCGAAGAAGCAGGTTAGCAGCTTAGATTCGTAAATACTCTCTAGTAAAGAGATTTTTTGGAATTATTTTATGTCTAGTAGTTATTATTCTTTCAATAACAGCTTTAATAATGTAATCCCTGAATTCAACTCTGCAAATAATTAGAATGAGAAATAAGTAGTACAATTTTCATTGCAAAAGTTAGTTAAACTAGCCAAAAGATAGATTGAGGCTTTGTTGATTTGATGGTAATCTATGCCTGAAGTGAGTGGCAGTGACTTTTTCCTAGCTAAAAGAATTATGAACGGTTGAGGAAATGCTGGATCTTGCTCCTTGAAAGGATGAAAACTTACGTGATGATTTTTATGACGAACTAGGATGGTTAAATAGGCGTGAAATAACAAAACCCAAAGACTTGCCCAGACTTTTGTTCTCATTAAAGCCAGTTTATTTCGCAAATAATCGATCATAGGATCAGATTCATCCAGCCCCAAAGATAAACAACTCAGGTTCTGAAAATACTCTATGGTATGTTTTAACTGCCACTCGTTAAATGTAGCTTAAGCAATCATTTAGAATACGAAAACGATGCGTGTGAGTTTAACTCCTATTCCTTCAATTTCAAACACTACTTTTCGTATTGGGAATGACTCTGGAGAAAAACCATGATTTTGAAGTCATTTAGTAAGAGAAATTTTGGTAAATGGAAAATCCATAAACGCGGGTTTAGATTTTTATAATGAGAGCACTCTTTTACGCAAAACTGACGCTGATGTACTTAGTTTGGCGAAGCATTTTGACAATATTTCAGTTGCAAAAGATTTAGTCAATTATCATTCTTACTTATAGATAGAACTAACATAATAAGCATGAATGTTGATAAGATTGACGTTCTTGTAATGTTAGTGATCAATGATGTATAGGTATGTAGACCACTGACAAATGGTCGGAACTTCTCGGAACTGTCATTTCTCACGGGTTTGAATAATAGTTCTACACTAACATTCTATTAAGGTCCTAATCAGAATATTTTTGAGAACCACGAAGACTTTTTGGCGCTTTTTGTTACTGATACAATAGAAATCACAGATACAAGCGTACTAATTCTGGTTTTACCGAGGATAGTTACAAATTTCTTAGTCTCCTCTTGATCAAAATAATTTCGTGGGCTTAATTCCCACCTTAGGCAGTTGCGATATCATTGATATTTATTTATTTAAGGTTCGCAAAACAAGTGATATAATAGTGATAGAGGAATATAATGTAACTAGCGCCCTTCTGTTTTACCCCTAAGAGGTGGTTTCGTAAAATCCTTTCTTAGTGGATGCCTACGTCATAACATCTACCTGCATGCCAAATTTCAGCCCGATCCGTCGAGTGGTTTGGGCTATGCGTTTATAGATCACTGTCAGTCAGTCAGTTAGTCAGTCACCTTTGAGTTATATATATTTAGATTAACCGGAGGCCGAGTACCGGATGTTAAGTCTTTTTAATCCACAACGGCATAGAAGTCGTTGTTATTTAATATGTCTCCTTGTCCAACAATACCTCAGGCAAATATTTTTATAGCTAGAATAATGCCATAACCAAACCACGTTAAAGTTAATAAGAAATTATTTTTAGTGATCCCACGTAATGCTAGATGAGACATTTGTGTGCTAATCGTGATGAAATCGAGCATTACGGATATTCAAACACTCGTAAGAATACAACAGTATTGGTTTCCAAAACAACAAAAAAAAGGTTAGGGCATACTTAAAGTGCGCTTATAATGAAGATAATATCCAACAAAAAAAAAAAATGTTGAAGTACAGTTTCGCACTTGAATGGATTATTTGGATTCCTCTGTGAGGACGAAAGACGGTAACACAACAGAATTATATTTTAGGTAAAACACACATCGTTACTGTCGTAGATGCATTTTCTAAAATGTTTTTGTGAAGGCCGTTCGCTATAGAACTGAAAACAAAAAGTGCAAAGATTCTGTCAAAGTTTGTTGGTCCCTATAAATTGACAGAAATTTTAGGAAATACGATACATAGGATAGCTACTGGTGTTCTAAGTTTAAAAAAAAATCATTATGATCCATACAAGCTTAGATTCATGTTGAGGCCTTAGAAAAACATAATTCTGATGTAGTAAAGTGATAAATAAATAATGAACAGTATGCTCTTTAGGTAGGCATATTATCATGCTCTCTGTGGGCAATTAAAGATAATATTATAAGCGATAGGTATTATCTAAGGAAAGTTATTGTGTATAGACTGCTGTACCCAACAGTGTGTGCAAACATAATTTTTATGTAGTAAAGTAATAAATAAATAATGAACAGTATGCTCTTTAGGTAGGCATATGATTATGCTCTCTGTAGGCAATTAAGGTAAATATTATAAGTAATAGGTATTATCTAAGGAAAGTTATTGTGTAGACTGCTGTACCCAACAGTGTGTGCAAACATAATTCTGATGTAGTAAAGTGATAAATAAATAATGAACAGTATGCTCTTTAGGTAGGCATATTATCATGCTCTCTGTGGGCAATTAAAGTTAATATTATAAGCAATAGGTATTATCTAAGGAAAGTTATTGTGTATAGACTGCTGTACCCAACAGTGTGTGCAAACATAATTCTGATGTAGTAAAGTGATAAATAAATAATGAACAGTATGCTCTTTAGGTAGGCATATTATTATGCTCTCTGTGGACAATTAAAGTAAATATTATAAGTAATAGGTATTAGGTATATCTAAGGAAAGTTATTGTGTAAAGACTGCTGTACCCAACAGTGTGTGCATAGTACCTAAGTTACGTGGATTAGTTTTTAAGTTTCCTAATGTACAATATTAAATAAAATTCAGGATCTTCTACCTTTTCTTAACAAAATTTGCACATGATAATAACACTTATTTACAAGTTGTATAAATAATAATATGATTCATGTTGTTTCGAAAATTAATAGTAATGATTTTAGAATATATCTTTATTAAGACGGGAATACCAGGCCGAATGTAATGATTTTAATATCTTTATGAGACGTGAATGCCAGGAGGCATCACGGTGACGGATGGCCGAATGTAATGATTTTAGAATTAATATTGTATTTTATACGATTATTAGTTGCTTATAAATAGTTATTGTAATAATTTTGGTAGAATTTAAAAACCCATTATTAAAATTAAATACTTTACTTGATTACTTCCTGGAAATTGTTGCAGATATTAGAGTGGTTTTAGAATTTATTCTATATGTATTATATTCAATTACATATTTCATGTTTATTATTTAATGTAATTATTTTAGAATTTTTATTGTATACGATTTAGTAATTTAGAATAAATTGTTATTTAAGTATTGATTTTGACTACTTCCGGGGCATGCTGTCGATAAGTCGTTTCGAGCCGGTTGACTTTGACGAATGGAAGGGGAAGTTGCCTTATCGCGGGCATGCCGCCGGACAGGCAGTTCGATTGGAGCATTTAAAGTAAGAAGTACTAACTTTAAGGTGTTATAATGTTGGAAATGTATAAATTAGTATCCTGAATAAATAAGTAATTGATCAACAAGTAACTTTTTTTAATAATACCTATTGCTTATAATATTAACTTTAATTGCCCACAGAGAGCATGATAATATGCCTACCTAAAGAGCATACTGTTCATTATTTATTTATCACTTTACTACAAACACCAGTAGCTATCCTATGTATCGTATTTCCTAAAATTTCTGTCAATTTATAGGGACCAACAAACTTTGACAGAATCTTTGCACTTTTTGTTTTCAGTTCTATAGCGAACGGCCTTCACAAAAATATTTTAGAAAATGCATCTACGACAGTAACGATGTGTGTTTTACCTAAAATATAGTTCGGTTGTGTTACCGTCTTTCGTCCTCACAGAGGAATCCAAATAATCCATTCAAGTGCGAAACTGTACTTCAACATTTTTTTTTGTTGGATATTCTCTTCATTATAAGCGCACTTTAAGTATGCCCTAACCTTTTTTTTTTTGTTTTGGAAACCAATACTGTTGTATTCTTACGAGTGTTTGAATATCCGTAATGCGATTTCATCACGATAAGCACACAAATGTCTCATCTAGCATTACGTGGAATCACTAAAAATAATTTCTTATTAACTTTAACGTGGTTTGGTTATGGCATTATTCTAGCTATAAAAATATTTGCCTGAGGTATTGTTGGACAAGGAGACATAAATAACAACGACTTCTATGCCGTTGTGGATTAAAAGGACTTAACATCCGGTACTCGGCATCCGGTTAATCTAAATATATATAACTCAAAGGTGACTGACTGACCGACTGACTGACTGACAGTGATCTATAAACGCACAGCCCAAACCACTCAACGGATCGGGCTGAAATTTGGCATGCAGGTAGATGTTATGACGTAGGCATCCGCTAAGAAAGGATTTTACGAAACCACCTCTTAGGGGTAAAACAGAAGGGCGCTAGTTACATTATATTCCTCTATCACTATTATATCACTTGTTTTGCGAACCTTAAATAAATAAATAAATATCAATGATATCGCAACTGCCTAAGGTGGGAATTAAGCCCACGAAATTATTTTGATCAAGAGGAGACTAAGAAATTTGTAACTATCCTCGGTAAAACCAGAATTAGTACGCTTGTATCTGTGATTTCTATTGTATCAGTAACAAAAAGTGCCAAAAAGTCTTCGTGGTTCTCAAAAATATTCTGATTAGGACCTTAATAGAATGTTAGTGTAGAACTATTATTCAAACCCGTGAGAAATGACAGTTCCGAGAAGTTCCGACCATTTGTCAAACGGGACTATTCCCACCTCTCGTTCCCACCACTGCAACTCCTGTGTAGCCAGGATCTACAGCTTGACCGCCACAAAAACCCAACCAATGAAGGTCAAGTTTGTCCCGGGGGAAAGTTAAACTGTCATTGGATCCGCAACGAAATTAATCAGAAGAACATAGGAGGAGTTCGAAATTAAGGTTCGACTTCCCTCCATTGCAAAGCGGATGACAGGTGACAAACAAAGGTTTAAAAACCTTTAAGAAAAAGATTATGCACCACGGACAATAAATTAAATTAAGGGGGCCTATCTTATGAGCAATTAGCAACTACCTGCCAATAATATTTTTCACAAAATCGCTTAAAAGCACGGAAATTTTTCCTTGTCGCGACAAGATCGGTGTAATAAATTGCGGAAACAGATGTATGTTGTATTGAATTAAGCATTATATCACGTTCATGTTTCCAAAGATCACACTCCCACAAGATATGATGGGCAGACTGCTCATGACAGACATCATCAGTGGAACACTCGCAAAAAGGAGACGGAACTAGTTTGAATTCGTGAAGTTTATGTTTAAAGTTGCCATGTCCCGTGAGGAAATGCGACGAGCAATGGTCGATTTCTAACCATCGCCTAGTTAGACGTTCGCGTACATTCGGGAAGAATTTATATAAGTGACGTCCTTTGACTGACGTATCCCATCTTTTTTGCCATTCATTAAGTAAATCTTCTTCAACGACTTCTCGGGAATCAAATAATCGACTTATTTTAGAACGATCGCGGCTATTTAAGAAATCGGAGGTTATATTTTCCCTTGATGTGAAGTACATAGCCGCACGCTTTTGTACCTCTAAGTCGACCGGCAGTACACCAGCCAGGACTGGCAGAGCCTCCGTGCTCACAGTTCTGTAAGCTTTGCAAAGAAAAATCAATGCAAGGCGTTGACTTTGGAGTAGTTTCCGTCGAGCGGCTCCTATAGTAGCTCTGTCAGCCCAAACTGGTGCACCATAGCAAATGGAGCTTAAATAAGTGGCCGAATATATTACTCGGAGGATTTTAAACGTTAGACCCCACGTCGAGGTTGAAATGTGACTTAAGGCATAAAAGTTCTTTTTAGCTTTTTCACCGATCTGTTTAATGTGCTCGACAAAACTAAAGTTTTTCTCTAAAATTAGTCCGAGATAGCAAACAGATTCCCGTTTTTTAACAGTTATTTCATTGAATTTAATGCGAGGCAAAACTTTAAGATTACCTTTTAATAGAAGCTGATAAGTTTTGTGAGGGGCAAACTGCAAACGATTCCTGTCTCCCCATTGAGATATTAAATTCAAGCATGTATCCGCTAGATTTTCAAGCTTTGATCTAGTGTCAGCCTCTATTAAAAGGAGACCGTCATCAGCGTACCCGGTTAACGAACAGCCTTCGGGTAGTGGTAATGCTAGAAAATCATCGAAACCCAAATTCCAAAGGTAGGGCCCTAGGACCGATCCTTGGGGACAGCCGCGCGTGAGCACCTTTGATTCAGCATGATGGCCGAGTTTTAATTTAGTTGTACCGTTACAAAAGTACGAGTGCAGTAGTGAATATATATTACTATAGCATCCACGAACTTTCAGTTTTAAGAGCAGGATCGGCCACCAAGCATTGTCGAAGGCACCTGAAATATCGAGGAATATTCCTACAACGTACTTTGCCACCGAGGACGTCACTTTTTGTCTAACAGATATTACTGCATCTGCAGTAGACTTCCCGGCGGTGAAGCCAAACTGCTGCTCGTGAAAAATTGGACCACCCGGTAGCAAACGAGGCACTACTAATCGCTCCAACAGTTTACCTAATGAGGGAAGTAATGTAATAGGTCGGTACGATTTAGGATCTTCGGGCGGTTTGTCACCTCCCTTTGGTATAATTTTAATAAATCCGCGACGCCATATACTCGGAAACACGCCCTCCGAGATACAACGAGTGAAAACATTAAGAATATCCGTTCCGGCTGTTTTACACGCTGCTTTAATCATTTTATTTGATATTTTATCTTCGCCCGATGCTTTGTTTAAGGGTAAACTATTTACTATATCGTAAAACTCATCAAGGCTAGGAATAGAAGACACAGGCGACTCAGGCAGCACCGCAATAGCATTTCTGACGTCCCGATGATAATCGTTATCGTCAGCCACACTATCGTCGGGTATAAGCGCGTTAAGAAGAGCACCTGTTGTTTCCTCTACACCCACCGTATGAGTGTTGTTAATTTTTATGTTAGAAATATAAGCAATATCTAATTTACGGTTAGCTTTGAATTCATGATATATCGGAGACCACGGACCCTCTTTTTCTAATCTCTCGACTGTTTTCCGCAGTAACACGCCCTTGGCTTTAGTTACAGCAGCTCGATAATGGGACCTGGCAACCCTCAAAGAACATAAAGCATTTTCATATGCATCCCCAGTAACATTTGCCTTTCGAAGTATGTTAAGCTTACGGCGAGCCCGGCGAAACCTCTTCCTAATTTCTACCAGCGATTCATTCCACCAATCACATCTACGTACACCTCTAGTTGGAGCGCGACCAATCGCAACATCTGCACAATACGTAAAAGTATCGGACATAATTTCTGCACTATCAGTCGCGCTCAGGTCGGCACGAGTAAAATCTTTGGCATGAGACGCAAAAAGAGTACTGAAAAAAGCCCAGTCGGCCCCACGACATTTATATCTATAGTTGTTGTTGCACTCATGAACTGTGTCTTGTCGCGACATTGGTTTAAACTCGTACACTATCAAGCGATGATCACTACAAGACGCGTCGGGGAGGACACGCCACCTATCCAGCTGGACGTCTGCGCTAGAAAGCGTGACGTCAATATAAGACTCGCCCGTTGGGCTACTGTAGGTTGGTGGTGCATTAGGGGTGTTGTGAATAACTAAGTTCATTTCAGCTATGAAGTCTTCCACGGCTGAGCGACGCTCCACATCAGTCGAGCGGAGCTTGCCGTGCCAAAGTGGAGATGACGCATTCGCGTCAACTCCAATGATAACCCTACGCCCTGTTAGGGACTGTAATACAAAGCGTAGGTGGTGTAGATGAGGCCCAACCGGGTCAGAATATTGAAAGTAACAACTCACGACAAATATGGAGAAGGATGGGGAGGATACTTCCGCAACAGCGCAATGCGACGAAGAAAGGTTGGCAATAGACGTTATTGTGAGTGTAGACGCGCGTGACACATAGATACCGGCGCGTGCACTGTTATTAATTTGAATAGTTTTCCGACCATTTGTCAGTGGTCTACATACCTATACATCATTGATCACTAACATTACAACAACGTCAATCTTATCAACATTCATGCTTAAATGTTAGTTCTATCTATAGGTAAAAATGATAATTGACTAAATCTTTTGCAACTGAAATATTGTCAAAATGCTTCGCCAAACTAAGTACATCAGCGTCAGTTTTGCGTAAAAGAGTGCTCTCATTATAAAAATCTAAACCCGCGTTGATGGATTTTCCATCTACCAAATTTCTCTTACTAAATGACTTCAAAATCATGGTTTTTCTCCAGAGTCATTCCCAATACGAGAAGTAGTGTTTGAAATTGAAGGAATAGGAGTTAAATTCACAGGCATCGTTTTCGTATTCTAAATGATTGCTTAAGCTACATTTAACGAGTGGCAGTTAAAACATACCATAGAGTATATTCAGAACCTGAGTTGTTTATCTTTGGGGCTGGATGAATCTGATCCTATGATCGATTATTTGCGAAATAAACTGGCTTTAATGAGAACAAAAGTCTGGGCAAGTCTTTGGGTTTTGTTATTTCACGCCTATTTAACCATCCTAGTTCGTCATAAAAAATCATCACGTAAGTTTTCATCCTTTCAAGAAGCAAGATCCAGCATTTCCTCAACCGTATCATACATAATTCTTTTAGCTAGGAAAAAGTCACTGCCACTCACTTCAGGCATAGATTACCATCAAATCCAACAAAGCCTCAATCTATCTTTTGGCTAGGTTAACTAACTTTTGCAATGAAAATTGTACTACTTATTTCTCATTCTAATTATTTGCAGAGTTGAATTCAGGGATTACATTATTAAAGCTGTTATTGAAAGAATAATAACTACTAGACATAAAATAATTTCAAAAAATCTCTTCACTAGAGAGTATTTACGAATCTAAGCTGCTAACCTGCTTCTTCAGTATAGCTGGAAGAAGACGAGCCCCTTTGCATTCTTTTCTTGCAACTTCACCCCATAGAAGACCGTCGTGGTGACGCCTCCTTACTTTGACAACGAAGACAACTTCATCCGTTTAGCTCGCTTATTTGATCGTTGGCTGACGGGCGTCCTCGGTGGTGTACCGGCTTTATATTCAGACGGCATTGTCCTCAACTGTGAAATAAAGTTCTCGACGGAATAAACTGTGTATGACAAGCATCAACTTAAAATTTTATGGGGCTATGTTCAATTTTTATATCATATTAAGCTCTTGATTTATTTCCTATTCAAAACCAAAAATAAAATCTAAAAATATATTGCTTGACAAATATTGTATGCTCTTCTTTGCTTTGCCACTGTTACATGTAACAATTTTACTTATGCTTTATAAATAAAGATGTTCAGTTTCTATTTTAGTCAGTGCAACCCTCATACACAACTGCGACGACTGGATGGCTCGCTTAACATACCAGCAAAATCCTGCCCGAAGTCGGCAAGCACACCCAGTGCGTCTCTTAACCTACAATATTAGGTGGGTAATACATTATGAAAAAGAAACTGGAAAGGCTAAAAGCTAGCTATAAAGCTAAAAAAAATGGAAACAATTATCCACTATGGGCACAACGCTAACGCTTCATAACTAAAATCAAGGACACACTTGGCCCATCGGCACACCTGGCCGCTAGCTTAAAAATTATGGACACACCTGGCCCATCGGCACACCTGGCCCATCGGCACACCTGGCCGCTAAAGTTAAAATCAAGGACACCTGGCCCATCGGCACACCTGGCCGTTAATATAAAATCAAGGACACACCTGGCCCTTCGGCACACCTGGCCGCTAACTTAAAAATCAGACACACCTGGCCACGCCTGGTCGCTACTAGTTGTGGAACATACATAGCTCCAATGAATCCTACATAGCATTTATGAATTTTACAAATGAAGTGTCTTTTCATCATACCTCGAGTACTCATTGCAAAAATAGCGTCTAATAAAACTACACAAGTCTGTCGTCTGCATACTACAATAATTATGAAACTTATTTATCACTAGCACAAGCAGTCGTCGGTTCGTAAAATCAAAGTTACCTATCTTTATTCGTGTAGACTAATTAAATTAGTTACTTACAAATCGTCAAAATGTTCTTAAGGAGCCTAGTGCTTCGAGACAAATATTTAGTAAAAGAAGCGTATCAAGAATCGCTTCATAAACTATCAAGGAGTAACCTTGACCAAATAATGTATCATTCAAGTTTTTTTTTTGTGCTAGTATAACTTTGTTCTTATGTATAGTTTAAATGTACTTTAATGATAGATCTTATCAATTCTACAACAATATAAAAAGTGGCATCTAGCTTTATACCAGAAAAGTGTCTAACTTTGTACGAGTAATTGTAGGCTCATCTAACCGTACGAGTACTTTGTAGTCGCATCTTGATAAACTGAAGGCGCATCTAGCCTGATAAACTGAAGGAGCAACTAGCCAATTAACAATCCATATTTCACTAGCTTTTGCCCGCGGCTCCACCCGCGTGAAATTTAGTTTGTCACAGATCCGTCATAAATCATAGTCTACATGTTATTCTAGGTTATAAAGATTAATACTGGAAAATTTATAAAAATCCGTTCAGTTATTTTTGCGTGAAAGAGTAATAAACATCCATCCAGACATCCAAACTTTCGCATTATAATATATGAAGTAAATTTATGAAAATTTAGAGTACCTTTATTGGGGACTTCTAATATTATGCGAACTACTAATCTAATATTATTCTAACTATATACTAGTCTTTGAATTATCTTCATCAGGACATAGCACACTTAACTAGTTCTTAACGAAAATAGACTACACACTAAATCGGTCAAAAGTAAAATAAAATTTAATTTTATTAAGTTAGTATCATCAGAGGATAGCCCCGTCATATACGAACATAATAATTTGAATACTAATGTGTTCGGTATTATGTCCGTTCCGCCAGAGAATAGCCCCGACCATATACGAAACACAATACAGCACACAAGATTCGAACATGCACTTCAGTAGGTTCTAAAATATTATTACAGGTACACGCTTCATTATGCTAGTATCATCAGAGGGTAGACCCCATCATATACGAACATAATAATTTGAATACAAATGTGCTCCGTATTATGTCCGTTCCGCCAGGGAATAGCCCCGACCATATACGAGACACAATACAGCACACAAGATTCGAACATGCAGTAAAAAAAAAAATGTTTAATACTATCGTAATCTTTTGTACGAAATAAATGTTCTTTTAAAAATATATTGCTACATACCTTTGTTTGTGAGCTGAAGATGTGGATCACATTCCCGCTTCCGATATATAATAAAAGTTACTTGTAGATCAATTACTTATTTATTCAAGATACTAATTTATACATTTCCAACATTATAACACCTTAAAGTTAGTACTTCTTGCTTTGAATGCTCCAATCGAACTGACTGTCCGGCGGCATGCCCGCGATAAGGCAACTTCCCCTTCCATTCGTCAAAGTCAACCGGCTCGAAACGACTTATCGACAGCATGCCCCGGAAGTAGTCAAACTCAATACTTAAATAACAATTTATATCTAAAATACTAAATTGTATACAATAAAAATTCTAAAATAATTACATTAAATAATAAACATGAAATATGTACCTAATTGAATATAATATAGAATAAATTCTAAAACCATTCTAATATCTGCAACAATGTCCAGGAAGTAATCAAGTAAAGTATTTAATTTTAATAATGGGTTTTTAAATTCTACCAAAATTATTACAATAACTATTTAAAAGCATCTAATAATCGTATAAAATACAATATTAATTCTAAAATCATTACAATGGCTACTTGAGTCAAAGGAGAAACGTGATTCATTTTCTGGATAAGTAATAATAGTTTTTTTTACAGACTGGAAAAAATGAGGTTTACAATTTGGTTTGATGTGTATATTTCATTCCTTGAATACTCGATGAGAACTGAAAAAAAAATGGAAATTATTTTTTGTTTGACATTTACAGGTCCTATGAAAAAGTTACCTAATTCAATAGTTTTTTCACAATCCTGAAATTACGATGTAAGTAGTTCTAGGTCATTTAATTTTATTACAGTAAATTTTTGGACAGTCGAATAAGATTGCCATCAATCTCAAATCCCAAAACAGTGTGACCTAAAAACACCCGCCACATTTTTGACGCCACATCCATTTCCTCAGCCACACAGACCCGTCAACGTGGCTCCAAAAATTCCTATTAAAACGGGCGCAATCTGCGACTACCCGCCGTCACGGTTGACCGCGTGACGTCCATCGACACAGACAGATCGCCAGGCCGAGATCGGGGGCGTGTTTCCACTGTTTCCAATTCGATTGACAAATATAATATGGAAGTATCAAAATGCACCTGGATGCGAGCGGCGCAGGACCGGTCTTCGTGGAAATCCTTGGGCGAGACCTTTGTCCAGCAATGGATGTCTTTCGGCTGAAACGAACGAACGAACCTACAAGGTGGACAGATGACCTCCTTATGGTTGCAGGAAGACACTGGATGCAGGCTGCTACCAATCGGCTAATCTAGAAATCATTTAGGCTGCGTGGACATGTTTAAAAATGCACAGTTTTTTTTTTTCATAAATTGGTTAGGCCAACACACTTTGCCTATCACAATCATAAAAGTTTGCGTTTAGATACCACACGTTAATTAAAATAAGCCGTGTTTTTGCATGGCGAGCAAGTAACAATTTTCTGAACAGAACACTCGATTGTCGTCGTCGCTTTCCAGTGGAAATACGCACAGTTCGGGGACTTCTACCGGTCATCGATACTTATACCAGTATTCGTATTAGATTTATTTTATTTAGCTTTTGTGTTTTCGCTTAATTTTATTTAATTCATGAATTTGATTCAGAGTAGTAAAAGATTGCTATTCGAATCAAGATTCATCGATTACTTTGACTCAAAATTGGCTTAATATTTAATAATATATTTACCTACCCATACTATAGTAAGAAGAAACCTAAGCAACACAAGATTATGACAAAGATTTGTTAGGAGGATAATTTGATTCGACGCGAAATTCATTTTCGATTTGCGCCTTTCTTTTAGACTTAGGCGACTATGGCCCGGTTTGTGAATCAAGATTGTCAGCTTGAACGTCAAGTTAAAATCAATTCAAGCCGGGGTATATTAATCAACGTTATTAATAAACGCTATGCGTAGGAGTTCCTGGTACTCCTTGTCACCTTTACCAAAACGTTTCCTTGTCACCAAAACGACCACAGCATTAAATTAATAAATAACTCGTTAGATTCATTATCTATTTCCCAGACTCTGTTTTGAAGCAAATCGATCGATATTACGTTTACGGATGATCGCGCGACATTAACAGTACCATTGACAGCACATAAGACTATACATTGTTGTTGCAAACTCGGTCCTATTACAACCGTGTAAGATCGCAGTGTTAACCTTGAAATGCTCTCGTACCATTTGACTGACGGAACTCTCCTGAAATATTGCGACGTCAACGCCCTATATCCGAGTGTGTAATAGGGGTGTTACGGATACTTAGCATCCGCAAAATATGCGAAACGTTCGTATTATTAATTCAGACACCTTCATCCGCATACGCATACGAACTTTTACGGATGCAAATTCATATCAACAAGGAACAACATAATTATTAAGAGAGTTTGAGGAGCCAGTTGTGACGCGTGGCTTAAAAGGATATTATTAAGTAACTGAAAGCTGTCTAACGCCCGTATTCACAAACGATGCTTGCTTAAGTGAAGCAGCAAATTGAACGCACAACGTTGAATAGAGCTCTGTGATTGGTTCGTGTGTCACCCTGTGCGTGCGTGTTTTTGTTCTCAAAATGAGTGATAAACCAATTTTCACTATTTATGAACATTAAATCTTTAAGCCCTGAAATCCGCCTCTGTGGTCTTGTGATAAGACCAACCAACTTCAGACGCAGAGGTCCCGGGTTCGATTCCCAGTGGGGGCAGATTTTTCTGTTCGGTTTGGTTGGTGGTAGGGCTTGTTCTAAGTCCGCCTGGCTATCTTACCTAAGTCTGTCGCCATAACAACAATGTTAACAGCATTGTTGTTGTCCGGCAGTTAAAAGTAAGATGGCCAGTTCCTCCGTGGCTGAAAATTCCGGGTGAAGGTCGCTTCCAGCTTTGGCCTGATCATCAATTACCAGCAGGTGAGATATAGACCAAGAGCTTCCTCGTTGTGGATAAAAAAAATCCACATCCGCGGATGTGAACTTGTAATAAAAAGATGTCAAAGTTTTTGCATGCGTAACAACCCTGGCGCGTATCACTCATCGATTAGGCGCCCTTTAGAGCGTTATCACGTCACTTTGGCAAGGGAAATCTTTGAGCAGTTAGCTCTGACTCTGACAAAGGGAATGTACTGAGTTGTTTAATTTTTTGTACAAAACCATTGTTATATGAACTGTATGAGTGTTGGAAGCGTTTTGCTTTATTTGTTGTGCGCTTGTTAATACACATTTTTATTGTTATACAGGGTGTTAGGTAAATGGGTATAAGAGCCGACACTAGCCCATGTTAACATATGCATATAAATGGTATGGTGAAGTCAGAAATTTGATATCACCATTATAATTTTTTTAATTTTCATACAAAATAAATTTTATTAACCCTTAAGTAACACCGTGGGGTAATTATTTACCCCAGGCGCATAAAAATTTACATATCTTTTTTTCTACCGAAGCTACTGCAATGTCGTTTTGTGTATTCTCAATGCAGAGTGTGCGCTTTAAGCTCGTAGACGCGGGATGTGAAAAAAAACATCTGTTTGGCTTGTACAGGTAGGTGGGGTGGAAAATTACCCCAGGGTGTTAGTTACGCATGCTTTAATTTATCATCACCTAACATCTTATTAATAGGTTTTTACAATATTTAAACAAAATGAGTAAAAATTTATATGACGATTAAGTAGCACGTTGTCTCGAGAATGCAGAGAAATAAATAAAGCTTGGTTTACAAATGATACTTTTCGAACTTTGAAGACATCCCCTCAGAACACAGCGTTCATAAATTCGACACAGAAATAGAGCCCAAAAGTGATAATTATGTAATAATTCAGCGTGTCTGATGTGTTTTGAAAAAAATAATTAGGAATAAAATAAATAAAAAAAAATATTTTCATAATTTTATTTAAAAAAAAAGTTTTTTTATTTTGCTTTATTATAAAGCCAGAAATTTTCGTTTTATGCCGTTTTGTGTTTAAAATATGTATAAAACATCTATTCAATGTCCGATTAGTGTAAGTTTTTGGTTCCCACAATAACTTTCCAAGATTGAAAAATCTAGAAATAGAAGACCATTGTGGAGACTATTAGTTGCCAATGAAAAAATCTTTGTTTTTTTGTTATGATTGATTAAAGATGTTTCTTTACGCTAGATAGACGTTATTTTAAAAAAATAGTATAATTTAGTGAGTCTATTAATACACTGTAAATCACAAATTAAATTGATTTTAAATATTTACTTAAAATTTTTCAATTTCCGTTTGGGGTATTTTTTTTACCCCAGGGTGTTCTAAGTGTAACCAAAAATAAGGATGTTACTTAAGGGTTAAATCTGATCTGTATGAAAATTAAAATAATTAAAATAAAGATATCAATTTTCTGACTTCACCATACCATTTATATGCCCATGTTAACATGGGCTAGTGTCGGCTCATATACCTATTTACCTAACACCCTGTATTTGCGACGTGTTAACGTGTATAACGCCCGTATTCACAAACATTACTATGAGGTCTCACAGTGCGCGTGGACGCACAGGGTCACACACGAACCAATCACAGAGCTCTGTTCGCTCGATTTGCTGCTTCACTTAATCAAGCATAGTTTGTGAATACGGGTGTAAGCGCCCTGGAAAAGGCCTAAGTATTGAATAAAAGCTTTGATTTTAATTTTGCAGGAAAGGTAGGTATTAGACCGCAATCACACCTGATGTTAAGTTAGATGCAGTATAGGATGGTATACTTTAGTGTTGCCGATCGATAGTCGACTATCGATAGTCTATCGATAGCCAAACTATCGCAAGACTATCGATTGGCCTATCGATAGTATCGATATTGTCGATACTATCGATACTATCGATAGCTCAAAACGAGGCAATACTATTGAATATGTGCAATACTATCGATACTATCGATAGTATTGTTGCTCGTGAAGAATAAACTATCGATAGTATCGATACTATCGATTGTTCTAGACTATCGATAGTTTGGCAATTTACAATAGTATCGTTTACAATATTTGGGTATAATAGTCAATAGGCACAACAATAGGGTTATTGAAATACTTGAATTATTTCATATAGTTAACCATAACATTTAATTATAATGTTTCCAAAATTGGCAATACATTTTATTTGCGGTACTTAACTAATGCAAGTAATTTTAAATACAAGTGAGATTATTATTATTAGTTATATGTTTAGTTGGTAAGTCAAGCGAAACATTTGAAATATTGTAAAAATGAATTTAAACATACCCAATACTATTGCAAACTTACAAACTATCGATAGTCTAGAAAAATCGAGAGTATCGATAGCTTTTTAATCAAAAGCGACGATACTATCGATAGTTTTTTCTTCACGAGCAACAATACTATCGATAGTAGCGATAGTATTGCACATATTCAATAGTATTGCCTCGATTTGAGCTATCGATAGTATCGATAGTATCGACAGTATCGATATTATCGATAGGCCTATCGATGGAGAAGGCTTTTTAGTTCGGCAACGCTAGTATACTTGCTGAGAACAATTCACTCTTAGCTTGAAAAGGCTCGGATTGTTCGGAAAATACATTAATGTAGAAATAAGATAATATTGTTATTATAGTAGCACTTCATTATACAGGGTGGCCAGAGAGTTGACGTTCAAAGCTAAAATTTAGATTCCTTATATCAAGGTGTATCTAGATCACCCCCATGTATGTTCAGGATTTTGTTTAGTTTAGGAGAATTTTGTAATTTTTACCTTTCATCTATGGTTGGTTGTTAATGTTTTTCTCATTCTGCCGAGCACTTGTAGTTTGTTTTTACTTACTTACGCTAGAGAAGCTTCCAGTGAAGATCAATTTTCAAAGCTTCACGGTTGTTTCTCACCACGTTCTAAATCACAAAATTAACTCTATCTCCTACACCAAGCAATAACGTAGACCATACATGGGGGTGATTTAGATACACCTTTATGTAAGGAATCTAAATTTTAGCTTTGAACGTCAACTCCCTGGCCACCCTGTACAGCAAGATAGCAGTCCTAAATATGAGCTTAGAGGTTTCATATTTACCAAAGGCAAATGGAGGATCAGTATCTACATACAATTAACATAACTTCTTAGAAGTCTCTCTCATTTTAATTAGTCCAATGATAATTACTCATTACCTGATCACAGTCACAATAAAGGAGGTACTTGAAGGCTGTCAGCGAGTCGTTGAGATAAAACGGCGATATTAAAGATAAAATAAACGACGGGGATGCTCTCCCTTGGGTTTGCACTCGATTTGAGGTCTAAGTAAGGGGAGGAGAACGATTTGAAATGATAGAGTGATTGATTCAGCTATCAAACTTTTATTATCGTTGATACGCTTTTATTGTCTGCCTTTTAACCCATACGTTATGAGAAAAGCTACATTTTGAATTGAGGAACCGTCAAAGACTTCTTTTAATGTGTAATTGTTTATCTCCAGATGGTTTCTTCCACTTCGTAACCATTAGACGCTTTCGATGTTCGATTTGTAAGCAATTTGGTGTCCATCAAAGAGGTTCATACCAAAACCGTGCAAATTGGGTCTATTCCATTTTGATCACCTGGATTTGATCACCCAGGGCATCAAAATGGTCTCTAGGCGACACTTTAGTGTCCTTTGATCACCCATGGATAAGATCACCAAAAATTAAAGTAGACTTCTTCTTCTGCAAAATGGACGTAGGTATACCTTTTTTACCAAATTTCCTGTATGAATAGAAATGTGATTCCATTCTTCAAAAATAATATATTGATCTTTCGAGTATAAATTTAGAATTAAGAAGGAAGGACGTTTGATAATAACGGCATTTGGTGTGTTACCCTTAAGTTTTCTTTTCATGTTCTTATGTCTTACACCACCATACTAATAGGCACGTAAAAATAGGCGTTTCGAGGCCGGCCTAACAAATGGGTTTCGAGTGGCTCGGTTTGTGATTGTCTTCGTATCTAATATTGTAAAAATACGAGCTATTGTCGGTAGGAAGTATTGCAGCGATGTATCAAGGCAATCGGAATACGATTTTGGTACGTTGATGGGATTTGGAGATTGATCCCTTTCGCGGGCATTTAGTGGCGTGGTTTCGGCTTTTTGATTTTGTTTGGCTTAAGCGTGACTGAAAAAATCTGTGACTTCATACTAATGAATGACCATAATGAGCTATGACAATTAAGGGGAATGTCTTATCAACAATCACAAATACCTATAAAGGTCACTCGTAACATCTGCACTGATATATTTCAAAATCTAAGTAAGTATGACAAAAGAATTTAATCCAACAATATTTAGATGAAATGAAATGAAAATATTAATTATTGCCCGATCAACTAGTACAAAACAAAAGACAGATCTCCGCTCTAGGTATTGCCTGTCCAGTCCTTTTCCCATTGTAAAAATAATGACCAATCAGTGAAGAATCTCAACAGATGTAATTAATTTCCACCCTGAAACGACTTAGCTTTTCTAATTGCTATTACGTAATCCTTGATGCTGTCCAATTATTGTCTTGGAATAAGTATTTCTTGAAATAAAAGTACTAAGCGTCCAATCAGAATGAATCTCGTTTAATTACCGCCAGTCGTTATTTCTTGGCTTCCGTTCCACCAAATGACGTCCACTGGTAAAGTCTGGTCCGTGAGCACGTAGAATTTTGTCCAATGACCCCAAGCTACCCATCCTTATCGCTCGCGCGTAATTATGTTGCTATCGCGCTCGCACAGTCACTGCGGGTGCCAGTCGCACAGTCGTGACAGCAATATAATTACGCGCGAGCGATAAGGATGGGTAGCTTGGGGTCATTGGACAAAATTCTACGTGCTCACAGACCGGGCTTTAGACATAGGCTCTCAAGAATTCCCACAACGACCGACCTTGCGCTACCCGTATCCAGATACTACTCACGTTCATTCGTTTCAGCCGAATGACGTCCACTGCTGGACAAAGACCTCCTCCAAGGTTTTCCACAATGAACGATCCTGCGCTGCCCGCATCCAGGATCTTCCCGCGACCTTCACCAGATCGTCAGTCCACCTAGTAGGAGGCCTGCCCACGCTACGTCTTCCAGCCCGTGGTCGCTACTCGAGAACGTTTCTGCCCCAACGGCCATCGTCTCTACGAGCTATGTGCCCCGCCCACTGCCACTTGATTTTAGCAATTCTGCGAGCAATTCACTTCTCATGACCTTTACAAGATCACGTCGTCGGTACGATGTGATGTACTTACTGCACTTAGGCTGAGTTGCACCACCATATTATAACCGTAACTATAACAATAACCGGTGTTTTTTGTATAGATTTTGACACATTTTACACGTATGTTAAAGTTAAAGTAAGTGGTGCAATTCAGCCTTTTTAATCAAATGTATATCTACAGCTTTGACCACGTCTTACCGGCAGTTGGAGGTAAATAGTTAACATCAGGTGCGATTGTGGTCAAATAACTGCCATGTTATGCATAAAAAAAAGCCAGTTTCTAAAAAGATGAGGACTCCGGGTCCGAGTGAAGGTCGCTATTACCTTCCAATCATCATTTTCCATAAAATTACAACCAAGAGCTCTCCAAGTAAAAAAAATTAATACAACTGAATAAGCGGTGATTGCAAAATCACGATTTTTTTATTATCCAGCAAATAGTTCTTCGTAAATTACATCATGTTGTCTGCTAAAAGTTAGTCTTACTAGGAAATCTTTCTATGAATTGACATTTACTGAATATTCTGACCTTTTTAGGCTTTTTAACTCAGCCTTAGAGATATCGCCCGTTTTGTAAGTGATAAAGGGAAGTTGATATTCTTCAAAATCGTTTGATTTGATGATGTATTGTTTTGTGGATATCTTCGAGATTTTGCAACGGAATCACGATGATAAATGTAAATAGAATGTTATATTTTCTTTAAGTGCTAACGTCTATAGCTAGCTAAGTATATCATTTCATAACAATGTTTTAGTTACCTCACAACAAAATGAACAGTGTAAATAAGCAATGAATTTGTCAAATTAATTAACTTATTAGTAAAAGAGTCAATAAATTAGAAGGGCAACTGTGAGGTTGACATCTTAAAGTTCAAGAGAAATGAAATTAATTGAAGTAAACAAATTTTGCCCACAGCCGAGACCGCACACAATTTTTTTCTTCAAAATTATCCCCTTTCATAAAATCACACAAGATCGTCTGCAGTCTACACAATCATAGATTAACCTCTACAACTAATTTATTGATCTTTATTTTATCCTCGCGGTCCCACAGCGTATATCCAACTCCGGCTTCCAAAAGCCATATTTTTTCTCTTCCGTAAATTATTATTAATGTGCCATTATTTCATCGTTACTGAGATTCAGAGAGGGGTCTAATTGGCTGGGTGTTTTTTCTTTGTTCTAACTTAGTAGGGGTATCTAACCATGAGTTTTTTGCTCATAAGAGTTCTGCTTTGATAGAGCTAGTGATTGATGTGTATTCATTTTAATTTGAATTTCGATCAACAGATGGCACTGTCCCGTTTTACTTCGCAGTGATTGAATTAGGAGTACCTACCAAAACAAAGCGTTCATCATGGTGGTGTTCAGTATGATAAATGTAAACAATTGTATTATTAGTTGCATGCAATAATGGGTGACTTTGTGTTTTAGAATTCAGATTGTGGAGCGAGAAAAAATGTTTTGCCAAAACATTTACGCCTGACGCTTTGACTTCTTTTTGTCCCCAACTTCTAAAATTTTCTATGAATACCATTGTTTGTATACCGTTCTCATAATAAGCGAATTTTTGTAAGTCTTAATGAGAATACAGATCTGAAAAAATCAATTAGTGTCGTTCATTTTTACTTTTAAATAGAGACGAATAGCCGGCCATATGAGCATCAGCATGAGAGTTTTTGAATACTGTACATCATCTCAGGTAGGTACCCTGCGGAATATGCCATTACCAGACCATACACAAGCCTGTATCCCACTTTGATGTGATTACCCAAGAAACAAATTAGTATCATTCAAACTTTACTCAAGAGTGAACTAGCCAACTCTCTCAGGAAATGTTGAGCACGTTCTTAATTATATAAGCTAATGCCTTTGTTTCAAGAGCCCTGCTGAGGGCCGGGTGATGGGCACTTTCTCTTAGGATAGGGAATTTTAAAGCTGATCTAGGTATAATATTTAAACATAGGTTGCAGTGTAACGCCCGTCAGCAAATCGAACGCACAGCGTTGAATAGATCTCTGTGATTGGTTCGTGTGTCACCATGTGCGTCCACGCGCACTGTAAGACCTCATAGTAATGTTTGTGAATGCGGACGTAAGTCTTAAAAAGTTTCGATTACGAGTATTTGGATGGGTTCAAGGGGAGACAGTTTTTTTTTACTTTGCTTTTTCGATTTTTTTCGATGATTTAAATTTCAAGAAGTCCTTAAAATTGCTAGAATATTTAAAGTGATTGACTAAACTTAAGTTGAGAATCTCTGGCAGCTCAATCAATATTAAGTTATAAAGCAACTGAATTTTAGGTAAACAAGCCGTAAATATTGTTTATTCCTTTATAATCGTTTTCCATATTCTAAGAATTGAATACTTGCTGTTTCTCAACCTCGAAATGGAATTTGAATATGGTTTGAGGATTATGACCGCATAAAACCCGGAATAATCGTAAGCCTGTCGAGACATGTTATCTCGTATAGATTCACGCCCAAATCGGAGGGTCGTCAGCAGATTGAATAATAATTGTCCCGATTTCACATTACAATTAGTTAAAGATAATCTGAATATAACCTACAGCCCGTTCGAGTTAACTGCGCACCCGGTAGCCGTGACGTCACATCGACGCTCTGGTATAGATCGTTTGATCCACGAAGACGCGCCCCACCATTCTTCCGCTAATGATTAAGTGCTGTCGGTACACGCTAATTATTAATGAGTGCACGCATTACTACAACTCGGATTGCTCGGATCAAACTCCCCGCACCCCGCGGTTCCCTCGATCAAAAATTGGTGGGGCGAACGAGACAGGTGTGCGAACGAGTGCGAGGGAGAATCACATTCCAGCTAGGTGCGCAGTTAGCTCGACCGGGCTTTAGATGATAATGTAGTAGAAGAAAACATATTTTATTAATTTGAGGTCGATTAATCATGGACTATTTTACATCAACTATACAGTGTGAGTCACGTTAAAGTGTACATATGGAAATAGATGAAACTAGACCTATTTTTATCGACAAAAAAGAGGTCAAAAAATTTTTGTGATTTTTTTTAAATTTTTTTTCTTCCAATTACTTATTGTAAAGAAAACGTAATAACTTTTAAACTAAGCAGTATATCCTGATAAAATAAAAACAGTAATAATGCTAAATAACAGGCGATACTAAAAAAATACATAAAATACACAAAAAAGGCCAACAAATAATAAAAAATGATACTTTTTGAAAAAAATCTGCTTAAAAATTCGTGTTTTTTTGGTTATTTGATAAATTTCTCCAAAAAATGCCCCTATAACCGGTGGTTTTTATTACTTTGTACTATTTTCTATCGTATTACCTTCGTAAAACCAAAAATCGCATGTCTCTATCCCTATCACAACGTTTGCAATGATCGTTTGAACAAAGGCCTGCCACAAAATTATTCTCCGCTACAGGTAGAGGCAATTTTATTTTTAACTAAAATGCTTATTTTACTTCGAAATCTTTTGTTTTTATTTGAAATCTAACTTGTCTTTATCAAAATTACAAATCTAGAGCCATTTTCAGTTTTGTTGTTAACGAAGCGTTGAATGGCGCGCCCGGAGAGGCTTAGTTCAAACGATCATTGCAAACGTTGTGATAGGGATAGAGACATGCGATTTTTGGTTTTACGAAGGTAATACGATAGAAAATAGTACAAAGTAATAAAAACCACCGGTTATAGGGGCATTTTTTGGAGAAATTTATCAAATAACCAAAAAAACACGAATTTTTAAGCAGATTTTTTTTCAAAAAGTATCATTTTTTATTATTTGTTGGCCTTTTTTGTGTATTTTATGTATTTTTTTAGTATCGCCTGTTATTTAGCATTATTATTGTTTTTATTTTATCAGGATATACCGCTTAGTTTAAAAGTTATTACGTTTTCTTTACAATAAGTAATTGGAAAAAAAAAATTCTATAAAAAATTTAAAAAAAAATCTCAAAAAATTTTTGACCTCTTTTTTGTCGATAAAAATAGATCTAGTTTCATCTATTTTCATATGTACACTTTAACGTGACTCACACTGTATAGATAAGGAAAAGTTTCAAAAGGAATTTAAGGTGGATCTGTAAAAGCCACTTCTTCGCCATCTTGGCTGGTTTATTCCAAATCTATTTAGTAATTTTCTACCGAAGCAAATAGTAAGCAATTGTTATTTAAATCACTTTCAAAATTACGTTTTTTCTATGCCTTGTGACTGTCACAGCAGTGTCGCTATACTTAAATCTAAACGAGTGTGAGCGCTCACTCCATGCGTGTTCTCTCTAAACTTCATAAAGGATTTGCGTGTATACGAACTTTTAATATTTAGCGCGTCTAAGTCTAATCACTTATCGGACACGTGTAAGTTATCAAAAGAAGCTTATAAGAAGGTGTGAGCGTAACCAAACGCTTACTTATCTGAGAGATTGTAATTTTTCGGAAAAAAATGGTACTTGGAAAAGACTAATTGATATGGTGAGGGTGTGTAGTTGACACAACCAATTATTTTATATGCTCTAAAAATTTGATTCTCCCTTGCGATTCTGTATTGCTTTACCAGTCAATTGATTAGTCATAAATATACCCAAGATAGCCTGTATAAGCTCAAGCGGCAGTACGTAGGGTACAGCTCGTAGAGCTGATGGTCGTTAGAGCAGAAAAGTTCTCGAATGGCGACCACAGGCCGGAAGATGTAGTGTGGGTAGGCCTGCCACTAGGTCGATCTACGATCTGTTGAAGTTTGTAGGAAGTACCTGGATGCGGGCAGCGCAGAACCGATCGTTGTAGAAAGCCTTGGGGGAGGCCTTTGTCCAGTAGTGGACGTCATTTACCTACAATTAATTCGTCTGTGGAGCATTGTCTCAGAACAGAACCATTATTATTCATGTGAACCGTGTAGCTAAAGTACCTGCCATCGAATACAACCTCTGTTTTACAAAATAATTTATTCCCACCCAGAGTAAATTGCAAAAGACATACCTACGGGTATACCACACAATCTCAGCCTTAAAAATACTCCCAAAACGCGGCAATTCTCTCCGATCTGATTGCTTGCCTTGTTTATTTGTCGCCCTCCTTATTAAGTTGGTTAATAGCCCCAGTTAATGCGCGCTGGGACTGTCTTCTTAGATAAGTCGGCTTGTTTAGGAAATAAGATAAAAACACTGCTGTTGTTATGAATAAACAATAGACAAAGAGCTGAGTAAATACTCGTAGAAGTGATTTGATGAGAGACCTGAAAAAGACGAAAGGTCTTGTGGGATAAAAACATGATTCTACATAGGGCACTATTTCTGAGACCTCTAAATAATACTTTTAATGAAAAGTTTGTCATTTTTTACCTTACCTAATTCAATACTTTTTTATTATTGAGCACGTTTCCTATTATCAAAATTGAATTGAAAATTATCTTGACCACAAAAACATGGAATTCGCATGCGGAAATTTTCGAGCGAAGATTTATCATGAATTTTGACGTGGATAATCAATACAAAGCGATGGGCTTTTCACTTTTGGTGATAAAGATCTACCCTTTTCCATAGTTAGGCTCAGCACCCCATGTGCCCCACGTATTTGGACGAGAAAATTTAAAGTAGAAATTACTCTGTTGGAATATAGATACGTGAATAGTTAACTAATGATAAGTTAACTGAGGCAATCGATTTTTTCAAGTTCAAAATTAGTTTCATACGCATTTCACGTGCAAAAAGTGCTCATAACAATCAATGTTTATGTATCTTTTCAGTAGACCTAATATCGGAACACCCACACCTGTATCACCATAAAGTTACGAGTATAAGACGTAGGGTTGAGATGTCGATCGCGTTCGTTGCGCACAATACGACTAATGACGCCCGACACTTGGACCGACAGCAAAACAGTAAATAATAATAAATAAATCTTTGGACCGCAGTGTCTCAAGTCAAAAGTCTTTGACCAGTGTGTGTTGCCAGTGATGGTATACGGATCTGAGACGTGGTCGCTTACTATGGGCCTCATAAGAAGGCTCAAGGTCACCCAAAGGGCGATGGAGCGTGCTATGCTCGGAGTTTCCCTGCGTGATCGAATCAGAACTGAGGAGATCTGTAGGAGAACCAGAGTGACCGACATAGCCCGCAGAATCGCTAAAATCAAGTGGCAGTGGGCGGAGCACATAGCTCGTAGAGCTGACGGCCGCTGGGGCAGGAAAGTTCTTGAGTGGCGACCACGAGCCGGAACTGCTTCGTTTCCGCATAACTATAATTCGAAAATCATTGACCAGATTGTGACGAAACTTTGGTAGGGTGCTCTAAAAAATACTTTGAAACTTAAATGAATGACATTCAGTCTCAAAATACCCGGTCCCAAAATCGATCTCGCCATCTTAGCTAAAATCACTTTTCATTTCCAAACTCCACTGATTCACACTTAATTAGATAATAAAATGCTATCACTGCCTAAAACATTGAAATCTCCTATTTACCCTGTAAACCTCTTTCATCTCGGTTATGCTAACAACTACGAAATTCGGGGTCCTTGTCAAGATGAATTATCAACCCTATCGCTCAAAAAATAAGAAACAATTTGTCAAGGCATTTCGTATCTGACAGAATATACCGTCCATTGGGGCCGGTTACCTAAATTGGACACATTTCCGTTTGGTGAAGTGTTCTGTTGTACCAACTTTTTGGTCGAATGAGAAAACCAGTTGTTTTTGGTCCATTCAATTTTGGACCTTTTGGCTACCAATTAAGAACTAAGGTGAATACATATTATTGTAGAAAATTTGTGATATACCAACTTTTTGGTCACATGGTACTCGCGGGTCTGATTGTTGGCAAAGTTAATAATGACGCTCAAAATAAGGGACGGCTCTTTGTTATTCCTTCTAAGGTTATTATGGCGTTTGACATTGGAATTGTTAACTGAATTGGCAAAACTTTTTAATTAAATCGATATGCGGCGGTTTTATACATAAAGACGGCACGTGCACATACCTAGGACTGAAAGATGGTCAGTTTAAAAAAAAAATGAAATAATTTAATATTAGAAATAATTAAAGTAATTCAATGCTTGCTTTACCACGTACGTAAAGTATCTACTTACACTTAAACTTTTGAATTACAGACATTTTTATTTATAACACTTTTTCTTTGTCACTGTCAAACTTTGTTTGACAAATTTTAACAATTTCCAATAACTTTTTGTAATAAAATACTGTTTTCTTTTTAATTCTAAGTTTTTATGTAGAACAGGGCAGATATTTGACTACAATCACATCTGATGTTGAGTGAGATAATTGTCTAATAGTTGGTAGGTAGGTACATCATACTTGCCCAGTAAAATAATGCCTATTCACTCTCGCATTGAAGAGGAGAGGCCATTATACAATTTTGAAGATAATTCTAAATATAATTTCAATTTGTTTGCTATCGCTCCATATGAAAGCGTGTGATATCTTCAGGTCAGGTGCAGCTCAGCGGCTTGAAGCGCGATTGCTCGTTTAATGCTCCTCTTTGTTCTAATACATTCCTTGGAGATCCGCTGTCAAATGTTAGAACCATTCTGTTTTATTGTACCTACTGCAAGTTCAAAGTGATGGAAACTTTTTGTACATATTAAATATACAATTTATTGTATCATATCACACAAGACAACAAAAAAAAATACACAAATGAAATGGCACCAGATCGTCGGTCCACCTAGTAGGAGGCCTGCCCACGCTACGTCTTCTAGGATGCGGGCAGCGCAGAACCGTTCATTATGGAAAACCTTGGGGGAGGCCTTTGTCCAGCAGTGGACGTCAATTGGCTGAAACGAACGAACGAACGAACGAAATGGCACAATTCCTTTATAGTGACTTTTTTTCAGACAACCCGTTAAAGATAGAGGCAAGCTTATAATGATTTACTAATGTTGAATGTTATTTTGTTCAACCTTTTGAAATGATTAATAAAAAAAAGCTGATTTACTACAAAAATCTTTTTGTAACAAAATGTTGAATGGAGGATAGAAACATTTTATTCTGGCAGCCCTGCCTGTCAGACGTACATAGATCAGCTGTTAGATTAATTTTAAGTTAATTACATAAATAGCCGTAATAATGTATCAAAATACACTTAATTAGTGATATAAATGTGTAAATATCGTGTACAAGTGTTTGCAAAACTGGACTTTGTGTAAACACATAGTTATAAGGAGATAAAATCGGTGACTAGAGATTGCAATCCGGATTATTCGAAATTCGAAAATATCTGAAAAATCCGGATTTTGAGGCTATAAAAAAAATCCGGATTTTGACTTTGAAATCCGGTTTTTTCGAATATTTTTACCCCAAAAATTTTATCATAAAATCATAAACCAAAATATCTATTGAATGCAACATGGATGCAAAACAAGCGAAGTTTTGATTGAACGCACCCGCACTTCGTCGCACAACACTCACATCTGCACTGTACCTGCACAATGACGCGTCATGCCGCATGCGTAAGTGAATTCGCTAGTCGGCCGGTGAGTTTTATACGAGACGCTGATTCTGAAACACCATATCGCTGAGTTTTAAAGAGCAGCTAAATCGGTAAATATCCCTTGCAAGTGTAAGTCATCATCATCATCTCAGCCATAGGACGTCCACTGCTAAACATAAACCCCAATGCTTTCCATGTTGCCTGGTTGGTAGCAACCTGCGTCTAGCGCCTTCCTACTACCTTTATGATGTTATCGGTCCACCTTGTGGATGGACGTCCCACGCTGCGTTTTCCGGTACGCGGCCTCCACTCCAAAAGCAAATTCAAATTATTTATTACATGTCACTCCAGAACCTTGCTGCCCCATCGGCCGTCAGTTCTGCGTACTATGTCCCCTGCCCATTGCCACTTCAGCTTGTATCCGTCGAGCTAGTATATCAGCGACTTTAGTTCGTTTACGGATCTCCTCATTTCTGATTCGATCTCGTAGAAACACCGAGCATAGCCCTCTCCATAGCACGCTGTGCAATTTGAGCTTTTGTATAAGGCCTATAGTGAGAGGCCACGTTTCCGAACCATAAGTCATCACTGGTATGGTAACACACATTGGTTGTAGACCTTAGTCTTCAGGCACTGAGGTATTTTGGACGAAAAGATGTTGCGTCACGTTGCCAAACGCTGCCCAGCCGAGTTGGATATGACGATTGACCTCTTTCTCGAAATTGGACCTACCCAGCTGAATCGTTTGTCCGAGGTAGACAGACATACTTGTCAACAATCTCGAGAACGGAGCTCCCAACCGAAACTGGGTAGGGCGCAACATGGACATTGGACATAAGCTTTGTTTTCTCCATATTCATCTGCAGGCCAAGTGTAAGTTCTCTACTTAACTTAATATACTTAACATAACTCTTCAACCTCGCCCATCAAGTTCACCCAGCGGATCCGATTTGCTTACATTAATTCATCTCGAAATGTCATTGTATGAGAATGGGGGTGATTGTGGAGAAATCCTTAAAAGAGTTCTAAACAGGTTGTTGGCTACACCGCCGACCATTTAGCTGGGTTGATGATGAGGTCAAGAGGTGACCATAGGAACTCTTAAACGAAACGGCGGAATCGCATCGAACTTGGGCTCGTTGGATTTGTCTTTTCGAGCACTTTAGTGCTAGATGATGCCCAGGGTCCTGATGATGGATTCGGGAGGTGGCCATAGGAACTCCTAAACGAAACGGTGGAAACTCATCGAATTTGGGTTTGTTGGATTTGTCTTTTCAAGCACTTAAGTGCTAGATGATGTTCAGGGTCCTGATGATGAAGTCAGGAGGTGGCCATAGGAACTCCTAACCGAAATGGCAGAAACTTATAGAGTTTGAGTTCGTTGGATTCGTCTTCCCGAGCACTTTGGTCGTAAATAATAACCAGGGCCCTGAGATTGAAATACAACTTAAAAGTGTAAAATAAAATTACAATAAAAAAAATGAGCTCCCCTGGCCTACCTGGAAATCTTTATAGACTTCGGACAGGTCTGCCGTAGTAAGGACAATCTGTTCAGGTGTCATATGGGGATTCTTGGATGGATCAAACTTGGAGTGCAAGTGTGGTTTTGTTCCCCAGTCGACGAAGCACATGATGTCGTGCCCTGCGTGCCCAAACAACTGCAAGCAGGAAGATTTAATGAAGGCTACTGACAGCGCCACTCTTGTGGCGGAGTTTTGGGCTGACGCTGTGTAGGTTTGTTGTCGACACGACAAGAAGAAGAATAAAAAAAATATCTTATAGGTACAAGCAAGTTTTTATTCTGAAATGCAGTTGTACTAAAACGAAAAAAATAATGCAAGGTTCAAATAATTTCGAAAGATTGTAGCGCAAACCGAAAAAAAGAGGAATAAATTCCATGCGCGATAATAAAATAAAACGCTTTTCTTCAAATACTTACTCTTTTTGAAAAAAACTATGTTTTATTTAAATTAAATTGATGGTTTAAAAAATTTACCCAATATTCGAAAAATCCGGATAATCCGGATTTGTACGTAACACAAATCCTGAAAACCGGATTTAAGAAAAATCCGGATTTTGCAATCTCTATCGGTGACCAAATTGACAGCTACGACAACGTACAAAATTTAACCGGAGCCACCGTTAAAACCAGGGGAGTACTGTTTTCAAAAATACTGTTTACTTATAGGCGTAAATAGTTAAAATATTAATTTAACATTTCAAAATAATTAGTGTTGCAATCTGTTGGAGGTTATGTTTTTGTGGTTTTCAATCAATTAACATTGCTTTGTCACTTTCTTTATGGGAAGTAAATTGCAATCAAACAGTACAACAAAACACTCCACAAACCTCACGAAAGTGAGATTCTTCACAATTCATTACGATTCGGCTCTGTTGTGCCTCTCTTTACTTGACAATAAGTGGAAGTAAAGTTGAAGATAACAACACCTTGGCCGCAGACAAACTTACTCAACACACTCAACAATATACCTTTTGACACCTCACACATCTTTTGTTTGTTTGATTGTGTAAATTGTTAATAGTAAAATATAGTTTTAATCCTTGTTGAAAACTAAAAATATTACCCGCAGAAAAAAAAAGAGTAAAGTATTCAATATTGCTTATTTGAATAATAATAATAATAATTATAAAAAGGATTTCATGAGAGTTAAATTATGTGGAATTAGATTAGAAATAAAGTTTAAAAATTCAAATAATAACTTATAACTCGTACCCCCTTTTTTGCATAAATATCCGCTATACACTTCCTTTGGATAATTTCAGACAAAAACCACATTCAACATGCTCACACGCAGAGCAGCGGCACAAGCCATTGAGCTGAAACTTAGGCGGGCACTCGAGGAACTGAAACAGAGTCAAGAAAGCTGTAACCAACTCATTAGGGAAAGAGAGGAGAGCGAGGAGGAAATTACTCATACAATAAGAAAGAATACAGAACTAAAACAAGAATTGGCAGAACTGCATGTCCGTCTCCAGGAGGTAACCGAGCACCGTGATGAACTACTGCATACAATCAGTACCTTCGACCAGTGCAGCAATATCTTTGAGCAGACCTTGATGCGCAACAATGAGTTAGAAGCTGAACTGAGGGACGCCAATAAGACCATACTGCACTTCGAAGAGGAACGAAAGCAGCAGGAGTTCACACACACTCTTAACTTATACGAAGAGCTAATTGGGAGTCCTGGTGGACGTGCAGTGCTACCAGACTTAAATGTATCTTGCGACACTAAATCATTTGAGAACGTTAGTCGGCCATTGACTTTTTCTAGTAGAAATAAATTAAAAAAGTATGTTAAAATTAATAGGTTTATTTCTAAAACAAAAAAATTAATAAAAGGGCAAGAACAGTTTCACAAAAGTATTCTGTTAAGGAAAAAGAATCTAGATTTGGTTGACAGTCTAGAAATTTACCACAGTAAACTAGTAGAGAGTAGGTCCACTCATAACTTGGACGTTGAAAGGTTGCAGGCTGAAATCACAAACTTGCATGACTCGCTTGCATCCATAACAGCTAAATATAATTCAGCCAGGGAACAAATTAACGAACATATCCTTGCAGCAAACAATCTCTTAGATCTAGGCAATCCTACTACGGATTTTAAATCTCTGCCAAACATAACAATGCAAAGTCAGCAACAAACTGATGGCGGCTTGCGGCCTTCAATGTCTTCAAAAACGGGACTGTTGAATGTACATAAATCAAGCAATGTAGTGTTGTTCTCAGATAGGCTAGGAGTTGGTTATGGCCCCATATTAAATAAAAAATTAGATTGTAAAATAATAAATAACTGTATGCCAGACGCATCTTATTGTCAATTAATGAATGGCATAAAAAATAGTAAACAATTACACAGTAATTCTATTTTAATTATAATGTTAGGAAACAGTCAGAATATAAATAGGAAAAATATTCTACATAATTTTTCCATGCTGGCCAGCCTTAATATTCATAAAATAATTATGTGTGCCCTGCCATACTGTAAAAATGGCTCCTCTGAAACTAATGAAAGTATTCACTTACTGAATACTTTATTATTTAATTTGACTGTTCGTCATAGCGACAAATTTGTCTATTTTGACACTAATAAATTTATTAATAATAAGTTCATAATGACAGGCAGCTCTTTACACCTGCCTCAAAGCATAAAATTAAAACTTGCTACATTGTTAGCTTATAATATTAACTGTGTTATTAACACAAAACAAGTAAATTCCACTTTTGATATTATTAGTAGAAATACTAATACTAATATTTCTGTGACGACCTCTGATTTAAACTGAGAGGGACGACAACAGACAGGTCTATTAAAGGATTTAATATTGTTCATCAAAATTTACAAGGCCTGGCTGGCAAAGAATTAGAACTAGAATTGTTTTTAAAAAAATACGATGTTCATGTATTATGTTTAACCGAACATTGGCTTAAAAATTATGAATTGATGTTTCATATAGGAAATTATAAAGTTTGTAGTTCGTTCACCAGGGAGTCTGCTATTAGAGGGGGGTCACTCATATTATTAAATAATCAATTTAAATACAAGGAAAGAAAAGACATTGTCTCACTCTCAGTCGAACGAACTATAGAACTTGCGTGTGCAGAGCTAGAGCAGTATATAATTGTAAGTGTGTACAAGCCCCCATCTGCAAATTACCAATTATTCGAATCCACTATGGAGGAGGTCTTAAAAAAGGTATTTAAATCAAATAAGAGAGTAGTTGTATGTGGAGATTTTAATATAGATTTATTAGATAATACTCAATATAAAATAAGATTCTTAAACCTTTTTAAATCTTTTAATTTATCACATCTTTTCAATGAGCCTACTAGAATCACTCCAACATCAGCTACTTGCTTAGATAACATTTTTTGTAACTGTGATATTCAAAGTAAATCAATAATTAATTGCCTTAGTTCAGATCATAGTGGACAATTGGCCACATTTGAACACCATCATGTCCCTAGTACAGTGGATGTTGTTTGTAGGCCAATAACAACTAACCGAATTGACAAATTTAACCCTTAACTGGTATCGTAAATTGGACATACGTAACTGGTATCGTGGGGGCCGCGCGGCCCCCATACTATGTTTGCTTCTAGCAAGCATGTTTTACCTATATACTTGAATAAATGCTCATAAATGATATATATCAGGCTTGTTCTATGTAATCATTTAGTTTTTATTGTATTAAATCTTCTTACTTATATACTTCGAGACATTACATAATAGTAACAACTTTTTACGTCATATTTTTTTAACGTTACAAATATTTATGAAACCTATCGTTTAAAAAGTTATAACCAAAAATATTATTATTTTAATTAATCCATAATAATGTGATCTTAATAATAAATAACGTTTTAATGTAATTTTTATTAAAAATAATAAGTATTTTATAAAAATAAAATCATAAATGAGTATTTCTCAAAAAAAATGTACGTAACGAAACGGTAGTAACGAAATAGTAAGGCCATAAGGCTTGTTATACATTGCCGAAATATTGTGAATGCTCTTCATTTATTCAATTCGAAATATTTGTAAGTATGCACCCACATACGGGGTAATATTAAGGGGTTAGAAATAAAATAAGGGAGTAATCATTCATACTATTTTAATAAAAATATTTTTGTTCCATCATGTTTATCCATTTTGAGTCGTTCTCTGTAAGCTTTTTGCCTTTCAGCATTGGTTTTTGGCGGCATTCCTAAAAAAACAAAAGAAGTAATCACATAAAAACGTAATCTAAATGATTTGATAATTTTTTGCTGGTGGCACTTCTGTAAAGCAGATAGTATCCAATCCTTTTGTTATTAACGCTCTATATTTTTTGAAATAAATTAAGTAGTGAATATTACTATGCTTAGTCAGGTAATAACAGTATACACTCAGCATTATGTTGTACTTTTTCGTAACGTAACGAAATTCGTAAAAAACGTAACGAAATATTAGACAAAATGAGATCAGAAACAAGTATTTTTTTGATAAAATTTGTTACAGCAAATATAAAAGCTTACTAAATGTTCGTACCACACGTATTACAAAAAATGGTTAAATGAAGACTTACCGTTCTATATAAAATCGCTGATTTTACTGCCTGTTACGAAAAAGTAATCCCACAAAACACACACGTTTTTACTAATTTTCGCGATAGATGTAATGGCGGAGACGTCAGGCCAACAGCCATTCAGAGTGCAGCTATTGTTGTCCGTGTAAAATAAATACGGAATTGTTCAGAAACCATGGGAAAGTAGAAATAAATCGTAACTAAAGAGTAAATAACGAAATAGTAAATGAGAGCGACTCATTTTGTTTTTTTGCTTTAAATTGCCAATTCATTATGACACCCCATAGAAAATCAATTTGATACAGAAACTGCGATTACTGTAGAACGATAATACAAAGAAATTTACAATAATTTAGTTACGTATCGCATTTTATGAAACAAAAATACATGAAAAAGCTAGGGTGGCAAACAGGTTTTTGTATGAAAGGTAAAAAAGGTCTATTTTTAAAATATCTAAATATTTGGTAATAAGTAGGATTATAGCTATAATTCTTCGTTATCTTAAAGATTAATATTCATACTTCAAAATTGTGTGTGTTTTTTTTGTGTGATGATTTATAAATATAAAACTTTTGAACTGTTTCAAAGCACACTTTTTTTTTTCAAAATGTACATTTTTTTTGAGAAATACTCAAATATTATGTTGACAAACATTAGCAGGTTCTGGTGGATTTTCAGACCACTTGTATTTATTTTTTCATAGTAGCTGGATTGACTAGGTCTTATAACATCTTTATTTTCACTCTCTGAAGAAAAAACTTGAAAATCAGAATCAATATCCTCATTATCGACCGAATATTGGTTATTGGGTCTTCACAATGACCTATAATTTTATTATCACTATATCCTTCTTCTGACATGCTACTTATCACTAATTTGGAATCAAAAACTTCATTCTAGGTATCTTCTATTGTTTTATCACTTATAAGCCATAAATACTGCAAAAAACCAAAAAACAAATAAAAATTGCCATGAAAAAAAACTAACGTAACTGGTATTGTGGGGGCCGCGCGGACCCCAACACGTGCATATCTTCGTCCTGGTGAATGATGCAGCGCTAAAACGCCTGCACCAGATGCGAGTAGCGCCAAAATGAGAATATCAAAAATTTTGGCAGCCTACGATGCGTAGCTTCTTAGAAATTAAAGAAAACGTCATGCGTGGGGGCCGCGCGGCCCCCACGATACCAGTTAAGGGTTAAGAAAAATATTTGTGATGGTATTGATAAACTTATATTAGATGACAATAATGTCGATCAAATTTATGAGGATCTATTCAGTGTTGTGAGTGAGGAATTCAAAACCACATTCCCACAGAAAAAGATCCGAATAAATTCTGTTAAATGTAAATTTGATGACTGGGCTACAACTGGCATTCACAAGAGTAGAAATAAAATGTACGAATTATATAGTCTTAAAGCCGATACGCAAGATCTGAGTGTTATAGAATATGTTAAAAATTACTCAAAAATATTTAAAAAGGTTTGTTTGGCTGCTAAATCAAATCATCTTCGAAACATGATTTTAAATTCTAATAATAAAGCTAAGGCTACGTGGAACATAATAAATAAACAAACATGTAAAAATAAATCGAAGGATAACACTTTTTCACTGAAAATCGGAAACGAAATTATAAATTCCGATACAGAAGTTGCAACCACATTTGAGACATTCTTCTCCAATATTGCGTCTGAAACAACTAAAGAACTGAATTCATCACCAGTTCTTGCAGAGTCTCTTTTAAAATCTAATGTCACCGAGTGCCAGTGTCTGCTCCAGTTCAGGCATATAGATTGTAATACAATAATTAAAACCTTTAGAGAATTAAATATGAAAAAAACTGAGGACCTTTGGGGAATCTCCGTCAGTATAATTGGAACAATTATTGACACCATAGCTCCTCACCTTGCATTCATTTTTAATACATGTATTGATCAAGGTTGCTTTCCTAGCTTAATGAAGTTAAGTAAAATAATTCCATTGTTCAAGGCTGGTGACAAATGTGACCCCTCTAATTTTCGACCGATTTCTATTCTACCAGTACTTAGCAAAATTTTCGAGAAAATTATTTTCCACCAACTTCTATCTCACTTCATTTTTAACAAATTATTACACAATAAGCAATTTGGTTTTACGAAAGGTAGAAGTACTACTGACGCTGGGGTAGCACTATTGAAACACGTCTTTGATGCTTGGGAGAGTAAAAAGGACGCTGTTGGTATTTTCTGTGATCTTTCAAAAGCGTTTGATTGTGTAGACCACCAAACCTTACTAAACAAATTGCGACATTATGGTGTTTCGAATAAGTCACTTGATCTGCTGAACTCGTATCTCACAGGCAGAAAACAAAAAGTTTGTATTAACGGAACTGAGTCTTCTGGAGCACCTCTTACTATGGGTGTGCCGCAGGGATCAATATTGGGACCTTTGCTATTTCTTATTTATATTAATGACCTTCCTTACTTTGTAAAAGATCTGTGTGATATTGTGTTATTTGCTGATGACACATCTCTCATTTTCAAAGTTGATAGAGGTAAAGTAAATTTTGACGATATTAATAACACACTCTCACAGGTTCTACATTGGTTCACTGTTAACAACTTATTGTTAAATGCAAACAAAACTAAGTGCATTAAATTTACCTTACCTAATGTGAGGCAGGTTTCCACGCAATTAATGGTGAAGAATGAACCATTAAATAGCATAAATTCCACAACATTCCTGGGAATCACTTTAGATGCTAAACTTCAATGGGGTCCTCATATTGAAACTTTGTCAAAAAGGCTCAGTTCGGCTGCTTTTGCAGTGAGAAAGATAAGGCAATTAACTGACATTGAAACGGCAAGGCTAGTATATTTTAGCTATTTTCATAGTATAATGTCATACGGCATATTGTTGTGGGGCTCAGCCGCGGACATTGAAACTGTGTTTGTTCTGCAGAAGAGAGCAGTGCGGGCCATTTATAACCTTGGACCCCGATTTTCCTTGAAAGATTTTTTTAAGGAAATAAACATACTGACAGTAGCTTCACAGTTCATTTATGAAAACCTTTTATATGTCCGCAAAAATATAGAGCAATTCACGAAAAAGAGCGATTTGCATAACTTTAATACAAGAAACAAAAATAAACTTGCCGTTCCAAATTTCAGATTGCATAAGATTGGTAATTCATTTATGGGAAAATGTATTAAATTCTTTAATAAATTACCACAAACTGTTGTAGAACTACCCATTCATAAATTCAAAGCACATATTAAAAGTACCTTAATGAAAAAGGGCTACTATAAAGTCGATGATTATTTAAAAGATAAAAATGTTTGGGATACGTTACTGCCTAGCTCGCATAAATATTTATAACTTTGTACATTTTAAAGCATGTAAACCTTTGAAAAAGAGGCTGACAATAGTGACTGAGTTTCTTGCGCTGCTTCTTCTCAGCACTGGCCCATTTATTGTCCTGAAGCAGTGGTAGGGTTAATACTGGGACGTGTAAAAGTGCTTTTTTTAAGCCTATTTACAGAAATAAATGAGTTTTAATGAGTTTTTAATTCGTGCTCAGGGGGCGTAGTGTGAGTTTACATCAAACGTCGTCACTAGTGAGAGCGTAAAAAATGGCATTAAAATGTGTGACGGATTGTACAGTGGAGTGTACTAGTGGAAACTTGCAAGAACTATATTTTTTTTAACGCGCTCACTAACACGCACACTCACTGTGGGCGAGCGTCGCACAGTCGCGACAGCAATATAATTACGCGCGAGCGATAAGGATGGGTAGCTTAGGGTCATTGGACAAAATTCTACGTGCTCACGGACCAGGCTTTAGTTAGGACGTTTGATGTGGACTCACACTAAGCCCTCTGGTCATCACTACACTACTAATTTTACATAAAATATAACCAATATTGTTAGTATTTTTGTTGCTGACGCTACGTCATCAAGATCGTAAGACGTGTGAGGACGCGCGGCCTCGCTCGCTCGGCTTTTAGACCGATTGCTCGCTCAGCTGAAGTATCTTTGTACCGACAGCAGATCAAGCTGAACACAGTGGCATCTTATCTCGATGGAGTACAGGCCATTTTGCAATTGAAATATGTATAGTCTGATGTGCTGTGGACTGTACAAGTAGCTTTCACACTTTCGACTTTAATATTGACAGTAGTGATGGGCCGACTATGGTCTTTGCCGACTAATGGACTAGCCGACTAATCAGTTTTCAAATTAATATTTTAAACTATTATGTTGCATTTTTACTATAAAAGTATCACTTCACGGGATTTATTGCAACAATATCTATTTTAACGGTAAATAAAATATTTACCCTCCCGACGTTTCGGCTCGGTTGCACGAGTCATGGTCGCGGGCAGACTGAAGAGATGCGGCGTCGTCTGCTACGGCGCGATTTTATTTACCGTTAAAATAGATATTGTTGCAATAAATCCCGTGAAGTGATAATTTTATAGTTTTCAAATTGCCGACTAGCCCATCTCTAATTTACAGATAAACATTCGATCTTTGTATGTTATAAAAGTCTAGTATTAAAATTTATTTCTAGGCAATCAACTTGTTTATAAATTATGGACAAATGTCTTCAATATGCAGCTGACTCATAAAATGGTAGACAAAGGAAAATGGTCTCAGAGCTGTGTTGTAAAATGAAGATGCGAATCAACAATACTGAAAGTAGTATTCATTTGGTCAAAGTGGTTTTCTATTTCCATGTTTATTTCTTTCCAAGTAAATTATTCTTCTGACTTCGCTTCACTTAAAATGAAGAAAATCTTCTAATGTGTGCTTATTATACTCGTATTTACAACAGAGCTTGCCAATCGATGAAGTAATAAAAAGTTATTGTTCCATTAAAACGAAACAACTATTTTTTTAAAGCGGGTTGTTTTGAATAAATTGTATTTTATTTAGTGTTGTGTAAATTTATTAAATACCTTTACTTTAAAATAAACCTCAAATCAAATTTTGCTACTAATAGTTAAATACCTATTAACAAAATGTAAACTAAGGCTGGGTTGCACCATCTTACTTTAATTTTCTAAAAATCTGTCAAACTCCATACAAAATACACCGGTTATCGTTATAGTTACGGTCAAAGTTAGGTGGTGCAACTCAGCCTAATACTCGTAGTAAAAATGTATTAAAAGCCAAGCTAACCATTGTTCGAAAATATTTTTTTTCTTATATTTAACCACTTGTCATTTAATTTTGACTTCTGTCAAATTTCACCATTGGTTATTTTAACTACGAATCAAAAAACTGGACCTAAGAGCAAAGCTGAAAAGCATTTTCACCTTACATTTGAAATTCAGATTGTAATTTTTTTCAGTTCAATTCCGTAGCATAGAAACACATCATTTCCTTGTGACCTTTTCCAAATTAATCTACCTTACTCCTCGTTATCAAGATTGGCACAAAATAAAAGGGACTGATTGTTTCAAGCCCGGATTGTGCCCGAATCAGAATCACGCACAGTCCCGTGTCAAAAATTACATTTCCCTGTTACATTTGACGTGCACATTTGTTACCTTTTTGTTCGTTCCCAAAAAATAAAAACAATCAACAGGACCGCGGGATTGTGATTCTTTTGCTGACGGGTTTTTTGTGGTAATGATTTTATCAGTCTCATTTTGACATTAACTTTAAAATATTTTTTTTAAACTAAATTATAAAATAACTTTAGTTGACTGCATTTCGCTTAATGGAAAGTGGTGATCAGGACGAAGGAAGCTAGCTTTTAATCTTAATTATGTTTTCGTTCTGGAATGGACGGCTGAACCATTTAAGAACCTAGTAAGGGACATGTTTTCAGATTTTCGTTTTTTATCATAAAGCTACATAATATTAAGGTACCTACCGAATACAAAGACAGAAATTGCGAGCAAACAACTAGAAGCCTAAAAGGCAAGGGACTCCAAACCTAGTAACTACACCACAAACCCAATTTGACCATTTTAAAAAACCAGTAAGTAACATAAACCATTTCGAAACCTAGTAAGTGCATGAACATACTAGGTTTTATAATGGTCAATGTGCCTTACTGGGAAATAAAAATTCGTGTCCACCCACCTCCTGACCATAAAAAACCTAGCATCACTGGCAACACACACTGATCAAAGACTTTTGTCTTGAGACACTGCGGTATTTCGGACGTGAGAATATTGCGAAGATTCCCGAACGCTACCCAGCCGAGTTGGATTCGACGATTGACCTCTTTCTCGAAGTTGGACCTACCTAACTGGACTGTTTGTGCTAGGTACCTATACATAATTGTCAACAACTTCGAGTGTAGTGTCTCCATCCTTCAGAGGAGTGGGTACAACACGGGTATTTGACATGATTTTTGTCTTGTCCATGTTCATTTTAAGACCCACTTGTTGAGAGGCTCTACTGAGGCCATCGAGCATTGTGCTTAGATCCTCCACGGTCTCAGCCATGACTACGATATCGTCCGCGAAACGAAGGTGGGTGATATACTCGCCGTTGATATTTATGCCGAATCCGCTCCAGTCCAGAAGCTTGAAAACATCTTCCAGGGCGGTGGTGAATAGTTTCGGACGTAGACATGGCTCAGAAGTGAGATGGGTCTATAGTTTTTAACAAGATTTTGTCGTTTTTTTTAAGAAGAGTATCACCACACTTCTGTGCCATGCTGTAGGCGTTTTTCCCTCGAGTATGACGGAATCGAACAGCCTCTGAAGATCCTTTTACCGGCGTTCCACCTGCTTTTAGAAGCTCAGCCGTGATTCCATCATCACCCGGTGCCTTGTTGTTTTTCAGCTGTTTGAGAGCCATTCTAATCTCGTACAGACTGACGTCCGGGATATCTTCGGTGTAGTGTCGGGTCAATCTAGCTCTTGGCTCTCCGGCTAGATTTGTGACAGGTGTACATACATACACTCGTGTATAGTTGTCCGTAGAACTTCTCAACCTCTTCCAATAACTCAGGCCCCAACGAGATGTCTCTGCCATCCTCGGTCGTCAGCTTGATCAGTTAGCTTTGGCCAACAGACAGATCCCTTGCGAACACTTTAGAGCCTTTGGTACGCTCAATCGCCTCTATAATACGACCTGTATTAAATTGGCGTAGGTCGTGAGTCAAAGACTTGGAGATCTGTCTGTTAAGATGCCGATACTGAGCAGCATCTTCAGAGGACTGCAGAACCATGTTCCGTCTCTCTTGCATAAGTTTATTGGTGAGGTCAGAAATCTTTTTGGTTCCTTTTGAACGACGGTTTTAAAGAACTTAGACCCAGTCGTTTGGACAATTTTCACGAACCTGTCATTGTATTCGTCCACATTTTCACAGTCTCCTAGGCATTCGAAACGATTTTGCAACTCGAGCTGAAAGGTTTCGGGGTTTTGGAGTTGGATGGGCGCTGGGTGGAGCGTACACTTCATCAGTCGACGCCTCTCCAGCTTGGGTCTGATATTCAATGTGCCTCTTACCATTCGGTGATCACTTCCTGTTTTGACCGACCTATGGTAAGATTGAAATGGACCCTGACCCCAGTAACCATTTTAAAACCTAGGAAGTGCGCTCATACTAGGTTTGGATTCTGGTTTTTACGAAGTAAAAAAAAAAAGAAATCCATTTGAGTGTTAGTAAGGGCCATAAAACTTGCTATTTAAAAGTTAATTAATTAATTTATTGTAAAATATATAGTTAAATTATTAAGCTTCAAAATAAACATCAAAAAGTTGTCAAAAGTTTGAGTATACCAGTATGGTAAACGAAAATGTGTTTTTTCGCGCTCCTGTAAAATTTACTCCGCTGCTCTTACTAGGTTCTTAAATGGTTCAGCCGTGGAGGCCGCGTACCGGAAAACGCAGCGTGGGACGTCCACCTACAAGGTGGACCGACGACATCGTAAAGGTAGCAGGGAAGCGCTGGACGCAGGCCGCTACCAATCGATCAACATGGAAAGCATTGGGGGAGGCCTATGTTCAGCAGTGGACGTCCTGTGGCTGAAATGATGATGATGATGATGATGATGTTTTCGTTTCAACAAAAACCACTACCACCACACAGATTTCCACAAAGACCGGTCGAGTGCTGCCCGCATTCAGGTGCTTCTCGCAACCTTCACCAGATCGTCAGTCCATCGAGTGAGAGGCCTTACGTAGAGAAAGTTTTTTTCAGTGAACTTGAACTGGAAGTGAATTTACCAGTCCAAGGTCGCAATTCGAATTTGTTTTACTTAACTTTAAATATTTTATTATTTCTTCCTAGGTACTTATTTTAACATTGAATTTATAAATATTAAGTTAACAGTTCTAGAAATTTTCTCCATTAAAAGAACATAATCTCTTTATTGAATACTAGGTACTGATAGTAAGTTAGGAGTGTAGTATTTCGATCTTTGTCAAGAATGTACAAGCTATCGAACTTTCTATCTCATAATAATATTAACCCGTTTGAAACTTTTCGTCTCATATTTAACCATTAGGCATCTTAATTGATTGCTTTAAAGCTATTATGCGAATTCGTAATTCCTTCAGCGCGTTAATAAACTAGATTGTACCAGTAACTGTCACGGCCGCGTTGTTTCGGATTTAATACGGGCAGAGTAAATACAAATGAGTAGGTCATCTTCATAGAAACGCACCGAGCGCGGTTTGTATGTGAGCGCGCCAATATACGTATGCGGCGCGCACGCACACACTGACAAAATTCGGCGCAACCACGACTGGCTCCCCGCTAAATTTGTCAGTGTGTGCGTGCGCGCCGCATACGTGTTGGCGCGCTCACATACAAACCGCGCCCGTGCGTTTCTATGAAGACGACCTACTCATTTGTATTTACTCTGATACGGGAAAATATTTCATTACACGACCGTCGTCTGCAAGGGCGAATAATTCGAATATCTGGACGACACAGACCCTGTTGTTGTACGAGGGTCAATATGCCTTGGATAAAAGCTAAGCAATATTAGGTTTTAGATAGTTTGCATCACAAAGGATTTGTTACTTTGTAAAAACAAATTAGTTTTGTGTGGAATTTATAATTTTATAAGAGGCTTTTTACCATAACAGCTGAAATGATGTAAGATCACAATTTTACGAACCTAATATTTTAATTTTAAATGAACAAAACTAATCAGAAACAAAATAAAAATTAACCCTATATCAACCTAAATCAAATCAAAATCCATTTACTTGTTTGGAAGCAGGTGACAAATGAAACAGAAGACGACAAATAGTTCGCAAGGTCTACCTAGGACTACTACTTACAATCTTTCGATGGTAATTTTCTTGTTTCATTATAAAAAAATACCTACATGACTACTATACCCATTTGAGATGTCCTACACTGAACCGTCCCAGCTATGACATCGTCAGGAGGGCGCTACTATCTATACTGGTTTATAACTTCCGATTATTACGTTGGACAATCATATAATTACGACATTTGCAGGAGGGCGCTACTATATTTTTTTTTATGTCGTGAAATGCTTTGCGCATACCCACTGGTCGATGGGGACGGCCAGTGGGTTATGTGAGACTCTCCCCGCCTACCCACTAAAGCAGTCTTTCCCAAAGTGGGCGATAACGCCCCCTTGTGGGCGCTGCAGGCTTAAAGGTAAGAGACCCAGAAAAAAAATCGGGACGTTGTGTAGAGGCTTGGGAGGCGTCATCTACTAGGAGGACTCTTAGACACCGACTAAACTCGACACTTGACTACATAAATGGGGGGCGCTAAAAAATAATTTATTCTCAAAGTGGGCAGTAGACTATATTTAGTCAATTTCCCAAACTTATTAGTTTGGGAACCGCTGCACTAAAGGCAGGGCCTACCCACTTAAACCCGACGGTTTCCACCAGAGCCCAAAGAAACGGAGCCGCGAGTTATTGTCCTAGTTGGACATTCGTCCGCAGCTCCGCCTCAGGCTAGAACCCCCAATCCCCTCCTCCAGTTGTTTTTATAGAGGTTTTCTCCTCGCGGCCCTAGTACAATAGGACCCCCGGCCCGCCGTAGCGGGTTACGGTCTGCTCCATGCCTCTGCTTAGTCAGCTCTGCTGATCAGAGAAGTACCGATAGCGGCCCTCCAAAGAATGGGCCCGGGCAAACGCCCCGCCAAATGGGCCCGAGCAAACGCCCCGCCAAATGGGCCCGAGCAAACGCCCCGCCAAGGGCGCTACTATCAATACTAGGTTATTAGTTTTTGATTTTGCCACTTGATGTTTAAAACCATTGGACTACAATTAGTAAACCATAATAAACCTATTGTCAAAACGTTCTAACAAAGGTCGACTATCAAATCACGCGCTATTTAATAGAGAATATTTCGCACGCTCATTAGTGTCGCTTGTCCGTGTAACTCATATGGTAAACGTACAGCCGATATTGAAGGCTTGACAGCCAAATAAAGCCAGGCATTATCTTTTATCATGCATATGGTAATTTAAAAAACATAATAATTTTCTCTTTTTTTTGGTCAAAAAGTTTTAACAAACAATATTATTTTCATCTCTGCATTCAAAATGGCTAGATTTTTTTTCAAAACGGTGTTATTTATCACAATCGAAATATTACTCAAAGGTGACTGACTGACTGACTGACCGCTAAGAAAGGATTTTACGAAACTCCACCTCTAAGGGGGTAAAACGGGATCCACGCGTACGAAGTCGCGGGCGGCTGCTAGTCAATAGATATAATTTACGAACAGGCAAAGACAGAAAAGAAAAGCGAAAGTAAGACTGCTTTAGTTATAGAGCGCGCCCATACCAAAACTTCCGTGCGTTATTCACGCCACGTTGCAAACAGTCGTACAGAATTATCTCCACACTTACTAATGTAATGAGAGGACAAAAAAGGCCCTTCCTCCCGCAGGAGGCTAATGAGCCGTCGACGCGTGAGGCGCATTAATAACTGCCGTGGGTAAGCGCGCGACCATGCAAGAAAATAGCGCGGAGCGGGAAATAGCGAGTAGGAGCCTACAGCAACGACATTATAATAACTCATTCTAATAATATACTCAAAGTAGCGACGACATGAACTATGGACGTCGTAACCGTCAACGCATGAGGCGTATTAAAAATTGCGCGACCATACACGAGCTTAGCGCGGGACGGGAAATATAGAGTTAGGAGCCTACAGAAACTTTTAGGTTTATACACTTTATTCCGGCCCGGAATTTCCGGGCCTTTTCAAGGTGAGAGTGAATAGGCACTTACAGGGTAGATAACAGCGACCCGCGACCATCACCAGATCGATTTTCCACCTAGTGGGAGGCCTGCATACTACTTCCGCCTCGTCGCCACTTAAGACATTTTCTGCCCCAACAACCGACTACATGCTATGTGCCCCGCTCACTGCCACTTAAATTTGGCAGTTCTGCGGGCTATTTCAGTTACTTTTTTCTTTGGTCTTCCTGCGGATCTTCTCAATTCTGATTCGATCAAACTCCGAGCATAGGACGTTCAATCGCCTTTTTATAGGGTCCATAGTAAGAATAATAAAGTAAAAGATATCTATCTTACCTTATCCCATCCATGCCCTTCACTTAAGGTCCATAAAAACTTAATTTAAGCCGCTATATGATCTTGCAGCTACAATTTTCACGCTCTACGCTACTCTGCTTGTATGAACGCAGCCTTAGCTGGTTTCTTACCGGTCTGAATGACGTCACACCTGCAAGATGACGCGGCACTAATTAAACTCGTACTTCGTCCCCTATTCATCGTCAGTACTATACCTGTTAGTGTACATACTGAAAAGTGTGTAATTACGAGGGGTGTTCAAAAAGTAATGAGAACGGGATATTTCTAAAAATCTGCAAAAAATGGGTAGGTAGCTTTTACTTCTTCACTAGAAACTGGTAAAAAAAATTATTTAAGTTCATCATTGCGTTTAAAAATTATATTCGCTTGAACACGACCAGTCGGATGATTTTCTTGACTCTCCAAAAAGACCTAAAAAGGACACTGCTTCTACAATTTCTCAAATATCAGGTCCCTGAATTACTTTTTAAATAGGAATAAGAGCTACTAACGTAGCTGAGAGTCAGATCTAGAGAAAATGATGGGTTTTGAGCATTTAAAAACGCATTTTTTTTTTGGCTGCCGCCGCAACTTTAAGGTTGTGTACGGGTGCGTTGGCCAAAGAAAACAAGGTCTTCCCGACTGGTCTTGTTCAGTTGAATGTAATTCTTAAATGAAAAGGTGAACTTAAGTGACTTTTTTTATAAGTTTATAGTGAAGAATTAAGCTATTTACCCAATTTTTTTTCCAGATTTTTGTGATGACTAGAAATATCCCATTCTTATTACTTTTTGAACAACCCTAGTATTATTTAAAAAAAGGATGATAAGGTCCATAATTTCGAATCACGAACTATTTAACTGTCTAGAAGACTGTTTGAAGTTTTATAAATAGCACAGTTATATCACAGGAACACAATCCTCAAATAAAACCTTTGCCAAAGTGCCAAATTGGTATGCGTATATAGAATTTAGCTTCGATGCCAAATAACTGTTAATGGGTGCTTGACGCCACATGTGCTCGTTCAGATAATAAAAGGGAATGTTTGTCTCCGCGCTTACACGATTGAGCCAATCGGATTGTCGAAGTTATTGGCGGGGATCAGTGTTATTTTGAAGGTAGACAGAAGGTATTTAACAATACTGTGGGCTAATTCAAATGCATTTGTCGAGAGTAGAAATCGTCTGTCAAATAATTTTCTAGTAATCAATTTTGAACTGATTGTCAAGGTAATACAGTTGAAAATTGAATATCAAAGCCAGACTACGCCTAATGTCAGATCAGCCGATGGTAGATGCCAAATTTCCAATATCGCGTACGAAGACGGAGAACTTTGTCAATATAGTGGTACATAAGGGTCATAATTAGTGGATGCCGACGATTTTCGCGCTGTCATCTCAACGACTGCCCACCCTTGTCGTTAGAGCAGTCGACTGGATAGAAAGCATGGAATTAACATGGTGATTGATAAACTAGGTGCAAATAAGCATAGGTATTTTATAACCACAGAATGCTTTTTGCTTAAATTTGAAAATAAAGGATATTGTTCTGCGTCCATACATCGTTCGCCCCAAGACCCCCAAGCAATGAAATAATGATTTTATATGTGAAATTACTTAACGATTGTCACCTTATACTCCACTAGCTTTTCGCTCGCGGCTTCGCGCGCGTGGCCTACATTAGGTACCTACATATTTTACGGAACCCTATTATTTTCCAAAATAAAATTTAGCCTGTTACTCGTGGATAATGTAGCTTTCGAATGGTGAAAGAATTTAATAAAAACGGTCCAATAGTTTTTGAGTCTATTCATTACAACCAAACAAACAAAGTTTTCCTCTTTATAATATTAGTGTAGATACTTAAAGCACGGATAAGCGGGAGATTCGTTACAATAGGAAAAATGCTTCAGATTTTGAGGTTATTAGCATAACAGAAGTACATTTCCATTTTCTATCTTCTATAGGTACTTATAATAAATCTGTAGAGAGGTCAACTCTGTACATGAAATATATTTTCAAAATAACTATCAGGGGGTGATACTGATGCCAAAAATGCAATCAGTAAAATTTTTGTCTGTCTGTCTGTCTGTATGTTCCTTATAGAAACAAAAACTACTCGACGGATTTTAACGAAACTTGGTACAATTATTCTTCATACTCCTGGGCAGGTTATAGTATACTTAGGAATTCCCACGGGAACAGGAATTAGCGGGAAAATCCTTTTGTATGAAAAATCTAAACCGCTTAAGTTAGACGCTTTAAATTTCGCACGTAGGTACTTTAGTAAACTAATTCCCACGGGAACTGGAATTCGTGGGAAAATCCCTTTGTATGAAAAATCTAAACCGCTTTAGTTAGACGCTTGAAATTTGACATGTAGGTATCTTAATAAACTTAAAGCTTAGTTACAACAGGATATTGCAAAATTCCCACGTGAACGGGAAAAAACATTTGAACGAAAAAATCTAAACCGCGTAAGATAGATGAAGGGGGTAAAACGGGATCCAAGCGTACGAAGTCGCGGGCGGCCGCTAGTTGCTAATAAAACTATTTATTGTCAAGAATTATATGTATAATAATGCGAATTCCCGTTCCCGTGGGAATTAGTTTACTAAAGTACCTACGTGCGAAATTTAAAGCGTCTAACTTAAGCGGTTTAGATTTTTCATACAAAAGGATTTTCCCGCTAATTCCTGTTCCCGTGAGAATTCCTAAGTATACTATACAGTGTGAGTCACGTTAAAGTGTACATATGAAAATAGATGAAACTAGACCTATTTTTATCGACAAAAAAGAGGTCAAAAAATTTTTGAGATTTTTTTTAAATTTTTTATAGAATTTTTTTTCTTGCAATTACTTATTGTAAAGAAAACGTAATAACTTTTAAACTAAGCGGTATATCCTGATAAAATAAAAACAGTAATAATGCTTAATAACATGCAATACTAAACAAAATACATAAAATACACAAAAAAGGCCAACAAATAATAAAAAATGATACTTTTTGAAAAAAATCTGCTTAAAAATTCGTGTTTTTTTTGTTATTTGATAAATTTCTCCAAAAAATGCCCCTATAACATACAGAACATACAGAATTGACCTCTCTACAGATTTATTATAAGTAGGTATAGATATGTAGGAGAGACGTCTTAATTACACTTTAAATCGTAGATCGATAAAGAACCCCTTTGTCAAACCGTATGAATAGCAGCAAATAGAACTTTGCGTATTGGAAAAATAGGAATGGCTACGGAAAAGCCAAACATTTTTTAAAAAGAAGTTAATATATTTTACTTACATTTAAATCCAAAAATATCTTTATTCCGACCCAAGGGTAAGTAGGCAGTTATGTAGGTATAAATGAAAATACGTATGTAGGTACTTATTATTTATTAATGGTCATGTTCTACATTTTCTATTAAATATGGGCCCAATACATCAATGATGTCGCCATCACAACAAAGTACCATAAATGGTTTAACGAGATTCCGATATTTGTATAGGGAATAAGTTTTTTTTTTGGTATGCATAATTGCTACTTTTTTGCACATAAATGTATGTATGTACCATCCATGATGACAATAGCCTTTCTTTGTGGTAAATCGTTTCCTGGCTTCCCGAAAAGAGACTGGAACATAAAGGTTTCTTTGGGCTACTTCCTCTCTACTAATATGTTGTAACCCTAAATGTGCTGGTACGAAATGTTCCTCCATCATACTGCGTGCTTTCATTACATTTTTGTAAGAGTACTCCTTGAAATGCCAAGTAATGTAGCTATTCTGTCATCTGAATCACCGGTCCTCAGCTTCATTAAATAAGCACCAACTGTAGTAATTCGTGCTCTCTGATAGTATCTATGGCAAAGAAGATCTGAAGGACGAATCTGAAAATAAAATAAAACATCAGATTCACAGTTCAACAATAAGAAGAGCAATATTTATATAGGATTAACGACTTTTGTGTGTAACGGAATAGTAAGATGAGTGATGAAAGATAATTTATGATTTGAACGCTGAATGATGAGGAATGATTGGTCTATGGAGGAAACGAAAGGGATGAATGAGGAACGAGGATTGAGAGTGAGAATAGTGGTAGTTTAAAAGAGTAGTCTGTTGTTATGCAGGAAGTATAAATAAAACTTTACTGAGTTTATTTGGCTCAGGGAATTTTTAACTGGCTTTATAATAGTAAAAATTATGTTTAATATTATGTAAGTAATAATATTGCAATATTTTAATAATATAAGTCTATTTGTATTATACAGGGTGGAAACGATAAGTGATCTATAACACTTTTAATATTGTGTGGCTGGCATACATTTAGTATGGAGGCTGAAAACATTGAATTTTCGGATAGATCCAGTTAATTCTGTAACTATTTACTGATACCGTTAGAAAGAGCTCGTGAAGCACTTTCAGGATGAGTAACCAGTTTTTCGATATCTTGTGTAGTTTAGAAATAATCGAGTGAGATCACTTATCGTTTCCACCCTGTATAACCTGTATGGATGAGAGTAGTGGCAGATTGAAAGCAATGGAAGGAGTTGAAGGATGGGAAGGCTGATTCGGAAAAAACCTTTTTTATTATTATAATAAACCAGCATAATTATTTTTATGTATTATAAAACTGGCAGGGCTCTTACCTCTCTGGGTTGAATCCAATTTCGAACAATGTTTAATATATCTTGATTATTCTCTGTATCCAAACAATGACTTCAAGTTCGCAATAATGAACAACCACATCCAACACAAACTTGTTGGTGACCTACCGGGGCACCGGTTGGCATATGTGGAGAGTCTTGTGAAGTAGGTGTGGTATCTCTTTGCAATAATGAGTGACAAGCCCCACAGATGTAGTCATTTGCAGTAACCTGTTTAAAAATAATAATAATTAGAAATAAGTTTAAAAAAATTATCAGTTTTTTAATGTCCCGCACTTAAATTATTTTATTTTAGTATTAATTTACAGAAACCAATAACTTTACAAGAATTAGACTGATTGTATAGCCAATAACATTTTATTAAATAAGGACTTTAGCGTGCATTACCTCTAATGGAGTTAGTCGTTCCACAATTATGTTCCTGATGTTAATATGATGTTGAGTGTTAGTTCTCAGGGACATGAGCTGATGTGAACGTGTTCTAGGCTCTAGTGTTCTACTGCAAAGCACACATTTTCTGCTAAGATTTGAAGTAGATGCATTTGTGTTGTATCTTGGGCTTGGGTCCAACATGTTGTGCATATAAGATCATGAGCTGTAATCTGTAAAAATAAATAGATTCATTGCATGCCATGCCACACATACTCCTGTGCGTTGAATAAATTGAGCCGCAAACCATAAAAAAAATGATAATTCAATATTATGTGCTGTTAGTAGAATTTTGGGTCAGAGGGTAGGGTTAAACAGCTTTAGTAAATAAGCATTGTTGTTATAATAATTAATTATGACGTGTTACAAACTTAGTTACAAAAAATAATAATCTAGTAGTCTTAGTTCCAAAAAACAAAACAAAACAAGCTTTCATTGAGAGCAGGGAGATAGTGTCAAAGTAAATAATTCCTTAGATTTACACCAAAACCAGCTGGATTGTCAACATAATTGTTGTTTCGCTCATGCCTCCATTGCGCTGTACCATCGACTAGTTTCTTACAATCGAATCGGGCCTGGCTGTCCACACTGTCCAGGGTTGAACCACAGATAATAGCGGAACATTCATTTCAAGACAACCCGCCATGAGAATGGCAATTCAGAATTTTGGCAAGGCTAGTACTTATTCATAAGATTGCAGAGCAAAATGTAGGTACTTACCGATCGAGGTGCTGCCCATTGTTGTGTATAATTAAGTTGCTCATTTTCTAACACCATAGAACCACCAGCCGAGCCTTGGCCGAGCCACACAAAAACAGTAAATCCCAGGCTGAGTATGTCGTTATTGCAATCAATCAGAGTCCGTTTGAATAGCCAAGTTTGTAGTTAATAAAGTTCCGAAAATAAAAGCTAAAACACAAACGAATCACAAAGAAGGATCAAGCAAGACAGCAACACAGCAAGAGTGAGTGAGAGAGAAAAGGTGATGCGAGTGAATGACAATTTGACTAACAAATAGGGATGTCCATTTAGAATAGACATAATCGATTAAATTGATCGTTTTTGAAAAATTTTATTTTTAAACATTGTGTTGCTATAAATATTTATTTTATTTATTTAATTGGACAACCAACAAGACATACACTGGAAGACAATCAATATTTACAACGTATTTAACTTAATCTAAGTGCTGCCTTAATTATAGGTTGCCACGGCATGCAATAGTGGACTTATACATAAACAGTGTCTACACTTAAAGAAAAGAGTAAATATGTAAATGTAGGTAAATAAATGTGATTAAATATATAAAGGCACTGGGTCTCTATCAGAAGGAACTCTAGGGGTGGAATCTCCATAGGCGTGGGTTAACGGGCAAGGAGATAATATCTTGGATGGTTGACAACCACTTTTCCTACAATTTAACGTTCCACCAAACTCAACACGCTTTCAAAGATAACCTCGCAGCCGCCTGCTCACACTTGACATGACACAACTGATTGACAGTTATCTTTTTCTGCGCATCAGTCGGGTGTTACGTTTAGGAATCACAAACCTTCCGCTCTACAGATTTATACAGATAACATAATATTAAGATTGGTACTATTAATCATCAATAATAATTGCAGCATCTGTGTCCGGCGCCGACACGGCCAGCCTGACTATCGCACGGCCTCGTGCGCTTAGTCCAGGGTTTGTCCATCTGTAAACATTCAATTTCTCATTATCACAGCTCGTCCATTCCTGACTACAGAGCGTGCGAATATCAGATCGTAGAATCACAATAAATACAGCTGATCAGGGCGTGATGACCCTCGATCAGGAAACCAAACCATTACAGCTGGCCCGGGCGCGAAGCCCGACCAGGAAACCAAAACATTACAGCTGGCCCGGGCGTGAGGCCCCTTCGACCAGGAAACCGGGGTTTAGGTAACATGGCCCGACGCGCAAGGCTTAAGCCAAGGCTCCTTCAACCATTTACCTCAAACCGCACCACTACTACTGCTGATCCAGGCATGCAGCCATGCGACCAGGAAACCAGGGTTTAGGTAACATGGCCCGACGCGCAAGGCATAAGCCAAGGCTCCTTCAACCATTTACCTCAAACCGCACCACTACTACTGCTGATCCAGGCATGCAGCCGTGCGATCAGGAAACCAACATTACACCAGCGTGGCCCGGGCGTAAACAGCCCCTTCAACCACGGCAACAGGGTGGCCCGGGCGCCCTTGGCCCGGCCCCCTTAACTCACTCACTCACAAAGGCCTTTCCAGTTTACGTCAATCACAATAATTTCCGTCAACCTGCACCAACTCTCAATGTCTGAGCCAGCATCCTCCATGTAAAACTTGATGAGTTGCGTAGCGTAGGTGTGCATGCTGAAAGATTTATCTCCTTTGAATAGTGCCCTTCGAATCCCACTTCTGATAAAGGCACTGGGTCTCTATCAGAAGGAACTCTAGGGGTGGAATCTCCATAGGCGTGGGTTAACGGGCAAGGAGATAATATCTTGGATGGTTGACAACCACTTTTCCTACAATTTAACGTTCCACCAAACTCAACACGCTTTCAAAGATAACCTCGCAGCCGCCTGCTCACACTTGACATGACACAACTGATTGACAGTTATCTTTTTCTGCGCATCAGTCGGGTGTTACGTTTAGGAATCACAAACCTTCCGCTCTACAGATTTATACAGATAACATAATATTAAGATTGGTACTATTAATCATCAATAATAATTGCAGCATCTGTGTCCGGCGCCGACATATACATAAAATGCAATAATCCACTGAAGCGCTGCGGGCGCGGCGGATCTGCGCCCGTCTAAAGGTCTAATGATTAGACTCTAGTCTAATCGATCATACCATTATTTACTTAAATCGAATTAAAAAAGCGCATCTCTGTCTCTGCTCTGTCAATATGTCGGTGACTTTGATTTCGTTTAAATACTTTTAAAATATTTTTTCGAACTGCAACTTGTCCGATAGGTTTGGACACTTGCAAGTAAATAAATAAAATATACATAAAATTATGGTACATACTAAGTCTTTGAAAATCTTAGGGCGATTTTTATCAATGTCCTTTGTCTGCTCGATTGCATTGATGGTAAGGAGCAATGGTATTATCTATAATATCATTGGTAAGGAGGGACTGTTCTAAATACATATTATGATAGTTGAGATGGTTGAGAATATTTCCGGGTCGATCGCTTCCACCTTCGGCCTAGATAGTACCTACCTACCTACTTATACGCCAAACTATCTTATGATTGTTATGCATTGTTAAGTAGGGTTATAATACCTAATTATGATTGTTATGCATTGTAAGTAGGGTTATAAATAATTATAATTTACATAAGCAGCAGGTCGGTTATTTTTATTTAGGCAAATGTAATATTTTAAAAGACAATACGTACGATCAGATATTAAGATCAAAGATAAAGATTTCTGCTGTGAAAAAAAATATAAAACAGCTAACTTCTATATCAAGTTCCAACGTCGCTATACGTACCTACCTACTTAATGCTACTGGATTATACGTTCATAGCTCAGAAGTTTAGTCCTTTTTCAGCAGTGTTTAGTAAGAATATTATTACAAATGGGCTTTTAGGGATTTTGTTCACATGGAATAAACGACAAAGTTCTTAGTTACTTATCCAATAGGTAGTAGTAACATATATGTAGAAAACAGGAACTTAGATGCCAACGAAAGAAAATAGGCTATCAAATGTTGTTTTGGGGACTTACCTTTATAAAAATATCACATTTAAAAATTCATACCATTTGTTGTTATTTAAAAAACAATGTCAATTTTGACGATTAACTGAAAGTCTATTATCTATGAATATAGTAGCGATATATGGTATCCAGCGGCAATGGCAGTGCAAAATTTTGACAATGACTGTAGTTATCATACTTCGAGTTTGTCCATGGAGACGGCAAAAGTCCTTTAGTTGGCCATAAAGTAAACTTAACGGAAAATGTTACTTAATTGATACCGAGGCGCAACCTGGAAGCATTGCTAAGTGTGCTCCTCGTTACTGGTTCATCGTTCGTCATCGTCATTGTTCGTAAAAACCGGGTCGCGGCAGGCAAATAATAAAATTAGTCTTATGTCTTCTCCCTTATTAACTTCGATGGATAAATAGCTAAACCTCCTTGCGCGTAACTGACGTTTGTTGGAAAACCGATTTTTTCAGGCCATCGGATTTTAATTTCAAAAGTCATTGACCAATCCCAGTTCATATAATAACTATTATGACGTTTTCTATTGGCCAAAAGATTTAACTCTCTAAAAATCCGCGTGCAACCATATCCTGCTTAAATATTGTGCACTTTATTCAGCACAGATTAAACAAGCTAAATGACAAATAGAATAGATTGAAATGACAGATTGCACTTGAATTACCCTACAGGGTTAAATCCAAAGCATGTTAATCCAAATTTCATTATATTATATTAATACAATGCAAAAGTAACTTCATAACGTTTACGTTTTTACGGCGCAGTTTTTGATCCTCGTCCAAATAACCAATTTTATTATATTTATAGCATTACAACAACATGTCTTTAATGACAGTGGAAAATAGCGAAGGAAATAGCGTTTTCAGAACGATAGTTACTTTTAGTACAATTTTTTACTATTAGTTTACATTTTGTTAATATTTAACCATTGGTAACAAAATATGATAATGATTATTTTTAACTACAGACCAAAAAACTGCGCAATCGCGAAAAAAATTTTGATGACTTTTGCTTCAGAAATAGACAGGACCTAGAAGAAGGATAATGGACTTCTGTAACTGTCAGATAAGTAGCGTTCTACTATCATGTCAAAGTTTATAAGTTTTTATCTGGATGAAAGCTTTAGATGTTTTGTTCGCACTTCACTCGCTCGCCCAATGGACAATTAAAACAATTGACTACAGAAATAGCTTATGAATGAAGTCCTCGTTATTGTTTCATAATGCAGCAAACTGTACCAGTTTAATTGAATAGTAATTGTTAATTAGTCGGCCCATTTAAAGTGGGATGTTTCCATTAGTCCCTGCAGACAAAACTTTTTATCGGCCAATAGTTTGGTCGACTTCTTATTTCTAATGTGCGTTTCCGTTTCATACTTATCCATACTGATTAATAACTACAGTCTGCTGGGACTCGTTTTTAGACGGAATACCACTTATTCTTTCGTTAGTTCGTTTCAGCCAAAATTAAATGACGTCCACTGCTGGACAAAGGCCTCCCCCAAGGATTTCCATAACGACCGGTCCTGCACTGCCCGCATTCAGGCTCTCCCTTCACCAGATCGTCGGTCCACCTGGTGGGAGGTCTGCCACGTTACTAATTTTTAGGGTTCCGTACCTCAAAAGGAAAAAACGGAACCCTTATAGGATCACTTTGTTGTCCGTCCGTCCGTCTGTCAAGACCCTTTTTCTCAGGAACGCGTGGAGGTATGAAGCTGAAATTTATATCAATTACTCAGGTCTACTGTCCCTTGAAGCTGTGAAAAAATCAAACTTCTAAGCCAACGCAATCAAAAGATACAGCCGTTTATGCCGCAAATTTTCGACACTTGCAAGGGAATCAAAACCTACAGGGTGCTTCCCGTGAACTCAGAATCTTGAAATTTGGTACGAAGCAACGTCTTATAGCATAGATAAAGGAAAAATTACGAAAACCATAAATTTTTAGTTACATCACATAATATATATTTTTTTAATAATTTTAAACTTACTACCCATTTCCTCATAAACGCGTAGAGGTATTTAATTGAAATTCATACCAAATACTCAGGTCTATAATACCTTTAAGCTGTAACAAAATCAAACTTCTATGTCAACGCAATCAAAAGAAACAGCAATTTAAGCTGCATATTTTGAAACTCGCAAGTACTCGCAAGGGAATCAAAACCTAAAGGGTACTTCCAGTCGACCTAGAATCTTGAAATTTGGCATGAAGCAACGTTTTATAGCACACATAAAGGAAAAATTCCGAAAACCTTAAATTTTTAGTTACATTACAATATATAATTTTTTAATAAATATAAACTTATTACTTTTTTCCTCATGAACGCGTAGAGCTATCAAGTTGAAATTCATATCAAATACTATAAAATAAAGGATTACTTAAACGATAAAGAGATCTTTGTCTTAAATTTATGCTCCTCCATCTTTCCCCATTGTAATGTTATGAATTTCATTTTGCAATAAAAATACCATAGTTATGACTCGATTGTCGTAATGAACGAACTTTGTAAACCTTGCAGGTTTGTACGGAACCCTCGGTGCGCGAGTCCGACTCGCACTTGGCCGGTTTTTATTAATTAATTAACTTACTTTGACCAATTCCTATTTCCAAACACTTGCGCCTTTCTTTATAAAAAGTCTTTTTTGATTCTAATTTATTTCTCTGTTTCTCAAAATCAAACGCTTAGCTAACGAAGGTGACAATCTAACCGTGGCATTACGGGCTGTCACCTGTCATGAATATGTAACACAGGGGAGGTTAGTAACACAAAATAATAAACAAACATCTACTTCTAATATGTTAGCTAAACGTCTGTTCAGAGGAAAGGTCTTAAAGGCGGATTTCATTTCGCGACCGTAATATAGGGGTTAAGTTAGAAGAGATAACGAGAGAAAACTCTCGTCACTTTTTGTTTTTAGTCGTCGTTATAATAGCAAAAAGGTTTGACACTACAAACTTTTGTGCTCGAGAGTCTAGATTCTTTTACAGCTTTTGGATACGAAACTAAAAAGTCTAAGAAAGGCGAATTCTGGCAATAAGTTTAATCTGTGTAGCAGTTTGATAACTGTTTGAAAGCTCTAAGTGCTCTAAGTTTCGTCAACGAAATATAAATAAATATGAAACGTATGGGTTTTTTTCAGTTAACCTGTTAGAACATACGTTACGTTAACAAAGAAATATATTCAAAACTGCCACGCGGTCTCGTGCTAGATGGGCGTCTTAAAGGCCACCTTCTATCAACGGGAGCGCGTGGTAAGTAACTTGCTTCTGAATGTATGTAACTTCCTACTTTTTTATATTTTTAAACCGGCAGACAGTGGTGACTGAGTTTGTTGCGGCGCTTCTTCTCAGCACTTGCCAAATGTTTGTCTCGAAGCGCTGGTAGGGCAAAAAAAGAATGAGACATGTATAGGCTCCTTAAGAGCATTTGACGATTTGCAAGAACTAATTTAATTAGTCTAAACAAATAAAGATAATTTTGATTGATTTGATTTTGGTTATACTAATCTATAAGATATCAACATGTCACCAAAATATGGCGCTGATTGCCTACTACATCTCGGTAGCACGCGATCGACGACCTTGCGTATTTCAATAAATCAGTCATTAACGTGATTACATAGAGACCTTCAAACCTCTTGTGCTTTACGTCTCTCCCTTAAGGGCAGATTTCATTGCAGACCCACCTAAGGGCTGTGAATTATTCATTCGCAGAGCGCTCTTTACTGAATAAACATGACGGGGTTGTACGTATATAGTAAATTATTTTTACCTCTTAGAAAGCTGATTTGAACGGGTAATGAGGGGTGTTAAGTTAAATACACTGATTGTGCTGATTATCTACACTAATTTTATAAAGAAAAAGAAAGATTAGATTTTTTGTTTGAATGGCCTATTCATATTATATCATATTTGAAACTACTGGACTGATTTTAAAAGTTCTTTCACTTATAGGATTCTACATTAGTTCTGATGAACATTGGCGGTATGAAGTCCGCCGGGGCAACTAGTGTTGTAATACATATAATAAATAAGGGAAGATTAGTTAAGACCGTTAAGATAATTATTGGGATATAAGTACATCTTTAAATACCTCTTTGGATATACCCTCGCAACAATATCACAGTAAACACTCTAGTTACAGTTTTGATACAAGTGACCAACAAAATATTCAAATACTAGAGTGTATGTATAAGTAAGACCTATGAATGAATGTTAAATATATGACTATATCTTTTTAAATACCTTCTCTAGCTTGATATTACTGTCAAAGACAGTCGTAAGTACATCAGAATTACCGAGAAGGACAATCGACAGCACATCAGACAGCAAAAACATGCATTATTGTGTCAAAATCGCTGTTATATTACCTCTATCCGAGATACCATAGTGTTTAGCTTATTATGCCAGTCTGTACCTTTACAAAATGACTCTAACAGGCACGAGTAATAATATAACCGTAGTCGCGCCGTGCAAGCGTCTTCTGGTTAATTAGATAAGGTGGGGTATTCACGCGCAGGATCGGTGCGGGAAATTATGCGTACGGCAGCCATTACACTCGTCGTTTGGCTGGAGGCTGCTGCGTCTACTTTCAATGAGTCCACAGTGAAAATAAGGTCAGTCAGTAGTCAGTCAACAGTTTTTCTTCGTCTTTTCAAGTCTTATAAAAGTTTAATCGGTCATTACACCGTAAGGTTGGAGGCTACTGTGAAACCACAGTAAAATATGGGCAGTTGATCACCTAAACATTATTTTATATGACTACGTTAAACTTTGAATGTATTCACAGTAAATTAAAGGCAGTAAATTATTACATGCAAGTCCTCAAGAATGAAAAGGGAGGGTTTTCTATTCGATATCTCATCAAATTATGCGTACGGGAGCGATTACACTCGTTGTTAGGCTGGAGCCTGCTGTGTCTACTTTCAATAAGGCCACAGTACAATAAGGGCAGTAAATCATCTTTTCAAGTCTTATACGAGTAAAAGTTTAATCGGTCATTACACCGTAAGGCTACTGTGAAACCACAGTAAAATAAGGGCAGTTGATCACCTAAACATTATTTTATATGACTACGTTATACTTTCAATGTATTCATAGTAAATTAAAGGCAGTAAATTATTACATGCAAGTCCTCAAGAATGAAAAGGGAGGGTTTTCTATTCAATATCTCATCAAATTATGCGTACGGGAGCGATTACACTCGTTGTTAGGCTGGAGGCTGCTGTGTCTACTTTCAATGAGGCCACAGTCAAGTAATGGCAGTAAATAATCATGGCAAGTCATTAAGAAGATATTTTTATACATTTAGGGAAGATTTTTCAATCGTCGGATAACTACTACCTGAAAAATAAGTTTGGCACATTGACAGTTTCAGTATGGGAAATATGTTATAATGACAAGTTTATCCTTCAGTAAAAAGATATCTGACGATTGAAAAATCAGCCCTTAGTCACCAATTACTCATTCAATGAGGCCACAGTAAAATGAGAGCAGTAGATCATCGTGCCAAGTCTTTAAAGAATGGTTTTCGTTTCGTTATTTGTTTAGGTTTAAGGATATTTTGCCATTTAAATAAAACAAGAGATTATTTACTCACAGTAGAATTTTGACTCGATTTAGAATTGTATTTTTACGTGATTAGGAGAAATATGATACCTACATAGAGGGATGTACGATACAGTCCGATAAATAGTAGACACCTGGCTCGATGCGATCCACAGCATATCGATACAAGGATCGAACATCCCTAAGCTAAGCTGCTAGGTCTATAGCAACAGTTTCATTTGAATTCAATAGAGAACCTCACACATTGTCTGGTCGGATGAACCAAATAATATGGGAGTGGCTTGTCATTTGGCTTTGTCCTAGCCAAATATGTTGTTTGAAGAGGACGGGCAGTTCCACTGAAAGCGGGTCCTCTCTAGTGGACCTAAGCTGCGATGTTATTGCAAAAATATACCTATTTCAATTAGAATTCGTATCAAATTTATATGGCAAGATATTTAAAGTTACAGAAAAAATCTCATTCGCATTCAGAAAGCAGTGTCTTGTGGGTTTAAAATGCGAACCGATTACGATTGGCGCAGAGCCTATAAAATCATTAGGGTAACCCATCTCACGAAAAAGAAATTCGGATCCTCATTTTGTAGATTTTTTTCGTTAGATTTTTGTCTCCACAACATAGGCTTTTTTTACTTACCTACCGTTTTTCTATACCTATTACTTACTAGCTGCCGCCCGCGACTTCGTACCCGTGGATCCCGTTTAACCCCCTTAGGGGTAGAGTAGAGTTTCGTAAAATCCGTCCTTAGTGAGCACCTACGTTCTGAAAGGGACCTCCATGCGAAATTTGAGACTCCTAGCACTTGTAGTTTCTGAGATTTCGTTATGAGTTAGTCAGTCAATCAGTGACCTTTTAATTATGATATATTAGATTTTAATAAAAATCACGGCCGTGGTCTGTAAAACTGTGTCTGTAGCGACACAGCTAAAAAATTAAGCTGTAAGTACTCAAATTTAATTTTGGTAAATCTGACTTATAAAGTTATTAAGTAAACTTGACCCACAAATGTTTTAATCATCAAACTCGACGTCGTCGTTTCCGTTGGGACCAGCCAGAGATGATAATTTGGACAAATATCGACGGGTCTTATATCACCGGGAACATTTTCATTAACTTAGTAGCGTGCGATTCGAATTCCGAGGAAGCATGGTTTAGGCCTGGAGATAGAGGTTTAATTAAACTAAAAATAGATTGAAATAAAAAAGCATTCATAAACCTCGAGATGTTTTTAACCGATTCTGGTCTAATGGTAAGACCACCTACTTTAGACCCAGAGGTCTCGGGTTCGATTCGCAGAGGGGGAAGATTTATTTATTCGGTTTCGTCAGTGGGTTTGTTTTAAATCCGCTTGGCTAGCTACTACCATCTTACCCAAGTCTGTATTCTGGCAGTTGGAGATAAGATAGCCAGTTCCTCTGTGGTTGAGATAAGGTAGTCAGTTCTTCCGGGTGAAGCTCGCCTCCACCTTCGGACTGATCGTCACTTTCCATCAGGTGAGATGCGGGCCAAGAGCTTTCTCGTTAAGGGTAAAAAAATATATCTTGTTATGAAATTTTAAGCTCAGTAAATATTGAATAACTAATTATTTTTAAGCGGCTCAAAAATTAATTGTAAGCACCAAGTCCCCTAGCCTAAAAGAAATTATTCACGCGGCCGAGCCAACCCTACAACCGTTCGCGGGTGAGAGGTGGAATTGTGGAATCACACCAACTATGCCCAACTATGCCACCCGGAACTTTTTGTGGCTATTTTGAACTATTCTGAATTTTTGTCTATTACTTTCATGGATTCGGGATATTGTATCATCTTTTGACTGAGAAAAGATGATTGAAGTCAATTTTCGGAGGTCAAAAGAAAAAGAAGTAGGTACTTCAGTAAATATGTCTAGGTAATTAAAATAATCCGAAGTTTTTTTTATGCATAACATGGCAGGTATTTGACCACGATCGCACCTAGTGTTAAGTGGGATCTGTCCTGTAAGTGCTTATTCACTCTCGCCTTGAAAAGACCCGGATTATATAGTCTTCGGGAAAGACAGCAGCAGGCAGCGAATTCCAGTCCCTAGCTGTTCACATTTGCTCTATAAACTCATAATTCACTAGGATTCAAGAAACCCAAGCGTGTTCACAGCTTTAAAATCATTTGATGTTTTTTGCCTTTTACCTTCCTTATTGAATTTACTGAGATTTTGTTAGATCCAAAGAATGTGGCTGCCATTCTGTTAAACAAAATCTAAGAATGAAATAATCACATATCCCAACCAAAATTTGATGGGATCAAATTACCAAGAAATAAATGAACCAGGCTTTTTACCTTTAATTTAATTAAAAAACGTTTCACTAAGAAATAGCCGCAATGAACAATTTTTCTAAGAAGGATTTTTTCCCCATTTTAGGGTATTAATAACCCGAGGCGACGCTTAATTCTGAACAAAAACACCCAATCTCGGGAGGTCAGACGTTGTCCGGCGTCTTTTGGTAATTCTATCGCAGCTGCCACCGTCAAAGCTCGCTAGATCGTAGTTTCCCTTCAAATAAGTATGTAGCCGCCCATCCATGGAGATGACATTGTAAAGAAATTTAAGTAAAGTGTTGAAATTTTTTTCCATAGTATGATTAAAAAAAAATACTACGAGTACGTTACTAAGATCTGTAATGCAAAGACGAACGTCTCTTTTTGTCTAAAATAGACACAATTATTGGCTTATGCCTTTTTTTAATACAGAGTTTTGGAATTATTATTTCTTAGTTAACTAATAAGATGAAATATATATCTACACAGAATATTGTTAAAATTGTTTCGAATCAAAGTTTGAATGTTCCGCAGCATAAAAACGAAACCAAACGTTTAAAATACTCGCAAAAATACCACGTTAGTTAACACGTAGGCTGCCATGACAGTCACCGGTGACTGACAAACATGCAACCTATTCGGGCCATGTCAGTCACTGGAGCCTGACACTGAAGCATCTAAATCAAACGACCGCAGTAGGCCGCCTGGCACGTTTAATGCGTTACTTCCTATTTTAAATGACTGACGTGGCCCCCAACAAAGTATGTTCAGCATGGCCTGCAACTCTTGTACCTAAATAAAAATTAACACAGGTTTGAATGAAAATTTTAGTAAAAACACGACAAATATTTGAAATTCTTAATAAAATCACACACCACCGGGTGATGATGGAATCACGGCTGAGCTTTTGAAGGCAGGCGGAACGCCGGTACTAAGGGCTCTTCAGAAGCTGTTCAATTCCGTCATCCTCGAAGGAAAAACGCCTACGACATGGCACAGAAGTGTGGTGGTACTCTTCTTCAAAAAAGGTGACAAAACCTTGTTGAAGAATTATAGACCCATCTCACTTCTGAGCCATGTCTACAAACTGTTTTCAAGAGTCATTACGAATCGTCTCGCTCGCAGGCTCGACGACTTCCAGCCTCCCGAACAAGCCGGTTTCCGAAAAGGCTTTAGTACCATAGACCACATACATACGCTAAGGCAGATTATACAGAAGACCGAGGAGTATAATCAACCACTTTGCCTGGCGTTTGTGGATTATGAGAAAGCCTTCGATTCGGTCGAGACCTGGGCAGTGCTACAGTCTCTCCAAAGGTGCCAAATTGACTATCGATATATCGAAGTGTTGAGGGGTTTGTACAAAAACGCCACAATGTCGGTCCGCCTCCAGGATCGGGACTCGAAACCTATCCAGTTGCAGCGAGGGGTAAGACAGGGAGACGTCATATCTCCAAAACTGTTTACCACCGCCCTGGAAGATGTCTTCAAGCTTCTGGACTGGAACGGATTTGGCATAAATATCAACGGCGAGTACATCACCCACCTTCGATTCGCGGACGATATCGTAGTCATGGCTGAGACCTTGGAGGATCTAGGCACAATGCTCGATGGCCTCAGTAGAGCGTCTCAACAAGTGGGCCTCAGAATGAACATGGACAAGACAAAAATCATGTCTAATGTCCGTGTTGCACCCACTCCTCTGAAGGTTGGAGACTCTACACTCGAAGTTGTTGACAATTATGTATACCTGGGACAAACAGTCCAGTTAGGTAGGTCCAACTTCGAGAAAGAGGTCAATCGTCGAATCCAACTCGGATGGGCAGCGTTCGGGAAGCTTCGCCATATACTCATGTCCGAAATACCGCAGTGTCTCAAGACAAAAGTATTCGAGCAGTGTGTGTTGCCAGTGTTGATATATGGATCCGAAACGTGGTCGCTTACTATGGGCCTCATAAGAAGGCTCAAGGTCACCCAAAGGGCGATGGAGCGGGCTATGCTCGGAGTTTCCCTGCGTGATCGAATCAGAAATGAGGAGATCCGTAGGAGAACCAAAGTAACCGACATAGCTCGCAGAATTGCTAAATCAAGTGGCAGTGGGCGGGGCACATAGCTCGTAGAGACGATGGCCGTTGGGGCAGGAAAGTTCTCGAGTGGCGACCACGGGCTGGAAGACGTAGCGTGGGCAGGCCTCCTACTAGGTGGACCGACGATCTGGTAAAGGTCGCGGGAAGAGCCTGGATGCGGGCAGCGCAGGACCGTTCATTGTGGAAAACCTTGGGGGAGGCCTTTGTCCAGCAGTGGACGTCATTTGGCTGAAACAACAACAACAACAACAATAAAATCACAAGTTTACGATATATTTCGGAATAAATTATTAAGCATAATTATTAAAATTATTATTTGTGTAAAAAATTTAAACATTACAGACAAAAATTAGGCTGATTAGGGCTTTGAAGAGAGTAAGTTATAACTTGCTGTCTTTCTCGACTTTACACGACCGAAATTTGACAGTTGACCGACAGCAACCGGACAGAGCGATAGTATTCACGAGGGCTAAAGCGAGGAAAGCGATGCGACACGGTAGTTCCCGCCAAAACGCAGAAACGTGATTTTGTTGTGCCTGACAAAATGCTTGACATGGCGCTGTGACTGAAATTTATACCATTCGGGCCGCGTCAGGCACGGGTGGCTGACAGTTTTTTTATGGGTATAATATGTCAATATAAATAGTAAAAAAATATTTTTTAACAATAACTATTAATTTCAAGCCATTACACATCGATTAGCAAAAAATTCAATTTTGGCGAATTAGTAAATTTACTTTGGCAGTCAACGTGTTAAGGATAAGCTCGCATTAAAAATGTAATTTATTAAATAAATAAAAACTTACCCATGACCGGTGCTGCCATCGCTAACAACCTGGAAACAAGAAAACATTGAGATGAAGCACATGATGTCGTGGAGTCAGTATCGTGAAGATTTAAAGAATGCTAATGACAACGCCATAGTGCAGGGCACATAGTACGCAGAACTGACGGCCGATGGGGCAGCAAGGTTCTGGGATGGAAGCCACGTACCGGAAAACGCAGCGTGGGACGTCCACCCACAAGGTGGACCGACGACCTGATAAAGGTAGCGGGAAGGCGCTGGATGCAGGCCGCTACCAACCGTGCGATGTGGAAGTCATTGGGGGAGGCCTATGTTCAGCAGTGGACGTCCTGTGGCTGAAATGATGATGATGATGATGAATGACAACGCCACTCTTGTAGCAAAGTTTTGGGCTGACACTGTGTCGGTTTGTTGTCGACACGACAAGAAGAAAAATAAAACATTTTACATCAGTGGATGCGCGGTTACCTGCTAATCAAGTTGAGACGTTGAGCCCATTTCGTCTGCTTGTTTATCCCCTCATCCTTATTAAACTCTTAAATCACAGGCTCCACGAAAATCACCCTTAAGAAAAAGTGCTTCTAGTTTTTAAGGGAAGATTAATTATATTGGACACTTCACAATTTAAAAGTTAATGAACTTTAAAAGACAATTTTTTGTAAAGATTTATTACTTGTTAATATTTATCTTCTAAAGATACCAAATGCCAAAAAAATGTATAAAACTTACCCGTGACTAACGGGTCAATTAGTCGTAATTTAATTGAAAAATATGAAGTCTGTACAAAATAAGAAAAGTTGTCAACTTTGAATACAAATTCTGATAAAAAATATTTTTATCACTAAGTAATTTAATTATAGCCTTTGACCTTTAAAACAAATTTAATGAATTTTATGTAAAAAAAAATATTCGTTACTGTTTTAAGATTATTTTATTTGTAAATTAAATTATCCAGCATTATTATTAGGCCTTTGTCCAGCAGTGGACGTCATTTGGCTGAAACGAACGAACGAACGAAATTAAATTATAAATTAAATCCTTCGGCCTGTATCTCACCTGATGGTAAGTGATGATCAGGCCGAAGGTGGAAGCGAGTTTCATAATTGTAATTTTTTGTTAGGATTTTTTTTTACATTAGATTCATTTAATTTATAATTTAATTTCGTTGTGGATAAAAAAAATCGTTGTATATTTTTTCGATATTAAATAAATAATTTCATTTTAATTTTAAAAGTCTACACAAATGTTTTGTTAGAGAAAGGTAACGTAATAATAAAGCGAAATTTATGTCCAATAAGGCACGTACAAGATTTATAGACAAACTAGACGTGACTTGCATGGAGTTTGGTATTTCATTAAAATTCTTTATCGTTAGGACGAAGGCACGTCAAGATACCCTATGTAGATGCGTAGACGTAATAAGTGTGTGCACGTACTTAGGCATGTTTGAAATTAGTGTAATAAATATTTATGAAATTTCAGTTTGGTCAAAGCTACACAACGTTATGTTAAAAAAGAATAATGTAGACGCCGCCGTTTTTTTATTCTTTTTGAGTCTTATTATACCGCCATCGAATTTTTTTAAATATCCAGAAGATTTGCATCCAAAGAAAAAATATAGAAAATTGGTCATAAATTCGGTTACTATCATTCATAATCATCATCATTTCAGCCATAGGACGTCCACTGCTGAACATAGGCCTCCCCAATGCTTTCCATGTTGATCGATTGGTAGCGGCCTGCGTCCAGCGCTTCCCTGCTACCTTTATGATGTCATCGGTCCACCTTGTGGGTGGACGTCCCACGCTGCGTTTTCCGGTACGCGGTTACTTATCATTACCTGATATCATAAAAGGAAAAAGATATCTAACAATTAAATTCTATTAAAAATTTAAGGATGATACTTTTAGGCTGGGTTGCACCATCTTACTATAACTTTAACAAACGTCAAAAGTCTGTCAAAAACCATACAAAAACAACGGTTATATTATGTATTTATAGTCATGATTAGGTATAATAAGGCTTAGGCTGAGTTGCACCATCAAACTTTGAGCGTAACTATAACGATAACCCGTGATTTTTGTATGGAGTTTGACAGATTTTTGACGTTTGTTACAATGAAAGTTTTTTTTTATATTTTAATAGACTTTCTTATTTTTGCCAAATAAATGCCTTGGGCGGATTTATCCTACGTCAGATCGAAAAACCAGTAGGGTCAAGAACGTTAAATTATTACTATCTAGGAAAGTTTCGCCATTATCGGCTTATCTTGACCTTTATTCATCTCCTATCGTTATTCCACCATTAAAAGGGTACTGAAATTGCCTTAGGCAGAGGAAGAAAACCTTTCGTACTTTGATAGTCAATCGTTTATTTCTACTGTTTCGTAAAATTCTGCGGTGGTCTTGAATAATGTATTGTACTTCAAAGAGGAAATGACCATAAGCATTATCAATGAATGTTTGTATTAAGTTTAATAGGAAAATCAGTTTTATCAGGTAGCTGCAAAACGATCGACTGTCATTATGGGACAAATATTCGATCATCAGGCCTCCCTAGCCCATAATACGAGTATTCAATAGGACGTGTAGGGTCTTGAAAAGAGCCTATAGACTTATAATTATTTTAATTTCAAAGACCCTTAAATTTTTTCCTCCATAATCATATCCCAATATTTAAAAAAATTGGCTTGGCTTGTGCCAAGTAAAGTTGGCCACCTCTGATCTACACATGGCTCTATCTTCAGAAAAATGGTACCTACTGTCAATAAAAATAACGAGCAGTAGAAAGGACGGATGCTTGTCTCTGATTGCTTATTTGTGACGTAGTCTTGATTGGAGGTGGGCTGATTGAAGGCTGATGTTACCTTCTGCCCTCGTTTGTGCACAATAAGTGCCTATTGATAAGGCCAAGGGATTAGTAAGCTAAAGAGGCAATGAACACATAGCACGCAGCACTGACAGCTGATGGGACAGCAAGTAACGGAAAGCGCAGCGTGAGACGACCACCTACAAGGTGAACCGACGACTTCATAAAGGTAGCAGGATGGCGCTGGATGTAAGCTGCTACCAACCCACCAATCTGGAAATCATTGGAGTGGCCTATACACTCAGCAGTGGACGTCCTGTGGCTCCAATGAAACTTGCAGTCTTACCTATAAATGATGATGATGATTATGATGTGACAACTAATTTGCAATAGGTATATTTTGGATAGATTATCCTCGCAATAGAAAGTTGATTAATGTAGGTAGGTACTAAACAAAAAAACATAACCCTTCTGGCGCAGTCGGATAATAAGGTAGTATTTATGTGCGTCTGACTTTGAATAATTACATTTTAAACTTTAGTTAGTTAGGACAAAGTTCAAAACCTGTAATAAAATGATCCCTCAGCAAGATGAATATCAAATTACACAAGACGCGGAACTCTTGTATGAACTAGAAACCAAATAGTTAACAGATCTCTTAGATCCTTAACTGGGTTACGTCGGAGAACAACTTTAAGGCTGAGACCACACTGAAGCGAAACTCACTCATAAACATTTTTGAATGATTTGTGCAGGCAGACAAAGAAATCTTTTTTTATACACAACGAGGAAGCTCTTGGCCTGTATCTCACTCACCTGATGGTAAGAGATGATCAGGCCAAAGGTGGAAGCGAGATTCACCCGGAATCCTCAACCACGGAGGAACTGGCTATCTTACCTCTAACTGCCGGAACACAACAATGCTGTTAACAATGTTGTTATGGCGACAGATTTTGAAGTTGTAATAGTGGCCCTATAATATTTTTTATCCCCAACGGGGAAGCTCTTGTATCCGTATGTATTTAAAAAACAATCACTTATAATATGAATCTAAGTAGTACCGAACTGATTGATTTCACGAGTCTCATAAAGTTTTAAAAGATTTTTTGTTCATAAAACACACCTGAATTAGGTACGTAATGTACCTATATTGTTAGCAACATGCTCGGATCTATTACATCTCCTGAAACTCCCGCTTTGTGAGGGTAATAAAAATGAGTTGCATATTTTACAGAGGCGCACGTTCTTTTTAACATTCCACGCACGATCGTCATTTGTCGGCGTCGGGCGCTATTCGGTAACGACTGAAACGTCTTCAACACTTAATTTTTAGGGTACCGTAGGTACACAAAGAGTGTTTGTGGGATTGTATAAACCCTTAAATTAAAAATACATACCTATTTAAGAACAAAGAAAGATTTAGGTTAGATTTTAACTATGGCAAAAAGACAGAATTTCTACATAATTACGTAGGTGATCCTTAAAGGACAATGGCGTTTAAAACGCCATGATTATGACCAACTACAGTAGTAAGACACAGGTCCTAACGCGAAACTTTAGTTGAAATGGAACGCGAAAATTTAAAAGCCGTATGACCAAATTATTGTTGGGATTTTTTAAATAGGATTATTTTTTAGGGTTCCGTACCTCAAAAGGAAAAAACGGAACCCTTATAGGATCACTTTGTTGTCCGTCTGTCCGTCCGTCCGTCCGTCTGTCAAGACCCTTTTTCTCAGGAACGCGTGGAGGTATGAAGCTGAAATTTATATCAATTACTCAGGTCTACTGTCCCTTGAAGCTGTGAAAAAATCAAACTTCTAAGCCAACGCAATCAAAAGATACAGCCGTTTATGCCGCAAATTTTCGACACTTGCAAGAGAATCAAAACCTACAGGGTGCTTCCCGTGAACTCAGAATCTTGAAATTTGGTACGAAGCAACGTCTTATAGCATAGATAAAGGAAAAATTACGAAAACCATACATTTTTAGTTACATCACATAATACATTTTTTTTAATAATTTTAAACTTACTACCCATTTCCTCATAAACGCGTAGAGGTATTAAATTGAAATTCATACCAAATACTCAGGTCTATAATACCTTTAAGCTGTAACAAAATCAAACTTCTATGTCAACGCAATCAAAAGAAACAGCAATTTAAGCTGCATATTTTGAAACTCGCAAGTACTCGCAAGGGAATCAAAACCTAAAGGGTCCAGTCGACCTAGAATCTTGAAATTTGGCATGAAGCAACGTTTTATAGCACACATAAAGGAAAAATTCCGAAAACCTTAAATTTTTAGTTACATTACAAAATATATATTTTTTAATAAATATAAACTTATTACTTTTTTCCTCATGAACGCGTAGAGCTATCAAGTTGAAATTCATATCAAATACTATAAAATAAAGGATTACTTAAACGATAAAGAGATCTTTGTCTTAAATTTATGCTCCTCCATCTTTCCCCATTGTAATGTTATGAATTTCATTTTGCAATAAAAATACCATAGTTATGACTCGATTGTCGTAATGAACGAACTTTGTAAACCTTGCAGGTTTGTACGGAACCCTCGGTGCGCGAGTCCGACTCGCACTTGGCCGGTTTTTTATTAATATTTTTTTTAATAACAGATTATAAGTCGAACTTTATGTCACAAGGCATTATCTGCCAGTTAACCATAGAGAAATAGAGATAAACGTTTGGCGGTGCTTTATAAGCAAAAGAAAAAAAAACACAACTAACTACGTACAAAATTAACAATAAATACCTAATTAACATTTATACACGATAAAGTTAAACTGAAAGTTAAGTTGCACAGTGTGGTCTCTGCCTATCCACTATTTAGACTAACTTCGCGAGTTATGAGTTTTGTACATAACAGCCCAGAGGGTTCAAGCGGATTGATGAAATATACCTTGACTCATAAACAGTATCTTCAAAGAATTTTCTGACTGAAGAATTGAACTTCCCGACTTACGTATCTACTACATATTTGAAAAACTTAAAGTTGTGCGGAAACTGGGCGATTGGTCTTACATTGATTAGAATAGTTACTGTTAAAACTACTACTATTTTCTTTTTCAAGTTTAGCCATTTTAGTTATTTTAGGGTCACCTGCGAGCTTAACTTTATAGCTTCTTGATAATTTTATTTTCAAAATAAGTACAAATTATTTTATAAGGAAAGTAGGGTAACATTTCATAGACGGGAAGGTCATCAAATTACATCTTTGAACCAAACAAGTACTTTGTTTGTAGTTGCAAGTAGGTAAGTATTAAAGTCTTGCGGAGAAGTTTTTATGATTTCGATTTAAAATTCAAGTAATTAATTAAATAGAAAATAGAAATATCTCGAACCAAATACTTGCAAATCTCATTTCCAATTACACTTTCTACAAAAAATATTACTTTACAACTAAAACGAACGCCTCAAAGCGTCTGAATCCTAAGTTGAGAGGACCAGTGTTACTTGACCTCCAGACTCTACCAGCTGGGTTATAGAAGTTCGGAGTTGCGAGTCGAGAGGGGTCTTCTAACGGTTGTTCGTAGACAAAGTCAACTTCAGGGTGGCAGTAGGATTGTATTTGGTGCAAGTTAGAAGATTGTAGAACAACACTTTGAAATAAAATATTTTCTGACGTCATAGTGACATGTACTAACAGACAGTTCAAATTGGACTTTTACTACCTACCTACTTTTTGTTAAATTTTTAATCTGTAGGAAAATATACCTTATTTTTCACGTTTTTCATTTATTTGAAAAGTAATTGAAGGTTGCATTTTTTCCAAAGGTACTACTTACCTGCCTACATCGATTTGTTATCTTTATAATTAACTCCCTAAGGTTAAAATAATTACTCCTTGTAATTATCACTTAATAAAATTCAAAGTTTGTCAACTTGTCATTATGCATGTCTTTTGAAGTTATCTTGATATATCAAGATAACTTCAAACCTAGGTACATTTGTAGTTCTTGGTAGGTTGCTTAATTATGTACCTACTCTGTACTACTAGAAAGAGTTTGTACAATAGAAGACTAGGTAAGTCCTTAGTCTTTTTACAGAAGAGTAGACTACAAACCAATCATCTAATGGTCGTGTACAACTGTTAAATAAATGAATTGAATTGAACATCGCTTATTTAGAATCCTTGCGCCAAACTAAGATACTCCAAAACAAGCAAACTTTTGGACAGGTTGGACACTTGGGTCCTACTTTTGATTATTTGCTGTTGGCTCCGGCCCAATTTTCAGTGTTGGATATCATGACGCTATGCAAAGTGAAGTGTGCTAACTTAAAATTATGGAAAAATCCTGAAAAATGCCTTTCATCCCAGGACTAGCGACGTATTTTGATTTTTTCTTACGCATTTATATTACTTTGATCATAATCTAAGTAAAATCAGTTAAATAATTGAAAATGTAAAAGAGAACCGTAAGAAGTTTCTAAAAAAAAATTGAATTTTTAAATATTCTTTTGTAAAAATACTAGCGGCCGCCCGCGACTTCGTACGCGAGAATCCCGTTATACCCCCTTCATCTATCTTACGCGGTTTAGATTTTTACATACAAAAGTATTTTCTCGCTATTTCCCGTTCCCGTGCGAATTTCGGGAATTCCTTTCTTAGTGCACCTCTACGGTACCTAAGCTACGTCCCTTCCAAATTTCAAGTGCCTACGTTTAGCCGTTTAGGCTGTTCGTTGGTCTGTCAGTCTGTCAGTCTGTCAGTTTCTCCTTTTATATATATATTTAGATTAGGTATGTCATTGGTTTTTGAGTTGAATTTAAACTAAAACAATTCTTAAAGTTTATATTCCTTGCCCATATTCCTTGGAAGACAACGTATACGTAGATCCAGAATAATATTATTTCGTTGACAAACTATTCCCTGGAGGCAGATGAGTAATAGTCGAGGTTACTGTCGCTTTGTAAGTAATTATATTACTTATGGGGTATCACGGGAACCCGTCAAGGATGTATATAATTCAATGATTATGGGAATCCCCGGGAGTTTGGTTGTCACAAAGGTTATGGATAGCAGCGATTCCTTGGGGAAGATAGTTTCGTATAACATCGTTTGTAATGTAGTGAATTACATTGTCACTATGTATGATCATTTGATAATCTATACATTATACATAATAGAGAAAAAAGATTTTTTTAACAGTTTGCTGCTTAATGTGCCTAATCTTTGAATAGGTGCGCTTCGATCGATATATTCGCCCATTTGCGACGACACTGTGACATCTCGACATATACGATTTTTTGTTTTACCGAAATTCTGAACCGCGATCTTGCGTTCTATTATCTCCAAAAACAGGGTATTTTTTACTCCAAAAACAACAATACTATGAGAGAACGAGACAAAATATTACGTTATAGCGCTGGCTCGTTCGGCGATCTAGTTGGCTTCGACACTGTGACAGTTCAGTTGCCACCTGCGCTTTGAGATGTGAGGTGCTCTTCGTTTTTAAGAAAAACGTGACATCTCGAGGATACCGCGGTATTGATGACAAAGGTAAGTTTTTAAAATATTTTTATTTTATTCGACAATGTGGCACGTCATACTTATCACAATGTTCTTCTAAAACAAAAAGCAAAGTAAAAGAGAAATTATTTATTTGTCACGTTATTCTTGTAAGAAAATCGAAGTATCATCGGGACATCTTAACTAGTAACGTTGTAGATGATGAAAAATTTTCCTATATTGGAAATATGTTGTAGGTCATTTGTTGATGTTCTGTTATTGAAGAATGCATGTTATTGAAATTGAATGGTATATCTACTTGTCACGTTGTATACGCTAAACAGTAATACTAAACTCCAGATATCATTACAGATGGGGACTAGCAATGCAAAAAGGCAAAGGTTAACATTTGTGGCGATGCACTGCCTGAAGGAATTCCACAACCTAATCCGACAACATGACTAACAGCGCTATGCGAGCGCTGTGAAAGGGTCTCTTTGAGCTACAATAACGTCGGAACTAATACAAGTAGATGTAGACTGATAAACATACATTCGTTTTGAAGAATTTTTTATAAATAAAACATTTTCATTTTTCATTTATTCATTTTTCAAGAATAGTTCAAATACTTGTAATACAGTGCAAATAAAACAACATAATACGACTGTCTGTTTTTACAGACACAACAAGCAAAATATTTTATATTATCATACGATAGCCTTAGATTAGCTTAATCTAAGACGATAGCTAACAAAATTATCTATTAGTATAAGTATGCTAGTAATGCTAGAATAGCAATGCGTTGGATGACCCCAGATATTTATTTATTTTTTCTTTAAATTTTTTCTTTTGCTTACATATACATACTTAGCACAGTTTCTCTTACTGTGTTTTTTTTGTAGTAGTTTACGAGATTTTACTTTTGAGTTTTTCGTTTATTTTGATAAGCATTAGTTTTTAGAATAAGTTCAAATTCAAATTCAAATAATTTATTTGTGAAACACAGGTAAGCAGTATGATGTACAAACAAAATATGTGTTCAAGCCGTGATCAGCCTTGTCGGCATACAAATGTTAAAGCGTGATTTTAAGTATAATATTATGTTAAAGAAAAGTAATAATGAGCAAATTAAATGTCAAAATCATAAATGTCAGTTAAATAAATTGCAAGATTAAAATAAATTAATGCAGGGCAGTCAATCGGATATTAGAGTCAATATTGTCAAGGAAGAAATTGTAGAAAAACTTTATTTAAATTGTAGGAATTCATGTACTGAATAAAAACTGTTACTGACCAAAAATATAAATAGCTTTTGTTTAAAGATTGAGATATCAGTGCACTCTTTAATATGATTAGGTATTTTATTATAAATTTTCGGAGCCATATACTCGGAGCCAATAAGAAAACTTAATGTGAGCTTAAATTTTGTATGTATACAACTGTCTGTCTACTTAGATAATATTTTTATAAGTGCAATTTAACATAGCAAGGCGAAATATTCGCTTGTTCCAATAATTACCTCATTTTTACTGATTGTAATGTCATTAAAATAAAAAATAAAATTTCAAGATCAACGTTTTATCTAAATAATGACTTATATAAATATATTTTTTTACATCATCTTCAACGTGACAACTGAACTTACCATCTTCAAAATATTGTGTTTTTACTAGAACAACGTGATAAGTTGTCTCTTTTTTTTTCAATCGCTATAATTTCATCAATTTAGACGCAAATTTATGTCTTACTATAAATATTTAAATTCATTAATAGTTAATCTTTAAACGTTTCATACACAATTAGGTAATCCTAACCTTCTTTTAAGAGTTATGGTCATTCAAAAGTTAAAAAGTCGTTTTCTGTAAAACCACTGTTTTTGATATATCACAGTGTCGTCGCAAATGGACGTATGACAACGAAAATGAAAATAATACTTGAAATAATATTTAATAATAATATTATGGTACCTACTAAGTGGGTGACCTTTTAAGCAACTTTATCGTTTCATTTTTTTAAGGAAAAAAATGTATGACGTTTGTTGCCAAATAAAATAATTTTCTTTCTTTCTTTCTATTTTCTTTCACGACATCACTGTCACAGATAAATAGTATGTTAATACTGTAACATGAGTAAAAGCAATCGATTTACATCGCTCGAGCTAGTCTATAGCAAATATTATGGTCTACACTTCTACAACCACAGTGGCCTACATCTCAAATTCCAAGATTTATCTTTGTCCAAGACGATCGCCTTTAAATTTAAGACGTCAAAATTTCAAATTTATGATCGAGGACTGTCACTGGCCTTATCAACCAAGCAACTTGACGAATTGTTTCAGCAGGCATCGTTCCGCGTTTCTACTAAACTTCGTTTATTTCTCAACTTTGATTTGATATTTCAATCCTATTATTAGAAATTCGATTGCGAACTCTATTTCTTGAGACGTTGGACTTGAATTGGTTTGAGTGAGTTGGACCAACCCATCTGTCACGAATTGTTATGGAATCCGTAGATAGAAGTAAACAAGCGGTAAGCCATGGGACACTAAAACTAAAACTTTTGGTTTATGTAATCTAAGAGTAGGCACACCGTTGATTTTTCGTCTGCCGATAGTTTAGTCGGGCAGTTGATCAGTATGGGCATGTATGGGAGTGCGCACACTACACCGATCCGATTTGGCCGATTCTTCATACAAATTAAAATCGGGCACAATTTGTCAGTGTGTGCGTGCGCGCCGCATACGTGTTGGCGCGCTCATATACAAACCGCGCCCGTGCGTTTCTAAGAAGATGACCTACTCATTTGTATTTACTCTGCTTAAAGTTACAAAGCTTTTTAAATGCTGCTCAATAGTTTCTTGCTTATTCTTTGAATAACAAGCAAAATGTTTTCATCCAAGCTGTACTCAAGACCGTGGTATAAGATGAATCAAATCAGGTCACTTGGCTCCAAAGCACTGTACCTACTCTGGTAAAAATATTTTTCTCAAAGAAACAAAAGCTTGTTTTTAAAATAAGTGAAACTGCAACGCTCAAATGAAACATTTCCCTTTTATTTTAGAAATGTACTCGTACTACTGCAAGTTTCATATTTAGTTTTCATGTCATAACATTTTCTGAACATTTTTTCAATAGAATGGATGTTTCTTACTCTTCATCGCTTACGACCCCTTTCGTTTATTATTCAGAACTACCATCGTCATCGTTTTCGTTGGACTCAAGCCCTCAAAAACCAGAAAAACAAAGCTTTTTAACATTACAAATTTAGAAACTAAAATTAGCATATTCAATAAACTATGTTTTGAAATATCTATATCGAAAACTCACACTAACGCCCGTATTCACAAACGATGCTTGCTTAAGTGAAGCAGCAAATCGAACGCACAGCGTTTAATAGAGATCTGTGATTGGTTCGTGTGTCTCCCTGTGCGTCCACGCGCACTGTGAAACCTCATAGTAATTTTTGTGAATACGGGCGTTAATTATGTAAAAACACAGCATGATTGTGAAAATTTCATAAATATATTATGATACAACTTTGTAAATCCCCACATTAATTAAAATTATCACACAAATTATGTATAACTGTTAACTGTTATGCATTTTAATCCAATTGTCACATAACTCAATCCACGGAAGTAGTACAAGTTCCATACTGAGGATTTGCGAGATTCGCTTAATCCTTGCATGATTAATTCTAACACTATTCCTAAAGCTACGGCGGAATATGATTTATACGTATTTATTAATATTTATCACCTTATTGGAGTACCTACTAAATATTATGAATAGCTTTCAAAGGTATAAATTATTTTGGAATTGGGATTTATAGAGCTTTAAAAAAGGGGTTTTCGATTAAATTTATTGTTTTTTGTGAGGTTGAAAAATAAACATAGCATCTAACATTTAAAAAGCCATTTAAAACTGCAGTTATTCATTATGATCTAATCTACAAGTAGAAACAGCTATTACATATTAGTAGCCAGTGAACTAAAGGCCATTTTTCTCCTAAATCGTGTAACATGTAATTTGAGTCATGTAATTTAATTTTATAGTGTAAGTACTCGTTGTTGAAAAGTCAAAATAAATAAATAAACATACCTCTCACTTAAAGCAAGATTTAGGTATGAACAATGTGACAGACACCTAAAAATAAAAAACATGGGTACAAAAAGTACGATGCTGTTACCTCTACGGCGTAGACGCTCAAAACATGGCTACGGACTACGAAATTGGCATAGGAAGACTCGTAGTATGATATTCGTAGCCAGAGTTTCGTAGCTACGATTGCTACGGCTTATGCCGCTACGGTATACTCGTACAGAACTAGGCATATTCGTCATTTGATCGAGTAAAAACTCATAAAACTCATTTATTTCTGCAAATAGGCTTTAAATAAGCACTTTTACACGTCCCAGTATTAACCCTACCACTGCTTCAGGACAATAAATGGGCCAGTGCTGAGAAGAAGCAGGGCAAGAAACTCAGTCACTATGTTTAATACTGTGTCATCGGTGTTATTGTAAGAAAGACAATCAATTTATGACTTAAATATTGAAGAACTAAACTTAGATTATATTTTAATAATAACATAGAATGTACCTGTAATAGATGATGTATATTTTTAGATAAAAATACACTTGAGAAATTTCACAAATTGTCACGGAACCCGGAAACGAGTTCAAAGGGAATTGAACTCTATTCACAGGGTGTGCAATAACAGATGAAACGCTTTCACACTGTTCGTATATTTTTTCGTTTCTGATTTGTGTCGCATCGTTACGTGTTAGGGCTGGCAAAATAAGGTTGAAATATTTTTTAAGACTGCATCAGAATGAATTTGATTGCTGTATATTTTGGGACAGTGTTGTACCGATTGAAAGTAGTACCTATCGATAGATATAAAGTTTGACACAACAAATATTGAAACAGCTCTGACTTAAATGTGTTTGTACGAATATCTTCATCTATGTATTTCATGACAAAACCTAGAAAATTTTACCAACCTACTCTTGTTCTATGAAATGATTTAATGAAAAAATCTGTTTTTACAGTACACCAGATTTTTTTTATTCAAAATCTATTAACATTAACATGGCATTAAGCTCGCCTTAGGTTTATTTACAACTAAATATAATGTCACAGTTATATGCTTGATATGGCGAAATCTGTAGGTAGGTACATTATAATAGCTATGATTGCTGATTTTAATAAAAATACATATTTAAAATCGACCTAGCTTAATTCTTCCAAGCCAGATTGATCATCATCATCATCATTTCAGCCAAAAGACGTCCACTGCTGAAGATAGGCCTTCCCCAATTACTTCCATGGTGACCGATTAGCAGTGGCCTACATCCAGTACCTTTATGAGGTCGTCCACCTTGTGGGTGGATGTCCTACGCTATCAGATCGATATTATCAGAGTAAATACAAATGAGTAGGTCATCTTCATAGAAACGGCCGAGCGCGGTTTGTATGTGAGCGCGCGCCAATACGTATGCGGCGCGCAACGCACACACTGACAAAATTCGAGGCAACTCACCGCTAATCAACGCAAAATTTTGTCAGTGTGTGCGTGCGCGCCGCATACATATTGGCGCGCGCTCACATACAAACCGCGCTCGGCCGTTTCTATGAAGATGACCTACTCATTTGTATTTACTCTGATATTATCACTTAAGTCATGTGACAACCCTATATTCTGGGCGTTCCGTCACAAACGGCTCAGCCAGCATTGCGTCAGGATACGTCGAGATACGAGATGCGAGGACTGATCGTTTTCTATTCCGACATTATGACGCTTCGGGGAGCCACTTCTCGTGACAGTTCCCATTACAAGTTTTCGTCGCTTTATAATGGTGGTGGGAACGTATCGATAGTTGGCCTTGTCGATAGTTTTCTTTTTACTGGTTTTTTAATTTCAGGGTGGCAATAAAACAGTAATTCTCAAGTTGAAGATTTGTATCGTGAAATTGACTGGGATGAGCCTAAGACCTTTGTTTGTCCGAAAAATGCTTTAGCCACAACATCTAGAAATTGGAATAGCCCTAAGAAATATTTCGGGATAAAAAGGATCATAGCTTTTAATGCTGAAGCATTACTTTCTAATTAATTTTATTGTGCTAAGTGTGAGTATACATCAGTAGTAAGCGCAGTATATGTCGTCAGTAGTAGGTAAGCGCGTAAAAAATGACAATAAATGTATGATTGATTATTACAGCGCTCCTAACGGATACTTTCAAGAACTAAAATCTTCATAGATTTTTCAAACGCGCTCACTAGTGACTACGTTTGATGTAAACTTACATACTAAGCCTTCAGAATCCCTATAATGTACGCCTTTACAACAAAAAGGCGTAGAAACTTCTGACTGTAATTCTTGAATTCATATTGATATTACTAACAACACTAGTCTTTATTTTGTCTGAATTCGGGCTTAGTTTGTATTGCGCGAGCATTCGCAAGTTTTGATATACATAGCAACGTTAGAGTACTATGGAAATATTCCATAATCCGAGTACTTAAGTAGTTTTGGCTTGGCCGATAGCAAAGGCGACTTAGAATCTATTTGGTACTACGAGTACCTAAGTAGTCACTTTATGAATAATGCAAAAAGCTACAAAAACCGTGAGTGAATAAAATAAATACTTTATTTGTAAAACAAATATATTTATAATTTTACAATACGTTAATGTTAGTTAGCAAAATTACCTATTTCTTTTGCTATTTTCGGAGTAGGTATGTACTATGAGTAGGTATGAACAAAGCAACAGAACGCCTTACTACTTAGTTTCTTAGTCACGGATCTTTAGTCTGTCATCTATAGCCTACAGTCCCATTGGTTTTCAGAAATCAAGACAGAAACAAACAAAAAAATTACCTGAAAATGCCTTTTAATATTCTGGAGTTGTAAGATTAATTAAAAGCATAGAGTGTGAAGGTTTTATTTATTTTATTTAGTTTGATACAGTATAAAATTAATCTAAAAATTAAAATTAAGATTATCTTAGAGAAAATAACTTTTGAAGTGAAAATTCCAAAGAAATAAAAATGGTTTGGCCAAATAACTTTAATATGAAAAATCTTAATATCCCATAGCGATGCGATTAAAGCTCATATTTCTGATTAATATTAATTTGGTCCTTCATAAAACGGTCTCTCGAAATCAAATATTTGGCCAACAAAGTTAATAGCAGTTTTTGCCTTATTTTGTACCATTTTAATTAGTTTATAAATGAAAAGGTATACAATATCTTCTATTACTTAAGTTTATTAAAATACTCTTCGAAGATATTAATTTAGATTAGCAGCAAATATTTGAGAATATTGTCTTGCTTCTGAAAATAAAATTAAGATTAAAATTGATTGATATTCTTTACTTAACAATCTGTGACTTCTAAGAAACTGTTAAAAAGGCGAGTCTGTACATTGAAGCCGTATCCTTACCCATGTGACATGCAATAAATAATTTGAATTTGAATCCTACTAATATTATAAATGCGAAAGTTTGAATGTCTGGATGGATGTTTCTTACTCTTTCACGCAAAAACTACTGAAAGGATTTTGATGGAACCTTATATTATTATTCTTTATAACCCAGAATAACATATAGGCTATAATTTATGACGATCTGTGACAAACTGAATTTCACGCGGGTGAAGCCACGGGCAAAAGCTAGTTTCGGTATATAAATTTATTTAACACTAGCAGCCGCCCGCGACTTCGTACGCGTGGATCCCGTTTTACCTCCTTAGGGGTGGAGTTTCGCAAAATCCGTTCTTAGTCAGCACTTACCTACGTTTTAAAAGACTGCTAGCACCAGCAGTTTCTGAGATTTCGTGATGAGTGAGTGAGTCAGTCAGTCAATCAGTGACCTTTCGCTTTTATAAATATGGATTAAGTTAATATCTTATCATCGATTTCTCGAAACAACCAACAGGTAGTAGACGACAGGAATTGATAGTAAAATAGGACAACGCATTATGAAACTTGAAGATTTAAATTCTGTTAAAAATATTTATTTTAAGATAGAAGAACGGGACTATTCTCAGCTCTCGTTCCCACCGCTGCAACTCCTGTGTAGCCAGGATCTACAGCTTGTCCGCCAATAAAAACCCAACCAGTAAAGGTCAAGTTTGTCCCGGGGGAAAGTTAAACTGTCATTGGACCCGCGACGAAATCAATCAGAAGAACATAGGAGGAGTTCAAAGTTAAGGTTCAACTGCCCTCTGTTGCAAAGCGGAGAAATAGAAAGAATAGAAACAGTCACCCTTAATAAGGTTTTGTAGAATTATAAACTTTTATACTAACAAACTCTCACAATACTCGTTAAGAAATGTTACCGCACATTTTTGTTAATAAGTTGATTTTCTTTAGCTACAATATTAAAAAGTTTCTTACAAAAACGCATTCCACTTGTAATAAAACTGCAATATAGATCCAGACTTCAGAACAAGTTAAGCGGACTCCAATTAAGAACTGCTTTGTGGGTGTGGGGCACACCGAGCCCATATAATTTCAGACTGCATAAGATTGGTAATACATTTATGGGAAAATATATTAAATTATTTAATAAATTACCACAAACTGTTGTAGAACTACCCATTCATAAATTCAAAGCACATATTAAAAGTACCTTTATGAAAAAGGGCTACTATAAAGTCGATGATTATTTAAAAGATAAAAATGTTTGAGATGCGTAACTGCCTAGCTTGCATAAATAAATATTTATAAATATGTATTTTTAAAGCCTGTAAACCTTTGAAAAAGAGGCTGACAATAGTGTCCGAGTTTCTTGCGCTGCTTCTTCTCAGCACTGGCCCAATTTATTGTCCTGAAGCAGTGGTAGGGTTAATACTGGGACGTGTAAAAGTGCTTTATTAAAGCCTATTTACAGAAATAAATGAGTTTTATGAGTTTTTTATGAGTTTTCATAGGTAGGAACTTGGTTTCAACTGCAGTCTGTCATGGCTCAATCAGAAGAATATTTTTATGCTTCTAAGCATGTGAAGTCATTTTGAATATAAACATTTTAACATATTCCAAGGTGAATTGACGATCTTTCGCGACGGTCGCGGGATGTACCTGGATGCTGGCAGCGCAAGACCGGTCGTTGTGGAAATATTTAGGTAGGCCTTTGTCCAGCAGTGGATGTCATTTGGCTGAAACGAACGAAATATTGTGCTTAGCTGTTATCGAATCGCAGATTTAACGACGTGTGTAATAAAGGTACATAGTATAAAGGATAAATAAATAATAAATAAAATAATCTACGTGTTGGATCTGTATCCCCACGCAAGCCTTATAAAGGACCGGGCCACTTTTGACCCGTGAGCTCCAAAGCGTACAATAATAAAATAAAAATCTTTGGAAACTTTACACTGCGCCTCTAGTCTAATATGAGTATGTTCGTTCGTTTCAGCCGAATGACGTCCACTGCTGGACAAAGGCCTCCTCCAAGGTTTTCCACAATGAACGGTCCTGCGTATGAGTATGTACATACTCGTATTATTATTATTGTATTTAGTAGGTGTCTTATTAATAAACAAACATAACGATTCAGTTTCATGTAGTCTACTCGCACTTTACTCTCAGTACATCCCCACCACAACTGCACAACTCATTATGTGCAACAAACTTAGACGTAAACGTTTCGAATGCAAAATGAAATATTAACGCGAAAGCGTTCAAATTCAGATCCGGCCCGGTGAGCTTGGTAATGTTGCGAGCTTTTCATTCAACTTTTTACGGCAAAAACGCCAACGTTTGACTCGATTTAGTTTCTGCAGTCAACCCATTAATGATGCAGAAATACAAGTGTGTGTGTTTGAATTCAGTTAAAAGGCAAAATCATTTAAATACCTACCTATAATATTTAAATAAATTATTTAACACTAGCTTTCCGCCCGCGACTTCGCCCGCGTGGAATTTTGTCTGTCACAGAAAAAATTTATCGCGAGCGTCCCTGTTTCAAAAACCGGCATAAAAAGTATCCTATGTCCTTTCCCGGGACTCAAACTATCTCTATGCCAAATTTCATCAAAATCGGTCCAGTGGTTTAGGCGGGAAAGAGAGACAGACAGACAGAGTTACTTTCGCATTTATAATATTAGTATAGATGTGGGCCTTTTTCAGAACACCTGTGCGCATTTATATTTTATCGAACGACACTTGTTGTATCGTGACGCATCAAAATGGAATCCGTTTCATTTAGTATCGACACGTCAGAAGCCATCAAGAGTATCACGACACGACACAACACGGCAGACAAATATAAATCCGCTTTATACACGTCCAAAATATGTCTTACTCTATTATCACTCGAACAACGCACCGGTTGGTGCTGAGAAGAAGTGATGGAAGAAACTCACGCCCGTATTCACAAACAACACTTGCCTAAGTGAAGCAGCAAATCGAACTCACAGCGTTGAATAAAGCTCCGTGATTGGTTCGTATGTGACCCTGTGCGTCCACGAGCACTGTGAGACGTCATAGTGATGTTTGTGAATACGGGTGTCAGTCAACTTTGTCAGTTTTTATACATAAATATTTCAGGAAATACCGTTTACAAGGTGTAATTAGTACGAGCTAGGCAGGTAGAGTCCACGCACTATAAATGATTGTACTCAGTTTGGTAAGTTATTGTACGATTAAACCATATTTTTGCCGATAAACGTGATCAAGGCTCTGACTTAGAAAATTTCTCAATAATGCTTCTTAGTACGAAACTTCGATTGTATGCTCTAATAACAAAACGTTTCAATTTCAATGTCTCAAATTAAATTTCTTATTCACTGCACAGACTCCGTTCACTGTATGTACAATATAGCGATACACAGTAATCTCAGGCTTAACCATTTTGTCGCCTCCAATGATATTTATAATTTGTCAAATGAACAAATCCATTGATAGGTAACCACTCTCATAGTCAATGGTTGTAATAAAAATTTAGAGCGGTTTTTATTAATTTGTGCAGTTAAAAAAATGGCTATTTTTTAACCATTAATCAACTTTTGTCGTACGAGCAAATTAATGACGGATTGATATTTCTATGTTAGGTATGCCTAGTAACACCACTAAAATCCAGAAAAGTTTTAAGAAACCAGTCAAATATCCAATTCTCTGTTAGTAGAATATGAAATTACTGCATCAAAATATGCTATGATTCAGTATCAAGGTTTCTGATACTGCCTACAACATCCCAGCGGAATTAAACGAATATTACGGTCAAATTCAATTAAGCGTTTTGTTTAACTTTGCCAATCAAAATCCGATTGTGAACAGATTTGGTTTGAAACAAATTTGTTATGGTTCACAGTTGCTGTCATAAAATAGGAGAGGATAGGAAGCCCGAAATTTCAGTTAGAAATAAGATATTCATTAATAGCAAGGGATCTCACAAAGTATAAACTTTAGCAGGTAAACCGACGATGTGCCGACGATCTGTTTGTTTTTATTTGTGGCCAATATTATATTATCAAATCAAATCACTTTATAGGCGGTTCAAAGTACAGTCGCGGAATGAAAAGGTTCGTCACCTTAGTGTCGGTTTTCGCTTGCAGTAGGTACTATAAGAGTCAAACCTGCCAACATAACCATGCAAGAAACAGTGCTGCTAACATTTAAATAAATATGACGTCTGCTAACGAATAAGGTTTTGCTTATTTATTTTTCTATCCCATCAGTGCAATGTTACAAAATGTAGTTTTTTTATTTAACAGATAATGGCAGGTTGAACCAACAAGAAGGTTTTAGTTTATCAATCATAATAATCTTCTTGACAAGTTAAATCGTCAAACAACTTTGATCTGAATAATTTTGAACTTTACTGACGAACAGTTAAAGATTATTTTCTCTAACTCGAGATTATTCTGTAACATAGTTTCCAAAGGTAATATGTGCTCACGATTCGTTGAAGGAATCAATTTGAAAACTGACGAACCTTTTCATTCCGTGACTGTACATAAAATACAAAGTACTTATGTACATCATAGGTGCTGGTGATGATAGAAACTGTAAAATTTTCTAAAAAAAAAAACGGTCCACCCAGGTGAACCGACGATCTTGTGAAGGTCGCAGGAAGCATCTGGATGCGGGCAACGCATGGCCGGTCGTTGTGGAAATACTTAGGGGCGGTCTTTGTCTAGCAGTTGACGTCATTTAATGGAACGAACGAAAGAACCTACTCTAAAAAAGTGTACAAAAATATAGAAATAAAAGCGCCATTTGTTAGGCCCACCTACTATGCTAGATATTTTCTGAATCAGCAAGATTTTCAATTCCAGACACGACGTTCCAAACTTCACATTACCACATTTAACCCTTCTAAAGACCCTTTTATTAAAAGTCACATTCACTAAATCCATTCCAATTGAATAAGTTGAAAATAAGTGAGTTGTTGAAGCCCAATATCGTGCAAATGGGGCACACTTTCGTCTTATTTGCCGAAAGAATAAAGTAATCGTATTGTGACAAAGGCAGAAAGGTAACATTTGGAGCTAACACTTTAGTAATATAACTTACTCAATATTTAAAGAGGTAATGTTGTGAGAGAAATAAATGATGGGTAGATGGATTATGCGATAAATTAAACCAAAATCTAAAGGGATGAGAGCTAGATATTATTTTTCTATTGCTTGGAAAACCAAGGCAAAATTATTCACAAAATAATAATAGACTTAATAGGCTCCTAAAGGTGACAGTTTTTAGCGCTGCTTCTTTTTGGGAGAAGCCAAAATTATGTAGGCAGTCGTAGGGTTGAAATGTCTAAACGCGCTTTTTAAAAACTTTATTGCAAAATATTTATGACTTTATAATAATTATGATGACTGCAATTATTAATATCACCTCAGTGGATGTAATGGTTTCCAACCGTTGCTGATATAACTATTGTTTTGTAGCAACTTTTTAGCAAAAAGTTTTAGGTCTCTTTTTAAAAAGAAAACCTAGCGAAAAACAAAAGAACCTCAGAAGGTTTTCTAACTCAGACTTTCATAATACATGGCCATATTTTAGAAAATATTAGCAAAGTTTAAAAACTTTATTGGCGTGTGTGGTGTTTATTAAAAAACCCGTGTTTACGCTGTGGGCAAAACTTAATAACGTGTAATGTGGTTTCCTTATTAACTTCGCGGCACACGTTATCTTATTTTTCTTGACATTATTAAAGCGTATAATGTGCTAAGGGAGTGAAAATATTAAGGTGTATCTAAACTTTGGGTTTTAGCAGTCAATTAGTTTGCATTTTTAAACCTATGTCTGGTGATCGTAGTAACAGCAATATTAAGATTAACATTAAATGAAAAAGTACCTGAGAGAGATTATTAAATAGACAAAAATTGCTCATATCAGTACATATTTTTGGAAAACTATTGAATATTGAAAAATGCACTGAGAATAAGTACGTTCGTTCGTTTCAGCCAAATGACGTCCAGTGCTAGACAAAGGATTTCCGCAAAAGTTTTCCACAAATACCTCCACATAGGGCCACAAAGAATCAGTTCTAAATCAGTGGTAGAGACGTGATAATACTTTTCAAAAGCTAGCTCACTGAAAACAATCTTTGTGGTCTTGAATTTAATTGCTGAATATATCTATATTGCACGTAGTTTAGACACATTGTGTCATTGGACAAAATGCGCAACGATGTATAAGTAGAGATATATAAGATCTTTAAACGTCATCGAGATACTATATTTTTTGTTTGACAGGAGAGGCAAATGACGTCGTCTCGTTTCAGCCAAATGACGTCCACTGCTGGACAAAGGCCTCCCCCAAGGATTTCAATAACGACCGGTCCTGCGCTGCCCGCATTCAGGTTCTTCCCGCGACCTTCACCAGATCGTCGGTCCACCTTGTAGGAGGCCTGCCCACGCTACGTCTGTATATCTGTGATTAAATAAAAAGAAACAATTCTTACTCGTAGTTCAATAACAGTAATAAATAAAAAGAATATCCTCATCCAATGAAATACCAAATTGCTTATTTCCTGTTGCTTAATCTCGGCTCTAAGTTCCTTAACCCGGGGCAGATTAATCGGAATTGATTTTGTACACGAGCTTCTTAAGGACGTTATTAGTATTCGCGGGCGCGCCTATAAGTTCTGACGTCGATAGGCAAGATGGCGCGTTTCCATTGTGTTTTTAGCTGCGACAAAGTAAACCAATCATTAATGATTCTAATTGATTTGGCGATTAATTAGTTATGAATTATTCCTTGAAGTGCACCCATTTTCAAGCGCACCTCAATTATTCTTCGTAGTGCATTAATCCTGCTACCTTTATGAGGTCGTCGGTCCACCTTGTGGGTGGACGTCCCATGCTGCGTTTTCCGGTACGCAGCCTCCACTCCAGAACCTTGCTGCCCCATCGGCCGTCAGTTCTGCGTACTATGTGCCCTGCCCATTGCCACTTCAGCTTGCTAATCCGTCGGGCTATGTCAGCGACTTTAGTTTATGGACGACAAGCAGGAAGGCGCTGGACGCATACCGCTACCAACCGGGCAACATGGAAAGCATTGGGGGAGGCCTATATTCAGCAGTGGACGTCCTATGGCTGAAATGATGATGATGATGATAATGTTGATGTTCGACCCTTGGAATCTGTTCCAAATCATAATTTAAATTACATCGTAAGACAATAGAGGATAACTCTGGCATACAAAATTCGGGTACAAAGAAATTTAACGGTTTTAATTTAGTGCATCAGAATGTACAAGGCTTCTCCGGCAAAGACTTGGAAATTGAGTTATTTATCCAAGAATTGAATATTCATGTCTTATGTTTAACGGAACATTGGCTCAGGCAATATGAACTAATGCTGAGCATTAATAATTATAAGCTTATTAGTTCATTCACTAGAGAGTTAGCTATTCGTGGAGGGTCACTAATATTAATCAATGATAAATTAAAATGTAAAGAGCGTAAAGATATTGTATCTCTCTCTGTTGAGCGAACTATTGAGCTGTCATGTGCAGAACTGGACGACTATGTTATTGTATGTGTATATAGACCCCCATCTAGTAACTATGAATTATTTGAAACCACAATGGAAGAGGTACTTAGAAGAGTGTGTAATAGTTCAAAGAAAGTAGTTGTATGTGGAGACTTTAATATCAATATAATAGAAGATTCCTCTCTTTCAATACGGTTTTTAAATTTATTCAAATCTTTTAACTTGTTAAATCTTTTCTCTGAACCAACTAGGGTGACTCCAACATCAGCTACTTGCTTAGACAATATATTCTGTAACTGCTTAGTGCTAGAGAAATCAATAATAAATTTTGTTAATTCTGATCATTGCGGTCAAATAGCGTCATTTCAACACCATTTTGTGCCATCGAGCAAGGAAATAGAATATAGACCAGTCACTGCATCCCAGAAAGACAAATTTAAATCTCAAATATCTAATAAGGTCCCACTTTTGCATTACTTTAACTGTAGTATAAATATTTTATATGAGCAATTATTTGAATTAATTAAAAATGAGTTCAATAAAATTTTTCCTAAGAAAACAATTATTATTAAAAACAATAAAACTAAATTCAGTGACTGGGCTACAGTAGGTATTTATATTAGTAGGAAAAAAATGTTTGAATTATATGGTAGAAAAGCCTATAGTAGCGACCCGGACTTTATAGAATATGTAAAAAAATACTCAAAAGTTTTTAAACAAGTTTGTACTATGGCAAAATCTATTTACATACGTGACAAAATTAAAAACTCTGGCAACAAAATTAAAGCTACTTGGAATTGTATTAATAAAGAAACTTGTAGAATTATATCTCGGGATGACACATTCGCATTAAAAATTGATAATAAGTATATTAAATGCAATGATAAGGTAGCAAACGCATTCGAAGGTTACTTCTCAAATGTACCAATCATAACAACAAGCAATCTTAATTCATGTTCATATCAGGCAATGTCTCTTCTCGAGGGTTGTGTTGATGTTTGCAATAGCCCATTAAAATTTAGACAAATAGACCCCATAGTTATTATAAAAACTTTCAAAGAACTAAATATAAAAAAGACAGAGGATATATGGGGCATATCAACAGACATAATAAAACCCATCATTCCTCTTATAGCTCCCCATTTAGCTCATATCTTTAATGAATGTATTAACGAAGGTCAGTTCCCTACCCTGATGAAACATAGTAAAATCATACCATTATTTAAAGCAGGAGACAAAAGTGACCCATCCAACTTTAGACCTATATCGATACTACCTGCGCTCAGTAAAATATTTGAAAAAATTATTTTCAATCAACTACTGTCTTATTTTAACTTAAATAAACTGTTTCATGAAAAACAATATGGGTTCACAAAAGGGAAAAGTACGACCGATGCAGGGGTTGCTCTTATCAAACACATTTTCGATGCTTGGCAGGAGAAAAAAGATGCTATTGGTGTATTTTGTGACTTATCGAAGGCGTTTGACTGTGTTGATCATCAAACTCTGTTATTTAAGCTAGAACATTATGGCGTATCAGGCAAGGCCTTAAGCCTATTACACTCTTACCTCTCAGACAGATTACAAAAAGTAAATATTCACGGAACTAACTCTTCGGGCGCCCCCCTAAAAATGGGAGTGCCCCAAGGCTCAATACTGGGACCATTGCTCTTTCTGATTTATATAAATGATCTACCTTTTTATTCAAAGGACCTTTGTGAGATAGTATTATTTGCTGATGACACTTCTTTAATTTTTAAAACTGACAGGCGTCAGGAAATATTTGACGACGTGAATAATGCTCTTTCCAAAGTATTAGACTGGTTTACAACTAATAATTTGCTATTAAACGCAAAAAAAACCAAATGTTTAAAATTCACTATGCCTAATGTCAAACAAGTTAATACTAATATTACAGTAAATAATGAACGCATTGAACTGATAAACTCTACTGTCTTTCTAGGTATTACCCTAGACTGTAAATTACAATGGGGCCCCCATATTGCTGCCTTGGCGGGAAGACTTAGTTCAGCTGCCTTTGCGGTGAGAAAGATCAGAAACTTGACTGATGTTGAAACAGCAAGGCTTATATATTTTAGTTATTTTCATAGTATTATGTCTTATGGTCTTTTACTGTGGGGCTCAGCAGCAGACATAGAATCAATTTTCATTTTACAGAAAAGAGCTGTTCGGGCAATATACGGTCTTAAACCACGTGACTCGCTTAGAGAAGTTTTTAAAGAAATCAATATATTGACTGTGGCTTCGCAATACATATTTGATAACATTATGTATGTCCGTAAACATATACATTTATTTACTAAGAAAAGTGACGTCCACTCATTTAACACGAGACATAAGAATAAACTTGCTGTTCCATCATTTAGGTTGCATAAGATAGGTAATTCATTCTTGGGGAAATGTATTACCATATTTAACAAAATACCACACAACCTTGTCGAATTGCCAATAAACAAATTTAAGATACATATAAAAAATACCCTTATGTCCAAAGGGTACTACAAGGTTCGAGACTATATTGATGACAAGGATGCGTGGTCAGTTCAGTCTGCACATATTTGATGTACTTAAATTTGACTATTCTTACCGTTAGATAATTCCTGGCAATAAGTGGTGACTGAGTTTGTTCCGGCGTTTCTTCTCAGCACTTGCCATATGTTTGTCTCGAAGCGCTGGTAGGGCCCAAAAGATAAGGAGACATGTAAAGTGCCCCATAAGGGCTACCTTTTTCTTTTTTTATTATTTTCTATTGACGTTCATAAGTGCCACTTGTGGTCTAAACTGAATAAATATTTTTGATTTTGATTTTGATTTTGATTTTGAATGATGATGATGATGATGAGTGCATTAATCGGAATTGATTTTGTACACGGAGCTTCTTAAGGACGGTATTTGTATTCGCGGGCGCGCCTATAAGTTTTGACGTTGGAATAGGCAAGGTGGCGCGTTTTCAGTGAGCAAGTGCTGCAAATGTATACTAATTTATAAATGAGAAAGTAACTCTGTGTGTCTGTATTGCTTTTACGCCTAAACCACTGAACCGATTTTTTTTATGAAATTTGACATAGAGATAGTTTCCCGGGAAAGGACATAGGATAGTTTTTATCCTGGTTTTTGAAACAGAGACGCTACTAATGTAACCCTACCTACTATTTACAAATAATAGCCCCTGTACTATCTTGATATAAGTACCACTAACATTGTAGAGTTTCATCAAAATTGATCCCGTAGTTTTTGCGTAAAGGAGTTCAAACATTCAATATTTCCCACGCAAAATATTAGTATAGATTATTAAGGGTTCCGATACAATAGCACGGATAGTTATTGTGTACGGAGGCGTTCACGGATGTTTCTGCTTCAGTGGACACCCGCCCTTATCCAATCACTGTTGACTACACTAATAACCCACTACTGTGTGCGAATGTTTTTTATTTATTGCTGTGTTTGTTTTTATTTGTGGCCAGTATAATCAAATCACTTTATTCTTCATCATAGGCCGTATAAAGTACATAAAACAAAGTGCATCATCGGTGGTAAATAAAGGTCTGTCTAATGACGGCCTAGTAAAAATTGTAAGGGGTCGCAAAGGTACGACCAAACTCCTTGGCCGCTCGCCTGGCCGGCGAGAAACTTTTATATTTTTGTTTTTTAACGACTGTCACTTTTTTCTCTACCTCTTGATTTTTCTACTGAACAAACACGATTATTAAGTATTGTGATTTTTATTTACATTAAAAATTCATTTTACACCATTGCCTTTCAATTAATATCGCTCGTAGTGTCGGTGACGTATTTCGTTTAGTGGTGGTGGTGGTAGAAACAGAATAATTTTCTAGCAAAAAAAAAACGAATAAAGTTGACGGCTTTTTTGATTTCCTTTTACCAACTTAACAAAAAAATTGTCTCATTTAGATATTGGCATTGATTCTTACTTTGAAATAAACATGTAGATGCAATTTGCATGTATTTGAGTATAAATCGTGTAAGTTAGGCTAGGATATGATGCAGCCCGTGTGCTATTACAGCTTAGATAGATGCAGTGGGTTTATGCCATAAGCCCTCAATGTATTATTTTATTTTTGTTCATCGATCAGTGACAAACTGGATTTCACTCGGGAAAAGCCGCAGGTAACAACTACCTAGTTTCAAATAAAATACAAAATTACTTCCTTATAAAGTTAAGTTGTTGACTTGAAGTAGCCTAATTTCAGTTCAATTGCTAAAACAATAAGCGGAATTAGGCTACAGGAAAGTGAAAATACATCATGATTTTATACAAAGTAGGTCTGTTTTTGAGTCTTTGTATAAAACATACCCTACTTAAGAGACTACCGTATTTACTTACCCTATAAAACTAAGAATACGAGGTTATTAATACAGGCCAACTTAATTAACATCTCGTGGTTTGGCTTCGCTTTTCCCAAACTTTAAACGAGGTATTTTGAATACGTGCAAGAAGGAAGAGAATTGTGCATAATTTACCAGATGGTAAAAGGTGAGGGAACATTATGATAATAGCAAAGAAAATTAGGTTACGGCGTACTCTTAAGGGGGTCACAGACTGGATGTATTGATGTGTAATGTAACGATGTGTAACGATTCCGGATTTTGGACTTTACCTGCTTGAAAATTAAGGATAAAATAGAGTCAGATGACGGCATAATAAGCTTAACACTGTGGCATCTTCTATGCTTGAAATAGGTGTGATTTTGGAATAAAATGTAGGTAAGTCTAATGTGATCAAAATATCTATTTAACAATATCTTTAGATAGGTATGTCGTGGGTTCGATTCCCGCCTTAGACACTTCGATCTTTTCAAGTTGTTTATTTATTATTTATCTACGCGATTTCCAACTTTCCTTAAAACTGCTTTAAAATACGTCTTGCTAGTTTAAGTTTAACGTCGGCCGTTTGGTGTAGTGGTTCAGAACAGACTACTATGCCGAGAGGTCCCGGGTTCGATTCCCGGCCGGGCAGAAATTGAAATGATGAATTTTAATTTCTGTGACGGGTCTGGGTGTAAATATATATAATATGTATGTATCTAATAAAAAAAAAAGAAAGTATTGTAGTATATCCGTTAAGCTAGCACCCATAACACAAGCATTGAGTTGCTTACTTTGGGGCTAGCTGGCGCTGTGTGAAATTGTCCAAAGATTTATTTATTTATTTATTTAACGTGACGTTTAATAATTCAGAGTGATTAAAACTGTTATTATAATATGAACAGTTTTGGTCTCCATTTTAATTTTCAGCAAGACAAACAGTTTGCTTTGAATCTGCATTTTGAATTCACAGTCGCTCATAAACTCCCGCAAAACCTTTTATACTTGTTTATTTAATAGCTACTTAATGCATAGCAATTGTAGCAATTTTAAAGGGCAAATATTGCAATGACAGTTGTAAAATAGGCGAAGCTACCAAATAGGATGATAGAGTATGTAAATGATTAGGGAAAATAATGGTTCTTCAGGTTATCACTGTGCATCATAATACTATTATGAAAACCTACATTATTGAAGGTGAAATTTTGCGACCTTACTATGAGTGTCTTGTCGATTAGACTTTTTACTTTTATTTTAGATAACTTTGACCGTAACTATAACGATAACCGGTGCTTTTTGTATGGAGTTTGACAGATTTTTGACGTGTATTAAAAGTAAGATGGTGCAACCCAGCCTTAGTAGGTATTGTTTGGTTTTAAAACTTCAAGTTATGAGGGTGTAGGTATAAATCTTCTCAATTAATCTCCGGTCTATCAGGGTTTAATAAATATGTACCCTATATTGAGAGTTTAAAACACATTTTCTGTTTGGATTTAAAAACGTATCGGTTGCATTTACAAAAATAAAACCAAATACGGCCTAATTTCCTTAAAGTTGTGCCGCGGCACATTCTGGAACAAAGATGGCCGAACAAAACATTCCTGAACTGATTGCTGTTTAATAATTCCCGGGAAAGTTTCCCGTAACGCCGTTTTCATTGCATCCCACTGTTGATAAAAGTTGCCCAGGGATCCGTTCGGAATAAATAATTCCATTCGACAGCTGTTAAAATTATTATTATTCTGCAAATTATTCAATCGAAGGGCCACGCAAGTTTTATTTTCAGGTAACAGTCCAAAATAAAAAATGAATAAGACAATCGAGCCGATGGGGCAGCAAGGTTCTGGAGTGGAGGCCACGTACCAGAAAGCGCAGATGTAAGATGTCCACCCACAAGGTGGACCGACAACCTCATAAAGGTAGCGGGAAGGCGCTGGATGCAGGCCGCAACCAACCGGCTATTGTGGAAATCATTGGGGGAGGCCTATGTTCAGCAGTGGACATCCTATGTCTGAAATGATGAAGTTTACTCGTATGATGATGATGAAGACAATATAAAGCGAAGTTATAATTTAAAAGAATAGATTTTGAAAATTCAAAACAATTTATCATGATACCCTCGAAATCTGTTGTTGAAACCTAATTTTAGTCATTGTAATAATCATAATGAACTCAACTTAAAATGAATAAAATATCGAAGAAAAACAGAAAATGGAAATAGCTATTGAATTATTTAGACTACGAACTCATGAATATGTAGAAAAGTTTCATTTGAATTTGAAACCTTGTAATGCCGGCTGTTTCTATGTGGTGAAGAATTCCTATTGTAACTCACTTTCACCATAGCGTTCTCCTTTACATCAGGTGACGTCAGGAGCTTCCTCGATGTACAGTCGCGGAATGAAAAGGTTCGTCACCTTAGTGTCGGTTTTCGCTTGCACTAGGTACTGTAAGAGTCAAACCTGCCAACATAACAGTGCAAGAAACAGTGCTGCTAACATTTAAATAAATATGACGTTTGCTAACGAATAAGGTTTTGCTTGTTTATTTTTCTATCCCATCAGTGCAATGCAATGATGACATTGACCAATTGACAATAGTTTTTTTTTTATTAAATAGAAATAATAATGGCAGGTTGAACCAACAAGAAGGTTTTAGTTTATCAATCATAATAATCTTCTTGACAAGATAAATCGTCAAACAACTTTGATCTGAATAATTTTAAACTTTACTGACGAACAGTTAAAGATTATTTTCTCTAACTCGAGATAATTCTGTAATATAGTTTCAAAAGGTAATATGTGCTCGCGATTCGTTGAAGGAATCAATTTGAAAACTGACGAACCTTTTCATTCCGTGACTGTACTATAGGTCTAGTCACTCTAGTGCTTAAAGAACTCAGTCATTGCCTGAGGCTGAAACTGACATATTATGACGTGACAAAGCATACAAATTAGAAACACATTTTGATGTTTTGTTGTCGTCTGGGAACCTCCTTGTAAACTGATGGTGTCGGTGGTACGATAAAATCTTATCAACATATCGCGCGTTATAAAGTCACATAAACTCGACTTGACAGCCTTAAGGCAAGACATACGAAAATATACATTCCAGAGAAGTCGACGTCCCCCGACTACGTCAGCCAGGAGTACCAATCTAATGGATCATCGTAATGGATCCATGGCTTTAGTAATGCAATAATACTCATATAACACGATATTGTCGTATTTGTTGCATTTTCGCAAATGGCAAATAGACAAAAGCCCGTATCCACGATTCAAATTCAAATTCAAATTATTTATTTGCAATAAATAGGGTTTACAAAAAGGTGTTTCAAAGAGATAAATGTTGCTTTCACCTATTTAACCATGATAACACAGCATGCAAATTTTCGTCTTAACTCTTAAAGATCTTGTTTAAGTGAAGTAGCAAATCGAACGCACAACGTTGAATAGAGCTCTGTGATTGATACGTATGTCACCCTATGAATTCACGCGCACTGTGAGACCTCATAGTAATGTTTGTGAATGTAGGCGTGAGCTTCATTACTCTGTGCCAAAATCAGGAGTATTATCAGATATTTTCTCTTACATCTGTTTAGAAGCAATAAAGTAGGGGTAATGTAACTTTCGTAAGTTCAGTGATAAACTGTTATAGGTACTCGTATAATATACGACATTGCCAATGTTATAAATGCGAAAGTTGCTCTATTAGAATAACAAACATCCGAACTTTAGCTATTGAGATACGTGTCTTATTAGATATGAAATGACGCTCAAAATTCGATACTCAAGCGTAGATTTGATTTGTGATTCATTTTGGTGAATAAATAGTAACGAATATTCACAATGTCGATTTTCTTGAACTTTTCCTTTTGGATTCTTAAATTGAGCAACTTTTCGTGTGGGTTATCATTACTCACAACAGTTAAAACCTTGGTGTCAGATGATAAGCGTCTGACATGATATATTGTTGTCTCAGTTAGACCCTATGTGTTTTATGAGAGATAAAATTACAGGAATTAATCGTTTCAGATCCGACACTCGAGTTCAGTCAATTTTTTTTTTGTAAAAAAGAGTTATTTTTTATAAACTAGCTGACCGGCGAAACCTACTTGCGGATTTTTGCTAAAATTTGCCTATGTTAATTAGAAACATAATATAGGATTCTAATGCTGAAAAAATCTTTCAATTCGGTCCAATAGTTTCTGAGGCTATTCAATACAAACAAACAATCAAATGTTCCTCTTTGCTGGTGTAGAAATGAAGATGAGTTTAATTTAAAATCAGGCTGGTAAAACTAGTTTTATTCAAAATACATATCAAACGATGAGCTTTCATAAAACATCGTTCAATATCCCGACATCAACACTGAACGGTGTCTACTTGATATTCAGCGATACAATACCGAATACAGAATACAAAGACTAACAATACTATAACTAACATTATGTATTCTGTGCTGAAATACACAATAGACCCGCTGAAAGGCTATTTCTATCGCTGCATTGAGGTATTTGGATAGAGTTGGAGCCTATTTTTGTTGTCACAAAGTTTACATTGCATCAGAAAAAATGTGCTTTTTAAGTGAGCTTGTGGAATGTACGAAAATTCAATGTTAATTCGAAAGCTATATGCAATTTTGTTTTAAATTTAATATTGGACCGCTTTGGTGCAAATAAGATTTCAGAAATGATAATGCAATAATATAGGTAAGTAACTAGCGATTTGTAAGCGAGTTCTAAGCGAAACATGGTGGCCCTAAGAGTTTGTTTTTTCGAGGAACCACGTAAATATTGTGTGGCAATGGTAACCGTTAGAATAGAATATTTACTTAGCGAAAAAGTACCAAGCTTTCCTAAAAAAACTAGCTTCTCCCCAAGCTTCTACTATGCTTCTAAGCTTCTACCTAAATTGTCAGAAGTTACCATCTTTGCGCTTTTTAAAACCCACTGCTTCTGGACGATAACATTGACCAGTTCTAAGAAAAGAAAAACTAAAAACCTAGTAACGTAAATTAATTAAGTTACTCACAATAGTTTTAAGCCCCTACACTGCTATAGGCAATACAACAGGCCAAATCCACCCCTCGTTCCCACCACTGTAACTCGCAACTGGGATCAGCCTTAAGTCGCTGGGCTACATCGATTGAATTAGATTAAAATTGCTCCCTTTCTGTGCCTAACTGCTTATTGCGTTACCCGTGTTACGCAACAAAACTAAAGTAAACCGGGATTATTCTATGTCTTTCTCCCGAAATAGTAACGGGAAACAAAGGGAATGTATCTTGCTATTAAATTTCGGCCTCAGGACCCTTATAATGGACGCAAATGGACTGCCGTCTTGATATAGAATTAATAATGAACGTTTTTAGCTATACGCCGAATACAAGGGATGATAAGGCTGGTTTCCACTAAAGAGACGAGACGGAGATTTGTGGCGAAGATATTTAAAGAATTATTTTCACTGAAGCAGAGCGGAGACAAGGCGAGAGAAAAGGAGCTGTACGTAGCTGTCAGTCTAAGAGATCGTAACCGTATCAATCAACTCGAGACGGTCAGTATTCTTTGTTTGAAATTCCATACTGCAACGCACACTTATCCGCAACGTAACGTAAAAGCCTCGCTTCGCGGTTGACAGCGCGCGAAAACCGATGACAGCTCGCGAAAGGCGATGTTGATCATTTTCCGAGTTGATAAGTCTGCTATGACCTTAATGCTGTCTACGAATCATATGACGCCTTCGAGTACACGAGATAAAATATGGGGAGAAGGCATCGGGTACATTTTCTCTCCTCTGTGCTCCATCTATGTCCACCGATGTGGAAATAACGAAATTTGGTTGGATCATAACATATCTCCTCTTATAAGATTTTAAACTTTCGCGTTCCATTTCAACTAAAATAGTAAGACAGGGCTCTTGACGCGCCGTTTATTAATGAGTTACATTATGTACTCACGGCTTGACGTTTCGGACTATGCTGCAGCTGTGGTCACAAGCAGACTGGCGGTTCGCGGCGTCGTCCGTTCGGGCGGGCTTGAAGATTTTCAACTACCCTCATATTGTCATTTGTTACACTACCACTAGTGATGTTACCACGACACACAACACTCACAGTATCTGTATTCGTACCTACTTGACGGCAAAATTCGCGGTTTGCATTTATTAATCACCGGATTCCACACTGGTGACAATTTAAATCCGTCCTCCCGATTGAAATTTTTATCTCATATCTTCTCTTGCCTCCGCTTTTCTCCGCCTGGTGGACACCGAGCTTAAGTAGATATTTGGGAGGAGTGGACGGGTATGAATAGTGTAGGATGATACAAAGGGGTGTCTAATCAGCTTTTCAGGTAAAATATGGATTCAAGATTTACTTAGTTCGAAAGATTTTAGCTTGATGTAGGTGAAGATTTAAGATTTTAACCTACTATATAGAACTACCCTTACCTATATTCGGAATGACTATGCAATTTTAATGAACCATTGTTTTGTACTGTTCATACCTAACACTAGTACACTTTACCAAAATGTTAATTAATGATCAACGTAAATAATCGAGCGCAAACTGGTGACAGACATACGTAGGTACAGACGATGGCACGTCAACGTAAACACTGTGTTGTCTTATTTAGCCGTAATAGATGCGATTTTGCAACAAAAATATATAGCCTGATGTGCTGTTGACTGTACTTATTAGACACAATGTTCCGATCGTTCGTTTGTTTCAGTCAAATCATGTCCACTGCTGGACAAAAGTCTCCTCAAGGATTTCCAATAACCGGTCCTGCACTGCCCGCATCTAAGCGCAAACTATTCTTAATTATTTGCCATATAGGTAAAATTAAAATAAAAAAAAAAATAAAAAAAAATTAAAGAAAGTACTTAACATTTTCGTTCGTTTTATTTCAATACGGGCATATATTTTGATAGTAAATTATGACACAGCAGAAGAATCATAGAACAAAAACTTAATTCATAATCACACACAATGGATCTCATTCTAAAAATAGGCAAATCCCTTCCTTATTTGATAAAAGAACCGCGAAGTTCTTTACCAACCCTACTTGTCCACAATGGACTGCGAGGTATTGTGATAAAGATGCCTTTTATTTACTGAAACCTGCAAAGAAATGAACTAACTACAGATAAAACTCATTTATTCATTCAAGTAGGCTTTTATAAAGCACTTTTACATGTCCCAGTATTAACCCTACCACTGCTTTAGGGCAATAAATGGGCCAGTGCTGAAAAGAAGCAGCGCAAGAAACTCAGTCACTATTTAATTGTCATGATGATATTCATGAAGATGTGCAGGTTTATACATTAGGTACATATTTGTCACCCAAAACCATGGAAGATATAAAAACCATGCTTCAAGATGCGAATGTTATTGAAAGTTTCAAGTAAAGAAAATAATACGTATGTATGTCAGTATCTACTTCATCAGAAAAATCAGTGAATAGTGGCAGCATAAGGATGTCAACTTTTTTTCCCAAAGAGCTATGAGTAAGTTAATACAATTATAAAATTTAATAGTTCAATAGATAGGTACTTGTATAGTGTTGAGGTAGTTTAACGTCCATGATTCTAAACTATCATTTTTTGTCCCCGATAGTATTCAGTGTGCCTACCATGAGTTTACGTTAGGTGTGCTCGCTAGCGACTGCGTAAAAAAATGACATTTAAATGTATGACATATTGTGCAGCGCCCCTAGCGGCTACTTTCAAGAAATAAAATCTTCATAGAATTTTTTGACGTATTCGCTTGCGAGCTCACCTAACGTAAACTCATGGTAGGCACACAGGTAGGTATTCTGTTGATATTGGTATTCTTGTAAAGTAGGTACCAACAGTCTATGGCGGCCATGAAATTATTCATAGACATCAAAAACATAATCATAATCAAGCAAGCAGCAAGCAATTAATTTAATCGTGTCTTCAATTCATTCATTATGGGATATTTGCTTTCATCTCAGATCCTTCCTGTCAATTATACAGCAGTATTAAAGTGTGTGCACCCTTATCGTTATCAGGGACAAAACGCCGGGCCCACGGCGCCTACGTAATTTATTTGCCGCCCTTGGGAGGTTTTCGCACTGGCGTTTTTTGTACGCATCTTTGCACGAGAAAAACGCCCCTTGAAAAAAATTATCGTGAAACGTTATAAGGAATGGAACTAATTGCGATGCTATAACTGTGAGTTTACGTTAGGTGTGCTCGCTAGCGACTGCGTAAAAAAATGACATTACTTGTATGACATATTGTTCAGCGCCACTAGCGGCTACTTTCAAGAAACAAAATCTTCATAGAGATTTTTGACGTACTCGCTAGCGAGCACACTTATCGTAAACTCATGGTAGGTACACTGTTTTTAATTAATGGAAGGTGTGAGTGTATTCAGGACTTTAAAATACATGTCGACATTAACTAGCTGTTCTTTTAATGAGCTACACTGTTGATGCTACGAGCGCTTAAATTCACAATTTTTTTTCATTTTTACACTACATTCCATCGATATCAGCTGACTTGTAGTCTTTACATTTGTGTGTGTATCGTTTAAATAATAAACTAAAAATTAGAGAACAATGTAAAGAAGTAATTTAATCAGCCATGACTACAACTTTTAAGGCAAGTCTTCATGGCATGTAATAAAATAAATTTAGTTTTCTCCAAATTTTGCCATTTTTGTAGCACCAGTGTGAATGTATTCCCAGACCCTTTTCACAGCAGCAGGTATACGCAGCGATTCATCACAATAATAATAAAATTATACAATGAACAGCCGCATTTGTTAACAATCATTAATATTTGATTAATTATAACTAATTGGTAATTTATGTATTTAATAATAGGCTGAATTGCTAGTTTCAGTCTGGTGGTTTTGAATAATGTTTTCGTCAAAGCTAAGTTTAAGTTTATTTTCTATCGTTTTAGTATTCTTATCATAATATTAAGAACTGTCTCTTTGGTACAATTTTGTAGGGTTGAATTTTTTACTTTTTCATGCTTATCCACACTCTTATTTATTTTGTATGTGTCTCTCGTCACATCTTGATTTAATCACTGTCTAGATGTTTGAGATTGATGAAAATTTTGACTTTCTACCAACCTTCACAGTCCAAAATGTTCTCGATGTACTACGCAATTGAATAAGTATAACTGAAAGAAGCTAGCGATCATATTTCATTGGATTAAGACTTGACTCTTAAGTCAAGTCTGCAGTGTATAGTAACTAGCAACCTCATATTCTATAGAAAGTAACTCTGTCTGTCTGTGTCGCTTTGACGCCTAAACCACTGAACTGATTTTTATGAAATTTGGCATAGATATAGTATGAGTCCCGGAAAAGGACATAGGATGGTTTTTATCCCGATTTTTGAAACAGGGACGCGCGCGATATAGTTTTTCTTTCACTGACAAAATTCCACGCGGGCGAAGCCGCGGGCGGAAAGCTAGTATTATTATGTAGCTATAGTAGTTCTCTTACTTCCGTAACTATAGATCAATATGTATATCATTGATCTAATTAATTAATGATCTTACTTAATAACTAGCGGCCGCCCGCGACTTCGTACGCGTGGATCAAGTGATACCCCCTTAGGGGTGGAGTTTCGTAAAATCCTTTCTTAGCGGATGCCTCCGTCATAACATTTACCTGCATGCCAAATTTCAGCCCGATCCGCCCAGTGGTTTAGGTTGTGCGTTGATAGATCACTACGTCAGTCAGTTAGTCAGTCAGTCACCTTTGAATATTTAGATTCTACATACCTTCCTTTGTTAATCAATTTCCTCAAGTGTACATAACAAGCAATAATAAAACAATTTTATACTTCACTCGTTTCATTCTTTCTGGAACGCCGACTTTCTTTTGTTTAGCTAATCTCTACAGCTCAGTGGATCAAATCTCTGGCGCAGATAAGCCCGCCTTTTTGTGGGGCTCCAGCCGGAAATTTATTTTTGGTGTCAGTTACAGCTATTTTTAGTTTCTTAGTCTGGTTGGATTTTTAAAACAGAGTTTTAGAAGTTAAATTAGTTTAGATGCAAAGATAGTCTGCAGTCAAGTTTGACTAAACTTTATAAAAAGTCATGACGTGCATAATTTCATATTCCTACATAATTTAATAATCCAGACTGTCTGTAGTGTCTGTCTGTTACGCTTTCACGCCTAAACAGCTGAACCAATTTTAATGAAATTTGGTTTAGAGGTAGTTTGAGTCCCAGAAAGGAATAGGTAAGTTTTTATATCAGTTTTTAAACAGTGACGCGCGCGCGTTTTTCTGTGACAGACAATTTTTTATTTATGCAGATGAAGCCGCAGGCAAAATCTAGCCCATAATAATTTACTTGTCTTAGCCCATAATAATTTACTTGTCTTATCCCAAAACAATAAAAGTAAAATAAATCGTGTCAATTTATTTATATCTTTTCAGAATGAGAACGCTCCATTCCATCAGAATCGTGTGTCAAATGTTTTAAATATTCATTTGTTCGTGCGCCATTCGAATTCCGGAGGGCGCATTACTCAGTGCGATCACGTTCGTCGCGAGTTCCGCATAAACTCGCGACGTGTAACGCGTCCTTATTTGTTATTTGTACGATGTTTGGTCCTGAGTATTTATACAACGAAAGATTCAATTGTGTTTTGGATTGTTTGCAGAAAGTAAAAGTTTCATTTGACATGAAACCCGCCAAACATGTTCATGTAAAATGTTGCCAAGATGAGGCCAAAATGATTCGCATTGTGAAAATATTGTCAGACGTCATGTGCAGCTTAGCATCTAACTCCACACGCCCTAAAGCTTAGTTGCAACGCCTAACTTTAACCGTAACTATAACCGGTGTTTTTTGTATGAAGTTAGACAGATTTTTGAAGTTTGTCAAAGTTAAAATATGGTGGTGCAACCCAATCTAACTCTACAAGCCGTAACCAAAAAAAAACTTTACATCTTCGTCACATGGGAAGGTGAAAAATGTATTCGATATTCATTACTTTTCTCTTATACAAGTTGTTATAGTAACATAGAGTTTGTTTAGTTAGGCTTGTAGAGTAACCCCCGTATTCACAAACATCACTATGAGGTCTCTCAGTGCGCGTGGACGCACAGGGTGACACACGTACCAATCACAGGGCTCTATTCAACGCTGTGCGTTCGATTTGCTGCTTTACTTAAGCAAGCATTGTTTGTGAATATGGGCGTTGGGTGTATGGAATTAGAAGCCTGGCTCTACATGACAGCAGCTAACTTTTTAATTTTTGCCAAAAGAAATTCCCAAATAGGTTGCCACTGCAACTGAAAGCCACTTTATATGTGGCTACCCATAACTTGGTATTCTGCTTATCATTATACACTGTGAAATGTAAATGATTAAGCTATCTACACATTAATATTACTACTAATTCTGGTATTAGGTTTCGCATTCCGTCGAATAAGGAAGGATCTGGGTTATTCCTTGTATTCAATCATCTGGGATGAGTATCTAGATTATAACTGACTAATGTTCGCCGTTGGAATGTTCAATTATGTAGGTATCTTCTATCATTAAGGGTGAGTTGCACCATCTTACTTTGACTTTGACAAACGTCAAAAATCTGTCAGATTCCATACAAAAAGCACCGGTTATTGTTATTATTACGGTTAAAATAAGTTGGTGCAACTCAGCCTTAGTATCTATGTTACAGTCAAAGCTCATAGTCGGTTATTGTGGGGCTTCGGTGCGAACAAAAAAAAATTCAGAAAGTGTTAAGCTGTTTTTTTTTTACAGAAGAGAGCATTTGGGATCATGTACATTTTTAAACATTAAAAAACAAATATAAAATTGGCAAGAGCATAACAAAGTCTGAGTTGTACCAACTTTGACCGTAACTTTAACGATAACCGGTGTTTTTTGTATGGAGTTTAACAGATTTGTTTGTCAAAGTTAAAGTAAGATGGTGCAACCCAGCCAAGAGAATTACTCTGAGAGAACAATCTAGTAAACCACCTTTATTCAACCACACAAAAAAAACTATCATTGTTTTTTTAAGTTTTCCATTGCCATCTTTAGCACAACTAAAAATAATATTGTAGTGTATGTAGGTAGTTTAAGATAACTAGTTGTCAGTTAAAAAGTGTAAGACCCGAAATGTAACGCCAGTCTAAAATAAACCGTGCACACAATAGACGTGTTTCCTTTCTCTCGTATACTTCAGTGGCGAACGAGGATTTTAAATATTAATAATTATTATCGGTGTCGGTGCAAGATTTAGTTCTGTCGGAATGGCGTCAATCGGCAAAATCGGCGAATTTAAAGTCGACGGTGGTAATTGGACTTTGTACGTGGAGCGGTTAGAGATGTATTTAGAGGTCAACAAGGTCGACAAAACCATGTGGCGGCCAACGTTAATTGCGGTCATGGGGGACGAAACCTATGAGCTCCTGAGTAATCTAACCAGCCCAGAAAAACCGGCTCAGAAAACATATGAAGAAATAGTGAAATTATTGCGTGAACATTTACAACCGAAACCATCTGTCATGGCGGAAAGATATCGCTTTAGACAAAGGAGGCAAAAAGATGAAGAATCCGTTGCGCAGTACGTATCAGAACTGAAGAAGTTATCAAGATTTTGCGATTTTTCGGCCAGCCTAGAGGACAATTTACGAGATCAGTTCGTATGTGGATTACGCAGTGACATTATTCGACAACGCCTGTTCGCGGAGGACGATTTAAAATACCAAGGAGCGGTAAAATTGGCATCGGCATTAGAAGCGGCGGAGAGAGACGCAGCCGTGGTGGAATTTGGGAATAAGGCGGCAGGGATGTCAACGGCGGCCGAGGTGCACGCGATGAGGTCATTCTCGCGTGGGCGCGGCGGGAAAGCGGGGTGGCGCGCACCGCCACCGGCAGCGCCGGCGCACGGGGGCCCGTCGGACACGTGGCGCGGAGCGGGGTGGCGCGCGCAACCACCGGGGCCGGCGGCACGCGGAGGCCCGTCGGATGCGGCGTGCGGCGCATGTGGCGGACAAGACCATCGCCACGAAAATTGCCGTTACAAGGAATTCATCTGCAGTAGATGTCGGCGTCGCGGGCATTTGCGGCGGGTGTGCCCGGAGCGGGGTAGCCAGGGCGATTTCAAGCGAGGGATGCATCACGTAACGGAATTCACCGAGGACTCTGCCGGTGAGGACGCCGCGGATGAGCGGCTGACGCAAGCAGAAGAGGAATTATTCCAGCTGAACTTGAACGGATATAAACCGGTGAGCCTGTCTTTACTTATTGATGGACACAATATAGTGATGGAAGTCGATACGGGATCAGCCATATCGTGTATAAGTGAAATTACATACCATAAATATTTCAAGATTAATCCTATAGAACCATGTAAAACCATACTCAAGTTCTACGATGGCAGTAAGATTAAACCGTTAGGTACTATCAAACCGCAAGTTAAATATAATAATGTTTGTAAAAGATTAGAATTATTTGTAATAAAAGGAGGGACGACGTCCCTATTAGGGCGATATTGGCTTAGCGAATTAAATATCTCCATTCCACCGTTTCATAAATATCAGGTTTCGAATAACAATTGTATTAAAGACAGTAATAATAATAGTTTGTCATCGTTACTCGATAGGTATAAGGAGTTATTCGAGGAGGGACTGGGTCGGTTCACCGGGTGCAAGGCGACGCTGCGCGTGCGCTCGGGCGCGGCGCCGGTGTTCTGCCGGCCGCGCGCGCTGCCCTACGCGCTGCGGGCGCGCGTGGACGCCGAGCTGGACCAGATGCTGGCGGCGGGCGTCATCGAGCCCGTGGACCACTCGGACTGGGCCACGCCTTTAGTACCGGTGAGGAAGGCGGATGGTGGACTCCGAATTTGTGCTGATTACAAAATAACATTAAATCCAGTTTTGTTGGTTGATAGGTTCCCCTTACCGCGTATCGAGGACCTCCTGGTTGGTCTCAAAGGGGCGAAAATGTTTTCCAAAATTGACCTCTCCCAAGCCTACAATCAGGTTGAGTTAGATAGCTCGAATGAACTCACTGTAATCAACACACACAGGGGGCTATTCAAATACAATAGGCTAGTTTATGGCTTATCTTCAAGCCCGGGAATTTTTCAGCGCATTATGTATAACCTTCTAGGAGATATTCCGAACGTAGAAATATTTTTAGATGACGTAATAATTGCGACAGGGGGAGGGGACAGGGAACATTTGGCTACTCTGAGTAAAGTACTTCAAAGGTTACATAGTCATGGAATGAGGTTAAAAAGAAGTAAATGCTCATTCATGGTAGATGAGGTTAAATACTTGGGATACTTAATTTCAAAAGAGGGAATAAAAGTAGATCCTGAAAAAGTAGAAGCTATTAAAAAAATCCCTCGTCCCCGAGATGTTTCAGAATTACGATCCTTTTTAGGTTTAGTTAATTTTTATGCGAAGTTCGTTAAAAATCTTAGCTTTGTTCTAGCACCTCTGTACACACTACTAAAAAAAAATGTGCCATGGAGATGGAACAAAGAACAAGAAATATCATTTTTACATATTAAGTCAATTTTAAGCAGTGCTGAAGTTTTAACTCATTATGACCCGGAACAGCCTTTATATTTAACATGCGATGCAAGCGCCCGCGGCATAGGCGGCGTGCTGACGCAGCGGTCTGCGAGCACAGCTGATGGCGGGGCGGGGGGCGCGGGCGCGGGGCGGGAGCGGCCCGTTATCTATGTGTCCCGCGCGCTCACTGACGCAGAGAAAAATTATTCGCAAATAGATCGCGAGGCGCTTGCGATTGTGTTTTGTTTAGGAAAGTTGCATCAGTATTTATACGGTAGACGATTTGTTTTACGAACCGATCACAAACCCTTGGTCAGTATATTCGGCCCTAAAAATGGCATACCGCAAATGGCGGCAAGCCGGTTACAGCGTTGGGCGATTAAATTAGCGGCTTATACATACGACATAGAATTTGTTAGCTCTAAAGACAATGGAGCAGATGGCCTGTCTCGGCTCCCCGTTTCATTAAAATTACCCAATACGAGCGATTGCTTGGAATTACCTGAACAAACATATTTACATTTTGCGCAAAATGAGATGTTACTAGATTATAATGAGTTGAAAAAACAAACGCAGCGCGATGCTATGTTAGGTCGGGTACTCAGTTACATAAGAGACGGCTGGCCTAGTAATTCCGAGATTAAAAACTTACAACCATATTTTAATCGCAGAAATGAGATTTATGAGGAATTAGGTTGTATAATGTGGGGTCACAGGGTAGTCATACCTGAAAATTGTAGGAGTAAAGTATTATTACAATTACACGAATCCCACATGGGAATAGTAAAAACAAAAGCGACAGCTCGAAGTTACGTCTGGTGGCCGGGGATCGACGAGGCGGTGGAGGCGCTGTGCCGCGCGTGCCCGGCGTGCGCGGCGGAGGCGGACGCGCCGCCGCGCCACGCGCCCAGCCCCTGGCCCTGGCCCGCCGCTCCGTGGTCGCGGTTGCACGTAGACTTTTTGGGACCTATTTTTAATAAAACCTACCTAGTAATTATAGATGCTAAAACCAAATGGCTAGAAGTGTTCCAGGTACCGAGCACTGCGGCTACGAGTACTATTCATAAACTTTCGGAGTTATTCGCGCGATGGGGACTTCCCAAACAGTTAGTTTCGGACAATGGGCCCCCTTTTACAAGCAAAGAATTTTCAGAATTTTTGCGAGGTTGTGGTATCGCTCATTTTTTTACTGCCCCCTATCACCCGGCTTCGAACGGTGCGGCCGAGAATGCGGTTCGCACGATTAAAAAAGTTATTAAGAAGGCGATAAGACTAAATCTCGACGTTCACTTATTTTTGAATACTTTCTTATTACACTACCGTAACACGGAACACTGCACCACAGGAGAAAGTCCTGCGGCGCTCATGTTAGGTAGGCGACTCCGGACCAAATTAGATATCCTAAGACCTAACGTCGAGAACAGAGTCAGTATAGTGCAGGCGCGTCAGGCAGAGAGTAGGGGACAGCCAGGAGATAATCGAGAATTGCACGCGGGGGAGGAAGTATGGTATAGGAACTATCAAGGTACGACGCGATGGTTACCAGGGGAGGTATCGCAGAAAATAGGAGGTACCGACTATAAGGTACTAGATGGGTTAGGGAGAGAGAACCATAGACATATTGATCAGCTCAAACGTAGGTCAAGGAGTTCACTCATTTGTCCTAACTCACCCCTGTCAGATAAACAGGATGAGAACAGGCTATCTATTCCCAGTACCACTATGAATGAAGCCGGTCCAGAGGAGACGCGCCCGCCAAGCCAAGAACCAGCGGGAACCACCAGCACCACCCAACCGCCCAGCAACGAGCGCGAGCCGAGCGCCGGCGGCGCCGCGTCCGCGCCCAGCCCGCCTGCGCCCGAGCCGCCCCAGTCCCGACCGATACGACAGTGTAGGCTCAACCCTCCAAAATATAAATTGTAGTTTTTATTGTTTGTATACTTATCATTATTATTAAGGTAACTTATTCGTACGTACGTACATAGAAATGTAGTTATAAATTTAGTTCGTAAAAAAATGTTAATTAACGATAAATAAGGGTGAAGGATTGTAGTGTATGTAGGTAGTTTAAGATAACTAGTTGTCAGTTAAAAAGTGTAAGACCCGAAATGTAACGCCAGTCTAAAATAAACCGTGCACACAATAGACGTGTTTCCTTTCTCTCGTATACTTCATCCTCTTCCTCAATGAAAAATGACCACTATTTCCAAGTGAAAACTGGCAAAACCTTTCGCAAAGCGGATTGAATAAATGAATTTGTGTTCCCTGGCAATGAGCGGCGGCCATAATTATACCTGTCGGTCTGGGCTCCATTCCGCGGCTTCACCCAAACATTTTTCGCCGCAATCGCTGGCTATTAGGGGAACGTAGTCTTGGATCTGGCGATCATTATTATTATTTTATAGAGTGTTTATTGAACGTTATTCATATTTAGTGTCACATTAGTGTGCATTATCTTAAAAATAATCTCAAAAACTACTGGACCGATTTGGAATCTTTCACCATTAAAATCAATTTTTTTCTGATTTTTTTTTGTTGAGATTCCTATATTTACCCCTTTTTCTGATTTTTTTTTGTTGAGATTCCTATATTTACCCCTGCGTACCGGGGCGGGCCGCTAATATTCAACAAAATAGTAACTAACGTCTTTCTTCAAATTTTACATCTCCATTTTTAGCACAACTAAAAATAAAAAGTATCATTCTTTACCTCAATGAAAAATGACCACTATTTCCAAGTGAAAACTGGCAAAAGCGGATTGAATAAATGAATTTGTGTTCCCTGGCAATGAGCGGCGGCCATAATTATACCTGTCGGTCTGGGCTCCATTCCGCGGCTTCACCCAAACATTTTTCGCCGCAATCGCTGGCTATTAGGGGAACGTAGTCTTTGATCTGGCGATCATTATTATTGTTTTAGAGATTGTTTATTTGACGTTATTCATGGTGAAATTAGTATCATAGGTCATGAGTGAGTACATCTTATCTTCAAATCGGTGAATCGGTAGCCTAACATCCTCATCACTATGTGACTCGACTTTCGACTGGCGCGACAGCCACATAAAAAGCCTAACAAATAGATAGATAGGCCGGACAAGAGAATATTTGGCCGGACAAGTCCGTAAAAAGCCAAACCGGACACCTGGCAACCCCGTCCGGGGTTCCATTCCGCGGCTTCACCCAAACATTTTTCGCCGCAATCGCTGGCTATAAGGGGAACGTAGTCTTGGATCTGGCGATCGTTGGAATAACTTTATAAATTGTTTGTGTAACAAAGGTTTAATATTTAGTAAATGTCTTTGTTTACAAAATTAAGATTTTTTAAATTTAGTTTACCCGCTAATGTGTCAAATATACTTAGGCCCGATTCGGCTAAACTTCTATCCGAGAATAACTCCTGGTATAACTAGCACATTGACAGTTTCAGTATGGGAAATATTATGTCAAAACTGACGATTTATTCTAGATTAATATTTACTCTTGTTTGGTCAAATCCACCCTAAGGCTGAGTTGCACCACCCTATTTTAAGCGTGACTTTAACGATAACCGGTGTATGTTGTATGAAGTTTGACAGATTTTTGACGTTTGTCAAAGTTAATGTAAGATGGTGCAACCCAGCCTAAGTGTGCTACCTACCTAACTTACGTTTATAGGCCTTAGTTCACATAAGAACTAACAAAAAGAGAAAGGACCATTCTAGGAGTAAGTTAATGTTAGAGCTCTTAGATCTTATCAATAAACAATCTTTTATCCAACTTAGCAACTAATTTACTGAGTCATTTCTTCTACAGCAAAATCATTTTTTTTACGAGCTTACCTAAGTATTTGCTCTGACAGTTAATTCATACTGCAAGAATATGATTTTTACATAAAGATCTTGCTTTTACTTTGATTTTATGAACTTTACTGTAAATAAGATTGTTTTAGTAGAGAGTAATTACCGATTAAAATTAGTTGGCCATAACTGGCCCTCGGCCTATTTGGCAATTTGTTTTAAAGTCGAACCGAAACAATGGGTCGTGCCATTGATTTAATGGCCGATTGTCAGTTGTCACCTGACAAATGACGCCCACTCGACAGAGTTTAATGAAAAATTAAGCAAAATTATGGATAATGTACTATGGGGATTAGCTGTTTCCACCCAGACCGCATTGTTAAAGTCATTAGCGGATGATATTCCAATTTTTAAGGCAAGTACCTATAGAGAAAAGTTTTCATGTAACGGCCAGGGTAATACAGAGGGCCTAGTGTGTTTTCATCAAACGCGCTTACGTACAGCGTCCCTAGCGGGAAACGTTCAAAAACTAAAATCACACTCACACTCAGCCCACATAATACCTAAATGCTCTGTTAAGGGTTAAGAGGTCAGTTTTTATTCAGGGTATTTTCTGGCTTTATTAAGGTATTTTTGTTTTAGTTAAAAATACTTTTTCTCTTACATTTCATTATCTATTGTTTTACTGCTTTGCTACTAATTTCTTGAGTATAGAAGTAAAAGTTTAAGTACTAATTCAAACAGTACAGAAGTGCCCATTTCCATTGCATGGTAACATTACTGTTGTAGTACTGATGATGGCATTTCAAGCATAACACTGAGCATCTTATGCAGTTGTAATAGAGGTCATTTTCCCACAGATATGTATACTTGGATGTGCTAGTTACTGTGCAAACGAAAACTTTTCGGTTTATCTGTAGCTGTAAATAAATAACAATAAATTCGTGCACAAAGCCGAATTTGCCTCCACACTATCGTGAATAAAGTTTTACAATACAATCCTGGTTGAAATGCCTTGGGAGAGCAGATTTCAGTGGGTTAACGTCATCAAAGAGTTTGTATTAACGATAATTAGGTACTAGAAATAGTAGAACTCAATTCGGTTGGGGCAGAAAAGTTCTTGTGTGGCGATCATGGACCGAACGACCCGGTGTGGGCAGTATGGGCAAGACTCCCATCCGGTGAACCGACGATCTATTATGTGTAGTGATGGTCGAGGAAAGCACATGGATTCGGGTAGCGCAGAAACAGTCGTTGTTGAAATCCTAAAGGGAGGCCTTTGTCAAGCAGTAGACATCTTTTAGTTGAAACGAAAAGTGATTCCTAGATCACTCTACTTATAGAAACTTATTTTCCAAAACTTAACATTGACTGGTTGCCTTCTGAAATGTTTTTATTTGTGAATTAATAATACCTATCAATGTAGGTACTTACTACATAATACAATATCTGACGGTAATGGCAAATGAACAAATAAACTTAATATACGGGAATTTCCCGGTGGGAAACAATGGCTACGGGATGAGGTGTTGTGGATTGTTAATGTAACTTATTATGTTAAAAAAATATTTCACTAGGACCTAGGTAATACCTGCCTTTTTTCAGATTGCCAAGAGTTTTGTTAAGCGCACTTCCAACATAGTAAGTTAATTTTAAGGGTGGAACAAAAATCTAACTGTTTCATTCTAGAAATAAGACATTCCTAATTCTTTGAAGTCAAAGCAAAGATTATTCTAACGATAAATTATTATATAACCTTCAAATGGTGGGACAAGTCCCCATTAAAGGCCTCGGTCGCTAAGGCCGGGGAATTTGTTACAATTCAACCGTCCTTAGACGGTTATTTGTTAATATTCCTTAATAAGCGACTCAATTTTGTGGAGCTGCTAATTTATTGTGCTAAGGAATTGAGAATTTTGAAAGGGTCACGGCGTGGCCACACGGTGAGACGTTTGCCATATTTAAGCTGTATTTTCATTCATTTTATAATATCTGAAGAAAGAATAAACTGTTATTATTTTGTTCTAATCTGATGGAATTGTGGTTTATCGAATTTGTATTTTTTTTTTGTGTAGAGTGCAATCAAACAGTAGGCTAGGTCTATCTTTGATTGTTGGGAAGGTATTGATAGATAGGTTACATTCCTATAGATAACTTTTTTATTTGTTTCAATGAGTAAATAATAAATAGTTTTATTTGTGATTAAAAAAAAGCTCTTTTAACCCTAAACTACTTCTGTCATTCTAGTTTAGCAATCAAACGACAGTATAAAATAACAACATAACAATCTAAAGTAAACTACACATTATCGTTAGCGTCAGTACAGTCGTCTCCAAAAATAGAAGCGATATCTGGTCCTAATAGTTTAATCTTCCCCTAATACTAAACATGAATAGGTAGTCGCGTTCTTGAGCCCCACATCACCGCACCCTTGAGTTCTGGACCAGTATCTTGAGACCTATCCCCTCCTCCTTAGCCTGTACAAATAGGGTGTGAAAAGAGCGTGATGGGCCACCATGGGGGTCCTAGTTGGCTGGCCACGAGGATATATAGGACCCCCTATATCAAGCGACCCGAGGGCCGTCTATCTTCGGTGTACCCGAGGAATTTTGGTCCAAGTGTCGTAGTGTAAATAGTGGGGACGTTTAAGTCACAAGAACAAACAAGTCTAAGGCTGAATTGCACTAACTTCCTTTAACCGTAACTATAAAAATAACCGGTGTTTTCTGATAGATTTTTGACGTTTGTTAGGGTTAAGTAAGATGGTGTAACTCAGCCTAAGTTTATTCACTTTTATTATGATAAAGCCAGATGCAATATTTTTTTTTCATTGCTATCGAATGTCACTTTTGGAATGTGATTCTGTAATAGGTAAGTAATCTGTAAGTATACCTACTATAAAGGACTCTACACACCAAGTGCACCGACAACCCGACAGCTTGGTGTGGTGGTTTTTTTCAAAAGATTTATGTCAACGACTTGTACAGACAAGACATAGAAAGTCTTTTGGTCAGTTTGGTATACAGACTGCATAACACTTAATCCTTTCCTCTTACTACTGCTCATCTAGCACAGCCATCTTGGGAAACGCAATGAAATAATCACAAAATATCTACCTACTTTTTTCCACTGCGAAGCGGGAGACAAGCATTAGTAACCTCAGTCGGCGAGTTAATTGATGTAAAAAACAGATAAAAGCCATCATTTTCAACGATTTTTAGAACAAAGAATGTAGCTCTGCCAAACGCTCTTGTCATACACCACCACGTATATCACGACATAATGTAGTAAGCGACATTATCGCAGCTTCTATCACGCACCGAAATTGCGTCTCGTCTCTTTAAAATTATTGCCTCGTAACTCTTGAGCTAACGCGCCATTCTGATTCGAACTAAAATTGCAGGATAGTTGTGTGGTGGTTCGCTGCTCGTAAGTTAAAAGGGTTGGCTTGTCTTGGCAAGTATCGTATATTACTTTAATTTAACCTAAAAAATCATAGAAGTAATATTTTTAGACGTGAATCAAAAAACTTTTTTACAGTTTTCAACTTTACAACATACGTTATGGACTTCGTTATTAGTACTTATAGATTAGATCTGTTCAGAATTAAAATAGCGTCACAAAAGGCACGCTAGCTACGAGTACCTCAAAATAAACAAAATAGGCAATTCATAAAAGCAAACCCCAGAACTTGACTAAGTAGTTGTACAGATAAGGGACTAGCTACTTTTTGATAAATATGATGACATAAATAATTAACAAAATCATTCACATTAAAGATAGTTTGTCGATTACAGGCTTCTGCAACATGACCTATGATGACCCATTCTGCAACATGATGAATTTGTTATTTACAGAGAATAGAGCCATTTAAAAGATATATTCGAAGGTAAAACGCCTAATAACCCTTCAATATCAACCACTAAATTGTAACTGATATGTATCTAATGGATACAACAGACAGATAAACCTATCCCACATTAAATTAATATGGAAGGATATTATTTATTAGGCAATATTGGGTGTTAACTAGGATCCCCAATGAACTGTTTATGGCCCTTAGGTTCTGTTGCGGTTGTAAAGTCTATAATTGAAAGGGATGGGAAGGATGACTTGGTATTTATGGTCTCTGAATAGAATAATAGTCAATCGAGTCAAACATTATCAATAAATGTGTAAATAAACATAAATATCATGTTTTTGAGATTGAATAGTTGAATAGGAGGATATTTTCACCCCTTCACGCAAAGACTACTGAAGAATTAATAATTTTCATTCAAATATGCAGCACTATAGCGGTTATTAGTCTCGCATCTTTTTAATGTAGCTTTAAGAAAAACAAAAGTGTTTACTTTGTGTTGTTTACGAAACTCACTCATTCACTATCACTTACCAATGTTCTGTATTCTATTCAGTCGTGATAAAGGTACTTAAGTATACTGAAAACTGAAACTAATTTAAATGAAATTCAATACAAGCAATTAAGTGTCACTCACAAAAAATACATTACATGACGTTTTAAAGTGTCTAATAATTATAAACCTTGTAAAACATTCGGTAAAAATAATTTGTCATACAGTCTAGCCATCCATTAAAACGACAAAGTTGACCGCAGATTGTAGCTCGGAACCAGTTTAAATCGGAACAAATTAACTTTTACGTTTTTAATTATACGAAGTGCTATCATTTTCAATATGCAGAAAGGCACAGAAGGTCTATTGGTAAGAGACTCAAACTTTTCAATCTGGTAGTCCAAGATTTACTTCTCCAAACAATTCTAAGCTATTCTAATGCTAGCTAGGTACCCACTTTATGATGTGTTCCCAACTTAAAAAGTTAATGTTATAATTTTGTGGCTAAAAAATCTTCTAGGTCTAATCTATCTATCTCTATTAAAAATTGATCAAAATTGGAGTTACTTTCGCATTTACAACAGTAGTGAAGACCAAACCCACTGAGTATCTTCTAATATTACAATCAATACAGATCCAAGCACTCATTTATTACGTTTTCTCCCGGAATAAAGTGTTAAAGCAAGTTTTATTATAGTATTCAGATAATCCGACATTCACCATTTCTTTCCCTGATTCGGCCGAGATGGAGAAATGAGTGTTAATGAATTGTCGTCTTTATATTACGTATTTTGAACCAACCAGCTACCATTTTGGCTTGGAGCCAAGGATCTTGAAGCTTTAACCTATTAGTATAAAACATCTCTGTGTCATTAATTTCTGCCTTATAATTAACATTTAGAGACCGAGTAAGCGCAAAAATATGAGGCACATCATACTAAATCTACGAGTAGACTAGCTCAGTTTTCTTCATACGTCTTGACAGTTGACAAAGTGAAACTCTAGTGATGTTTTTTGACTCAATTTAGAGTAAGTCCTTGTGTAAAGTAACCAAAGTAATACTTAAATTGAGCTAGGACTTTTGAAAATATTGAAGATTTTCTAGCCGACCCTTTTTCTTTGCGGTCCAGGGTATTTGTTTTTAGTCTAAGGTTGTGCCCTAAATTAGAGTACCTAAGTCATTAAATCCATTAAATTAATTTACTACCAGTGTACCTACCTTGAGTTTACGTTAGGTGTGCTCGCTAGCGAGTACGTCAAAAATCTCTATGAAGATTTTGTTTCTTGAAAGTAGCCGCTAGGGGCGCTGCACAATATGTCATACAATTAATGTCATTTTTTTACGCAGTCGCTAGCGAGCACACCTAACGTAAACTCATGGTAGGCACACTGTACAAAAATACAACCATTTTAATCTTAATCCGTGATTGAAAGTGGAAGGACATCGATTGTACGCCCTGTATTGGATTTGTCTCTAGGCTGACTGATGGTCGACCCGAGTGATTGCATTCGCTTCTTTTATTTCTATCGAGAGGTAGGTTTTCTGCTCGTCAATCTAAACCTATAGCATCTTAAAATAGGCGGTATTTTACTACAGAAATGTATGGTATGAAGATAAGCAGACTGAACAGAATATGTGATGAAATGGAATGAATCTTGCTAACAAAGACCGACCAATGCATTAAAATAATTTGAATTTGAATGTTTTTTTTTGACGTTGACACCAAGCTGTCTTTTGCTTCAAGTCTCATGTAGGTAACATTTGGCCTATAGTTAATATGCCAACATTTTTGTTGGCTAAGTTAAATAAAATTCAAGTACGAGTAAGTGTATGCAGCGCAGGACGTCCGGTCGTTGAGGAAATTCATGGGGGAGGCTTTGTCCAGCAGACTAGACGGCATTCGGTTGAAACGAACGAATATTACCAACTTATAATTAAATGGCACGACAAGATGGACTGACGACCTCATAAAGGTAGTAGGAAAGTGCTGGATACAAGCCGCTACCAACCGGGCCATGTGGAAATTATTGTGGGATGTTCGGCAGTAGATATCCTGTGGCTAAAATTATACGAAAAACTCTAATGTACCATTTTTTCAATATAAGCTTTGAATAGTGAGTATTCGCTAGAATAACAAAGCCTATGTACACATCTGGAGCATTTCATTTCGATCTTTTTTCCGTCACCCCTTTTAACCCTTCCTTCGGCTCTGGGTCATATTTGATATTCTTTTCGAAATGACGTTATAATATAACAAGCCTTCTGAAATCTTTTATGAATATCGGTTTGGCCGAGCGTGTTTATCATAATAATGGAAGGTCACATTAACTTCGGGCCGTTGGTTCGGGCCCCTCGACTGTAATGAATGGATTGTTTTTGGTGTTCCACTGTTTTTGAGACGGTTTTTTGGCTAATGAGTTACAAAAATGTTTTTTTAATGATAATATGGGCACATTATTTTATCATATTTTTGCTAAAAGTTGGAAGTAAAATGAAAAAATGACTTATCAAGAACGAAAAAGAAATCGCCAAGATATTTTTTGCTATTTTAGGGATATTTCAAAAATATTTTTCACAGTTAAAGTAAAATAAATAATAATTTACCGCTGGTTACTTATATCAAACATTTTCTTATTTTTAAACACTACAAAAAACTACCCCAACGTTTTATTCATACCTGATAGCGGTGTCTACCGTTCCCTATCAACACTAAAATACAGGAACCCACAGGAGGCCCGCCATCTTTTTTCTCAAAATTACTTCCGAATAGGTGCGAAAGATTGGCGTATTGTGAACGAGAATTTTCTACGAGTTGATGGATTAGGTACGATCATAAAATACACCTACCGACATTTGAGAGACTTCATAGTGAAAGGAAATTCTGGGTAAAAAGCCCGTTTGTGAGGGGTTGTCTTTTGAACTGCTGAACTATTAGGTATTCGAAAATAAAAATAAAAATATTCTACAAAAAAGTGCCAATTGGTGCAGCGGTGGTATAATACTTACCTGTTGCTTTTATTTATTTATTTTTTACATTACAATGCCTTGTTAACTGTAAAATTACAAAAATAGTATAACACTTACCTTGCACCCGCACACACCTTTGTTGTTCTGGAACAAGCTCTTCAAACACAAATGCACACCACTTTTTTTAATGTAACAAGGAAGAGACTTGTAACAAGGAAGTTCATTATTTTTGATAATATGAGAAATCATTATGGCGTCTGACAAAATTAAATATCAATCTGACAGCTGCTAGTTTGACTAAAACCCGAAATGTCATAAAACACAAACACAGAAAATAATTTTACTACATACCTATTTCACTCACGAACCGAGAACATAACTGAACATTATACACACGAATTTATAATGTAGAAACAGGATTTTCATTTTATTTCACTACAAAGTTTGTGCACACTTGCACACCCGATCGCGTCTCACGATTGACTGAGTAATGTTGTGGGTAGATTTGCTTTCCCTTGTCAAATCATTGTAGTTCCGTAATTGTCAAATCAGAAAGTAACTACCTACATTTTGACAAGTTGTTTATGAATATTTTTTAAGCGGTGAACAATTTCACTACAAAGTTTGTGCACACTTGCACACCCGATCGCGTCTCACGATTGACTGAGTAATGTTGTGGGTAGATTTGCTTTCCCTTGTCAAATCATTGTAGTTCCGTAATTGTCAAATCAGAAAGTAACTACCTACATTTTGACAAGTTGTTTATGAATATTTTTTAAGCGGTGAAAGTAACTACCTACATTTTGACAAGTTGTTTATGAATATTTTTTAAGCGGTGACCACATATTTTTTAACTGTCCCAGGGTAGGCGCGTCGTTATACGACTCCCTACCTCAAGACTTTCCCCGTCCTTGCAATCTTAAGTCAATCCTCGGTCTTGTTAACTCCCCTATTTTAGACATTCTATCAAAATTCATACTAATTAATAAAATAAAACTATAATAAATGTTCACGTCTCCCCCTCTCCACTAACTATTTTGTTTCCCTTCCTCCCTCCTTCTACTCACCTTGTTGTCTGTTCTCTTGTTTTTTCGTGATTTTATTATGTTTATACTAACTGTGTTGTCTTATCTGTGCCGTTGTGTTTGTCTGTTTTAGGTGTGCACGCTAGACTATACCTAATAGCACTCTACCCCAAGGTTTATAACTTTTTATACCGTGTAATGGCTATGCTCACGTGACATTGGCAAACGTGGAAACACAATAGCCATAGAGGAGAAGAAGAAGAAGAAGAAAAATTATTATTATAATAATTTCAAATCCTTTTATCTATACTTATAATAAATCTGTAGAGAGGTCAATTCTGTACATGAAATATATTTTCAAAATAACTATCAGGGGGTGATTAGTGATCGATACTGATGTGAAAAATGCAATCAGTAAAATTTTTGTCTGTCTGTCTGTCTGTCTGTCTGTATGTACCTTATAGAAACAAAAACTACTAGATTTTAACGAAACTTGGTACAATTATTCTTCATACTCCTGGGCAGGTTATAGTATACTTAGGAATTCCCACGGGAACGGGAATTAGCGGGAAAATCCTTTGCCATGAAAAATCTAAACCGCTTAAGTTAGACGCTTGAAATTTGGCATGCAGGTGCCTTAGTAAACTTAAAGCTTAGTTACAACACGATATTGCAAAATTCCCACGGGAAAAGGAGTTAGCGGGAAAAAACATTTGTATGAAAAAATCTAAACCGCGTAAGATAGATGAAGGGGGTAAAACGGGATCCACGCGTACGAAGTCGCGGGCGGCCGCTAGTCCTAATTAAGTTTAAATACGTTGTAAATATTGATTGTATTCTAGTGTATGTCTTGTTGGTTGTCCTATTAAATAAATAAATAATTTTAGGACTAATTTAGGCCAAAACTCCTACCTACATCAGGAAAAGAAATAAACTTTTTTTTATAAACATTTCGCATTTAAAACTAAATTTAGAACTCAATTAAAAAGAAACGGTTGCAAAAACACGCAGTTTAATCTTAATAATGGCTGGTAGCCCTAATTTCCAGCTTTTCACTCCAGAGTCAGGGTTGACATAATTTACTTGGCCCATTAATTCCAGGGTTGACTCCGTCGCGTTTTTCAGACAGGTTGAGAGGTCTTTAGCTCTTATTAAATTACCCCAATTTTAGAGCGTTAACTTTAAAGTGGGGAATTGTTCGGTAATTGTTTACAAGCTTTTTGTTAGTTTAGGGCTTAACTTTGAATTATATTTGAGTTACTACCTAATTTTGCACTTTTTATTTGAAATGCATTGCCTCAATTTGACGCTGATTGAGACACTTTTTTTTAAAAATAGATTGCTGAATATTTTATTCCATAATTTATGATTACCATATTTTATTTACTGAATTGTGAATTTGGCTAAAAATATAAACATAAAAAAATTAGCATATCAATCACTGAGAGCATCTGTATTACGAATTAGAAGTCTTAGGCTGAGTTGCACCATCTTCTTTAACTTTGATAAACGTCAAAAATCTGTCAAACTTCATACAAAAAGCACAAGCAAAGTTATTGTTATTGTTACGGTTAAAATAAGGTAGTGCAACTCAGCCTTACAGTGTTACAAAATGATAATGCACGTTTGTAAATATAAATAGAGTATTTTTTATGAAAATGGAATTACTTATAACATTAATTAAATTATCTTCGACCCATCTTCACCAATAAGTGGCTACAATGCATAATAACTTCGACCCATCAGAATTGATTTAGCAGCTCCAGAAATTACCTCCCCAAAACAATGTTTACCTAACTTGCTATATTATAATTCATGTGTTGCACAATACATCAACCAAACTTCGACTATCGACATCAAACTCGCAATACATGGGCCCATCGATACATGAAACATTATCTCCCATCAAACTTAAAGGCACACACACTGTTGGTATCATGATCGGAACTTTTCATTGATAGTTTGACGTGTGTTGGCAGCCCTGCGGACAGATGCAGTGATTCAGGGCTGGCACTATGCGATTGATAAAACATATATTTTTTTAATCACAATATTTCTACTATGTCTTATGATTTTAAAACGTTACCTGCTTTTGTTTAAATATTTTTCATACATTGATCAAGAAAATAAATATTGGATATTTTTGATTTTGGAAAGTCAAATCAAATTCATTTGTTTTATTGAAATGAGGGAGGGGAGTGAAATAAATAAACACCAATGGACAAAACAATTTTATTCAAAAAGTGAAGCTCACAGTATAACATAAAAAATGTAATGCAAATTGCAATGTCAATAAATTGATTTCAACGCTCTTATTTACATAAAGTTAAATCAAACATAATTAATAAAGAGTAATTATGTATCTAATACAGATCTCTCATCGCGATTCGTTGATGTCCACCTGGAAAATAAAATTAAAATATTAATAAAATAGGATAGGCACTACGTAACATTATTATAAACTGTTGTACGAGTATATCCTTGATAAAGTGGTTTAGTCATCAAAATGACAACTTCTCAAAATGACAACCGGGATGCAAAATGTCCACTTCTCGAAATTACAACTTCTTAAAATGTCAACTTCGCTAAAAGACAAGTTCTCTTAATTATATTGTCTATTTCGGATATTTCGATTATTTGTGGACATTTCGCGTCCCGGTTGTCATTTTGAGCAAATTAGTATCCGTGTTTAGGGTTGCCAGGTCAAAAAACACAAAAGCCGGACTATGTGCTTCATTTGGCCGGACATTTTACCCTAAAAGCCGGACATGCGACGGGGGGGGGGGGGGGGGGGGGTGCAATTAGTGAGCTTACGAGTGAGTACTATCATCGGCCTACTTCTAGTGGCTCGGACAGGCCGGACATCGGTTATTTTGGCCGGACACGCAAAACTATGTCCGGCTTTATCCGGACGCCTGGCAACCCTATCCGTGTTACCTACTATAACTACTGATTTAAGATCTCTACAACCTTGGTACCTAAAGCTGCATTTAGTATCTAATGTTCAGTTACGCTCTGTTATTTCTTTTTAAGCCGAAGTTACGTAACAATCTCTATAAGCCGATCTGAAGTTTTCAAAGTTAAAGTTGGACCCCACTGGGAATCGAACCCTCGAACAATGTATGTTGTCCAAAAAGATATACAAAAAAAACCGATAGTAGAAACTTCTATATTTTCCAATTTTAGAGAACTCTCCATGTGCGTCTGATTTGCTCTTAATCTTTCATCCTCACCTTAGAACACTTGCTTTAGAGTAGGCGCACACCGTTGATTTTTCGTCGGCCGATAGTTTAGTCGGGCAGTTGATCAGTATGGGCATGTATGGGAGTGCGCACACTACGCCGATTCGATTTGGCCGATTCTTCATACAATTTAAAATCGGGCACAACTATCGGCCAACTAAAAATCAACGGTGTCTTAGTTGTCTTATTGCAATTTTTTTCATCTCACCTTTAGAACACCTGCACCCTATGATTCTCTCTATCGCAAACTATGATGTTGCCTCCAGACATGACGGCGATGCCCTCCAGACCCTTGAACTCCCCATCACTGGAGCCCCAAGAACCGAAGGCTCTCAGGAACGTGCCATCAGGGTGGAAGATCTGGATGCGATTGTTGCCGGAGTCAGCCACCACGATGTAGCCTTGGTCGTCAACGGCTACACCCCTGTGGAAGACGATGGTTTGTTAAATTTCAATTTCCTAAAATTTAGAAGACTAATGCCCGTTTTTACCATCAATCCCTAATTTTTTAGTGATCGACTATGAAAACAAAATTACTGTTATGTGTTACCATTAGGGGTCACTTAAAAAATAGGGATTGAAGGTAAAAACGGACATAAAGAATAAAGTGGCTGGCATTATAACTAAAATAGTGGGATCAGTTCCTATCGACCTTGTGATCTTTTAAGATCTTGTCATAATGTAAAGAACTCAAGACACAAGAGATTTATGATTAAAAGAAGGCGGGGGATAGTAGGTACATAGTTGGCAATTGGATGGAATGACTTTTCCAGCCTTATCAAAAGCCTTTTGCTTTGAACGATATTTTATTTCCCACCCTGTTTCAACCTATCATTAAATTGTGTCGTGTTTACCCCACCGGCACCACTCTAAAGTGGGACTTCAATTTTTATAGAGCCTAGTTCTATACATTATTGCGCCTTATTCCGAAAATCCAGTAAAGTCAGAAATGCATCTTCCTTAAGTGCATTCTTCTGATTTACACTTTGCTTTGCCACATTGAATATGACACATCTTCAAGGTTTGTAATTCCAAACACGATTCAAAACCTCAGATTTATTTTCTACAGTAAAAATAGATCGATGGCATATCGGAGTTGCTCTTTTTACGGCGAAGCTATTAGTTGAGGTGTAAAAATTGTTACAGCAGTCTTGGAAGTCGCAGCGTGTGTTAGAGGCGATATCTAAACGGATCACGTATATAGGCCAGAGGTAGGGTTGCCACTTTTTAAAGTTGGGATATTTTAAAATCTTTGTTTTATTTTGTAGTGTTGGTGGTCCCAGCTTACGTAAATCGAAAGGTCTGATGCTGCTACATAATAACTGATGTAATTCGACTCATGGGAGAAGGAAATTGTTAACAAAGTTCCATTTTACAAGGTTTAGATTACGTTACAAGTAATCAAGATTCTATTAAACAAGTTTCAATACAAACTGAACTACTGAACGAGTAACTATGAGTGTTCTTGAGATTTTGCGTCCAAGAAGAACGTTACACGATGAAATTTTCAAGGATATTACTGCATAACGAAGGTGTATTAAATTTTTTGTATTTTATCTCGTAGCTTTTTTTTTATTTCTTCGGCACTTTTGCGATTTTGGTTAAAGTATCTAATAATGTGCTCACAGTTTTTGTTGAACTTCGAAAGTTCTGAGCTCAAATGAGAGTAATATTTTTGGCAGCCCTACCGGTGCTCGTATTATTCTAACTGGCCATAAGAATCCGGTCAAGGCGTCCGAGCGTGAAGTCTGGAGCGATGGAAATATAACCCGTGGTCGGTATCAACGGTAGTAACCATCATTACATGGGAATCCGGTCAAGTTCACGTCTTCCTCCCGAAAATAAAGGCCCTCTGTAGTCGGTAAAACGGTATTAACTACGGATAAATCTGTCTCTTACGCTCACCTTAGGATGCTGACATGAGTGACAAGATCAGACGATTGTCAGTCATTTAAAGAAGCGATAAATAAAATTATTTGGTGGAGTGAAGCTTCAGGAAAAGTTTTTGTGGTAAAGAGAAATGGATGCAAAATAAATCTTTTACTTTTCTAATTTTAGTGGAAAACATGATTGATGACAAATAATTTATTTTTGGTGCATTTGAAAACATCGAACATTTAGCGTTCAGTTGATTCAAGACAACAAAATCTTAATTCAGTTCAAGATGGAAGATACAAGACAGAGTACGTTTTCAATTGAGAGTGAACCGTTTTAATCGAGGGACTCTAACTCCCAAGCCACAAAACTACAGATGCGTATTTCAAGTCCAGCAAATCGATGGTACTCGTATTATAATGAGAATACCGCAGCCCACAGTTTACGGTCAACGGAAACCGCGCGCCATAACATTCGTTACAAGTTTGAACTGAAATATGCGGGACAGATGCAGGCCTCGTTAACACTGTGAGGGTATGCCTTTGGTCTAATAAAGTAACCTCTTTATGATAGAAACTTGGCTTAATTTATATTCGCAAATATCTATAGTGAAATGGTAATCTGACAACCAATAGATCTATGAATCGATGATAATACGAGATAAGAATCTATCCCTAAACCTGAGACACTCGAACATAAGATTTTGTTTTAAAATAAATACAAAAGCAAACTCGTTTAAGCTAAAAAATAAGGGAACGTTAGTCTGTAATATTAACGTTAAACGTATTGAAATACAAAATGAATCTACTATGGATATTAGATAATTTAAAAGTGCCTGTCGTAAATTTTCTCTTTGACCTGGAAATTGAACAACTGAATTTGAATTTGAGGTCACATCCCTCTTAAAATCGGACTAAAGGCGGGGAGTTTATGTTGGAAATTGATCTTCAGATATTATAAATCCAAATTAATTTACGAGTATATTGCAAATTGACTCAAAGCACTTCTATGGGACAACAATGGGCCTGTGCTGAGAAGAAGCAGACAGTGGTGGGAAAGGGAGAAAAGACCTATCAAACACGTACCTCGGGAACTTGAACTGTCCATCCTCAGAGCCTTCCTCCCCAAACGACGAGAGCACGCGGCCGTTGACATCGAACACCTGGATCCTGTGGTTGTTGGAGTCCGACACCAGGACTCTATTGGTGCTGGAGACGGCGATGTAGTGGGGGTGTTCAAGCTGGCCCAGTTTCGAGCCGAAGCTGCCGAACTTGCCCACGAATGTGCCGTCTGATTGGAACACCTGGGGATGGGGGGTAAGTTGAGAATTTGCTAAATATTCTTTTCCTGCCTATGTGTGTAAGAAACTAGGAAGAAAATGACAACATTGTATACAATTTTGTACTACTTTGTACCAAAGAGTGGAATTCCATCCGAACTCTTAGTATTCTAAGGCCTTCAGGGCTCAAGTGATATACTCATACATAACATAATGGTTACCCTGATGCAGATCGAGATGCCTTAGGTTGTCCTAGAAATTAAGTTCTATACAAAGTCCTCAGTGACTGTGACTACAAGTTTAAAAAAAACTCAGTATAGGAAAAAAATACAGAATAATTAGGTTAGACTACAGAATTTACACTTTTTCACGGGGACTAGGGCATTCAACTAAAAGTTAGACTAAAGAAGTGACTGTTGCTCCACAAGGAATAAGGCTGCAATGGAAATCAATTTATGGAAATGGAAATCATGCTTTTGAGAAATGGAAATAGTTTTGAAAAGGTAATAGTCTATCCATCTTACCTGAACTCTATGGTTTTCCTTGTCACACACGTAGATGAAGCCCAGCGCGTCCGTGGTGATGCCCCACGGGTAGTTGAACTTGCCGTCTCCAGTGCCCTGGCTGCCGAATGCTCGGAGGAAACGGCCTTGAGGGTCGAAGACCTGGAGACAAAGGTACATGTCAGAAATGAATCAGAAAGTATGGATTTTTTAGGTAACATTATGATATGGGTAAGATAATGTTTGTAGAAGTTATTGTTGTGGAAGTAAGTGGTAAGATAGTTGATAACTGACATATAAGGGACGATTTTTTTTTTGTGGGACAGGAGGCAAACTTGATGGTAAGTGATTACCATAGACACCCGTAGTCCCAGGGGCGTTACAGGTGCGTTGCCGGCTTTTGCCGTTGTTGAATTGGAGTACCACACAACATAAACACTTATAACGTACTATGCATGAAGATATCTGTTTGTATTGTTTTGGGTGTCATCAAAAAATTCATAAATTATGAACAAGTTTAGATTTGGGGCTAGATCGACCATGTGTAATTTGTAAAGATATTATTATTATAAATTTTACATTTAAAATTATGTGTAAGTCTTTGTTTGACTTCAAACTGTCCTGAATTGAAAATAAACTATTACCAAAATAGAAACTGAATAGCGCCATTTCTGTACACCATGGATCTAACTGCGATTGTCTCCAATTATATATTACACAAATATAGCTCCTAAAGCGGGACTCTGAAAGTCGCATTTCCAATGCAAAGTCTACGATGCACCGATAGGTATTCTACGCACAATTTGTATGCAGACCACGTGTGGTGCACGCGTGGGTGACATCTCGTACGATATCGTTTAGCACACGGAGAATGCATACAGAACTAATATAAATACGATGTACGTTGCGATTCCTTGGTGCGATATGTTTTTCAATTAAGGAAAAGAAAAACTTAATGTTGCTAGTTAAAAAATAAATCCTCGTGGTTAATTTTCAAACACTTCATTCTTTACTAATACCTAAGAATAAAGTGTTCTGTACAAGTACTTTTATACGATTTTATTTAGATATTGAGACTAATTATTTTCAAAGACAATTTGTGGCATGTAGGTAAAAGTTAACAGCATTTTTATGCATTTTCACTAACTGAAGTTCGTTCCGATCTCAGATGTTTTTCTACACTATGAAAAGGAAAGATTTGATTGTTTGTATTGAATAGGCTCCAAAACTACTGGACTGATATGAAACAATATTTCACCGATACAATCCTACATTATTTCTAATGTTCATCAAACGAGGTACGTTTACCCGGTCTGCTAGTCTACGATAAAATAAAATCTATACGAATTGAAATTGCTTGTTAAAACTATAATTTATTTAATCACTAAACTTGCATAAACCCAATAGCGTTGTGCCCAGAGATTTGGCGTAATAAGATAATGCTATCACAACATGGGATTGGATAGGTATGTTATTACAGCGCCTTCATAGCGCATTACCATGATAATGCGTCGTATAACCAATGATTAGTTCACTATGTATTGTATTATAACCGAGATAACATTGTTCGTTACCTCCATTAAATAATGTTTAGTTCGAAATAGACTTGGTTAAATCGTACTAACCTACAATCTATATATATAAAAATGAAACCCGTTTCGCGTTGTCACGGCATCACGTGTGAACGGCTGAACCGATTTCGATAATTCTTTTTTTTAAATGTTTGTGGAAGTCCAAGGATGGTTCTTACGGAAAAAAATATTAAGAAAATCTCTACGCTAAGGCGGTACGAAGTTCGCCGGGTCAGCTAGTAATATTATAAATGCGAAAGTTTGGATTTCTGGATGTTTGTTACTCTTTCACGAAAAAACTACTGAACGAATTTTGATGAAACTTTACAGTATTATTGTGTATAACCCAGAATAACATATAGGCTATAATTTATGACGATCTGTGACAAACTAAATTTAACGCGGGTGAAGCCGCGGGCAAAGCTAGTTATAAATAAATATAGACACTGAAATAACATCGACATCGAAATTAATATCTTTGTCTCTTAAAAAAACAAAATAAAACTTAGTTGCTTGTCGCTTATGAAGGAGAGAGATCAACCCTGTAATAACGTGTTAAAATCATAAACTCTAGAATAGGTACGAGTACTACACTTACGAGCAATTTACTATGTTATTTCTATATATTATGAGAGATTTTTTAAGTAAATTTAGAAATATGATGTTAAAAAATGTTTTGCAAACGAAATAAATCAGAGGAAATTCAAAGCTAGTGCTTGCTTTATTTCAAGATGCAAGATACAATGCTGTACTCGTAGAATCTACTCGTAAATAAAAAGCATTCGGAAGAAATTGTATAAGTAATAGTAAAATGTACAGCTACTTTGAACTTTTGAGCTTAATGTCACCCTGCACTGAGAGAAAAAAATCTGTCCAAGCCAAGTTGTGTAAATGTTTGTGTTTTTATTTTTATATAGTTCCGAAATCCTTGCTCATCAGTGTATGCGTGTGTACCCTAGCAAGTTATCTTCGGAATCAATGAAATATTAATAAGCTACTCCGTCTCTTGATAATATATTCTTTATAGGGTTCATTAGATGAGCTACTACTACTTTTTCAATTAACTGTGCCTCGCGGTATTACCCGTGGTAAAATGTACCCTATGTGTTAATCCATGGTGTTAGCTAACTTTATACCAATTTTTATTAAAATCGCCCTAGCCGTTTAGATGTGAAGAGGTAACAAATATACACACTCACAAATTTATGGATTTATAATTTTAGTGTGATGTATTCTAGATACTTACTATCCTGGTTGTGTGAAAATTCATTCATGTTACTCACTGACCGAAAAACCAAATAATAATAATTATATTTTCTTGAAATTAAATGCATCGGAGATCAAACTCGTTGCAGTGGTGGGGTTTAGCGATAGTGTTGTCGATGGATAATATCGATACACTTATACGACATAATAAGGCTGAGTTGCAACACCTAACTTTGACCGTACCTAACCGTAACGATAAAATGTGTTTTTTGTATGGAGTTTGACAGACTTTTGACGTTTGTCAAAGGTAAAGTACTACTAGCTAGGTAACTAGTTAGATTTATTTTGAGAACATCTCTTTACTCTCAAAGTAAAAACAGTAAAAACAGTGTTTTTGTAAAAAACAACAGTTAGTGTTTTTGTAATAAAGATGACAACTCCCTTCATAATTAGTGACAAAGAAACACAAAAATGGAACTTCTCTGATTTTTGATATCAGATTTTATCGATATTTAGTCAAATGTTAGCAGCACTATTTCTCAATTTCAAATTCGATGCTGGACATGTTCCATCTCGTACCATCATATCTCTGTCGGGATCATATTTTATTTCTGTTTGACGTTTTAGTGCCAATGTCTCGCTGATCCTACGATGGTTTTATTTGAAGACAAGCTCCTAATTTAAAATTTGAGGAAACTGGGATTGGATTTCCAGTGTTTTGTGGGATATTGATTACTGCTTTATACTAATATCAGAGATTTAAAGTTTTTTACGTAGTAGTAAAAACTGTGGCATCTTTATTACAATTCTCGTATCTTTATTATCTAATTAAAATGTTTGTAATAAATCTCATCCGAAACGGCTAGATCAATTCTAATTTTTTTTTGTATAATCAGTAGGTTTGAGAATAGGACGTAAACTAGGTATATTTTGTACCCCTAGATGACAAGGGTTTCAGACTTACGAAGTCGCGGACATAGTAGTTGTTATTGCACAAATTACTAATAGTCTCGTTAGCCCCTCGTACTAAGCTAAATATTGCTTGCGTCACGAATGAGCTCATCACAATAGTCGAGCGGCGGCGGGGACCGAACCCGCCTTCCACCGATCACGAGTCGGCCAGTCCGACCCCTTCACGGCTATCGTGGCTTCAATTTCTATTAATGTTTAGTATGTTTTTTCTCATATTTTGTGTTACCAGCGTTGACTTATGGCTCGGAAACGTGGCCTCTCGTTATAGGCCTTATACAGAAGCTCAAAGTTGCATAGCGTGCTATGGAGAGGGCTATGCTCGGTGTTTCTTTACGAGATCGAATCAGAAATGTGGAGATCCGTAAATGAACTAAAGTCGCTGACATAGCCCGACGGATTCGCTATGCCTATGTTCTATGGACGTCCTATTATTATTTTTTCCTTTTTTCTTTCTCCTTTTATTGTTTGTGATCTAAAATGTTATGAATGTATTTATTCTTACTATTAAGTTGTCAAATAAAGACTTTTCTTTCTTTCTTTCCTGTGGCTGAAATGATAATGATGATGATGGATGTTTTTCTCACCTGGATGCGATGATTGTATCTGTCCGCGATGATGTACTGCCCAATGCGGTTGACGGCGACGCCTGCGAGGCAGTCGAACTCTCCCTCGCCGCTGCCGTACTGTCCGAACTCCTTCACGAAGATGCCGTTTGAGTCGAACACCTGTTGAGAATACCTCTTTTAGTACTATTTTCCAAGTAATTAAATTTAAAAACTCGTCTTTAAGTAACATTTTTAAATAATCATAAGAATGTTGATGCGTATTTAAGAGCTGGTAGAGATTCTCAAGATAATTACTGACTAAACTGGGCAGATTGACCGAGACAACTAGGTCTTTGACTATAAACCCTGTAACATTACTTCTTTTTACTTCTGCAAAGGATGTATAAAATTTTGCATCATATTTTACGATTACTTGATTGAAAACTAACTTGAAGTTAGTATATGATTTTAGCACCTTTAAAATCAACTAAAACGACGTTGTAGCTTGTCTTGATAATAAACTATGGGAGAGCCGCATTTTGTTAGCCCATCAAACGTAGGTCAATCAATGACTTACCATAATGTTATAACCTTTATTAGGCTAAAATTCAGGCTAAAAGTAAGTATTTACTTTAGGAGTGGTGGAAACATAAGTTAGATCAGTCCCGTTGAAATCTATAAATTATAAGTTTTGGATTTAAATAGTTTTGTTAAACTGAATGTAAAATGCTCACAGCACTGTCTATTAATCTTCAGACTTTATCGTAAAGTTTTGGCAAGGAAAATTGTTTTGACATGAGACTTAACGAAATACTAACTATTTGTCTCGTGAATGAGATCCTTGATTAAAGCCAAATTGCGAGCTTCCATTAAAGATAGTTTAATCTTTTGACTGAATGTCAAATTTCTTAACCATCTGCAGACGCTGCGATTTAAATAATTGAGATTGCTCTGCCAAAGGAGTTCGCAAATACATTTTGTATACATTTTAATTTATTTTAAACCTCAAAGTAATGTAAATGTTTAAATCTTAATTGTACGTCTACTCGTACGTTTCATTAAACTAGTTATCTTATTTAAATTTGAATCACTCGTAGTTGCATTGCTTTACATGAACGTGGTGATTTTAATTATTTTATTACGTACGAGAAGGGCATTTAGTAGAGAAAATAAATTTTATTTAAACATTGAACCGTGTTTGTTTTTTACCTGCACTCGATGGTTTGAAGAATCAGCCACGACCATAGTATTGTCGGGGCCAACAGCGATGCCACGAGGCCAAGTAAAACAACCGGGTTCGCTCCCCCGGCTCCCCACGCTGAATTGTAAACGGCGTTTCTGCAGATACTGGCTCCTAGGGGAGGAACCTGCTGCTGCGAAACCTAAAGTAAAAACAAATAATTAGCACACACATCCAAATAAAAGGGATAAGTTCCATTTTCCAAGCGCCAAACCTATGTACACGCCACGCTATGTCTAACCTGCTACCGCTGCTGTAGCCGCCGTAGGGGAGATGGGGGAGCCTGCCGCGTTTTTTGAATCGTCATCAGAACTGGCAAGCTCGTTAGCCGAACGTAATGGCAGCCCGAGAGACAGGCGACGGGACGTGCTCGACGTTCCGCTCGACGTGTCGCGGTCTTTGCCCCGCGATCCGTACTTGTTTTTCAAATACCTCGCCCAGGAGCTCAAGGCTGCGCCGTCTTTCTCACCCGTGACCGTCCGCTCGGGCGAGTTCTCTCTAGACTTCAAAGCGTGCGAGGACCGGCTGCGAGACAACTCCGAACCACCAGTGCCGGAGCCGTATCGAGCCGCGAGGTACGCAGAGGGCGACGCTGTCGTCGGAGATACGGGATCGTCTTGATCGTCATCATCTCCCACACCGAAGCCGGTGTGGCTGCTCTTGCTTCTGGCGAGACGGTTACGACGTTCTTTCAAGGCGAGGTACCTAGACCGAGCAGTCGGATACTTAGATTCATCGTCCAACGAGGACTGTGGTTCGAGTTCTTCTTTCGGCTTACTACCGTAACGGTTACCGTACGAGGAGCTAGTGCTGTAGCGGGACGGGGGTTCTTCCTCGGTCTGTGAACTTTGTCGGGTACGGTATCGTGACTGAGTAGGAGTTTCTTTGGTTGGTTTGGTTTCGTGGGCGTCGTTACGGGCGTTAGTGCTGCGAGCTAAGAGCGGACCTATATCGCTGCGAGCTATCGCCTGGCTCTCGGGCTTTCTTTGCGTTGCAGGCTCCTCTTCACTCTCCTCCGACGAGTCAGTTTCTTCTTCAGAGCTGGTGTCTGAGTCTTCGTGAGCCGGCTCGGCGGGCGCCGGGGCGGGTGTAGGCCGCTGGGACCCAACAAAACGGCTTTGAACGCGCTGTGCCCCGCCGGCTGTTCCGTTCGTTGTCACGGGTGTTGTTCTCTCGTTGCCTGCGGAAAGAAAACGAATGCCTGGTTTTGGTGGGAGCCCAACGGTACTATATTTGGCTTTAAGTTCTGCGATGGATAGTATCGCACCTGTGTGTTTAACCGCCGAGCCGGAGCTTTCTGTAGACGCGCTTGATTCGGTGCTAGGAGCACGGGCGGCCGGGCGATGAGGTGCCGGAGTCTCAGTAGCTGAGGGCCGTCTAGCTGTTACGGTTGGTTTTGGAACTGGCGCTGCAGCCTTACGTTGCTGCGTACGTTGCAAAGATCCAACAGATTCATCGGATTCACCGTCGCTGGACGCCTGAGAAATATATTGAAATTCGATATGGACACCAAAACTGTAGATACATTTGTTCGTGTTGTGTAATGTGTGTAAATTGGTTAATCGTGGAGTGTATATACGGAATGAAATTCCCTTGTTAGTAACGATGATTTGCCTAAGCTCTACGTTGTACTATCAATCGTCAGGTACTTCAATCTCTTTCTTCTTCCACACTCACCTCCCGAGCTGGTGTCGGTGGTTTACGAGTTATAGAGTTCCTCTCTTCTTCTGCGGCGCGTTGAGGAGCTCTGTCAGGCTCCTGCGATGATGCAGCACCTTTGTTTTGTCTTTTGAGTCGTGAGATTTCATCGTCCTCACTTTGCTGACGCGCTGGTGCTGGCGGTCGACGTACTTGCGGTGCTGGTTGAACCGGTTTCGGTGGAGGCGGTGGCTCCTTTTTTTCCTTCTTTTTTCCACTGTCTACATCCATAATCCTTTGCATGACTCGAGGACAGTCACTGAGTCTAAATATACCGCTGAGTGGACCGCGAGTTGCGTCTTCAGTGTCAGTGACCTTCTCTTTTTCTTTTTGAAGCTGTTCGGCTTTGACAGCAGCCGCGCGGGTACTAGATTCCGTGTCCGAGTCGTTGTCTTGTTGGTGACTCCTAACAAATCGGGAACGGAATCTGCGGGATGGTCTATGCTCAGACTCATAACCACTGTAATCGTCAGTTGTACCATATGTATCTCTTGTGTGCTTTTCTGGAGGAGGTGGTCTTCGTTCACCAAACTTCCTACCTCCCAAAATAGGTTCATCATTTTCTGTGTAACCTTTGTTTTCTTCTTGCTGGCGGAATTGAGTCGCCAAGCGATGATCACTCTTTGACCTCGTTAGTCCTTGACTCTGTTGCATTCCACCAGAATAAGCATTTGGTTGAGTGATGTTCAGTTCACCATAGCTTGCAACATGCATCACTAACTGGTTAGGATCATGAGTCATAATAAATCGTATTCTACGATTGTAATCACCAGCTTCATAATCGAAGTTTCTGAGAAATTCAACTGTCTTGAGGAAGATCTCTTTGGTGTCCACTAACTCAGTGTCCTCCCATTCAACGTCATCGTTCATGTATTTATCGGCGAGATCACAATTACTTTGTATATTACTTAATTCTAACTCTAAGTTATCTTTAAGATGAGTGAGGTTTCTCAGTTCAGTTGCTAAGTAACGGTCGACCTCGTTCCTTAGGAAGTCGGTTCTATCTTTCAATGCCTTTGAAAGTCTTTTGTGAATTTCATCTATTTCTCCACCAACTGCTCCGCAGTTTGTTTGAAGATTCGTCGTGTTGCGTTCAACTATTGCTAAAATATCTTGAAGCCTATTAACACCGCGTCGAATTTGATTGTTGATCCTTGAAATTTCCCGACGAAGTACTTCCATGTGTGCAGACTTGCAGTCTTCGCAGACTTTCTTGTCGCAATGAGCACATGGTGCGCAGTAAGCCTTTTCGGAGCAAACGTTGCATCTTTCCATGACCTGTCCAGCAGTGGGATCTGGAAGTTCCCCTGCTATTTGAGCGTGCAGTTCCAGGAACCGTTGAAGAGTTACATTTGTTGGGAACCCTTGTACTCCTTGGTACGGGATTCGGTGTTCTGCACGGCATTCTGGACATTTGACCTGGAACGAAAATATAAATCAGCAAAACAGAAAAAGATTTAAGCAAACTTAATTTAAATCTAGACAGAAATGTTGTTACCTGTCGTCTGACGTAGTCGACAAGCCCGTCCATGCAAGGTTCCATACAAAAACTGTGCTGACATGGCAGCAGTTTTGGGTTCCTGTACCGGTCGAGGCAAACGCAGCACGTCAACAGCGATTCAAACTGCTCCATTTTGGCTTTTTCGCTGCTTTACGTATCTGTCAAAGAAAACTAAACATTAGAAGGTCACATAAGGAGTACATAAACAAACAACTCTATTGAGGGAGATGTTTAGTGACTTAAAGAAAATTACATGCAGGAAATATGACTGTCTTCAAAACTTTCTAATAGACTATAACAGTTTCGACACTTTCACTCAGTTCCAAAGCCCGAAGCTGCCATAAATTCAAACACAACTTCGTCTATATAAATGCTTTTGTCAAAACTTCACCTTTTAAAGTCTGCAAGTTTTTATATACAAAATAAACGCCAGTCATTACGGAATGTGGGTACCGAAGAAAATTCCCGCGGGGAAATTGTATTGAATGAGCGAAACTTGCTTCAAATTACCATCAGAAAGAATGATGGCCTTCAAAATTGAGGCGAGCTTTGTTTACTTTCACCGCGGAAGTCGCTTTTGGTTCGACCGAAGTCTGGGGCGAGTTAAATTTGGTATTCGAGGTGTATCCAAGGATCCGGCAGATTTTATAAATAGAACAGTCTGCCATTTCACACGGCTCCTATACGAATCTCTAGTAAGCATTCAGCTCTGCAGTAGCAGATTCGCTGTTAAACGATTTTCAATCGTATTGATTGTGAAACAAGGTTTTTTCAGCCACGCCTTGGCTTCCGTTGAAACAATGAAATAGGGTGGTGATATTTTAGGAGCCCGATGTGACACTTCGTGATGGAGTAGTAATTACTTTTTGTTACGTGCCGATATTCTGTTTGTTACGAGTTTTCTATTGAGTCATTTGGTTGCGTCACTAGAAGGAGAGTTGGCAAAATTTATTATTCAGTTATGAACTCGTACGCTACGAAGTTTAGTTCACTATGGTTCATGTTCAAGTAAATAAGATGAAGTCTCTGCAGTTTAGTTTGTTCAGCTTGAAAATTTAATCCCTGATGAGGTTTTGGTTGGTGGAGAGTTTCTAATTTGTTGAGCGTAATTTAACAGCATAACACTAGTAGTTGAAACGAATAGCCAGTGGAAATGCACGTTAATCTCGTTTTGCAAGTTTATTTATACACCTCTAATGGATCCTTGGCATGGTAAGATTGAGTGAGTGAGTGCGGAATAATATTATTTATCCGCTTTTGAAATTAATTAGTTTTATTTGATTATTATAATTTGCATTTTTTTTCTAACAGTAAACAAATTAGGCATGTGATTCGAAATATTTTAATTTATTTAGCCCTAGCTTAATACATAAAACGATAACTATGAACCAAATGAAAAATTTCTTCAATTGTTCTCATAATCTCATATCTCTTGAAATGATGTTATTGCAGAAACCTCTATCTTTAGAAAATTAGCATTTATTCCCGTAATAGAACATGGTTATTATTTCATCACGAAAGCAATTTTGTCTTTGTTATTCTTTATCCTCGGCGTGACAACTTTGTTTTAAGGCTCCGTTAACTTTGACGTCATAGATATTTTGTCAAAATGGTATAAGGAATTAAAGTTGTTTAAAAGATTTTAGCTCTATTTCAGGAACTTGAAGCTTATTGATTATGAACAACAAAAGCTATTGTGGAAATATGTCAGAATGTTGTAAGTCGACTTGCTCGTGACTGCACTTTAAATAATTTGGAATTTTGTTCTAATTACTATTTTTCCTATTCTTCCTAGCTCACTAAAATAATAACAAAGTAGTCAAGGTTGATTTTGATATTCTTAAACTGTCCCAGCATTTTAGTTCCGTATTCTAGTCTAGACAAACCAAAACTCATAACTTCCATTGCGGAAGCTCAATTTAGTACTGCGTTGATTGTTTATCAAACCACACGTGTAAATACAGTCGCAATGGTTATTTTTAAAAATATTGGCCGTCAAATTTTTTGCCGTACAGCGTTTGAATCATACTTTTACGTTTTTGGCGACTGTCAGGCATTTTTTAGTTAGAACTCTTTTTATTGAGTCACGCCCGCTTTTAGTTGATGTTCTGGTAAGTAATTAGTGACAATAGACATGTCATGTCAGAATAGAGTAGTTGTCACCACCATCAATGATGTGGGTACTTTTTGTTGAAGTTGTGGCCTGAAATTCAAATGTTTTATTCTGTAAGCATATGAAATACTAGTTTTTAATTGTGGATATCTATGTATTAATTTGAAACAGAAGAGTTTTTCATTAAAATGTGTTTAAATTAATGAATAAATTAATAATAGGTAATCATCGATCAAAATCTCTATTCTCTATCTGTATATTCTTATTATCTTGTATCTAATCTGTATATTCTTAATCTTGCGAGTTCGCAAGTAAAATATTGAAGTCTTCGCTCTGTAGAGAGTTGATAATGACGTCAATGACGTACGAACATAATGATGTAAACAATTTTAAAATAGCCAGCGTACTTGTGGTCACGTTTATAAACAATAATGTTATGGTATTCCAGCATGTACGGGTGGTAAAGAAAGTTTTAATGAAGTCAAGTCACTAAAACAATCTTCATTGTAGGTTAAATGATGTCATGGGAATACCATGTCCATGTGCGTAAATGTTGATTTTAAAAAAAGAAGTCATATAAATACAAGCAGAATTCTGATGAAAAATATCATAAAATTTTTATCCGAGTGAAAATATCGTGAAAAAGTGATGACGATAACACCCAGTCACATTCTGTTAAACTTTTCCCTTTATTTTTGGTCATGACTGTATCCACTTTATTCGTATTCTAGGAAAAGGTTACGAAATCCAGGAAACCGACCGCACTGCTGGGACAAATGCCAGCGATTGAGAAGGGAGATGCGAACGATACAGATAACCGCTTTAATTATGTTGTGACTGGTGGCGTTTGGAATATTTTGGATTGCATGATAATAGATGTATATTACAATGGCAAGAAAAAATGAATAAAATGAGAATTTACTTTATTGTACAGCACATTATAAAAAGATAGAAGAAATACCAGATCTAACAGCACAGGCTTACGACATTTTAGAAGAATTAGAAGCTATTCAACAGTTGTTATATAAGGCTAGGTACTAGTTTTGTGACGTTTTTACAAAGTTTAGTTCTTTGATGGTCTTTAATAACTTAGATTTATACAAGTTTACATTCTAATTGATTGGAGTTGAAATGCAGGAGCAATTGGTTAAATATATCTTGTAAAACCCGAGCTGTAATACTTAGTTTTGCTCTGAATTCTGAACATCGAATCACTAACAGATTTTCCACGAGAATTGAGCACATCTGTGTTTCGCTGAAGTAAAAAGTATTCATAAAACTGCTCAGACAAATTTAGACTGATACTACATAGGTACTTAATAAACCGACTCATGAAACTTTCGATGAACGATAAAACATAAATCGCAATCAGAAAATTTCCAACCTTGGTTAGATTAAAATCAAATGACCTTGACTCAGATTTTTGTTTTTCACGACTTTGTTTTGAAGATTAAATTTTTTTCATCCTCTTTATTATTATTGAATAAATATTGTTTCCGGGTGATATTTATTAAATAAGGAAAACATCTATAAGAAAATAGTACAGCAAAAGCTGTGATAATAATCATGTTGACTTAACGAAACCTACTTTTCGTTAAGTCAACATGACGACAACTTACATTTACGAGTACCTACTATGATTTGATTAATTTAGTCCCCACTGCAGCACGACTACAAATCTCTAAGTTACCAGAAGCAAATGGAGAATTTAGCCTACACTTTTCACACTAAACAAATGAGTACGTCTCTAACTTCCGGATGTTTGATCCCTTAGCTGCTTTTCACTACATCCACAGTAAGAGTTGGAGTCGTCTCATTCTCTAAAAACACACTGGCAATATTGTCTACGGTATATAAATGAGCTGCTGCATAAACAATTCGTAATATACCTAGTTAATGTACAGATAACAATTTAATTGGCACTAAAACATTTTCCAGCTGTATTTGTTCGAAAGCGAGCTTTCATGTGTGACGTAGCGGCGGAGTCACGCGGTTCAACAAAGACGGTATTTTCGCCAGTGACTTAATCGCCGAACGCTTTCACGGACAAAGACCTACTTCTGTTTGAAACTCCAAATTTGCAAATTATGGTATTAGTTCTGATACATGAGATAAATTTCGCAATGTTAGAAAAAAATGTGCTAGAGTAAAACTGTGTGATAGGAAAATGGTGGGTAAAGAAATAATTTTTCGTAACGAATGGTGCGCTTCTTTTTTGGTATGTTAAGTTTTAGATTACAAAGAAATTAAGGAAAATTGATAATAGTATTTAAATACATAATGACAATGTTAGACAAAATAATTTATTATGCTGATGTAAATCAAGCTTAAGTATAATATTTGTAGTTAGTAGGTGTAAAGGCAGAACAGTGAGTTATTATAATATAAAAGTTGGTTGTGAAGAAGATTAGATAGATAAAGTAAATAGAAACATAAAAACAATTAGGAGAAAATTAAGTAGAGATATTTATGTTTAGAAAACTTAGAAAGGGGATTTTAGGAATTTACAAATTTAAAGTGCACGCGGTAATATTTCATTGTTTCAAAATGATACGCAATTCAAAGCGTGTTGTGTGTTAAATTAAAAACAAAGCAGATACTTACAGCCTTATTATTGGTACATCAAAAAATTACAAACACTGGTAATCCAATTCACACAAGCGGGATTAGCGTTACAGTTTTGGGGGTGAAAATATCGGGTGCTCAGGTCACTAGTGTATTACTTGACATTATTGCAGCAGCGGCTGTGGCACTTGTAACTGACTAGTATTTATCACAGGCTAGTACGCTCGCGGGAGCTCGGGGGATACTGAGCGGAATACGATACCGGCGAGCGGGAACTTATTTCGGGAACGGTCGGCGCGAGCGCACGTTGTAGATTCTCTCCGTCACAGTTTACTTTTGGACGTGAAAAGGTCATTGGACACGTATTAAGATATTGTTTTTGATTGCAAGGTGCGCTTTGTCTCGGTTTCCCTCAATGTCGTTGTTTTGCTGGATTGTTGACGTTCCTTGAATTTGAGGTTAATGTCTTGTCATGTAGAGGGCACATTTCGCAAACTTTTGCAATATTTATGTCAATTTGTTTTTCTTTATTTTCATAATCATTTTTGCCATTTATTTCATCGCATCTTATAGCCATGTTAATGTTAATCCCAGTAAAAACATTTGCGTCTTTCGAAGTGTCCGAAATACATCGACTATTTTTTTCACGAGATGTTTACAGCTTTGCTATCTAAATTCTCAATGAAAGCGTATGAACTAGAATGTGTTGCTTTCCTTGGAAAATGCGCGAACATTACACGTGTTCGTGATAAATGGACATGCTAAACGTCGTTTTGATTTAATTTTATCCTCTTCATTCAAGCAAAGTACGTTTACGTGTACACGTTTTACTCTATTTTGAGAAACAATGCTTTTGTTGTGTTACAGACATTTATTTGTTTTCATAAATCTGTACAGTTAAAGTTTTATTGATTTATATTTCCTGTTCCTTTGTTTTTGAAATAGTTTTAGAATAATAATAATAATTTATTCATAGTTAGCTATAATTTTTCTCGTTGTTGAAAATACAATATTTTACGGTTGCTGATTATTTTTATTGCTGAAATGGCAAAATATATTAGCGCAAGAAGACGCAATATGTTCGCGAAAATGTAATTTAGGAAAATAAATTCATGTATCCCCAATTTTTGTAGGCGTTGTTTTTACGATTTCCATTAAAATTATGACACTGCGTGTGATTTACACAACTTGTATATCCCTAAGTTTTGTTATTTTTTGTCCTAACATTTCGTATGCGTGAAAATAGTTTGAATATTTATGGGGGTTATTTGCCAACAACCCACCATATATTTTACTCGGAATCCTATTCCGATTCTTAATCGTTAAGATTATTGTTAGGCAGTTCGAGTCAGGAAATAAAGGTAGGAAGAACACGGTGTAAGGAAGAATATTATTAGCGGATTGGAAATTATATTTAACAACAGGAATAGCAAGGGATTGATTAGGATACAATAGCAATAAAATTCTTTAAATGTTGAGAGCAAAGCGATCGCGGAAGAAGTGTCACGACGACATATTTCAAATCTCCTCAACGGCGATGAGTGAGCGGAGATCGGTGACCGGCGTTGAAGCGAGACGGCAGCATACGTCTTCACGGGTGTGCGAGTGACGCAGATGTATTGTGACGGCCGCAGCACGCATGCGCCAACGATTCGTTCACGTTCCGTCAAGTCGGGGTTGGCCCAATCTCATAGGCGGAAGCGGATCGCTCCGAAATCTAAGGCGGTGGTCCAAGTTAGGAATGTGGCGGATGGCCGCCACAGTACTCCCCTCCGCAGACCGTGACTACGGTCGATAAAAATCGGGCAGCCGGACTCTTCGACCACTGGAAGTCCGCACGACGTCTTCTTCGGCTGGTTGAGCCGTCCTCTGAACTTCTTTAGACTCATACGCTGCCTTGAGCCGGTCAATGGAGACATTGACATTCTTGGCGTTGACGTCCAAGGTGAAGTATTTAGGTTGTCGGCTGACAACCTTGTAGGGTCCAGCGTATGGTGGCTCCAGGGCGCCTCTCACGCGATCTTGGCGAACGAAGACGTGGGAAGAGGTGTGGAGATCGCGTGGAACGTAGAAGGCCGAAGTGGAGTGCCAGGTGGTAGGACGAGGAGCAAGCTTCGCCATGCACGCGCGAAGACGAGTCGCGTACTGGGTGACGTCAGCTGTGAGGTAGTCGTCCTTGGGGCACAGGAACTGACCGGGTAGGCGAAGTGCTTCGCCGTACACGAGTTCGGCAGGGGAAGACTGGAGGTCTTCCTTCCAGGCACTACGCATGCCTAGAAGAACCAGTGGTAGTGCTTCAGTCCACTGTGAAGCTGGAGCGTGGCACATGATCGCTGCCTTGAGCTGGCGATGGAGTCGCTCAACGATACCGTTGGCCGCTGGGTGGTAGGCTGTGGTGCGGAGATGGCGCGCACCAACCAAAGAAGTGAGGGCCTGGAACAGGTGGCTCTCAAACTGGCGACCACGGTCTGTGGTTACCCGCTCAGGACAACCGAATCTGGCAATCCAGCCAGACACGAGGGCAGCAGCACAGGTCTCCGCGGTGATGTCCTTCAGCGGATACGCTTCAGGCCACCGAGTGAACCTGTCTATGACAGTGAGGAGGTATCTGTAATCACAGGACAAAGGTAATGGCCCTACGATGTCGAGGTGAATATGAGAGAACCTCGAGGAAGGTGGAAGAAAAGAGGATAGAGGAGAGGTAGTGTGTCGAGAGACTTTGCTTTTCTGGCATTTTAGGCATTGCCTAGACCACTCTCTACAGTCCCTGCGAATCCCTGGCCAAACAAATCTTTGTGTCACCAGTCGCACAGTAGCTGATCTTCCTGGGTGGTGTAAGTCGTGTAGCACATCAAAGACTTGCTTGCGGAACTCGGGCGTAATGTATGGACGAAGAGATGGCAGAGACGTGTCGCAGTAGACAGGCGTGTTGCTCGCCTCAGTGGCAACTTTTTGCAGTCTCAAGGCTGTTCCATGTTTGAGAAGCTCCTGCAGCTCTGGATCACTCTCCTGAGAACGTGCAAGAGACTCGTAGTCCACGGCGCAAGCTACTTCTTCGATCCGTGATAAGGCGTCGGCGACGACGTTGTCGCGCCCAGGAATGAACCTTATGTCGGTGGTGAACTGTGAGATGAAGTCAAGGTATCTGAATTGTCTAGGCGAACACTTGTCTCTGTTAAGCGAGAATGCGAATGTGAGTGGCTTGTGATCCGTAAACACAGTGAAGGTTCTGGCTTCAACCATATGTCTGAAGTACTTGATGGCTTCGTATACTGCAAGTAACTCTCGATCATACGGGCTGTACTTCTTCTGGGAGGCGCTCAGTTTGTGAGAGAAGAAAGCCAAGGGTTGCCAGACTTGATCCTTGAGTTGCTGTAGCACGGCTCCGATAGCTACATCAGAAGCGTCCGTGACTATGGCAAGTTCAGCAGAATGGTCTGGATGAATGAGTTGTGTGGCTTGCGACAGAGAAGTCTTGCAGTCTTCAAACGACTTCAGCATTTCCGGCGTCAAAGTAATAGGCTGTGAACCTTTGATCCGAGGGCCAGCAAGAATACTGGTGAGCGGTGCTTGGATCTTAGCGGCATTCGGTATGAAGCGTCGGTAGAAGTTGAGCATACCGAGGAAACGCTGAAGCTCCTTGACGGTCTTCGGTGGTGTAAAGTTCTGTATGGCTTCTACTTTAGTCCCCAGAGGCTTAGTTCCAGCTGCAGAGACTTGATAGCCGAGGAACGTAATCTCCGACTGGCCAAGATTACACTTTGAAGTGTTAACTAGTAGCCCGTACTCTTTCAGACGTTCAAACAGCTGACGCAGGTGATCCAGGTGGACTTTTGGGCTGCTGGAGAACACCAGGATATCATCGAGATACCCGAAACAGAAGTCAAGGCCCAGAAGCACTTCATCGACGAACCGCTGAAAGGTCTGCGCAGCGTTCCTTAACCCAAATGTCATGTATGGGAATTCATACAGACCAAACGGCGTGGTGATGGCAGTCTTGGGGATATCAGCTGGATTTACCGGAATCTGGTTGTATGCCTTCACCAGGTCGATTGTGGAGAAGATGGTACATCCTGAGAGCTGGTAGGAGAAGTCATGTATGTGACGGATGGGATACCGATCTGGAATAGTCCTGGCATTAAGCGCACGGTAGTCGCCGCATGGTCTCCATCCATCGTCCTTCTTCCTCACCATGTGCAGAGCAGAAGACCATGGACTCTCTGAACGTCGAGCCGTACCACACGCAAGCATGTCCTCAAACTCCTTCTTCGCTGCTTGGAAGCGAACTGGATCAAGACGTCGAGGTTTGCAAGATACCGGTGGACCAGAACTGACTCTAATGTGGTGCAGTGTGTTGTGCTTGGGTGGAGAACGAACGCCTGCTGGTCTGGTAATTTCTGAGAACTCGCGCAGAAGTGCGTGAAACTCGGTCTCACCAGTGACGGCTTTGACAGAAGCGATGTCGTCTGAGGTTCCAGAAGCAACAGCTGCTACGGACAGGGTTGTGATTCCATCGACCAAACGTTGATTTCTGCAGTCCACGAGCAAATTGTAGTGGCTCAGGAAGTCCACACCGATGATTGGCTTCGAAACGTCTGCTATGATGAAGTTCCAAGTAAAATCTCGCCTGAGTCCCAAGTTCAGGTGTAACAGTGCAGGTCCATAAGTGTGAATGACAGAGTTGTTCGCTGCGACGAGATCATACTTGGTCTTAGTACAGGGCGTCTTGATAGCAGATCGCGGGAAGACACACAGGTCTGAGCCAGTGTCCACGAGGAACTGCATTTTCGATGTGCGATCCGTAATAAAAAGACGGCCTGTTGCAGAGGGGCAGTCGTGGGCCGCTACTTCCGACCGCCCTTGAAGTTTTCCGAGGGGAAGCTGCAAGGCTGCTTACACTTCTTCGCCTTCGTACCGTAGGTGTAGTGGTAGAAGCAGTGTGGATGGTCAGGCGGTGGTTGTCTTGGTTTGGAGCGGCTGCGTGAGCGATTGTAGCGGTTATTTTGAGATCTCGCACGTGATCGGTTCTCTGAATCCTCAAGCCTGCTAGTCAGCATAGCCACTTGCTTGGTCAACTCTGCGATCTGGTGTTCCATGTCGCTGTGGGGAACTGCAGCAGAGGAAGTGCTGGCGACTTGCGGAATTGACGGTGCGATCTCATAGACCTTATCAGCCAACTCGCCGAGTTTGTCCTTATCGAGGTCCATTTGAGAGGCGATGACCGTCTGGATGTTCTGCGGCAGCCTGCTGGACCACAGAGTGAGCAGGAAGTCAGAAGACACCGAGGGACCAGCCAAACCCGACAGGTGACGCAGGAACTGAGACGGCTTCCGATCGCCCAGCTCTTCGTGCATCAGAAGCTGCTTAATCCGCTTTTCCTGCGAAGCTGACAGTCGTTTAATTAGCTCGGATTTCAGCTTTTCGTACTTGTCCGCTGGAGGCGGGCTGGTGATGATGTCCTTCACCTCGATGGCATATTGGTGGTCCAACTGCGCGACCAAATAGTAGAACTTGGTCTCGTCCTTAGTTATACCCGATAGGACAAACTGTGATTCAACCTGGGCAAACCACAACGCAGGCTCCTCAGGCCAGAAGGGCGGGACTCTTACGCTGACTTTTAAAATTTCTTCATTGCCCATTATTACAAATTCGAAAAATCGCTCACCGCTTATGACCACACCGCGGCCTTATCCTTTTGTAGGTTTTTTCCAAACTTCGACTGCTTCGGAAATTCTCCTTCTCCGTCGTCGGGGTCACCAGATATGGGGGTTATTTGCCAACAACCCACCATATATTTTACTCGGAATCCTATTCCGATTCTTAATCGTTAAGATTATTGTTAGGCAGTTCGAGTCAGGAAATAAAGGTAGGAAGAACACGGTGTAAGGAAGAATATTATTAGCGGATTGGAAATTATATTTAACAACAGGAATAGCAAGGGATTGATTAGGATACAATAGCAATAAAATTATTTAAATGTTGAGAGCAAAGCGATCGCGGAAGAAGTGTCACGACGACATATTTCAAATCTCCTCAACGGCGATGAGTGAGCGGAGATCGGTGACCGGCGTTGAAGCGAGACGGCAGCATACGTCTTCACGGGTGTGCGAGTGACGCAGATGTATTGTGACGGCCGCAGCACGCATGCGCCAACGATTCGTTCACGTTCCGTCAAGTCGGGGTTGGCCCAATCTCATAGGCGGAAGCGGATCGCTCCGAAATCTAAGGCGGTGGTCCAAGTTAGGAATGTGGCGGATGGCCGCCACATATTATTTCCCATTTTTGTAGCACTTTACTGCTCTGCCTCTATTAGCAGTATGGTGATGTTATGTAGCCTGAAGCTTTCTTCGATAAAATGGGCTATCCAACACTAGGTAAATATTTTTTCAAATTGGACCAAGGTAAATAGACTTGTTCCTGAGATTAGCGCCTTCAAGCAAACAACAAACTCTTCGTCTTTATAATATTATTATAGATTTCTTCCACACGTTTAATTTAATGTTTCCTGTTGTAATACATTCTTGTGAGGTTTATTTGTCGCAGCAAAATTGTATTGCACATCGCTTTTTTTACTCCCGTAAACAATATTGTCGTAGATAAATGAAAAAATATCCGTAGCATAAGTATGGGTTACAAATGTAAGTGTAGTGAGCACGATAATTCATTTATCTAGAACTGTTTAAATATCAACACGCATGGCTAAACTTATTTCGTTCACTATTTTATTTTCAGACTCACTTATGATGTTTCAAAGTCCCGTAAGGTCATAACTTTCTCTCTAACATTCTACTTGGACATTTTGTTTACGAAATCAGATAACCTTATTCTTATTTACATCATAAACTACGCCTAATCTATAACGCCACTATTTACTATAATGGGCGTACGAGCTACGAATACCAAACATTTATACCAGGTTTAGAGCCAAAACACACGATGCGTTGCGGCGCGGTTGAAGATTTTGTTGTATTTCGCGACGCGGCGCCGCACTGCTTGTGTGCTCGCCACTGATTTCTATGTATGACCAATGATAAGACCAATGACAGAGTAAATACAAATGAGTAGGTTATCTTCATAGAAACGCTCCGAGCGCGGTTTGTATGTGAGCGCGCCAATATACGTATGCGGCGCGCACTTACATATTGACAAAATTCGGCGCAACCACGACTGGCTCCCCGATAATCCACGCTAAATTTTGTCAGTGTGTGCGTGCGCGCCGCATACGTATTGGAGCGCTCACATACAAACCGCGCCCGGTGTGTTTCTATGAAGATAACCTACTCATTAGTATTTACTCTGCCAATGACGACGAAGCGACACCGCTCCGGCGTCGCATCGCCGCCGTAACGCATCGTGTGCTTTGGCTCTTATACTTTTGATCTTTAAATATACATCTGTCCTTTCGATACAGATGCTAATGACTTGGATATAAATAGCATTATAGGCTGCCAAATCATCGATTGGCATGTACAGGAAGTTCAACTGCGAAATACGTCTTTATGAGTGAGGCAATAAGGACTAGGTGCTGATGAATTGGTGATCTTTGAAGTCTGACTCTTCAGTTATTTAGGGTGATAGAAAAGAAAGTAAAAGTTACGGAAGCAAAGGTGAAAGCACGTGAAGATAGCGGCTATTACATGTACATAAGGTACTTTATTTTGAAAATAAAGTAGGTACCTTATTTGAAAAATACCTTATTGAGTACCGAATCTGCGACCTATCTGTTTTGCAAATCTGCATAACTTTTGCAACCATATTGCAATCTTAAAAGGTCGAATAGATATGCTAACATTCATCATCGTTGATGATCTATTGATAAAGAGTATGGATATAAGTTAGTCATGATGACGGTTGCCAAGATGATTATGACCAGTTTCATGCTAAAAAGACTAATTTAGTTGAAACTACCATTGACGTACTTATAAATGTATGACTAATTTTATAATGACAAGAAAATTATTTTCTAGTTGTGCAATTGTATGTTGAAATCTCTACAGTCTACAACTTTTTTTTAACATTTTACAAATAATGCTAAAACTGTAAACAGCATTTTTCTCATTTATAATTTATGTTTCTAAATGATACCACAGATGATACCAAAAACGCGCGTCATGTTCCTATTTATAAATATAAATTTTTGAGTGGTGTATTATAGATTAAGAGCTAGTGAACGCCAGACCTACGACATTTTATAAAAGCTGAAAGTTTGTCAGCGAATGCTCCCAATATAGGATATAATGTTGGTGAAGTATGAAGTTTGGGTCATGGTGGCTTTGGGAGGCATACGCTGACAAACTTTCAGCTTTTATAAAATGACGTAGGTCTGGCGTTCACTAGCTCTTAGTCTATTAGCTCTTTCTACTAAAACAACTGGACGATTTTGACTTACTTTACAATGTTATACATAGGCTGCATTCTTAGGCTGGGTTGCAGCATCTTACTTTAATTTTGACAAACGTCAAAAATCTGTCAAACTCCATACAAAAAACGCCGTTATAGTTACGGTCAAAGTTAGGTGGTGCCACTCAGCCTTAGGCACTTTATCAAAATTAACTCCGACGAAGTCGCAAGCAAATACTAGTATTGAATTTCCTAATTCAGTTAAAGTCAAAGTCAAAGTCAAAATTTCTTTATTTGTTTGGACTAATAAATAGTTCTTACAAATCGTCATTTTGCTCTTAAGGAGCCTCTACATGTCTCATAATCTTTTTACCCTACCAGCGCTTCGAGACCAACATTTGGCAAGTGCTGAGAAGAAGCGCCGCAACAAACTCAGTCACCACTGTCTGCCGGTTAATATAAATAAGTTACGATATCTAATCGTTAGAAATAGCATCATCTTGACCGTTTAACTTTGGGTAGCAGGTGTTTATACCGAGTCAGTGCTATATTAAGGTTTTGACGCAAGCAAACAGTTTTAATTTCGCTAAAAGAAAACTGGGCGTAATCGGTGACGTAAATTTTAATGGAAATATTTGATAAGACTTTGGCAGCGGATTTTGTTTTCGTCACTTTCGTATATAGCGAATGACGTCTTAAGGCCCGTTATTACAAACCTTTGCTCAAAACTAGACTGTTTACTCCCACTAGGAGGTCCTATGATCTGGTGAAAATCCTTGGGGGATGCCTTTGTCCAGTAGTGGACATCATTTGGCTGAAACGAACGAGACTCAATTACAAACGTCGACATCTTTCAGTGACCTGGAACTCCAAATATTGAAATCCAACCAATAATAAGCCTCAATCGACATTTAGTATAATATTGAGATTAGATCTTTAAAATACTGCTTCCAGAATAATTAAAAAAATACTATGTTTAATGACGTAAAACATTATTCTTTGCAGATTTATTAATAAGTACCTAATTCCCGAAATTGAATTTCCTAAGAAGTCAGTTAAAAATAGAGAGAACAATAAAACGTACGATTCTAAAAACAGTTACATAGTTACTTGAAATAGAAATTTAATAATTACAAGATACATATTAATAAGTCAAAGCTTATTCAAGTCGCAAGCACAGCTTAAAAGCACTGTTGACTTTATTTAGTAAAATATACAATTAGCATTTCGGTTTAGAGCGAGTGATTTAATTAATCCTTGTGTTTAAAACAGCGTTTAGTCCAGAATTTCCAGAGACCCCTTTTAACAAATCCAGATTAGTGTATTGGGACTGTGACGTCACGGGATGTGTGTGGGCGGGCCAGAGCCAGTTGTTTCAAATTGCTGAAAGTCAAACGTTTTTGCTTTAGATTTTAAAGGTTAGAAAGATTTTTGTTATTTTCTGTGACTTGATCCACGTATTTTTGTGCCGTTGCTTATCAAACGATGTAGGAGCCGTGGTTTATTAAAAAAAAAAGTTTTTAAAGTTCGAAAATTGAACTGCTTTCAGCTTTTTAAAAAATGCGTCATAAGCAACACTGAAGAATGGTAGAGTAGGTAGATTGTTATCGACGATAATAGTTCTAACTTTTGTTTGTTCATCATTTACCAAAGTGATTTATGAATTAAGTACTTTTTTAGAAAGTTTTATATCAGAGTCATCGGTACCTTTAGTTGTAACTCAAAGTATTATTATATCAGATAGCTCACAAATTTTCGTAATTATTCTGCGTTCTAAGTACCTACTATCCATCTGCCTTCCAAACTAACGGATCGTTAGAACGGATTGATCCAGAACCTGCTCTCAGATACCGCCTAGCACAATACAATAGAGCCAGTAAATCTATACACGGAACGTTGAAAATTCAATCTGAATACGATTGAGTAGTGCACGCAGGAGTGGCAATCGTCTTCGGCCGGCGGCGCAATTAAGTACATACTTACAAGCCTCTACGGGACTAAAGAAACACAGTGTTAAGGGAAGTCAGAAAGCTCACACTAAATGGGACTATTCCCACCTCTCGCTCCTAAAACTGCAACTCCGGTACAACTTGACAGCCAACAAAAAACCTAACCAGTGAAGGTCAAGTTTTTCCAGGGGAAAGTTAAACTGTCATTGGACCCGCAATTAGAAGAACATAGGAGCTCACACTAGAAATCAAAGATCTTCATCATCATAATTTCAGTCACAGGACGTCTATTTCTGAACATAGGGGGAGGTCCCAATGATTTTCATATTGCCCGGTTGGTAGCGGCTTACATCAAGCGCCTTCCTGCTACCTTTATGAGGTTGTGGTCATGCTGTTTTTCATTATGCCTGTATTTTTATGCAGTGCATAATCACCGCATAATGTTTTTCTTTTCGTAGCCTTAGTACGCTTTCTCTTGATGTTCTTCAGAAAGATTTATGAAACGAATTTTTTTTTAAAGTCCGATGTCATTTTGCATGACACTATTTTCGTATATTCCTTGACACTAGTGAACCCTCTGTCCAACTGCGCCTTGTGGTGTGAATCGCTGCCAACGGTTAAATGAGGTTGAGTTCTAAGCAAGAGCTTCAAAGACGACTAGGAGATAGGTTTGGCGTAATTAAAACAGACAGTCTAAAATCCTAATGTCAATTCTTACCTACAATATTCAAAATAACTCGCTCGTATAGGTATTATTACCGAACGAAGGAAACACTCTTGTTTTAAACTTAAGTTTAAACTTCACTCTGTGATCAGTCAATTCAGAATTTCAATAGGTATACGTACCTACTCAAACTCCATTAAGCACCATTGGGTGTTGACTATTTTACACTCTTATGTAAAAAACTGAGGTTTCAAGTATAAAGTGTGTATGTATTATTTTTGTTTAGTTTTATATGAGCCCAGGCAACCACTAGGTACAAAGATGAGATTTACAACACAAAAAACAAAAGAAGACAGCCTAATAAACCTAAACAAAACTAAACTAGGTTCTGTCCAACATTTTACCAGAACTACGTTCTTAAACTAAATTCACGACCTTCTTTTATTTAATTAAAAATAAAAACAAGTACCTACAATAGAAGTTATTTCTAACTGGCCAGTATATCACTGCCCTAATAGGGGTCTACATAAAGACGCAACAGTAAAACCTATTTTGTCTGTCTTATAAATAGTCAAATAAAAAACAAACATAGCACAACGTAGGCACAAAGAAATCCGTATCTTCTCAAATATTTAACGTAACCTTCACACTGACACCAGAGCTGGTGAAACTGGGAACAAATAGGTTTCTTTGAACTGAGAAACGTGCAAATATATTAAAAAGTAAATGATATCGCTGAGGATTCCGACTCACATTAAAGTGGACTTTACGACGATGGTTGAGAATACATTTTTGGTTGAAGACGTTTCAGCTGAAGTCGGAGATTTTGAAACAGGCTTAGCTACCGCTTCTGATTGAATGTGGATACCGCAGGATCCTGTTAAGCATCTGGACAAATATCTTTGGTGGCGAAAATATGCAAATACAGGAGTACAAATTCAAAAGAATAGGTAAAATTTAGATATTCACACTTTTTTCCCTTTCTTCTTTCATATTATGAAAGAAGAAAGGGAAAAAAGTGTGAATATCTAAATTTTACAAAAAATGTCTTTATTCAATGTAAACTGATATCTGCTGATATAACCGCCTCTGTGATCTAATGGTAAGACCACCTGCTTCAGACACAGAGGTCCCGGGTTCGATTCCCAGTGGGGGCAGATTTTTCTGTTCGGTTTGGTTGGTGGTAGGGCTTGTTCTAAGTCCGCCTGGCTAGCTACCACCATCTTACCTTAGTCTGTCGCCATAACAACAATGTTAACAGCATTGTTGTGTTCCGGCAGTTAGAAGTAAGATAGCCAGTTCCTCCGTGGTTGAGGATTCCGGGTGAAGCTCGCTTCCACCTTCGATCTGATCGTCACTTACCTTCCTCGATGTGGATAAAAAAAAATCTGCGGCACACTTATTCGCTTAAAATTATAATCATAATTTTACAACCTAGTAGCGATCCCATAATTGTTTTTTAACGAGGAAGCGAGAATTTTTTTTCCAAGAAAGCGACCATCTGTATAAGGAGATTATACCAACGTACCCTTAAACACATAATTAAAATGCAAAGGCTACCCTTCGGATTAACCATAAAATCATTCTTCGCTTACGTTCCGAATATATTGCGAAGTTTCCTTACAGCGCACGTATCGCGCGTATTTTCAAAATCGCCTGAATCATCTAGATCTAGTGTACAGCTGACAGCACATTCGGCTGCCCAATTTGATGTAAAATAGCACTTAGCATACGTACATAAGGTTTTCTTTTTCTAAGTTTTTCTTTCGCAGTCTTGGCAAAAGTGGAATGATCCTTCTTGGCTTTATTGCAATACTTATAGCTCCTGGACACTTACTACGGATTATTTTTTAATTCATGTGACTATTGTCCTTATTTGTGAATCCTACACTCACAAATGGATATTCCATTATCATCTATCTTAGTGTGGAAAATGCATATATTAAAAGTATCCACTGCCCGCATCCAATGGTCATGAGAGACTCCCAAAGTTACAATACCATTCCATCTCTCACCTTAGTTAACTCTCTATACTCCATCTACAAAAGCTATTATTATCTGCCAGCAGACTTAAACCGAGGAAATCCGCAGGAGAACCAAAGTAACTGACATAACTCGCAGAATTGCTAAAATCAAGTGGTAGTGGGCCGGGGCACATAGCTCGTAGAGACGATGGCCGTTGGGGCAGGAAAGTTCTCGTGGCGACCACGGGCTGGAAGACGTAGCGTGGGCAGGCCTCCTACTAGGTGGACCGACGATCTGGTAAAGGTCGCGGGAAGAGCCTGGATGCGGGCAGCGCAGGACCGCTCATTATGGAAAACCTTGGGGGAGGCCTTTGTCCAACAGTGGACGTCATTTGGCTGAAACGACGAACGAGACTTTCTACATTGAGTCTTCATCATCTACGCGTTCTCCTATCCTAAATTTTGTCAAAGACCATTCCACAAGTCTTCCCCAGAGCTGTCAAAAGTAACATCAAGACCCAAAGTCGATTGGAACACGAATATCTCATTTCACTCAAATATAACATCCGCGTTTACACCCAAATTAATGTTCGCCAAGTTTTGAACGCAACTTGAAACTCGCTTGGGAACAAAAGACTTACAAATGTATGGTAATTACTACACACGTTGCTTAGACAGTTGTTTCGTTGAACGATGATTTTGTTATAACTAGTGTTTCGTTGAGGTTCCAATATTTGGGAATGTGGTTTGTAAGAGAAATTACGCAGAATGATAATTTACAACATTAGAAATTGAAGATAACTTCGCTGTTAAATGGAATAAATATTATGGTTATTTAAAAATTTTAAGTTACAAGATTTGACGACAGACACCAGACATGTAAATAAAAGCTTTTAAAAAATACCTAATTTTGATTCAAAGAAAACAAAAAGAAAAAAAATTAGTTGTTTAGTGAGCTCAGTTAATCGCGGTCATCAGTTTTCACAAAGGTGAGTATACACTAGAGCATTTCTATGTAATTTTAATGTAACGTTCTTACGAATGGTACAATACAGGTAATGTACGACGCGACGTTTGGTTCGTAAAGGATGATACTGACACTGATACTAGAACATAATATAGAGCTGCTCGTTGTTCTATTACAAGTCTAGTCTATATTCACCTTAAAGGTAACGCCCTGCTTGCAATTTACTTTTAGGCTGAGTTGCACCATCTTACTTTAACTTTGACAAACATCAAAAATCTGTCAAACTCCATACAAAAAACACCGGTTATTGTCATAGTTACGGTCAAAGTTAGGTGGTGCAACTCAGCCTTAGTGTAAGTAGCAACAATAATATAAAATCATTTATTTTTTAAGTTAAGTATCTTGTCTTAAAAACACATCTTAAAACAACTATCATACACACAACTTCATACAAATAATGCACCATGACACAGCAAATGTCCCTTGGAACGTTGGCTTTCTGCCGAGAGCACTGTTTTTGTTTTGGAATTTTTCATACAACTTGTATTAAACAAAGGGTTCCCAACAAATAGTTTTGTACGTTGTATAGCGTTTGTTCCGCTCCCAACTTTCTGTCCTCGAGTCGCGCAAATGAAATTAGTTTTGGAAATAATAACAGAAAAGTACCTATGTTTTGTTATGAAAAAACTGGGACTTGTTTATTTCTAAATATAAGAACTAAGGAAGTTACGCCAGCACTATTATTATCCTAACATACTCATACATGTGCGACTTTTTCATAATACTCTTTATCAAATCAATTCATTATTTAATTTTTTGTGTCGGTAAAAGTTTTGTTGACTGATCGATCACAACACACTTATTAAACATCAAATATTATATCATTAAATCATGTAGTTAATATAAAAAGACATCCAATGTGACTAAAGTTCCTTTGCTGCTTTTTCTCAGACCCTATAAGATGAAAGTTACGTTCGAAAATGAAAGAGAGCTTGTTATGGCAACTTCGGAAAATCACCAATAACCAATTATAGGAAGTTAAAAGGAACCTGAGCAAGTATGTTCGTTTGAACTTTAACTGATTACTCCCTGTTGAAATCCTTAACTTTAAGGAGACGCAACTGGGAATTGAATCCAGAAGTTCTAGTGCACTATCAAAGACCGTTATCAAAAACTAGGCCACGAAGATATTAATTGACGTGTGTTATAACCTTTTTAGTTATAACCCTTATTAACTGAATCACAGACGGCTGGCTAGCTCACAGGTCAATTAATTAACAAGCCCGCTTAATGGATGGAATGCGTCCTAATTGTCGATGCCTGTCGCTAACAATCATTGTCGGTAGCCAAATTTGTGACTGATAATACACGGTTAATGCTATTCAAATCTAGCGACATTTTATATGACAACATAATAATTATTATAAAATACTATAGGTATACACAATGTCTAATGTTTGTACCTATTTATTTTCAAGATTATTAATGCCAATATGCCAGTTTATTAATGTCCCTGGTTCCTATAAGCCTAGATGCAGACCATCGATTTTAAGTTGGTCGATAGTTTAGTCGGATAAAGCTTGTGATAGCAACTAACTGTAAGAGAAACTATAATTTTCAGTTTCAAATATTTCGGATAGAAATAGGTACCTATCATGCAATATCTAAAATCTAAAACCCAGTCAAGCACCTGTGAAACAGGTCCTTAGTCTTTGTACATACTAAATTTCATCCTACCTCTTGATCTCACTTTGTAAATCTTTAACGTATACCTACGTTCATTTGTAGCATTGACTTGCTATTACTTTTGTCTTGCCGTTCATACATATTCATTTACTGCGGATGAGAATAAAAACGGATAACCGGTTGCTGGATGTGCCTTAACGTATTGTTAAGGTTAAATACCTACTGTTAACTACAGTAAGTGAAATGCTGTTTATTTATTTATTTAAAAAGGTCACCAACAAGTTACCTCTAAGAGTAGGCGCACACCGTTGATTTTTCGTCGGCCGATAGTTTAGTCGGGCAGTTGATCAGTATGGGCATGTATGGGAGTGCGCACACTACGCCGATTCGATTTGGCTGATTCTTCATACATATTAAAATCGGGCACAACTATCGGCCAACTAAAAATTAACGGTGTGCGCCTACTCTAAACTAGATATTAATAACAATATCATTTGGTTTCTTATCTTACGTTATCTTTCGGAAAAGTATAATTCTTCATCTTCTCCTTTTCCCTAGCCCTTTTTCCTATTATTTGGGGTCAGGACTCCTTGTTCTCCTTCTTCTAAGAAAAGTACGTGTATAATTTGATCACAGAATTAATTATAAAACCCGTATGTTAGCTAAACCATAAAAAAATATCTATAAACTAAATGGCTGACGACCGTTGTTAACCTAATCAGAGAAAAAATCTTTATAAACAATATGACTAACGATCGTTGTTAACCTAAAGTCAGAGACTATAGCTAATACCGATTTTAAAAGATCTGTCGCCAACTTTTACAAGCTTTGTGATTTGAAATGAAAGGTCAAATGGCCAAAAAAATGAAAGTTCTCTTACAGCTCACCAGTTTCAAAAAAACCTATAGCGTCCATCGTCCTACATAGCATACGCCAATATGAGGTCTCTACTTCAGAGCCTGTTAACTCCTTCTCATAAAAATATAAAAAATAAACATAAGAACGCACTTCCAGTGCTTTTAGGTTACACGACGCCATTCTCCAGCTCTCTAGGCGGTCGGTACTGCCGACTTACATTAAGAAATATATTGAAGGTGCGGAGTGAAAGATGAAATTTTAATGTTTGAGCAGGTACTCAAGGCACATGATTCGTTAAGTATGCAATGTTATGTGCTATTCAATACTACTGAGTTGGTAGCTGCTGATCGAAATGAATTGAAATAAGTTTTAAAAAGAGTCGTAGGTACATTGTACATATTTGCCGGTTAAATTCTCATCAATAAGAAATGTTAGGTTTCAGATTTGTATTAAGAAACTGAACCTAAAGTCGTTATAGCATATCCACATATTAATTAGTTAAGACCTATATCCAGTAGTCGACTGCTACAGGCTGATGATGATGGTAACATTTTTATTCATAAAATTCTCAAGGTTCCAAAGAGTGGTTTAGTTTCCGTACAAATATCATCAACATCAGATTTTATCTATAGCCCTGGCATTTTACGTGCTTTCATTCTCATCAAAGCAAACATTGATCAAATAACACTCTTAATAATTAAAGTGGAAGCCGTTCCATTATGCAGAAACATCGGTCGGTCTGCAACTCCTGCAATGAATATGCAACTTTGGCATTCAGCTGAGGTCTTATTATCATCAACAGCACGCTTAATTTCAGCCCTGGCATTTGTTTAACATACTTTTAATCCTTGTTCTATTGATTAATTTCGTTGCGGGTCCAAAGACAGTTTAACTTTCCTCCGGGACAAACTTGACCTTCACTGGTTGGGTTTTTATTGGTATCAAGCTGTAGATCCTGGCTACACAGGAGTTGCAGCGGTGGGAATAGTCCCGTAAATAATTTTAATCTTATGAAAGCAAACATTGATCAAACAACACTCTTAATGATTAAAGTGGAAGCCGTTCCATTATGCAGAAACATCGGTCGGTCTGCAACTCCTGCAATGAATATGCAACTACGGCAATATTCGCGAATTGCGGCCGCAGTCAGCTGAGGTCTTGTACACGCGGTATTGGGGATTGCTTTTACTGTTTATTGTGTGAGAAGAATGTATGTGATTAATTAATTAATCAAAACAGTTTTTTTTTTCAAGCTTCATCGTTAGGAATTAGGATCTTACATAAGGAGTTTTTTCCCGCGGATTTTCCCGAGTGGATTCATAAATTACTTTCTTCATAATTAATTAGAACAAAAATACTTATAGGTTTCAACTAAAATAGTAAGACACGGGTCTTAACGCGACGTTTATTAATGAGTTACATTATGTACTCACGTGTGTATAAACGTCGCGTTAAGACCCGTGTCTTACTATTTTAGTTGAAATGGAACGCGAAAGTTTAAAAATTAAATCTTATACTTATAGGTTTCATCAAAATTTCATTAACATCCTTCCAAACTTTCACATTTTATAACACCAGAAGGATTATTAAAATTTAGAACTTTGTGGATTTTAAAGTCTAAAATTTAATTTTCCTCCAGGAATAATAACTCAGCATTAATTGATTCAATTTAATAAAAGCGATTTAGTTCCGAATTCAATTAATGAAACACTTCAAAAAGTTTAAAGGTTCAAAAGTTTAAACTGTTTACTATTGAAATCTAATTCCATTAATGATTCCTTACAAGATTATAAACCTACAACTAGATGACAGGTTCTTAATGAAAAATCACCAAACAATTTATTGGAGGCTATAATATTTTTACAGCCGCAAACTTCGTAGCAGCTACGAGAACAAACACGACTACGAACACTACGATACTGGCGTCTCGTAGACGTAGTGCCTACGAGGCTACGGATTTGAGTCATAATGTACTACGAGCTACGAAGGCCTATTTGTGTTACAGAATGTACATTCAACAGAACACTTAAGGCAATAGAGCATTATTTTTAAGCATGATCGCGAATTTAAGCATCTGAAATGAAAGTTGTAGTTTATAGTATCTGAATAAAAACACTTAAATAAAAGGCACAATATTAATGAAAATCATTTAAATAGTTACGTAAATCAAGGCCAGATAAAGCGCAATTAAATGTTTTTTTTATTACACTAGATTTGAGACTGATAGTTTCTTACATTTTGAGACAGTTTTCAAACAAAGCTCTAGTATTGTAAGTTATGAACATATGACGCAAATAATAATAAAGTCAACAGGCCAATTTAGGTTAGTGTCCGTGACTTCCACTCAGTATGGGGCACACTGAAAACCAGCGTCGTGGCCTTCCCCACCGTGGGCTACGGCATATGCTGAGTGGAGTCCCATTGCGATGGGCATCGCTGTTGCGACAGGATAGCACTGCTCAGTTCACTTTTTATTTCCTTGTAATATTTATGTGCTAATTTTCCGTATTACCTTCTTTGTCCTTAACTAATAAGTGATCTTCATCGTAATGTTTCTTTCTTTTTTTCAATCAATACCTAATTGTATTGATAAACGGATACCAATCGACTAATATAATCGAGCCCTACTGACTTTCCCTTCACTATGCCCTTATGCGTTTCTGCACGTGCTATAAAACTGCAAGTCGTAACGTTTACGGGCCGCCATAATAACCGAAGTTGCTCGACAACAGATTTGGAACTGATCTGCGCTATTTACTGCTTGTGTCGTTGAAAGGTTATTAAGATTGGGTTGGAAATTAAGTGACCTGAATGTTATTGGTTTGAAGCTGAAATAATAAACAACAACTTCTTGCATGGGCAACGCAAACGTGGTCGCCCCAAGCAAACTTAGCGGCGCACTGTGGCAGACGAAGCGAAGAAGATCGGTAAGACTTGGAGCGAGATCAAACGCGAAGCTCAAGACCGAACGCGAAGCTCAAGACCGAACGCGATGGAGGACTTTTGTGGACGCCCTCTGCCCCATCTAGGGGACATAGGACCTTAAGTCAAGTAAGTCAAGTCATGCATGTCACTTGTTTAGTAGTTTCTCTAACTACTTTAGATTTTTATAGAAAAGTGGCTGATTTAAAATATCACAAAATAAAAATAAAAGTCACCCCAAACGAAAAATTCTCAAAAATGTAATATTCTACTTCAATATAATCTTATTGTGTTAATATGACGTAATATTGTATGGAACCCCTCCACAATTTACAAAGATAAGGCGACGTCACGGGTCCATGAAAACGCGCGTCACCATCCACGTATCATATTCTGCAGTTACCCTCGCACCAACTTAACTTTGCAGTTACTTTATAAGAAATGGTAAACAAACCAACTGCAAATGTAACTTGGTTCTGTTATTTGCCCGTAAACATTCATACAGCGTTATGTAAGAATGTCGTTCAGACAAAATGTAACGGGAAATTGTGGCAATTACGTATAATTTATTTGGAGTCACGCGAAATATTAGAACGAGTAATACGAGTCGAATATGTATAATTTTCTTTAAAGAAGTAATTTACGCTCAAAGCATGTTATTGGAGTAATAATGTAATCGTGATTAGTAAATTACGTGTAAGTAAATGTTTAAAAGAAATGGTTTTATAAAAAAAGTTAAAATAGTAGATACCTACCTACCTACCTAGTTAAATATTTTTATTATGGTAGTAGAGTAATTTTTTTTTTCTGCGTTTCAGCCGAATGCCGAATACATCCACAAAGATTACACCTTATAAATGACTCGACCCAAACCGAATTTCGATTCAAAGTTATGGCTCAGATTTACTAGAACGAAGTTTAGTAGCTAGTACATCTCTCTAATTGCCTTGATGCACAGATACGTACGATTTACCGACCCCTGAGCTATAGAATCGAAAGATAAAACAAATTGCTCGAGTGCTAGTGCTGTGCTAACTATGTCGATAAAGACTAACTTTTATATCGACGCCTCTGAATGAAAGAAGGATTTAGTGTGATTAATGATAGGGATAGTTGAAAAGGATTTTAAAATAGAGTGGAAGCGACTTTTCACATCAAATTATTGATGAAAGTCAATTGCAGACTGTGTCTTGACAACACATTATGGGTGTAAGGACCTTTAACATTTCAATGTCAGTTTATTTATAAAGTAAATCAAAAAGTAATAAAATGCCCACGAGATTGATTGAGAAATATAAACAGCAGCAATGATAACAGTCTCATAATAATAGCAACAGTCTGTATTTCCCAAGATATTTGAAGCAAAGTGAATCTTGAAATATCGATATCAATGTAACTCCCTATCTGCATTAGTGCACATACCTAAACTCTAACTTATTTGTTGTAAATGAATTTAAAAGCATTTAGAGAGAAACGCCACATGTTTTATGTACATATGGGATTAACAATAAATCTTTAACTTACAAGGTTTTCTTGTACAGAAACATGTAATTTAATTTATTTAATTAAGGTTAACAAGAGTAAGCACCGCTAAGTTAGCTAATTATGATGCTTGTGTTAGGAGTGAGTTCACCACAATAGTCCAGTGTTCAACGGGAATTGATTTAGTGCTCGTCAAATTTCGAATCGACAGTCTAATGCAGACACCATAAGGCAATGTTTCCTCTATTATTGACTTGAAAAAATACATCTTTGATAACAAAAGAAGTAAGAAAGGTGATATTGTTGTCGACATTATAACCGCTGTAAAACTTTTACTGGCCAAGACCATCTTAACCCACTTAATGCAATTCTGTTTTTAACGGTTGTTTGACCCAAATATTTGGAGCCAACCTTGGAATCGCAATGAACGAGTCCAAACATTTTGACACATAAATCTTTACAATCATTGTTCATTTGTCAAAATAAAAGATAAATTACTTTATTTATATACTCTTTAGTAGGCCAGTAAAAATGATCTGTGATAGTTATTTTAAATGCCAATGAATAGTGTTAAAGCTATGGTGTTACGGTGGATTCAAGTGGCCGGGGACAGAAGTCGGTGGAAGGTTGAAAAGGAGGCCTATGTTTGAAGGCTAACCCAAAGGCAGAAAAGGCCTTGCCACACTGGCAGATTACAAACGGTTTCAAAGCAGAGCGGCGAACACGACGCGAAAACTCTAGGCGGAAACGTTGTGCAGTGAACAGTGTGGCAGCTCACTTAGATAGAGAAAGAATAGTGTTAAATCTCCATAATTTTAAATACAGGTTATGTATTGTTTCCATTGAAAATCAGATTTGATTAATTTGTTGATTAATTTCGCTTGCAAATCTAGTATGGTTGGTATGGTATGGTTAAATAAGAATTTTGAGACCATAAAATTTCAAACAATTTTAAAAATATTATTTCAAGCGGATTATGCACGCAGACCAAGCCTCAACGATCCGTCAACTCAGCCGCGTTCACGCGCGTTACCCGCGTGAAACTTATTTAATTTTCAGGCCAACTGTACTTAAGGCCGGGTAGCAGAGAAAATGGCGAAAATGAGGTTTTCATTTTTCATTTTTGAGGTACTAAACAGTAAAATTAAAGGCTAAGATTTTTATTGGGCATAGTTGAGGATATTTTCTAGAGCTATTAACGGATGGAAACACGATTTGATGAAGTTGACTCGATAGAATAAATTCCCAAAGTTACCTCTATTCGTTTTCTATTTATGGTTTTATTTTTAAAATAAGCGATTTGAGATTCTAAATCTTTTACTAAACTAAAGTTCAGAAATAACTTGAGGGCTTTTAACGGATGAAATTTTTATATTGCGTCTTATTTAGTTACTATGTTAAAAAATGTGGAAAAAATCGTCCATGACGGCTTGGACAATCTCAATCAGTCGCGCGGTGGCGCTTACGGAGGATGGACGCGTGCCAGTTTTTTGGCCGTGACAGTTCGCGATTTGTCAATATTTTTGACAATGATGACTTTGATGAGTCACAGTATAATAATATCAGTGTTACTGGAGAAAGCTAAAATTTTTGATAATTAAGAATTATCAATTTTGTCTACCTATTGAAATAAATCGTTCGCATCCTTTTAAACGAAGATTCTACTCATGATACATAGTACATTCCTCAAATATGAGACAAAACCAATGAGTTAAAATTACATTTTAATAGTACCTACATACAATCGTCTTACTCTCTTTAGAAGAGCACACTGACACAAATAAATAATAAAAAATACTGTCTAAGGTCTGTAGCTAAAGGTCTAAGCTGTAAGATAGAAGAATCTTCTAGCCAAAAAGATGGCAGATGCAGCAGATGTCAACGGATAATATGACTCCTTGTAGACTTGAGTCTCTAGAGCGTCCCTTCCTCCACCATGCGTAAGAATTTTCACAAAAATACTGTCTAAGGTCTGTAGCTAAAGGTCTAAGCTGCAAGATAGAAGAATCTTCTAGCCAAAAAGATGGCAGATGCAGCAGATTTCAACGGATTTAAAACTGGAGTTCATGTGACTCCTTGTAGACTTGAGTGTCTAGAGCGTCCCTTCCTCCACCATGCGTAAGAATTTTCACAAAAATACTGTCTAAGGTCTGTAGCTAAAGGTCTACGCTGCAAGATGGAAGAATCTTCTAACCAAAAAGATGGCAGATGCAGCAGATGTCAACGGATTTAAAACTGGAGTTCATATGACTCCTTGTAGACTTGAGTCTCTAGAGCGTCCCTTCCTCCACCATGCGTAAGAATGTTTCAAAAATACTGTCTAAGGTCTGTAGCTAAAGGTCTAAGCCGTCGGCTGATTGCAAGAAGTCATTAACTAGCAGAAACATGATTTCGAGAAATAGCTTAATGAAGTTTGGAGAGAAAAAAGCCATTTAAAAAAAAATATATAATAGGTAGCGCCGCAATAAAAATGCCGATACATAAAAATAAGTCTTAGTAAAAATTTTTAGTTACTGGCATTTCAAAATAACGTACACAGTATTTAAAAAAAATCAAAATATGAAGTTAATGTCTTTTGACTGACGGCCAACTATAACAAACCAAGAAGTAATTACTTTTTACTTTATCGGATTACCGTGATACATGTTAAATCAAGTTAAATTACGTTTATAATAATATATTAAACAATCATAATAACGAAATAATATTATGTATTATGACCTGTCATCTTCTGGGTCACATTCTAAACAAAAAATTCAGAAACAGTGCAGTGTGGATGACATAGAAAAGACAACACACGAGATGTTTCTTCATGAAAATTTTCGCAACTACAGATGATAAATAATTTTGTAAATCTGTAGCTACGAATTCTTACCTAACCGATGCTAATTGCTAGATAAAAATAGGGTATACACGAGCACAAAATAATCCTCCCTCAGACACTACCGTGTAGAAAACGTGTGTTGTCGCAAAATTTTCGCAACTACAGATGATACAATTTTGTAAATCAGTAGCTACGAATTCTTACATAACCGATGCTAATTGCTAGATAAAAATACGGTATACACGAGCACAAAATAATCCTCCCTCAGACACTACCGTGTAGAAAATGTTCATGAAGAAAACATCTCATGTGTTGTCTTTTCTATGTCATCCACACTGCACTGTCTCTGTTGGCAAGATTAGATTGAAAGGACGATATCACGATAGTTATTTGAAACCATACCTAATACCTATACACAAATATTCATATCCTAATCTTGCTTATTAGGCCAGTAGAATTAGATTTTAAATCGGAAATAATTCCTACAAAAGATTTTATTGCTTTAATGATGCTTGTTGTTGTTGATTTTTGGCATCGAACCTTAGACCAGGCATACGGCTAGGCAACGTAGTCGTCCAGGAGGATACAAGGAAGAGGGGTAGCCACAGTAGGTAACACAGAGTCGTTCAGGTGAGTGCCAGGAAGAGGTGCAGCAACCGCAGTTAAGGAACGGCTGGGATGAACAAGGATAGGCGCATCCAGTTCGTAAGCCTTGATAGGGTTACACTGGTTAAGGCGCTCCTTTTCAAGACTTGGAAGCCTGCGGGTAACGAGCCATTGGACGTGGAGAGTGGAGAGGGTCATTAATTATAAACATATTTTCTACTTTGCCGAACATTTGCACGAGAACGGTTTATTCAAAACATATGAATTTGGTCTTATTTAATGCAGGATTAAATGCCCTTCGACCGTCAAGAAGACCACTTTTCGATAGGGTAAGTCCTTTACGCGGTATAACCGGAAAACCGAAAAACGCCCCTTTCGGGGGCCCCCACCACTTAAGCACAACAACGTCGAAGTCGAAAACCTAGGAGAGTCTTTATGGGCAACTAATGAAGCCATTAAAGCACTAAAATCTTTAGTAGGAATTATTTCCGATTTAATTCATTTTTGTGTTTAATTCTACTGGCCAATACAGGGTGTTTGGCGCATCGTGTGCCAAAATTATTTGGCGCATAGAATGGGTCATTTCCTATATTTTCAGCCCCCATAACACGTTCCATGCCAGGCGGCTACTTTTATATAATTTTTTTAGTAATTTCACAAAAATACCCAAATCGCATCATTTAATTTTGATTTAAAAAGAACTGCTAGGCGTAGCCTCAAAGTAAATATTTTGTTTTGGCGTACATTGATGTAGGGTTGCATCAAATCTAAATTTACTGGCAAATATCATCTAGTTTTTTTTCATTCAGCTTTGAAGTTTTCCGAAAAGTTAAAAATGGACTGAACAATTAAGTTTACATGGCTATAATAAAAAAATTAAAAGAGATAGCGATCTTCGGATTTTATGAAAACTTCTCTAGTCTTTTCCCATTCAAACGGTATACTAATCTTGTTTAAATAATAACAACAACTTCACAAATTCCTTAAATTAGTACATTGACTCTACTCGGACTGATATTCAAATTTTGAATTTTGAACCTTTTTTTTTACTTTACAATAAGTTCAAAGCAGGTAAAAACTTCACAAAATATTTACTTTGAGGCTACGCCTAGTAGTTTTTTTTAAAATTGAAATTAAATGATGCGATTTGGGTATTTTGGTGAAATTACTAAAAATTAATATAAAAGTAGCCGCCTGGCATGGAACGTGTTATGGGGGTTGAAAATATAGGAAATGACCCATTCTATCCGCCAAATCATTTTGGCACACGATGCGCCAAACACCCTGTATAATAATTTTATCACTAATTTGGTTCCAAAGTTTTTTACGCAAAAAGTCATTATAGGTAAATCTTTATTAAGTTCTGGCAGTTAGTCAAAACAGAGTGTGTATCGACTATGTTACGACACAAAATCATTAATGGACAATAATTACTTTAATGCTATAAAAATTGACGAAACTGGATTTATCAAGTTTTACAAAAATAAATCTTCCAAAGTACGGCAGATATCAATTTACTGATCTTTGCATAATATAGTATAAGTCGCGGCCAATATCGCCATGCTAGTGTGGACACTTAATGACTTTTTGTAGTTAATGACTTCTTGCAATCAGCCGACGTCTGCAAGATAGAAGAATCTTCTAGCCAAAAAGATGGCAGATGCAGCAGATGTCAACGGATTTAAAACTTGGAGTTCATGTGACTCATTCTAGACTTGAGTCTCTAGAGCGTCCCTTCCTCCACCATGCGTAAAAGTTTTCCAAAAATACTGTCTGAGGTCTGTAATAAAAGTCTAAACTGCAAGATAGAAGAATCTTTTAGCCAAAAACATGGCAGATGCAGCATAAATATCAACGGATTTAAGACTGGACTGGCACCACCTTGCAATGTCATCCTCTCATTGTTGTCTGTAATGTAAATTATTTTTAAAATGTATTTAAAAAATAAAACGTTCGTCAACTCAACTACACTACACAAACACCTTTGTTCGCAACTGTACCTACTGACGAAACCTCGATATTATACCGTTCATTTAAGATGGCAAGCTTTTTGCTGCGGTAATGCACTCCAGGTAACCGTGTGTGATGCTTATTGCTCATAGTGATTTTCGATACAGAGCCCCGTACATACGTTATACATAAATTATGGAAAGAAAACACCCAGACCAATACAAACAAATATGTATGCAATTTTAATATGATATTTTTATTTATTAATAAACAAAAAGACTGAACAAAATTGATGCGTGTACTGATTAAATGTAATTAACCACATGCAAAGCTTTGTGAATTGCAACAACTATAATTTATTATCCAAGCTCTAAATAATCGCTACTACGAGTAACTGATCTGATCTACCGATAGGTCGGGTGACGTAATCTTGAAATTATTTTAGCCGGCGCGGAACTTCCGGAAGGTCGGGTGACGCTACGCCTCTTTGAACCGTGTTTACTTTGGCAGTTATATTCTATATTTATTCGATTCTAAAATATATTCCCAAAAATTTTGAAAGTTGTTTTAAGGACATCATCCATTTTGGTCCAAAATCAAAAGTGCCGGCCAAAAAATAAAAGTGCTGTATTCGGATAGAATACGTCCGCCTTAGCATTTATTACTATGGCACCAAAGCTGTAGCACCACTGTGCATCGTAGTATTTGAGTTCTAAAAATATATGAAACGACTGACTTTGATCTCAAATACTACGACGCACAGTGGTGCTACAGCTTTGGTGTCATAGTGACAAATGCTAAGGCGGACGTATTCTGTCAGAATACAGCACGTTTTTTTTAATTGGCCGACATTTTTGATTTTGAACAAAAAATGTATGAATCGTCGATGAATTTTAGATCTCAAATACTCGACGCATAGTGGTGCTACAGCTTTGGTGCCATAGTAACAAATGCTAAGGCGGACGTATTCTGTCAGAATACAGCACTTTTTTTTTAATTGGCCGACACTTTTGATTTTGAACAAAAAATGTATGAATAGTCGATGACTTTTAGATCTCAAATACTCGACGCACAGTGGAGCTACGGCTTTGGTGCCATAGTAACAAATGCTAAGGCAGACGTATTCTGTCAGAATACAGCACTTTTTTTTGTTGGCCGGCACTTTTGATTTTGGACCAAAAATATATGAAACGTGGATGATGTCCTTTGTATCACTTGGATATGATTTGTATTAGAAAGTGCTGTGAGTGTGACGCTTGAACGGAAGGAATTCAACCTAACCTAACCAACTGCGTATTTCTAAACTGCGTATTTCTATACTGTGTAGCCGCGAGAGCTCTTTGGCGCGCTGTCTTCGGCGAAGTATTGCGCGCGCAGATTTTGACAGCGCGAAATACCTACTTTAGCAGAAATACCAAGCCTTAATGGGTGGAACGGTAGCGCGCCAGGTAGCGTTTTGAAACAAAGGAACCGTTTTTAAAAAGGTACCTTTTTGGTTTTTTAATCGGTTGAGGAATTAAATATTTTTTAAAATTAAATATTATATGCATTTTTTACAAAAAAAAAACAGCAAATCATACTAAAGTCCGCGTCTATAGAAACTAGCAATTTTGTAATGATAAAAATCGATTCGAACAGAGAGAGAATCGTCTATCTTAAACTTTGTAGTCACAGATAGGTTTACTCAGATCACTAAATATACTTTAGGGCTTAACAAAAAATATTTTGTTAAACAGATAGGTATTTCTTTAACTTCATAATATTTCGTGAAACGTTACACAATTTAGCTTCAGTCACATATAAAATGTCGCAGAGTTTAGCTTCATATTACATGCAATGATACAGAGTTTAGCTTCAGTTATAGCTTTGGTTTGAAACCTACGTAAAGGTCTGAAAGCAAACCCCTTGAGTTACACAGCACTATAGGGACTTCTAAAACCTTTAAAGCAACTACCGCAATTAAATGAATGCTTATTCACCATTTTAATCCTTATATCTGGGTCAAAAGATCAAAAGCCGTAATTAACTCACTTTACACACACGAGTGTGCGAAGGTTAATTTGTGTGTTTCAATTAATTTCTCGCCTAATGATAGGGGGCTGTTATGAAAATTGAAAACAACGTCTAAGCAACTCCTAAGTATATCGCAATTAGCACGTCGACTCTAATTATGTCGCAGTGCTATGGGCTGTGCAGACGGGCGGTTGAAACGCTGAACGCATGGTGGTCGGAAAGATGGTCTAATGCCCGATTTAAGTGACCACTATGGTAACAAATAGCAGGAATTTTGTTTTCATAGGGGTCACTTAAAAATAAGAATTTATGGTGAATTCTCCTAGGAAAAAATAGGAATTTTCTTTTGTTGGCGATTGAAATATGTATTCTGTTGGGGATAGAAAAATTAAAATGTTAATATTTTGGCTTTTCCATTGGTAGTTTCACTGCGCCATATCTTTTTAGGAATGAGACTTTGATTTACTATCGAACTTGCTAGCATTTCTTCGATCGTTTGTTCGTTCGTTTCAGTCGAAAGACGTTTACTGCTGGACAAAGGCCTCCCCCAAGGATTTCCACAAAGCTAGCATTTATCGTGACTTAAAAGCAAAAAGATTTCTACGATTACATTTATTTCAGACCCTTTCAAAATCATGCATAGCATTACCTACTGCTTAACCTAGTTCTAGTGAGTAAATAACTAAAGCGTGTAAAAAACGCTCGTCTGCAACTCATCCAGAAAACCACTCAGGTTGTAATTAATTACTCGCGTCATTTCCCTTTCACTTAATTACAGTACTAAAATATGGTAAGATTACGAAACATCCGGAGGCTTCGGTGCAGAACCTGCTAAGTATATCCTTGAAAGGTTTTGATGTTCCGCCATGAAAGATTTCACAGGAAGTTGTTCAAAGGTGGTTATTTTGTTTTCGTTTTGTCTAAGATGTTAAAAAACACACAAATAATAAATAATAGGTAGAGCAAAGTGTATTATGTGACTGATCGTGTAATATATGTATGTATAGGTTAGGTAAGTATTGTGTAAAAAAAAATAACGCGTAAAGGTTACAAAAAAAAGACGTCATAATAAGATTTAAAAGTTAGGATATTTCCATTTTAATACTCGTCTAAGGACAATGGATGGATGAATATTGAATTAATCTCTTTACACGTGTAAATACTTACGTAAGTATGAAAAAATCCATGCAAATGAATGACTCTACATTAAACATGAATGAAACCGATTCAAATTTAAATAAAAGAAGACGAATTAAACCAGCTTCATAAATAAATAACGTAAAGATATCTGTAACTGAAATTTGCCAATTTCGTAGGCTAATACTAAAAACTTGATCACTTAATTAACACCTCACGTTACTCAGCTAACGCATAGCATTTCGCTTATTTTGAAAAGCGGAAGTTCCGCGGTGTTCGCAACGTAATTAATAAGGGAGCGGAGCGAGCGAAATGACGCGACATACTTGATTAATTACAGCGAGCGGTTTGTAAGACTGGTCCACGATAGAGTGGAGTTTATGATGTATCTCAATGACACGATCAATTATAAGACCCATAAATTAATGTAGAGCATATTATTTGAAATACACTGAAAAAAATAGTTTGGCTGCTGCTTACACAAATGAGTGACACAATAAGATAGCTAGTCATAATATGCCTCCATACGTAATTTTGAGTAACATTTTTGATGAAATCTCCAGGATGGCTTGATTTTTTCCAACCTATTTCTTCAGCAATTCACACAAAACCTTAGCGAAATACATCTAGACCTTTCTCTTTATACGCTTTTCATATTCATGAAGACCGTGCGAAATTGCAGATTTTGTTAGATAAAATTAGATATAAGTGAAGAAGAATACAAACGAAGCCACTTTGTTTTGTAGTACCAATATATTTACATAGAAAAGTAAAGTGACGACCAGTTTACCTAAAAATATTGTAATCGAGCCATGTTACACGCATGCGAACAAATTTAGTTGTTTCCAGAGATAACAAACAATTATTATAAACTTAAAAAATAGGATATTTCGTCCAACATTTTCTCGAGAGAAAATTCATTATTTTTCAGTTTAAAACCGTGATTCGAACTCACTGTCCAACTTTTCGACAGCCTGTCCCTAACACTTTGTATAATCCAAAAATGAGTAAGACTTTATTGGGATTTTCTCTACGAAGAATAATAAAACGCTCCTGCCATCAAAACAGGAAGGTACGGCCAGGAAAAAAGCTGTATAAAAGTAAACTTTATAGGCGATAAACGGTGAGCGCCCAACATCATTCTCTGCCCCGGTAAACTTGGGAAAATTGATTTTTTTGGTGACGGTACAGGTTTTTTAAGAACTCTTTGATTTGCGGTGCTATTTCTTTGTAGCACATAAATGATGGAAGAGGGCTGAGGAGTAATAAAATAAATATGTTGAGTTTTAAATAAAACGGCCTCTTCTAAAGAATGCTTACGTGCATTTTCATCCGAAAAAATATCGAATCAAAGTTAGTTTTTCATTGTTTTTGGGACTCCTCTTTGACTTGTAAGTTTAACACGTACTGTTTTAGAAGAGTTCATGCAGCAACTGCTATCTGTCTTTCTAAGGTTAGTAGTGCATTACGATGGAATCCTCATTTCGTTTCCTAAGACGTAATCTTCACTTAAAAATCCGACTATTGATCTATGATTTTCTCTTTTCACAAACCAAATTATATCAGAAATGCCTTATGTTTACCAATTTATATGGCATTGCAGATTAAACAAATAAAAGTAAATAATAAACTAATAGACTCTCAGATTTAACTTAGGTATATTGTACATGCCTTTTTGTTTGAGAGTCAAAATACACTGAAAAAAATGGTTGGTTATTGCTTACACAACAAAAGTGACCACCGAACACTTTGGTTATGAGGAACAAAATGTTGTGTAAATTAAACAAATAATTCTGTAGTGAGCTAGACTCAGTTTGGTTATAGTTAACACTTAGTTCGGTGGTCACTTTTGTTGTGTAAGCAGTAACCAAACATTTTTTTCAGTGTATAAACTTTCTGACATACAGTCTAAACGTTGTAATGAATCAAGGTTATCAATGCCTAAGCACTTTATACACACGAGCACAAAGCGTATGATTATTATTTCGGTAACATTATTGTAACATTCTGTGCCACTGACTTGAGAAATTCAATTATATTATTCCCCATTTTGTTGACCACACTAGAGATGGGTAGAGAAGTTTCCATTTTCTTACTCATGTTAACATTGAGACCGATAGAAGGTACTTAAGGCTTAAACACTTAACTACAATTCACGCTTATTACTGTCTCATTTGTGCACAGCATGATAGTGTTAAGCATACGTACACCGTAGAGTTAAAGAAGGCTTAAATGGATAATTTAGAAAGCATTCTGATTTTCTCTTAACTTGTAGATTATTAACGTTCTCGAAGTCAAAGATTTACTTATTAAATTATCCTGTCTTATAAAAAAAATGTGATTATTTTTTCCAAGTTTTAAAACTGGGGAATGATATTTGTTTTTTATAACTGTTCGTGGCCTAACTGTGTCTGTCTACATTGTACCAAAGCATTAATGTAAACTTTTCTCCAACTTTTGCTCAGAAATCATTGTTTTGATGTAAGAACTCTTTGACGATGTTGCAAAACTTGTGACAATGAATTTCGTGTGTTCCAAGTTTCGAGCGATACATATGAATGTGTTTAAATCAGTGTGTCGACTTGCGATAGACAAACAATTGTTTTAATAGAAAGGATGTTATCGATAGAGTAGATTTATCGATATCAAAGGTCCTAAAGGTCGTCGACCGCCTTTGTTGGGTCGCAGAAATGTCGTGCCATCGCGATCGGGTATTGCTAATCCAGACAGGCGCATTCGGTAAACAGTGTCTGTTGAACGTCATCAACAGAATTCGGCAACGTACAGCGGGGTTTGTCTAATTGATATGTTCGAGCTAGAGCTTCTGATGTCAGTGACATCGAGCTCTGCGATCCGCTTAAGTGTATTTGCTAATGTCATTTAGGTCGTTGCTCGTGAGCTCTCCATATTGATTTCCAGTGAGAATAGTCCTTATAGGCATATGTTCAACGACTCTCCGTAATTTGACATGGCTATCCATCTATCATATTTTGCTTGACTAGAAAGTAAGTTACTAAAAATTTATCAATATAGAGTCAGGTAAAAATGTTAGGAATAAACATGAAAATAGAATAATACGAGTACTTATAGGTCAATTTAGTTTTGGCAGTAGCACCTGGATGCTCAGCGCATGACTAGCCGAATTGGAAATCCTTGGGCTTTGTCCAGAAGTGGATGTGCTTAAAGTGCTTTAGTTAAGACGAATTTTATCGATAATAAAACTACCGATTCCTCAGCAACCCTAATTAAATGTATTTATAGGCGTAATAAAGTTGTTGCCTGCTAGTGACGACGAGTTTGTTACAAACTTTGGGCTAAATGACATAATTTCTATTCCATTCATCATTTAACTTCCAAAGTCTAGAATAACCTTTAGGGCGCAGTTGGTTTTAACAAGTTTACCAAACTATTAAGTTCTGTTTGTTATTTATTCAAAGACCTAATTATAACTTTATTTTCAGAATCCATCTAATTAACTGTAATAATAACTTTTCTTCTGTAATGTCTTTTGTTTTCATATTCTCAATAAGATCTAGTGAGACTACCCACGATCTACGAATAGTGGGTAGATCGATGTAATAAAAATACAGGGTGTAATTTTTAACAGATTTTAGTTGGTTCGATTCCCGGGGGTGGCAAGCAAATGGAAATCTTTGAATGCAGTTCTCTTTCTTTTCAAAAATAAAGGAATCTTTTTTTTTTCAGTAAAATTTTTTTCTACTGTATTAAGAGTACTTTCCCTCCAGGTGGCATCACAAAATTCCACTCTGAATAAAGATAAACAGTATCTTCTTATGCAATCGTAATACGTTCTATTTTGCAACAAAATGTATGTGCAGTCTACTGTACGAGTACAAGCGAACCCAAGGAGACCCAGATAATCTCCTGGCACTTAAAATTTAATGAAACGTTAGTACGAAGTTCCTCACACGCGGTTAACGACGCCGTAGAGTCCCTCATAACTCTTTAGTGCCACCCTGTATAATCGCCATAAAGAAGAGATTGTTCATGAGATTGATTTGATTTATCCATATCCCGATTATGTGTTTAATACCTGATATGATGCACGGTGTATTTAACACTAGCTTTTGCCCGCGACTTCACCCGCGTAAAATTTAGTTTGTCACAGATCGTCATAAATTATAGCTTATTGTTATTCTGGGTTATAAACTATAATACTGTAAAGTTTCATAAAAACCCGTTCAGTAGTTTTTGCGTGAAAGAGTAACAAACATCCAGACATCCAAACTTTCGCATTTATGATTAGTAAGAAGTAAGATTATAGGCAAATGATGAACGATTTTGCGCAGTTCTACTTACGCCAGAGATTGATGATTCGATCCCCTTTTATATCAGAATATTTGTTTATTGTTAGTACAAAAAATATTTAAATATTCATTGTCCGTTTTTCGTAGTACAAACAATTGTGATTATTGTAATTTTGACGCTGCTTAAAAATGACAAATACTAAATCAAATCAAATCTTTTATTCAGTACTTAGGCCCTTTTGAGGGCGTTTATACGCGTCCCAAATATAGCTTGCCCTACCACCACTTCGGATTATCATACTCACTCACCTCTGTCAGTTAATATTATAATTATTAATTAGACAATACCCACTTGACAAACTATGTTTTATTTGGGCTTTGTAACTAAGCTTAGAACAACAAAAAATACTTATTATTTTAGTCAAAAGTACCCGTCTCTTTTCTCATTCAATGTGTGATATAAAAGATGTAAATTCTAGTCACACAGATTCATAAAGGTTTGGATAACATCTCTAATTCCATAATTGTGTCCTTCCATTCTAATATCGCCCCGAATTCATTACAAACTAACAAAATCTATTTGTTTCAATTGTCCAGGGAGTCTATTAGGAAGTTTCAAACAGTATTTAATTTAATTACTGGGTACCATAAGTGCCTTTTTCCTTTGATGCGGATTTCAGTACGCGTGCGGATTTAAGGTCATCATAGCAGACTTATCGACTCGGAAAGGGATCGACTCCGTATCGCTTTTCGCGAGCTGTCATCGCCTTTCGCGTGCTGTCAACTGCGAGGCGAGGCGTTAACGTTACGTTACGGTGCGGATAAGTGTGCGTTGCAGTATAGAGTCTCATTCAAAGAATACTAACCGCCTCGAGTTAACGTGGCTACGATCCCTTTCCGGGTTGATAAGTGTGCTATGTTCTTTATTCTGCATACGGACTGCCCTCATTTTCATTATTTCATTCATGTTTTCCTACAACGTGGGCTACACGCATGCGGAACGCGGATTGGCTGCGGGCACACAATACGAAATCTTTGTCCTGCGTGCAACCAGCAGCGTGATTTAACACGCACGTGGACCAGATCCGCATGCATGCCGAATCGGCATCACAGAAAAAAGGCACTTACGTACGTACGGCTACCTTAGGATTAGAGTAAATTCTTAATTTTTATATTTCAGTTACGAGTATTACGTCATCCAAGTGTAGTGTGTTAATACGCAACCTTATTTGAAGAACTAGCGCCCGTATTCACAATAATATGAGGTCTCACAATGCGCGTGGACGCACAGGGTGACACATGAACCAATCACAGAGCTCTATTCAACGCTGTGCGTTCGATTTGCTGCTTCACAAACGATACTTGATTAACAAGTATCGTTTGTTAATACGGGCGTTAGACTTAATTATTCTACTTACAGACAGGTCATTAACTGGAAAAAACTTACCCTGAAACAAGAGAAAAACATGTGTTAATGATAATCATATTTAATTTTAATATTTATTACGTTTTACGTAAAATTTCATTTCATGTAATAATATTGTGAACATAAACAGCCAAAATTTAATATCAAACATGATATTCTGTCCAAATATGTACCGAATAATGTCCTGAATACGTCATATTTGTTTTATGTGAAGCTAATTTGAAACTGAATAGTGTATTTAAACTAATTAACTAAAGCAAACAAGTTTCAGCACGACTTCTCTGGTAGAAATCCAAAAAATATTTTTAATTTAGCTCTGAAAAATCTTAAAAACTGTTCAAATGCGCTTAGATTTAAAAATTACTTTGCAGACTGAGTTCATTAGTAAAATAGTCATGAACCAACCCTCTATGTTTTGTATGTAGAACACGTATTGTTTTAATTTTCATTGCGTCGTTAAATAGAAAGTTCTCAGCTCGCTTACTAGCACTACCTAAATATTTGGGTATTTAATAGTTACAGCGTTAGCCAAAGCGTTTGAGATGGCGTCTGTTTTCGAGCGATTTCAAATACTGATACCTAAATGTTTATAATTTATTAGAAATTAGAATAGAATAACGTACTTATTTATATTAGGTATATGAGGTATATGATGCATATGGCTTCCTCAATTTGTCTGGCAAGGGTGGGGAGAGTAAGCCAAATCCTCTATTTGCCTTTAGCAAATTAGAGACAATCAAAGACAACAAAATTTATTTGCATCTTGTCGTCCTCCTGCAGTGAACGCTAATTAATATCCTAATGGTGAAGATAATGATTCATAATATTATTTTAATTTCTGTCGCTCTCAACCAGGCCCCGGCATATATAGGCTTTCCAGATATCCTAAAGCTAAGTGTACATGAAAGCTTATTGCCGTCATAATATGTGTGCATGCCTTCGCCTGTACACTGCTTAATGGCACATAATGGTAATGGACCGAAACTGGTAACATCCAGTGTTGTGGCTAAGTAGTTGTTGATAAATACCGTTTTATTATCGGCTGACGTTTTACATTTTTAGCACTTTGTTTACTGTGGCAGTAAAATGGGTACTATTATCTGTACATGGTTTAGCTCTAAGTCCCGTGAGTGGGTGTTGATGTTATTCATATTCAGAAATTTTATTTAATAACTTAAGTAGAAAGGTCAAAATCAGGGGATCTACATAAAATATTTTCTGAGTCCATAGGTAAATATGACGTCATTTAACTTTTTGTCAATCTGGTGCAACCCAATTTTTGCCTAACTGGTGCTTTAACTGAAATTTTGAGCTCAGTAACTGTTAAAGTAAGATGGTACAACCCACCCTTAGTTGCCTATAATGTGAAATAAAGACTAAAGTAATAGTGTTTTTATTTTATTTTGTCAAGTCAAACTACCTTCACATTTCAAAAGTTCCTACTGAAGTACTAATACATAAATAATAAAGCCTACCTGAAAAATAAATAAAAAACCTATTCAAATTCAAATGATATTACTTTCCTCCCCTTTTAATTTATATAAAACCTTCAAAGTTACCTTTCATGACGGCAATAATATCGCAAACTAGCACTTTTACTGAGTTGTTACCATATTTTCAATAAAAGGGTCTAATAATATTATTATTATACGCTCTAACTTTATTCTACTCGTAAAACTAAAGCTATTATGAAATTCCACGTATTTTTATAACCACGTGAGATTCATACCAAAACATGTTATTTTATTCAATAACAACTTTTTCACTTTGATTTAAACACATTTGTATTCATTTTCATTTGTTTCAGAGACCTACATAATTTTATAAACCTGTATTAATTTGCTAGTTAAGAGTTGGTACCGTAAATTCATTAGTTCAATTAAAACTAAGCGTGTTTGTATGGACGAGTATCAATTATCAGTTTTTAGTATCACGTTTTACTTTCATAATATGTTTGTGTTTAACAAAACGTAATATGTTTTATGTACGATATTTACGTTTAATAAAAGCTTTCATTTGAAAAGCATTACACTACCGATAGATATTTTAATATTACCTACGTTGATACGTCAATTTACTGGTCAACAATGCCTAATTAATGGTCGTCTAAATCCGTATTACAAAATAACATTCAAAACTCATTCCAACTCAGTCATAGAGTTTGTCCTTTGATTACTGTGTACTCATATAAGTATACCTACTAATAAGGTACTATGAATTCACAATGTTTTGTACATAATTAGAAGTAGTCTTACTAATATCCTGTAATTGGTCTAATTATATTAAAATTCAATGACTTAAAAGCCTCAATCTTCAACAGATCAAAGCCTCAATCTTAAAATCGAATCGAGTTTCGAGCTTCGTTTTTAAACATATTATTATGACAAACACAACATCAACTCATAAAGTAGATGCTTACACCAGTATTTACAAAACGATGCTTGCTTAAGTGAAGCAGTAATGCTATGCGAAGTCGAACGCATAGTGTTGAATAGAGCTCTGTGATTGGTTTCGTGTGTGTCAATTAAATAGGGTTTTGGGACCCTGTTCGTCCATGTGCACTGTTAGACCTCATAGTAATGTTTGTAAAAACGTGTGTTAAAAGCAGTCTCATTTAAAACTTGTCTTACAACACAAACGCGTAAACAAAACACCTCCCAGAGCAATAATTCAATCGCAAATCAAAGTGGGGCAGGTTAATAGGAAAACAAAGCAAAAAACCAATCCGAGTCTTATTACGATACCAATTCCGAGTCTTGCCTTTACGTCCGAAGGCGGTTAAGGGTGAGCCGGGTGACAATTGTTACTTTTGAACTACTTCTTCTAACTTTTTAAAAGCTTTAGGTATCAATCAATATTCTGGCATATCGTCGGCGTCGTCGAACAACGACGTATCTGCAAAATGTTAAGTTTCCAGGAGAGCGTTTTGAAGTTTTGGAACCGGTTTTTTGTGTCTACAAAAAAAACTACTTGGCTGATCGGTTTCAAATTTGGGGATGTTATAAACATAAAGATGTTATTTTATATAAACTATGTACCCATCTCCAAAAATACTTAGTTTTTTGTAAAAATCACATGCGTCATTGTTCTATGGACAATTTGAGGATGTATGTGATAAACCGTCGTTGTTCTGCGAATTTTTTTAATCAAATATATGACGTATGTCACTTTTAGTCATTATTCTACGGAACTTCCGCCATGAGTACCCGTCGGATGATGAAGAAAGTTGGAGGAAATAAATAAAAAACATTGTTTATTAGGTTTCATTATTAATTAATTTATAAATAAAGACAATAGGTATCAAAGAAAATTAACAAAAATCAAGGATAGATAAACCACATCCATATACTGCGGCAGGTTATGCAGAAGATCGAAGAGTATAACTTGCCACAATGCTTGGAGTTTGTGGACTATAAGAAGGCCTTCGATTCGATCGAGATTTGGGTAGTGCTTCAATCTCTCCCTGCACCGCGGCCGTATCAACTCTTGTTACATCGAGGTACTGAAGTACTTCTACATGAACGCACCAATCCGGCCCGAATACAGAAGCAGAGCACGAGCGCGATTCCACTACAGCGAGGCGTAAGGCTGGGAGATGTTATACCTATTTCCAAAACTGTTCACCTGTCCAACTCCTGGAATGAAAGGATTCGGCATAAATATCAACGAGGAGTACAACACTCACCTTAGGTATGCCGACGATAATATTATGGTCATGGCAGAATTTTTGGAAGACCTCGACACAATATTAAAGACCTTAATCGAGTATCCCAACGGGGCCTTTGGATGAACATGGAAAAAATGAGCTTATGTCGAATGTCCATGTTGCACCCTACCCAACTTCGGTTGGGATCTCAATTCTTGAGATTGTTGACAAGTAGGACCTTGGACAAAAGATTTAGTTAGGTAGGTCCAACTTCGAGAAAGAGGTCAAACGACGAATCTACCTCGACTGGGCAGTATCCGGAAAACTAGACATATTTTCGTCCAAAATCCTAAAGTGCCTAAAGACGAGAGTCTACCATCAGTGTGTGTTACCCTTTATAGGTCCAAAACGTTGGCTCTCAAAGAAGCTCAAAGTTGCACGGCGTGCTATAGCAAGGGTTATGTCAGTGATTCTTTACGAGAACAAATCATAAATGAGGGAGGTCCGTAAACAAACTAAAGTTGATGACATATCCCGACAGATTAGCATGCTGAGTGACAATAGGCAGGACACAATACATAGTACGCAAAACTTACGGCCAATGGGGCACCAAGGTTCTGGAGTAGGCTGCATACCGAAAAACGAAGCGTGCGACTTCCGGTTTGTGGGTAAACCAAGGTGGAACGATGATCTCATAAAGGTAGCAGGAAGGCACTGGATGCAAAAACTATCACCTATAAGATCTTGCATTTTTTTGAATAATGTTGGGATCTGCTTGAAAGGGTAAAGGGGGCATTGATTTGACGGTGTAAGTGCTACTTAGAAATGAATAAAATAAATATGTATAAAATTTTACTCAGACGAAAAGCTTTCTGAGCATACCTATACTTACAGGCTGACGTGTAATAAGTGAACATCCTTGTAAGGGATAACAGGTCATTGTAACCAATTTATTTATGTAGGTATATGCCTAGGCAAAAGTCAAGCATTTCTCAGTTTTAATAGGGACATCCTAACATGGTGTTCCGATAAAAATTGAGCGGGCGCCCTTTTATCACACTTTTTTCTTTTATTTTATTACTTTTATGTTTTTGTGTGTTTAAAGTCTTTTATTATTTATAGTTTGGGCTTTTTCTACCTTAGCTTAAAAGCAGGAAAATTTAAAATCAGCTACGGGATATTTATTATTATTATTTTGATTTTTTGTATGGAAAAATTACATTGTGTTTTGCGTAGGCAAATACTTATCTAATTTGATTGCAAATGAAATGCACTATAATCCTTTACAAGGATGTTCACTCATTACAAGATGTCATCCTGTATACGCAAAAAAAAACTATTTTTAACACAATGTTTATTTTGAGTAACAAATCGTCAAAAAGAAACACATTAAAATTAAATTATTGTAGTCTCAATTTTTTATTTTATTTTTTAAGCAATTTAAAAACAGAACAAAGACGCAATTGGAATACCCGTCCCTAGTACAAAGTCGGTTGTGTATATCCGACGTCAAAATTACCAAACTTTACCGAAGTACAACGATGGTTCTGATCAAACGTCAAACAAAAGTCCTTAGAACAATGTAAGTTCAGTACATCCGCCACCAAAAACAATTATTTTGTACCAAACATTCTTAATGTTTATACTCATCAATCTACCTACAAATACCATAAAATAAAAACAAAAGGACACTGTTTCTTTTATTTTCGAACTTCCTATTACAACGACGGATGTGTACGTACGTCACAGTTTTTTTTTCTCTGACTTCCCTAGTAAAGAGATGGTTGTGACTTTCAGTCATCAAAACGATAAAGTGTCCAAACTTATAGATATAAAGACGAAATTCTAGATACATTCAATATCAATACGAATACAAATCGTCGGCGTCGTCGAACAACGACGTATCTGCAAAATGTTAAGTTTCCAGGAGAGCGTTTTGAAGTTTTGGAACTGGTTTTTTGTGTCTACAAAAAAAACTACTTGGCTGATTGGTTTCAAATTTGGGGATGTTATAAACATAAAGATGTTATTTTATATAAACTATGTACCCATCTCCAAAAATATTTAGTTTTTTGTAAAAATCACATGCGTCATTGTTCTATGGACAATTTGAGGATGTATGTGATAAACCGTCGTTGTTCTGCGAATTTTTTTAATCAAATATATGACGTATGTCACTTTTAGTCATTATTCTACGGAACTACTGCCATGAGTACCCGTCGGATGATGAAGAAAGTTGGAGGAAATAAATAAAAAACATTGTTTATCAGGTTTCATTATTAATTAATTTATAAATAAAGACAATAGGTATCAAAGAAAATTAACAAAAATCAAGGATAGATAAACCACATCCATATACTGCGGCAGGTTATGCAGAAGATCGAAGAGTATAACTTGCCACTATGCTTGGAGTTCGTGGACTATGAGAAGGCCTTCGATTCGATCGAGATTTGGGCAGTGCTGCAATCTTTCCCTGCACCGCGGCCGTATCGACTCTCGTTACATCGAGGTACTGAAGTACTTCTACATGAACGCACCAATCCGGCCCGAATACAGAAGCAGAGCACGAGCGCGATTCCACTACAGCGAGGCGTAAGGCTGGGAGATTTTATACCTATTTTCAAAAATGTTCACCTGTCCAACTCCTGGAATGAAAGGATTCGGCATAAATATCAACGACGAGTACAACACTCACCTTAGGTATGCCGACGATAATATTATGGTCATGGCAGAATCTTTAAAAGACCTCGACACAATATTAAAGACCTTAATCGAGTATCCCAACGGGGCCTTTGGATGAACATGGAAAAATGAACTTATGTCGAATGTCCATGTTGCACCTTACCCAAATTCGGTTAGAATCTCAGTTCTTGAGATTGTTGAAAAGTAGGATGTCTACCTTGGACAAAAGATTTAGCTAGGTAGGTTCAACTTCGAGAAAGAGGTTAATCGACGAATCTACCTCGACTGGGCAGTATCCGGAAAACCAGACATCTTTTCGTCCAAAATCCTAAAGTGCCTGAAGACGAGAGTCTACCATCAGTGTGTGTTACCCTATTATAGGTCCAAAACGTTGGCTCTCAAAGAAGCTCAAAGTTGCACGGCGTGCTATAGCAAGGGTTATGTCAGTGTTTCTTTACGAGATCAAATCATAAATGAGGGAGGTCCGTAAACAAACTAAAGTCGATGACATATCCCGACAGATTAGCATGCTGAGTGACAATAGGCAGGACACATAGTACGCAAAACTTACGGCCAATGGGGCACCAAGGTTCTGGAGTAGGCTGCATACCGAAAAACGAAGCGTGCGACATCCACCCACAAACCAAGGTGGAAAGATGATCTCATAAAGGTAGCAGGAAGGCTGGATGCAAAAACTATCACCTATAAGATCTTGCATTTTTTGAATAATGTTGGGATCTGCTTGAAAGGGTAAAGGGGGCATTGATTTGACGGTGTAAGTGCTACTTAGAAACGAATAAAATAAATAGGTATAAAATTTAACTTAGACGAAAAGCTTTCTAAGCATACCTAGACTTACAGGGTGACGTGTAATAAGTGAACATCCTTGTAAGGGATAACAGGTTATTGTAACCAATTTATTTATGTAGGTATATGCCTAGGCAAAAGTCAAGCATTTCTCAGTTTTAATAGAGACATCCTAACATGGTGTTCCGATAAAAATTGAGCGGGCGCCCTTTTATCACACTTTTTTCTTTTATTTCATTACTTTTATGTTTTACTGTGTGTTTAATAAAGTCTTTTATTATTTTTATTACTTATAGTTTGGGCTTTTTGCACCTTAGCTTAAAAGCAGGAAAATTTAAAATCAGCTACGGGATATTAATTATTATTATTTTGATTTTTTGTATGGAAAAATTGCATTGTGTTTTGCGTTGGCAAATACTTATCTAATTTGATTGCAAATGACATGCACTATAATCCTTTACAAGGATGTTCACTCATTACAAGATGTCATCCTGTATACGCAAAAAAAAACTTTATTTTTAACACAATGTTTATTTTGAGTAACAAATCGTCAAAAAGAAACACATTAAAATCAAATTATTGTAGTCTCAATTTTTTATTTTATTTTTTAAGCAATTTAAAAATAGAACAAAGACGCAATTGGAATACCCGTCCCTAGTACAAAGTCGGTTGTATATATCCGACGTCAAAATTACCAAACTTTACCGAAGTACAACGATGGTTCTGATCAAACGTCAAACAAATGTCCTTAGAACAATGTAAGTTCAGTACATCCGCCACCAAAAACAATTATTTTGTACCAAACATTCTTAATGTTTATACTCATCAATCTACCTACAAATACCATAAAATAAAAACAAAAGGACACTGTTTCTTTTATTTTCGAACTTCCTAGTACAACGACGGGTGTGTACGTACGTCACAGTTTTTTTTTCTCTGACTTCCCTAGTAAAGAGATGGTTGTGACTTTCAGTCATCAAAACGATAAAGTGTCCAAACTTATAGATATAAAGACGAAATTCTAGATACATTCAATATCAATACGAATACAAATCGTCGGCGTCGTCGAACAACGACGTATCTGCAAAATGTTAAGTTTCCAGGAGAGCGTTTTGAAGTTTTGGAACTGGTTTTTTGTGTCTACAAAAAAAACTACTTGGCTGATTGGTTTCAAATTTGGGGATGTTATAAACATAAAGATGTTATTTTATATAAACTATGTACCCATCTCCAAAAATATTTAGTTTTTTGTAAAAATCACATGCGTCATTGTTCTATGGACAATTTGAGGATGTATGTGATAAACCGTCGTTGTTCTGCGAATTTTTTTAATCAAATATATGACGTATGTCACTTTTAGTCATTATTCTACGGAACTACTGCCATGAGTACCCGTCGGATGATGAAGAAAGTTGGAGGAAATAAATAAAAAACATTGTTTATCAGGTTTCATTATTAATTAATTTATAAATAAAGACAATAGGTATCAAAGAAAATTAACAAAAATCAAGGATAGATAAACCACATCCATATACTGCGGCAGGTTATGCAGAAGATCGAAGAGTATAACTTGCCACTATGCTTGGAGTTCGTGGACTATGAGAAGGCCTTCGATTCGATCGAGATTTGGGCAGTGCTGCAATCTTTCCCTGCACCGCGGCCGTATCGACTCTCGTTACATCGAGGTACTGAAGTACTTCTACATGAACGCACCAATCCGGCCCGAATACAGAAGCAGAGCACGAGCGCGATTCCACTACAGCGAGGCGTAAGGCTGGGAGATTTTATACCTATTTTCAAAAATGTTCACCTGTCCAACTCCTGGAATGAAAGGATTCGGCATAAATATCAACGACGAGTACAACACTCACCTTAGGTATGCCGACGATAATATTATGGTCATGGCAGAATCTTTAAAAGACCTCGACACAATATTAAAGACCTTAATCGAGTATCCCAACGGGGCCTTTGGATGAACATGGAAAAATGAACTTATGTCGAATGTCCATGTTGCACCTTACCCAAATTCGGTTAGAATCTCAGTTCTTGAGATTGTTGAAAAGTAGGATGTCTACCTTGGACAAAAGATTTAGCTAGGTAGGTTCAACTTCGAGAAAGAGGTTAATCGACGAATCTACCTCGACTGGGCAGTATCCGGAAAACCAGACATCTTTTCGTCCAAAATCCTAAAGTGCCTGAAGACGAGAGTCTACCATCAGTGTGTGTTACCCTATTATAGGTCCAAAACGTTGGCTCTCAAAGAAGCTCAAAGTTGCACGGCGTGCTATAGCAAGGGTTATGTCAGTGTTTCTTTACGAGATCAAATCATAAATGAGGGAGGTCCGTAAACAAACTAAAGTCGATGACATATCCCGACAGATTAGCATGCTGAGTGACAATAGGCAGGACACATAGTACGCAAAACTTACGGCCAATGGGGCACCAAGGTTCTGGAGTAGGCTGCATACCGAAAAACGAAGCGTGCGACATCCACCCACAAACCAAGGTGGAAAGATGATCTCATAAAGGTAGCAGGAAGGCTGGATGCAAAAACTATCACCTATAAGATCTTGCATTTTTTGAATAATGTTGGGATCTGCTTGAAAGGGTAAAGGGGGCATTGATTTGACGGTGTAAGTGCTACTTAGAAACGAATAAAATAAATAGGTATAAAATTTAACTTAGACGAAAAGCTTTCTAAGCATACCTAGACTTACAGGGTGACGTGTAATAAGTGAACATCCTTGTAAGGGATAACAGGTTATTGTAACCAATTTATTTATGTAGGTATATGCCTAGGCAAAAGTCAAGCATTTCTCAGTTTTAATAGAGACATCCTAACATGGTGTTCCGATAAAAATTGAGCGGGCGCCCTTTTATCACACTTTTTTCTTTTATTTCATTACTTTTATGTTTTACTGTGTGTTTAATAAAGTCTTTTATTATTTTTATTACTTATAGTTTGGGCTTTTTGCACCTTAGCTTAAAAGCAGGAAAATTTAAAATCAGCTACGGGATATTAATTATTATTATTTTGATTTTTTGTATGGAAAAATTGCATTGTGTTTTGCGTTGGCAAATACTTATCTAATTTGATTGCAAATGACATGCACTATAATCCTTTACAAGGATGTTCACTCATTACAAGATGTCATCCTGTATACGCAAAAAAAAACTTTATTTTTAACACAATGTTTATTTTGAGTAACAAATCGTCAAAAAGAAACACATTAAAATCAAATTATTGTAGTCTCAATTTTTTATTTTATTTTTTAAGCAATTTAAAAATAGAACAAAGACGCAATTGGAATACCCGTCCCTAGTACAAAGTCGGTTGTATATATCCGACGTCAAAATTACCAAACTTTACCGAAGTACAACGATGGTTCTGATCAAACGTCAAACAAATGTCCTTAGAACAATGTAAGTTCAGTACATCCGCCACCAAAAACAATTATTTTGTACCAAACATTCTTAATGTTTATACTCATCAATCTACCTACAAATACCATAAAATAAAAACAAAAGGACACTGTTTCTTTTATTTTCGAACTTCCTAGTACAACGACGGGTGTGTACGTACGTCACAGTTTTTTTTTCTCTGACTTCCCTAGTAAAGAGATGGTTGTGACTTTCAGTCATCAAAACGATAAAGTGTCCAAACTTATAGATATAAAGACGAAATTCTAGATACATTCAATATCAATACGAATACAAATGTATAAGCTATTCCAACAAACGATGTGCAGTCTTCCGAAGTACAATGACGCTTGCACAAACACGTCTCTGTACTGCGTTAGAATAATCACATCCGTCGGTGTTCGATTCTGTATCTTCGATATTATTACGAATTTTGAAAAATTAAAAAATTAGTTTATAAAGGGGCTATTTTAGAGTAGTTTAATGCAAAAAAACAGATTTTGACGGTTGCGATCATACGACGTTGTTCGACGACGCCGACGAAATGTATAAGCTATTCCAACAAACGATGTGCAGTCTTCCGAAGTACAATGACGCTTGCACAAACACGTCTCTGTACTGCGTTAGAATAATCACATCCGTCGGTGTTCGATTCTGTATCTTCGATATTATTACGAATTTTGAAAAATTAAAAAATTGGTTTATAAAGGGGCTATTTTAGAGTAGTTTAATGCAAAAAAACAGATTTTGACGATTGCGATCATACGACGTTGTTCGACGACGCCGACGATATAAGCATGGCGTTTCTTGTCAGCATTGCCTTACATATTTGTCTTCAAGCGCTGGTAGAGCCCAAGCGATAAGGAGACATGTAAAGAACCCCTTATAGGACGAAGCACACTTATCACTCCAGAAACGGCTCGTAACCCTATCAACTCCAGGCGGTAAGTATTCTTTGCATGAAACTCCGTGCTGCAACGCACACTTATCCTCAATGCCTCGCCTCGTGGCAAAAGGCGATACGGTGTTGATCCCTTTCCGAGTTGATAAGTGTGCTTATTACCTTTAGGGCTAAAATATAAATAAATAATAGCCCTAAAGAGAGCCTAATATTGGACAAAATTGAATAAATATTTTTCATTTTCATGGAAAAATAGATAATGGTCTAAAATTACGTAGCAACCAATTTGACGCTGTAGAGAACTCGGTTAATGGATAGATCGCTGGTTCAATCCCGTCATATTATACAAATGTTTTTGTCTACCTGAACCTATTTATTATTAGTATATGCATAATATCATTTATGTAGATTTTTAGTATATTCTCAAACAAACACTTTCTTTCTATTCTTTTCTCTTCATTCGCAAAACGCTGGGGAACCCTAAAAACACCCGACTCAGGTTCCAATTACGGCAAGCTGCTCTTTTAAAAGTAACCAGTCTCTTTGGAAGAAACTGCGGCGGTAAATGTAAATTTCAGTACAGCATAAATAAATACAGTACACCTGATCCTATTAAACGTAAGAAATCGCTAAGAACAAAAACTTGGAACTAGCTTTAAAACACTTTTGTTTTTAGGGTTTCGTAACCAAATGGCAAAAAACGGAACCCTTATAGATTCGTCATGTCTGTCTGTCCGTCCGTCCGTCTGTCCGTCCGTATGTCACAGCCATTTTTTTCCGAAACTATAAGAGCTATACTGTTGAAACTTGGTAAGTAGATGTATTCTGTGAACCGCATTAAGATTTTGATGCAAAAATAAAAAAATTAAAAAATAAATATTGGGGGCTCCCCATACTTACAACTCAAAAATTTTTTTTTCATCAAACACATACGTGTGGGGTATCTATGGATAGGTCTTCAAATGATATCGAGGTTTCTAAAATATTTTTTTTCTAAACCGAATAGTTTGCGTGACAGACGCTTCCAAAGTGGAAAAAAGTTGGTCCCCCCCCCCCCCCTCTAACTTCTAAAATAAGAAAATATAAAAACTACCAACGAAAATTGTTTTGTAAATCGTAAACCGCTTATTACCGCGTAATCTTTCTTACAAATAACTTAAATTAAAAAATAATAGTTTTAATTTCATAAATCAATGGTACGGAACCCTTTGTGCGTGAGTCCGACACGCACTTGGCCGGTTTTTTATCATTTACCAAAGAATAACACTCTTTCTCTCCGTTTGTGTAATCTTTGATTTGTTGTTTGTATTGTGACTAAACTTTGAATTGGCATTTCTAGTCCAAGTCAATCGCTATTTATAGCGAAATTTATCAAAGTTGGGTCAAAATATCAACAAAGAAAATATAACTGAATTTATAAACAACTGCAGATACTTCGGCATGTATAAAATTATTAGTTTTAAAATTACCTTCATGATTTCAAAATAAGCATCATTTTTATATTAATTCAGGGTGACCTTTCTGGATCTTTCTAATTTTTGGTATGGTACTAGTAGATGTAAATTGCAACTCCAATGAAAGGCACACTTCATCGCACAAGGTCATTGGCGACTTGTAACGTAATCATAAAAGCAATTTTCGCACTTAAATCAGAACACTGATTATTCCTTATTCGAGATAGAAATTAGATACCACACTTCTAGCCACCCATTTCAGTTTTGTCTCTCGCTCTCATCAAATGGCGATTCTTTGCGATAGAACGATACGACATGACCGAAAATGGGTAGCTGGAAGTGTGGCCCATAGAAGGTAGTTACTATGGGATATTCAACAGTCCTTCTTATCGTCATCATCATCGAGTAATTTAATCTCCTCTGCAAGAGAACGACCTTTTCAGACCAGGCCAGGAGGATTTGGTTTACATTCTCCAAACTGACCCTGCCCAGTTAAATCAAAAACATTTTCCTAATCTCCGCAATTCTGTACCTTAATCGCCTTTTGTGACGTCCACGGAAAGAGTAGCAGCAGTTCTATTTACTCATCATCATCATCATCATTTCAGCCACAGGACGTTCATTGCTGAACATAGGCGTCCCCCAATGAGTTCCATATCGCGCAGTTGGTAGCGGTCTGTATCCAACGCCTTCCTGCTTTTATGAGGTTGTCGGTCTACCTTGTGGATTCAACTCCTATTCTACTTTTTACTTTACGGTATTCAATAATCTGTATCAACACGGTCTAATTCTAAATTTCCCCTCGGAATCATTTAATCCAGAATTCGTAAGCGCACGCGACGGGCGAGGCTATTGTTCCACTCGTAATGGCCGAATACTCAAATCAAATCAAAATCAAATCAAAAATGTTTTATTCGTTAACAAACTAACTTTTACAAAAATTGTGGTGACATACCTAGTAAGTAAAAGTATACCTGTACTAAATACTGGAACTGCATTGTACTGTGAGATCTGCAAACCTTTGTTTCCATCTACCGCGGTCACATTTAATGTTCAGCCGTTTTGCATTAGCTACCAGGGATGTTATGAATATCCGTAACCGTAACCGAAACTTTCGGATATCCGAAATAAAAAAATATCCGAAACCGAAACCGTAACCGATTCAAAAGGTTCGGATAGTTTCGGATGTAGGCATTTTAAATTGATTTTTGTATAGCATTATAAATGTAAAGGCATAACAGCCTCATTTACCTTTATAATGCCATCTTGTATCAATTTTTATTTTTTTATTACTTTTTATTCGATGTAAAGTGTGCGGCCATGAATGAACCGTGTTGGACAACTATTGCGAATTGCATTCTAAAGCACAGATATCCGTAGGTAACCGTAACCGAAACCGGTCATCGGTATCATTCCTATATCCGTAACCATATCCATAACCGAAACCACATATCCATAACATCCCTAGTAGCTACCGAGCTTATTCTATTATTCATAATAATTATGATTATTCGTTCAGTTGAATAAGTGAATATTAACTGAAGTTTTTCTTAGTCATGACAATACATATTTTTCGTTAGTAATTCATTAAAACTTTTTTTTTTCATTAAAATAATGAAAAACAACCAAAAAAATAATTAGGTTAGTAGGTAGTAGTTATAAGTTACATTTCATCATCATCATCTCAGCCATAGGACGTCCACTGCTGAACATAGGCCTCCCCCAATGCTTTCCATGTTCCCCGGTTGGTAGTGGCCAGCGTCCAGCGTCTTCCTGCTACATTTATGATGTCGTCGGTCCACCTTGTGGGTTAGTTGCATTTAGATAAGTTTAAAAATACTTAGGTTTAAACTAAAGCTATATTTATGGACATAGATTGATAGTTGTCATACTTTTCAGCAAAACCCAATGATAGTCGTTTTAGCACTGACGTATAACTTTAGTGATAAAAATTACGTATTTGTGCTATCTAATTTTGTGTTATTTATAAAATTGTTGCTTTTATACAAAAACCGTATTTTTAATTATACGATTAAACATAAAAAAGGAAACGTATTTATACAAATTAACTTGAAGCACCCGCGTTAAAGTAAATCAGAAATTCAATTAACTCCGCACAGTTTCCGTGTTATTTCGTATTGTTGGAATGAATATTGGCAGTCGTTCACGTATTCCACAATAGAATATGATTCAGTAAATTCAATTCTTGATTTCTTGTCAAAAAGTACTACTACTTTGCCTGACCCATTCCCATTTTATTTGGGGTCGGCCCTCCGCGTCATGCGTCTCCAGGCAGCTCGGTCCTGGGTTGTCTTACTGTTAACTTGGGCTTCTTTAAGGTCGTTATTGATTACGGTCATATGGTTGGGTGGTCAAAAAGTAAAAGTCGTTTATTTTTTGCAATTGACCTTTTAAAAAGAACTTTTACACGTTCCACTTAAACCCTACTACTGCTTCAGGACAATAAGACGGGCAGTACTGAATCAAGTAGTGAAAATCCGTGGGGTAGGCCTTGTCCAGCAGTGGACGGAATTAACGAAACTAGAAACATGTAAAGATCCTATAAGTTAAGTATGTAAAGGTGCAGAGGATGGGAGACGTAGTATTAAATAAGATTTTATTTAGTCGTATTTCTTACTCTTACATTTTTGTTAAAAATCCCGCAAGACTGTAGTTTAATTCAACCAAAAAAAAAAAAAGATTTGTGTTTAATCAAATAGAATAAATACTCCATAATCTTATAAAATATGTGTCATCTACCCTCGGGGTTAACATCGATCACCCCACCGTGTACCATGTCAGCACAACCACGACCACTCTGACAACAGTGCCCGACTAAGAAAAAGTGAAGAAGAAGACTCATCTAAGCAGGTCACATATTGGAGATTTAAATATTCCAGTTCACTGTGTAAAGTGGGTACTTTTAGGTGGACCTACAACACAATAAGCGGTTATGTGAGGTTACTGTATCTAACTGTCAACTGCACAATAACAGTTATCTTTAATCTAATGCGTCAGTTACAGTCAACGGCCATTGTGGGTTCCTCATTCGTACTCTATTTGAGTTTCAATTTTCACCAAGCCTCAATACCCTATGCTATTAAAATGACGTCACGCATTTAAGTTGATCACTGTGTTACGATATAGTTGTAGGGTCTGACTGGTTCAGCCTAATCAAATGAGGGCTTTAATAATATACTATACTAGGTTTTGCAGCATCTTCACTCGTATTAAAATTAGAACCTCCGTTTACGTTCATTTACGCCCGTTATCACAAACATTACTATGAGGTCTCACAGTGCGCGTGGACGCACAGGGTGACACACGAACCAATCACAGAGCTATATTCAATGCCGTGCATTCGATTTGCTGCTCGTTTGTGAATACGGGTGTTAGTCTGACAGTTAAAACATTTTCAAATTACTTAATTTGAAAATCTCCACAAAATATTTTGTGAATTTGACGCTCGGCTATAAACGTGCTAATTAACAAATTAAATCCTCTGGAGGATTTAGTTTAAATACAATCTAATTCTATTGACAATTGCAAAAAGTACTAAAAGGTGCCTTACAGAGCCCTCTGAACCAATCTCTACTCTGCCCGTTTTGTGTATGTAGCACACAGAACACAGTTTCCACAGACGACTAGCGCCGCTATGGGATGTGTACTGAGCACTTCAGAACCTAGTGGACGCAATTTTGCCAATGACTGACTTTGTCCTGACGTCGACTGGTCGAGAATCCCCTGGAGGGATGGTCGCCTCTCAGGCACTGTTATTTTGGAGAATATTAGGCTACGTATAGGCACAGCTATGGGGAAAATAAGTGTTGTTCATGAGGTTTTGTACGACTTGCACGGAAAGTTTAAAGTCGTCAATGCTGCGTTAGCGCGCAGACCATCGATTTTTCGTCGGCCGATTCTTCAAACAAATTAAAACCGGGCCGTTTTGGGCCCGTTGTATCGGCCAACTAAAAATCGGTGGTCTGCGCCTAGTCTTATAGGGCATGGTCATTTGGGGATTCACATAGGGAATTCCTAACTAGTTTGTTGCGGTCAACTTAAAAAATAATTAAAATAAAAACTGTTCATAAGACTCTACATTTTTGTTCAAAAATCATACCTATTGCTAATTAGTAAGATGCCACAAGTCTTAGCTTGGTATCAATTTGTTATTTTCACTAATATTATCAATACTGAATGAATGTGCTAATTATTTCAAACAAATTAACTCGCAGGAAAAAGCAGCAAAGATTTAATTTACAATTATGGAGGTATTTTAATTTGGCTGGACTAATTTGCATTGAGATGTCGGCCGTAACATAAAGTCCATGTGGAGGCATGCCCTGGGCATGATCAAATAGCGTGCAGAAGGGCAACTTGTTTCTTAGACTTCATTATTGCCTAACCTCGTAAAATTGTAACGTAAGTATCACTAAGTCTCTTTTATACCTATCTTTGTTAGACATGTAAAATATGACGTACTGATATTGGTACTCCTAGCAAGAGTTATTTGCGGGATCTTAGCCAGAATTTATTGGCTTATGATAAATCAATTAATCAACTGATGCCCTAAAACTGTGTAACTATTTATTGCACACTTTTTAATATTGGAACAAATAAATCTTTAATAAATTAGCGAATTTCAATATTTCAAGAAAAATTTCAAGTAACTCGACGTTTGTTAACTACTCACAAACAGCCATAACTAGAGCTGATCATCTAAGTCGTGAGATCAATTAACTGGTTTTTCTGTATTGTACATACTCACTGCCCTCAGACCGTGGGAGGATAGCGTTAAAAATAACGATAGGACAAAATTGGATTCTTTTCGTTAAGAAGTTTTCTTAAGTTTACGACTATTTTACTGGGGCCAAATTAAGACATTGGATACAAAATAGGTTTTCAAAATAAAATTAGACAGAAACGGAAAAAAATGCAAATACACATTTCCATGAGACATACGCATTTAATTAGATAAAATATCATTACACACACATCTATGATTCAATATAAGTAAAGAAAAAAAATTCGTCGATTTTACTCTAATAAAATGAATGTGAATATTATGACAGGTATTTATTCCAAAATATGTCGAGAACTCTTACAAATGCCTACCAAATATTTTGAGGAATAAATACAAAATATTTTCAGCACTTTCATAAACCATATTTATTCGAGAATAAATTTAATAACCTATAAACAAGGATTTATCACCGAAAAGAAATTTCGTGCTGTAAAAAGCTATTACGTCAACACGGCTTTTCACGTTTCATTTGACAAATAATTTATCCTGGCAAAAAACTTCAGCTACATTTTACGTTAGGCCGGGCTTGGAAATCAAGTTAAACTTGGCCCAAAGTTTATACAGCAAAGTTTAAAAACACACATTCAAAAGTATAAGTTTGTTTAGAGGAATAAATAAATAATAACAATATACACTCGCGAGCAAAAGTATGGAATCACCCTACTTGTTCCGAGCGATAGAAAGAACTAAATTACTAATAGAAGATAAATAAAAATGGTACCATTTTAAAGGTAATATTTTATACTTTAAATTGATACTATAGATAAAACTAAAGTCATTCAGTTCTTAAGATGGTTTGGAACTAAACACAACGGGGTGATTCCATACTTTTGCTCGTAAGTATATCTTTGGACGATTTCACACAGCGCTAGCTAGCACTTAGCAACTTATATGCTTGTAATATGGGTGCTAGCTTAGGAATAATAAAAAAAAAGTGTGATAGGTTTGTATACACTGCACTCCAAGTTGAGTGGTAAAAGTTTACGTCTTCGACTGTCGCGTGGGTTCTACTGGTAATATAATAAATTAAATCACAATCCTTAATAACATGATTTAAGTTATACCATATATAAGTAAATTAAAACCATAGAAATTACAAAAAAAAAAAAACAAAATTAAAAAGACAGACAATGAATGAATGAATGACTGGTAGTGAATGACACACGGCATTACGTTCGATTTTTTTTGTATGTAATAAAGTTTAAAGCCAAATTGAGCCTACTTTTTCAGTTTTATATACTTTTTAGAACAGCTCTTCGAATTTCTAGATTGAAGTGGCGATGGGATGGGACAATTTTCTGCAGTACTTATATGATATGCCGTGGTAGTCTTTCGCTTTAAAACTTTCCACCCTAATGTTATTATAAAAATGGAGTTACAAAATGGAGTCATTCATACTACTCGTACATTACAAAACTTTTACGCGATCATAATATTTTCTTCCTGCGGCAAAGTAGAGTCTAGCTCCGTCTTATACCATACCGCAGTCTTAAAACCATGAACCATTACTGCATGAAGCCCAATGAGTTATGTTTGTCCAAATGGCTGACCATAAAAGGTTTTATGGGGCCGTAGCTAATTAGATGGTACCACGTTTTAAAACTCACCACTTCGTTGTAATAACTTCTTAAACTATAAAGACTGAGTTTAAAATTAAATGTCTTACTATGAGAGCTTGTAAGATTTGTAACAATTTTTAACTGGGTACTTATTTAATTTGTTTCTTTTTAAAAAGGTTTAAGCATCAGACTTTGTGCGTTCTGAGATCTGCATCAGGTCAAATGAACGCAGCCCGCCCCTGTCAGATCGAATCAATACAAAATGTAGAGAGATCTACAATTTAGTTTATACTCATGAGGTGGACCGCGATCACTTTGACTAGACCGCAGACCACATCCAGTTAGGCAAATCCTTTTATATCACTGTTAACCCCTCCAAGTAAGCAAAATATTAGGTATGTTACGAGTGGGTTCGCCACAATAGCCCAAAGTCGACGATGATCGAATTAGCCTCGCTCACAACACAAATTACCATTTAGGTTAATTCCAATCGTTATTATAATAGTACCTCATAACGATTTTCTTGTAGCAGAAGAACTTCTCATAATAATTTCACCGCGTTTCGTATGCGGATGCCTAGATAGAAGCGTACATTACACTGCAAAAGGCATGAGTAAATTAGTCAAAGGCAAATGGATGCAGTACGACACTTTGCGTCATCGCGCGTCGTCTAACCGTAGCCCTGATAAAACAGCCACTTAAGAATTTGTTAAAAGTTCAGTAATATTAGTTAGTAGAAAAATTACGTAATTTCACAAACGCTTTTCCGAAACGGGAAGGACGTGGTGAATGTTTTTTAAATGAACTTTAAATTGAAAGATTAAATTGAAACTAAATACACGTTGCCTACTATTTTCACATATTTTCCCTGTTTATATAATATTCTACTCTTGTGATAATTAGAACTTAAATTTTGCTTTTAATTCAGAAGGAACCGTCTATACTTCAGTCTCCTGATTTCGATTCTTATCCGGTTTAGACCCAACCCGTCTGACCAGCATGGGTAGTGTAGTCCAAATCCTACAGTTGCCTTTGGTAAATAAGAGTGGATCTTACAGTGAAAAGTAAATAAATAACGTGATAATGAAGATGATACCGGTTCAGCCTGTTACCTTTTCATAGTATAGGCAAATACATAGTTCGTGAAACCCAAAGTATTAATATAAAGTAAATATAAAAAAAATGTAGCCTATAAAGTTCGGAACACGACTTTTTTACAATCGGATTAAGGTTGTGTTGTCAACTTATTGGCCACTTGGGATATCACGAACTATTTGAAGCTGACTGTACTAACTGTTCTATCTACTTTACGGTAAGCGAAAGCGAGCGCGTAATTTCCCTGGAACGCGCCAAGGGCCTCATCAGTTCATTTAGACAGTCTAGTTGTACGAATCACATCAGATACTGAGCGAAGGACGAATCCTCCTGGGTCAGATTCAGAACGTTTCTCGGGTGAGCAAGTAATATGAACCTAACCCCTCTGGTCAGCACGGAGTGTTGGAAGTCCATATTAAGACCATACCTTGCGGCTCCGTTTTATTGGGCTTCGGAGGACACCGTCGAGTTTTAATGGGTACTCCCCTCTAACGAGGAGAGTCCCACATAACTCACTGGCCGTGCCCATCAGGAAAGGTATGCACAAAACAATAGGCTAGTTTCCTAAAAAGAATTTTTTAGTCCGTAAATTTTAATATCAAAAAATATTGGACACGTATATTTTTAATTGTCAATCAAACACATAATTACAAAGTTATGGTGCATTGAAGTTTCGCGTGACGTCACAAAGTGCTGCAATTTTAAGCACGCATTGACGTCACGGGCCTCTTTTCTTTTGAACATTGGCGCGCTGTATCTCTTTAAATTTTCATTAGTTTGAAACAGTGAAAAATAGGAGTCGAGTATTTTTTGATAAGTTAATTGACGGACTAATTAAAACTCTTGCTTTTTACCCAGTAAACATCCCTATTGTCGGCATTAAAAAAAGGCCAAAATATTCTCAATTTGCCTGGCTGTTCTACCTACCCTGTGGTAAGCGGAGCGAGCGCGTAATTTCCCTGGAACGCGCCAAGGGCCTCATCAGTTCATTTAGACAGTCTAGTTGTACGAATCACATCAGATACTGAGCGAAGGACGAATCCTCCTGGGTCAGATTCAGAACGTTTTTCGGGTGAGCAAGTAATATGAACCTAACCCCTCTGGTCAGCACGGAGTGTTGGAAGTCCATATTAAGACCATACCTTGCGGCTCCGTTTTATTGGGCTTCGGAGGACACCGTCGAGTTTTAATGGGTACTCCCCTCTAACGAGGAGAGTCCCACATAACTCACTGGTCGTGCCCATCAGGAAAGGTATGCACAAAACAATAGGCTAGTTTCCTAAAAAAAATTTTAGTCCGTAAATTTTAATATCAAAAAATATTGGACACGTATATTTTTAATTGTCAATCAAACACATAATTACAAAGTTATGGTGCATTGAAGTTCCGCGTGACGTCACAAAGTGCTGCAATTTTAAGCACTCATTGACGTCACGGGCCTCTTTTCTTTTGAACATTGGCGCGCTGTATCTCTTTAAATTTTCATTAGTTTGAAACAGTGAAAAATAGGAGTCGAGTATTTTTTGATAAGTTAATTGACGGACTAATTAAAACTCTTGCTTTTTACCCAGTAAACATCCCTATTGTCGGCATTAAAAAAAGGCCAAAATATTCACAATTTTCCTGGCTGTTCTACCTACTCTGTGGTAAGCGAAGCGAGCGCGTAATTTCCCTGGAACGCGCCAAGGGCCTCATCAGTTCATTTAGACAGTCTAGTTGTACGAATCACATCAGATACTGAGCGAAGGACGAATCCTCCTCGGTCGGATTCCGAACGTTCTCGGGTGAGCAGTTTAGATAAACAGTTGGCCATCAAATTGCTTGGAAACAAAATGAGGTTTTCAGTACAGTTCTGGAAACTTTACAATGTAAAATGTACTGTGTAAAGCCAGATTATGAGATGTTTGAAGGTATAGAATCTGACTCAAATGGTTATACGCGCAGAATTTGATAATTCAATTTAGAATAAATATTATCTCTCATCTTATCATATCTTAACCCTTTGAATATTGTGCCTAATGAATTTATTAAATTATTCTAGGAAATGTACTTTAGTCTGTACATTGAATTAGAAAAGAAAAATAAGTATGTTAACAATTTCAATAGGTTTATTACGCACTTAAAATTGTATTTCTTTGCGTAGAATACATCTAATAAGACTGTTCAGTTCCTTTTTTTAATAGGTTAGCATTCATAATAGTTATAAAGATTTTTATTATTATTTTTTAAAATAGCCATTATTATTTTTATACGATCATATCTGACGAATGTGAGAAGCACCTAATGTTTTGAAGAATATTGAAAGTTGTAGGGGCACAATTACATTAACATAATCTTACGGTCGACATTGCTTATTAGCACGTATAAAGGCAGTCTACAAGCAAAATATAAGTAGATTACACTCTTTTTATCAGCTTAACTAACTAACAATATGTCTTACCGAGCCAGCAAACATACTACCGACTCGCCTTACAAAATTAACGACGCGGCTTCCCATTGCCTTCTTCATTTTACAGGATGATTTATTATTAAGCCCGCTTCCTTAGTATTTACTCTGAGGCATTAACGAGGGAAAACTTTAAATATTTTGTATGTGCTTGGCTAGTGGAAGTTTTGAGAATGTGCATAATCTATAACATTAAGAGCGCAGTGGTAAGGGCATAGATTAGGGTGAAGGGGTCCTAATGTCAATTTCTAGTTTTATTTTTTAAATTTGTTCGTACATCGTTAAAATTGACTTAGATACTTTATTAACTTTACAGACCTACGAGATGTTAGACAAATTTTGTGAGGAAATTATCAAAATGTAGGTAGATATATACCAAAACTTGCCCCCTCCTGGGCCCATGATAAATATAAATAGCTTTAACATAATTTAAAACAAAAGTCTGAAATTTAACGATGCACTATTACTTTTGGTCTTATCAGTGAACATTAAATTATATTTGAACGTTAATCTGAGATAAAAAGTTGTAAGTTTCATTGCAAGATTTAAGAAAATGGCCGACTTTTCAATGAAAAGTTAAAAGATAGGCTTATTTTTATCGAGCGGACGAATTAACTATTGTTATTTTAAAATAGTTACTTACTTAATATAATTTTTTTAGCGATAATAGTCACTCAAAATACATTTTCAACAACTTGAAAAAATCTAATTGCTTTACGCTGGCCACATTTCGACGGGTTCACCCAATGTCTTAGTAGCTCAGATGGAAGAGCAGTTGCCCCGCAAGCGAAGGATTTAGTTCCCACGTTATAAAATTATTTTTTTTCAAGTTCGCTATATAAAAGTATTATTTACAATTACTTACAAGTTGTATAACTGGTCCAGTGGCGGGCCCAACCCACCGGCGGGCCCGCACGCGCGCCCTTTGACTGCCCCTCTTCTAAAAGTTGAGCTGGCACCTGGAATTGAGATAAAAAACTATTTAGACTGATGTGAATTAGCAGAATAATGCACAAATTACTAATCCTATAGTAAAAGGTTAGAAGAAACAATAAAAAAGTACAGCGTTATCTGTAGTGGCACTCTGGGCCTAAACGTTGCAGGTTTGTGTGCTTTGAGGTACCTAGGTATCGTAATTATAAATTCAGTCTCGATTTATGCTGTAAAAATCTAAAATAATATTTATTTACTTACAAATTCAAGTCGTATAAAATGTATGCGTGAAAAATGAGGGACGAGAGCAAGAGAAAAAACAAAAGAGCATCGATAATTCAATATATTGGTCGTCAAGAAAAAGAATACATTTCTTGGTGGCCAGTGTCGTCCGGCCAAATGCCTAGAAAAATACGAAATTGCTTGCTTATTGTCGCTGGCAATTAATACTTTCAAATAATAAGTTAAAAAAAGTTTTCATCAAAACTTCGCGAGTTCTATCTTTAAAATTTAAAACTAAACGTGTACCCATTCACTGCCAATCGTTACGAGCGTTTAGTTGCAGTTGAATTTTTAATAAAAATTCTAAAACAAGGGCTGCATGCGGGCTGTATTCATGGTTTGTCGTACTTTAGTGGGCGGCTTTATTTTTTTTGTCATATCTATGCTTCTGCAGGCAGCGTTTTGGCGTTCGGCCAATTAAAAGGGCTCGGTTGTAAGATGAAGCGTTTGGTAGATCGGTCTTAGTGAACTTATTAACCCAGTAACCTTTAACCTAATGGGACGTTTAAGATACCTAGTTATTATTAATTTTATTGAGACAGTTTTGTTTACTGCTACGAATATAATATCATGACTGCGTTCCTAATTCGTTGTAACAATTTTCGCAGCTTCAAACTTTCGGCGAGATGTTATTAGATTCTTAAACTTTTTAAACTTGAGCACGTCATAGTCTAGTGTTCTAGGTATTCTATACAATGCAGCATAACATTTTCTACAAATGTCCGCATCTACCTGTCCGAAATACGAGCCCAGTGAGAATTAAATTAATGTGAGGCGCAAACCGCAACCAGGGTGGGATTCGTAACAGAATGGGCGCGAATAATTTTATTATGAAATGCGTGAGGCATGCGACTTTAACAAGGTGATAATCCTTTGGGAAGATTTGCTTGCAAATTCAATACTTTACTTATGTGTACTCGTATGTATGAGAGAGTAGTAAATCATTAAACACTATTAATTAAAAAAACTATGTTCAGCAGTGGACGTCGGACGGACGATGATGATGATGAATTAACAAAATAAAACTTCAAGGCATACCTATTAAGTTTTCAGTCTGATTGATCCACGTCAGACTGTAATGGTAACTCAATTATGGCGACATAGCATTATGCATGATGGCCACTGGGTAATGTGGTGCATGAGGGTTTTCGCAAACTGAAGTAGAAGACTGGCGTGAAACCGTACAAGACCGAAGTAAATGACGACATCTCCTATCGACGGTCAAGACACATTTTGAGTCACTGAGCCTTCGAAGTAAGTAACTAGGATGTAAGATATCGAGACAAAATTAAAAAGCATCAGTGAATTTACATGAAAAAACTAATACACAGCTAACGTGACTTTTGCTAAAGACTCGAGACGAGGCACTTTGGGTTGCTGAGTCATCGAAGTAAGTCCGCTTCCGAGACAAAACAAATAATTACAAAATCTCAGTGAATATGCACGAAAAAACTAATACACAGCTTCAATCTTTCACTAAAAGACTCGAGACGAAACGAAGGCGACAAATTGCAGCGCAGCATATGGCAGATTTAATTCTGTAACGTATGAACAAGTGCACAGCGTCTGCGACTCAGACGCTAGACTCAATATTGCTATCCGGTCTAATTATTTAAGCACCTGTCGTCGACTGGCGTATAAATTATGATTTATGCAGGTATGCGAGATGAAAGCTTGGTGTGAATAATATTTTGACAAAGATTTAGATGAAAATAGCCAAAAAAATAAAAAGGATGACTCAAATAAATAAATATACTATCTAGCCCGTTGCGCGTTGCCTTGTTGATACAATGTACCATAGCAGATATATCAGGCCACTAAGAAATATTTTATTTTCTGTTCCACCAATTTTGATAGTCAATTGTTTTACCTTGGAATTCTTTCATGCTTCAATTCGAACGACTTCAATTACAACAGAATAAGGGAAACTCGCACCTATACGAGTATATTCAAGAGTACCAACCTCCTCGTATGTAACTTTCGATTCGATACTCACGCACAGTGTGTATTCATTAGTTAGCACCAGCGTCTTGTTTTCGCAAGCCCAACATCTCTATTTGTCAATTTGGCTTTAATTAACCTGATTTATTGAGATCCTGCCAGAGTTTTGACAGTAAAATACGTTCCACAGAAAATCGTTCCATAAACACTTCAGCCTGAAATTTCATAGCCATTAATACTGGAAGTGTAATTTTGAACACAAACGACCCATTTACATACTTTTGAAACTCATCCAAATCTGTGTTTCCTGAACTGACACTAATTTGGGTATACACAAAGGCCAAGTTCACACGCGTTCTCCAAATTTATCTTGCAAGCAAAATATGGAACTTAGTGATGCTACGATAGTTGGCCGATAAGTCGATAAAAATTATTATGGCACTCTCGAGTACATAAAACATTACTTTTGCATTCGTTTTTGTGTCGTTATCAGATCAAAAGACCCAAAAGAGAGTGCTGCAGTGAACACAGTCGTTTATATCAGTCTCTATTACTCAGATGTGATTAAAAAACACAACTACTTTATGGCAAAATCTCAAAAAGCAAGGCTCAATAATATTCAATTTAGTAACTATTTTACGGACTGAATAAAGGTGATTTCTGTATCTGTGTTCAACACGTAGAAAAATAAACAGAACAGCCTATACCTTGTTCCGTCTAGAAAAATTAAAATAGTTTCTCAGAGATCGATCGAATTTGTTGATTAGGCCAACCCACAGAGCTCTATTGAATTCAATTGTCGATTAGGTCAAGCCTTCCCAAAACATCGACGTTGCACCTCCCTAAAATCTGGCGCAAGAGAAGTGGCATCAACTAATTCTGTTGTTGGAATTAATAATAATGTATATTAAAGTGAATTTCAGTACAGAATGCCGCTTTGCGGTTGGCCCCGGGCCAAAAGATGCGACGATCTCAGAGGCATGTGACCTTAGGAGCTTAGAAATTGTTATACAGACATTATGCAGTGCCACCTGGTTTTATGATGCGATATTTAAAGATGAAACAAATCAAGAAGGTAATTCTTACATTATTACCGTTAGAACTAAGATATTATCATGCATTGGGCTGCATATTTACATTTCTTAGTACACAAAGTAGGTACTATTTAGATGTCATAATGTTTAATACTAATGCAAATCATCATCAATATAGGTGTACCAATTTAAAGCGTACTAAGTTAAGTAACTAAGTCTTGAGTTCTATATCATTTATTTATGGTGGAAATTAAAGAAAATCTTTTGTTTACTTTTTTCAGTTTTCAGTATTAATATTATTTCCTCAATGGCTGACAGGACAGTAAATAAAATAAATACTTATGAACATTTGTTAAACGTTTTGCAATCAATAAAACATTCAAATACAGTATAGAAATTAAAAAATAAAATTAGTCCATTCATTTTCCAGAAATTGTTATTTTAGAGACACGTTTCAAATCCTCTGTTTGAGTTTTCCAACCTGTCCTTTACATCCTGTATTTCATTTTTTAGACTTGTGAAGGTTCAGATTTTCCGGCTCAAAGTTTTTCTTGGAGCCGTTGGAACTTCATTTGGGATTCAGAGCGGCTGCGAGCGCCTTAATTGAATAAATTATTGTGACTTTAGCTTTAAGGTGAAGATGTGAAGCATTCTCTGTCTTAGAGTAATTTGCTTTGATTTTCTTTGTCCAAAATTATGGCAAGTGTAGATCTACAGTCTACACTAATAATATAAAGAAGAAAAATTTAATTGTTTCTTTATTTGTGTGTAATGAATAGTTAATTCTAAAATGTATGTATTTATGAATACATGACTTTCAATTATGTACAACAAACCTGCTAACACCTGTAACGTTTTTTGTATGATAAAATTCAGAAATAAAAGATAATACCTACTGAAAGACTACTATAAAATATTCGGATACTTTTTCCTATTTATCATTATCAGATCCAGATTCTTCTAGCCCGAACCGGCTCGAACAAGTACGAAGCTTTGACAAATGATGCTAACATTCAAGTATCCGTCCGAAATTCGTCCAAAGTTGTTTGAAGGTCTGCCACAAGTTTTGTTTCGTAGGTTTTTGTGGTAAATACTTGGGAATGATTATAATTGAGATTGCATCACGAGAAAATACAGTGTCTTAACTATCTTTTTACTCGTATACTTTGTAGAGTCGCCAGAAGACAGCGTATGGTAATCCTTTACCCATAGTATTATTGGTGGTATAAACAATTTTATACCTACGTTGAACGTATTTTTTCCTTTTTTTATCCACAACGAGGAAGCTCTTGGCCTGTATCTCACCTGATGGTAAGTGATGATCAGGCCTTTTATGTTTTCTGTCCTCTTCTTTTGTTATTTCTGTCATCTAACTCTACTTGTCTCTTTGTAGGCATTCTTATCTAAGTTAATATACAGTAGTTTCCTTAATCTTGCGAATCTTCTACCCTTCATTCCTATCCATAACAGTTTTTTTCAGTGTCTCCAGGAAAAAACAAATAACAATAACTGCCGAGTATATGACACCATAAACAATAAATAACATAAGATGTTACTTCACGCAGTCTACATACCAAACCTGTCGGCCTGTTGACATTAGTCATCGACTTTTGACATGTTGTCTAAAGTCATAGAAAGTATAAGGCTGGGTTGCACCATCTCACTTTTACTTTGAAAAACGTCAAAAATCTGCCAAACTCCATACAAAATAAACCGGTTTCGCTATAGTTACGGTCAAAGTTAGGTCATAGGTGGTGCAACTCGGCCTAAGTCATCGACATGTTTCTTTTGAAATAAAGCCGCCGACATCAAGTCGCCGGGCAGTCAGCGGGCTTGATATTGTGTAAGGTCCTTAACGTGCACGACAAAATGAGCCATACACACAGCTATTTCCCTAAATAACAATACCATAGAACTAAATTAAACGTGCTCCCAAATCTAGGGGCGCGAACAGAAGGCTGGAAGCAAGGGTCGGTAATATCGCAGATAAGCGACGAGCAGTGAGAAATGGCCGCCGTCGCCCTTAGGCCCTTTGATACGGTTTTTTATGAGCTCAAATGTGCAGCTGGCTTTTTAGATGTGAAAGACTGAGAGTAATCAAGTGGAAGGTCAGAATTTGATGTTGCTTGAGCATGTCACATTTTTGGTGTCAAGCTATGGAAGGTCAGATAATAAGTGAAATTTGTCAGTCATAAATTCTAGTACTTATAGGTACTAGAAATTATATCTTGTACAATTTGTACATAAGCTTGAAAGTCTGTTCTACCTACAAGACTGTAAATAATCATTAAAAATGTTGATAGATATTTGTAGTGCACAAAGATAATTATGTCCGTTCATTGCAAAATTCAAAGTCGTATGCTTTTTAACATGTTATTTAGATATTATTTTTATATGCACACTTATTATAAGACTAGCTTTCCGCCCGCGTGGAATTTTGTCTGTCACAGAAAAACTTTATCGCGCGCGTCCCTGTTTCAAAAACCAGGATAAAAACTATCCTATGTCCTTTCCTATCTCTATGCCAAAAAAATCGGTTCAGTGGTTTAGGCGTGAAAGCAGACAGCAGCAAGACAGACAGACAGACAGACAGAGTTACTTTCGCATTTATAATATTATTTATTTATATATTAGTATAGATTTACAAGGTATAGTCACAACTTCGTAATGATTACAGTTCACGGTTGTAAAAATACGTTAACGAATTTTTGAAAAATCATAAAAGATTGTATACCTGGAACACTTGTCCCTAATACACTCTGATTCCCGGACTCCATTAAAATTACCAGAAAATCTTCTCGGAAAAAATCAAGAGCTCTCCCGTTTATAGGAAGAAATTCTGTCTCTGTAAAAAATCCCGTTTCCCCTGGGAAATAATAAGAATAAGACAAATCACCACACGGCGGGTCAGATTTTCTCAGCTATTTAGGAGAATGAAAAATGGCGAGGTTCAGATGGAGAGGAAATTTTTTTGACGTTCCAGATGGCTTTGTCCAACGCTCTCAGAATATTTTAGGCCACGTGGATTTGCAGGTTAAACGCTTTGGTATTACCTAAATACCTATAGCAAACGTCAAAAATTGTCATAGATAGGTACTCCATAAAAACACCGGTTAAAGTTAAGGTCATGCAATTAAGCCTAAGCCTCCAGACACAATTTGTAATTTGTTACTGTCATATGGAATTCTCAGTCTCCCTACATACAAATTAATAGCCTTATCGCACTTTAACCGTCATCATTTCCTTCACTACATCCACCGTCATAGTGGTTACTAAGTCACAAATCACAATGGAGATGATATAATGTTAAAATTTGATCACTGTCGCTAGAACAACTATGGTTCTCAGTTGACTTATGATAATAAGTTTAAGATTAAACTGATGAACAGGTGATTGTCTGTTAAAAATATCCGAGCTATGCTATGCCTGTACCGAAGTATGTTACACCATAGATTTCCAAGAACTTGTTAAACACAACCTAATCGAAAAAATTTAAGATTTTCGCTTTTTTTAAATTTAAGTTATTATTATTTTACTCAAAATTCTCCTAGTTTCTCTCTGTCTAATAACTTCTCGTTCAAAATACATTATTCAACACGTTGCCAAACAAAATGCACGTCAAACTTTTTCCTTAACGTGCAAATATTAATTTTCCCAAAACCAATTTGTCAAAAGTGTCGGTGCTTAGAATAAATTTGAAAAAATATTGATACTTTATTATGTCTTGGGAAGGGTCCGGATCATTAGTTTACTTCAAAATCAAGCTCCTGGCAGAACATGTTAAACAACTGGTCCCTTTAAAAATAAAATATGTACCACCTTTTTCACGCGGCTTCACCCGTGTGAACATTTTGCAAGCGGCGCAGGACCGGACTTTGTGGAAATCCTTGGGGGAGGCCTTTGTCCAGCAGTGGACGTTAACTAGGTTACTCTATACCTTTCATTAAAATTGGTTCACTTCCATATACCTGCTGTATCTTACACAGTACAAGTATTCATACCATTCTATTGTATACTTATTTCTTAACTACCGGCCGCCCGCGACTTCGTACGCGTGGATCCCTTTTTACCCCCTTAGGGGTTGAATTTTGCAAAATCCCGTCCTAGTGAGCATCCACGTTCTAAAAGGAACCGTCATGCAAAATTTGAGACTCAGCACTTGTAGAAGTCAGTAACCTTTCGCTTTTATAACTGTAGATTTAAAAAAAATGTCATGCGCGAAACTTAAATCGTGTAAGTAATTAATTTTAGGTGTCAATTCAACATTTTCAAAATATCACCTATTAACAAAGAAGGCCTTAAATAAAACTGCCAAGAGATTCATAGCATTAAAGCAAACCTCTAAAACGCCAGTAAAACGTGGAAAGATGCAAATCGGTTCCCTAAAAGTGTTAGGCTGAGTTGCTCCATCTTACTTTAACTTTGATACACGTCAAAAATCTGTCAAACTCCATACAAAAAGCACCGGTTACTGTAATTGTTACGGTTAAAATAAGGTGGTACAACTCAGCCTTAGAATAAAACTGCGTAAAACACGGTTACCCGAGCGGTGCCTTTGGCAGTGTACGTGCTCGGAATCGAACCGGTAGTGCAGATGTTTTAATGCCTATTCCGTTTTTGGTGCCGTTAAATCATTGTTCGGTCGCAATCATAGAATTAAAATTACGGTAACCTCTTCATGGAAGAAGTTGTAAATTACTTTTTTTTTTCATTTATATAGAAAAACCCTAAAAAAGTTCACTTTTAAACACTATCTTCGTTTTGACTTTTTGTCTATCTATTTTTGACTATCGTGGGACAGAATTACGATTTACTTTCAGAGTCGCTGCTGACATACAGTCGAATTGAGGACCTCATCCTTTTTTGAAGTCGGCTAATTAAAGCAGAAATAAATGACCAGTACCAATCTATTGAGGCCGAAAAGTATCCAAGCGAAAGAGAAATAAATAAAAAAGAATTAAAAAAAGGCGTTAATAAAATAACGTTATTCAAATAACCTTACGTTTTGACAAGAGTTTTAGAACGTAAATTCTAGAATTCGCACAATGGCGCAAACAATGCGGTAACGAGATCTAGAATTAGACAGTTTGGCAGAACACCTCAGTAATGTTTGACCTAGGTTCTACGAATAGTAACTAGATCACAACCGGTTCATTAGTAGGTACCTTTTGACGTGATGTGAATGTGTAGAGAACTTTATATATTCTAACATAGATGAAGCTATCAGAGTTTGTAGCCAAAATCAATTAGTAAAAACATGCTCCAATATATTTTGTCACTTATTTTGTGTAATAAAATGCTGTTTGTTTTCTGACAATACAATAAAATTGAAGCCGAGTTGCATCATCTCACTTTAACTTTGTCAAACGTCAAAAATCTGTCAATATCCATATAAAAAGCACCGGTTAGTGTTATTGTTACAGTTAAAATAAGGTGGTGCAACTCAGCCTTAGTGTGCCATTCAAAACATAAACAAAAGCTAGTGTTATCACCTATCTAAAAAGCATGTTATTGTATCGCTCAAGATCGTGCGCCAGCCGGCGTTGAGTATATTTTGCTAACTTTCACCCTATAGGTCACAACAACACCCAACCTTCCACGCAATTTTCTATACGTTTTTTTAATAATAAACACCAGGAGCTGCAATATTTCTCCCGTTCTTTATTTTCCCCCTAATGAACACACGCCTTAAAGCTAACTAAGGCATAAAAACGCGGAAATATATCAGAAAACAACGCGCGAATGGATAATGGCGAAATTAAACTGGAACTCATTTTTCGCGCTCCGATCTGGGCGAATAATCTTGGCGGTAGTGATGGGGGAGGCTAATTTGATATTGAAAAATATCGATAAAAATAAGAGATTTGACCTATTAAAACATCAACACGAAGATCTGCACTGAAATAGCGACTGTGGTGCTATGCAGTAATTTCAAAGTTGAGTTATGAGTACCTACCTACTACACTAAAGCTGTCTGAAATTATTTTACATAACAGTAGGTACAATGACATACAGAAGGTTTGTTTTTTGACAAACGTATACCTTTTCGTTATTTCCTGTTTGTTTATCTAGTCGTGCCTAATTCTTATTAGGCACGACTATACCTTAAACTTAATAAACAGGAGAAAGTTAACTGATTAGATGAATGCTGAAAAGGAAATCAATCTGATACCATCAGGTGAGATACAGGCCAAGAGCTTCCTCGTTGTGGATTAAAAAAAAACCTTAGGCAAATAAATATGCAAATGCGTTTATTAACATACTTCATTTCTATAAATAACAGTGTATCTTTTGACGATAAATCATCGACATTTAACACGCAAACATCACTACTCGGATGAAATTCGGGATGGAAAAACATACGAAAGTAAAGGATGGCAGAATCTGAGTGTAGAGTTGAATACAATATTGTTCCCGGGTTCAAATTAGGGGCAGCTATGTGCAAGGCGTGTCACACTTTTTGTTCGGTCCAGCATGCGGGAAAAATAGGAACATAGCAAAACATTGTTCATAAGTTCAGTGCAGTGTGATGCTTTTTATAAAATATTTTGCTGGAGAAACTCTCGCGAGCTTGCGACGAAAGATTTTAATACAAGTTTTTGTTTTATCTCGTCATTTTAAAATCTTGGATTAGATATTTTCAACCGACTTCAAAAAAAGGAGGAGGTTCTCAATTCGACCCGTATGTTTTTTTTTCTATGTTTGTTACGCGATAACTCCACCAATTATGAACCGATTTGAACAAATCTTTTTTCAGCGTATAGGTAATACCTCAAGGGTGGTCCCATTTAAATTTAATAATAAAAAAACAACCCCCAAGGGTGGAAAATTGGGGATGAACTTTTTATACGCAATATCTCCGCCGATTATAAACCAATTAGAACGATTACTTTTTTGTTGAATAGGTATTATCAAAAGGGTGGTTTCATGCGAATTTGAAGAAAATATTTCACCCCCAAGGGTGGAAAATTGGGGATGAACTTTTTTATACGCAATATCTCCGCCGATTATGAACCAATTTGAACGATTATTTTTTTGTTGAATAGGTATTATCAAAAGGGTGGTTTCATGCGAGTTTGAAGAAAATATTTCACCCCCAAGGGTGGAAAATTGGGGATGAACTTTTTTATAATATACATTAAGAATATGGTCTCAATGTACTTACTGCCTACCTTCAGTGGTAACATCAAGGTAATAATTAGTTAACTAAAAAGCAAGAAATAAGTAAAATTTTATAAAAAAAAATAAAACCGACTCCAAAAAACCTACACTAAAAAGTAGAAAAATAATTACTAATTACCTACTTATTTATTAGGACGAATTATTAATATTTATGTAGGTATACCATGATTGATACTTTTGGAGTCGGTGCAGGCAAACTTTACATGTTTCATAATCTTGGCACCGACGTTTATGGTTTCAGTTTACGCTTAGGGTTTTAGTTTACCTTACTTAACGTTAAAACGGCGGCAGTTCTTTTGAACCTCAGATAAAGTACTAGTTATTAAACCCGATTTTAGATTGAATAAAATACAAATACCTACGGTTACAAATTGGACATGGTCATAAGATGCATTGACTGCTTGTTAACGGAGACCCATTACCTACAACAAGATAATCTGTGGTTATATAATCTTACAATCTTATGGCAGCAGAAGCCACTAAATTATTTGTCCTAAGTATGTTTACATAACTGTGAAAAGTCTTCATAACTAATACATAGATAGAATATTCAACATCTTTAATATCGCGATCAAAAAGAGTATGTCATAACAATCATAAAAGATTTGAAATGATATAAAATTGTATTCATTGATTGGACGCATTCACCTTGCATGCACTAAATAATTTAATTTACACGTGTTTTCATGCGATGGCCAAGTCAATATATTTATGTAAAACGTTAAAGATTTCCTGGCCTGGACTTGGTATTACATGGATCTCACAACTTTTTACCGTAGAACAACTGAGTTGCGAGACTTGGTTTTTTTGACAAGTATTGTTTTTGATGGGATCTCATTTCTTTTTGTATTTTGTAGACAGCAGTTATGTATCTAGAAAACTGGACCGAAATTGAAAAATTTTACTCGACTTGGCGGTTGCACTACCGTGCCCCCAAATATCATTTCTTTTTGTATTTTGTAGACAGCAGTTATGTATCTAGAAAACTGGACCGAAATTGAAAAATTTTACTCGACTTGGCGGTTGCACTACCGTGCCCCCAAATATTTTAGTTTTTCCTTGATTCATACACCAAACACTACTTATATTCCAAATTTGAAGCTTCTAGGTCTGCTAGAAGTGCCTTAGAGTTTTGATGATCGGTGAGTCAGTGAGTCAGTGAGTCAGTGAGTCAGTGAGTGACAAAATTAAGTAACTTTGACCCGTTATAATTCTTAAACTACTGGTTCAAATTGAATGAAATTTTAAATATACCGTGTCTTTACAATGCCTGCATAGCTAATGAAAATTCAGCCTTCTAGTTTTATCCACAACGAAGTTACAGGCAGTCGAAAATGGCCTGAATTGCTTCGAGAAAAGGATGGTACGGCCGTGCCGCTTTTTTGCTCGACTTGGTGGGGGCACTGCCGTGCCCCCAGATAAGATGGTACGAAACAGGGTTAGTGTTTTGTTTTATAGCTCGACTCTGCTCTACCACTAGTGAAACTAATTTGGTTTATCGTTTTAACCGAAAAACGTCCACTGCTGGTCGGAGGCCGTTGAAGGTTTTCCACAAACTTCCCACCTAGTCCCAGGCACTTTCCACAACCATCACCAGATCGTCGAATTCGGTTTATGTTCACTTTAAAATGAAGTTACTGTATCCATTTATATTGTGGCAAAACCGGAGTTATCTAGACAGTAAACAGTTACCGATTTGGAAAATATTATGTGACCGTGCTGTCTTTATGGCTCGTATATTTTAAACTTTGGCTATCGGATATTGCACATGACTCGGTTGTTTGTTGTAGGTGTGAAAGTTTTTATGTGTGAAGTATTTTACAATCCGAGGAAATGTTGATTTTAAAATAGGAAAACAACATTTATTATCAATTCTAAGTAGGTATTTACAAACCTTGGGGGAGGCCTTTGTCCAGCAGTGGACGTCATTTGGCTGAAGCGACTAATTTACATGTCGTAATTGTGGTGCAGTCCTGCCAACCAGGGGGGATAACAGGACTGCACCGTAATTGTAGATAGATTTTCATCTGGTAGGATCATAAAAATGTAACGATGCAACAAGAAGGACCGATGAATATTGCCTAGTTTTATAATGCAATTATTAAGTAGGTAGTTGGATTGATGAAATCAGTATTTTGTAATTTGTAAATATTTTAATTAAGTTAATGTGAGTTCGTTGGTTGTAAAAACCAAAAATACGTGATTGTGACAGAAAATACGAAGCTGTTTTTAGCAACTTACTAAGGATGTTTTGCACCACTTAATTTTAAAACTAAGTAAGTAGTAACTTTAACATTAACCGTTTTTTGTATGGAGATTGACAGATTTTTGAGGTTAGTTATAGTTCAAAGAAGATAGTAGCAACCTGGTTATTTTAAATGATACTTAATTTATAATAAAGTTCTCACTTTGATAAAGAAAACCTCAACTATTTCGCCGTGGAACAGTATGTCATGAGGCACTAAAGCCTCTGCTTTACGTTAGCCAGTCTGGTAATCCGCCGACTCATAACCCACGTATCACAGCGAATAGCAACGGCACAGCTGAGTTATACCCAGTAGACGCAGTTGATCAAGGGTAGAAGACACTTATTAATGAGTTGGGTAACTAAAATAATAATCCATTTAGTAGTTTCCTTCAGTGTCAGACACAATTAGACGGATAGAAGGATGGTTTGTGACTCTTTCATGCTTACACCACTGAACGGACTGAAATGAGACCTAGAAAAAAAGGAGTCCCGGATTTTTGGAAAGAGGATACGAACGCGATAAAGATTTTCTATGACAGAACGAAACGTTGTAGCCGCGGGCAAAAACTAGTAGTTATGTTAAAAATTGACATAAAAAGAAACTTTTTCGTTTGCCTCCTGTCATATAAAAAATACTATTTCAGTATCCATAACTTTATGACTTAGAAATCAAAGATAAGTATAGAGTCTTATTCAGGTCAGTGTCGGTGTTATCAGTATCCATTGAAAGATCGCCAGTTTCCATAATTATTTAAAAGCGCAGTGAGCTTACTGCACCAATTTAGTTACACTAAACTTGGTTCAGCAGTAATCCACCAATCCGCATAACTCCGCACGTTTCCGACGCACAGCGGTCACTACAAACCATGGTTTAACGCCCCACAGGGTTTTATTGTGCACGTATCTCTGAAAAAACTAACGATAACCTAAAATAACTTGTTTGGGTTCGAAGTTAGGGCGACGTTCCACTATAAATGAAAAATAAAGCTTTTTTGCGAGTTTGTACCTAATATAAAGTTCGGAGATAAATTCAAATAAAATACTTATTTTCTGAAAAACAAAAATGATGTTTCATGCTAGAGCCGGTAGACAAAATGACTATTAGGTTACATAGGAAAAAATATTATTACACAGACGAAAAGAACTAAACGGTTTATGATGAAACTTTACAATGTTTTTATGGCTTGTAAACTAATTATAGCACATGGACTTATTAATATAATATGAAAATTCTTCCAGACGTAGAAGAGGGCACAATCAACAAGCACATCAAGTATTGCCCATGTGTCCAAGGTAAATATTTTCAAATATTTTTAATTTTTTTTAAGTGGCTGTACAAAATGGAGCGGAAAGTTTTTACTGTGACCGCTGGTGTAATATTCGCTGCCCGGGTAGACCTAATACGTACGTATGGTACAGTCGATAGCACATCAAGCCATACATTGTTGTTACAACATCACCCCTATTACCACTACATAAGCTCCCATAGTGTGACGCTTGAAGTGCCGTCATCTGTACATTATTACTTCTGTACAGTTACTATGAAAGTACAGGGAGTGGAGAAAAGGGTATTGTCAAATTACTTTTGCTTGGTTATTTTTCCCAGACTTTACCAAGTTATTGAAGATATTTTTTGCGAAACCCTTGGGAAATTTGTTCTGATTTTCCTGGAGAAGCATTAGTCAGGTATAGGCAATAAATAACTGCGATTTACTTAGTTGATGTCTTTTTTATCAACGTTAATGGTTTCTAATTATTCTTTTCAGCACGTTCGTTCATTCATTTCAGGCAAATGACGTCCACTGCTGGACAAAGGTCTAAGGATATCCAAAACGACCGGTCCTGCGCCGCCCGCATCCAGGCGCCTCCCGCGACCTTCACTAGATCGTCGGTCCACCTAGTGGGGGCCTGCCCATGCTACGTCTTCCAGCCACGAGCTGGAAGAACGCGCTCGCACACTCACTGCGGGCGCCCGTCGCACAGTCGCGACAGCAACATAATTACGCGCGAGCGACAGGGATGGGTAGCTTGGGGTCATTGGACGGGATTCTACGTGCTCACGGACCAGGCTTTAGGGGACATAGGATAATCTTTAGTCAAGTCAAATAAGTCAACCACTTTGTGGTCTATTTTGCAAACTCAGGCCACCAAGTCAGGTATGACTAAATATTAAATATGTTTTCACACCTCAAAGTAGGTAGGTATTGTGTTACTTATGCATAATACATATTTTACGATACACGCAAATAAAACTTGACCATCTCTATCTATTCAAAAGGGCCTATTTCAAAGCAAAACCAGAAATGTAGCAAAATTTAATGACCCATAAAGATACTATGACACGCCTACACTTTCCTATGTTTTATTCTGATACAGAACACTTAGGTTATAGAGACCGCTGCAACTATTCTTATTTCATGAGAACGTGAGCGCGATCGAAAGAGAATGTGAACAGAGAACCTAAAACTCTTGTGTAGTGAGAGGTACTACTTGATAGCATATGCACGGGGCATTTGACGCTACCAATCAATTGCCGTACTTTTCTTGATCAGTCAAAACGCGACTCTCTCACAGATTTTGTGTGGGAATACAAGCTACGAGTAGGTAATGATGCGTCACTAATTAAAAAAATTATAAGTGGGAATACAAGCTACGAGTAATGACGTCACTAACTCAAAAATTTATAATTTTTATATCAATTTCTAAGCGAAAATCTAAATGTAAACTAATAATTGAAAATCATCGAGTTTTTAAAAACAGATTTATACATGTTCTTTGCTCTATCCTGCTGATAGTAACTTAATGAAAAAGCAGAATAGTGTATCGTGACTACCTAACCTAGTCACCACGATGTAAATACCTATTTACAATGTAAAATAAGCGTTATAAAGATGACCAAATCGGCGTCTATCTCGCTAAACCGTCTGGAGAAAATATCAAATATTTCATAAACCGCACCCATAAATCCATAAAACCAATAAATCGCATATTCCATCAAAATGTATTCAAATCGTGTACCGGTCGTAAACCAGCTATTAGGTTCGCTGGAAAATCCAAACGGCTCACTTTTACTTCTCCGTCCACTAAGTTAAACTTTATGACGGATGGAGACGGGATCGGAAAGCGGGATCTGAGCGATTATTGTATTGCAATATAGTGCTAAGAAACAGCGTAAATTGAACTGACAATGTATTTAATTGACAATGTTCTGACTTTGTTGCATGCTTACTGTGAAAGATATTGGAACGCAAGAGTTGCCGTGGTGGGAAAAGTCCCATAAGTACCTAATAACTTTCGGAGAATTAGATTCCTCACAAATTCTTTGAGTTAGAATAAAATGCGATACAATTTTTTTAGACGATCGAGTATTCACATACTTACAATTCGTCGCTTGCCTCTCTAACTGACGTAACTGACATTTTGCAAAATTTTCAGGCGATTGGACAGATCGATTCGTCTTGCAAAATTGATTAAGATGGTGTAGATAACTCAGTTTCGAAAAAAATGACAGATATGTACGTCAGTTAGAGAGGCAAGCGACGAATTTATGGGACAGGTCACGTTAATTTTGGTCTCTAAGTAAAACACGGTACCTATGTGGATTTTTTCATATTTTTCTCTTCATGGAATATTTCGCTTTCCTAGAATGTTGAATTTGTTGATGAACTCTCGAGCTGTTCAATACAAGTATAACAAAAAAGTACTAATGCTTCAAGTGATTTAAGCTCCAACTCACTAAGTAGTCATGTTTAACGCCCATAAAATATTTTAATTAACAGTTGCAACATAAAAAATATGACCTTAAACCGGGTAAGCACCACGTTAACCAACTGCGTTGTACAGTCGACTGCCCCTCTGGCTACAAATGTTACCTTTAAAATAGCATTTATTACAATTACGTAAGGCACAGTGTTAGCTTGTTGTGCTGTTTGTACTCGTAAACTTCAAGGGGCAGTAACGATGCGGCGAGTGCGCTTAAATAAATAGTAGCGCACAGATCCGACTCACCAGATTACGGGCAAGTTGAATAACTTACTAGGGTTATCAAGTTATCCAATAACTCAATTACTTTTCAAAAAATTATGACAAAGAAAAAACTCGGTCAACATTTGGTTAATTTCGTATTGCATAAACTGATGCTAAAGGATAAGTAACCTAAGATAAAAAGCGGATAGTTCTCAATTATAGTTATTTATAATATCAATAAACCAAACAAAGACTTAAAAACAAGTAGTAAATAGCCGCCTATCCCGTGCCAAATAGGTAAAAAACGTACAAAACTGTACGTACAAAATAAACGGTTCGATTTAAACTCTGCCATTGATTGACTTAATCGGCTTTCGCAGGAAAATTCCCACAACACATCGACATCAACCCACGCGATTCCTCAAACCGCGATTTAACACACATAAAAATAATTTGTCAAATTTTACGACTTGGCAGCCCTAGCCGAATTTATTTACAATTTTCCTTATGAAATACTTTTCACTGTGCTTCGGAATTTATCGGAAGACTTTGCGAAGTAATTCAGAGTTTCAACATCTCTTGCTGCCTGAATTGTGGACGTTTTGTGAAAATTTCACACATTTTTAGCTCGTTGAGTGGGATTTTTGCACCCCAAAGTTTTGGGTGTGCGGATCCAAGAAGTTATGTGATTTAATATGTACACCGTATTTATTTTGTTTTGTATTTTCTGGGTTAGAGTTGTGTTATGTTTGCAAAGTACAATGTATTATTCAAATTGAGCTAACGCTGTTTTGTTTTGGAAAAAGGGTAGCGGTGAAAGTCTACCTTTAGAACACGTGAGTTATTGACCTTCTTAAACAAATGATATCTGAACTAGATGCTTACAAGTTTGTTTTTATGGTACTCGTAAGTTTATTTAGGTAACTAGGAAAAATCCTAATTTATAAAAAAAAACAGATGTTCATACTGTGTGCAATATGAGAGAAATAATCGAAATAATTATGTTAAAATAGTTTCATAAATAAGAAAAAAGAGGTTCTCGTTAACATCGTAGTGACGTGCGATCATCCGATTTAAAAAATACCAAACAATTTAAACAATACCAATAAAATGAATCAACCGAATTCAATTCTCGAATATGCTGATCGGAGGAAAACCGAAAACGCTTGCAAATTTCGGAAATAAAACACAGGCCTTTGATATTTTCGTGTGTAACGCCTCTCAATGAGATAAAGACTCTGCCTTTATTCTGGTGAAATGGCCGGTTTGGAGATAGTTTTTATTTTTATTTTTTGAACCCGTTGTTATTTCTGTTGGTTTAAAAGAGGCACGTTTTGTCAACGAATGAACAAAATGAAATTATAACAAATGAAAATGCGAATACCAGGTGCGATTGCGGTCAAATACCTGCCTTGTCTAGCATAAAAAAAATGTAGAGTTTGTGGAATCTGAAAGGGCGTGACTAGTAACAGAGTAAGAATACCACTAATCTATAATGCAAATCAACAACAGAATTGTATACGACATACAACAACAGAATTCCCCTAAGTTCAACAGTATCAACAGAATCTGTACCTACTTATTGCAGTTTATTCAAAAGCAAGCTGAGAATAATCCAAATATTCAATAAAATTTTGTGCTATATCTTTAACTCTTACAACAGAGCTTACAGTTCGTTTTCGGTTATATAAAAGCTCAACAAGGTTCCAGAATAAGTCTCCGGACTGGATAAAAGGCTTATTTTATTACTTTTATGAAATTTGCCGGCAACAGAGGCTGGACCATGCTCCATTGCACTTTCAGTGTGAAGCAGAAAAAGGACGGACAATTTCAAATAATATATTGTCACACATTTTCATTAAAATTATTGTAGACTAGCTGTGCCTGCGACTTCGTACGCGTGGAAATCAAATCGTAATTTTCCCATGTTTTCTCATCGTTTAAACCATCACTGGACAATAATCATTTCAGAACCAAAATAAGCCAAATCGGTCCAGCCATTCTCGAGTTTTAGCGAGTCTAACGAACAGAAATTCATTGTTATTAAAAATAATTTCATCATAGAGTTAAAGAATCTCAGCAACTCCAATTATTATTATATTAATAACCCTTTTGCCCTGGACGTAATTAAATAGAATTTTAATGAAATCAAATACCCGACGCTTTATATCAAATTTTGAGTATCAACATTGAATATTAACATCTAAACAGTACAGAAGCCTTTTCATACTATTAAAATTATGTCTACCAATAAATGCCGACTCAATAAATCTCCTTAAATTTTGAAATATGATCGCAAAGCTGGCTTGCTTAGATTGTACGGTATAAATTCGTTTTATTCAGTTATCGAAAATGAATTATAACATGATTTTGATACGAAATTCGATTTAAAGCTATAACGGGGCGCTGCTCGAGGCCTGTTCAATAGCAGTTTGGAGGAGAGGGTCGGACTCAGGGCGGTATTGGGGCTATAACTGTAAAAACTTGCTTTTGTGAGTAGGTAACCAGACCTGGCTGTACAAACATTCCAAATTATTTATAGCTATATTTAAAAGTGACTTTTATATACTGAGCTGTTTATGTTTATCTCTCACTCTACCGAAATACACGGTCGTTCCCTCATCTCTCTATTCTTTTTCTTTTAATAATCTTAGTTCCATCAGCACTCTGCATCTACTAGTCCCTAGTGTTTTTAGTTCCTAGAATAACATTCAAAATTTAACAATACTGATTTTATAAATATTTAAAACGTTTATAAAATAAATGGTCAAATGATTCACTGAAGGTGACACTATTATGTGGTAAAAAGATAGTTTCATTGTTTGTTTTATACTATAAGTTCGTAGACACATAATACAGTGTTATTATAGGTATAGCAAAATATTTCTAAGCAAAAGTACACACACATTTTAGCCCTGAAAAGAAGTTTAAGTTACACATTTTTTAGTAACCAATATTCAATTACCATGGAAGAATTATGTATAGTATAAGTGGCTGTAAAATTAGATAATTACCTACTTAGATAATTTGATTCTTTAAATTAATAAACATTAAGTTGGTTGAGTTAACAGAAAAGTCACGATAACACGTTAAATTCTCATACAAAAATGTATGGCTAACTAACGTGGCCCCCCAACACGCCCTTGATACATCCCTGTTCCCTAGTAATAGATGCCTGATACAGAACAATGATAGTGTTCTGTGAATTGGGTCTGATTTTGAGAGCGGTAAGACATTTATCGAATATTGATTTCAGTAAGTTAACATTTACATATTCATATTTAATTATAGATAGTAGGTACCAACTACTCGTACAATAGGTAACTTTCTAGATAGGGCATTCTAATCACGATAACTCTATTGTCTCTCTAAATATTTTAAACATGTCTGAACCGAATTTAACAAAGGGAGTCTTGATACACTTTATAAAAGTCAGAGAAAGCATGCGGCATTTCTATCATTCAGTTAAAATTTAAAAGTAGACGCATACCCGGTTGCCCGCCCATGTACTATTTTCGGCCTTATTGTAAAGAAAAATCAATTCAAGAAGGTCATTTTCGAAGTTTATCACTTACTTTTACACACGGTCAATTAGTTTTTCTCTCCATCCGTTTTACGCGCCACCAATCAAAAGCACATAATACCTTATTATCTGTGCTCTCGGATTAAAAAAAAACTATCAAGAAGAAAATAAAAATCTTTTTTTGCAGGGGACAAAAGCGTCAGCCTTGTGCCGTCAAAGGCAGGGCCGGACTTCCGCGCGTCCGCACAGGTGATAATTGCGCTACTTTTCACCTGCGTGTGAGTGGCGCTGGAAGGACTAGTCGAGAAAACTTTTTAAATGGCGTTAGACAGTGTGTAAAAATAGTTATTCAGTACTGATAAGGTTCTGGAGTACCAAATAACATTTACCAGTAGGTAAGGTTATTTTTCTGCAAGAGACAAAAACCGCCTCCAGGCGTCAAAAATCATGGCCAAAAGGTGATAATTGTGCTACTTTTCACCTGAGTGTGACTAAGTAGCGCTGGAAGAAACAGTTGAGAAAACTTTCTAACTGGCGTTGGCCAACATGTTATGTTGTATGTTGGCCTGATGTTAAATGAGATGCAGTCTAGGCTGGCACTTACCTGCCCAGTAAGTGCCTGTTCACCCTGGCCTTGAAGAGGCCCAGATTATGCTCGGAAAGACAGAAGCAGGCAGTGAATTCTACTCCCTAGTGTTTCTAGTAGTATTAGTATCCAGTTCGGAATATGATGACTATTTTTGAGAAGAAAATCTGGAAAAAGGTACTGGTAAGGCTCTTTTTCTGCAGAAGACAAAAGCAACGGCCTACAAGCGTCAAAAACCGGACGTCCGCGTGTGCTAATTGCGCCACTTTTCACCTGCGTATGACTAGCACTAGAAGAACCAGTTGCGATAACTTTTTATGGGTGTTTTAAAAAAAGTTATTTAGTATGTTAAGGCTAGTTTGAAAGATGTACAGTACTGTGAGCTGAAAAGGGAATTCAAAATGAGTTTTTAGGACAATTAATGAGAAATCATCAGTATTAAATTTGTACGCACTGAAATTTCCATAACTTTGTAAGCCTACCTCAAGTTATGAGACTTGTCTTTATTGTTTGGAGAAAAATTCAATCGATAAGAATTACCATGTTATCAGAAAAATATTTATGAGTACCTAAGTGAGATTTGCTCATAATTTATTATTGTGCAGAAATGTGTGGAGAGTAGCTATGATATTACTATAAAATTTCATCTAAATTTACGTACGCTAGCAAAAATTATTACATGGTAATAATATTAACTAACTGAAATAAAATACAGTGGCTTTTTATCAAATCAAATATAATTTATTTGCATTAAATAGGGTTTCACAAAGTGGGTGTTATTACATTTTTAAGTTATTGTACTTATGCCTATTTAGCCATACTTAATTACAGCATGCAAATTTTAAATTTTTTCCTACATTAATTAATTACCAGCAATATCCTGCTGTCAAAACTAAAATTACACCAAAAATAATAAATGCTCTGATAGCATCGAGTTTAATGAAGAAAACGAAACATTATCAAGTAATTCACCATTAAAATCTCCAAATGTTTCATTTTATCTCAAATAAATATCATAATGGGATCGTAAAACGGCGGGGCGCTGGCTTGACGCACACCCGGCCGGAAGTCGATGGTGCTAACGAGCAAGGTGCTCGTCACTTCCGGTTGAAAACTTTGGGTGCCCTCTCAGACGCATAACATTTTTCATCATAATTTAGTTTGGCATAACAGTATTTGCATAAAGTTTTTTCGCATAAACTTTGATATGCATAGTTTTCTAAATGCATAATGGTTTCTTAGGCATAATAATAACTTTGTCTAATTTTCAATACCATAATTTAAATAATCATAAATGTAAAGAACATAATTTTTATATTCCTAAAATTTGTATTGAATAAAATACGATAATCATAATGTAATTATTTATAACATTTAAAGTCATAAATATTGTCTATAAGAGCAACCAACATTGAAGAGTAAATAATTATGTATTTGTGATGTTGCGAACGATCCTCCTTCCACCTTTATACTCTTTCGGCCTATAGATTTGTAAAAACTAAATTCTCATGTCATTGTCATTTTTATTCTTTTGACCTGTCTCTTAGAAAACTTAAGCTCGTGAAAATACATTCTGTTTGATCTCGAATCCCTCTTATCTATTATAACGCACATAATACAGTCCACATTTCTTTTACAACATTAAGCTTGACTGGTCTGGAATTATGTAGATCCCGACTGGCCGTGGTCTCTTCCACGTGGTACTAGTCTGCCCTATACTAGAGTGTAATTTAAAAGCCGGAGGCGCGGAGGGAGTGCGGTCCTCGCTCGCTGTAACATAGATCCGGCAGCCGTGCGAGCTGGAGCGGCTGAGGCTGGTCGCCGAAGGCGACCAGCAAGCCGAAACTGCGGAAGCGAGCATGGCATGCCGGGTATATGTTACGCCAGAGCGGAAGGACCGCACTTCCCGCAGCGCCGGAGATAAGGCAATCCAAATGCTTGCTTGCATGCTTGCTTGCTGTTTGCTTGCATGCTTGCTGCTTGATTGCATGCTTGCTGCTTGCTTGATTGCTTGCATGCTTGCTGCTTGCTTGCTTGCTTGCTTGCTTGCTTGCATGCTTGCTGCTTGCTTGCATGCTTGCTGCTTGCTTGCATGCTTGCTGCTTGCTTGCATGCTTGCTGCTTGCTGCTTGCTGCTTGCTTGCAGGCTTGCTTGTTTGCACCCTTGCTTGCATGCATGCTTACATGCTTCCTTGCAGCTTGCTTGCATGCTTGCGTGCTTGCTGTTTGATTGCATGCTTGCTGCTTACTTGCATGCTTGTTTGCATGCTTGCTTGTTTATTTATATTTGTTAACTTATATTTTATATGTATAACATTTTTTATTTCATATTTGTTAACATTATGGTATTTTGTATATTATGAATGGTAATATTTATGGCATTGGTTTAGATGCCAATAAATGTTATGCCTAGAAATCGTTATTAAAAAAACAAGAATACAGAAAAAATATATACTAAAATATTATTATAATAAAAGTGGTTATGGCAAAAAAATATATGCTTTATGATTTATTCTGTATGAAAGTTATGCGAAATGATGAGTATGCCAAAAAACTTTATGCACTCTTAAATTATGACAATATTTTTTATGCAACCGAATATGGACCCGAAAACTTTATGGCTTTGAACTGACAGCTTTCCAGGAGGCTGTAAGCTGTAAGTAATTGAATGGTCTTCGACACAAAAGTGTTCGATCATCGTTAATTAACAAATAATTTTAGAAACACTTTGTAAGTTGATTTTCGAAATAGAATCAAATTTTTAATTTACATCGTGATATTAATTAATAGATTTTAATTAGATTAAGAAAATTTTAATTAAATGGTAAAAGGCTGATTTTTATTTTTAACTGACGAATAAAATTGCCATTTCAACATATTTCCCATACTGGCACTGTCAAAGTTTCAAGTAATTCTTCAGTTTTGAGTTTTTTTTTTTTTATTATTTATTATTCATTATTGAATTTGTCCAGCGTTTGATGCCCTTAGAAAACAAATGTAATTGAAAAATATTTTTAGGTTGATAACTCTATAATAATATGTTAAAGACACACGATTGTAACGGTAAACATCTGGGCAAGTTCATCGATGCTACACTGCAGCCACATAAACAAGAACTCCCAAACCCTAAGCGAGTTAGGATCAACAAAGCAAATTATCCGCACAGTATTTCGTGCCGGTTTTCAATACGAATAACGAACTTTGGTATTCTGAACACGACGCAATCGCCTTGGCATTGTCTGTTGTGGAACTGCGCTTTGGAACAATGAAAAATCGGGTTTTGGCACTGTTTTCCAATTGACGAAGTTTGGGAACTGGATTGGTTAATGATCCGTAGCAGTAATGAATTTTTGTGGTGAAAAATCCCAAATACGATCACTGTGGCTTATAGTGTACTTTTGACAGTTGGGGGCGTCCATAAATTACGTGAGACAATTTTGGCTATTTTTCAACCCCCCCCGCCCCCCTTGGTGAGATTTGGTGAGATTTTGCCTGACCCCCTCCCCCACCCCCAAATCTCACGTGATATTAAAAAAAATCCGAAATTTAATAGTTTTGCAGTAATATAACCCAGAAACATTTTTTTTGTGTGCTTTAACGAGTGCATCAAAAAGATCTATAAAGTTGAAGATTTTAGTTCTTGAAAGTAGGTATCTGCTAGGGACGCTGTACAATCATCATACATTTAATGTATGTCATTTTTTACGCAGTCGCTAGCGGATGACGATTGATGTAAAGTCGCACTAAGTCCACTGATTACGAATAGATCCAGAAAAACACGTGTAGTGACAGCGGTTAGTACTAGGGTCACATTGTTTTTTTACAGAAGTACCTAGTCTAATTGTTCCTTTCTACAAAATTACTAATAATCTAGCAAAATAGATTTTGATAAAAAAAGAACTTGTTTTATAATTTTCTTAATTTCGTCATTTATTCTGCATTTTAGTATTCACACATGCAGACGGAAGCATTTTTAGTTTTATTTGTTTAGACTGTATAGAATAAATAACATTATCATCATAAAATTATATCATTTTTTAGTCCTGACAAGGAACCCTTATAGTTTCGATATGTCTGGCTGTCTGTCTGTCCGAGGTTTTGCTTGGAAACTATTGGCACTAGGGAGCTGTAATTTTGTAGAGGTATGTATATTAATTACGCCGACAAAAGGGTAGAATAAAATTTTGAAAAAAAATTTTTTTAGGGTAGCTCCCCTACATGTAAAGTGGGGATGATTTTTTTGTCGTCTTCTACCCCATCGTGTGGGGTATCGTTGGATAGGTCTTTTAAAATGACTTAGGGGTTTCTAGGACCATTTTTCGATTTAGGGATCCGTTTGCAAAATGTTAAAGTTTAAAGTGCCAATTTTTGTCCGAGTAGGGCGTCCCCCCCGCTAAAAACTCAATTGTTGGCTTGATAAATCTAGAAAAATTCAAGATTATAGTGATTTTTATGTACTTTCAAGGAAAACTATAGCGGTTAAGATAGATCAGTTAATTCAAGAGTAATAGTCGTTTTACTCATGTATTATAAAATTTCATACCTAATAAAAATTCCTTAGAAGCAAATATTAAAAGTGACTTTAGATGAAGTAATTGCTTACTTCTGAAATACACTCGGCATCAAATAAATCGCACCTCCCGCGACAAGCACTTATCAAACGTATGCATCCCCACTTCCCACCAACATTGGTACCATTTGAAAGCCTAGTTCTAAACTTCATTTCATTAAAGGAAAGGTTTTTACCCCAAAAATGTGTCTTTACAAGGATCCAGAGTCACTTCTTCAAAAAATAGTTAGTTACGCTATAGCCATTTTTTATGACTATAAAACTGTTAAGTTGGGATTAATCGCTATCCATCTGTTAAAGAGGACACGTGAGATCTTTATTTGGTTTTGTAACCATAAAAATTGGTCTAATTGATCCCAGAGGTGAGCCTAAAGTGAGGTCTATTTTCAAGTCACATTTATGGTATATGTTAATCATTTATTTAGAAATGAAATGTATTTTTCTTTAAGGATATTTATTGGGCTTTTAAATAACACCAATATTGTTGGGGTACCATAATTGTGTCAGAAGAAAATCTTTAAAGTTCGCGTCGCGGAAGGTGCGGTTTATTTGATGTTGAGTGTATATTGTGATAACGACGGACAACTACGGAACCCTACACTGCGCGTGGCACGACACGCACTTAGCCAATTTTTTTACTTAAGATTTAACCCAGTTTTCTGGCAAACTATTTCTCTATTTCTTGTGGAAAAAAATACGTGATATTTCCCGAGACCCCCCCTCTCCCCCACGTGAGATTTAGTGAGGTTTTTGTTGACCCCCTCCCCCCCCCCCTAAAAGCCTCACGTAATTTATGGACGCCCCCTTATCTACCTAGTGTTACCTATATCATGTATGCTATGCGGTTGCGGTAAGATGGTTTCTATAGAACATTTTCAAGTTATTAATTCCCATCAAGGTTTAAAATTTGAACTACACATAATGTTAGATATTAGGTACATTTGTTTGTTATCCTGCCGGGAATCAAACTCGCTGCATAGCTGGCATTACGTTAATTACGCGAACCACCAAGCTACGCGGGCGTCAAATTGACACAAATCTACCCTGAAAAAGTGGTGAACCGATAAAAAACAATCTTCATTTTGTTGCTTCACTACCCCACCTGCCAACACAGCCCAACTGCATTCCGTTCCAACTTGATTCCCTTCTTAATCCACTTCATTCCAGTAATTTTTAGCTAAAACTCAAGCTGATATCCGGCCAACTTTTACCCCTCCGTATACTTCGTTCGTAAATTGCATTATCTAGTTAAACCAAACGTAGTTACATTATTACCCGGCAAAACTCCGGCCGCTTTGTCGCAAACAAAGTTGCTTCATTCATGAAGATTCAATAGACTTTTGAAATATCGCCTTTTGAGTGCTGAGAAAATTGGAGGCAAGTTTGCGTTGGGTTTGAGACGGAAGACCGGGTGCGATAGGGTAGATTGTGATCGTGGGTTGAATTACGTATAGACATGAATTTGGTTTTAGTATGGTTTTAGACACGTTTTCTTGGCTTCGGTAGGTTCTAAATTTTTTTTATGCATCACAAGGCAGGTATTTGACCACAATCGCACCTGATTTTAAGTGGGATGCAGTCTAGGATGGTACATAATATCTGCCCTGTAAGTGCCTATTCACTCTCGCCTTGAAAAAGCCCGGATTATAGTCTTCGGGAAAGACAGCAGCAGACAGCGAATTCCAGTCCCTAGCTGTTCGCATAATAAATTATACGCTTGGTTCTTCACTAAGTTAAATTACAGTTCCTTATTTTTTAAACACTTTACTACTATAATGTTTTTGAATTGTTCCTAAATACCCTCCTACGATATCTACCAGAAGAGTAGGAGTGATTATTGTCCCTGATAGAGAGAATGTGCTCCTGCAGTGGAGGCTAAATGATTTATTGATAATTTTATTTATAATACATTTATTTTATTTTTATTTATTTATTTATACTTTTGCACATAAAACTGTACAGTGGCGGACTTAATGCCAAGTGGCATTCTCTGCCAGTCAACCACAGGTCTAGTAAAGAGACTAAGGCGGTGCAATAAATATGACGGTACATGCTTGAGTACAAGCTTTTCCTAGCTTGGAATAGTATAGTTTCTAACTTCCAATTAAAAGATACTTAGTAGGATAAAAAGATTGTCAGCGCTCTTAAAATTAAAATTCAGTTTAAATCTCCTCTACTAAGAGTACACCTACAAACTTTTCAACTTTTAAATTCACGTAACTTAACGTTGGACTTCCCTGAAAAAACTACTTTTGATTTTCTTCAAGTTTCAACTTCTCGTAGTGTATAAGAATCCAAAACAAGATAAACTAGGCTTAACAATGTCTCAGGTAACTTAGATGTCTTTGGAAACTTCCAGGACATTAACATTTGTTGGGCACTTCTTAAAATATAGCCGTGGGGACGCCTCTTGTTCAGTTTTGGCAGACAGTTGAAAGTCATTGGGGTTGAGCATTGTGATGCTTTGAACAAAGACGTTTTAAACAAATGTACTTGTCTCTTAAATCTTTAAAATAAGTATGAATAATGAGACTTTATTTTAAAGTAGCTTTCACTCCCGATTTCGTCCGCGTGAATTTTGGTAAGTCTATGGAAAAATAATATTTTCGCGAAGAAATTCATGCACCTATCAATACATCTTCACTTCACAATTGTCGCGTATACAAGTAGAGGTACAGGTCTCTCTGTCACTCATTCCAATATATTGCTTTGTGTAAGAGGGACAAAAACATCCGAAACTACAAAAACAGCTACAGATCCAGGGTCACGGATAGTCTGATGGATTACCAAGTAGCAACAAGCTAGAAGTGATTGGATTAGCAAGAAGAACTAATGGACGCTCGCAGTAAATTTGTAAACCGTTGTTTCAATAATGCAACTTGCTCAAAGCAATATCTTCCGAACGCTACAGACACAAGTTAGTGAACTTCTAGGTCATGAAATAAGACCTGGGTGCTCTTGCGAACTATCGCCCTCACATATTAGTCGGGACTCCATGGCTTTTAATGACTATGGGACATTTCGAAATGTAATTTTATCAGAAGTAGGTAAACTTTTGGGTTAGTATAGAATTTTAGGAAATAAGTAAGTAAATTAACTGTTTCAGCTAACCTCGTGATCTAATATTAATCTAATATAGATGAACAATGAGCGATAGTTTCCTACCATTAAGACCACCTAAATTGTATTTAAACTTTTTGTGTTTTTTGTATGGTCTACTATCTACACATTTAAGTACTATACATTACATACGCACCTACATAATATCAAAGCGATGTAGGTATAAATTAGGTTCTGGCAAAATTTACGTATCTAGAATTAAACGAAATAATTTTATTTATTCATCAAGAATACCATGACGACGATTATTTATTTTTCTTTAATTACTTAGGTACTTGCTTAGTTCTTTGATAGTATTTAAACTACTCCTTTTGTCCTACCAACCACATAAATTGAGGAAACCCTAACAGACACTAACAGAATTAACCGTGGAGAAGTTGCGAGTTGCGGTGCAAAGCGCGCGTTTGATGCACGTTCATTTTCACCCGCGCGGGGTAACTGTTTGATTGCAATTGGTACTCACTTTGTGTGACGATACTGGAGATTTTGAGTAATTACACAGTTCAATTTCAATCAGAAACAAGACGACATACTTTTAACGAACATACTTTGGATGTTTGTTAAAGTTAAATTAAGATGGCGCAACCCAGCCTTAGACTACGTCGTCTTCTTATCTAGAAGTTTGTCTAAAAGATATAATCTCCTTATGAATAGACTGGACAAATTATATCGTTCCAACTAAAAAAACGTTCCATACGTGTTATGGTCAGTTTTTGTATTACAAACAAGAGTGGCCATATTCTATGTACTTAAGACATCTCAATTAGGACTGCACTTTTAATATAAGAAGGTAATTAGTTCGTATCTATCATTACTAATATCTTTTTTTCGTTTGACTCTAATCTTGTTGACTCAAATACTCATGTGTCTCCAGCCTAATTGAATCTATTATTGCACTATGACTAATCTAAAAGCAGCGCCAATAGACACTCGTTCTTCTGCACTAATTCCAACTTACAGACGTAATGTGACTAGATACAGTAGGGTCTTTTCCACTTCAATCAAATACACAGATGAAGTTTCAACTATGATCCTACGACTCAAGCGTTATAATATTTTAGGAGCCAAACGTCTGTGTTACTAAACATTGGTCAAAACTCGATTCAGTCTCCTTCATATAGATTCTGTTCTGTGATTATTTTTATCTAAATGGATTTGAGGCCTTTGTTTAACAATGGACGTTATATGGCTGAAATGATGATGATGATGATTGATTTATCGTTGACTATTTAACGTTCCGTAAACGAACTAAAGTCGCTGACATAGCCCGACGGATTAGCAAACTGAAGTGGCAATGGGCAGCGCAGATAGTACGCAGAACTGATGGCCGACAGGCAGCCAGGTTCTGGAGTGGAGGCCGCGTACCGGAAAACGCAGCGTGTGACGTCCACCCACAAAGTGGACTGACGACATCATAAAGGTAGCAGGAAAGCGCTAGACACAGGCCGCTACCAACCGGGTAACATGGAAAGCATTAGGGGAGGCCTATGTTCAGCAGTGGACGTCCTATGGCTGAGATGATGATGGTGATGATGACTATCTAAAAACCTCAATATAGGCTCGTTTTCACCTAATTATTTAATACGTTATAATTCTTAACTACCAAGTAGCAACCTACTAAATATTAAGTTAAATTGTTATCACAAGTGTGCGTCTTATCTATGTTCTTATAACTTTGTGGTATTGCCTTCTATATTGTGAATCAATTATGCCAACACCTAATCTTCGCTAACCAGAAGTTCGACGAGACAATGGCCGTGTTCCTGGCGGGGTGCCAAATGTAACAACTGGGTGGCAAATGGGAATTTTATGGCGTTGTTAAGGGGAACGGTAGTAAATAACGGGATTTGTGATGCGATGTGCTCTTGATTTTGGGTAATTGTTTCATAAGCTGACCGAGAAGGTTAGGTCAGGTTTATTTCAAGAGTACCTACACCTGTTTTCATGTATTTTAAATCTGTAAGTCCTATTAGATTAGTATTAATTAGACCGCCGTATAAAATTGTACTTTTAAGACAATTTTTAAATACTTTATTTAAAAAATTGGAGGTTATGAATTTTATTAAACATCTTTATTCACAATAAACATATATATATTTTTTAAACTAAAGCAAACTTAACTAAACAAAAAAAAAAATAAACTTAATGACTACTCAAAAATAAAAGTGTGTCCGCGAGGCAAAGAGGCGAGGATGCTGGCTGCATTTCCTCGCTGGATAGCAATACTTAGCAAATGTGCAAGGAAAAGCCAGCATTTAAATTTTCCGAAATTTTAATTAATTTAGGGGAAATGGTCCGAAACAGTAATTTAGCATTCGGTCCCCAACTTTTAGAAGATTGTTAAAAATAGCGAACCTAGAGTTCTTCAATGAATCTGGATTCCGGAAGGATAGTTGTCTAGGTACTTTATATTTAATGTCTATCATATATTAAATAGCGCATGAAAATATGGCACTTTAACGCTATTTCGAGGTTAACAGATGTGAGTGTGTGTCCCAACGTAAGTGCAACCTGCGATGATTTTTGGCAAGCTTTTGGCGTGCTTTGAAGAAGAACCATAAATCCGGAGATCGGATGACAAGTCCAACAAAGATATTCAAAAGGTACATACACTAACAAGTACCTACTTCTCACGCTTTTTATACACTCGTATTCAAACTTAGATGGTATAAAGTATAACCAAATACTTTACGCCACGATAGCCCAACGGTGAAGTGGTCGGACTGGCCGACTCGAGATCCGAGGAACGCGGGTTCGAATCCCACCGCCGCTCGACTATTGTGGTGAACAAAAACAAAACAAAAATATTTTTCTCAGCAACTCTACCAACGTCACTATTTCATTTTATGTTTAGTAATACCTCAAAAACATCATTTAATTACGTCAAAGATTCTTCTCTGCTTACATAAACCCCCCCAAATACCCGTAGGTGCACTCTAAATATAATCGATTCGTGCGCAGGTCGAGATATATCTGGGCCAGGTGAGAGGCGGAAGACTCAGGTGTGCCAATGAGACGACCGGTATTAAAGATAAGTAGATAGATACGGGACTATTCCCACCTCTCGTTCCCACCGCTGCAACTCCTGTGTAGCCAGGATCTACAGCTTGACCGCCAATAAAACCCAACCAGTGAAGGCCAAGTTCGTCTCGAAAATACATAAACAGTTACACACTTTGTATACCACATTGAAGAAAGGAAAGAAATACACACAGAAGATACGGCACGATTAAAATCATGTAGTTTGACGATGCTTTGAGATGGTTGAAGATAAACAGTCTGATTGGGACTGACATCATATTAAAATGATCTCATTATAATACTTTTACGATAAGGTGAAAAATATTAAATGGCACGCTATCTACCAGCGTAAAAAGAAATCTGTATCTCAATGGAACAGCTTTCACTCAGCTTTAATTAAATAAATAATACTATAGAACATACAATTATACATTTTCATGGTAAAAGTTCATATCACTTTCTGATCTTTTGGAAATAATGGTTCTTTGATGGTGACCACGTCATGGAAGACCCATCTATTCAGAACCTTTCAGAATATAAATAGATATCCTAACGCTATGGGAGTAACAGTTGTAGAAGTGACTAGAAGTTTTAGTTGGTTATCGAAACGCATTTAGTTCAATATACGAAATAATAAAATCATCGTAAGAAGTTTATGAAACAAGTACACATACAAAAATGTTCAGTAGTTCTCATAAAAGAGTCACAGTGTGAAGAACTCAATAGAATACATAAATGTTTTCCTTACAATTTGAGCAAGTAAACTGGATGAAGTATTTTACAATGGCAACATAAAATTCCGAATTTTAGGTTCTAAATGTACGAAAAATTCAGTAATGCCACATCAATTTCGCAAACCACTGATAAACAAGAAGTATTAGCTAATTTCAGGCATGAAACGCCCGAGTAAGACATAAATATATCACGGGTCCATAAAGATAAATCATGTGGAAATTCCGGTACATAAAACGTGAACTTTTTGCGGCAAAAACTGTTTCTAAACCATATTGGATGTAGGTTAAGTAGGTTCATATTTCTGTCATTTTCGTAGAGACATGCTGTATTTGAAAAAATGACTCATTGAATCGTAAAACATTTCTAAATTCGCATTCAAAATTAAAGCATGAAAAAAATATGTGAGAAAACAACTGACAATCGATGTTGGTTATAAAAAAACGTCAACGTCAATTTGTCTGAATATTGTTGTTAAAACGTTTTCGTGCCTGAATTGTTCCTACATAAAATATCTTAATCTAAGCTTTTGCATACAACACTTATTATCTCTAATTTGATTTACGGGACTATTCCCACCTCTCGTTCCCACCACTGCAACTCCTGTGTAGCCAGGATCTACAGCTTGACCGCCACAAAAACCCAACCAATGAAGGTCAAGTTTGTCCCGGGGGAAAGTTAAACTGTCATTGGACCCGCAACGAAATTAATCAGAAGAACATAGGAGGAGTTCGAAATTAAGGTTCGACTTCCCTCCATTGCAAAGCGGATGACAGGTGACAAACAAAGGTTTAAAACCTTTAAGAAAAAGATTATGCACCACGGACAATAAATTAAATTTTTCACAAAATCGCTTAAAAGCACGGAAATTTTTCCTTGTCGCAACAAGATCGGTGTAATAAATTGCGGAAACAGATGTATGTTGTATTGAATTAAGCATTATATCACGTTCATGTTTCCAAAGATCACACTCCCACAAGATATGATGGGCAGACTGCTCATGACTGACATCATCTGTGGAACACTCGCAAAAAGGAGACGGAACTAGTTTGAATTCGTGAAGTTTATGTTTAAAGTTGCCATGTCCCGTGAGGAACTGCGACGAGCAATGGTCGATTTCTAACCATCGCCTAGTTAGACGTTCGCGTACATTCGGGAAGAATTTATATAAGTGACGTCCTTTGACTGACGTATCCCATCTTTTTTGCCATTCATTAAGTAAATCTTCTTCAACGACTTCTCGGGAATCAAATAATCGACTTATTTTAGAACGATCGCGGCTATTTAAGAAATCGGAGGTTATATTTTCCCTTGATGCGAAGTACATAGCCGCACGCTTTTGTACCTCTAAGTCGACCGGCAGTACACCAGCCAGGACTGGCAGAGCCTCCGTGCTCACAGTTCTGTAAGCTTTGCAAAGAAAAATCAATGCAAGGCGTTGACTTTGGAGTAGTTTCCGTCGAGCGGCTCCTATAGTAGCTCTGTCAGCCCAAACTGGTGCACCATAGCAAATGGAGCTTAAATAAGTGGCCGAATATATTACTCGGAGGATTTTAAACGTTAGACCCCACGTCGAGGTTGAAATGTGACTTAAGGCATAAAAGTTCTTTTTAGCTTTTTCACCGATCTGTTTAATGTGCTCGACAAAACTAAAGTTTTTCTCTAAAATTAGTCCGAGATAGCAAACAGATTCCCGTTTTTTAACAGTTATTTCATTGAATTTAATGCGAGGCAAAACTTTAAGATTACCTTTTAATAGAAGCTGATAAGTTTTGTGAGGGGCAAACTGCAAACGATTCCTGTCTCCCCATTGAGATATTAAATTCAAGCATGTATCCGCTAGATTTTCAAGCTTTGATCTAGTGTCAGCCTCTATTAAAAGGAGACCGTCATCAGCGTACCCGGTTAACGAACAGCCTTCGGGTAATGGTAATGCTAGAAAATCATCGAAACCCAAATTCCAAAGGTAGGGCCCTAGGACCGATCCTTGGGGACAGCCGCGCGTGAGCACCTTTGATTCAGCATGATGGCCGAGTTTTAATTTAGTTGTACCGTTACAAAAGTACGAGTGCAGTAGTGAATATATATTACTATAGCATCCACGAACTTTCAGTTTTAAGAGCAGGATCGGCCACCAAGCATTGTCGAAGGCACCTGAAATATCGAGGAATATTCCTACAACGTACTTTGCCACCGAGGACGTCACTTTTTGTCTAACAGATATTACTGCATCTGCAGTAGACTTCCCGGCGGTGAAGCCAAACTGCTGCTCGTGAAAAATTGTACCACCCGGTAGCAAACGCGGCACTACTAATCGCTCTAACAGTTTAATTTAGTCTCTAAACTCTAATTTGATTTAGTAAAACTGCCCTTCTGAGTTGGTTTTTGTTCTTTTTAATGATGTAATTTTTTTCAGACCTTTGAAATTAAAACCGAGTCTGCTGAATATTCTTCAACTACCGCCAAACATAATGAACAGAAAACACTCAAACGGGCAGTTTGCAACAAAAAATGAAATAAATCTTAACTTCTACCCCAAAAAGAAGAACATCTTGTTGGTTCCCACGTGAGCATGTATACGTAGTAACGGCGGGCGCACCTGTGGGACGGTAATTAGGTTAGTACTATTTATAGTATTGTATTTTTGACTAATATAAGTTTAAATATTGGGACTATAAGAACTAGAGTGGCTTGGCTCATTTTTGACAATATTAAAGTTGGGTTGCACCATCTTACTTTGACTGTAACAAACGTCAAAAATCCGCAAACTCCATACTAAAATCACCGGTTACCGGTCAAAGTTTGGTGGTGCAACTCAGCCTAAGTATGTAGGAGCATCAACATGACCTTAAAATTTTATTAGTAGCCTAAAATAATTGAGATACAGTTTCATGTTCTGAAACGAAATCCAAAATTTGATTCGATATTTTAGTTAGACGAATCATAGATTGAGATCGAATCAGAAATGAGGAGATCCGTAAACGAAATAAAGACGCTGACATAGCTCGACGAATTAGCAAGCTGAAGTGGCAATGAGCAGGGCACATAGCACGCAAAACTGATAGCCGATGGGGCAGCAAGGTTCTGCAGTGGAGGCCGCGTACCGGAAAACGCAGCGTGGGACGTCCACCCACAAAGTGGACCGACGACATCATAGAGGTATCGGGAAGGCGCTGGACGCAGGCCGCTACCAACCGAGCAACATGGAAAGCATTGGGTGAGGTCTATGTTCAGCGGACGTCCTATGGCTGAGATGATGATGATGATGATGAAGTACGTAGGAACATCAACATGACCTTAAAATGTTTAGGTAGCCGAAACAGCGGCAGCGAATATCGCTCAGGTTTGAATAGGCCTTTAGTTAGACCAATCATAGAACATAATTTATGACTAAGATTGTATCGCGTTTCGTAATAAGGACATGATGATGCTTTCACAAAGCAATGTTCAATAGTCGACTCAATATAGGTACTCGTAGTTTAATTAAATTTCAATATTAAAATCTTTTACAGCGTCTACGCTTGACTTTGGAAATCTCAAAATGAAAAAAAAATCAAGAAATCTTGGTGTAGTTAGTTGATATCTTGCCAACGAAAATGCAATTGTTTATTACAATGTCAACATAGAAAATATGAAATAAGGCGACTAATCACAGCTCGTTAGACTATTTGCTGACATGAGCTGTTAAAAGTTTAACAAATTAACAAATACAGGTATGTGTCATGTCTGCGTCCCACTCTCTATTATTATAGTTATGAACAACTTTATTTCTTTTGGCAATGACAATTTTATTCCGAAATAATTTCTAAAAAAATGCTGGGAATACAAATATTGACTGGAATATTGAAATTTCGCTGATTTAATTGAAAACTTAGGCAATAGCTAAGTATGATTAGGAAGATATTTTCGTTGCAATGAAATATGAATATGTACCTACTTGTATGTGAATGAATAAAAATAGTACTTTACGCTATGTGTTACATGATAGACAAATGATGATAGATGAATGATTATTTGTATCCCAAAATACATAATCAAGGTTACTCTACATTCTTGCGTTCAATTACTCATCTATTATTATAATAAGTATCTGTTCTATTCCAAAATTGGTGAAGTTTGTCCAATGTTAATAGTTTCAAATATTGTTAAGCTTTTTATTAAAGCTTGAAGCTATACTAGAAGATTGTGTACAAAAAATCCTCCAGGCTTGCTTATTATACATAGTTTCAAGGCAATAAAAGATAAATAAAAAATAGAAAAAAGCATTAATAAAAGTTAATTGCTTAAAAATATCAATTCTTTATTTCCTGCACAAAGTGCAATGTATTGTGATAAAATAACATTCAAATAGGACAAAATATCTATTAAAATAAGCCAAAAGTTTATCTACAGTAATGACACTGGTTTACTTGGAACCTATACACTTTTGACCTCAATGTCTAAACATGATAATGCTTTCTAAGATGGAGTTCGGTTACTAAGTAAATTACTCTTAACGATACCATAAGGAATATAGAATATTGATAACGAAAGGTTAAGAGCCCTTATCGGTCTCAATTACACCAATCTATCCAAAGAAATCGAGGCACTTCGTAAAAAAATCTTTAAATAGAATCCTGTGTCAGCTGGGTACTTTCTATTTTCACTCAAATGCACTGTCACTTGTCACCTCATTACAAACACTTGACACTGGCTGGTTTTTGACACTAATTCGAATAAAAAAGTGACGACGTCACGGTAATTGACAATTTGAAATTCAAAACTCGAGTTCTAAGTAAAAAAAATCGTTTTAAATTTGAAAATGGAAGCGTTTCGTGAGGTTGCATACTTTTTTTTTGCAGAAAAAAAGTTTTCTTTTGAAACTTACTGTAGTGCGCGCGCCTAACTCAACGCAACTGTCGGTGGGGATCGCATTATTCGCCTGCTGAAATCTAAAAAAAGATGCGACACTCATACGTGAAGTGTTAAGGTATATTTAGGAGCGAACAACATTCACGAGGGTGTCAGTATGTCTGGTATTCTGGGTGTTTACTCGGCTGTGGGTAAGAATCAGGTGCACGGTCGAAAAAGTCGTTATGTAACTATTTTTAGCGGTCAATGACTTTGTACGTGACATTAGTGGTGGCGAGTGCAGTGGTTGCTGGGGCGCCATCTTCTTTAACTTTTATTGGCTCTCCTAATTGTTCGAGCGATGCTGTCATGTTAACGAGCAACTACTTTTATCGCTTGCTTGGATTTATAATATCGTGATAAATTATAGCATATTTATTTATTATTGTGATAAGATAAGCCATTGTAAAGTTTCGTCAAAATCCGTTCTATACTTTTAGCTCCATAATCATGAGTAGGTAAACTTATTTGTTTTAATTTGTAAATCTTTTATTAAATAAGTTCCAGTTACAAAGTGTATGACAATTAATTTCTCACAACTCTACCTGTCCGATTAATTCGACTAACCTGAATATCCAGAATGGCTGAAAAAGAATGGCCAAAACCTCATAACATCTGATCCCAAAGAACTATTTGAAAGCTAGGACGTTTACTTCTAAGTCCCATATCAATTTGCATAATTTAAAAAGTATTGAACTGCGTACCCACGCCTATTGTACCGTTTGGAGTTTTATGCGACATACAACAAAATTATCACTTAATTATCTAACTTTTTATAATGATACGAGTAAGGACCGTTATATTCAATGTTCATTCACAATTAGTGCGTGAGACAGAACTCACATCAAAGCTGGCAACTCTTGCGCATTGGATGCCGCTCCAGACTATATCTGACAGTGGGTTAAGGACGCGGCGAAAATTAGCGTTAATATTACGTGCTTTCCTACGAAATTGTAGGATATTTTGTAGATTCATAGGTAAATCATTCTGTGTATTTTGAAAAAAAGTATTTTGGCTAAAATCTAAACATTAAGTCATTGAACGCCGAGACGCTAGACACAATGGAAATTGTATTGTTCGAGGCTCACCGGTGAGCCGCGTGGCGTCCAACGTGGTAAATCTTAAACAGACGTTAAACACTTCGTTGTCATTTCGTCCAACTTTTTGTAATAAACCCCTCAACTTTTCGCCCCACTTCGACTATGCCCATATTTGATATAATTTTTAGAATACAATAAAATGGCAATGCCAGATTTTGTATGGAAGGTGGCGTCTTTTTTTTTTCGCGCGGCCATTGACCAAACTTTGTTTTTTGATTACAAAATAGTGTAATAAACCAAACTTACTATGACATGTGTACCTCTAAACTTAGTCTGAACTGAGTTACGAGCGTTAGAAGTTTGATGATTTACATACTAGATTTCCTTTTTGCGCGCAAGTTTAGTAAGAAATTGTATGTGTATATTTAACTGTGGAAACTTAATTGGTTTATGTGTTTTCTCACTGCACCTAAGTTAAATTATATTGTAACTGTATGTTTCCCAAAAATAAATAAATAAATAAATAAATCTGGAATTATTGTCATACAATCTAAAAATTTCCTCAGCCTCGTTTGAACTCCTGATCTTCTCTTCTACTTATCATGAGGATCTTTATTACCCATTTTCATATGTTTAAAATCATAAAAGCAAGATTATAAAGGACATTACCGTTGAAAAAAAGCTCAATTCACAGAACCTTTAAAAAAAGCTATCTGAAATTGGCTTACACCAGATAAGACAGTTAAATTACGTACCTCTAACCACTTCACTAACTGGCTATCTTGAACATCGCATCCATCAGCGTCAGAGCTAAGTTGTATCAAAAAGTTAATCATGGGTTAATGTAGCATTGCTAACGCGAGTTAGACTGCACTTAGATGAACTTGACTTGATTTGAATCACAAATAAGTCATATTTTTATTCAGATATAATAGGAATGTGAAATTAACTGTCTGTTAAGTTATCCACTCGCAACTGGTGTGATTAATTTGGGTAAATTGGACTAAAGAAAAAGACATTGGCTAACTGCAATCAAAAAATAATTCCTAAGAGGCTGAAATAGTGAAATAGTAATTAAGTAAATGAATGTTTTCTGTATCTTGATTATAATAAACGTTGTATGTTGTATCACTTTACTTTATCACTAAACTTATTAATATAGCATTCTTTGAAATAGATCAACAATGTCTTTGATTCAAATTATGAACCTACTTTCCATATTAGTTTATCCAAAACGAAGAAGCTCTTAGCCTACATTACACCTGATGAAATCTTCTACATTGAAAAATATCTCCACCGTCAGTCAATTATCGTCCAAACAGGGTGTTCACTTCACAATCGATTGAAAACAAATATTACTCTCGATGTTTTTACGCACTTTCCGATTCGGCCGTATAATGCACGGGCCTTTTCACTCTTTTAAGGGCCCTCATGGTGACAGCTATGTTATCTTGCCTTTCAACCTCTCGTGTGATTGATATGAGTGGGGTTATTCCGTGTGACGGCGAAATGGGCAGTGTTGCAAATTTTTTTGTGGCAGCAAAAAGTTACTGAAAGTAAGCGACCGTTGACATTGTTATTCGGGTTTTTCGTTATCTTCAAAGGAATATTTTCCAAGGGGAAATCAGAAAAATATATACGATGTAGAGCGCGGTATATTCATCTGTGACCTAATAAAGGCTGAGGTATGTTTTCCGAAAGTTTTTAGGATAAGTACGAGTAATTTATGACCTCGAAATGTCCTACCTATCTGACCTTCACGTACACTACAGTACATTCGTTGGGCATTATTCGCTAAGAAAATAATATGTAACAGAAGGTAATTCACACATTACCTAGTCCCTAAGTTAAGAAAAACCTTACACTTTCATACTTAAACAAAGATACACAAACTCCATGATTCAAGTTATAAGTTCTTATTCCTTTCACACAAACATTTCCTCATTTCAATTCAAATCCACCACCAATAAAAACAGACCACTACCTGAACATTTTATTCCATAAAATTGGAATAACATTTCTTTCCAGATATTTTTGGCCGCTCTTACCTATTCAGATGGCAGGTGTTGAAACACAAACACCTTTACCCTTTTTTGCGAGCCAGGAACGCAGGTCAGGGCCGGATTTAGGGGAGGGCAAGCGGGCCTCTAAAATAGACTTCGGAAAAAATTAAATTCAGACTCGTAAACAACTTTTATAGGGTTTTTTTTTAGTTTTTTTTAGCCTATTTACCCTTTGTCGCGAAATAGCAAACCCAAATGAACTTATGTATAGCTCATTTGGTTTTAAAATGATAGATATTTTTTCCTTTTCTGATTCACGGTTATTCAATTTAGTCGTTGAATTTTTGCTAAATCGCGTTAAATAAAAAGGAAATATTGTTTGTCTTCCATTGCACAATAATTACCTACCTGCTTTTGGCATTTCGATGATTGAACGCAGAAAACGTGCCCTGCGAGCGCTCCTCAGACGGTCGGCCTGTACTGTGTAGAGATGTGTAACTCCGTAGTGAATTGTAATAAAGATCTGCATCCTTGCCAAAGAGTAAAATTGGCTATTTTATAAGGAAAACAATTTGAGGCCAGGGGTCTCTACTCTACACCTTGGGCCTCCAGACCTCTAAATCCGGCCCTGTCAGAGTTCACGGCTATGAAAATTCCTGGGTGTTATGTCGTCACATTAAAAAGAGCGCGGTCATGTCATGGATTAAATTCCAGGCCCACGACCCTTGGAAATGCCGGGGAATTTTTTCTTGTTAATTACATTTGTTTTTATGTGAAGAATGGACGGTGTTACTTTTGAGTGAAAAAAAAGGGTTGAAGTGTTATGTAGCTCATTTTTATTTCATGTACCTAATGACCGGGGAAGTGCGAGTCAGTTTTGCACAGAAAGGTTGTGGTACCAAGGTACGAGGACACATGAACCAATCACTGAGCTCTATTCAACGCTGTGCGTTCGATTTGCTGCTTCACTTAAGCAAGCATCGTTTGTGAATACGGGCGTGAGTACCATGCTTTTATTTTTTGAATACTTTCGCATTAATATAAATAAGAAACTTCAAAAGATCATGTTTTTATACAGTTCCATTACTACTATTACCACTGTCGAGCTGATGGCGCGAAAATTCTTACTGCAGAGTTATTGAAGTACTCGTACCAATACAGTTAAATAAAATAAAATACTTTAAAGACTGTCGTATCTCCGATAAGGTCAGTTGAAATAAAATTTGCCAATAGCGCAGAGTGACGTGATGTGTTTACACACACTTCCGTTGCTGAATTGCCCCCCTAAAAGTTACGCTAGTTAGGACAAATGTCCACTGGTATAGCGAAGCTTTTTTTCACATAAATGGTAGAATGGCTAGAATAATACACTCTCTAAGTGCCGATGACTTAAAGTTTTTGGTTGATAATCCCAGGTTTGAAAGCATTAATTCACTTTTGTGGTTTGGAAGCCAGATTCAGACGGCTTCATATTTTATGTATAGTGCCTATAGTTACATAAGGCCATGTTGCACCATCTTAATTTAACTTTAACAAACGTCTTAAATCTGTCAAACTCCATACAAAAACATCAGTTACTGGCTATAATTAGGGTCAACATAAGATCGTGCAGCTCAGCCTAAGACTCAAAGTCAAACTTTTCAGCTGTCTGTGACGTCACTAGCAATAAAATAATCAACCAACATACTGAGCAAGTAGACAGCGTTCTTTACTCGTACCTACTTTAGTACGTAATGCTTGTTCTACTTGAAACTGTAGACTTTAGAGTAATGGTTTCCTATTGTAGGGATAAAGGGTCTTACTTCGGAGAAGTGACGTCAGAGTGAAGCGGAACGTTTAGCCTTTTTAATTTGATTTTGGGAATGGAGGAAAAAGTTAAGTGTTTGTTTTGCTCCTTTATTTTTTGGATTTGCGCTGTGATTTGTGGGGTCTGTAATGAGCTAGGATTCTGTGGTTTGAAACGCGAATGAATCGTAGATGAACTTAAAGTATTATCTTAAGGTCCGTTCAAGACTTGTGCATTGACTGTTGAAGGCTCAGTCTCATTTTATATTCTTCAAAATAATTTCAGCAGTGTGATACCTGATAACATGACAAACTGGAGATAAGTAGATCTTCATAATAATTACGGCATTAGTAATAATTATTCATTTACATAATTACTCTACATAATTATCAAAACATTGATCCAATTTCCGAATAACTGAACTTAACTTAAATCGTTAATCCTCAAGAATGATAGAGCAATCAACCTTTCTAAGCTCAGACAATTAAAAACATGAAAAAACACAACCCATAAAATTGATGGTCATAATAAATTTTATCCAGGAGTACAGACGACAGCGCTTCAAGCTTGACACAGTGGTATCTAATGGCATTGCATTAAGAGTCATTTTTCAACAAAAACGTGCTGTAAATTGTACTTTTAACCGAATTTATTCGAGGGAGGGATGATCTTAAATAAAAAATAATTGCGCCCCGAATCACCTACTGAGACGACAATAAAAACAAAAATGCCTCTGTCTGTTTCACATTACAAAATACAATTATTCAGGAGGATTTTCTAAGAAGTCGTAATGCAATATTCGCGCGTAAGAAAGTACTGATTATATTGATTTGTATTACCATAGAGAAATGTTTTCTTTTGTAACAATCTGAATAGTTATTTATGAAACAAAAACAAGTTCGAGAAAGTTCTTTGCGGTTAAGAATTCCGGGTAAATCTCGCTTTCACCTTTGGCCTGATCATCACTTTACTTCATGTGAGATTCAGGCCAAGAACTTCTCCATAATAGGTACGTATAAAATGTAAAAGCACGTTTAGTCATAAATACTTGACTTAAAGGTCCTATGTCCCCTAGATGGGGCAGAGGGCGTCCACAACAGTCCTCCATCGCGTAAATAATTATTAATATAAGAACATAACTAACCTATAAAAGTAGAGATTTTCACATAATTAGCTGGCCCATTTTCATAGAGTTGCTACACCTATCTATATCTATACTTATAATAAATCTGTAGAGAGGTCAATTCTGTACATGAAATATATTTTCAAAATAACTACCAGGGGGTGATTAGTGATCGATACTGATGCCAAAAATGCAATCAGTAAAATTTTTGTCTGTCTGTCTGTCTGTCTGTCTGTCTGTCTGTATGTTCCTTATAGAAACAAAAACTACTTGACGGATTTTAACGAAACTTGGTACAATTATTTTTCATACTCCTGGGCAGGTTATAGGATACTTAGGAATTCCCACGGGAACGGGAATTAGCGGGAAAATCCTTTTGTATGAAAAATATAAACCGCTTAAGTTAGACGCTTGAAATTTGGCATGCAGGTACCTTAGTAAACTTAGAGCTTAGTTACAACAGGATATTGCAAAATTCCCACGGGAACGGGAGTTAGCGGGAAAAACATTTGTATGAAAAATCTAAACCGCTTAAGTTAGACGCTTGAAATTTGGCATGCAGGTACCTTAGTAAACTTAAAGCTTAGTTACAACAGGAAATTGCAAAATTCCCGCGGGAACGGGAGTTAGTGGGAAAAAACATTTGTATGAAAAAATCTAAACCGCGTAAGATAGACTCTTGAAATTTGGCATGCAGGTACCTTAGTAAACTTAAAGCTTAGTTACAACAGGATATTGCAAAATTATCACGGGAACGGGAGTTACCGGGAAAAAACATTTGTATGAAAAAATCTAAACCGCGTAAGATAGACTCTTGAAATTTGGCATGCAGGTACCTTAGTAAACTTAAAGCTTAGTTACAACAGGATATTGCAAAATTCCCACGGGAACGGGAGTTAGTGGGAAAAAACATTTGTATGAAAAAATCTAAACCGCGTAAGATAGACTCTTGAAATTTGGCATGCAGGTACCTTAGTAAACTTAAAGCTTAGTTACAACAGGATATTGCAAAATTCCCACGGGAACGGGAGTTAGCGGGAAAAAACATTTGTATGAAAAAATCTGAACCGCGTAAGATAGATGAAGGGGGGGTAAAACGAGATCCACGCGTACGAAGTCGCGGGCGGCCGCTAGTTTTTAATATTCTAATAGTCTTCTTTCAGCCTTTAAAAGTAAGACCTATTTTAAACTAAAAACGAAACCCCAAGAGTAATCATCACTAAAGAGAACTCCTTCTACCCTCTTTTCTTAAAGCGAAGGTAATTTCAGATCCATCAGACGTACTTTTGTATATTAGATCGCTCTGCTGTAAAAGCTATGAAAATTTTCACGCGAGGCAAGAGCTTTGTTCTACGCTTTTAAAAAACTTACAGCTAGATTGGAACAGTCAGGACAACAACAACATAAATATTAACCATGATTATAAGTGTTATAATATAAATATTAATATAGTAATTCAATTTTATATTTAGAGGGAAATTCATTGAATTCAAGGCATCAATCGCAATTTTAATGGGCTGCAAAAATGCGATTTTCCCATACATTTTGTATGCCCATTGCATTATTTGCGGTTACATACAAATAACAAATACAAAGTCACGCGTAGGTTACTAAAGTATGTCACCAAAAGTTCTATGTAATGTAATCAGAAATATTTATTTGTACTCGTACTATGTGTGTCATCATCATCATCATTTCAGCCATAGGGCATCCACTGCTGATACGCCTCCCCCAGTGCTTTCCATGTTGCCTGATTGGAAGCGGCCTGCGTTTTGATGCTCGTTTATGATGTCGTCAGTCCACCTTGTGTATGTACGAATAGTACCTAAAATAGTTATAAATGATGACGATAAAGAAGCAAAAAAAAGTTCTCTCGTCGCGTAGTAAAATCGTGCGCAAGATGTTTTCAAAACTTTCTATTAATAACAAGTTTTTACAAATTTTACGAGCTTACAAATGTTAAAATATTGCTGCTATAATAAGCAGTAGTCAACGCAAATATTTGTCCCGAATCATCTCCAGAAATACATTTCTCGCGCTATTTTTGATGTCTGTTTATATTATACGGAGTGGAAAAACACTAGGAATTATTTTCGGAATCAGAAAAGACACAGGTGCCGCGACGGCTGAATTAGGGTACTATATTAGTTTACTAGTGGCCGCCCGCGACTTCGTACGCGTGGATCCCGTTTTACCCCCTTCATCTATCTTACGCGGTTTAATTTTTTTCATACAAATGTTTTTTCCCGCTAACTCCCGTTCCCGTGGGAATTTTGCAATATCCTGTTGTAATTAAGCTTTAAGTGTACTAAGATACCTGCATGCCAAATTTTAAGCGACTAACTTAAGCGGTTTAGATTTTTTCATACAAATGTTTTTCCCGCTAACTCCCGTTTCCGTGGGAATTTTGCAATATGCTATTGTAACTAAGCTTTAAGTTTACTAAGATATCTGCATGCCAAATTTCAAGCTTAAGCTGCATGCCAAACTTAAGCGGTTTAGATTTTTCATACAAAAGGATTTTCCCGCTAATTCCCGTTCCCTTGGGAATTCCTAACTATACTATAACCTGCCCAGGAGTATGAAGAATAATTGTACCAAGTTTCGTTAAAATCCATCTAGTAGTTTTTGTTTCTATAAGGAACATACAGACGGACAGACACAGACAGACAGACAGACATACAGACAGACAAAAATTTAACTGATTGCATTTTTGGCATCAGTATCGATCACTAATCACCCCCTGATAGTTATTTTGAAGATATATTTCATGTAAAGAATTGACCTCTCTACAGATTTATTATAAGTATAGATAAATAAATAAATAAATAATAAATAAATAAATATCCTTGGACATTTTACACTGCGCCTCTAGTCCCAAACTAAGCAAAGCTTGTACTATGGGTACTAGACGCCTCATGCACGATGGAATGACGACTTTTAGAACATGAGCAATCATGCTCTTTGGTTCTCATCTAGTTACGTTTATACAGGGTGGCCAGGCAGTTCACGTTTAAAGCTATTTAGATTTGATAACCTTCCATATTCGTTAAGTGTATCCAATCACCCCTATGTATGATCAACGATTTTGTTTACCCTGTATGTGAAACACAAATAATGTGGCTTTCTATTGGTAAAATAAATTTCCAAATCAGTTTAGTAGATTCCAGAGATTAATACAAAACAGCAATAAAAATAAGAAGGAACCTACTGTTTGTGTACTAATGTGGTTTGCTGAGTAACCTTGAGCTTAAATCTCTCTACTTGGGGCTCTACTTCGCAAAACGAGTTCGATAAATTCAATTATATCCATCTTTCTCACTAACTTTGGTACAAAAGTGTGTGATATGATATGAACATTATATTATTATTTTGTGAAGAACAAACAAATCAACTGGATTGCCTGCAGATTAAAGGTTCGACCGCTATGCAATAATCATTTTATCATCATTTCAGCCATAGGACGTCCACTGCTGAACATAGGCCTCCCCCAATGATTTCCATAATGACCGGTTGGCAGTGGCCTGCATCCAGCGCCTACCTGCTACCTTTGTGAGTTCCACATGCGCTATAATACAAGCTCCAAATACATCCATATTTATCAAAATATCTTGGACTACCATGGTAGACCCCCTGATCGACAAGCGGCTAATGATTTTGCACCTGTGATAGATTACTCTTCCCCAAACTTTGCTTCTACTTTCACTTTCACTTCTGTTGTGGCTTCCGAGTTTCCCTTTTACGTGTACACGAATTTGCTCAACTGAGTAAATGTTTTAGGTTTTGAAGCAGTAAATTGATCGCTAATTTCTGCTTGTTAGAAGGGATGTTTCCTGGGTCAAAAAGCAAGAGTTTTAATTAGTCCGTCAGTTAACTTATCAAAAAATACTCTACACGTATTTTTCACTTTTTCAAACTAATGAAAATTTAAAGAGATAAAGCGCGCCAAAGTTCATAAGAAGAGGCCCGTGACGTCAATGCGTGCATAAAAGTGCCGCACGTTGTGACGTCGTGCGGAACTTCAACGCACCATAACTATGTAATTATTTGTTAGATTGACAAATAAAAATATATGTGTTCAATATTTTTTGATATTAAACATGACGGACTAAAAAAAATTTTTTAGGAAACTAGCCTAATCTCTCTCTACAATCGATTTTCGCATTGGAAATGACTACAGAGTTATAATGTCGCAAAGTGACGATGTCCCCAATGTATTTAGCTTTTTATCAAGTGTATTATTAAGGTTCACGATCAAATGAGATATAATTTTGTACTGTTAAAACAAACATTCATTACTTTCAAATTCTCAATTAAATATAAGTACACACGGCCACACTGTTAACTATCCATTTCCGTTTTTGCTCTCGCTCTAATCAAATGGCGATTCTTTGCGATAGAACGAGATGACATGACTGGTAATGGGCAGTTAACACTGTTGCCGATAGTACTTAATTCTACCTAAAATATGAAATTAAGTTATGAAACATAACATGCTTTCCTGTAAATGTTTCCACCACTTAGTTTTTCTAATTCAAACTTGAAGACGTTGCATGATACACTCAAATGCACAACTTCTACAAGCCAGCGGAAACACATTCCCCCAAATTGAACTGTTCCTGAGAGCTGCATTCCTGAGTTCTTTTTCCGCTGCCTCTTTGCCGTTCAATAAAAACAACTTTAGAGGTAAAAGGAACGGTAGCTTCAGATCGAGAGGGAAACTTTATAAGCTATGAACTTTACATTTTTTTAAAAGTTGGGTAGCAGCTTAGACATTACCTCTGTGTTTCCTCAAGTGTCCATTAGATACTAATTACCTACCTACAATTAACGTGTTTTTCCACATCTGCGTGCTCTATAAAAGAAAATCGGTAGAACAGATCAACTCGACAACTTTGATAGCTCGAAAACAAAAAAAAAACATTATTTGATGCTTGAATAAATGCGTCGATTTTAAAGTGGACAAAACGGTTCATTTTCTCTATTCGTCATCGAAGCTTTTAGTCTGATAACAGGCAGGTATTTTAAAACCTCTCTTCTTTCTAAATATTATAAATCTCTCTCTTATTTATCTATTTATTTGTTTATTATATCTAAGTATATTGTATTTACTTTACATAATTATGTTTAACCCAACATACTTGTTGTGCTAAATGTTGATGTATTGTTAGTAAATCTATTTAAATAAAATACTTCAACAAGTCCACAGTCAACCCAGTCGCTCTCACAAAGTCTTTATCGAGTGCACCGGAATCTCAAACGGAAGGCGACTGTTTAAAAGTCACCGTGTGTCCGGACAACTCATTGTTTGTACGGAACTCTCCTAATAATGTATTGGAGGTATCTGCGATTCGTTCAAAACCAGTTCCTTAATCTGCTGCAATTTGGCTTATCTAGTTGTTGGAGCTTTTCGCTGAGGGAATCCAGACTGAATAGCGATGCTGAACGAATGAAGTCAAATCAGCACTTTTATCTTACGTACATCGTTGCAAGTGTGGGTGAAAATTAGTTTCTTACATCCTAACCCACGACTGTAACGGTGTGTACTTGTAATTATTCTGGTATGTCCGTATCGCACGATAAATTAAAAGAGTATAACCCGATAAGTCACGACATTGCAGAATAATTATGTAATACTGACAGATTGCAAACAAGAAAAACCATGTTTTGTTTCGAAAGGATCTGCAGTCATTGGTCTGACTGAACATTTTAGAATACATACAACATAGATAGATTTTAGAATATCGATGACCTCATAAAGGTAGCAGGAAGGCGCTAGATGCAGGCCGCCACCAACCGGATTTTGTGGAAATCCAATGGCTATGTTCAGCAGTGGACGACTGGACGTCCTATGGTTGAAATTAATGATGACAACATAAAATATGTAAATGAAGCTTCGTATGAGTAGGATGTATTGACGTTTGATGCTCTTATCTGACCCTATCACTAGATGCTAAATTACAGATATATTGGTACGTCTTTCGCCCACTTATTTCGATTTCACTCTAACAATACAACTATTCCACACACATTGTTTATCGGACGAGAAACGAATGGCCAAAATCCATTCATGCCCAGACTGATTCATGCTTTTGTTCCGACATAGCATCGGCTTTGAAATTTTTGGGGATCCACTATGATATGAATTGGACCTACCGTACCCTATCGTACCTATGACACTAATCACAAACTTTCTGGCGACGGATAAATATTTGTAATTATTTCTGGAGCACTTGTTTATTTTTTTATTATGAACAGTTTGTCTAGAATCTTCGGGTTAGATTTCAAATTCGGGTTTTGCTCTTTCACAAGCATTTGAGTAAGCCTGCAGATTCTATCTCTGACAGAAAAATTGGGTAAATACCTAAGCTCTTTCGAGTTGTTCCTTACATTATACTTCAGTATCATTGACTCTACAAAGTGTATGAAGCCTGTCTACCACGTAATGTGATCTTAACCACGAACTGGGCGAAAGTCAAACATCTACAACTGCATGAGTAGTTTTAGCTTTAGTTCATACGGAGTTCAATGTGTTAATTGAATTTGAACAAACCCAAACAAGTTGGGATCGTGTTTGTTTTAGACTAATAGTTTCTTTATTTAACCTTCAGTTCTATTCAATCCTTGGACTTGGAGAGATCCAAGAGAAATGTATATTTTGGTTAATAGGTAGGTACCTATACTTACTAATTCTATTAACATCTTACCAATCACTCATTGTGGTAAAGAAATGTATTTTTTAAAACAAATGACTACGATGGAAAGCAACGATTAAAATGAACAAAAAGGTAAATGAATTAAAGTCGTTGACATAGTCCAACGGATTAGCAAGCTAAAGTAGTAATAGACACGGCACATACTAGGTACCTGGTCTGGACCGACGATCTGGTGAAGGTCGCGGGAGGCGCCTGGATGCGAGCGGCGCAGGGCCGGTCTTTGTGGAAATTCTTGGAGGAGGCCATTGTCCAGCAGTGGACGTCTTTCGGCTGAAACGAACGATACTTATAGGTACCTACGCGAACTAACGGCCGATGGGGCAGCAGGGTTCTGGAATGAAAGCCTTGTACTGGCAAGCGAAGCGTGTATAAAAGATTGCACTCGAGACTCATGTTCCGCAGCGGATATAGTGTGACTGAAATGATGATGATTAAAGTAATCAGTCGTTATAACGCTTCTCATTCGTTCGTTCGTTCGTTTCAGCCGAAAGACGTCTACTGCTGGACAAAGGCCTCTCCTAAGGATTTCCACGAAGACCGGTCCTGCGCCGCTCGCATCCAGGCACCTCCTGCGACCTTCACCAGATCGCCGGTCCACCTAGTGGGAGGCCTGCCCACGCTACATCTTCCGGCTCGTGGTCGCCACTCAAGAAGTTTCCGGCCCCAGAGGCCATCAGCTCTACGAGCTATGCCCCGCCCACTGCCACTTGATTTTAGCGATTCTGCGGGCTATGTCAGTCACTCTGGTTCTCCTACGATTCTCTTTAGGTTGACTGGAAAATACTGCATATGGCATTAAGCTCGTTTCTAGCATTCTGACATACTATAAACAACAAAGTTTTTATATTCTACGAAACCCGCATTTCCGCCGAAACACCTCAGCCAAGCCTACAAGTGGTAAAGGTACTGAATACAAAAACTGTGTTGATCTTGTTTTATAGGCTATAGCGCCGCGAGGGACTTCCCCGTGATGGATTAAACCGGTAAATATTCTAGTACTAATCCGCTTACCCTATTCTTGTAAACAATAGTAGTTTGTGAAAGAAAATATTTCAGGATATACCGGCTTATTTTTAAAATAGTTGCCAATTTTTGGAAAGAGAAGGAAACGTTGTCAAAATTCGATTAGCAGTTTACCAACTTAGGCTAAGTTGTTAAACTGTATAACTGTAATCGTGACTTTAACCATAACCGATGTGTTTGTATGAAGTTTGACTTTTGACGGTGGTAAAAGTTGAAGTAAAATGGTGCAACCCAGCCTTAGCCATCGATTTCAATAAGTAGTATTTAGTACTAATTTCATCATTTTAGTTACATTTTATTTCTGGTTTTTTGCCGTAAAGCTATTGAAATCTTTGAAGATATAATGAATACAAAAGTCAGTGCAATTTTTTGCGTGAAAATCCACTTATGCAATCGTCCTTTAAAAATTAAGTTAATAAGCATTTTAAGAGTTAAAATCTTACATTTTAAGGCTGGGTTGCACCAACTTTTTTTTCAACTATGACAAACGTCAAAAATCTGTCAAACTCCACACAAAAAGCACCGGTTGTCGTCATAATTACGAAGAAAGTTAGGTGGTGCAACTCAGCCTAAAAAGAAATTGAAAATCCTACAGAACCCGAATCCTCCTTTTCGGTGCATGTATATCTTTTTATACACTGTACAGACAGCGCAATAAATCTGTGGATTTGAAATCACGCTACATTTTTAGCTTGTCCATTCATATCTATCTTTTTTTTTGCTGTGCATTCTGTTAGATAGTTTGACACTTGCGTTTTATTCTATTGGTTTAAACTTTTTGTATCGGCTGTAAATAAAAAAGGAAATCGCAAAACGTCATATTTTTTCATAGTTGTCTACTACTCGCGGGCGGCGTGACCGGAGGGAGCGGCGAGCGTTCGGCGAACGAACGAGCAATGATCGGTTCGCGAGCGAACATCGAAGAAGACGATCCTGGCGTACTCTCTTCAACGACTTTGCACTATACGGTCTTGATAATCTTGTAAATTTATACCGAATAGATAATTAACTTCATACAGTCCACTCTTTTCATTTATACATATAAACTTCCACTACACTCACTATCGAAGTAACAATAATATTGTGGTTCAAACTATTTAGTTTTAAAAGTTTTAGTATTGGTTTATTTTATTTTTCATTTCTCAAAATATATTGTCAAAAGATAATTAATTTGAATGGTTATAGAGACTGCTCCATAAATTTTAAATCACGTTTCGCTGTTCAGAATTAAGTCGTCGTCGTCGTTTCAGCCAAATGACGTCCACTGCTGGACAAAGGCCTCCCCCAAGGTTTTCCATAATGAACGGTCCTGCGCTGCCCGCATCCAGAGCTCTCTCCAGAATTAAGTATAACGATGAAATAACTGTTGTAAATCATCAAACGAGTAACCAGTTAAGCGCAAAATTAGAATACATCCAGATTTATGTTGCAATTAGGTCTCAAACGGCCACGTATAAACGACTAACTAAATCCAACCCTCGCCAACAAACTTAAATGTAAAACACGCAATGTACACGCTAATTCCTAAAACAGAAAGACCAAACTCGTTTAGTTGTGGATAATTCGAGGATCCCGGCTCAAAAGGGCAACTTTGTTCGGGACGAAATTACGTTAGCTTGAGCTGTGGACGAGATAGAGGGATAGATTGTAAAAAATACACAAGAGACCATTGCAGAGTGAAGATTTGTTTTTTATTATGCTTATATTAATTGAATTTAGTTGAAATGACAAAAGTGTAGGTACATTCACACTGCAGCTCTTTCTTATGAGCTATGAGCTTGTTGTGTATCGTGTGAGTAAGAAACAAAATAGCCAATCAACAAAATTGACTGAATTTCTTGTGCCACTATCATTAGCCAATGTGGCCTCAAAATTAAATATGATGCCCTGAAATAAGCTAACTTAATGATTTTGTTTGTGAGGTTAGTCATATAGCAGGACTATGAAATTCTAAGGCAGGTTGCAGCTTGGTGTAAACCATGGAGCACCACGAATTAAGGAGGTTAAAATGGTTATGCCAACATTATTTTATTGTGAAACATTTTCATGTAGCCACGACTTTAGTCACAAAATAGCACTGCAAGTATCACTTTACATCACAAATGTTACATTTGCCGAGCCGGTACTATTTCTCACAATATATAACATTTCTAAACATTTTGGACAAGTGGTAAGCTGAAATGCACACGTACTCGTATTTTTGACTTTATGGAACTCTGAAATAATGGATTCTGAACGCATACATCGTTTGTATTTTACAACCATATAGGGTTACGGGAATTTTCCCACCTCTTGTTCCCACTGCTACAACTCCTGTGTAGCCAGGATCTACTTGACTGCCAATAAAAACCCAACCATAATAGGGTTACTGTAAGGTCAGGAGTCAATAATGCATAGAATCTAAGGTCTAAGAATTGCATACAGTTTTAATGTTAGCAAATTATCGTACATCTTACAAATATTTCACATTACGTTCACAGCCCATTCAGAATATTCCTTTTGTTATGACTGTACTTATAAAAATTCAGTGATCTCTCATAATAATATTTTTTAACAAAATGTATCTTAGTTTGATGTTGACTGTACCTTGTAACTGTGGCAAAATAAAGACAAATTGGTTAGTAATTAGCGTCTTAAAAGTCGTTATCAAGCGATTATTCAAAGACGGAAGCGTTAAAAATAGAAATTATTAATTAAAGTTGATTTAGCTTCAAAAAACCAAAAGCTTTCCAGGGCCAGAGGTTTGAGATAAGAACTTTTCACGGCCTGGAAGTTCTAAGTTCAATTTTGAGATTAGATTATTATCTGACACCAACCGATAATTTGTGAAAAAATTATTGTAATATTTCACAATTATCAAAGGAGATGGAAACGATTTCATACAACATTGGGCCCCTTTTGTAAAGACAAGGGACTATTCCCACCTCTTGTTCCCATCGCTACAACTCCTGTGTAGCCAGAATTCTACAGCTTCACCGCCAATAAAAACCCAACCAGTGAAGGTCAAGTATGTCCCGGGTAGAGAGAAAAGATGAAAATGGTACCGAATAATATCTTACAATTACTAGACCCATTCTGAAAATTCCTTACTAATTGTAAGCTTTACGAATACTCGTAATGAAATAGCTATAGATGTATTATAGTCGGATAAAATTTAGTTCTAGAACTAATCCCTCGTTAATTTGGTACTATTCCACTATTCCATCCACATTCCTCTAACAAATTAGATTTTCGTCCTAATCCTTGGGCATGTCCCGAAATAATAACTGACGCGAATTTTGTCCAATTAACAACCGTCTTTGGTAATTGCCCATTCTAGTGTCAATTAGAGCTGTCAATCTGACAGATTCGGAATTGTTTTTGCTTTGAAAATGTTAAGAGATTATCGCACATTTTCTATAAAAAATATTGTAAGATTTGTTTGTATTTACCTTGAAGTCAATAAGTACTTAGTCAGTTGATTGGGTTAATAAGTGACATCAGAAGTCCATTTTGTTCTTTTGCTGAACAAATTTTATGAAAGAAGGGCGTTTAACAGCTCATAATAAGCAGGTGTTTCAATTTTAAGACTGAATAGTGTTGTCAACTGCAGATAAAAATGTGTGTAGCGATTCAATAATAACCGTTAGTAATTAACTGCAGATAAGTAGTGAATAAATGTAAACAGAAAGAAATGACAGTGATGAATAATGAAACTTTCCTGAAAACTATAATCCGGGCTTTTTCAAGGCGAGAGTGAATAAGCACTTACAGAGCAGAATATACCATCCAAGACTACATCTCACTTAACCCCAGGTGCGATTGCGGTCAAATACCTGCCTTGTCTCGCATAAAAAAAACTTTTGCAATATTATTTAATAATTCTCAGACTTTTATTATTTTGTGCTTGTGGCAACTTGACTCCCAAACTAATGAATCCATTTCAAATAAGCTTTTCTCTCAATTTTTAGGTTTTAGGCTTTTCTCTCAATTGGTAGCTTGTAAAGTCACGCGATAGTTCAAGATTAATTATGTGCAGGTGATTTTTCACTTACTTTTCTCTTCTTTCTTTCTTTTTTAGTACCTAATTTGTTATTAGGTACCTAAATTATTACTTTATTCGGTTCTAAAGTATTGCGAGGAACATCACTCATCGTGATTCACAATGATGACCACGACCACTCTGATAAAAGTGTACCGACTGAGAAGAAGAAATTACTTTATGCCTAAATTATACCTTACACAATACAACATATTTTATTTCTAAAGGCATTAGACTGGGATTAGTACGGACGCGGGATTACTCGCTCAGTTGAGACTAGGGATGTTATGGATATGTAGTTTCGGTTATGGATACGTTTACGGATATAGGAATAATGTTATACCGGTTTCGGTTACGGTTACGGATATTTTTTTATTTCGGATATCCGAAAGTTTCGGTTACGGTTACGGATATCTGTGCTTTAGAATGCAATTTGCAATAGTTGTCCAACACAGTTCATTCATGACCGCACACACGAACAAAAAGTATTTTAAAAAATAAAAATTGATACTAGATGGCATTATAAAGGTAAATTAGGCTGTTATGCTTTTACATTTATAATGCTATACAAAAAATAATTTAAACTGCCTACATCCGAAACTATCCGAAACTTTTGAATCCGTGACGGTTACGGTTTCGGATATTTATTTATTTCGGCTATCCGAAAGTTTCGGTGACGGTTACGGATATCCATAACAACCCTGGTTGAGACTCGCTTGTCGAGCCAAATTAATTTCGACAACTTGACAACCGTCGCTATGGCCCTTGTAGATGGGAGTCAGTGTATTTAGATGATCTTATCTGGAACCGTTTCAATACAAACTAGACGTGTCTTTCTTAATGAATACGTAGGTGTATTAGTTAGACTTATGTATCCTATGTAGGTATTATTACATATCTTTAATGTAAAGATTAATCATTTAATAAACACTAATAAAGTTTTTACCGAAGTAGGTACCACACATTTAAAAGGCTACCATCAAAAAGCTTAAAGACTTTCTTAGGCTGAGTTGCACCATCTTATTTTAACTTTGACAAACGTCAAAACTCTGTCACACTCCATACAAAAAACACCGGTTATCGTCAAAGTTACGGTCATATTTAGGTGGTGCAACTCAGCCTTAATAATTAACTTGCTTAGATCTGACTAATTTGTTAGTTTACGAGTATAGAATATTTATTACGAGTAGGTTCCTGAAAACATTCTGAAAACCGGTTAGGTTTGTTAGAACCTATCTTAATGAAACCTAACAAAACCGGTTAGGTTTCATGATAACCGGTAACTGAAAATTCCTGAAAAATTACGGTTAGGTTCCTGAAGACATTAATTACTTAAGTACTGTGATAATAATAAGACTTAAGTATTGTGATAATAATAAGAATCAATAATATAATATAAATAGATGTAAGATAGCCAGTTCCTCTGTGGTTGAGGATTCCGGGTGAAGCTCGCTTCCACCTTCGGCCTGATCATCACTTACCATCAGGTGAGATACAGGCCAAGAGCTTCCTCGTTGTGGTTAAAAAAAATGATAAGAATAAATTTTAGACTCGTAATTAGATATATTGCACTGTTTTAATTTAAATGAATGTCAAATTAATGTGTTTAGTGTAAGAAATGAGTCCCATTGTTTGTTTAAGCGGAGTTACACGACTATTGTAGGTAATTTTGAACAATAGCAATTGAGGGTCTAACAATTGTTTATTACGCTAAAAACAAATGACAGTGCACAGAGTTTTTTCCTCTCTAACTCGGAATGAGGTCGTATTTCGATTTGCGAACGGAGCCAAAACGCGTCCCTTGAGGACCCTAAGCACGGATTGAATTCGGCTAAGGATTCCCTTAGCTGCCCTGCAGAGACCGAGGCAAATAAGGCACGAGTGATTAGGCCCACAATTTATAACGTGTCTATTAACCTATTGCAAAGAAAATTATTCTGCAAAATCATTATATTTTTTAAGGCAACCTAGAGTCATGTAAAAGAAATAGTAATATGATGAAGGCGAGTTTAATTAAAGCCCTATTAGGCTGAGTTGCATCACCTAACTTTGACTGTAACTATAACGATAACCGGTTCTTTTTGTGTTATGTTTGTCATGTCTTTGACGTTTGTTAAATCAAACTAAGATGATGCAACTCAGCCTTAGTGCCTTTATCTATACTTTTTACAAACAACAAAATTACAGCACATCGAGCTAAAAAAATCTCTTACTGAAGAGAAAAAATATGAAGCAGTAATCTTCAAAATTGATCTCGTACTTAGACCACCATTTTGGCCACAATTTAAAGAAAAATATTTTACAGTTTTAAAAAATTCATAGAGATTCCTTAAACCTTTAAAACGCAGTGGGAATATAGTTCCCACCATATTTTGAACCTTATTCGCTTATCTTGAGGTTCAAAAACATAGAAAATTTTGATTATGTTATGACTGTTAAAGGGTAAGCTCAAATTTTTAAAAGTGGTCTGCTCCCAGGTGGATAATGAGCATCAAAACCAGTTAACTGCTACTATAACTGCTAAGAATCTAGACATTATTTAAAATGTTTTAATACATTTATACTCCTCGAATAATTTAGTTAGAGAGTTACATAGCAAAACTTTATGATTTAAAGTCAACTGAGACCGTCTGGGGTATATCGGCAAAAGTAATAATGTATAGAGAACTTTACAAAGATAACATATTAAATAACTTTAACGAGCTTCTAAACTAAAATTTATGACAGAACTCATTTTCGGATTTATAATTATTTAGTATTAACTTTATCACTGCAACTTTAGGTCACTCAACTTACTATAAATTAGCCCAACTTTGACTATAATATTATTTTCTAACTTAAATTATCAAAATTTTAATCGAATCAAAGTCAGCAGACGTCTTATTATTTGAAACATACCTACCTACCTATTAGTAGGACTTAAAAAAACGTTAAGAAACAGAAAAAGTCAGCTATTTGATGAAAATCCGAGTACCTTCAGTTTGGCGATACAATCGATCTAAATCCATCAGCAAATGTAAATAAGACAGTCTATTCAGTCATTTTGGATCTGGATTGTGCCAGATCTAGTGACATCTGACTCAGAAACTGTCCCCTGCGGAAATGAAGACGATCCAACGAAGAATACAAAACACCTTTTACCCGGGAAACTTCTGGATTCACTAACAAAGTTCGTTTCACAAACGTTGATCATTTAAGCAGGATTCAGAAACTAAGATGACTAAGGTCTTAAATTGAGAATGAAACTCAAAACTAGAATTGATCTCAAGCATGGATCTAACTCTTTCGATCCATTGAGTTCCAATATTTAAACCTATCAAAACTTCCTATCTACCACAAGGATAGAATCGAGTTTCGATATTTACTTTTAAATTGATCAAATAATCATAAGACTTTTTTACTACTTGTTTTATTATTATGCATTATTTGCTTAAAATGTAAAATCAATAAATTGTTGTAAAGCTCGACAGTACAATGTCTGTTAAACTGATCAGTTGAACTGATATAGGTACGAGTAGGTACATCCAAAAAACTCAAGCAAGCGGAAGGTCGTGGGTTCGAGTCCCGCCTTAGGCGTGTACTTACTGATCTGTTCAAATATTTTATTCATCAGTTTAATTTTATTAACCACTAGTAGCTTTTGCCCGCGGTTTCACCCGCGTGAAATTTAGTTTGTCACATATCGTCATAAATTATAGCCTATTGTTATTGTGGGTAATCAATAATAATATGAAGTTTCATCAAAATCCGTTCAGTAGTTTTTGCGTGAAAGAGTAACAAACATCCACACAAACTTTCGCATTTATAATATTAGTAGGATGTGTGTCCAGCTTAAGATACAGACTCTACACAGACGTCGATTCTTAACCGTCAATCTGCCATGCTCGCCTCCATACCCCCATGCAGTCGAATCAGAGGATGGCTTATTATCTGCCGCTATGCTTTGTATACCTACCCGGTGGCTGGTCAACGGATATTAAACGATGCGGGTGAATGAACACGCCGTATAAGCTCGATTCTTACCGACCAACAAAGAAGGCTCGGTGGATATGGCAAATTTTATATGGCTAATGAAAGCATTAGCTGAGAGAAATGCTTAATTTGAAAAATCTAATCAGCGAAGAAATAAGACTTTTTTTTGCAGCACAAAGCAGGTTTTTGACTGCAATCGCACTTGATGTTAAGTAACCAATAAGTCCTTATAAATAAATAAGTAAATAAATAAAGGCTACCGGTTTTTCTGTCTTACTTCCCCATAAAAACTCTCGTCATCTATTTTACCCCTTTTCTATGAAAAAAATAGCTTACCTACATCTTTGTTGTCTATGGCGCGTAGCGTACTAGACGCGTTTCCGTCATTGTAAGCTCCAACAATGTACCTGAAACCAAAATAAATAAAATCAGTTAATCTAGAAAATCAGTAAGTAACAGACAGATTGATAGAGCTACTATCGAATTTATAAAATCAACACGCATGTAGGTCAATAGGCAAGATTTGTCTAGATCCCTTCAAACAAAGATATAATTAAATTGATTCCTATTTCCAAAAGGAAGATCCTTCTGCCTAATTAAATAAGTTCCAAAGCTGGCAACTTAAATTACCTGTCGCCGACAGTACTTAACAAGATCCAGGCTTTTTGGCGATAAAAAAGTTTCTCAAAAGTTAAAAATTAATTATTAGTGATGTGCTCTGAGCATCTATCTATTTTCTATATTTATAAAAGCGAAAGGTCACAGATTGATTGACTCATCACGAAATATCAAAAACTACAAGTGCTAGGAGTCTCAAATTATGCACGGGATTCCTATTAAAACGTAGGTGCTCACTAAGAACGGGTTTTACAAAACTCCACCCCTAAGGGGGTAAAACGGGCTTACGTAGACGAAACGTTCAAAATGCTAACTTTCAAATTACACCTTTTTTACCCGACTGCAATAGAATTCGATTCGATTCGAATAACTGACGATTTATTGTGAGATTAATATTTACTCTTGTTTGGTCGAATCCACCCTTAACGGCTTAAACAGTAGGTCAAAATGCCATGTCCACCACCATGTGTACCATAACTCCTACCTTGGTATGACTACGAAGCCAAGCTCGAGCGGACTGTGGATATCAGGCACATCTCGTATGGTACAAGAAAAAGGCAAACTCTATTTTATAAGCAAATTCTTCCGTTTGCCACACCAAATAGCCCCAAAAGTAAGATAAATAGTTCATCTACTACATTTCCCTTTAGCATAGTCGGATAACACGGTAGTCACTGTAACACGATTCCCTCGACGTAAGGTTATTACTAGTAAATTGGCCAAACCTTAAATTATCTACGAGTATGAACCTAACCGACGAAAAGGTAGCAGAAAGATGCTGGATGCAGGCCGCTACCAACCGTATGATGTGGAAGTCACTGGGGGAGGCCTATGTTCAGCTGTAGACATCCTGTGGCTGAAATGATAATAATAAAGTTAGCTTAAGAAGATAACTTTCTGCATAAAAAAGCAGGAAAACGTACTAATCGATGCCCTATGGAGAGGATTACGTTCAGCAGTGGACTACCAAAGGTTGGAATGTTGATACATTTAACTAAAGATCGCATAAACTTGTCACTTGCGCCATTTTATGCTCACCAAGCTTACGTCCCGATAGTTCGAAGCTTGTAAAAGAATATTAGGGTGACTCCGCGACGTGAACTCTATTTCCTTTAATAATAGGAATTCTTTTGAAAAATATTGCATGTTACATAGTTTTACCTCCCCTGAATTCCTTCGGATATTATAATTTGTGTGACGCTGGAATTTTCGTGGAGAAATTATTTGACTCTCACAGAATTTTCAATAAGATTCCTGTTGTTCTAAGATAAATACCTACATTGTTTTTATAGAAATTACAGGATAAATGGTATAGGTTACCTCAATCTACCATTGGAGTCTGAAATAATATTCGTAGTGATTAATAATGCAAATTATTTGTATCTAGAACATTCCTTTAAAAAGGAAAATAGATAGGTCTCCAGAATGAATCAAAAGCCAAAGTTCCCTCGTCAAGCCTATAGCCCGAAGACAATATTAATGAATAAGTAATTAGCAAACCACTCATTAAAATCCAAATTCATTACCCAAAACGAGAAACACGACAACGCCTAATCTAAACTTCACTATGCAAATCGTTTTTAGGATGTTTTTTCTCGCTTTTTAATCGCGACAACAAAAACTTGTGAAAAAAAAAGCAATTCAAAAGCTTAATTGCGAATATTAAGAAAGTTGATATCAAAGCTTCTCATTACGTTTGCTAATTTCCTTTGGAAGAACACAAAAGCTTCGGATAAATCTGTCTATTGTGGTTTTAAGTCGAGAGTGCTTGAAGGAGATCGCGGGATAAATCTTGTTGAGACACGTTGATAATAAAATATCTTGGAATATATATTTTTGGGCATGCAAATATATTTTTGTTTTAAATAAAAATTGGTTCCGACTTAACGATTTGTCAAATCTGTTTGCTATTGTAAGTAAGTAAGTATAGCGTTCAAGTGTTGGTCTCCAAGCTCGTATTTTTCATTACACATCTAGCGAAACTTTGTTTAAGATTAAAAATAGTATTAAAATAAATACGAAAACCATCTAATCGTGACGTGATATCAGCTGATTTTTAAATCTTTGTTAGCGGATTTACTAAAATAAGTTTATTTATTACCTAGTTTATCTAACACGTGCCCTATATGACTGAAAGTTGAGTCAATAAGCACAAAATATTTTCTCAGAACACTGAGAGCTACGCTACATACTAACATTAACCTCTAAAGGCTAAATACACTAATATCAACCTATTTACTGCTTCAATATTACCGCTTAAGTATACGCTTTATAATTTGAAAATGACTGTGTCGTCTGAAACAATAATAAATTCCAGAAACGTCCAATTAAATCCTTTCACTTGCACACAGGTCGCGTAATTCCAAAATCTCATTTAAACCGACGGGTAATTTTGCCCTAATTACGACAAAAAGCTTCAGACAATGTCCTTATAATTAACTTTCCTTGCAAAATGATCAAGGGCTCCCAAATTCTGATGTTCTTTATTTAATTCAATATTTTTGCTTATGATTTTAATGTAGGTACTAGCGGCCTCCCGTGATTTCGTACGCGTGGATCCCATTTTACCCCCTTAGGGGTGGAGTTTCGTAAAATCCTTTCTTAGCTGCATGCAGGTAGTTATGACGTAGGCATCCACGTCATAACTACCTGCATGCCAAATTTCATCCCGATCCGTCCAGTGATTTGGGCTGTGCGTTGATAGATCACTATGTCAGTCAGTCACCTTTGAGTTGTAGGTATATTATTATTATAATATTTTTAGATAGATATACTTTGACCTTATAAATACAACTGACACCAAACATCAATGGACTTTTCATGCATATCGTTTTTAAACTGAAATGATACAACAAACTAAGGATATTTAATTTTTATTAAACAAGCTTTTTTCAAATAAACGACGTGAAAAGAAATCTTTGAGGTTACGTACGTTTAGTAATGATTCAAGAATTTAAGACAATCTTTTTTTTGTAATTACGAATTAGTGGTAGACCAGCCCCAATTCCAGCAGTTCCGAAATCGCTTCCTGCTGAGAACTTTTTGTTGGTTTCTTTGCTCCATGAGCCAATTTTGAAATTAAACTCTCACAAATGGTTCTTCATCTAAGCTCTCAAAGCCTAGTGGCAACCCTAAATCCGAATTTGGATATGGCGATATCGCGTCAAAGTGTACCGGAGCCATTCCGGTGATGGCGGCCATTCCGCGCGATCGGTTGGATGGAAAAAATAACTACCCTCTTTGTTCACAGCTGAGCCTAAGGCGGTACGGTCAGGAGAATAATCTAGAACGTTTCGCGTGCCTGGTTTATGAACCTGGGGGCGTAGTGTGCGTAAAAAAGTGACAGTGTATGACGGATTGTACCGCGCCCCTAGCGGAAACTTTAAAGAATTAAAATCTTCATTAATATTTTTTTAACGCGCTCGCTAGTGACGACGTTTGATGTAAACTCACACTAAGCCCTGTGATATTTAGAGATGGAAAGATATTCTAAGGCTTATTCTCGCAAAATATTACTATAGTTGACTTTAATTTTTACCGTAACTAACGTGGTACGGTCATATTAAAGGCAATCAGGCAGAACAGTCCACCACAAGGTGGTCAGATGACCTCAAGAAGATTCTGGATTCTGTCAGCCGGCCAATTAGGAAATCATGGGGGAAATTCAGTTCAGTTCAATTCAGTGAATTGATGATGATGGTGATGAGTCAGAACCTTTAGTCTACCTAAGCCCCGACAGCAATTTAGTGCAGTAAACCTTATAGACAGTCTATAAAATTAAGATACATACTAATAGATAAAAGTAACAAACAAGGGAGAAGCAGAAAAATTATTACATTACAAGCAATAAAAAAAGAAAATCCTGCGCTAAGGTGTAAGTGTGCCGTGTGTGCTAAGGTGTATGAAAACGTTGTCTTGATTTTGTAAGCACTACTAGTACTTTAGCATTTTCGTTATTATAGGCAGTCTTGTCATCAGTTGAGATAGTTAAAGATTGTGCTCAGGTTCGTTCGTTCGCTCGTTTCCACTGATGGACAAAGGCCTCCCCCAAGGATTTCCCTAACGACCGGTCCTGTGCTGCCCGCATCCAGGCTCTTCCCGTAACTTTCACCAGATCGTCGGTCCACCTAGGCCTGCTCACGCTACGTCTTCCGGCCCGTGCTCAGGTATTTAGGTGCAAACATTATTCAAATTAACTTATTTGCCGACCATACAGCATCAAAGGTACCTATTATACGTGTAGCGTCATCTCAATAGCTATCTGATATTCTACGTTTACAAGATAAATATCCGATACCAGTCCTCAGAGAGCTTTTTAGATAACGAACATAATGTACTTAGCGAAAGGTTTTAGGCCTAAGTCATTTTGGGTTTAAAAAGGCAGGCTTAATCCCTAGGTGCCTGCAGTATTCATAAACAGAGATAAGGCTGTATAATAAAAGACATGAGGCATACACTTAGGTACTGTATTCTACATTGTTATCAGCTTTAGACATTGTTATCAGCTTTAGAACAGTCTCAAGTCTCAATAAATCGTGTGTTCGTATTATTCAGTCGTTGTAAGATATAATCAATGGTTGAATATTTAACATTTCTTCATTTTTCTGGCGAACCAACCCAAAGCAGTTATAATAATTTAAATTAATCTGTAATTTTTCGCCAAATAACATTTTCTCTATCAAAGATCCTAAGCTAATTACAATTAAGTCTACTAGCCGTGCATCATTACTTCTAAAGTTCAAACGTCCATCATTCACAAACGATGCTTGCTTAAGTGAAGCATCAAATCAAACGCACAGCGTTGAATAGAGCTCTCTGGTTGGTTCGTGTGTCACCCTGTGCGTCCACGCACACTGTGAGATTTCATAGTAATGTTTGTGAATACGGGCGTAAGCCTCGATGTGATTTGAAGATAGTACCTACTTATGTGTAATTCTAATCCCATCAAAAACAATACTTGTCAAAAAAACCAAGTCTCGCAACTCAGTTGTTCTACGGTAAAAAGTTGTGAGATCCATGTAATACCAAGTCCATGCCAGGAAATCTTTAACGTTTTACATAAATTATTGACTTGGCCATCGCACTAAATAATTTAATTTACACGTGTTTTCATGCGATGGCCAAGTCAATATATTTATGTAAAACGTTAAAGATTTCCTGGCCTGGACTTGGTATTACATGGATCTCACAACTTTTTACCGTAGAACAACAAGGGATCTTCACATGTAAACTAGATTTAACTTGTGTAGAAGCGCTTAAATTTCATTGTAGGACTTTCTGAAACGGTTCTGTGATACTTGTTAGTATAGAGAATTATTCGATTATTATACGCCCGTATGTACATCAGATTACACTGTTTATATTGATTTTATAGCTGTATATTCACATAGGAGTTATCTAAGGCTGAGTTGCACCACCTGACTTTAACCGTAACAATGACAATAACCGGTGCTTTTTGTATAGAGTTTGACAGATTTTTTACGTTTGTCACAGTTAAAGTAAGATGGTGCAACCCAGCCTAAGAATGTTTCAGTCAACAACACAATGAAACTAGGCGTTTTCTTATTGTAAAATAGCATTAATAAGTACAGACACATAAGTTACCACATGGTTTAACTTAATATGCTATTGGCTGCGTAGGTATAGTAGAAGTACCGTTAACTTTTACATCACAAAAAGATTAATTTCATCAATTAACATACCCACTTGTTACAATGAAATGTAACAAATTACCTAAAACTCCCCAAAGGGACATTAGGAAGGAACTAAATAATAATTCCAGAGTATCGTTTGAACACATATGAAATGGCTCCCTGTTGCCCATTCTAGCGCCGCGTCGCGAATATTCATACAATTCCAAATATTTATAGCTGGGTTACAGTGACAGTTATGATGAATCCTACGACTTTTTTATTTATTTATTTATTTATTTATATGGCATACCAACAACATATATATTATACTCTTATGATTAACATTTATGAAGATAACATTTCTGATATATATGTCACTTAAGGGTAAGCACAACATTCAGACGGTTTTCTTTTAAATTACATATTATTTAAGAGATTTAAAACGAATACAAAAGCGACTCGCTAAACTAAAACAAAACAATAATAACAAAAAAAAGTGTGCCCTACATCGCAGAACTTAAGTGCTTATGCAATTTATCTTTAAATTTAGGGTGCTTATCGTAAAATACATCTAAATCCCGAACCTTGCTCTGCAGTGTGTTGCTTTTGAAAATTTAATGTATGATGTTTCTGTGTGACTTATGAATGAAACACATGTTCGCATTTTTCTACGTTATAACATCCACGAGAAAACTCGGGACTATTCCCACCTCTCGTTCCCACCGCTGCAACTCATGTGTAGCCAGGATCTACGGCTTGACTGCCAATAAAAACACTTGAACCAATGAAGAGTCCACGAGAAGAGTGTAGATGTTCAGAACCACATGGCTAACCCAATTCACAACCAGTCTGGTCAGGGTGGGGAAAGAACAAATCCTCCATTTGCCCCTTGTAATTAAATAGACCAAAAGACCCTGACAATGATAATAATAAACATTGTTTCATACATTATAGATGACCATTACTAGTATTATAAACCAAAAAGTGATGAAAATGATTATGATTTTGAGTGTGAAGTGATAACGATAGATTTTTAATAATTCTTGCTTGGCTACTCCTCCGCGTTGAAACCCAATATTATTTGGCCGTAAAAATGAAGAAAGGCCGCGAGTATCGGGTAAATCCGCATGGTGTGAGTAAATTTGTTTCAACCATGGTTCCGTATTTATTAAGCATTTAAATAGAGAAGATTCGGAAGCAAATCCTCTCGGCTTGAGAAATGCATGTTAACAACAACTATTTCACCAAAAATCCTTGGAAATAAACTAACAACTAGAGGAATTCTACAAAATATAAAAAGATGATTAACAAAAACTCATAATGGAATTCGGACTCTAATATCCACTATTTTCTTCTTATAACTTTATGTAAAAGAGAAATTATAACCTAGACATCAAAGAAACTACTTTTATTTTAGCCGCAGTTAATTTAGTTCCTGAAACGAATTATGGAAATAATTATAAAAACTTTTTCTCATATTGATGTGAAAAAAATAATGTTTTTACAATATCATTGTGGATCCCTAAAACAGTATCAAAGCAGGAAGACTGATATTGAATTGATTGAGCCATCATGACAGGAGATGAGAAAAGTTAAAAAAGGTTTTTGAATAGGTAAAATTATAAGTATTGGCGTCCTTTAAGAGTTACTAAAAAGTTGAATATTGTTTAAATCTTTTTGACTAAAAAACCAGACCATCTCTTCAATTTACAGTGAAGTACATTCATCCAATAACTAAGCAAACAGTCCCAAACTAAGCAAAGTTTGTATTTTTTATGAATCTATCAATCACTAGACCATTTTGACTTTCAACTATTCATAACTAATATTACACTACTATCCGTTCGCTTTAAGTTTGCCGCTGGCGATATGACGTCACTCGAATCGAAAGGAAGCGTCTATACTAACTTTATCAAACTATATTTAAAATGTTTTGTACTTATTCATCATTATTGTTAAAAATTGTGTATTTGTGTAAAATAAGACACATTAATTGCGTTTAATCACTAATTAATCGCGGTTGGGAGAGGGGACGTGCATTCCACGGACCGGCAAACATAGCGTGAACGGGTAGTAGAGGGTTTTCCCAATTGGAGGTACGAGTACAAACTTACCTTTTTTAAGTTCAGATTCACTCAACGAAAAATCAGATAAGAGATCTTCCCAAAATAAAAGGGAAATACTAAATCGTAGCTAATTCAAATACTTCCCATAGGAAATAGATACTAAAATGTATTATTCTCCAGGGCCTATTTAGTGGCACACCCTGTATTCCAGATTTATGTTCTGTTTTCTTTTGGAGTATCGCTGACATAAACAAGGGTCGGTCACGCCTTGGATCTGGTAAAAAGAGACCCGAGAGACTTTGATGAAGGCCCTGGTCTTTAAGTAGTCTCTAAGGAAAAGTTACAATGGGGCTACAACATCATTTTTGGGACGGGACTATTCCCACCTCTCGTTCCCACCACTGCAACTCCTGTGTAGCCAGGATCTAAAGCTTGACCGCCACAAAAACCCAACCAATGAATGTCAAGTTTGTCCCGGGAGAAAGTTAAACTGTCATTGGACCCGCAACGAAATTAATCAGAAGAACATAGGAGGAGTTCGAAATTAAGGTTCGACTTCCCTCCATTGCAAAGCGGATGACAGGTGACAAAAAAAAGGTTTAAAACCTTTAAGAAAAGATTATGCACCACATTTTTGGGACATTTGATATTGACAAAGGTGACTCAGTTTCTTCCGCCACTTCTCAGCACCAGCCCATATGTTGTCCCGAAGTGGTGGTAGGGCAAGCTATAATTTGGGACGTGTATAAGTCCCCAAGAAAGGGCCTATATACTGAATAAATTATTTGTATTTATATTTGTACAACATATGACCCACGAGTACAATTTGTTAAATTCGTTCAAAATAGCTTGTAATATAAAATAAATAAATTTTTAGTCATCTACTTTTCTGAACAAAATAAAATATTAGCTCTAACTGGTACAGAACTTTAATCACGTCTAGCTTATAATGAATGGAACAATATCTGAAAATATACAAAAAACACTAAACACAAATGTACTGAAAATAAGTTTTCTTGGGTGAAAATAGTTATAAGCTTCATAAATCTTACAACAGATATTTTATCTAAATAACATAAATGCTTGAAGAACAAACTATCCATGATATATTTATTATACACGCTCCAGTAACAGAGAGCAATATAAAAAAGCCTTGTACATAAATTAGCCATAAACAATTCCGACTGTGGTGGCATTTTCATTACAACAAACAGGTGCGATCATGGCGAAGAACAGCTCAAAAAGGTCAGCAAAATCATAGGAATATTGGCAAAAAATATCTACATCATCATCATCATTTCAGCCATAGGACGTCCACTGCTGAATAAGGCCTCCCCCAATTATTTCCATTGTTAGCGGCCTGCGTCCAGCGCCTTCCTGCTACCTTTATGATGTCTTCGGTCCACCTTGTTGGTGGACGTGCCACGCTGCGTTTTCCGGTATGCCGCCTCTACTCCAGAACCATAAAAAATATCTACAATTATTCTCGACAGATTTGCCGTGATCATTTGCCGATGTAAACAGACTCAAATTTAGTTCAAGACACCTTAAATCCTTTTTCACCGTTTTCTGATAAATAATCTGATTACCAATTTGGTGGTAATCTGTCAGATAACTACTACGACTTGGTTACATAGATTTGGAATAGAAATATCTGGCAAATAGAATTCACGGTTATCAGAATTCATGAGTCGTACGTCAGTAAAATTGAGGCTCACTTTCAGGCAATTTTTCTGACGGATATATCAGTTAAGACCGTATAAGTTACATTCACAAAATAAGGAATAAAGCCGTGACGTATAACTCTATCGGTTTTTTTTTATAATTAGTGCTACTGAAATGCACTTGCGGTTTACTCCAACTGCAATACGGTGTTTTACGATATATAGGGATTTTGTGGGTGTTCTAGAGTTTGTAAATATTATGAACTGGCTGTTTATTCAAAACTGTAACTAAAGGCCCTATAAATATAAACCAAGATTGCGTGCGCAGGTGAAGCATGCGCATCACATATATTGCAGCGATATGACTGACGGGTGAATGCTAATTGCTGAATTTTTTTACGTGTCCATGGGAAATATTAATACGTAATACCGAGCACATGCAACATGATATGATTATGAAAACAGTATTATTACTAAGTAAGCCCACGGCGACTTTTTGTAGCGATGCCGTCGCGCTGCTGTAGCCCATCTCTTATGTAGTGCGTACTGCGTTGCAAATGCGACTAACGCGCGTTAGTAGCGATGCTATCGCACGCTTACGAAACGCGAGACGAAAAAGTCGCCGAGGGCGAGGGCCCTTACTTAGCTTTTGTTTTTCATAAATCTAATAATTAACTACCATAATGTAACACAACTTTTGCAGTGGCAGCTAGAGCAAGCTATTGGTTAATGACGAGAAAAGGGTCCTACATTATAATAATAATGAATATGTTTTTGAATGGATCTATTTTCCCTCCTTTATTTGGATGTAAGCGTTTTTCAGACTGCACCTTTTTGTAGATGTCAACAATTTGACGCCTGCTGTACATTCAACAGCTTCTGATTAATTTCGTTGCGGGTCCAATGACAGTTTAACTTTCTTCCAGGACAAACTTGACCTTCACTGGTTGGGTTTTTATTGATGGTCAAGCTATAGATCCTGGCTACACATGAGTTGCAGCGGTGGGAACGAGAGGTGGGAATAGTTTCGTACAGTCAACAGTAAAAACTAAATTTTCGTTGGACAATAGAATCTATCGCAACTACATAAGATGCCTCAATTGACCTTAATGTAGGTATCGCTCGTATTTCACAATGGAAATCTTAACAATGAAAAAGCTGTAGCCCTAAAACAGATTTTATGGCCACTATCGCAAGTTCAGCGGGTTCATTTGCCCCCAAAATAACGGCCAATAAGGTGGCGGATGTTACAGTAACTGCCGCCAAGTACATTACGTCTTAACTTATGTCCCCAGCCTCAATTTCGTCCCTCTGGTGAAATTAGGCATTTTTCCTTGGTCAATGTGGCGAGAAGTAGAACGGGTGTAGGGAGACCATGATTTGTGGGGAAAACAAACGTATTAGGACCCGTTTCCTTCTCTCGTTTCCGCAACTTCCGTGTATCCGAGACTAAAATAAGAAGAGCCGTCGATAAAAGTGAACCATTGATCTCTTTAGGTTGCACCATGTTACTTTAACTATACAAACGTTAAAAATCTGTCAAACTCCATACAAAAAACACCGGTTATCTTATAGTTACGGTTAAAGTTAGGTGGTTTAACTCATCCTTAGTCCAATGAGTAAGCTGTAATGTCATTGTTACAGGACTTGCAACAAAAGTGTTCAGAAAAAAACTTCCTACTCCACGTGTGTGGAGAAGAAAGTTACTTTTTGATGATGATTTAATAAGAGTCTAGATATCAAGATGTCTTCAAAACATGAGATCGTTTTTCTCATCAAGGTTGATTTATGTTTACAGTTTTGAACTTATAATGCTAGATTTTATTGAAAACCAAAGGGAACAATCAAATATAACTCTGCTAGCATAGACATCTGTAGGCCTAAGATGCGCGCCGTGATAACTTTTATCGACGTCAATTTGTATGGGCAAAATCGATAAAATGGCGTGATAACCGCCTATCACGGCGCGCATCTTAGGCCTACAGGTCGTTAATTCTACTTACAAGCATTCAAACTATTATTTATGCATCAATGCCAGAGTAAAATGTTCAATGCCTTAACTGTCTCAATTTTAACCACAGTTTGGTTAGCCCACAAGACCGAGATTTCACCGCTTCGAAGATAAAAAGAGTGCTTAGTTTTGATTGAGGTGACGTTCAGTGGAAGTCACATTGTTATCCAGTCGGATGTTACGACAGACCGCTGGGGTAACGAACAACTTTGTTTTTAACAAACGCTGATGAAATGTTAGTTTTGATTAATTTTGGACGAAAAGTTATTACTTTATTTTTGGAGAGTTAATGCCGTGTGAAAACTGTGCGATCGTGAACTTCTTTATGCTTTAAGCGTTATCTCATGATTAAAAAATCTTTTCTATAATACAATATGAATAGTATGATAGAACAACGATATTACATACCATATGCGTTCATGATGGTGTCAGAACTTTATCTACGAGAAAGAGATACGCCTGTATTCACAAACATTACTATGAGGTCTCACAGCGCGCGTGGACGCACAGGGCGATACACGAACCAATCACAGAGCTCTATTCAACGCTGTGCGTTCGATTTGCTGCTTCACTTAAGCAATCAACGTTTGTGAATACGGGCGATATAGTATGTGAGCTGGTTTTCAATTTCTGTAACAACATAACCGATTTTGAAAATTCTTACATCAGTAGAAAGTGACAAGCATTCTTACGACAGACTAAATTATAAAATAGTCTACGTTTTAATTTTTAATCTAAGTAAGGAACTCTAGTTTATTCCCAATTTTAAACCAAACTATCGTAATAGGTAGGTATTATTACTCTGATTGAAATCTTCAAGTTTCTGTTCAACGTTCTGTTTACGGCACCCATACCTTACGGTAGTGGTTAATGAAGCCAGGTTCCGTACAAATTAGTGGGTATGTTCAGTCTAGCCAGACCGGGCCTTGTGAATAGCAAGCAGCCGTATTTACAATTTAGATCCAGACTGTAGCAACCAATCGGAACAGATTTAATCTGAGCCTAGATTTGTGCTAATATAATAAACATAGCCTAGACTAGATGCTAAGACAAAGAGAAATGCTGTGATATCAAATTAAGGAGATATCTTGTGTTCTATGTTTTGAAATATTCTCTTTTCATTTAGTTCGTGATAACAGCACCTAGTTGAATCTAATCTAAATTTCGTATTTCAAGAAGCTATTGTTTTGAAAGTCTTGTTACAAAATTATACTTTATTATAACACAACATAAAGAATGGTTCTCGTATAAGTATCTTACGAAATCTTATTTTTATGAAGGGCTATTATATCAGGCAATACCGTGAAAACGCTAAAATATGTACATTCCTAATAAAAACTATTTAAGTACTAGTTACCTTTCATACCCAAATCAAATCAAATCAAATCAAATAATCATTTATTGTGTTAGTTATAGGTAAACAATAACACAGATCTTAAATGTTTACTTACAACCGCTATAACCTGCCGATTGGGCGTACAATATTATATTCATATGATGAATACAGTTAGGTAGTTGTAGCAATAGCACTTAGTGATTAGTGTTCGGGATCTGTATTAGGTTCAAGTACTTTGGTAATTAATTTACCCTCGTATCTCATGCAACTTTTGCTATGCAGCATCTAAAACTAAATTGTTGCGTAACAATTTTCATTAAACTCGTTCCTGATATAATGAACAGCCATAAATTTTAGCTCTATCATAACTATTTTATGGATTTGATTTGGAATAAATTAATAACTACGTAATATTATTTTATTACTTTTAGCACTTTATTATTACTCCTATTCTAAAGCTGCTAAGTAAGCAAATACAATAGTAGATACGTTAATATTTCACTTACTCAATTGATAAACTTTTCATTTAGAGAAACTACAAATCTGCTAAGTGTGTTAATGTATAGTTTGTTGAAAAAACAAATTAAGTTTTTAGACTAGAATGATACCTTCTTCCTTTAGTGAAGTTATGGATTTAAGTTAAGTATTGCAAATTGTCGCAAACCCCAATTCAAGGTGTTCTAGGTACTAATTTCGCACGAATAACTTCTCTCTCACTAATCATTTCTGATTCACAAAACCTCCCAATCTTCAGCACAAAGGCAGTTTTTTCTTCATCCACCCCCAAAATATCAAGGCGGATCCAGCACGTGATCAGTCAGAAAACGGTAACACAATCAAGCAATCGCACACAAAAGAATATACGGGTGTTGGTGGCTGCGCTGATGTCCAAATCAATAAAGCGAGTGGACAGCGACTTAGGCTGGTGATACACTGACTACAAGTCTTCCACTTCTTAGGCACGGTTTCCACTAAAGCGGAGCGGAGTCGCTAATTTTTTCTATAGAATTTGACAGCGGCGGCGGCGCAGCTTGGAGCGTAAGCAGGGTAGAGCACTCATCTAGCCGTGTAGCATGTAATGTATCAGATGCTGTATCAAGTGAGTACATAGGCACGAGCCCGCTGCGAGCTGCTCGCGCGTGGTTCGCAGGGAGATTGTAGCGACCCGCCGAGTGGCAGTATCACTGCGAGCACAAAGGCGGCTCGCAGTAGGATCCAGGAGCTCGCAGCCAGATACGCGATGACCGTGGACGAGCCGTACTCACTTGAAGGTTGGTTACGTTACATGCTACGTTACGTGTTACATGGCAGGTGAGTAGGTACGCTGCCGGAGACGAGAAGTGGAAACAATAAAATCTTTATTTAAAACAGTTCTCCGCTCCGCCTTGGTCGGAACCTGGCCTTACACCCGTTTTCACAAACATTACTATGAGGTCTCACAGTGCGCGTGGACGCACAGGGTCACACACGAACCAATCACAGAGCTCTATTCAACGGTGTGCGTTCGATTTGCTGCTTCATTTATGCAAGCATCGTTTGTGAATACGGGCGTTAGTATCATTGCTACAACTCTGTAGTCAGGATACCGCAAAATAAGAAAATCAACCCATGTAAGCTAAACTTTGTCTCAGGGGAAAATTTGAGTACCATAGGCCCGAAATCCGAGGAGTACATAACAATTTAGACTACCTACATAACATAAATTCTGTTAGTTTCTTCTACGAATATACACAGCTGGTATCTATCGAATGACGAGTAAACAACAAATCGTACCAGCATCGATATTATGTAACGATTTTTGCAAAGTACCTAGACAGAGTTTGGTAGTAAGTGGTTTAAAACCAAGATAGAGTTTGGAAGTAATGAAGTGACTGAATCAAATGCACTTCATTTTATACCTAGAGGTAAAATCGGTTTGAATGGATGCGCAACGCGATGCACTCTCCAGAATGAGCTCTAGAGATACGAGGTAGAGAAAATAGATATGATTTCCTTTTACACTCAAGTTTAGTTAAGTTATTTAAAATTGTAAATTAAATTCCATGTACTTTCCTGACATTAATAAAATAAATACTAATTTAATTAAAAATAACGACTTGAGACGTGTCGCGTTGGAGCTGTTACATATATTTGGAGCGGGGCCGCAAAATAATTTCTAGGCCGTCTAGCTCGGACAATAACTCGCAGTTCCGTCCCAAAGACTTTGGAAGGGCACCGTCAGGTTTAAGTGAGTAGGCCCTGCCAATATCATCAGCAGGGAGAGCCTCACATAATCCACTGGATTCTCCGGGCCAGTGGGCATGCAATTTCAGGCATTTCCTGAGAACAAAAGAGAGCCTGTTACATTAGCTAAATAGTTGAGAACTAAAGTCCAAAACTATCTTAAAAACTGTCTCCATTCGCAAAAACAATAAAAGAACCCTTACACCCATGCACACTTACCCTTACAGAACACAAAGGATCGCGCATCTAAAGAATCCAATGCATTATTCAGCATCGCGCCCCGTTTATTCTCACTTTGCTAAATGAAATAAATTTCCATCGATCCGGCTCCACTTGTCGGCTAACTGTCTTGTGCCATCTGTTTGCGTTACCTTAGTGTGTGGTTAATGCGCTCGTGTTTTGTTTATTTTATTTTTAATGTGTGTAAAAAGACGCTGCGTGATGGCCAGGATTTCGAATTCCAGAATTGTAATGACTCGTAAAGACGGTTTTTCTTTTGTTTTGATTGTGTGTGGATGTTGCGTTTGTTTATTTTTTTTTAAAGAAAAAACTAACAGCCAGGATTTCAAATCTTTTTAAAAATAATTCGTTGTAATTTGTTTTTGACATTCTCTTGTTTACTCACCTATAGGTGTACCAGAATCTCATGGCAAATGGGGAAAATAAACTTTGTTGAGTGCAATACTGGGGAAATTGGATTAAACGATCTTGATACTTTTTAATTTTTTATTTATGACTTTAATATTAATGACCATGAAGTACGAATGCCTACCTATACATTTCAGGTATGTGAATGAAGAATGTTGTTATACATCGGGTTTTTAACATAGAAACATGTCTTGAAAAATAAGTAAACCGTATATTACTGTAAATAATTTTATTATGTATCATACTTATAACTTATCACTTCATTCAGAACTAGAAAACGCTTCTTGTTCTTCAATAGATGATCAAGTTAAAGAGGTATTTATACAGGGTGGAATTTTGTCATGCCACCTGGAGGGAAAGTAGGTACTCCTAATACTGTAGATAGAAAATTTTACTGAAAAATCCTTTATGTTTGAAAAAAAAGACTACTGCATTCATAGATTTTCGATTTTTTTTCGAAAATTCACTACTATACCATACAATTTTCTGTAGCATTATCAAAATAATGTAAGATTTCATGGTTTTCCTTTCATTAGATTTATCAAGTTTGTTAGAGAGATTTTATCCTTATACTTAACCCTAACGATCGATGTAATAAAAATACAGGATGTAATTTTTAACAGATTTTAGTTGGTTCCATTCCCGGGTGTGGCAAGCAAATTTTTGGAAATCTTTCTATTTCTTTTCAAAAATAAAGTAATGTTTTCTTTGAGAAAAAATTATATCTACAATATTAAGAGTAGGTACTTTCCCTCCAGGTGGCATTACAAAATTCCACCCTGTATAATATAAATCGCTCTTTCAGCATTTCAATTACTCAAACTTGCTTGATGAAATCTTTTTCAATTTTCTTCACATGGTCATAACTTTTTCACTATTCCTCTGGACCAATGTATGAAATACACCTGAAAACCCCGATAAAGCAGCTATTAGGTAAGAGTAATTGTAAAATAAACATAACCCCCACCCTCCTTCTGACGCAGTTAGGTAATAAACTAAATGTATCAAAACATTTCACTCCAACTTACTGTCAACTCAACGACGCGCTTTAAAATCAAAGATTGAGTTTGAATTATGCCCTATTTTACAATACGTATTGAAAACAATATGATTTGCTTGAGCTTTTTCGACTTTTTCACAAAAATAACAAATAGGCATGAAGAGATTACAAAATTTCTGCAGCGGCTGACAGATCTCTTGATTTACTTTGACAGGTGACAATAAAGCCATAGACAATGGCCATATGAAAAACACACTTTTCCAATATTTTTGTTTGCCATGAGATTCTGGTACACCTATAGTTGTGCTGACGTCACGGGACTTCTTGAATTGCATTGTAAAATTAATAAGAATGATAAATATACTTGAAATGTTCTCAATTGACGAGTAGAGTTACTACCGAAGAGCAAATAAGTTACAAAGAAAAAACTGTATGTACCCATGCATAAGTAAGGATAATTATTGTCTTTTAATGCAAATTCTGTTCTGAAAACTAAGAAAAGTACTTTATTTACAATTCTATTTGTACGTGACTTATTTAAAATACGAGTAACAAACTTGAGCTAAATTTAACTTAAACTGTTCGCAACACGAAATTGCTCTAGAAATGCACACAGCTTGTATTTTCGTGTTCATTAAGTAAATCTTAAACAGTATTTTGGGAATAAACGGGGTTTAGCACGCAATTATATGCGAGCAAGCGTCTAGTCTAAGGGCTGGGTAAATATTTATTTAGGAAAATACGAAGTCATTATGCCTAAACTCATAATATTTACTGTTTAGACAACAGAAATAGATACAATATTTTTATTTATTTGCAGATAGGACAACTGCTCCAAAATATTCCGAATTCTCCAGCGACTTGGCCCACTTTTAGCTTGGACCAAGACTGACCAAGAGCCAAGTCACCGGTTTAAATATTTAAATATTTTTTCTTCCGGCAACAGGGCCGGGGGCCACCTTCAATGTTTTATTAATATTTTAAACACAATATCTACTCTAGAATCCTGGTGTGGGCCCAGTTGCAGTAAAAAAAATTATAGGGTGTATCAGGTACATAAAAATATACTTCTTTCTTATAATATAATGTAAACATCAAGTCCCCTAGCTCTAGGACTAGCTTTCCACTGTGAATATCGCGTAAGCTAGCGTAAAACTGAGTTCAGTGGCGGTTACACCAGTAATGGGCCGCAGTACCCGCCTCCGATGCTATAGATTGGTGCAGTGTTACAACAATAGTTTGTTACGTTAAAGGTACAGCTGCTAATTTATTCCTTGATGTGAAGTAACATTTTTTATGCCATTTTTTAAGAAAATGAAAAGAGCGTTTTCACGAGAAAGCATTAAGCAGATATTTGTGTATAATAACGTTCTGAGTTATAGCTTCAGCTTAATGCAAAATAATGATTTATACATGTTTGCAATATACATTATCTACCTTTTTCTATTCGTGTGGGTTTTTTTATGTGGTTGTTCAGAATGTTATAGAGACGTAATAACAATTTATATTGCAATTTAAACTAACTCATTTAAGAAGGCAATTTATTCAGAAGACAGAGGTAAGCTTAAGAGCTGTTTGGTCGTATAAAAAGGAAATAAATTTGTATCTATTCACCCATTCTCTCCCTCTGAGATTTTGGCTTAAAGACCCGCTTTTAAAGCCTTCCGTGACCCACGTGGATTACTTTCACGGTCATCCCAAACAATTGAATTCCACATTCAAAACTCGAAACTAAAAAGCAATCCGGTTTAAACCGGCGTGAACTCACGAAAGTCAGCTTTCCCGGATCAATCCCGGACTCCGTGATCCCGGGATCGGCGCAAATTGTCCGTTGCGCCGTCACTCGTGCAGATGGCATAAGTTTCGCCGTAAGTTTCGCTGTAACTCCAAGTATCAATCGAGTGTAAGCCTACTTAATTAGAGTTGGAGAAGTCGTTTGATGTTTGTTTTTTAGGGGAGGCTCTGGATTGGATTGGTATAGACTTTGGGAACTTACTTTATATTTTTGATCTTGGATTTTGGAAAACAGTTCTTATGTAGTTACCGCATTGACTAGTGTTAGATACTGCAGAATATCCAGCAGCTGTTGAGGTTTTAAATCATAAACGAGGGAATGTTAATAAAAAAACAAAATACTTCGGCTTTTTATACGGCGTCGTCTCGATACACCACTGATTGACTTACTTGACTTATGGTCCTATGTCCCCTAGATGGGGCAGAGGGCGTCCACAACAGTCCTCCATCGCGTTCGGTCTTGAGCTATGTGTTTGATCTCGCTCCAAGTCGTGCCGATCTTCTTCGCCTCGTCTGCCACAGTGCGCCGCCAAGTTTGCTTGGGGCGACCACGCTTGCGTTTTCCTTGGGGGTACCAATCCAGAGCCTGCTTGGGGATGTGATCGGGATTCCTTCGGAGAGCGTGGCCAATCCAGTTCCACTTGCGGCGCTTGATTTGCTGGTCGATCGGAATTTCGTGGCAGCGTTCCAATAGCTCGACGTTGGAGATTTTCTCAGGCCAGTATATGCCGAGAATTCGGCGAAGGCAGCGGTTGACGATGACCTGCAGCTGGTGCGATATGACCTTGGTGACCTTCCACGTTTCACACCCATAGAGCAGCACGGATTTAACGTTGGACCCGAAAATTTTGATCTTGACCCTTCGGGTCAGTTTCCGTGACTGCCATACGAGGCGAAGTTGTGCGAAGGTGGCTCTAGCCTTGGCAATGCGCGAAGTGATGTCCTCTTCGGTACCTCCAGTCTCTGACACGACGCTCCCGAGGTAGGTAAAATTGTGGACACGTTCCACATCCTCTGCACCAATCCGTAATGGTGTGCAATTCCTCACTCCAGATCGCATCTCTTGGGTCTTCCGGCAGTTAATTTTGAGCCCCGTGATGCCCGCCTCTCGATGTAGGTCATCAATTTTGGATTGCATATCGTGATGCGTGTGGCTCAGCAAACAGAGGTCATCGGCATAATCTAAGTCTTCTAAGACTCCGATTATACCCCACTCTATTCCACGCCGTTGGTTTTGATATGCACACCACTGATTAGTAACTACGTAAAAAATAAACAACGGTTAAGGACTGATGTTAAGTAAAAATAGAAAATCCTTGGATGTTTCCCACAACGACGTAGCGCCACGTGTTACCTAAATTAAGCGAAAATTGTACTATGAGTACCGTGTCCACAAAATAACAGACAATAAGATATGACAGATTCAATTTCGTGATTCACGTAGCGAAGTAATTAACGTAGACAAGAAAGCCGTAATCGATTCTGTCACGTATGTGATAAGAAAGAGCATTATGTATAAATAAATAAATATCTTTCGACAATTTCACACAGCGCTATCTAGCCCCAAAGTAAGCAATTAATATGCTTGTGTTATGGGTGCTAGTTTAACGGATATACTACATATATACTTTTTAAATACATACATATTATACATAGTAACACCCAGACCCGTCACAGAAATTAAAATTCATCATTTCAATTTCTGCCCGGCCGGGAATCGAACCCGGGACCTCTCGGCATAGTAGTCCGTTTTAGAACCACTACACCAAACGGCCGACCTAAAATTATTATTATCTAAAAATACGGACGTTTGTAGCCATCCATTATGTACTCCCCAAAATACACATGTTCTGTTTAGGTTTGGCCAGATTTTTGTGATAGAAGAAACCAGTTATTTAGTTTCCTATATTTGTTTCCTATACTTGTATTAACAAACATTACTATGAGGCCTCACAGTGCGCGTAGACGCACAGGGTCCCAAAAATCTATTCATAAACAATACTTGAGTGGCGGAGTGACACACACAAACCAATCACAGAGCTTTATTCAACGCTGTGCGTTCGACTTCGCATAGCGTTGCTGCTTCACTGCAAGCATCGTTTCTGAATACGGGGGTAAGTCTATGCAATGGTCGTAATGCAACATTATTTAGTTACAAACATTATAAGGCAATGTTGCGTATATTCGCAGACTGTTTGTGGCAGCTTTAATTATACTGTGTGGTACAATGTGTATTATTTGCAGTGACTTAGTGCGTCGTATTTGCGACATAAATACATTTATTATTTAAGTTCTCGTAGTTAGAATTTCAACAAATTGAAATTATTACCACAAGAACTACAGCTTCCTCGTTGTGAATAAAAAGAAGATATTGATTATGGACTGCTTAATCAATCTACAGTGTATGAATTCCTGAAGAATTTGAAGGAAGAAACACTTTACTAAAATATAAATAAATAAAATACTATTGCACGCCACGAAAATATGTCAATCAAAAAATTCATAAAGTTAGAGAGACACAATGTAACCAACATAATATTTAACATCTGTTCAGGTGGGGATTCTTGGATGGCTCAAACTTGGATGGCTCAAACTTGGAGTGCAAGTGTGTTTTTTTTCCCCGGTCGACGAAGCACATGATGTCGTGAGGCTACTGACAACGCCACTCTTGTGGCGGAGTTTTGTGCTGACGCTGTGTAGGTTTGCTGTCGACACGACAAGAAGAAGAATATTTCATCATCATAATTCCAGCCACAGAACGTCCACTGCTGAACATAGGCCGCCGTCAATGATTTCCACGTAGCCCGGCTGCATAAGTCAATTATAATACAGTCACCATAGCAACAATCTGACGGTAACATTATCTCGTTTAAAACTTCTCGAGGAGTTACCTATCACTGTCATACTTTAGAATTAGCTTAGGGAGTTTCACAAAATTAGTTTAGCGAGTTCCACAAAATCGAAGATCTTAATTCCGTGTTTCCGACTTGCAGATAAACTTCGATTAAGCTATGTATTGCCACGTTTTATAAGTCACGACACGACTAGAGAATAGATTGCATTTCAATTGTCTTGGAGAATATTTTGTTATGGTTATAAATCTTATTAATTAAAGTTAGTCTTTACTCGGTATTTTTTGTTAAACAATATCCTACTAATATTATAAATGCGAAAGTTTGTGTGGATATCTGGATGTCTGGATGTTTGTTACTCTTCCACGCAAAAACTACGGAACGGATTTTGATGAAACTTTGCAGTATTATTGTTTAGAACCCAGAATAATAAGTGTAATCATAAGTGCCACTTGTGGTCAATCTGTTGTGCCAGAATCATAAGTGCCACTTGTGGTCTAAACTGAATAAATATTTTTGATTTTTGATTTTTGATTTTTGAATAACTTAGGCTATAATTTATGACGATCTATGAAAAACTAAATTTCACGCGGGTGAAGCCGCGGGCAAAAGCTAGTAAAGAAGTAAGTCAAAATAAAAACATTCGTTTTCTTTTTATTTGTGTCAACCACTAATTAATTGTTGGATGCAATTGAATTTGTGTAAATTTTTAGTGCACGTCGTTTTAAGAATAGGTTTGTTTTAGGTAGGTAAAAGCTTTGCTAGCTTTATTTGTACGTTCGTTTCAATCGCAAAAACACGTCCACTGCTGGACAAAGGGGAGGCCTTTCAAGGATTGCTACAACGACTAGTCCTGCACTGCTTATGCTTCCCTCAACTTTTACCAGATCGTCAGTCCAGCGAGGCATGTCTACAAGTTCTTTCAGTATCTTTGGTCACCATTAAAGCTATATCGTATGCTCACCTACTGCCACTTAAGTTTGGCAATTCTTTGGACTTTTTCGGTTATCTAACTCGTTCATTACCACTATTCAATTTTGTTTTCTCAAAGTATAAAAAAAAAAACGTTTTATTGATCTAAAATAGTTGAGTGTAAACGACGGAACAAGCAGACACTTGATTAAAGAGCCGGCGGGAACTGTCCGACGCCGTAATGAGTGGTCACCGCAGACCGGGCGATGACAAACTGGGTTGTTTAGTCACGGTCAACTAGAACTTAAGTTCTTGTCGAATGAAATTTATTTTTAAGCTTTACACTGTGCTTCGTTTTTATATTAAGTGGTTTTGGAGTCATATTGGGTACACCCCGTCTTTTACAGGAGCACGTGTTAACAACAGGTGTTTTTTATGTGACAGGAGGCAAACGAGCAGACGGATCACCTGATGGTAACTGATTACCGTCGCCCATAGACACCCGCAGACCCAGGGGCGTGACAGGGGCATTTCCGGTCTTTAAGGTGAAGATACGCAAGATAATTGAACGCTTATTTTGTGAGTGCCACAATTTTAATCTGGAAACATTGCCTTAGATAGCCATGGCCCTCGCCAATGAGAAACTGGCAAACATAGAACTGAATAACTTTGAAACAGAACTGACAACTTATCTAAAGTGATTCTAAAACATAATATTATTTGTTAATTTTGAAAAATATTGGGATTAAATAAGACGGTTCCGTCTCTATTTGAGGAGAGATATCCTTTATTTAAGAAATTAATAGAGTCTATTAATCCTGGCTATTCAAGTTATAAACGACGGTAACTTTTAACTCTAAAACGAGTTGATCATAAACCATTTATCTACGAATAAACCTACTTACACACAGCTCATTATAAACTGTGTTTAAAATCTAATTACACTGGATAAGCGCCGCAGTAAATTAGATTCAGATTAGTGATAAAATAGTGGCTTGTATTTTATACTGAGTACTAAAATGATTATGGAACTGAGCGTATTTCACAAAACATCACGCTGCAGCTGGTTTCAACCTAATATCCCTCTGTTGGACAAATGGACTTCCCTCATGGACAAAAATTGTCAATGATTTTAGACATCAAAATATAAGGGTTTATCGCGTTAAATCTTACCTAAGTCTGTCGCCATAACAACAACGTTAACAGCATTGTTGTGTTCCGGCAGTTAGAGGTAAGATAGCCAGTTCCTCCGTGGTTGAGGATTCCGGGTGAAGCTCGCTTCCACCTTCGGCCTGATCGTCACTTACCAACAGGTGAGATACAGGCCAAGAGCTTCCTCGTTGTGGATAAAAAAAAACCGATACGATGCTTACAAACAAAGACTTCAGCTTCATGAAAATGTACTTTCTGAATCTGCATCCCTTCTAAATTCTGAGAACTCTACATTCAGGCTCAGGAGAAAGCGAATAGCATCAATCGGAAAACTTATTGTAAAAGAATCGAGGTGACACATCATAGGATGTGCAGAGCCGGAACTGTCGTTATTACCAATTCTATCCAATCTGATGAAGGCTGATGGCTGATCGCAGATAAATTAATAAGAAAATATAGCGCGATGATTTTTATCTTATTACAGCATGTACTTATCTAAAGCTTTTGGTGCTAACATCATTGAATACTTTTGAATTGGTATATTTTCCAGACAAAACATTATCACACAAAAAAAAACTAAATACGATTACGAAGTCTCCTTTCAGTAAATTACACTAATTACGGTCGGTGTTCGTTATATTTCTCTTACAAAGTGTAACTTGTTTGGTTCTACGGCGCTAATGAGGTGGTTGAAACTAAGTTCTTAATGAATTTGACTAACATTCGTTAGACTTTATTTTAGAGATGCGCATAAAGTGTTTTATTGTGTGGCACGAAACACTAAGGCTGAATTGCACCATCTTACTTTAACTTTAACAAACGTCAAAAATCTGACAAACTCCATACATAAAGCAACGGTTATTGTCATTGTTATGGTCAAAATAGGATTGTGCAACTCAGCCTTATGGTCTAGCGCTTTTTAAGGAAGGTGCCTATGTTTTTAATTGGTACTAAAAATATTCAGCGCTTTATAAATACGAGTAGTTAAACTATAGTTGGAAGGCCAACGTTGATAGCTGTTTCAGTTCAGAACTCAGGTGGCTTTTTTATACTACGATAGTGCGTTCAATGTTTTGCATGCGTCACATCTTAAGAAGAGTCAGTCTCAGAATGTTACTTTGTCTAGAGAGGCTGGAGGCCTATTTTATAAAAAAAAAATACATAGCGAAACGATTCGAACTTCGAACTATCAGGCGCCATCTTAATTTAACTTTATCAAACGTCAAAGATCTGTCATTCTCCATACAAAAACCACTCGTTATGGTTACGACTAAAGTAAGGTGCTGCAACTCAGCCTTAACGTTGTCAAAAATTTGCAATCTAAACAAATGACACGGCACCCTCTACACGCGGGTATAACTCGTTCTTCACCAGTTTTTCCTTTTGACCCCATCTGCGGGTCTCGGACCGCCATGTTTATTCATGCCCACGCTTCGTACTCCAATTTGATCCTTTAATTGATTGGTGTGAACGTAAAGGAAAAACAATGCAGCTTTGGTCTTAGCATAGGAGAATTAGTTAAGGAAATTCAGAAGGTTTTTATGTAATAAACAAAGATTTTTGGATGCTTACTGGTGTGGTTGAGTTTATATGAACAACCAAGTGTCCTTCATAGAGGGTAAGCAATGATTTTTGGTGGAAAATAACACCAAAAAGAAGATAGAATAATAATAAAATTATGATGGAATAGATACAAAAAAAAGACACTTAGGTAGGCTGAGTTGCACCACCTAATTTTAAGCGTAACTTTAACGATAACCGGTGTTTTTTGTATAGTGTTTGACGGATTTTTGACTTTTGGCACAGTCAATGTAAGATGGTGCGTCTCATCTATAAGATTTTAGAGAAGATTTTTGTTGATTTGGTGTTTCATCATCATCATCATCATCTCAGCCATAGGACATCCACTGCTGAACAAGATTTTTGCTGATTTGGTGTTTAAATTACTAATAAAACATTGAAGGCCCTGTCACTGGAAGAAAATCTATTTAAAAATAGAAACCAGCGACTGGCCAAGTCGCTGAAAGACCCCAATAGCGTCGATCTTGTAACAGTTGTACTTATCTGTCTCTATTGTTTGGTCCTTTTCAAAACAAAAGCAATCTCACGGCAAAACAAATTGAAATCACAAAAATCTCGCTATCCCAGGGGCCGGGCCATTACGAGGCGACGGGAAGGTATTAAGACGTCACGCGTCCAAACTAATTGCTTCGCCCTTTTTGTTTCGGGATCTGCTTTCTCACGTGCGCATCCCGGTTAAGGTGATTTTACACTAAATAGGAAAAAAAACATTGTAGCTAACCCATAACCCGTAGCGTGGGCAGGCCTCCTACTAGGTGGACCGACGATCTGGTAGGTAAAGGTCGCGGGAAGAGCCTGGATGCGGGCAGCGCAGGACCGTTCATTGTGGAAAACCTTGGGGGAGGCCTTTGTCCAGCAGTGGACGTCATTTGGCCGAAAAGAAGAACCCATAACGATAGATTGATAAAAAAAAATTAAATCTCTTTCATGAAATTTACCTATTCTACAACCAAAAACAAACACTTGGCATTTTTGACCGAAAATTATGGACAAACTGTTCTTTTATATAAATCGTACAAACCGTTTTGAAGGCAAATGGGAAGATTCAATTACATAGGTACATGTGAAAATGGTAAAACAAATTTTACCGTCAAAAAATTAAAAAGAAATGCAATCTGTAATACTACCTTCCTGCTAGCTAAGATAGGTGGGATTCTAACAATAAAAGTTACTAAAATAACTGAGGATCAATATAAAAATAAAACGGTAAGCGGAAAACGCAGCGTGTGACGTTCACCCACAAGGTGTCCTCGCATCATAAAGGTAGCAGGAAGGCGCTGGACGCAGGCCGCTACCAACTGGGCAGCATGGAAAGCATTGGGGGAGGCCTATGTTCAGCAGTGGACGTCCTATGACTGAGACGATGATGATGATAACGATGAATATGAAAATATGTGTTTCTGTTAATTAGTGTGCGATCTCCTTAATGACACTCGTATCTCCAAACACGCTAACGCGGAATGATCGTAATTGAACGAACACGACGCATAGCAATTTTCTTATACATAAACATTATTAAGATAAACATTTATGGTAAATCATTTTCTTGTTTTCTTTTGTGTATTTCTTTTTTCATGTGTTGTATATTTACTAGCACTCGGCATCTTCAATAGCAAAAAGAAATAGGTATATGTCTCTTTTTCAGAGGAGGAGTAGTAACGTAAATATTTTTGTAGACTTCTGAAAACATTTAAATTACTTGTACTTTTGGCAAATGTTGTTGGTGTATCAAATCTTAAGTATTATCCTGCTTTCGCCTCCGAGATTTATTTTACCATGTAGTACCCCTGTACGACAAGCCAATCCGCACACAATATTCAGCGCAGTAGTAGTAAAAAACAAAAGAGCGGGCAACCCCACCCCTACCACGCTGTGGGCTCGGTGTCCGAGCGGTCTCATTCCTTTGTGCGCACGCGCAACGACCGCACGCAGTATAAGAAAAATGCTTAAGTGACGTCACCAGGACGTTTTTACCGACAAAAAACGTAATTATTTTAAGTTGTGCAGTGTATTGACGAGAATTAGACCCAACACAAGGTTGGTTGTAACAACTATTTTGTGCAAGTGCTCGTACATTTTTATTATAAGCGTTGTGACACGACGCGTAACTTTGACCCATTTTTAGCTCCAAGTTAACGCGCGATGTTAACCAGTAGCCATTTTTTGCTCCGAGGTAATGCGAGATGTTACCCAGTAGCCATTCTTTTGCTCCGAGGTAATGCGAGATGTTACCCAGTAGCCATTTTTTTCTCCGAGGTAATGCGAGATGTTACCCAGTAGCCATTTTCTGCTCTAGCGAGTTAATACGAGATATTAACCAGCAACCACTTTATATTCGGTCATTTTTGCGGGTCATTTTTTAACCAGTAGCGTTAATACAAGATATTAACCAGCAGCCACTTTATGTTCGGTTATTTTTTAACCAGTAGCCGTTTTTTGCTCTAGCGAGTAAAAACGAGATATTAACTACCGAGATAGCCAGGTATTGTAATATTATTCACTTTTACGAGTTAAGTATCTTCTTTTCGGCCATTTTAAAAAGCCGTAAAAACAGAACATAATGAGCTCATACAGAAAAATGTTGCGTTTGTACGAAACTACCCACATTAAGAGCTTGCCTTCTTGGCCTTACACCTTATGAACCATCAACCGTCTTGGAGCCTGATGACCCGGCGCCGCGGACGCACTCGCCCTAGTCGAGCCTCCGCCTGCTTTTATAACGACCGATGACCCTGTGGCCATACACATTGTTCAATGCTACAAAGGGTAACTGAATAATTTTGTTGTTTTGTATTTTTATACATTACACCAATCGATATTGGTCTAAATACAAAGCCTAGTAAGAAAGAAATAAGTATCAGATCAAAATTCAAAGTGCATTTATGTAGATTCATTACTTGCTATTATAAGGTCAGAATAAAAGATCCTAAATAAACCTTAGGCCGGTTTGTTGACCGAACCGAGTCGAAGTGGAAGTAAATGCCTACTTTATATATGAAGTATGACAATATGTCGTTTTTTCTATGCAACGACTCATATTAACTGACATTGTGATTTTGAGTACTTATCAGTCTCACATTTTTTTTGTTGGAAACTTACAAAGATCTTTCTACATTTCCGGTCGGTCGACCAATTACATCGACGGTCGACAACTATAACTCATTATAATCCTCTAAAACGGGAAAAGAGGTATTTATTTGATATGACAACTAATCCAGGCTGCTCCACTGAATATATAATTAAGCTTTAGCCGTTCGCATAACTGTGTGAATCGAGGCTTTATACAGAGGCCGTACCGACAAGCTACGCCCTGCTGTATGGTATGATGGGCTAAGACCTATCACCCGCCCGCGGCGCAACCACGCCACCTTCCACAAGCGCAGGCGCCGTTATTTACGCCGCAGCGTCGCGCCGCCGCCGCCGCATGCCCAGCGCTGCCAGCGCAACGCGGGAAGCGCCATTAAAGACCGACCAGAACACCAAGGTAACCCGCGTCCCTAGACGACGCGCCATCTATGTACAGGTATGTGCTGGCCGCTTAAAATATTGTTATTTTAAATGCAATGTACCTAATATCCGGTTACAGAATTTATTGTACCGAGATACCTATTCGATTCCCGATTCGAACCCAGATGATTTTTTTTCATAATCATCATAACCATGCGAGTAAACATAATTAATTATACATAACAAATAATTATACACGTCGGCGCAGAGACGTTGATATTAAGAATATTCTTAATCGCACCCGTCGACACGAGTACATTCTGAGATTACCCACTTGTTAAAAAAAAAAAAAAAAATGTTCCTAGATGGTGGACTTAGATAGCGTTTATATAAGATGCTAAACAAAGTTTATGTGGTTTAAGCACTTCAAAAGGGATGATATTTTAACCGCAATTAAACTTTTAACAAAAGATTCATTTATGGTTTAAAGAAACTTATTACTAATATAATATGTTTATTACATAAACACGATAGCCACTGAAAAGCAAATAGAATTATGGTCTTATTTTAACGGATGCTTGTTTTGTATCTGAACAAACAGGCAACATTTTTGTTTGTCTCTTTGCGGCCTTTCTTTAGCCCTGATATTTTTACAAAGTTTATTTTTTTATTCATGACGTCTCACCAGCTTGTATCTATAAATAATAGATAAAATCTAAGAGCTTCCTTAAACTGTATCGGTATCGGTACATAAGATGACGTCATTTTTTCTTGTATTGGAAAAACATTATTATGTAGGTTTGTACCTACTAATCAATGTATGATTAATGCTAATAATACTATTGATAGTCTTACAAAGTAAGGCTTCATCATCATTATTATTATTTATTTACTAAAAAAAAAAAAAAAAAAGGTCAGTTTTAACTCCATGTACTGTTTTACAATTGGTTCGTATAAATTATTTATGTATAACGTTAGAATTCTCATAAGAAGAGATGCGACATCATGAAATACATTGAATCATTTCTTATCTTGCTAAATCTTTTAGACAAGCAAAGTATCTTATTATGCGTTAAAGCGATAATAACTATGCCTTTATAAATATAACACAATAATAATTACATTGTAATCAATGTAATAGAAAATTATTGACGCATCAAAAAATAAATCGGGCTGCTTGTAATAACAACCGGACTAGTGGACTTTGGTCAGTCAAAGAACGAATCAACCACATAAAATAAACTATGTATTATGTAGATACCTACCAGTACTACCACTACTTGTAACCTTTAGTTTAGATTAAGGACATTTTTTAATAATACCAAAAAATAATGCGATATTATTTTACGAATTGATAACGCTGCCACAAACTCATAATAATGAATGAGTCTTTCTTCCCTTTCTATGAAGTATAAATTGAGAATTAGTATTTTGTTATTTTTTCTTAGCATGATTATAAAAATTCAATCATCACAGTCATAATACTGAAGCTGACTGAATCAAGGTGTCTGAATAAAGACACGGAGTAGGAGCTTGGTTTAATATTGTCTCAGAAAATGTTAGACGCTTTGGTTTCTGTACATGACATAAACCTATTTTTTGTTTCTTGAACTTTGTTTGATATTTAGTCATAATTCATATTTTATCGTCTGGCGTAGAGATTTCTACACGATTAACATGAATTAATTCCAATTAATTCGCCTTAGAATGGCGACCATTTTTTTTTAGACGTTAATACGTTTTTTCACTAAAAAATAAATAAATAAAAAATAATAATAATAATAATAATAATAAAAAAAAAAAAAATAGAATGCTGGGGCAACAGGTACATCAGTAGTACCATATTGCCCATTTAAGCTTACCTTTCCTTTGCAGTAAGTTTTGTATTTGGCAGTCGTGGATCAAACAAAACGTACCAGACTCCGCTATACACTCCGCAAATAATAAATAAATATCCTTCCTTCGACATTTTACACTACGCTCCTAGTCCCAAACACTGAGCAAAGCTATGGGTCCTAGACAACGGATATAAACATACTTAAATACCGTTTTTATATACATAAGTACATATTATACATAGTAACACCTAGACCCATCACAGAAATTAAAATGTATCAATTCAATTTCTGCCCGGCCGGGGATCGAACCCGGGACCTCTCGGCATAGTAGTCCGTTTTGAAACCACTACACTAAATGACTGACAAATAAATATTTTTACAATGCTCAATTACATCATTGTACCTACCTTACTCTATTTTCTTAGCATATTCTAAAGTCGGGTGCATCCTATAATAACATTAAATAACCACCGCTTAGCAATATCGTTAGTGAAATCATATAATTTATTGAAATATATAATTATTTAAATAAATAATATAATTTATAGGTCAGGTTTCAAGAATCAAAAGATTGCTATTAAAAGGTGCTATTAAATAGAAACCAAACTTTTTCCTCGCAACAGTGTTACTTGGAATCCAAATTAATACTGTTTTGGAATACTGGTCAAACTGTATCCAAATAAATTAATAAGTTTTAATTAACCACATTATTTATTTATTAATTAAAATGCAAGTGAGCTTATGTTTTACAACAATCAGAGTGTTAGCCTTGCAGTCACTGTGATCGATTCGGTGTTAACCACTACCGTCGTCAAGCTCAGTTCTGAGATGAAACTGGATAAATATAGGAAAGGAGTGTCGACACGAGGGTGTTCGGCCCACACAGCACGCGACACGCGGCAGTATTGCCTGCGGTTTGCGCCGCTGTCAACGTTGATACAATTAGCCAGTGTGCTGGATAGACAGGATGCTCTGTCAACTGTCTTGGCAACTTTTTACAATCAGTAGTCGTACTTAACAGTTAATAGAAGTACAAATAAATGTATATAATAATACTCTATAATGAACAAAATCTTGTTGAGACCGTGATACTTGTTATTGTTATGAATAAGTGATGCAATACGATTATAATACAAAAATATTGCTTTATTATGTATTTAGTACATTGACATTTACTCTCTTAACCATTTAACATGGACATTGATCCATGCTCTAAACATCTACATGGTAAAATAAATCTCGGAGGCGAAAGCAGGATAATTGAATGATCAAACGAACTTACCAAGTGAAGTTCGATCTAAATTATCCTGTTTTCGCCGAAGAGATTTAAGGTCCCTCCCAACCCGAAGATTTCTATATCTTCTTCCCTGGAGGTAAACGTCAATGTCATCTCTTCTCTAAATATAATGAGACCGCTCGGACACCGAGCCCACAGCGTGGTAGGGGTGGGGTTGCCCGCTCTTTTGTTTTTTACTACTACTGCGCTGAATATTGTGTGCGGATTGGCTTGTCGTACAGGGGTACTACATGGTAAAATAAATCTCTTCGGCGAAAACAGGATAATTTAGATCGAACTTCACTTGGTAAGTTCGTTTGATCATTCAATCATCTACCAGACTTACAAAAACTATTTCAAAATGAGAAATATCTTCAAGATATAAAATACCATAAATCACAACCAGCTGAAGTATGACAAATGGTCCAGAAACCTGAATTAGTCGGTGACCGTGACCGTCTGCCATTAGTATGCGCGGTCGGCTCGTGACTTACGGCCGACCATATGGCCCTACGTAGGGCGGCTTGTCGGCTGCCGACACCAGACAAATTCAAATTTTCTTAGCCACAACCGAAAATAATTATATGAAAAATAAAATAACAGAGAAAAAGTGGCATCTTCACTACATAGTATAACACAAAGTCGCTTTTCGATGTCTGTCCCTATGTATGCTTAGATCTTTAAAACTACGCAACGGATTTTGATGCGGTTTTTTTATAGTGATTCAAGAGGAAGGTTTATAATAATATGTATACTTAGCACCCGTGCAAAGTCGGGGCGGGTCGCTAGTCGTTTTTATAAGAACTAAAAAATACATGAATTAGTTAAAGCAGCAATTTTTGGAAAAGTGTATTTTTAGGATACAAGTAGAAACAAAATGAAGGAGAATTTAACAGCTCTAAAAAGTTTCGATGAGCTTTTCAATCTGAATCACGCCTTGTACATACAGCATAATATATTGCGAATAACTTAATATTCAGCTAACGGCTGAAGATAGTGTATGTTTTAGGTTATCGCCCGTACCGTCCTAAATTCTAGACCAAGGGTACCCACATAATTTGAATACATAAATGCTAAGGATATCACATAAATAAATAATTTGAAAGTAAAACGTATCATGTGAAAACTTTTTAATTGTGTAAGAAATTGTCTTGCACGTATTATCACGTAGCGTGGGCAGGCCTCCTACTAGGTGGACCGACGATCTGGTAAATGTCGCGGGAAGAGCCTGGATGCGGTCAGCGCAGGACCGTTCATTGCGGAAAACCTTGGGGGAGGCCTTTGTCCAGCAGTGGACGTCATTTGGCTGAAACGACGTATTAGTATTACCTACATAACGTACTCGTATGTCTACTAATCTACATTTTATCGATTTTTCACGATTATCATATAACGGATTTAGCCACTCTCACTCACACAGCTACATTCTCAAGATCGTTTTAACGGGAATCGAACCCAGGACCGGGAATTTCCATTCGCCGTTGTTTTAGAATTCTAGTAGGCAATTCACAGTTTAGGCAACACTTCAAACTGTAGATACCATCTGAACAAAACAAACCAGCATCAGGCCTTACTAATTAGGCAGCCGGCTTACAATACCTTAACCCTCCAAAGATAAACCAACTGTACTTACTCTACTTACGGTTCAAATTCGACTGGCAAAGCTTGGGGAATTCAGACAAATACTAGAGGCTCCCGTAAATATGTAAATTGATACCAGTTATTGGTACCATTGAAATAACAAGCACCTATTGTGACTGAACCAATTAAATCGACGACAGATAGTCGAGTGAGTGAAAAGTCGTTGGGAGACAAAAGCTGTGACAGCGGAATTAGATTTAGGAAATTACAGGACATTAGGTTAGATGACAAAATTTCAATTATTTGTCCATCAGACAGATAATTAGAAAATATTAGACTCATATTTTTTATTTTCTTTCATAATTAAATAATAACAGTGCTACATCGAGTTGAAATGGCGCGTTACGTCACGCTTAAGTAGATTTTTTACTCAGAAGTGACCAGTGTATTTGTGAACCATAATAGGCAGTCCATAATAACAGCAACCATAAAGCTCTTCACCTGAGTTTAAAAATCTCGTAAAAATTCATTAAACTCCAACAAAAAGGTTGGCTTTTCATTTACACAAAATACCAATTACCAACTTCATCATACGAACCATTTCATACCTTCAATTAGCTCAAAAAGTTCAAAGCAAAAGAGAAAAAAAGCTTGTAAAAATAAACTGCACGGTACTAGTTTAACCCTTAAACAGTGAGCGAAAATATTTCAGTTTATGAACCTTAAAGCGAGGTGATAAAGATAAAATTAGGATGGCAATTCAATTGCTTTGCTTTAAATGGCTCTCTTTACTGATTTCTATAACTGTACTTACTATCTGCACCAGTAATCAAAGAGTTCGTTAAGTTCTATTTACCATAAAAAATACGACTACATTTTTATACGAA